>NC_137460.1:7739603-10139603 GCF_964235325.1 Thermobia domestica
GATGGTTGTTTTTGCACTTTTTCGAACATTTTCGGGTGGTCATAGCTCTGAGGCATTTCTACACGTAGGTTGGTGTATACTTTTCGTTTTCGTTTTAAGTTGGGGACAGGAATCACCTAACGGCGTTTACACCACACACACACACACACACACACACACACACACACAGAGAGAGACATTAAACACACACACATATATATGTGTGTGTTTAATGTCTCTCTCTCTGTGTGTGTGTGTGTGTGTGTGTGTGTGTGTGTGTGTGTGTGGTGTAAACGCCGTTAGGTGATTCCTGTCCCCAACTTAAAACGAAAACGAAAAGTATACACCAACCTACGTGTAGAAATGCCTCAGAGCTATGACCACCCGAAAATGTTCGAAAAAGTGCAAAAACAACCATCTGAAGAATAAAATGTCGGATCGAAATCGGGCAAAAGGGAATGTCCATGATAGATAGATAGATAGATAGATAGATAGATAGATAGATATAGATATAAAGTATTTATCTTTGTATGGGCGCCCTTTTGGTAGACTTGTCCACCGCCCTCGTTGGCATCCCAGCACGGGCCTGGCTCCAACCACATGTTGTGAAGCATATCCGGTGTGATGGAGTTGACAGTATCACTGATGCGTACTTGGAGATCGTTCAGAGTTGCGGGTAGTGGAGGTGCATACACTTTGTCCATCACAAATCCCCACAGAAAGAAGTCACAAACAGTGAGGTCAGGTGATCTTGGAGGCCACTTGCAAAGAACTTGATCATTGACTCCGGAGTGCCCTATCCATCGGTTTGGGAGGTTCTCGTTTAGAAATCTGCGTACAGAACGATGCCAGTGTGGCGGCGCTCCATCTCGTTGTAGAACGAAGTCGTCTATCTCTGCATTACTAAGTTGCGGAATCAACCAGTTACGTAGCAATGCTAAGTAACTTTCACCTGTAATTGTTTGTTCCTGAAAGAAGAACGGACCGTGCACCCGACGCTCTGATACTGCACAAAAAACATTGATTTTCGGTGAGTCACGTTCCACATTTACAGTTGCATGAGGATTCTGGGTTCCCCATATCCTTACATTGTGTCTATTCACCTTTTCACTTAAGTGAAATGTCGCCTCATCGCTGAAAATGATCTTCGTCAGAAAGTTTTCGTCGTCCTCCATGAAATTTTGTATAGTCTCACAAAACTCACGGCGCTTTACCTTGTCTTGTGAGTATAACTTCTGAACCAACTGCAGTCGGTACCGGTAACACCGCAAACGATTGCGTAAGATCTTGTTTACTGTTGTTTGTGACATCTGCAAACTCTCTGCTAGCTTTACGTGTAGACTTCTGTGGGCTGTGTACGAAGGCTGCTCATACGCACTCCACAGTTTCCTCGGAGACTGGACTTCGCCCTGAATGTCCTTTTCTTAGATCACAAATGCACCCCGTCTCAATAAACGTTCTATACCACTTCACAATGGATTTGCGTGTGGGTGGATCAGCAGGAAATTGTCGTTTGAAATCACGCTGCACTCTCACAAAACTGCTTGTTTTTGCAAATTGTAAAACGCACCAGTTTCGTTGCTGTGGGTTGAACGCCATTTTCAATGTTACTGCCCTGGTCAGAACTAGGATTGTGAAAAGATAGATGGGAAAATATTTTGAGTTTACTGAGCTCTGTACAAAATTTCATGTAAATATTCAATTAAATGTTAATTATATGGCACTTTAAAATCAGGTACTGTTTCTGTGCTCACGCTGTATTATTAAAAATCAAGTAAGTACATATATCGTGACGTCTTGAGCGTTCGGTAAAATATGTCGTCAGTCACAAAGGTTGATAAATATTTGCGTTGAGAATTCAGAGAAATCCTTTCAACTTCATTCATCTTCTGCAGGTATTTGAATACAAAATATATATAATTAAAAGGAAGATAGTGTACGCTTTAATCTAGAAATTTACAAAATATCCTCAGAAAATAATATTTATTCATTTTTCATTAACCTATTTTAAAAGTTTAATAATAGGGTCGCAATAGGATATTTCATAATTTACCATTTCCTTTTCAGTGAGTCCTTGGTTTTATTTTTAAATGTTGCCATCTATCTTTACAAAAAAAGTCTATGTTCTATAAGAAAACAAACAAACAAACAAACAAACAAAAAAAAAAAAAAAACAGAAACCAAAGGACAATGGCTGTTTGTTTTCATTTTAGTTGCAGTGTCCTTCACGAATGGTCGTTTCTTCATTTTCGCTTTTAATAAAAAGAGCTTTCCGTGTGCGTCGAATATAGAAATTAAAATTAAAATTCTCCAAATGTCATCGAACTCATAAACGAACTATTTTGAAAGAAGTACTAAAAATGGAAAGTGGTCGTTTAGGAATTTAATTAAGATGGAAACGTCTTCATTAGCCTTGAGCAAAGCAAATGTGTATTTTTAACTTCAAAGAATAAGAGGCAGTCCGATGTTTAAAAGAGAGGTTAGACGTAAGGTGAATGCTATTCTGTACTTTATTTCTTCCAATTACCAGAAGCTTGTAAGATCCTTATATATCATTTCTTCATAATAGACTGACCTGCATAGCCATAAATCGTAATCTATTTAATCCAAGATTTGGAGTTCCACAAGGTTTGGTGTTAGGTCCACTGTACTTTGTTACATTAAGTTAAGCGATTCAAGGCCTTAGAAATGACTTCTCTCCACGTTCTGTTTCTTTTCCTACTTTACCTCATTCATTGGAAATAAGAATTGGAAATATTGTGTGTGTTTAATGCAGCTCATCATTCTAGCATATTGTATTATATAAAAATATTTAATCTTTTTACATGAAGGAAATGAGTATGTAAGAGAAGATTCATACTTGGTTATCCATACAATTTGTCAAGTAACTGCAGATGTCCGTTATATCTAATCGAAACTTTAAACGTAGTTGGTGAGCATCGTTGTTTTTGAAACCAAAATGCGGAATTTCGTTTTGTACCCAATTTGGTCGGGATTTTGAACATTATGCAGGTTCTATTTATAACTGATTTTGCGTTAGCATCTAGCACTTTGGTATAGGGTATTTTTCCAAAAACTTTCCTTTCCATCGAGAATTTTAGGGTGGTTATTGAGGGCTACTCCCTCTCTCTGAAGATTTCATTAGATTGGTAGATGGGACGTGAGTCTCTGTAGAGGTCGAATACTAGCAATATGGACTATTTTTGCTTAATTTTTTGTAGATAGAAGCCTGTTTTTTTTTACATAGTTGAATTTTGTTACTACGAATTTTACCATATTTTTGCTAGCCTGAATGTCTTTGTTCATTCATTGGTTGAGAATTAGAGTATAGCGTGGCTATGAGATGTAGTTCTACAGTTTAAGTTGAAGTCCGAGTTTAATTAGCTCCCACCGAAAATCGAACTGATGACACTATGCACAAAAGGCGCACGCACGCTAGCTACCAGACCACTGGAAACGGCTAAGAGATTTTGTATTATCTTCATGGGAAGTTACAATTCGTAATCATAACAAACAGATTATATCGACTAAGCCGAAAGATAGATAAAAGACAGGAAAACTGAGTTATGTTAGAGTGCATCCTGTAGATCGAAATGCAATAAAAGATGAATGTGATTCATTTCATATTATTAGCGTATAAGAAAACTAATATCGAAAGGTGAGTCATCTACCATTTAATAGATCCCATTAAGCTGAATAAAGTGACATAGTAACTATAAGTCCTCATGCGTAATTTTTGGTAAAAGCAAAAGGAATTTTTATAGCGCTAAACGTATGTCATTTGTTTCTGCTAGTAAAGAATATTTATTTAATCACTGCATATGTACAGAAAATATACTATTAACCAATAGTTTTTCTTCTTCTAAAAGTTGAAACTGCTTCCGGATCTGCCCCCTGCTGTTTCACCAAGGAGTACTTTCAGAAGATCTGAACTTAAATTGTTAAGACATCAAAGAACATTTCCAAAAAGGGATTACAGAACTTTTCCCGGATCGCCCTCAGGTCTCAACAATGAGATGAGCATCAAGCACCGAGAGTTTCGGATGTCTCGTCTCGAAATCCTCACGGACATCCAGATGATCGCTCAGACCACGACACACAAAAATGTAATTCACACATGCAACGAAAACATATTAAATAAACTAATACTATGCTTATTTATTAAATGCACTATGTGTAAAAATGTAGAAGAAATACAATCACAATACTAAACACTGACACGGATGTAGACACTTAACTATTTTCACAAACAAAAAATTACACTTTACGACGTTATAGCCCTTTAGATTTGTATCACGTATACCATAAATCAAATATTATATTTGGAGGTTCACGACAAACACTTTTCTGACACCACTAAATAATGAACATTAGGATTAGCACTATGGAGTAACACTGAAGGTAATCTTCACGAGTAACACTGAAGTTGCTGGCTGATGTAATAATAAGTAAAAAGTTGACAATAGTATCCGGCAGAGCTGACAGATGCACTGTATAATTATGACATTGGTACGCCTGTTTACTAATTATACGCAAAGGGTCAGCGGACCCGGGACTTCACTAAATAGGGGCTAGCCTCCGTACCAGTCCTTGAGCGGTCACTATACATGTGCCTGTTTACTTAATTCTATGGTGAATTCTATGAACGTGTTGGCTATAACGACACGCGAAGAAAAAACCTCCTAGAGTTGAGGTGCTGCAGGTGCAAGTTGGATTGACCGACTGGTCAATGTTGGCAGTTCATTGTAAAATGTAATCAGGTTAAGCCACCTGTATGGATATGCAAATTAGATGTTGAAAGAATCTGTGTTAATTCACAGTTCATTGGCAACAATAAAGATGGAGAGGGTGAGTAGTTCGAACGTGAGAACGTGGAGATAGAAACGGACTGAGCAATACAGTTGGTGCCGGTCAGTCGTTCAAACACCTGATCTGCTCTGGCCTGCCGCTAGTATTTCCATAAATAATTGAAGAAAGCTCTTAATTTAGTTCCAAATAACTATATAATGTAGTCTTTGCATATTAATGAGTAAGGAAGGAACACTGAAGTATGCAAGTAGTAGAAAAACGAGTTCCATACATATAACTCACTAAATGAATGTGGTCTTCGTTACTAACTAAAATCTTCTCACGGCAAAAGCAACGTTTTACATATATGTATGGATGAACGATGAAAGACTCTTTTGGTTTAATTCGTGGGAAAGAAATCGGTTATTAGCAGTTCCCATCGAAGAAATGAAAATTATTTTCGTTGCAAATATAAAGTATAAATTGAATGATTTCTGTCTTTCCAAAATATGCAGACCGTCCACAAAAATTACTTATACATACGGTTATAAAGTGATGCAAAGACTGTTAACATATTTCTTTGTTTCTTTGTTTGTTCAAAGTTAACATCCTTTTCAATACCGAGATTATATAAAGGTAACCAAGAAAGTTCTGTAGATTTTTCACCCACAACCTTTGAACATCGATCTGTCACCTAAGACGTACCTGGAAGATCAAAAATAGTCTCCATCAGCATCGACAACCTTCTGGCAACGTTCTGAAAGACCATGGATTCCATCGCGGTAAGAACTTGGTGGGCCGTGAAGCGAAGAATGTATCAAGTGCATTTTGGACTTCTACTAAGGATTTGGACTGGCGTCCTCTAAGGTGATTGTCCATAGAACAGAACAGATGATAATAGGACGATGCAATGTCCGGGGAGTGTGGTGAATACAATAGTGTTTCCCATTCAAGACGTAGAATGGTGTCCTAGGTCATCCTAGCCACGTGGGGCTTAGCATTGTCCTGCAACAGGAGAACCCATTTGACATTCTGAAGTACTGGCTCCACAGTTCTGAGTATTTCTTGAACACGGCTCACTGTTCATAGCTGACAGTACACAGTTGATGCTCTGACCAGCTGGCAGGAGTTCCCGTTGCACGATGCCGCGAGCATTCCACCAAACATATAGGAGGACCTTCTTCTGGTGGAATACTGGTTTTGGTTGTTTTGGAACCGGTTCATGGGATGTTAACCAATGATGACGGCGCCGTGGAGTTTTGTACAGGACCCACTTTTCATCACACTTCAACACTTTGTTCAGAAATGTCTCCTTCCTCAGACGAGACAGCAAATAAACACAGATGTCTCTTCGCATTGCCTTCTGGCCCGGAGTCAAATCATGTGGGACCCATTGACCCAACTTATAGTGCTTCACAAGTTGATAGAGATGCTGCCGGATGGTTTCTCCACTCACATTGAATTGTAGTCCCAGTTCGTCACATGCCTGGCCATTGTTCACCTCAATTGCTGCCTGAAGATCTTCATTTTGTACATGTATTGGTCTTCCGGCACGTGCGTCTTCAAGTGTTTCGTCACTGTCCTTAGAGTTGTTAAACCACCGCTGCATTGTCCGTGTAGTCACGACACCCTCACCTGGTATATCTTCTGCCCCGCTGCAGCGGCGTTTGACAACAGCTTGAACTCGTACAGCATATACACCCTTATGACGCTTTGTGGATGTCCCATGTTCACTCTGTCCTTAAGCAAGTTCACGGGGTAACTGAACTGCCACAACCAGGATATACCCACATAAACAACTGACCTTCGCCTTATCTTAATTCACATTCAAGTTACGGTGTGAGGACCAATGGAACACATACCCCACAAAAAGGGGCAAAACTTTCTTGGTTACCTTTATGTATGAGATTTTTGTCTACAGTTTAATAAGCCTAATCACTGAAAAAATAAAATAGAGCTAATTTTACAGTAATTATGTGATATCTAAATGTAGATAAAATATAATCGAAATGAAGAACAAGAGCGCCATGGGCAATATTATTTTGCATGAGGTACCGTTATGCCGGGTCATCTAGTAGTGTGTTTACAGCCATTTAGAAACGCGAAAATAAATGCCGATTAAAGTGGCTGGAAATAGAAAGCAGATAAGTGAGTCATGATAACGGTATCTCATTCAAAATAATATTGTCTAGAGAGCTCTTGTTCCACTTTTCGAATATCTTTTATTTATTTGAAGATATCATATAATTACTGTAAAATTAACGGTATGTTAATTTCACCGTGATGAGTCTCTCAAAGTAGAATCAGAATCGCTTTCAATGTTTTCCCACTGGGAATGGAACCCGGAACCATATGCACCAAAGGTGTGTGTGCTAACCGCTAGACCACCGATAAGGAACTTCCTTAAAACAGTCACGCACAGACGTCTAACCGCTACGCCACATACTTCTTGTTATTATAGCATAATAATAGATAACAGAGATTATAATGGTCGCAAGAAGTCGTGAAGCTTCATCTAGATCTACCCATTTCAGCACCCAATAAAACGCGAGGCTGTCTCCCAGTCATCAAAACCTGTCTATGAATTTTGGCATTGTCGTCCTTCGCGCTATACGGAGAGCATCTCGTGAGGATACAGTGTTGCCAGATTGCCGCTAAATTTTGTTTTCTCGTTATTTTTCTTGCCGTCCTTTTATATTTTTGCTAATTCGAATAACTGGTAGTGTTTGAGATATAGTAGTAGTTAGGGGTGGTTACTTCTGGCGCATTTTCCTCCTCTCAATATTTTTAACTAGCGCAGAAGGACCCAAGAAACCGCCACTGTGCACTTTAACACAGAGGGATATCCCAAAGTGAGATTGAATATGCTTTTATGACATTTAAAATCATAAAAACTTACATCTAAAAACTTACAATGAAATCCTACACAAAATATATTTATTGCATCTTAATCTCCAGTTTATAAGCTTTCATTTGACACTTGAATCATGAAAATCCGTTAATAATTAGCTTTAAAAACTCAATAAGAAGGAATACATATAGCTTCGGAACAGGTGATCTGTCACTGATTCATTTTGAACGATTCCAGTACTAACATTGGAACATCACAACACGAGATCATAAGAAGTAGGTTAAATAAATATGTATAAAAAATCAGAGTTTATTTTAGCAAAACTGCCGTCGCAGAAATCCTAGGATCCATCTGAGAGGTCAGCGCTGATGTTGTTGTTGTTTTCCCCCCAGATAGATCCTAGGATTTTTTGTTCAATTTCTATGTGCCTTTCTTCTTTCTTTCCTTCCTTCCTTTGAGGTCTGTAAGCGAACTTGTGGCTTTCCACCCAGCCTCAGTATAGCTACCTATCTGAATACGAGTCACAACATTCACCCACACAGCTCACAATCTTATTGCATCCATCCCGTCCCATCCCTGGCGCCAGGTTCCCCTTCCTTCCCCTTCCTTCACCCCTCCTTCCCCCCTTTTGCTGTCCCAAGTAACAGAGACGCCCAGCCATATCCACACATGAGTCAGAGGTGAGGACACTGTAACCATCTGTGATGAAAGACAGCAGTATAGCTCAGTTCACTTTACAGTTCCTTGAGAAATTACAAATTTATACCCCGGCCGTAGATATAAATTTGCAATTCCATGGCGAGGATTCGAACCTACGTTATCAGTTTACGAACCACAAGCTTTATGGAACTGCGCGCTAACCAACTGAGCTACGGATTAACGCTGTATATAGGAGAGAAAATCGGTCCTTATATATGAACAAATACTTCTACAAGCAACGCCATCTATTAGCAAAGTGATAAACTACATGATATACAGCACCATCTACTGAGTGAGTGAGTAACTTCTTAAAAATGTCCACCTAGCTAGCAAATATAGCTAAAACATCAATGTTCAAAAAAAGAAAAAAATGTCAGTGTTGCCAACTCACTTGCCCAATATTATAGTGTTTACCCAAAATATTTTTAATAGGGTAGTCTTACGTCCCCATAGTTATAATGTGCTAACTCATCAAATAAAAAAGTTGGCAAATTTCTGATAAAAAATTATGAGTTGGTATACACTGCAAAAAATAAAATTCATAAATTTGAAAAATAAAAAATACTAGCATAATCTACATAAAATTCTAAGA
Source organism: Thermobia domestica (assembly GCF_964235325.1). NCBI lineage: Eukaryota > Metazoa > Arthropoda > Insecta > Zygentoma > Lepismatidae > Thermobia > Thermobia domestica. Next base: position 7,748,513 of record NC_137460.1, read on the forward strand.
CTTTTTTAAAGAATAACATTTTTCCGAAAACTCAAAAATAAACCCGTAAAAAGTTCCCGAAATTTTGATTTTTTCTAAAATTCTCTGTAACTTCACCGAATATTAACCGATTTTTGAAATTCAAACGATATTCGACAGAGAAATAAATTTGCCATCTTTTGACTGTATTGTGGGTTGCATACCTCTAAGGATACTATTCCGAATTTGTTATATCTCCGTTGTTTATTAACCGATTTTCAAAATTCAAACGGCAGTCAATAGACAAATAAATTTCCTATCTATCGAATGTCTTATAAGTTGCATAACTCTAAGGATATAATTACAAAAAACTCAAATAAATCTCTTATTTATACATGTATCTTTAAAATTCGAATGACATTCAAAAGTACTGCTTCTCCTTATGCATTGTGTATATCCAAAGGTCTTAGTTTTATGGCTTTATCACCATAAAACACTTAGAACATACTTAAAATTACAAGTTCGGATATTGATAATGGAATCTTCTGTTAACCTCGTTCTCAATAGGAAACAATGACTTCTTAAACTCTGTCCACTGATCGTAATTCAAACTGAATAGACAGCCGTTAATGTCAAAAACCACTTGAACTTCGGTTTGCACATTTTTCACAATTACATTAAAGTTATTAGTAAGAATGAACTTTTTTTGAGGATCCATTTCTAAACACTCCATTTTTTGGTTCTGACAACATATTTTTGTTCATTTTCATTCATTTTTGGATTTACATACAGAACTCAACAGTTGGATAGTTTTCTTTTAGACCAGTGTATTTGATTTTTATTCCATCTTTAACGATCTCATCAATCATTTTATCTGTTAAGTGTTTTGTAAATCTAGGTGGAAGAAATATCTTAAACTCTTCACATTCAACTAAAATGCTCTTCCCAAACTTAGTTTTAATCTTTTCTATTTTCACAATCTTATATTCTGTATTTAATTCTAATTCTCTTAATCCAATAACTTGTTTTTGCTCAAGACTTCCAAGCTTGTTTAAAAGTTCAATGTGATTCGCCATCGTATTTATTATATAGAAAATCAAAAATATTTAATCATTTTCGTCAATTTCGTTTGATGGAAAAACTTCCATAAAACAGTTTGAGGGTATCTTTTCGATACCCTTATGTCCGTTGATATTTTGCTAACTAACTAAAACTCTTCTACTACTTTTTCATTCTTTGGATCATATGTAAAGTTCTTTCGTCCAATTAAAATCGCATAACAAATAGTATCAGCAGTCACAGTTTCTGCAAAGTCTACAACAATCTTTATGTTTGTTCTTTCGTTTACTGATACATTCTTCCTCTTACTGCAATTAATCACATACATTGGCCTGTTATCTATAAACTCTTTAGGGTCATAGTACATTTCGGTGTTGCCACATGTTATTCTCTTAAACGCAGTATAATCTTCGTACATCTTGAAATAATCCTTGTTAGCAATATCTAAGTTTCTTGATTCTTTTGGAAATACCTCATTTCTCCCATTCTTAAGATAGATATTCTTTACCTTACAATGATCAAACTTACTTGCATCTGCTGTTTGTTTGCCACTTCTATCAGTTTGGAACATTACAACTACGAAATCAGGCATATCAAATTGTCTAGAATTAAATTGCGTAGTAACATCAAACTCTAAGAAAGAACCTGCAACAGTCTTTTGAACACACTGATAAGTATGGAATGAAAACATGATTTTTGGTTCTTTAAGAATATTCAACTTTAACTTGTTTTCGTAATTAGATTCGTATTCAACAATAGGCATTCTTATCTCCATACTTTTTATTGTTATTTTTCCATCATGAGGAGCTGCTCCCGATCCAGTCCATTTGTACAAAACATCGTTATTGTTGTTAGCTTTTGTAAATGTTATTCTCAATCCACCTTTCCACATAACCTCTTTATAATCACTTAAGAAGCCTGGAATTAATCTTAATGGATACAAAACGCTAAAGTCCTTTCTTAGACCAAGTTTATCATCTGTTTCAAATCCTGCTTGTTTTAAATATTCAACTTCAGGCTTGGAAATCTTTAATGTTCCGACAGCTGTAGATGTAATTCCAGGTAGTTCGATTTTATCTATAACAACACCATGCTTTCTAACCTCAATTTGAGAAAAGAAGAATGGGAAGAAGTTATCTACAAGTTTTATAGAATCGTTTGCACCAAATGTTCCTCCAACTGATGCACCAACAACCTCAAAAGTCATATGACAATCTGCTTTGTGTGGATGTATGAAACCATCCCCCACGTTAAAATCGAACTCAATATCTTTGTTAGCTTCATTCAAATTATTAAATGTTCTTGTGTTAGCTTTAAAACTCTGTAACTCGTAGCTTTCAACACTATCCATTTATTATAAAGAAAATCTTGAAACAGCGCTTTATGGTAAACACCATCAAGCTATATAAATATTAGCATTGTCGTAAAGTCGACCGAGGAAAAATTTTCTGAAACTTATAACCCCCATCCCAACTTAACCTTAGCATTCATAGCAGTACCAACCCCAAAAGCAGCTAATCGTTCACCAATTGGCGCATCACTACTAAATGCTCTTTTCCATGCTTTAGTTTCCAGTTCCTTATCTGCAATATGTCTCGACTCTGTATCTTTATTGTCTCTGTAGTATATATCGTGTTCTTTACAGGCCTCATCTAATGGGTTAATACCTTCATCACCTCTTTCTAACCTTTCTTGAAGCTTCGTAAAAGGCCCACAAAATCTGAAGCCAGGTATATGTAACTCTGGTATCCCCTTCATGTTTAAGATCTTATTCATTAGTCCTTTTCCAAGCTTCTCATCATTCCAGAATCGTGGTGGTAACGTATTTAAGATCTTAATCAAATAACCTATACCTTTTGGATCATTAGGAATAAACTGTGAAAGCTTATTATTAATCATACTCACTATACCTACTTTCTCATTGTAAAAGTTATCATTTCCAGCCTTTTCTTCTCCATCTATAACTATTAACCGATCAATTAACTTTCTCACATCATCCATCCATACATATTCTTTAGGTATCTCTGTATATTGTTTAATTCCTTCACCACTCCTTTTAGGCGTCGTGTTCTTTTTAGGAGTTGGGGGTAAAGTTGGTTTAATATAATTATCCCAAATAGGCTTGATAATATTAATGTACTTTGAACCTCTACTAGATGCTACCTTTTTATCTCGATTATATTTTTGGAAGGCGGCATCTGAGTCTATTATTATTTCCTTGTACTGTTCAAAATCATCATCATCATAATCTTCAATGGTTTTATTAGTATTCGTCGTTAACAATTCCCATAGACCTTCTGTTCCTTTATAAGTTTTACCATTAATTATCAAATCATCACCATTCACTTTAACTTCCAAATTTCCTATCTTATTTATTATTTTTCCATCTTCTTCTACAGTTCTTATTCCAAACACAGTATCATTTCTTTTACTATAATATTTCGTTGCAATCTTACCAAATGACTGTGCTGTTGTTAAAGGTTCTACTCCTTCCACTTTGTCTTTAATTTGTTTTCTCATTTGTTTTATTTCTCCCGTTATAGGTGTATCACTACTGCTTGGAGAACTATCATAAGGTATCTTTTTAGGTGTTTCTAGTAGACTAGGATCTATTGAAGCCGTCTTATGTACAACTGGAACAAGTTCAGTTATTAGATTTTTATTTTGTTCTGCTACTTCTTTGATCTCACTTCCCAAGTTTTGAATAGCATCAATTACAGGCTGTTCTTGTGTCTTAAATTTATCGTATATACCTGCTCTTTCTTTCTTCCAAGATTTGAAGCCCTTTATCAAGAACTCCTTCAGCTTAATATTCTTATCAATTTCTTTCTCATCCATTTATTGTATAGCAAACGAACAAACGTCAATGAACGTCAAAGAACAAACGTCAATGAACGTCAATGAACGTCAAAGAACGTCAATAAACGTCAATAAACGTCAAAGAACGTCAAACGTTAAAACGTAAAACGTCAATAAACATCAAACGTTTAAGAAGTGTTTTATCTTGTTCCTATACTTACCATTGTTTACCTTCCTTGTCATATCAATTACTATGAAACCATAATCTTCTTGCCAACATTTTGAACATATCTCTTTAAATTTATCATAAGACATATCTCCCCCAACAAACTCATTATACACATGTTTAAGATTAGTATCATCTTGTCTGAATATGCATAGAAAGTTGACGTTATCTCTTATAAGCTGTTTAGGTACTTTTGAATATGTTTGTGCAAGATAGAAACAGTCTAAATGTCTATGCCTACCTCTTGTAAAGTAATTTCTAACAGTATCTTGATTCTCCAAAATGTAATCATCAAACACAACAACAGAGTATTTTTCACATTCATCAATAGGCACAATAGAATCATTACCGCTTAAGAACGTTGCTATTTGTTTCTTAAACTTTAGTTCTGCCTTTTCAAATCGATCTTTTAACTGCTCATACTTTGGCTGATTCATGCTTTTAGAATATATGTAGAAGTAATTATTGTTTAACCAACCTGGCTGTAATAAGAAGTTAAATAGCAAAAACGTTTTACCAGACGCCGACGGACCCACGATAAGACAACGAACATCATCAGGTATAAGCTCTCCATTTCTTTTCTTAGCTGTTGTTTCTTTTATCATCTCTTTTACATCCCAATTAATAGTTTTCTTACTCATTTATTATAGAGAAAATCAGGGGGCCACCAGCACTGGCCCCCTTTCAAACAGTTTGAGGATGAACTGTAGGGTGAGCGACAGCGGGGCAAATCTTATGATCTTATATCTTTAAGTTGTTCTCTAATCTTAAGCAACGTATCTTTTATATATTCGCCATCCATTTCACCATTCAATGTTATTATCATCTCTAACTGTTCTTTAAATGAGTTAATACAAGTGACAATGGTTTTATATTCGTCTTTTCTTTTGCTTATGTTTAACTTCGAAGACAAACCTGTTATTATAGCACTTCCAGTTGCAAGAGATGTTGTTAATATTGAGTAAATTGTTACAGGTATAAAAATATTAATAAACCCAGTTGTTGCAGAAAGAATAACCGACAACGTGATCAAAGTGTAGTATGCATATTTAACAATTCGTAGTTTTCTCTTTTTCTTCTTTAAACTGCATTCTAACTTTCGAATGACATCTTCTATTAACTTGATTACTTTCTCTCTTGGAATATCTCTAGGTAAATCAAACTCATTCATTTATTATATAATAAATGGCTAAGGTATTTAAGCTAACGAGTGATACTTCTGTTTTAAAGAAGAAACTCCATTACGAATTAGACAACAAGAGCAACTATTTAAGTATAGGACTAGTTGGGTTTTACAGTACATATCTAACTCCAAACATAACAACAGAAAAAAACAGTTTCTCATATGGTGATAGACAAGTTTTTATACCAGAAGGGCAATACAGCTTAAACAGTCTTAATGAATATTTAAAATCTCAATCCATTAACATAACATTATCAGAAGATCATTTAAGAAATAGAGTTAAAATTGAAACTGATAGTAATGATATTACAATTGGGAGTATAGGCACTGTCCTCGGGTTTAATGTTTTTGAAGTTTTAGAAAAGAACAAAACACATATTGGAAGTAAGTTGCCAAAGTTTCATCCGTTTGATACTATAAATGTTCACTGTAATATAGCAGATGGCATGTTTGTTAAAGATACAGAATACACACATAGAGAAACAGGGATCATAGCATCATTCAAAACAGATGCTGAGTTCAAACATAGTATTATTTACGAGCCCACTTATCCATTATTTTTCCCTATATCCAAAGACAAGGTTGACAATTTTGAGATAAGGATAACAGATGAGAATGATTCCTTAATTGATTTTGGTGGAGCTACAACAACTGTACTTTTACAAACCAAGATTTTCTCTTAGATAAATAGGAAGATGTGTTCTATTAAAGGTTGTATGTTTAGTGTTCCTTATAACGAGCTAAAGGATCTAAATATTGATCATGTATTAACAAAGAAACAACTTAACGATAAAGCTAAGAAAATTAAAGAAGGTAAAGGAATGGATTTAACTTTAACTACTGCACAAATGAAAAAGATTAAGAAAGAGCATATTGGCGGTTTTATCTTTACAATTCCAGCCATTTTAGCAGCTTTAGGAGCAGTTGGCTCATTAGCAGGTGGTGCAGCAGCGATTACTAAAACTGTACTGGATGCTAAGAAGAATAAACAAGAACTTGAAGAACAAAAGAGACACAATATGGCCATGGAAGAAAAGCAGGGGGCAGGTAAACCAAAGAAGTCAAAAAACTAAAACCATTGACCAACTTCGATATAGAGAGGTTGGCTAAAGAACTAAAGATAAAACGATTTAGAGGTGTATTTATGAGTGATGAACTTCCACAAAAACCCCATGTACATGAGTGTGGCGTAGTTAACCTTGATAAATCAGAAAACATTGGTACTCATTGGATATGCTATTGGAAAGATAACAACATAAAGTACGTGTTCGATTCTTATGGTGGTGTTCCTCCTAAACAACTGGTACAATATCTTGGTACCGAAAACTTCTTTTACAATGACGAACGAATACAAGACTTTAACTCAGTTATATGTGGTCATCTTTGTGTTAAGGTTTTAAATCTTTTAAATCAAGGGTATTCTTTTAGAGACGTTATGTATATGATTAAAAATGAATAAGTGCTTTTATGGTTTGTATCCATAAAAGTTTTGTTTTGAGATAAATATGGAAGCTATACACAATAGATTTTTAGATTATTTTGAGAAGCATGAGGATGAACTAGATCCACTAGTTAGTTATAATTTTTATCAGTATTTTCAGGATGTTAGCGAGATAGACTTAAAAGATAAAGACAACGTATACAATGTTATTGATCTATGGAAAAGGTTAATACCAAAATTTCTGTACACGGAAGAAGAGTTGAGAAAGTTACGTCCAATAATTACCTTAAAGGACTCGCTGTCGAGTTATAGCTCTAGACCATTACAATGTAGTTATTGTGGTAGTAAGTCATTAACAAAAGGTATGAGTAGTTACATTTGTGATGTTTGCTCTGTAGAGAGTGGTTGGGTTTACAGTACTCTTGAAGAAACGAAAGCTGCTTGCGTAAGAAAACCATGGTATGATACTATAAAAAGATTTAAGTTACAGCTATCTCGTTTGCAAGCTTTACAGGATAGAATTATTCCCGAAGAGGTGCTTAAGGTGTTAAATGATGAACTTAGAGATATACCAAGAGATTTAATATCAACAAAAGATGTTCTAAAAGTACTAAAGAAAAACAAATACACGAAATATTATGATGATGTCTATTTAATACACTATCACCTTACGGATCAAAAACCATTAAACTTACGACATATGGAAGAAACAGTTATAAACGACTTCGAAAACTTACACGAGGTCTTTAGGGAGCTGTATCCGGAAAGAACATTGTTTATTAACCTAAAATGTGTATTGTACCATCTGTTGAAAAAGCACGATGTTCATGTTGATATTGATTTTAAACACTCACCTAAACAAATAGAGATGCTAAAGAAATGTTTTGAAAAACTAGGATGGGCATTTTCTGTATAATAAATGAGTATGGATATATTTGGTAATGTTAAAGATAGAAAAGGTGATGTTGATATTAGTGAAGAAAAATTAAAATTGTTGGAGAATTTAAATGATGTTGTTAGCGTAAGTCAACTTAGGTCAATAGAAGCTCAATTAGAGAACGATAGAAAACGATTTGAAGAAGCATTAGACACATACATAAAGAAAGAAGATTTTCAAAAGATTAGGATGGATACTACTAAACTGGTTATGCAGAAAGAAACCATGCCTCTACTATATCGGTTAAGAGCTAAAAACGTTAAGGAGCCAATCTTTAGAATATTTAATCTCTCTAACGGTTACAAATTTCTCTATAATGGGAAAATAATGCACATGGACTTAAGTTTGGATAAATACTTTCTAGATATATATTTGGGCGATACTTTGGTTAAAGAGATACCTTTTGACTTTAAGAAGAACGATATAATTACGATTAAACCAAATAAAAATTCTGCTATGGAAGAAGGACAATTATTGTTTGTTGTAATGTACATAGAGAGAGAGCTTTCCTAAAGACGTTTGCTATATAATAAATATGGATATCTTTGGTAATGTTAAAATGACATCAGAGTTAGATAATGCAGTTGTGAGAAAAGACATTGCTATGTTGAAAGAAGAGCTTAACTTCATCAAACGGAGTTATGTTATAGAGCTTCATAGTCGGTTGATATCAGAAAATGTTGAAACTCCGTTCTTTTTAATACATAATCTATCTATCACATACAAATTTCTTTATAAAGGTAGGATAATGCATATGGAGTCATCTTACAATACGTATTATATAGATATCTATTTAAATGGTTCTCTAGTTGAAAGTTTTCCCCAACACTTTAATACAAATGATAATCTAGCAGTTAGGCCATCCAAAGGTTCTGATCTGAAACATGGCAAATTACTATTGCTTCTTATGCATGTAGAAAGAGAAGACGAAGATAGTGATGATGATGATGGTGAGAATGTTGATAGCATAATATTAAACAGCGATAGTTATTGATTTTCTATATAATAAACAGGATGTATTGTGTTAAGTGCAAGAAATCGACAGATACGAAGAAAGATACTATTAGAATTGAACAAACAAAGAATGGAAGATATCTAAAGAAAGGTATTTGTTCTGTATGTGGTGTTACTAAAACCCAATTCGTTAAAAAGCCTGATTGACTAGAAGAAGGTAAAGGTGTTAGAGAAGACATTATAGAAGAAATTCACAAACCATCTAGAAAAAACTTTGAGAGATTAAGTGTGGTTATAAAAGGTATCGATGATCTTTGGCAAGCTGATCTTGTAGAAATGGATAGCGGAGTATTAAAAGGTGTTTCCAAAATCAATAAAGGTTATAAGTATTTGCTAACGATTATAGATGTGTTCTCGAAATATGCGTTTGCTGTTCCTGTTAAAGATAAGAGTGGTAAGAATGTTACAGAAGCATTCGAATCCATATTAAGAACGAGAAAACCTAGTAACTTACAAACAGATCAAGGTAAAGAGTTTTACAATAAAGAGTTTTAGAAGTTAATGGAGGAAAATCAGATTAATCATTACTCAACCTATAGTGGTAAGAAAGCTTCTGTGGTTGAAAGATTCAATAGAACGCTTAAGCAGAACATGTGGAAAAGGTTCACAACACAAGGGAACTACAAATGGATAGAGATATTACCAACACTAGTTAAAGAGTATAATCATCAAATTCATAGAACAATTGGTTTAAAACCTATAGAAGTTAACAAGAAGAATGAGCGAACAATATTGGAGAAAGTGTATCAAAAAGAATATAAACGTGTTAAGCCCAAATACAAGTTAGGTGATCATGTTCGTATAAGTAAGTCGAAAGGGTTATTTGAGAAAGGATATACACCTAATTGGTCAACAGAAGTATTTGTTATCAGTGAAGTTATTCCATCTAATCCGCCTACATATAGAATTAAAGATTTAGAAGAAGAGGATGTGCAAGGTAGATTTTACGAACCAGAACTATTAAAGACGAGACATAAAGATGAATACTTGGTAGAAAAGGTGTTGAGAAAGAAAGGTGATAAAGTATATGTTAAATGGCTAGGGTTTGATGATTCGCATAATAGTTGGATAGATAAGAGTAATGTTGTAGTGTAAATATAAATGTTTGTCTTTTATGGTTATTATGCCATAAAAGGGTAGTTTGAACGAAATAAGGGTATCGAATACCCTCATAGCATATATTTCCAGGGTTTCTTACATAAATCAAAGCCGGTGCGGGATATCTGGCGCCGGCTAGCTGGTAACGAAAATGAAGTTAAAAATCAACATTTTCTATATAATAAATATGAGTACTATGGATAGTTCTAGTTTAAACGATATTTGCTACGAACAGATTAAAGACAATTATTGGTATGGTATCTTCGGTGATTTCAAGTTGATTATAGATAAGAGTACAGGATACTTTAACGCTACTAAGCTGTGTCAGAGTGGTGGTAAGAGGTTTGATCATTGGTTAGAAAACAAACACTCTAAGGAGCTTATTGAGTATTACAACAAACTTCGAAGTTCCCGGGGTTCTGGGGACTTCAGAAACTCATTTTACACAATAAAACTAGCTGGTAACAAAAATGAAGTTAAAAATAAAGATTTTCTATATAATAAATATGGGTACTATGGATAGTTCACTTAGTCTAAATGATATTTGCTACGAACAGATTAAAGACAACTATTGGTACGGCGTCTTTGGTGACTTCAAGTTGATTATAGATAAGAGTACAGGATATTTCAATGCTACTAAACTGTGTCAAGATGGTGGAAAAAGGTTTGATCACTGGTTAGAAAATAAAGGATCAAAAGAGCTCATAGCATACATTTCCAAATCCGGTAATCCGGGTCTAGAAATTATCAAAAAAGTAGCAGGCGGCAAAGGAGAAATATGGAATGAAATAAGAGGAACGTATGTTTGTAAAGAATTGATTCTAGATATATCACGATGGTTATCTCCAGAGTTTTACCTTAAATGCAATCAAATCATTATCGACTATTACACAAAAGACTTTAGACAATATAGAGAAAACCAAGAAGAATTGCAAAGAAGAGTAGAGGAGATAGAACAGCAAATGAACGATTTAAAAATAGAAAACACAAGACTTAGAGATATAGCAGCTGAACATACAGAAGATCCAGGGAAAGTACACAAGCTTGTTATTATTAAAAAGAACCTCACAGTTGGTCAGCTTCAAGACATAGTAGACAAGTACGACACAGACAAACACGATCAGGTTAGGCGTTACGAGTCATACAAATATTGGGTTGGAAGGGTTCAGCAGCGAAACATCAAAGCAAGACTTCAGTGTCTTAAAGAAAAGTACCCAAGAATGTCAGTGTTATCAGAAACTAAAGATCCAAACTCAGTCAACCTCCTAAACAAAGTCAAAGAAAAATACAGCTGTGTTGTTTCGTATGGTTGTCACGTGGATATTGAAGGAGAATACGACGATGAGTTTGTTGTTGATTTGTTTTTGAGTATAAGAGATTTGTAAAGGTAAAGGTAATGAGTTTTGGTTACAACTGGGGTCCACCAGCACTGGACCCCTTTCAAACATACAACTTTTATGGTATAATAGCCATAAAAGATAATTAGTTAAACATTACCCTCTGCTGCAACAGCGAATGCTACATTCAACATATCACCTAAATTGGGATTATTATGATATTTTCTTATTATAGCTCTCCAATCTACGTAATGTCTAAACGAATATATAAAGTCTATAGATAGGTCTTGATAAGTTGAAATGTTACGCCAATGAACTCTACCTTCGAACTCTGCAATAAATTCTTCTGTTAAATTTTGAGACATTGAAATCATTTCCCAATCTACTTTGTCAGCGTAATCTCTTATAAAGTTTTCTGAAAATTGACGAGTTCCAGATATGTACCACCAATTAACTCTATCTGCATGTTTTCGTATAAAGGCTTCAGAGAGTTCGTTTTTGTAAGATATAGCATCAAAATCAACTTTATCTATAAACTCATTAATAAATTCTTCAGATAGCTTTTGATGATACGATACTTCTTTCCAATCAACTCTATCTGCAAATTCTCTTATAAAGTCTTCTGATAAGTCTTGGCTTCCTGAAATAATCTCCCAATCAACTTTATCAGCGAATTCTCTTATAAACTCTTCCGATAACTCTTTCCATAAACATATTTCACTCAAATTAACTTTCGACAGATATTTGCGTATGAAATCTTCTGTAATGTGATCATAGTTATATTCCTCCTCATAATCATCATGACCTATAGATAGCCATTGTTCATCAGTCAGTGAATCTAACATCTCTTCGGACAAGTTCATAACGTTTGCATAGAGAATGTTTTGTGTAAGAAATGAGTTGTTTTCTTTAGTGGCCTTCTTGAACAAATGATCTAACATACCTATTGAGATGCTAAAGTTTATTTTGTCTTTGTCATTATAACCACCAATATCTAAATATTTACATACACAATCAAATACAGGTTTGTAAGACAATATTTCCTTAGCACTAGTCATGTTTGTTTTTATTCTTAGATTTTTAAATTGATTCATTTTTGCTGGTTTTCTATATAACAAATATGGAAGCGCATTTTGATTTATTACATGATAGACTTGAACTAATTCATCAAGATCTTAAACTCTTAGCAACACTACTAGAGAAGCAAATACTGTTAAAGGAAAAAGAGTTATTAGTAATGCAACAAAAAACATCTGATTTGAGTAGTGATGATGAATACAAATATGGTAGTGATGATTATGATGATGATGATGATGAGTAAGCTTACAAAAATGAATCAGTTTTAAGTGTGCATATGTGACTTTGATGGGTCTTCCCATGAAAGTTCTAGACTAACACAACGAGGAAACATATGTAGGCAATGGCGGACGCGTGCAGCTGTTTAAACGATGTGTTAGAAAAATGAAAATGAACTGAAATAACCCGGTGAAGGGTACTAGCGAAGATTTTCTATATAATAAATAGGATGAATAATTTTAGTAAATTTACCGTAGTAGAGTTAAGGCGCCAATGTAAAGAGAAAGGGATCAGAAGATATTCCCGATTAAGAAAAACAGAACTGATAGACCTTCTTAAACAACACGATGATGAACAAAGCAGAAGGCAGATTAGAAATATATACCCATTTAAACAAGAAGTATTTGAAGAACCAAGAATCAAAGTTGAATCACAACCAATCAATGTAAAACGGCAGAACATTGCATTAAAATCAAGATTAGAAACATGGAGATTTACAACAGATTACAAACCACAAGATCCACTTGAACAATATATTACTGCAACATCTAAAGCTATATCAAACAGATTACAAATTAGCTTAAGTAAACATAGTTCATTGAAAGCTAACCTTTATATAAGTTGTACATATAAGAAAGGTGAAGAAACTCAAAACTTCTATTTTAACACTGAAAACCAAGAAATATATCGATCAAGTAATTTGAAAGAGGAAATAACTAAGATGAAACAAAGATTAAGAACAAGAATGGATGAGTTCCAAGCTAGAGGTTCTGGCTGGGCTCTTATAAACATTAACTTTTTACAACTAGCAATCGTCAAATATACACCATATAGAGGATCAACATACATAGAATTACCTAAACAAATTCAAAACAAAAAGGCAGTAATTAATGTAAAGAATGAAGATGAAAAATGTTTCTTATATTCAATTTGTTCTGCACTATACCCAGTTAATAAAGATCCACAACGACCTTCCAAGTACAAGCAAGCTGTCAAATACTTACAAGAAAAATTAAAAAATATTCATTTCCCTGTAAAACTAAGCGATATTCCAAGAGCTGAAAAATTACTTAATATTTCTATAAATGTTTATGCATATGATAAAGACTATTCAATCTATATACTACATCACACACAAAACAAGCAAGAAAATCATGTCAATTTATTATATGTAAAAGAACAAAATGAAGACCAAGTTAAAACACACTATTGTTGGATTAAGGATTTAAGCAGACTAGTATGTACACAATTAACTAAAAAGAGAGCTCGAAAATATTTATGTGACAGATGTTTGTTATACTTTTACTCACAAAACGCTTTAAATAAACATGAGCAAGATTGTTCGTTAAATGAGCCAGTAAAAATAATAATGCCTGAAGAAGGTAAATGCGTTGAATTTAAAAACTACCAATACATAATGAAAATGCCATTTGTGATTTATGCTGATTTTGAATGTTTGTTACATAAAGTTATGGGTTGTGAAGAATGTTATCCAGAGAGTGAGCCATATACCAAAAAATATCAACAACATAAACCATCTGGATTTTGTTATTATGTAGTAAAGAGTGATGGAAGTAAAACCAATCCTGTTGTGTATAGAGGTAAAGATGCAGCTAAGAAGTTCATAAGACTGTTAACAAAAGAAGCCAAACACATATCGAACATATACAAACAAAATAACGAATTACCATTAACAAAAAGTCAGAGAAAAGAGTTCAACCAATCCGAATCCTGTTCTTACTGTAAAGTAAAATATACACCAGAAAACCACAAAGTTAAACATCATGATCATATAACAGGAGAGTTTGTAGCACCTCTATGTAATAACTGCAATTTAAAAGTTAAAGTACCAAAGTTTGTACCAGTGATCATACATAACTTGACAGGATATGACTCTCACCTGTTTATAAAAGAGCTTGGATGTAATAAAGAAGAAATAGATCTAATACCCAATAACGAGGAAAGATACATATCATTCAGTAAAAAGGTTGGAGCTATTAAATTGAAATTTGTAGATTCATTTAGATTTATGGCTTGCAGTTTAGACAAATTGTCATCGAACTTGAAACCTGAGCAAATGATACATACGCAACGCTTTTATCCTAATCAAGAACAGTTTCAACTTGTAATAAGAAAAGGTGTTTACCCATATGATTATGTTAACAATTGGGATAGGTTTAGAGAAAGAAAATTACCACCAAAGGAAGCATTCTACAACAAGCTTAACAACATACATATAAGCGATGAGGATTACAAGCATGCAAAGAAAGTGTGGGAAACATTTGACATTAAGAATCTCGGACAATACCATGACTTATATCTAAAAACCGATGTGTTGTTATTAGCAGATGTGTTTGAGAACTTTAGAGAAACATGTCTTAAAGCTTATGGTCTCGATCCAGCTTGGTATATGACAGCACCAGGTTTAGCTTGGGATGCAATGTTAAAGATGACAACTATAAAACTAGAGTTATTAACTGATTACGATATGGTATTGATGGTAGAGAAAGGTATAAGAGGTGGGATTAGTCAATGTTCAAAAAGATATGTGAAAGCAAACAATAAGTATATGGAAGATTACGATAAGGATAAAGAAGATTCTTACTTAATGTATCTAGATGCCAATAACTTGTATGGGTGGGCAATGAGTCAATATCTACCGTATAAAGGATTTAGATGGTTAAGTGAAGATGAGATTGAAGAAATAGATTTCACAAATATACCTGATGATTCTGATACTGGTTACATATTAGAAGTTGATCTTGAATATCCTAAAGAATTACATGACTATCACAAAGACTATCCATTAGCTCCTCAAAATATATGTCCGCCTGGTTCAAAACAATCGAAGCTATTAACAACCCTATATGACAAAGAAAAATATGTGATTCACTATCGAAACCTGAAACAATGTCTTTCACTTGGATTAAAACTTAACAAGATACATCGAGTAATAGAGTTCGAACAATCAGATTGGTTAAAGAACTATATAGATTTAAACACGCAGATGAGAACTAGAGCAACAAATGACTTTGAGAAAGACTTCTATAAGCTCATGAACAATTCAGTTTTTGGAAAGACTATGGAGAATATTAGAAAGAGAGTTAATATCAAACTTGTAAGTGATGAGAAAAAATACGAGAAACTTGTAGCAAAACCAAATTATAAGAGTACTACAGTTTTTACGGAAAATTTAGTAGCAGTTCACATGAACAAGGTTAAAGTGCAATTTAACAAACCGATTTATGTTGGTATGTCAATTCTAGATTTGTCAAAATATTTAATGTACGACTTCCATTACAATGTGATGAAGCCAAAATACCAAGACAAAATAGAAATATGTTATACAGATACTGATAGCTATATATACCATATTCAAACAGAAGATGTGTACGAGGACATGAAAAACTACATTGATTACTTCGATACGAGTGATTACCCTAAAGATAATAAATATAAGATACCACAAATCAATAAGAAAATACTTGGTAAGATGAAGGATGAGATTAAAGGCACAATCATAGAAGAGTTTGTAGGTTTAAGAAGTAAGATGTACAGTATAAAAGCACCTCAAATAGATTTAACAGATAAAGACTTTAAAGGTAAGTTCGATAAAGAAAAGTGTTGTAAGAAGGCTAAAGGTGTTAAGAAGAGTGTTGTGTATAAAGAACTTTCATTTAACGAATATAAGGACTGTTTGATTAGCCAAAAAGAATATTATAAGAAGATGAACTTGATTAGAAGTTATAAGCACGATTTGTACAGTATAGAAGTAAATAAGTTAGCTTTAAGTTGTGTAGATGATAAGAGATGTGTTTTAAAGGATGGGATCAATACCCTACCATGGGGACATTATAAGTTAGAAGAGTTGTAGTTTTAGATTTAAGTTTTTAGATGTAAGTTTAGATGTAAGTTTTTATGATTTTAAATGTCATAAAAGCATATTCAGTCTCACTTGGGGTATCCTTCTGTGTTAAAGTTCAATGGTCAGTGGCGGCTTCATAATTTTTGGTAGTTAGGGGTGGGAGGGGGAAATGCGCCAGAAGTAACCATCCCTAACTACTTATAGTTCTGTAAGCGCTGTTCTTCAGTTTCCCTTTCAGCACCCTTCCCGAAGTTTGCACCATTGGTTCACGTTCTTCAAGTATATGTTCTAAAGGTGTAATCTATTCGTCGTCTCTGTTCGAGCGGCATTTATTTGTAACCAACCAGATATTGGGTCGCTGTTCGGGCTGTCATTTATTTGTGACCGTCCAGGTATCGGGTCGCTGTTCGGGCTGTCATTCATTTGTGACCGTCCAGGTATCGGGTCACTGTTCGTGGTCCTGTCCTCCGTGGTCCTGCCATAGAGTTGTCGCAGTCACTATAGCATTGTGAGTGCAAGACAGGAATAACTTAGCTGAGAAAAAAATCCGTTATCTGGACAGCGGTGTATTGAACAAATATACTGCATCCTTATGTTTACTATGGAAATCTGTACGGAGCATACGTTATCCATATGCAACATACGTACAGCCTTTTTTCCCGCTTAAATGTTACATCATGCCGCTGCAGGATGTCTGACACCTAGCAGTCTTCCGTACATTACACATATATATGTATATTACATACGTCAGCAATATGTCACATACGTCCATTTGTATGTGAGATTCTCACCCCTATATCCAGTTCTTTCTTTAGTACTGAAAGTACGTTTATTCGGAACGTTTAGACGGAAAGTATGTATAAAATATAGCTTACGTTCTCAATTTTACGTTTGCTGTAGTATGTTACATAGGGTTGTACTTTTAAGTACAAAAACTACAGGATTTACGCATGTAACCTACGTTTTTACGTACGTCAAGAATGTTTTTTTCTCAGTTTACCTTAGAATGGTTAACAAAACGAACAAGGGAGTGGGGAGAGCAATTTACCCCCTGAGTTTCACTAACACATATTTTAATTACCTGTATACAATTTAAAAAAAAAGATGAAAATTTATGTAGGTGGAGAACCTTTCTAAAATGATGCTGCTAAAACCGAATATTATTTTAAATCTGTAACGTTAAGAACCTTAACAAACTCTGTTATAGTGTAAATGTCTTTTCAGAAGCTAAGAAAAGATATTTATTGCTGATCAAATCTATTTTTCAAAGCCTCGTTAACAAGAATTATAAAATATTTTATCGAGTTTGTTCATTTTCCCTCTTCAATCATTGTTTCTCCAAACAGCAAGTTATTTGTCCATAAAGTAAACATAACACCAGATACCTCAAAGAACTCAATTCTTCCTCTGTTGTATACACTGAGCTGAGAATTTAAAAGCAGACAACTTTTGATTGCCACTAGATAAGAAGGGGGTTTTTATTACATAAAAGACGAAATTGATGGTCATGAAGTGGGAGCTTCATTTGAGGTGTACACACAGATGTAACAAGTTAATAGTCGTCATAAACTTTGAAGTGGTGACAAAAGATTTAATGGACGAGAAGAAGAGACAAAATAAAAGTTTTTTTTTTTTAACTGATGTTACCTGCAGACTGCAGAAAACATGTGTAAATCTACGCGTTATCCAGGGTTTCCTGTTAGTGTTGCTAAAGACTGAGAACAATTTTATTTTAGTATTTTTCTATCTTAAATATACTTTCAATGAAAGAAATCTAACCATTTAAGCAGTGGTGTATCTATATCTAGCCCGGGGGGTCTAGGCCCCCCAATTTTTTGAGTGACAAAAATAATTTAAGCTATTATTTACAAATTTTTGAAAATTTACAGTAAACTCATTATATACCTATCATAGTCTCGGATCCGGCTGTCCCCCCCCCCCCCGGCTTTTATCTTCTAAATCTAACCTCTGCATTTAAGATTTCCACTCAGGAATGCCCACAGGTTTTTTTTTTTTCAAAGTTGACAAAAGACTGACACAGAAGCACAGTCGTAAATGCATACACACGCGCACTTCAATGGACGCGTGCACCTAGTACGTAACGTAACTCAATAAATATGTTAATATTTATTATTATTATTATTATTATTATTATTATTATTATTATTATTATTACAGTAGGAAGTCGAAAATCCGAACTAATTTAGACCACAGGCAGATCGGATTTTCGAAAATGACCAAGAAAATGCCATTTAGGCTTAAATATACTCTACGGTATGCTCTTTTATCGATACAATGGTTATACAGTACATACTGTAATTACAATACCGTACATAAGGCTACTTACATTTAATGTTTCTGAAGAACCTGCTCGTACACTAAAATACACTGTTTTTATAACTCACACTTAAAACGTAACTTGTATAGGCCTAAGTGAATATAAAAATAATATATATATATATATATATATATATATATATATATATATATATATATATATATATATATATATATATATAACAAATAATTACATATGAATGAGCTTTTGTAAAAACACTGACTTCACACAACGCCGAGGAACAACCCTATTGTTTATTTATCGGTAGCGCTAACACAGAATGTAAAAGGCTTCTAGGGACCGCGTTCGGATTTTTGACGTTCGAATTATCGACCTCTACTGTATTATTATTATTATTATTATTATTATTATTATTATTATTATTATTATTATTATTATTATGTATGCTGCTTTTTGGACTAATGAGGTTTTTTTTTCTTTTCTTCTTAATTTTCAGTTTGGACCAGAAAATGTTTCTTCTATGTTTCTCGATTTTCAGCTTCTTCTTTTAACTCCCAATATTTTCTTCTATTTTTCAAATCTTCGATGAGCTGTGATCTTCTTCTTCCCATTCCTCGCTTTCCTTCCATCTTTTCATCCATAGCGGTATGAAGAAGACAATTTCTTTGCAAGATATGTCCAATCCAATTGGCCTTCCTAGGAAGGGTGGTGGCTAGGAGCGTCCTCTTCTCTTCTATCCATTTTTAAAAATAACGAAAGTGAAATGTTACAGTTTTACTTCCATGATTACGCCCTGTAGGATAAAAATGAAACAGGTGATTAATGAAAGTGAATGATTTTGAAACAATTGGTGAAATCACAATGGGGAAGGAAAGAGGACAACTCAAGAAAACAGGGATAAGTTTTTTTCACCACAATTTTAGATTTCCTGGAATCGAACAGGGACCTCTCCTACTAGAGGTAAACGCTCTACTAGTAAGCTACCGTACTTCCTTTATTAACTATAGTAAGGGATTATAAGTGTATTGGGTTCGGTTCTGGTAGGTCCCTGTTCGGGCTAAGCCAATTTATAAGTGTAGTGGGTTCGAACCTTGTATGTCCCGGTTTGGGAATAGCCATTCTATGATGGTTCTGGGTTCGACCCTAACTTCCGATAAGGAATGGTCAAGTAATAATGAAATCGAACACCAATTATTGTAAGGAAGAATCCACACTCACGGACATCAGGTTCGGGAGCATTGAATAACCACAAGAAGGCTGAGCCGTGTACCCAACGTCAGTGGCGAGTCAAGCATCTGGCAGCTACCGGATGGTTGCAGAGTGAGAAAGAAATTACCTTTGCACTGTGTCCCTTTCAATGTACTTTACATGTCACCTAATGAAATATCAAACCATGCATATCCTACAAATTAATACTTATCCTTTCACATAATAAAAGAATAACACCGGAAAATATGCACAATAGCACTATTAACGTATTAACACTTGATTAAAAAATAGCATACGCAATAAATATTTTTAATGCATATATTTTGACTTTTAAGAAATTAGGAACACTGATACAACACAAACATAACATATTCTGATTAAAAAAATAAAATAACGATGATGGTCCTTGAGTACGATTTCGACACGCACTAAAACGACACTAAAAAGCACGCAAGAATATTACGATTTCGATAGTTTACCGAAAAACAGTATATTTCTTGAAGAGAGAACTAGTATTCTTCTTTTGCTGGCCATGTGATGAATTGTTTTCTCCAAAGGGGTCTTTGGATGTTCCTCCCATTTTCCAAGGCATACAACGTCGCAAAATGACAATTTATTCACAAATCCTTTAATTTGTTGATAATTTGATAAATGTATTTTATATGCACTAACTATTAAAATCTATGAACTTTCTAACACATTTAGTTGTAGTCTTCGAACAATCAGACAAATACGTATTATTCCGTTTGTGTTTAGGAGAGCACTCCACGCGTCACTTTTCTTGGTTCCTTTCAGAGCGTATGAATATACTAGTGGAATAAAAAAATAGTTCGCACAAAACATTTAGTTTTTATATAACTGCTTCGATAATAAGAAATAATTGATTAATTATCACTTGATTGAGAGTACATTAATCATATTGACGCACGTAATAGTGTAAATAATTAATAATTATTTGCACTGCTGGTGCTCAGAAATTCAGCTCTGCATGGGTGTGAGTGAGGGAACGAACAAATACCTTCCCAAATACGGCCCAGCGAAAGGTGCTGAAATGTCTTGAGGAAAAAGGCACCTTCTGGGCAGAAAAATTCCACTGTTTCGCTCTTCTGCGAATTCCGACTGGCTAGACGTTGGTTCCAAGAATTAACATGGAGAATACGAGGGTTGGCTAAAAGGTTCATATAACGATATCGTTATAGGGTAAAAGTGAATGTGAAAAGATAAGGGAATGCGTGACGGCACGCCGTACCTCGTGCTCATTTTTGTCCTTTGTAATTTTTGGAACTGGAGGACGCCATAGATTATGGTGGAAGTGGGGGAACGACGTCCAGCTGCGTTTCCCCTCCCTTTTACCCCTGACTATATGAAATGAAATGAAATCTTTAAGTTTTACGTCCCACAGTTATGGATGCCAGGCTAAAGGAGACGGTGATGATGAGAAATGAATGAAATGGTGTAATGAAGAAAGTGGGAGAACCTCGAGAAAACCCACGCACACGGTGTTTGTTCTCCACAAAGTTCACTTGGTATGAGCTGGGATTGAACCAAAGGTTCCATCCACCAGAGATGAACGCTCTACCACTGAGCCACCCCTGATTATAGTAAACACACTCTAGTATATTAAATACTATAGTACGTGAGTAAGAAAATATGACATGTTTTGACATGCATTTTGAAGAATAGAACACTGTTAGAAAGCCTAAGGGTGGGTAATTCCCCCATTGCCCGATCCTGCAGATGTTCATTCTTTCACTATGTTAGTAAATAATATTTCTATTGTTTGTTTATGTGTGTATTCGTGTCTACTGTTGTTCTCAGATGTTCGCTTTCTCGGGACCAAGGTGCGTTTGAGTATATCACCAGTTTAACCAGCTACAAGTCTATGTGGCCATCACAGAAGAATAGCTCGCAACCGGGGATGCACTCACTCGCTCCATAGTCATGGGAGAAAGAATCGAACTCAGAAGACCTGCCCTACAAGTGTATTATCTAAATGAAGTTTGCGCAACGGAAAAAAAAAGTATAAAGAAACCCGAAAATTTGGAAAAGTAAATAAAAAAAAATCTCAGGATTCGTGACATTCACTGATGGGTTCCCCGTAACGTTTCACTCATATCATTTTCCCTTCGATGATTCATTTATCAAATTGATAGGAAGACGAACTATTTTGATCTCGACTAAATCATGTTTTACTATAAAATTTCTACTCTACTGTATCTCTGTTATATGGAATAAAACATAATTATCAACCAGAAGCTTTACTTGTTTCACCGAAGCTTTATACAAACTGTTTACATTTTGTTTAGGAGCACAACAATACATCGCATTACACTTTAAAGAACCATTCTACCGTGCGTGTCACAATTCGTGACTAGCCATTTTAAAATATTACATGCACATATACTCTCATAGCTTTCAATTTATTTTACATATTCCCAATATTTAATACTTTTATTAAATAATCACTTATTCCCGACTATATCAAGAAAGTGCCTGTCATTGGCATTCATATCTTTCATTTAAAAAAAATGATCATAAATCTTATGTTTTAGCTGTTCACAGCAGCTACTATTACTAGGCACCCTTTTCCTATATTTATTCATTTCTTGCCTACACATTCTATTACAAAATTACACATGAAATCATTAAATCCTTAACCTACACTAACCTAAGACACATTCACACTACACACTCACACCAACAAATTTGTTTTATATTGTAAAAACGCTTTGGTTGGCAGTCCAGGCCACATTTCTTTTAATGGGATTTTGTTACTAAAAAAAAAAAAAATTATATGAATGTTCGCACGGTGTAGAAAACCAATTGCCCCTATCGAAACTTTTGACGAAACGACCCATCGTGCTTCTTTTATCAAAGTACAGCTTCGGTTTATTTTCTCATACTTTACGGATACGTTAAGGTTAAAAAAAATATATTGAATATATGCTCTATACCGGAGAACGTCATTCCTATCCTATTTGTCTAGCTTGGTTCTAATGGACAGCCAAATGATGCATAGCCAAATAAAAAAAATCACAACAATAATAAAGAATACTGCATATAGCCTTTCACAAGATTTAGGCTTTCTTTGAATAACAGGAATTTAGATGGTCACGCTAAATGAAAATTTTACACTCGCATGTATATTCCGTCAGTATTTTGTTCTACCTTTTATTCCCCCCCCTTTATAGATAAGCCTAAGCCGTCACATATTGTCTCAGTAATTGTATAGATCCTACGGGAAAGGAATTTACGAAGACATAGTTATATTATTATGCTTCACTGAACACCATAGTCCAACTGTATAACTTGGTGAATTTCGAGGTTAAAAAGAAAATATTCATAAATCCAGGCTACCAAGTTACTTCGATTGAAATCAGTTTAGAAACAAAGTAAACATTACTTACATTTCGGATGAGTTTATATACCAGAAGAATCCAATGGTTGTCCTTACGAGTACCAGTTCCTGTTAACCATTCTTATTCAATTTTGTGATGAATTTCTTGGTTCCAGAAGAAAACAACTATCACTCACATCCTTTATAATATACAGTCCAACCTGAACCAGTTAATATATATTAACTATCACGGTTCTTCCAAAAAATCAGGATCCAATTATGTAGAAATCAGATTCCGTCCATAGTTCATACAGACAACTTACAACATTGGGCAGCTTCGCTTCACTAATTCCCCTCGCTACTCGCTCCGTTCCGTTAAAACAAATAACACAAAAATATCGCAAATTTTGCAATCGAACCTTTTTAGATCTTTTAGTATGAAAAAACCGTTCTGGAGCGGCTTCCTTTACCACTTTATGCCGATAATATCTGACGGGCAGTAACTGAGGATTGCTATCTTAGGCTGACGCCATTACAGTACAACAACAATGTGACGTAACAGTCTGAAGATTGAAGATGAGCTAATTATCAGAGAGTTCAAAGGAAAGCGACCAATTATAAATAATTCTGTAAATCTGTGCTACTGACGTCACACAAGACAAGATTGAAAATGATGCACCAAACCGAGTGAATCTTGACGATTTTCTATCAAGATGGCTGAAACTCTAAAGAATTTTATGAAGAATAATTTTAGAATAAAATTTTTAAAGAAAAATTTTGGGAGAATTATCAAACTGTTTGGAGATAGGAAAAGCGTTCTACAGATGAAAATAAAAGAAATAAGCAGAATATTATTAAAGAAATATAGGAAATTAAGATAGAAATGTACAAAACATAGACGTTAAATACGAAATAAAATCCTAAACTATTTTAATGCACGTCCTAACTTAATCCTACCTTCTAATATTACAAGAAAATTAAATGACAACATTACATCCTTACATATCCTATATTATATTTTATACTACACTATTATACAGGGCGTTCGAAAATTTTCAACATGATAACTCCATATTGGGAGGTATCATCTTCCGCGGTTTTTGGAAAAATTTTTTTTCTTACATCATGAATACACTAACATCATTTATCTACACTAAAAGGAAAATAAACATCATTTATACTAATCTAAATCTCTTACCCTAATTAAAATCCTAAAATGTTTTATTTACGCCTTTGAGCTTTCATGGATTCTCTGCCTCGCCAAGAAGTTGTTGTCGTTTCAGATCTGAACATCGGAAAAGTTTTAGGTTGTCGTAGCTTTGCACTCCAATATTCTCTCCTGATAATGTTTGAAGTTGAGCTGAATTCCTGTAAAGTTTAGTTACCAAATATGGTCCGAGATATGTGAACATGAATTTTGAGAATACCTTCTTTGGTACCGATGATAAGTAATGGGTCTTTAACATTACCAGAGAACCTTCTTTTATCTCATCTTTTCCTTTCTTTTCTTCTTCTTTCCTTTCTTTTTGGGGAGTCAGGGAATAAATCTCGCAGTTCGCAATCTCCCCTACTGAGAACTGCGATATGCATTTCCCGTCCAGTTTTCATTCGTTTGACTTCCGACTGACGTTGGTGCGAACGTCGGGTGAGATGAGCATGATCCCGCCACAGCCGCCATGTTCACCCCTGGGGAAGGTGTTGTATGGGGTACACTACCCCCTCCATGTGGTGGTACACCCGATGCATATGGCGGACTCGCACGCATCCCACCAGAAGTTCCATTTCCATTTGGGAAAACCTGGGATCCACTTGGGTAATTCCCGTATTCTCCACTATTTCCATAGCCATAGGCTACTCCTGGCCCCTCTCGGTATGGGTCATACCGCGGTCTTCCCGGGCCACGACCTCTCATATTTCGGTTGTAGGAATTTCCGTTCCTCCATCGATTCCTGTAAGGATGTCGTGATTTCCACTCTTCCGTACTGGAGGAATCTCGTGAATTACTCATCAGAGTTTTTTCCTTAGTCTCTTCGGTTTGTGAGGACGACTCCTTGGTTTGTTTCCCTCCTTTTCCAAACTTCTTTTGGACCATTACTTGTCGTACGAAAGGTTTCCTCCATTTTTTCTCAGTCACAGCTCCAGTGTGTTCTGGATAACCCTCTAATTCGGTTAATTTTAAAATTAACTGTTGTGTGGATTTGGGTTCCACAGCTCTTAATAGCTTGGACTCATTCGGAGGCAAACAGTCAATCAGAATTTGGATTAGC
Source organism: Thermobia domestica (assembly GCF_964235325.1). NCBI lineage: Eukaryota > Metazoa > Arthropoda > Insecta > Zygentoma > Lepismatidae > Thermobia > Thermobia domestica. The sequence goes on from NC_137460.1 coordinate 7,773,838, forward strand.
TCCCCTTCATCCGGATGATGCACGACCGCATAATACTCCGCTATCATCTTCCAGGCAAAGTCTCTCAAACGAGGGTATTTCGACCGGTCATATCGCATGTTTTGTACGAATTTCTTCTGTAGGCGCTCCATCCGTAAGGAGAGAAAACTGTCCCTGAATAATCGAACAAAATCATCGTAGGTTCGTATCTGTTCTTCGACCGTTTTATACCAAGCTCTAGCCCCCTCTGTCAAACAACGTGGCAATAATAATAATAATTTTTCTCGGTCAGAAGCCTCTAACAATTGGAAAGTCTGTTCCAAGTTTTCGAGGAATAAACTAGCTTGTCCGAATTCCCCTGTAAACATGGGTAAGTTCCGAATTTCTGACAATCGGATACTGATATGTTTGTTGCAGTTTGCTGTGTCCGCACGTCCATTGGTGTTCTGAGGAGTGCCACACTCTAATACGGGGCCCCTTTCCGTCGGTGAATTTTGTCCAAAAGTTACAATATTATTTAAATTTTGACCTAATGAAGATTTCTCGGAGATGGTAGTCCCCGTATGATTGTGCCCCTCCTCCAGAACTCCAACGCTCGTACGCACCCCACTCGGAATAACCTGAGCTGACATTAGTGGAACATGCGTGAGTTGGCAACACTGATGTGGCAGACAGGTCACACTTGTCAAAGGAACGCGCCTAATTACCCCTTCGTTTCTCTTTCCATCAATTCTTTCATTCATCCGTCTCACCACCTCATTTGGCATGTGACTAGGAAGTTGGGTGACATTTCCACAAATTGCATCCCTGGCCGTTGACAGGCACCCTGACACCGTCACTGTAGTGATGGTTGCAGTTTCCCCAACCGAAGATACTGGAACCTCCACTAAAGCATCAGAATCTGAGCCGTCTGAATCAACGGATCCAGTATACAAACGTTTCCTATTTCCCTTAGGTACTCTATTCATGACGCGGTTCGTAAGTGTCTGTACTTTGATCTCAAGTTGCCGATAGTCGTCTTTTTGTTGTGATTCGAGACGTGAAATTTCCTTAGCTAGAGAGTCACATCTACGATTCACGGTGCATTCCGACAGACGCAACTCCTTTCCCACACCCGTTACGCGCTCATCCATTGTTTCGCGATAATCTGTGAAAGTGGACTGAAGGTCCTGGACGTCTTGACGTACCTCCTCCACGTCTTTACTTACACGTTCGAACTTCTCTGTGATAATGGTATTTGTCTCTAACTTAAACTGTTCAAACCGATTATTGAGATCTTGAATGCTATCAGTTACTTTAGAAAATCTGTCATTTATCTGCCCTAACGCAAAGTTTACATTTTCGAATCTAGTATTCACATTAGCATTGACTTGTTCTAACTGAGTACTAACATTACCAAATTTCTGATCAAATTTTAGACTTAATGTTTGAGTAAATTGCTGTAAAAGTTCAGCTAAGTTAGACGTGGACTGTGACTCTACCAATTCCTGCACTACAGTATCATTTTCTACCTCGGTCACCTGCGGAGGAACTACAAGTGAACCCCTCTCCGTGTCATTTTCTCCATTGACGCCGGCAAGTCTACCTGTGCCGCGCGTTTTACAGTACAATATTTGCAATACCACGGTTCCACACTTTGTTGCAGTTCGGTGACTTCCGTTTCCGATAATCTCTGGCATTGGGAATGAATCCACAATTGACAATCGTCACAAAACACGCTTATTCCTTCTATTAGTTCGTCACAACAACTATACTTGTCCACAGACTGATTGGTCTCACTTAACTTTTTACACGACATATTTTCTCTTCCCTTTTTTACAACTTTCATAAAATTCCCCGGATCTACCAATTACTCAGACAATATGCAACTATTCCTGCTCATCTATAAAGATTTACCACTTTCTTCAACTCGCTTTTTTTTTTTTTTTTTTTTTTTTTGATCATCCTTCCTTGAGAATGATATAATCGAAACATTACAAGTTCCATCACCGGATATCACCCTGGCTGGCGTAGCCAAATTTGTTAGTAAATAATTTTTCTATTGTTTGTTTATGTGTGTATTCGTGTCTACTGTTGTTCTCAGATGTTCGCTTTCTCGGGACCAAGGTGCGTTTGAGTATATCACCAGTTTAACCAGCTACAGGGCTATGTGGCCATCACAGAAGAATAGCTCGCAACCGGGGATGCACTCACTCGCTCCATAGTCATGGGAGAAAGAATCGAACTCAGAAGACCTGCCCTACAAGTGTATTATCTAAATGAAGTTTGCGCAACGGAAAAAAAGTATAAAGAAACCCGAAAATTTGGAAAAGTAAATAAAAAAAATCTCAGGATTCGTGATATTCACTGATGGGTTCCCCGTAACGTTTCACTCATATCATTTTCCCTTCGATGATTCATTTATCAAATTGATAGGAAGACGCACTATTTTGATCTCGACTAAATCATGTTTTACTATAAAATTTCTACTCTACTGTATCTCTGTTATATGGAATAAAACATAATTATCAACCAGAAGCTTTACTTGTTTCACCGAAGCTTTATACAAACTGTTTACATTTAGTTTAGGAGCACAACAATACATCGCATTACACTTTAAAGAACCATTCTACCGTGCGTGTCACAATTCGTGACTAGCCATTTTAAAATATTACATGCACATATACTCTCATAGCTTTCAATTTATTTTACATATTCCCAATATTTAATACTTTTATTAAATAATGACTTATTCCCGACTATATCAAGAAAGTGCCTGTCATTGGCATTCATATCTTTCATTTTAAAAAAAATGATCATAAATCTTATGTTTTAGCTGTTCACAGCAGCTACTATTACTAGGCACCCTTTTCCTATATTTATTCATTTCTTGCCTACACATTCTATTACAAAATTACACATGAAATCATTAAATCCTTAACCTACACTAACCTAAGACACACTCACACCAACAAATTTGTTTTATAATGTAAAAACGCTTTGGTTGGCAGTCCAGGCCACATTTCTTTTAATGGGATTTTGTTACTAAAAAAAAAAAAAAAAAAATTATATGAATGTTCGCACGGTGTAGAAAACCAATTGCCCCTATCGAAACTTGTGACGAAACGACCCATCGTGCTTCTTTTATCAAAGTACAGCTTCGGTTTATTTTCTCATACTTTACGGATACGTTAAGGTTAAAAAAAAATATATTGAATATATGCTCTATACCGGAGAACGTCATTCCTATCCTATTTGTCTAGCTTGGTTCTAATGGACAGCCAAATGATGCATAGCCAAATAAAAAAAATCACAACAATAATAAAGAATACTGCATATAGCCTTTCACAAGATTTAGGCTTTCTTTGAATAACAGGAATTTAGATGGTCACGCTAAATGAAAATTTTACACTCGCATGTATATTCCGTCAGTATTTTGTTCTACCTTTTATCCCCCCCCCCCTTTATAGATAAGCCTAAGCCGTCACATATTGTCTCAGTAATTGTATAGATCCTACGGGAAAGGAATTTACGAAGACATAGTTATATTATTATGCTTCACTGAACACCATAGTCCAACTGTATAACTTGGTGAATTTCGAGGTTAAAAAGAAAATATTCATAAATCCAGGCTACCAAGTTACTTCGATTGAAATCAGTTTAGAAACAAAGTAAACATTACTTACATTTCGGATGAGTTTATATACCAGAAGAATCCAATGGTTGTCCTTACGAGTACCAGTTCCTGTTAACCATTCTTATTCAATTTTGTGATGAATTTCTTGGTTCCAGAAGAAAACAACTATCACTCACATCCTTTATAATATACAGTCCAACCTGAACCAGTTAATATATATTAACTATCACGGTTCTTCCAAAAAATCAGGATCCAATTATGTAGAAATCAGATTCCGTCCATAGTTCATACAGACAACTTACAACATTGGGCAGCTTCGCTTCACTAATTCCCCTCGCTACTCGCTCCGTTCCGTTAAAACAAATAACACAAAAATATCGCAAATTTTGCAATCGAACCTTTTTAGATCTTTTAGTATGAAAAAACCGTTCTGGAGCGGCTTCCTTTACCACTTTATGCCGATAATATCTGACGGGCAGTAACTGAGGATTGCTATCTTAGGCTGACGCCATTACAGTACAACAACAATGTGACGTAACAGTCTGAAGATTGAAGATGAGCTAATTATCAGAGAGTTCAAAGGAAAGCGACCAATTATAAATAATTCTGTAAATCTGTGCTACTGACGTCACACAAGACAAGATTGAAAATGATGCACCAAACCGAGTGAATCTTGACGATTTTCTATCAAGATGGCTGAAACTCTAAAGAATTTTATGAAGAATAATTTTAGAATAAAATTTTTAAAGAAAAATTTTGGGAGAATTATCAAACTGTTTGGAGATAGGAAAAGCGTTCTACAGATGAAAATAAAAGAAATAAGCAGAATATTATTAAAGAAATATAGGAAATTAAGATAGAAATGAACAAAACATAGACGTTAAATACGAAATAAAATCCTAAACTATTTTAATGCACGTCCTAACTTAATCCTACCTTCTAATATTACAAGAAAATTAAATGACAACATTACATCCTTACATATCCTATATTATATTTTATTCTACACTATTATACAGGGCGTTCGAAAATTTTCAACATGATAACTCCATATTGGGAGGTATCAACTATAAGTCCTACGACTGATATAATTGCACGTAGATTATACAGTAACATCGTTTTAACGAGGGAACAGTAGCGCCACCGCCTCCCGGACCGTCTATTCGTATATAACAGAAAGGATTTCACGGACAGTCACCAGTCTGCTATTGGTCACCCCCTCCTCCAGCTTGCCTGGAGCTGTAGGACAAACCCAACCCGAGGCTTCTAATTTTCTTCAAAGCTCTAGGCTTTTCTTTTCATCCCGCTTTGCTTGCTTTGGAGCTCTGTGGGGATTCCTAATCTCAAAACTTTTGCTTCTGAGTTCTGTGACTTTGAAACCCACACTTTGCTTGCTACTGGGCATTGGGATTCCTAATTCACTCCACCTAGCTTGCTGTGGAGTTCTGTGGAGATCCTGCTCTAGGCTGCTCGGTCCTTCGGTCACCTTCCTTTACCTTGTATTAGAGAAATTACATTATTGTACTATTATTGTGGAATACTTTTTGAAGTGGATTTTATAATAAAATCTTTAGTATGAAAAGATTCCAAACCTATAATTTACTCTACGAAACTCTTCCTATCCTTTCATGGGGAAAAAATCTACAATATACATCTTAATCAAAGTGACAGCATAAAAACTCAGTTTAAGGTAGATGAAGACTATATCAAAAAATTCACTTCAAACGGTTCGGTCATTTTCCCATGATTTGATTACATACAAGATCATTTTCTCTTTAACATATATGTATTAACAAAAACTACTCAGAGTTACTTTGTACAATGTAATGTGCTATTACCGTTCAACCGCTTAATGGTACCTCTGATAGGTTTAATTTGACAGAGATTAATACTAGTATAAATTAAGGGCAGCTAGATTGCTGATGTAATTTCCCTTTACGTAATTGAGAGGTTACTGACTCCTCTATTATTTTTGTCATTCTCTTTTTATTAGTCCGTTAACTACAAAGATCACTGCAAAACGACATAATTGAACTAATGCTGTAATTGTTTTTTTCCCTTAAGTTGATGAAACAGGATATGTGGTACCACTTTTAGCATATAATACATTGTAGCCTATCAATCTTAATTTGAACAGTAGAAGATATCAAAGTTTCTCTCAAAGAAAATGTTATTTATCTTGAAGTATATATATACATACCGGTAGATACAGGCAGCAGGTTACAAATAAATGTCTACCGAGATGTGTACATTTATATGCATTCACTTTTGTTGCTTTCCTCACGCAACTGTTATGTATAGAGACAACGCCATTGCAAGGATTCATTCTAACATTCAAAAGTTTCCTTGGTTCATCGTAGAGCACCCTTTAAGTTTTAGTTTTTCTTTTTGAGTTATTCTAAATCGATGAGACAGGGAAACAAATTGCTTCATTATTCATTATAAAATGTCAGCTACATAAGTTTGGGTGTATATGTGTTTGCGGAAAAGGTAATTTCCATGAAATTTACTTCATTCATCTGGAATTTCGTAATTTAGAGCTTTTAAGAAGATGGATAAGAGTAAAAGTAATAAAAGAACAGCTCTTACAGAGAATTGTGAATAAGCAGCCGAGTCCAATATCGAGAATTTGTCTTGTACTCTGATGATACTTTAACTTTTGTTGGTTCATCATGCTTTTATTAACAGGAATAGAACGGTCAAACTAATGCTTTGCCTATAGATTGACGCTATTTAACATAATCTCTATTATACCCAACACATTTGGTCTATCTTTGAACTCAAACCTAAAATGTACGTTGTAAAACCTCGGTTGTGTATTGTTTTAACCAAGTCCTAACGGCTTCTCCCATACCAGCTACAACAGTGAGTCTTCAGCCATGAAGACAATCCTTGAATACCCCACACACATGAAAGCCAGATGTTGCTATTTAATATATCAGGGGTGTATGGGGATAAGGCACCATTGTTATTCCAATTCTTACGAGGCTTTAGTTTGTGTCGATGTTTACTGTCTGGCATTATAATGATGCAGTTTGGTGGCATCAACATTGTCCCAGGTCTTTTAGTCGTATGGCTTGTTGTACGAAGTGCACATCAGAAGTACGCGCCGTTTCGTTCTAATTTTCAAAAACAAGGAAATACAAGGATCTAACCTGTGTCTACTTCTCAATGAACTCTCCCTCTTTATTGATTCACATTGCCATTGCTTCGTCCATTTTGTGTAGCATGTGACATCTTTTGGGATATGTTTCAGGTACTGGATAATATCACTTCCCAGGGATGATCTACTATCAAAATGGCGTCCACAAAGAAAATTGTTGAGGTTTGGAAATAACCAGAAATCTCTCGGGCCTAAATGTTGTTAAGTTGGGTGGGCGTGACAGAAGTTCAATACCGTGACCAGTCAAAAATGAGGACATAATATTAGCACGATGTGCTGGTGCATTGTCCATGTGAAGGATGAAATTTCCATTAGCCATTTCTGGTCGTTTCTCAGTCAATCTTTGGCAAAAAATTCGTATCCAAAGGTCTACAAAATATTTGCCCGTGATTGTATGACCTCTCGGAACAGGCTGGGACAATATTACTCTCTGGAAATTCCAGAAGATAGCATACAGCGCCTTCTCATTCGATGATACCTGATGAAATGCAAGGGTAGGGGTAGGAGTGATCTGTATGTATCCACTGCATCGACTGCCCTTTTGCTTCTGGGTTGAATAATGGAAGCTCTTATCCATCCATTATCACAAAACTTTCCAAGATATTGCGTTCCTCTTTTCGGCAGTGTGTAAAATTTGGAACATTTGATCGAGTCCTTGCCTCTTTTTGGATCGTAATTAACCATTAGTTTATCCCCACGACAAGAAACTTTCCTTATCCCAATTCGTTTGTAATTACTCGTTCTGCTGTTGCCATTATTAGCTCCACAAATTGCACACATTTCATGGTGACACGCTTGTCTTCCATGATGAAATTTTCAACACGGAAAAAGTTAGCGTCAGTTGATGCTGTGTTTGGACGTCCAGGCCTTTGCTCATCATTCACACTCTTTCACCCTGGTTTGAATTCACGCAACCACTTCCTAACGGTGTTTTCTGCAAGAGCACTATCACAATACACGTCCTTCAATTACGGTGAAGAATTTCACCATTACACGTAGCTCTTCAACCGAAAATTCCATGTCCCCGAGCAGTATCATAAAAATGTTTTGCTCGTTCAGGCACTGTCATTCAACTGATGCCACCTAATAAACAAAACATGCACTGTTTAGAGACGAAGCATGCTATTTCAGGTGCTGCAGTTGCTTTCCTGAAAATAACAAAAAAATGTGGACTTTAGAACAATAAGGTACGTATTTTTGGAGTGCACCTCGTAATGTCATCAAGAACTCAATATATTGTTCGTTTCTGCTAGAAAACTGAGCAGAATGACTCTTTTATCCTCGCAGACAAGAAAGGCATTATGTCCTTGACCGCAAATTTAGACTTTTGAAGGTGACTTTGCCGTATCAGTATTCCATAGATTGTCTTTTTCTCCTCGGGACTATACTGGTATAATCAAGCCTCATATATAGTCACAAGATCAGAATAAAGTTCCCTCTATCGGCTTTAAGCGTAGTAAGGAAATCTGAACATGCAGGTGTTAATTGAAAAGGCACACAGTTTGAATACATACCTTTCTATAGTTAAAGTTATCTGTAATTTTCTGCAATGCGACACGTCTATAGTTGAAGATCGTAGCGATGTCGGGGACCGTGATTCGCCAATCTTCACTCTTATTAACTCGCTACATTCATTGGCTACATTCATTGGTTGTCAATATTCACTACATTAATTGGCTTTCCCCCCTAAAGAGAAATTTCACCAACTTTAAAACTTCTTCACTTACTTTCGAACAGTATTCACGTCCAATATGACCTCCTAGTACAGCGTTTAAAGACTACCATGGGTGTCCGCACTGCATATCCATTTTTGGACAGAAATTCAAACACTCCTCTTTTCGATGCCTTACAGATTTTTATAGAACAACAGGCATTACTTTTAGTACAACCAGCAGGAATCGAATCTAATGCCTCGGCTACTAAAGGAATACATACTAGCCATTAGATTAGCTGGGACGGATACAGTGGTTAATGATTTTTATTTTGTGTTCTTTGTCCGCAACGAGGTTATAAAGGAGGAGAAGCCGGGGTGGCTCAGTGGTAGTGCGTTCACCTCTGGTGATGGGGTCCTTGGTTCGGTTCCAGCTCGAGTCCAGAGAGTTTTATAGTGGACAAACACAGAGCGGGAGGGTTTTCTCGGGGTTCTCTCGTTTCCTCCCACTTTCTTCTTTCCGCCATTTCATTCATTTCTCATCATCACAATCTCCTTTAGCCTAGCCGGCATAATCGTGGGACGTAAAACTAAAAAAATATTTTATTTATAAAGGACGAGATCTAGCAATAAAAAGTAAAATCTTCTACTATATTGTGTTTGAAGCTCTCCCACCGGTAATCGAATTCAGGACCTTGTGCGTCGAAGGCATGTTTGCTAATCACTAAACCAACTATGAGGCCTTTGAAAATAGGTATTTTTGCTTCGTAACCGAGCAGGAAGAACACATTAAGGGACTCATTTTTTCACATAAGAAATTGGAATGTATATTTTCTTGATGCTTAAGTAGATTTTCATATTTCTGGCTCACAAATGCAACACAAACTCCCAAGCGATTATGAAATAATCTTTTTTGGCTCAAATTTAGTCTGTAGAGCTTTAGTTAAGAACATACTTATCTAACTTTTAGATCAATAAGCCGTTAATAATATCTCTTTAAACGAAATCCATATAACGATGTAAAAGTTTTTAAATTTTTATTTTACGAATGATTGAGAAATATTTGACGCTTTTATTTTTTTTAGAAAAGTTGGTGAAACAAACAAAATGCTTTGCGTAATAAAGACGAGAGGTCAATGTTCAGAGGGTTTTTTGGAATTATTATTTTTTCCATTAATATGCAAATTTTTCCAAATATAGGAGACGAAAAAGGAAAGCTTAGTGAACGCAATTTTCATTAAAGCTCTCTCTGTCTCTCTTTACTTCTCTCCCTCTCTCTCGATTTGACGTAATAGTTAATTTTATTAGACTTGCCACTGACTGAATCAAATGATACGTAGTATTTCCTTTAAAGGGGATTTCCTAGCTTTTAACCGATTTCAGAAGCAGTTGAGAATAGGTATCTAACTAAACTACTGAGGATACGAAAAAAAGTGGAAAAAGTAAACTAACTTTAAAGAAAAATAGCTGCTTTTAAAGGCGTACTAAAAGCAGAAAATAAAAAGGTTCTTAAGAAAACAATATTAACCGATCTTAACAAAAGCGCTGAAAAGCAGAAAATAACTTTAAAAAAATCTTAAAAAGAAGAAAACAAAAAGTTTCTTAAGAAAACAATATTAACCAATCTTAACAAAAGCACTGAAAAGTAGAATATAATTTTAAAAATCTCTGAAAAGAAGAAAATAAAAACTTTCTTAAGAAAGCAATATTAATCGATCTTAACAATAGCGCTTAAAAGTAGAAAATAATAAAAAAAAGTTCTGAAAAGAAGAAAATTAAAACCTTTCTTAAGAAAACAATATTAACCGACCTTAACAAAAGCACAGAAAAGTAGAAAATAATTTTTAAAAACCCTAAAAGAAGAAAATAAAATCTCTCTTAAGAAAACAATATTAACCGACCTTAACAAAAGTGCTGAAAAGTATAAAATAATAATAAAAAAGGCTCTTAAAAGAAGATAATAAATCTTTCTTAAGAAAACAATATTAATCGACTTCAGAAAAGCGCTGAAAAGTAGAAAATAATAGAAACTCTAAAAAAAACAGAAAGTAAAAACTTTGTTAATAAAGCAATATTAACTAACTTAAAAAGATCGCTGGAAAGCAGAAAATAAAACTTTCCTAAGAAAACAAAATTAACCGATTTCAATAAAAGCGCTGAAAAGTAGAAAATATTAAAATAGCTAAAAAGTAGAAAATAATAAAGACGTTTAAAAGCAAAAAATAATAATTTATTATCAAAAAAATTAATGCTTAATATAAAATCAGTTTGGATGATAATTTTATGGGGCATTAGCTTGTATGACTTGGCACAGATTTCAAATATTTTTGTACACAATAATAATTAATTATTTTCTGCTTTTAAGCGGATTTTTTTATTAGTTTTTACTTTTAAGTGTTTTTGTTGAAGTCGGTTAATATTATTTTTAAAACACTTTTCATACTGTTGATAGTATACAGTCTGCGTACGTCCCTGGTTAATACAAAAATTTGCATGTAGAAAGACCTAAGAGACGAATTGAAGACCAATCATTCTGTCAGCTATACACCTTTTATTCCTAAAAGCATATGGGTCAGTCCATATGTAATAACCGAAATTAGAAAAAAATCCCCAGTCGACCATCAGGGATTTTGATGAAATTTGACACACAGGTACGTACCTACATCCCTCATAAGAAAGCCTATAATTTTTTATTCTCCTGTCTCTACCAGTTTCTGAGAAATTAAGTTAGAAGCGAGGCAGTCCGCATCATAACTTGCTAAATACGCTGATTGTTTAAGTTTTTAATGAGCAAGAGCTCGGTCACTAATTATGTTACATGGGTCAAACTTTTTCTCCAATAAATATATGCATCGTTGTAATGAAGTAATATGTTGAAAGTGGTATGACCATTTTATGTTCGGATATATAAACTATCAAAGTCAGCACTTTTTTACATTACCGTTTATAAAGCTCATTTTTTAACAATTCACAGATTTCCTAGATAACAGAACAAATGTCTGTGTTTGTGCGCAGTACCTTACAGGGTAGTGAACTATATGCACCAGTAATACAGAGCTGTTTACACTTTATTTACAGAATTTATAGGAGGTTAAAGTTGGTATCATTATAAAAACACAAACTTTTTGCTTATTTTCAGAGCTCTATTTAACTATGTTGACAGTTGAATATGAGTGTGATATTTTGGATGAACATTGCTACTTATGTAGTAAACAACGTATGTGAATTTCAAAATCCTGATGTATTTTCTTCCATTTTAAATCATCGCCTTTGTCAACAGGTTTGGTAGTCTTTCAGGTTTAGAACGGATATGGAGAATGGAAGTAATTTTACTTTCAGAGTCCCTCTCCACTCTGGATGACAAAATCAATGAGCTTCGTGTTAACTTCGTGCCAGGACAGAAGTTGTGCTGAACATGTGTTAGATGTGCCAGTGCCAGAAACAGAAGTGATGATGATAATAAGTATGATCCTAGCTACACACCACACACTGTTCACCAGGAGCAACTAAACGTGTCTCTCAAATCTGTAGGCTGCTCACCACTGAAGAATATAAGTATGAGAGACAGAGAAGGATACGGCAGGAGAAAAGTGAAGCAGATAACAAATGCCGCACAGGAGAAGATAGTAGATGTTCTTGGAATACCGAGCACTACGTTTTTCTATTGAAAAGATATGTGACAGGTGCGCTGATTTCTCTATTCTTATACAGCAGCTTGTAGAAAAGTATCACAAAACATTTTCCTATAAACAGAAAGTCCAAATCTTAACACTTGCTCCTGCAACTTGGAGTATCAGAAGAACTGCACAGAGTTTTAGGGCCTCAGATTATTTAGTGCGAAAAGCAAAGAACTTAAGATGAGAAAGGAATCCTATCACTTCAAGAACAGAAGCCTCGGAAAATAATTCCCCAGGCAACAATGAATAAAGTAGTTTCATTTATGAAAGCGATGGGTGTTCCAGTCTGTTCTGGAATGAAAGAATGTATATATGTGCATATAGATGAAGGTAAAGTTCAAGTTCAAAAAAGTCTACTAGTAATGAATATACATGAAATACATTTTGAATTCTGCTAACAGAAACCACAGTTTAAAATCGGGTTTGGAAGATTTTGTGCCTTAAGGCCGAAGTGGTGCATTACAGTTAAGGCAAAAGGCGCTCATTCAGTGTGTGTGTGTGTGTGTGTGTGTGTGTGTGTGTGTGTGTGTGTGTGTGTGTGTGTGTGTCCATATCATCAAAACATGAAACTGATGGTCGATGCCCTTCCTGGATCAGGACACAACAACAAGACACTGCTGAACATTGCAGTGTGTGATGCAACGAACAGACAGTGTATGTTACATTACTGTGGCAACTGTGGAAGGAAGGAGGCTGTTCAAGGTTATCTAGTGAAACGTTTTGATGATCACTTATTTGAAGGTGATGACTGTGTTAAATTTAAAAACTGGGTTTACACAGACGGGTTGGCATTACAAATTCTACAGCTCTCTGTGAATGACTTTTGTGACACATTGACTCAGGAAACTGATAGCCTTAGACAGCACCATTACATAGCCAAGGCTCAAGCAGCATACCTAAGTAATATAAAAACTTCACTTCAGAAAGCAGGCTTAATTGTTTTACTGGGTTTTGCCGAAAATTACACGTTCGTTTACAGGACGAGGTTCACGGGTAGCATTGGGAGAAATCCCAGGCAACTGTGCATCCTTTCGTGGGTACTATAATAATAGTGGAACCCTGCAATGTATCACTTTCTGTTGCGTATCAGACAGTTTACAGCATAATGCTACTACTGTCTGTATACTTCTAAGGCATTTCATGATACACCTGACAAATCCTTCAAGATAGGCAGATAGGTAAGATAATTTACTCTAGTAATGGTGCTGGAACACAATATAAATATTACAAGAACATTTACAATCCACGTCAGCATGAAACTGTCTTCGGAATCAAAGCAGAATGGCACTATTTTGCAACATTCCATGGCAAAAGCCCATGTGATGGTATAGGAGAAACTACGAAAAGGTTGACAGCCAGAGCCACTCTTCAGTCACCTACCAGACCGATTATTACTGCACAGGAGATGTACGAATGGGCTGACAGCAACATTAAAGACATACACTGTTTTTATGTGTTTGCTGAAGATATCTCGAGGGAAAATGACTGCATAGAAAAGCAATACACAAACTTAAAGACCATTCCTGGAACTCGCTCTCACAATGCATTTATACCAACTGAGGCAAACACAGTGTTTATGAAGATAATTACTGCAGAGGAGTTTGGTATCACAGTGTGTGGTGGAAGCAAGAGAAGAATGGTAACATAAGCTTCTTAGTGGTGTGTACGTTGCATGCATTATAACAAAATACTTTGGATAGAGTAATAATTACCTGTACCGTGGGCAGAAAGTGCTCATACATGTGCACTATACCTAATAGAATGTTAATTTCATAATAACAAAAGAAGAATGTTTTTAATATATGTAAAAATAGTATTATGGGATAGTTGTTGCTATGAAAATGTTTATAGATACCTAGTCAGCAAGTTTGTGTGCTTGACAGTTTGAAGGAAAATATATTATAAAGTATATCAACTAATAAACCATTTTAGCAACGTTCCTCGACGTTATCATTCTAATAGAAAAGGTGAGAATAATGGTATATAATTATTAAAGATATTTTTACTTGTCAATGAGTACTACCACTCAAGATTTATACATCTTACTTTATCGAACCAGGTTGACGACTACTCTTAGTGAGTCGTTATAAAAATTTTGGTGCCGGAACCCGGGAACGAACCAGGGACCTTCTGTAAATTCGTACCCCGAAGATAAGTAAGGGTGAATTTACTTTTATAATTTAGTTAATGAATACAAATTTGACCATACTGAGAAGTGGTAGAATAATTGTAAGAAAAATGGACAATGAAACAATGGAGCATGAATCCACTAATAGTGACAATGGTGAGCATAGTGTAGCACCAGAAATGACATCGTCAGAAGATCGAATCTTGTTAGCTTTACAGCGACAATTGATTCAGATGTCTACTGAGTTAAAGCAGACGATGAAGCATAACTCTGAAGAATTAAGTAGACGAATAGAACAGAAGTCTGATGAATCTAACAAGCAATACGAAGAATTAAGTAGACGAATAGAACAGAAGTCTGATGAATCTAACAAGCAATACGAAGAATTAAGTAGACGGATGGAACAGAAGTCGGATGAAACGAAACAATTAATTATCCAGACGATGAGCGATATCACCTCGCAGTTCGAGGAAAAGTTAAAAGGAATATCGGAGGAATGCCAGGGTAATCACAACCACCTGAGCCAAGAAATCAGTGATATAAAAAAGGATTTAGAAGTAACCGAATCTTCTGTTCAACAACAAAAGATCCAGGTCATCAATAATGCTAACAACATACGAGCAAATACGCAGTCGATAGCTACGTTACAGGAAGAAATTAGAATGCTACAGGTTAAGGACAACACATACCGTAATAACATGTGTAGTGATCGCATGGAGTTTCCCCACTCACCAGAGATGAACTCGCCTTCGCCGGTGTCTGATGAGGATATTATATTGGAAGAAATACATCCGAAGAGTACAGATGGGCGAAACATAGATGGTGTAACGACGCATCACGTCATGGATAGGAACTATCACCCAATAAATACACGGAATGATAAAAGGAAGGTAAAATTAAGTGTTAAGATGAGTGAAATAAGAGCTATGAGCAAATTCAGTGGTAAGTGTAACGAGAATGCTACTTCTTTCTTAGAGAAATTCCAGGACGAGTGCAATATAATGTGTATAGATAGATCCGAATATATGAAATTAATCCCTCATGTATTACTCCCACCTTGTTCATTATGGTTTAAAGCAGTACGTGATCACATCAGTACATATGAAGAATTCAAAGCGGCACTGATCGCAAATTATGAAAATGACTTTTTGCTTGCGAATAGAGATGCCACCATTAGAAATCAACACTTCAATCCTCGATTGCATAAATCTGTTGTAGAGTTTGTTGTAAATACATACAACGAATTAAAGGTCGTTAATCCATTGCAATCGGAATCGAGAATAATAGCATCGATTCGAAATTTGCTTCCATTTAAGTTACAACAGATCTTATTTTCCACACAGTGTATGAGTTTCAACCATTTATTAATGCTTGTCCAATGCTATGAAACTCAATACCATGCCATGAATCAACAAGCAGGAATGGGTAAAAATAAGAATAATTCAGATCATTTAGTGCCTGTTCGAAATTTAAATATCCGAAGTGTGAATAATACGAAACATAACCTAAGCCGAATAAATGCTAGCAATCAAAAAGACCAAAATAGGCAAATTTATGTAGGGAATCCGCCTAACCTAATTAATCGTAGCAATCCATATGTTAGACCATATAATCAAAATAGGTTTAAAAATAGACGAAATGTATGGCGAAATTCCAGGAATACAGCGAACTACGTGGATAGACGTAATGAGAGAACAAGAGATGGCACTTCGCATCAAGATCCAGGTATTGACGTAATTTCTGTACAGAACAATAATACGGGACATAATCATGATTGTGCAGTACAATGTACTTTATTAGAATCGTATGCAAGTACGAACGTAACCTGATTACCGTTAATGAAATTAGGTTAAATTCATATCAGCTATAGATTTTCATGAACATTTATTTTATTTTTATTCAATTTAATTTTCTTTAATTCTCATTAATCAATGATAATTCTCAAATGTTTTTAATATATGTAAGAATTATAATTCGATTCATAAATGATCAAAAGCAAAGGTTATTTATATTAGATTGATTTGTGTTGAAAACTTAATTGTCAAAAATTATATTAAGAATAAGATCCATTCTATAAAACTAATTATTCGACGACTCTTTTTATGAGTTATCCTATATATTATTCAAACAAGATTCTTCTTTACTATGACATCTTAGTGCTACGATGTATACATTAAAATGCAACATCTAACTTATTTGTTATTTAATGCGCCCTGAAAGATTAAACATTATTTATAACATCACTGTTTTAATAATGATCAAAACTATTAATCATAGTAATTTGTGTTTCACCCTCGTTAATTATATTAATAAGCGACGATGTTTTGATAATAATGAAATAAATATAATTAATGTAATAAAAGATAAATATTAATGAAGTGAAAAGATTTGTTATAAATGTATCTATATATATATATATATGTGAAATGTAATGAAGATATATACGAGGTGTGATCAAAATATAAAGAACATATGTAATTTAAGATCATTATTGTAAACGGACCAGTGGTTCTTGAAGATAAAAGCCAAGCTCACTCATGACTTTTATATTCAGTCCATTTGTCGGGCGACATTTTTATATAACAAAATACTTTGGATAGAGTAATAATTACCTGTACCGTGGGCAGAAAGTGCTCATACATGTGCACTATACCTAATAGAATGTTAATTTCATAATAACAAAAGAAGAATGTTTTTAATATATGTAAAAATAGTATTATGGGATAGTTGTTGCTATGAAAATGTTTATAGATACCTAGTCAGCAAGTTTGTGTGCTTGACAGTTTGAAGGAAAATATATTATAAAGTATATCAACTAATAAACCATTTTAGCAACGTTCCTCGACGTTATCATTCTAATAGAAAAGGTGAGAATAATGGTATATAATTATTAAAGATATTTTTACTTGTCAATGAGTACTACCACTCAAGATTTATACATCTTACTTTATCGAACCACGTTGACGACTACTCTTAGTGAGTCGTTATAGCATGTATGACAGTAAGAGGTACGTTGGTATGACCAACGAAGTGTCATGTGAAAATAAAGATGTACATGTGAATTTCATGGTACCAACTGAGTCCTCTGTGATGTCATGGCCACTGCGGAAATATGACGTCTGGATACCATTTCATGATGTTATCTGTAACCTGGAAGTACCTTCATTACAAAGTAGCAGTGGACGAACATACAGACTGGATGATAATAGTTACCAAAACGTACTAGCATGTCTTAGAAACTAAAGAAAGGTATGTTGTTTTGCAAAGTGTCAGTTCATATAAGTTTCCACAATTTGAAATCATTTATGTTCAACAACATGCACGTATCATTTGCTTACGTAACCTATTCCACAGGTTTATTATGTTCCTTTTCACTTTGTGTGCATGTTTATTTATTTGAATGCTCAATTTCTTATTACTAATACTGAACTGTAATGTTGACCCATAGAACTCTACTGTTTTGTAACAATTAATTTCATTATGTGACAGATGTTTCTTCTTATAGTCTTACAATATATGTTTTCAAGTGCGCAATCAGTGCAAATGATTTCACCTGGCGCATACGAATTTCTTTACTTCCATTCTCCATATCCGTTCTGAACCTGAAAGACTACCGACACCTGTTGACAAAGACAAAGATTTAAAATGGAATGAAATACATCAGGGTTTTGAAATTCACACAAGTTGTTTGTTACATAAATAGCAATGTTCATCCAAAATATCATACTCATATTCAACTGTCAACATAGTTTAACAGGGCTCTGAAAATAAGCAAAAACTTTGTGTTTTTATAATGATACCAAATTTAACTTCCCATAAATCCTCTAAATAAAGTGTAAACAGCCCTGCATTACTGGTGCATATAGTTCACTACCCTGTAAGGTACTGCGCACAAACACAGACATTTGTTCTGTTATCTAGGAAATCTGTGGATTGTTAAAAAATGAGCTTTATAAACGGTAATGTAAAAAAGTGCTGACTTTGATAGTTTATATATCAGAATATAAAATGGTCATGCCGCTTTCAACATATTACTGCATTACAACAATGCATATATTTATTGGAGAAAAAGTTTGACCCATGTAACATAATTAGTAACCGAGTTCTTGCTCTTTACAAACTTTCAAAAACCAGCGTGTTCAGCAAGTTACGATGCGGACTGCCTAACTTTTAGGTCAATTTCTCAGTAACAGGTAGTGACAGGAAAATAAAACATTACAGACTTTCTTACGAGGGATGTAGGTACCTGTGTGCCAAATTTCAACAAAATCCCAGATGGTCACCTGGGGACTGTTTGACGATTTATAATGGAATAACCCATATGTGACGCAATTGGAACAGTTTTTCCTCAAATCAAATCTAAGAAAAAAACTTAAAAGTTCTGAACACCTGTCGTGTGGTCTGAGAGTTCTTTGGGAAAAAAGAACTCTCCCAATAATCTATATTTGCTGGAGATGGCAGACAGATTAAACAATGAAAACCAGCTTAAGTTAAGATATAGCAGTGATAATAATCAATAAGTTCAAAAAATTGGAGACAAACTCTTGTTGTCCAGAAAGCGCCAGATTAATTGTATTTATATTTCACTGTGGTAATTTTTTTCACATAATTCCTTGTACACTCCGCATCAAAAAATTGCGAGTTAACGCCGTGCAGCTAGGCCACCCAATATACACATTCTTATCCCATAATAGTTTCTGGTAAAGATATCCCTTCATTGTTTTATTTCTTTCTTTTTTGTGTTCAGTTTGCATTAGTAGTCTGGAAGGTATGACCTACGTTACCTACTAGGAGTATCAAAATGTATTTTGGATCAGTACGTCCAATGAACATCACTTAATGTGCAACCGATCCGGGCGGAAATAAAGCATGTGTGTTAAACTTTTAACATTATCATAGAAGTGCCTCAGAGCTCTACGTTTCCACTGGAAATTGCGTATTTAATTTGACCACCAAGTTTGCTATTCATTTTGAAAGTGACTTAATGCATTTTTCAAGCATCCTCTATATATTCGAATAGCTCTGAAAAAATATAAGAAACAAACGTTACTTCTATATTACTGTTGGATTTCTGGTTAGGTTCATTCCTTACTACGTTTAAATTCCACATTTTTATCTGTTCTCCCTCTTCCTCTCTTACCTTATTTCTGAACCTCTTTGTAATAGACATCAATTGGCTTCAATTTTTCAATGTGTGTGTTTTTAATTTTCTTCCTACATCAACTTATGAATCTTGTTTCGTCTCGGTTTTATTCTTTCATTTTATTGATATTAATACATGCATATATTGAAATTAGATTGCGTTCATGTTGTTTACTGATTTTAGTATGGAAGAGAGGAAAGGAGGAGAGAGAGAGGGGCTGTCTTTACCAGACACGATTATGGAATAAGAATGTGTATATTGGGTAGCCTGGCTGTCCGGCGTTAGCTGTCGCAATTTATTTAATGCGAAATGTACATAGAAAGAGTGTGTGTGAAATTCGGTATTCCACTATTGTTCATTGTTTTTGGTATATTTACCAAAAAATAAAAAAAAATAAGTAAGAGAGAACCATTGTTTTGCTATTGGCGGAAATTAGAAAGACTTGAAGGGTAGAAGATTTAGGGAAAAATATATTGAACAAAAAGCAAAGTTTGAGAGAAGTCAATAAAAACGCGTTCACGTGCTAAGTATGGAAAAATCCCGTAGACGAGACACGACGCTGATAAACAAAGACAAGCGTTCTTTGCTTTGATTGGAAGACGTAGGAGAAAGAGAATTCCCTGGAGGTCACATGGGGTTCTAGAGGTTAGAGTCGATCACATCAAAACAAGGAAGGAAGAGGACTGCCAATAATAGCGGTGACACTGACAGAACCTCAAGAGACAATCACAGATTTTTTCTTCTTTTAATTGTTACAACAACACTGCTTTCGTTTAGGCTTGAAAAGGTTTAGAAGATAATCCCACAGATGGCAGGAGAAAGACTAATAACAAAGCAGAGACTGTATTCATACAAGCAAGTTTACTACGTAAGGTTCAACAGAAAAGGTTGGGAATATATATATATGCACCTTGGTAAAATGGGAATATAAGATTGTAGTGGCACAGTGTCGTATTTAGGATTTTGACTCGGCGTCTATACACAATACGGGGGAGGGGAGGACAATTAACTGATTTCATTTTAGAAAATGATGGAAATATTCACTTTTATCTGTGTACGATTTTACCTGAAAGAAAATGTTGAGACAAGTTGAAGCTAAAATATACTGATTGCAATTTTAATGGCAAGAATTGCAGACGGGTGAATCTTATGTGATATGATACACACAAAACGTTAGCAGTGAGTCTAACCTTTTATTCTATTCATAAAAGAAAAAGGAATCATCCTCTTGGCCTACCTAACTTCTCGGGCTACTTATTTCCCCCCTCTTGATTTTCTTTAATTCAAACATTTACCTTTCTTGATACCTAAATGATGTAAATATTCCTTCCCGTTATGTTGGTATCCGTGTAAGTTGGTGTGGAATACCAGTTTCGCGTATCAGCTTCTTTTAGTTTTGGTGTTACCGACGACAGCCGACATGAATCACAACTAACAACGGCCGAAAGTATGATAGGAGAAACGAAAGAAACTTAACAACTAAGAAAAAGAAAAAGAAGAGTAGAATGGATGAAAGAAAGAACGCAGTTCTTAAATGGAATGAAATTTAACAAATACAGTATTATTTCTGAACAAAGAGCATAAGAAAATGGAAAGTGGACGAAATTCTTAGAAATGGTAAGAAGGATTATTGTCATAGGTGGAATACGAAAAACCAACAATTTCGGAGAAACTCGAGCCTGAGAGCCCCCTCTAATTACGCCAGTGTAAGATTGTAATATTTTTTTTAAAAAAATAAGAGAATGTAGCAGTTACCAAGTCATATTTCCACGTCTCATATAGCCTCGCTGCTGAACGGGACGTAAAACTCAAAGTCAACTCAACTCAAGTCATATTTTCTATATATGAGGAAAAGATTATATGTGTTCGTCCTTATTAACACATTTCCTTAGCACTACCTATTCCAAATGTTTCATTGATTTATACAATTAAAACTTCTTCAGCAGGTTTGCGAACTTTATTATAGTTCATCGTGATATAGGAACATCAAAGCCTTGCCCTTGCGATAATAGGTATATATACGATAATTATAATTTATGAACGCACACGTTTTTTTTTTTTTTTTTTTTTGCAGTTTTTGAATGTGAAAATAAACTGTAGATGTGCATTAAATAATTATAAAAACACACACACATACACTGATGTTTTAAACAGTCATTCCCGCTAAAAATAAATAAATAATGATTTGAGAATTGGCAGATGGCAACCCTGCATCCATTCTTTAAATTTAATTACGATTATGGGGGTGAAAGTATTGTTGATGTTCAGATTAGTGTTAATAAGGATATAAGAAAATGTGAGAACAGTGGCGCCTATTTCGAGTTCGAAACTGAAGATTACTAGATAAGTTTATTACATATTAATGTTATTATTAGTAATATTAGTTTATTACTTCTTTCTATAGTTATCACGTGCATAACGAATATACCATAATTTTTTTTGTAATATAAGATAAATTTAAGTAGAAAAATCAGTAATTTTATTTTTAGGGATTGGCAACTCTGTTCTTCTGGGAGGCAATGTCCATTTAATCACAAACTATTCCATGGCCGGTGAACGATGATTTCTAACAGCTTTGGCCAAGGTCACGACGAGCGAGCAGAAGACAGCAGGTCAACCAACCTTAGGCTCAGAACCAGTCGCGTCTCTATGGTAACCACCCCACATTGCCAAACTTTCACTCACCCCGTCCAACCCTAAACGAGGAAGGAGACGAATCTTTGCTTGCGCGAGACGCACATGGCAACACCGCACTCCTCAGTCGTCCTCGCGAGCTGAGCTGTCAGAAATCATCGTTCGCCGGCCAGGGTATAGATCGCTAGAGCCTGTCTATCTCATCTATGCCCTCGGAAAGTATGCGAAGTATACTTTGGCCCCACCCCCCGCCTACCTCTGATGGATGAAATTCTCCCTTTGTTTGCGGAAAAGAAGTGAATGACCTCGACAGTGTTGCCAATTTGCCATTCAATCATTTGGTCTTGACGAGTGAAGATCGTAGGCTACTTAGAATGGCTAACAAGATAGAGGACAGCGAATTCCGTGAAATAAATCATTTTGGCAACGCTTCCGCATCTAACAATTGAAAGATCTCGGCCGCAACAACTTCTCCCTCCTCTTTTGAGGGAGGTACAGGAAGGCACACATCGACTGCAGCGCCAGAAGGGGCACAGATCAAATACAAAGGCTCTAACGTTATACAACTATGCTAAGGAACAGCATTAATAGCGTTTCATGAAATCGTTTTCACCGCACATCAATTTGCACGCATATTATCAATCTGTACGTAGTAATTGCTCATGTGTCAAGAAAATAATAATGCAGAACATCTTAGAGAATCATTTCAAGCAAGTGAAGTGAAGTAAAATGACATTTCTTTTAATTTGACGGACCATAAATCTGTTAGACTATTTTGAACAATTCTCAAATCGGTTTGCTCCAGTAACATGAACTTTACAGGTACCGATACTAGCAACAATCCTAGAACTTAATTGTCAAACATTGTGTATTTCCTTTTGACTGTGCAAGATCATAGTGCTTTCTTAAAACTTGAGGACCGAGGTGATTTCTATGCTGTCTGAGCCTTCGGTAGGTTTAGAATCTACCGAAGTTGCTTCCACGTGTGAAGAATGCAAATGCCTGTCATAAAGGTTCCAATATGGCTATAAATATACAAATAGAAATAACACTGCTTCCTTGTTTTCTCAGGAGACTAATATTTTTGTTACTGTCACGTTTTCCCTTTCTATGAAAGTCCTGAGTAGAGGTCAATATTCCAGTAAAACATATTTCCTAACGTGTATTGAGATCTAATTTGGTACATCATAAAAAAGTATATATATAAATATAGAAAGAGCTGTGGAAACGAGAAAGGGAATGAACCAAGAATCGAGTCCGAGACCTTTTGGCTTTAAAATAATAAATGTAACCAAAGTGTTATCCTGGGAATAATTTCTATCCGTTGCCCCCATGCAATTGGTTATTTATGAACAGAAGAAATGGTATCGAACATTTACCTGAAGTTTTAGTGAATATTCCTTGTACACTATACGAGGTTTATGTAAGCTAACTATGTAAAGAGTGTTTCGTTTATAGATTGACTGTTCTATCTAAGCACGAAAATCAATCTTTAGCGTACCATATGTGGAACATACTCCGTTCTTGCATCTTTAAAAGCGTCTTCCAGTTCTTGCTCTTAGAAGGAGAGAAGCCGTACTCCCCCTCGAGGTAATGGAGGGTAATTTATTTGTCCATTGGGGGCAATAAATGACCTTCAACTCCATCTTCAGTCGGGTGCGGTGATCATCGACACGTGGCGATTGGTCTTCTAAGGGGAGGGGGATAAATAGAGGATAAAAGGTTAGGTGGGTGGAAGGGTTTAAAGGAAAGGGGGAGAGAAGAACAACTTGGAGATGGGGGTGAAATGTCTCGAGAGAATTCAGAAACGATGTTCCATTACGCGCTCGATTCACACGACGCTCCTCTTCGGCGCGCATATTAAAGAGGCGACGGCGTGAATACTTGCTTCTTCAGCACTAAGAACCGTACAATATATACGGCTTTTCGATACGTAAACATGGTCTTCTGAAAACAGATTAGTCCATATAAAATATATAGCACGTTAGCTAAAGATGAAGGCTGGTAGCTGTTATGAGGTAATGAGATTGCGACGAACAAGAAGATTATTATTACACAGTTAAGTGGAAACCAAAGTACTCGTAAAGGCTTTGTGGTCTATTAAATACCTCATGTACTATTCAAGTGCAATTAGCCGTTTGGTAACATAAAGAGTAATTACATGAACCAAAAGTTGCTTGTAAGTAGCCTTTGGGTTGTTTACTCTCTGATCTTATTTGGAGGAATAAATACGTGGTAATGTTTACTTGTATCTCGAGCATACGTGGAAACCTGACAAATAAACAATACACTTAACATAGTTCTTTGTATAACTTTTGCTATAGGAAACTTCTTTTCAAGTGCTCCTCTCTTATTGACTAACTACAATGCTAAAGAAGCTCTGGTTTTCAGCAATTTTAGATTTTGAATACCGTGTATCCTAATATTGAATCAGATTCTTAACTTTAAATAGAAGCTTTGACGAAACACACAGGATCCACATTACAGTACATCGAGCATGAATTAAGGACTTCAATGTAACATTGGCCATAAACACTTTTCTTTATATATCTTGGATGGATCTATGAAGACTTTTTAAAAAAAAATTTCTTTCAGTTTAACGTCAATGATTAGTCCCTTTAGTCTAAGGGAGACGATGATTCAAGCAAGTGAATGATAATGTAAGACTTGGTGAAATGAGAAAGTGGAAGGAAACGGGAGTACCCCCGAGAAACCCACGGTCACGATGTTGTCCAACACAAACTTACCTGGCCGGCGATGGAACCAGGGGTCACACGCACCAGAGGGAAGCAACTACTGCTGGACCGCCTTATCCTCGACTTTTTTTTTTTTAAGAAAAGAAATTACGTAGCAGAACTACAAAACACTTAGCTGTATTGTGAGCAACTGTAACGAAAGTAGACGTTGAAGGTCCTGTGCACTGAGAACTACAAAACGCTGAGCTGTATTGTGAGCAACTGTAACGAAAGTAGACGTTGTATCACGAAAATGTCCACGTTTAATGAACATGAAATATCTGTTGGCGCAACTGAACAATGCTCTCTACGATAGGTCTCCTGTCACTCCCAAAATTTCCGTAATACTGAAGGCGTTGAACTGTTATCACATGCAGTGTACAGTCATATCTTGGCACCTTTAGCTCAACACTTGTTCCGTGTAATGGAACACTTCTTTCGTGATAAAACATTCGAAAATGCTGCGTGGGAGGTAAATGATTTTCGACTCGAAGTCCAAGGAATAATATTCACTAAACATTGGGAATTTGACGGAAATATAGATATCCACTATTGAGCACAATAGTTTGTAATTGCAGAGTAAAGTCCTTTGCACACTATTCCCTTGTACTTTCATTTTCCATATTGTGTGTGAGGCAGGAAACTTATGGGGTATACTAATTATTATTATTCTAATACTATTCTATATTAATTATTTATTGCGTATTGATAATCAAAAACTAGGTAAGCAACTTGATTATTAATATATCTCTACCAAGACTAAAAATGTATCTTGAATAAAATCAGTTATTCTTTATTGCATGAGCAACGTCAATTACGAAAATGATAATGAAATTGCAGATTAGCTCTAGTTTCCAAGATATTGGAGGGGACACCTAATGCGGGTAGCATACTTACCTAAATACAACAAACATATTGTACTCTGGATACATTTTTAATCAATTGAAAAAAATCTGTACCTCGTTGAAAAACAAAGAATATGGGCTTCTCTGTGATATATTGCACTTACATACTGCAGCAAAGTATTGAATTTGGCCTGATGAATTGAGTAAAAAATTGGAAAATATGTTTTCTTAAAGTACAGCTTACTCCGATAGAGTATCAACAAAACATTCACACCTTTTCACATAAAGGTAATTTTAAGTCAGGAATGCACAAGCTTGCAAGTGGCATCCCATTATCATTCTTTGGAAAGGTTTTGCAGTAAAAGTACTTAAATTTGAATGACTGTAAATTACAGTCCAGTTATACCTACAGCGCAAAAAAAAAAAAAAAAAAAAAAAAAATGAAAAAAGAAATATGGTCCTAACAACTCAATTTTAACACAAGCTAGTGGTACCATCATGGATACCACTTTAATCTGTTACTGCAACATGAAGGGTGCGGTATTGCCGTTAACACATGCCCGGTGTCAGAGAACCGTTTGTCAGAGAACAGGTGTTGAACAAAAAATCAGACTACGGTAGAGATATTCTTGAATGCCTGTCACCACTGTCTTTTATCAACTTTAGATTATCTGCCAGCCCCTTCCCCTCTCACTGAGAAATACAACGAGGAAATCAGGGGAAAGGATAGAAGAACAGGTGTTGGTAGTATACAGGCAGTCACGGGTTCACAAGAGTAGTATGCCTGCTAAAACCATCGACTACACTATCGATGTTTCTATTTGCCTGCCGTCACAGTCTTTTATCAAATTATGCCAGCTCCTTGCCTTCTCTGTTTTGTTTAATAAGAAGGAGAGCAGAAAACTCTAACGTCACAGAGGATCCAAATTGATAAAACTTACCTAGAGATTTTGACTTGTTTTACTAATTTGAATCGTAACTTGTAACATGAATTCCACTGTATAACACATCATATAACTAAATAATTGTACTGGTGCAATACTAAATGTAAGATATGCTTTTCCTCAATGCGTGGGAGTACGCTTTTATTAAAAAGAAAAGAGAGGAGAAAAAGGATTCTAAGAAATTACATCTTGGTAGTTGTAAAATTAATATCTGTAGAATGGTATGTAAAGAATAAATGCTTTTCAACTGTTAAATGGAAACACAAGGAAGGAAGGGTTTGTATTGAGTAACGAACGGAGGATGATAAAGTTATTGGACTCAGCTGGTGAAGATAATTAAAAGAGCCATACCGTTTGAGACAGAGAAGAAAAGAAAAGAAAGAAGCTGACAAAAATACGTAAGATCAAAAAATAATAAGAAAAGGCGTAAATGAAGAGACGAAGCCACCCATGGAGGATGGATACACTGAAAAGAATCTTCTGTTGGATATAATGAAAAATCTCTTTTCTTTGTTGCTTTCTTTCTTGGAGGAAGAAAAGAACAACAATAGACTGGAACGAGTCTGGAATCTAAGTCTATCACAGAGGATGATGTTCTTTTTTGTGTTATATATATATATATATCCAGTACAGAGATGAAGAAATATGTGACAAAGAATCTTTTAAGAAATTCAAGGTAATTTTATATATTGTTTCCCACTATGCTTTTTTAAAAATAATTATTGGCTGCCTAATATGGTTGAGTAATCTTAGGCACTAGGCTGAAGATGACAGAGCCTGTCTGTCCCAGGTTCGAATCCGTACAGGCTATGAATATTAAGTATTTGTATTTTCGCCATTTAGTTTATTATCATCATTGATTTCCCATCCTTTCTTTCGGCCTCCGAGAAGTTTGCCCCACATAAGAGCGCTAATGATCTCTTCTAGTGCAGGGGCTCCTTCGTGGCTAAGCGGTTAGCGTACGCGCCTTTGGCGTGGGAGGCCCGGGTTCGATTCCCGGCGGGAGCTCATGTGGTTCGGATTCCACGTTAATCAGCAGGTCCACGTCTCATATAGCCCCGCTGCTGAAAAGGGACGTTAAATTCAAAATCAACTCTTCTAATGCAATCGTTAATGCTTCGTTAGTGTTATTTTAGAGCACCAACTCCCAACATCAGTGCTTCAGTAGTTAGGACGCTAGAAGCAAAAAAACTTCACGTTAGCCCTCCCAGAAAGCAGTAACGATTAAATCTAGTGCAGTCGGTAATGTATTCTTAGTGCTTCTAGAAAACACTAGTCGGTTTGTTAGTGCTTCACTATTAGTCTAGATGTGGCCAATTATATGTCACAAAACTCCCATAAGAAATACATGCGGAATTTTTTATTGGGTCAATTTCCCTCCAAATTCAAAAGCACTAATGAACTCTTCTAGTGTAATCATTAGTGTTTTGTTAGTACTTCTTAGAGAACCAACTCCCAATATTAGTACTTCAATAGTATGGACGCTAGAAGCAAAAAAACTTTGAGGGCGCTAAATTCACGTTATTGCCCAAAAAAGCACTAACGATGCAATCTAGAAAACTATCTATCGTTAATACTTCTAGAAAACACTAATGTTGGGAATTGGTGCACTGACAATTACACTATAAGTAGTTATTACTTTTGAATTTCATGGGAATTTGGCCCAATGAAAAAATCCCCATGAAGCACTAATGTTGGGAGTTGGTGCACTAAGAAGCACTAACGAAACACTAACGATTACACCGGAAGAGGTTTTTAGCGCTCCTATAGGGGGGCAACAACACGGAGGTTAAAAGGACAGAACTTTGAGACAGAAAACTCAAAACTAAAATACAATACACATGATATTCAGAAGGTCATTTCAGGTAACGAATTGAATCGCTAAATATTAGCACGCATGAACACGCCCGACCATTCATTCCACTGCGGTTAGCTAGACAGTGTTGTATTGACTTGCAAGAAGAACGGCTGTCTTGTATGTGTGAATGATAGTCTTTGGAGAAGGCAACATCTGTAGCCTTTCCGACATTAAAAAAAAAGAAAAATATTTCAGTTTAACATCCTATGATTATACCCTTTAGGCTAAGGGAGAAAATGAGTATAGCAAATGAATAAGTTGAGTTGATTTGGAGTTTAACGTCCCTTTCAGCAGCGAGGCTATATGAGACGGGACCTACTGATTAACGTGGAATCCGAACCACATGAGCTCCCGCCGGGAATCGAAGCCGGGTCTCCCACGTCAAAGGCGAATATGCTAACCGCTTAGCCACGGAGGAGGTCAGCAAATGAATGATGATGGAAGAATTAATGGAATGAGAAAGTGGGAGAAATCGGGAAAATCTCGAGAAAACGCTCAGACACGATGATGTTCATCACAAACTAACTTGACCGGGGATCGAACCAGGGTCACTACGCACAAGAGGTAAGCGCTTCACTACTGAACCACCGTGACACCCTTGAATAAAAGAAAAAAAACAAAGAAAGAGATCAACAGTATGTTGAATCGCAACAAAACAGACACCTTAGCTCTTGTTGTGATTTCCAATATTGATCACCATAGGTGTTGGAAGCCTGAGCATACTCTCCAATATGGTGTAGAAAGTGCGATCTTTAGTGCGACATGAGAACTTACGTCTCGTAGAACAGTAATGAGGACAGTACAATGTTCCGCCGCGACCATAAATCACATAATTCCATTGATTTCAACAGGTAAAGAAGCAGAAATCTTGAGTTTTATATCTTATGTCCCTCACATATCATGTAGAGGAAAGTGAATAGACAAAAGTTCTATGAACGCCATCTTCCAGAGGACATTTGGAGGAGTATAGTAACTCTGAATAAGGCTTTGGTGTATCTGTTGGAAATTGATGACTGTCTTCTATCATAGTCGTGAGGTCATTCTGAGTGGGTACGTGAGTGTGCGGCAAGTTATCCACACGGCTTTATGGTTGTTGTTGGTTATTACTATAACGGCAAACTTACGCTGCGTAGACTGGATAAAAAAAGCCAAAATCAATGCAGTCAGATATTACCAGATGCACATTTTGCAGTCACGATATTGCTACAGGCCCAAAACCAGCTACAGAGGTTTGGGGGGGGGAGGCATGAATATGTTAGGGGGTGGCAAGTCATTAAAAATTCTCTTACAAATATCTAAATTGTGTTTGTTGTATTGTGGTCTGGAGGGGCCACGAAAAGTTTAGGGGGGGGGGGGGCAGGCCCTCTAGCTTCCCTCTGGTTGCGGGCCTGTACTGCTATATTCTATCCTTATATGACAGCGGCACTCTCTCTTCAACAGTCACCAGAACAAAACGACCAGTCATATGACAAAGTCCACAATAACGCACATGTCTCGAATGACACGTGAGGCGGGAGTTTATTCAATTCTTTTTATTGATATGCTTGTGAAATCCTTTAATGCACACCGATGCGTTTTTGTGTGATCCTGTTGTTGAAAGGAGCATAGTATCATCGGTAGCCGTGGGCACTCGACGGTCATTGGAAAGTTTGTCAGGAGAAACGTAAAAGTCAATCAAATTGGGCTCCAACGCAGTCTTCCTTACGGGAACTGAGATGAAAGGTGATGGTATATTCACTATTCCCACAGGGGATTTCCTAATACAGAGTGCCCGACATAAAAGCGGTATTTTGCACCAAAGGATACCTATGGGTAATAACGAAAGGTTACGTAGCATTACATGTGGAAGTGCCTTTCCATTGACATCCAGACATTTAGCCCAGTTAATAAAGGTTTTTGCAAGGAAAAAATTTGGGTAAAGCTGATTTTCTCCCAAATGATAGACCACTATGAGAGGAACATTTTCCCAAAAGTCCCCGCTTCTCCCCCTGGAGCTTTTCCCCCCACGCCCCCTCAAAGTTAAAAAATGGGAGTTTTAGATAAAAGGTCATATCTTCAAAACTAATGGACATATTGACATGCTTCTTTTTTTCTCGTAATCTGTGAAATGTGCTCTACAATTTCGTATTCCTTAAAGTTTTTCATAAACCTAATGGTTTCTTGGCAATTTTAACCTAAAGAGTAAAAAATGAAAAAAAATCGCCCGCGCCATTTTGTTTTCCTCTTATATTTCCTTAGTGAGTTGTGATATGGAAAAATGTTTCAAATAAATCTTAAAGAGCATAAAATTATCTTTCCAACGGTGTATATATTGTGTGGGTTACTCTTAAAATTAGCCATGTAGCGAGGTAAGTTTGAAGACGAGCGGGCTCAAATTTTCGCCTCAAATATCAGTCACTATGTTTCATTTCGAAAAAAAAAAAAGATATAGCTTTTTTGTTTTTTAAATAATAAACCACTGCATTGTTAGAAAAGCATTTTTGTTTAATCCTGCCTCCCCTGTGAAGCTTTAACCCTTACTCTATCCCCATTACCATTTCAAATTTAAAAATAAGCGTTTCTGACAAAAGGTATTATCTCCAAAACTATTCCACACACTGATAATTTTTCACATTCTGTTTTATTCTTAAAAAGTGATAAAATTATTTTATTTTATTTTCGATTTTTTTATAAATCTAATAATTTCTAGATAAACAAATAAACTATAAAAATTTGAAATATTTTGTTTGCTCTTCCTTTCCCTATTTTTTGCCTTGGATCTCCTCAGTCAATTAGCGTATGAAATTATATCTATAACATTTTTTATTATGTTTACATCTTAATTTTGAACATGTCCCCTATGCTTACTGCAGTATTTTCAACTTAATCTTCCGTAGCTATACAGTATACTATTTAATTTTAGGATGATGATTCTACAAGTTCTTCCTCGGAATAGAAATGTGAATTTAGGCAAGACAGCCCACTACAGTGCTCACACATTGCAGAGCAATCTATTTTAGCTATATAGCACAAAGTATTTCACAGAGACGCTGAACACAAACACCTAGCTCACCAGTTGTTATGACTCAACTGACTCCTTTGTTCTTCACGAAGTCTGATAAAGATTGAGTGGAAGGGGGCATTGTTGCCAACAACGTGAACAATAATGTCGCTACACATACAGCCTACATAGTCTAAACATACTGCAAAAGTCAATAGAAACATTAATTTTAATAAAGTAATGCTCACTTAGTCATTTAACCACAAAAACTACATTTTTAATATATATTTTCTTATTAATAAAAAAATCATAGGACACAACTACAAAACTTCTTTTGATGGATGACACTCATTTTTAACTTTAGAATGGGAAGGGGTAAGGCGGGAGATCCAGAGGAGAGAAGGGATATCACGAAAATGCTTTTCTAACAATGCAGTGGTTTATTAGTTGAAAAACAAAAAGCTTTGTCTTTTTTTTCCGAAATGAAACAGTGACTGATATTTGAGGCGAAAATTTGAGCCAGCTCGTCTTCAAACTTACCTCGCTACATGGCTAATTTTAAGAGTAACCCACACAATATATACACCGTTGGAAAGATAATTTTATGCTCTTTAAGATTTATTTGAAACATTTTTTCATATCACAACTCACTAAGGAAATATAAGAGGAAAAACAAAATGGCGCGGGCATTTTTTTACTCTTTAGGTTAAAATTGCCAAGAAACCATTAGGTTTATGAAAAACTTTAAGGAATACGAAATTGTAGAGCACATTTCACAGATTACGAGAAAAGAAGAAGCATGTCAATATGTCCATTAGTTTTGAAGATATGACCTTTTATCTAAAACTCCCATTTTTTAACTTTGAGGGGGCATGGGGGGGAAAGCTCCAGGGGGAGGGGCGGGGACTTTTGGGAAAATGTTCCTCTCATAGTGGTCTATCACTTGAGGGAAAATCAGCTTTACCCAAATTTTTTCCGAACTTTGATGTTTTTTTACCTTCATTGACTGGGCTAATTGTTAAGCCCATATGATCATGCTATCACTAATATGTCTTAATGCTTGAGGAGATACTGTATATTTTGAATCCTATTTGTCGTGTTCTCTTTAATTGACAGGGACAGTCAAGGGGGGACGTCAATGGGTTCTAGGCCCAGCTCTGAGAATTTAAGAGAAACTGAAAAATTGGAACTTTACAACGAGCAGGACATTAACTTTGAAAAGTGGCCGAAGTCAGGCCAACTCAACCGAGCGAAGTACCTCAAGTGGTAGAGCTTTGGCTTCGCATTCCGAATG
The DNA here is from genome assembly GCF_964235325.1 of Thermobia domestica. Lineage (NCBI taxonomy): Eukaryota > Metazoa > Arthropoda > Insecta > Zygentoma > Lepismatidae > Thermobia > Thermobia domestica. Next base: position 7,806,485 of record NC_137460.1, read on the forward strand.
TTGTGGGTTCGATTCTTGCTGCCGACCATCCTGACTGGGCTTTTCCAGGGTTTTCCTCAGTCCTACCAGGCAAATGCCGGGATGGTGCCTACTAAACAGGCCTTGGCCGAAACCTTCCCAAATCCTTTCTATTGTTTTTGTTGTTGGATACCCAGTGTAAAATGGCCTCTGAGCTGTATCTGGTGATTGTTAAATAAATAAATAAATAAATTTCTGGCTACGGACCTGTGTATCGATTGATGATCCGAGGGTTGTTAGCATTTGAAGACTTGATATAAATAAGCACCTCTAATGATCCGTAATCGAAGAGGCCAGAGACCTTCATTGATAAGCTTATAGTTGGAGAAGGACTATTTTGATACACAACATTACGATTTAGTTGCATACAGTGACGGCGAACACGACACTTTGAGTCACTCCCGCAGAATCCTTCCTCACTTACGGTATTCCAACAATTTGCCAATACACTAAGTTATTACCTAAAAAGAACTTACAATTTTACGTCTGGTTATTATGCTGATTGAGTTAGAAGAAGACTTACATGTCGACTTTTATTACCGCAACTTTGATTACCCTTTAATTGGCAAGCATTGATAGCATTACGATTAAAATATTTAGTTTGCTTTTATGGTTGAACCATGTATTCCTGATCATAATTTCGTAATTTTTTAAGTTTTTGTTCTTTGGTTACAAAATACAGGAAGTTTATTTCAAAGCATCATTGCTATAAAATAGGTCGTATGTGTTGCTACTGAGTAGCATTGAACTATTATGGTCAAGTATCATAAATATATTTTCAGTAATTAGCAGCAGTTTCGTTGAAACATCTTCCTACAGAACGAGAAACCACAAATAAGAAAAAATAAAAAAGAACTTTCGATGAAGGTGGGGTATTAAGCTTCTACAACACTAAATTTGACTGTTCCCTGTTCACGAAGCGACCAGCAAATCATGTATATGAATATTGTATGAAAGCACTAATACCAATTAAATGATCACTGAAGTTATAATTCGTGCGGATAACACAATAGAATGTGATGTTGCTTGTAAGCAACACTGCCAAATAAAGGGTTAACGAATTGGTGGAACAAAAATGTGGGAGGCAGCGGGATAATCTCGGGAAAACCCACGGCCACGATTTGTCCATCACAAACTCACATAGCTAAGAACAAACCGAAACCCCACTCACCAGTTGTGAGCGTTCTACCATTGATTCCCTGTGTCTCTTCACCACTCTTAAAATACTACAGCTCCGCTTTAGGGTTTTCATTTGCATTGACAATGAACAAGACACCTCTACCATCACAACTCTGGAAGTTACTATAAGAATAGTTAAAACTTTTCTGACCAGAGTATATTCACTTATTTATTGGAACAAATGGAAGGAAAAGAGCAGGACTAAACTGATTTCCATATATTTAGTATCATTTAATACTATTATTCTTATAAATAGTTTTATTTATGTTACATTTTATGTTATTTCTATATACAGGGTGTTCAGAAAGTAACTATGCAGTTCATAACTTGCCGTATTTTATTTTTCATAAACCACTTTAAACAACTGAAATTAGCTCGAAACTAAACTTTAATGTCATGGGAGTTATAAGACATGCTGGAAGTGATCCCCTTGCACTTGAAGACACAGTTGCACACGTTTCTGCATGTTCTTGAAGACGTTGTGCAGAACATTGAGAGTGACGTTCCGAATATGACGTGTCAGTGCAGTTTGGAGTTCTTGTATGTTGTGCGGATTGCCTTCATAGGCCTTTCCCTTCAACGTACCGCATAGAAAGTAATCCAGTGGATTCAAGTCGGGTGAACGCGGAGACCAGAGTTCTCAAGAGATGATGTGGTCACCGAAGATGTCCTGCAAAAAGCTCACCGATTGGATCACAATGATGTCACACAAGACGTTGGTCTTCAATCAAACCAGACCTGTGAACAAATACAAATACCTGGTCAAATAAGGTTCAAATATGGTTCAAATATGTTAAACAATGGAAAATGTATTACTGATTGACAATCGTATCAGTCATCTCATAGCACACCACAACATGGCATTGCATAGTTACTTTCTGAACACCCGGTACTTTTATACTGTTAGATTTATAATTAGTCGTATTTAGTATATTTGTTACAGTTAAGATTATATCTAATATGCATCAAGGGAGAACAAAGGGCTTAGAGTATTATCGACGTAGATGGACACTTATGAACAACAGGTGGATTGACGGATGGAAAAGACAGTGATAGATGGACGGATACAGGCAGGTGGCCGATTGAACAAAGTTGTAGATCCGAAAAAGAAAGACACAAGTGGCTTCCCAAACGAGCAAGGAGTGTTAGGCCTTTCTCTTTTGAGTGAGTATATATTTCAATGTTCTGAAGATATTTTTTTCAGTTAGTATCTGATGAAGATAACGTTAAGTCGTCGAAACTGTAACATTGCATTTTACTTTTAATAAATAAGTACCGTATATACATTCTGGTCAGAAAAGTTTAACTTATTCTTAAGTTTGTTTGTTGAAATTTAGCTTTACTTTTCAGCACTGAAGCTATATGAGACATGGTCCTACAATTTCATGCGGAATCCGGATCACCGCAATTCGTTCAATGCTCTCCCATTGGGAATCAAACCAGGAGCAGAACGAACTAAAATATTTAAACGTTTAATTAAACTTTATGTTTAACTCTTAAACTGTAGTTTCAAGTCTCATATAGTCTCAGAGATGAAAAGAGGCGGTGGGTTCAACAAATACAGGGTGGTTATAATTAAAGTCTAACTTTTATAATGTTGTAAAGAAAGAACCACTGGCCAGAATAACTTTAAATTTGAACTGAATATGCTTGAAGAAGGAAGAATCGGTATGAAATAAGAAAAAGCAAAATTGCAAAGTGCATCAATATATGACGCTGTATGCGAAAATGGAAAGTGGATTCGGCTGCAAGTGGTTTATGGCCCAAACACAATTAAAAACTGAATCATTATGTACTTTGTATGCTGTTTTTGGCCTAAGGATAATTTTATTAAAAGCCGGTTTTTCCCATCGAATGTGGTACGACCTTGCTGTAGTGGGTGGGCTTTCCACTAACAGTACCACAACTGTTGAATGACTTGGAAATCATATTTTTCCGTCACAAAACTGAAACAATCATGCACATTGAACAATATACTTACTTTAACTCGCAACTCATACCAAAGCTGTCGTATTTTGATTTAAAATGTCACTTTTTGCCCAATTCACTTTCGTTATGCTTCTTATAGCGCCATTTATTCATATAGTTTGGAACTTTGTTTTTCTTATACCATATTGTTTCCCCCTTCTTCGAGTATATTCAGTTCAAATTTGAAGTCATTCTGATCAGTGATTCTTTTTTCTACAGCATTTTGAAAGTGTGACTTTAATTATAATCACTCTGTACATGAACAGACCTTATTTTTGCGTAACGAATCGGGTAAGCACAACTATATTTTTCAATAAAATTCGTAAGAAACTTCGGGAACACCCTGTACATTGAAGCAAACAAGGAAGTATTCTCTACCGAGAACCGAAAGGCAAAAAGAATTCTTAAAGCGTACCTAGTACCAATAATCCTCTATGCCTTTTAATTTGATATAGATTCAACCTGTGGATCTGAGTTAACACATATTGATTTCTCTTTATATTCATAACTGGGTCTGCTCTTTTAAAAGGGTTGAATAGTAGGTACGCAATATGTAGCTCGTGGAGAAAAGGTGGGGGAGGAGGAGGAGGAAAGAGCGTATTGGAGAATGCTGGTGATTATCTATGGCGAACACTGTCAAATTGTGGCTGTGCTCCAATTTCACGCCTTGCTGCATCCACATTCAATTGGAAAAACCTTATTATGTCAAACATTTTGCAAGTGCAACGGAACAATGGTTTGATTTTTTTTATCCTTCTTGTTTTTCGCCCTCCTTTATCTATGCTCTTCATTGTTACCTACCTACCGAGTGGTTCTATCAATATTCCTGACACGGAATGTATGAATATCCAAACAAATGTAACGACATACTTATGTGATCTCTTTTCCTTGTTTGTAGAGAATATTGGCCAATATATTTCAGCAGCTTTTATTGATGTCAAGGCAAAATAACTCAGATATCATCAATAACGATAAACTATTGGTTTATTCTTTTTATGGATTTCCCTCTTTAAAAATAAATATTATTTTCAGTTTGTGACTACGTTGTCTTCACTTACATGTACAAACGAGAAAAAAAAATTATATCTGATCTTTTTTGTTATATATGGTTATAAAAGTTAGTTCCAGTTTAACTCATAGGAAACACAAAGCATAATGCTTTATGTAAATGAAATTCTAATAGAAATATATGGTTAGTAAATAAATTAATAGATAAAAAAAGGTTTTCCAATACTTTGACGAAAATATCTGTTCAGTGGAAGAAGTATTGGAATGCATTGATGAAAATGTTTGGAGAATAAACGGATTAATAGGAAAAGTTTAAAAAAAAACTGGTGAATAAAGGATAAATAGCGTAGGTTTCAGAATATTTTGATGAAAATACTGTTATGAATATTGAAAAACTTTGTATTCCAAATTTGAAATATCTACCTGGGGACTACTTTGGTACTGGTAATGTATAGTGTACCTCTATCGTGAAATGAAGGCAGGGGTAGGATCCTGTCATCCCTACTAGGGTTTGGGGTATCTATGAAATGGACGACCAAGGCGTGACTCACCGTTATGTCATGTAGGCTAAAGGAGACGGTGATGATGATAAATGAATTAAATGATGGAATAAAAAAAAGTGGGAGGAAACGGCAGAGCCTCGAGAAAACCCAAAACTTGGTATCCATCCACCATAAAGTCCATATGGTGTGAATGTTAATTTTACTATTTGAAAATCTACTATTTAGAAGGTAAGTTAAATCGTAGAGGAAGTTCCATTCTATAAAATAAAAAAATTAAAAAAAAACAAGAAGATATGTTTCCAAGTAGCCTACCTGTTCATTTCCCCGAGTGCTTGGGCGCAATTTTCCCCTAAAATCTACTATTTTGCCTTTCCCCTAGAAAAAAAGTAGTGCAGGAGTCCAGAATTAATTGTGAGGAAACTAAAATAACTTACTTTCTAGTCTACATTTTATGGAATTTAGCGACTTTTTGTCTGTCTTAAAAATATCAGTATGATATAATTAAAATTCGATTTAGCCATTTTCAATGAAAACTTAAGTCTCCTGGGCGTAATCTTCTCCCTAAAATCCGTCTCTGAGAACCCTTGTAGCCTAGAATAACTGGATGTATTGTTAACAATGCGTTCACACAAGAAGTAGCTAAGCGAAAGCTGAAAAATACTCCAATTTTGGGCAAAAAGTCGCTAAATATTCGTGAAGTTCATTATCTGTATGCACTGTTTTACGTTTTCAGATGTAATTTATACCATGACTCATATTTTCAACAAGGTAAGAGTCTGCAACAATTACTACTAATACTATACATCTTGCCACTTTTACAGCAACTTGCTAATAGCCAGAAAGATTGACAATCGGAAAATTATTTTAGGTTGCTACTTTGGAAGCCGAATCCCCTAGATTTAGCCACTTTTTCGCGAAATTGGCAATACTGACTGACTGGATATAACACCTGTTTCAGTTCTAGGTAGCGATATATGTTTTTCTTCTTAACGGTGCATTAGGAACTACTTTACGAGGCGGACCGTAGATCACGAAATATACAAGTAAAAAATCGTCTCGTGTCAACTTTATCTGACACGCTAAACACAGGACAACTGCCAAGAATGATCTAATGGTCATAATTTATTATTATTAGTAGTAGTAGCTCCTGCTCCAAAACTTTCAACCCTCTGTACATCGTAGGTTAAAATCGAACCTTATTAAAAGCTCTAATTATTTACTTACTCTCAGATCTAATAATGAACATCAAAAGCACGTTCAGCATCATTAGTATGTATTTTCAAATAATTAAATTCAATTAATACAATTTAAGTTGCAATTAAGTTCTCAACAATAGTTTTAAAGCTCGCTATAAACTGCAATTAAATCTTTACAATAATTTTAAATCTGCACATTGCCTGCATGCTATAAGTTCAATTAATTCCTCACAATAGTTTTAAGTCTGCAAGTTACTTGCACTCTATAAGTTGTAATTAAATAGTAACAATATTTTTAAATCTACAATTTTTGTGCACGCTATAAGTTGCAATTAAATCGTCACAATAATTTTAGATCTGCAAATTGCCTGCACATTATAAGTCTCAATTAAATCGTCACAATAGTTTTAAATCTACAAAGTGCCTGCAGGCTATAAATTGCAATGAAATAGTCATAATAGATTTAAATCTGCAAATATCTGTAAGCTATAAGTTGCAATTAAATAGTCACAATAATTTTAAATCTACAATTTGGGTGCATGCTATAAGTTGCAATTAAATAGTCACAATAGTTTTAAATCTGCAAATTGCCTAAAATCTATGAGTTGCAATTAAATAGTCACAATAGTTTTACATCTTCAAATTGACTCCATGCTATAAGTTACAATTAAATGGTAACAATAGTGTTAAATCTACAAATTATCTGCACAATTTGAAATAAAATCGTGACAATAATTTTAAATCTGGATATTGCCTGCACACTTTAAGTTGCAATTAAATTGTCACAATAGTTTTAAACCTGCAAATTGCCTGTACACTATAAGTTGCAATTAAATCGGCACAGTAGTTTTAAATCCGCAAATTTCAAGTTGCCTGCATGCTAGCAGCATCAAGTGGCATCAGAAAGGCAGGTGGTGACATCTATTAGCGTGAATGTGTACTATTAGGAATTAGCGTTGTGCACAAACTACATGTTTTGGAACTATAAATATTATTATTACTTAGGTATTACTATTATTGTTAGTTGTAGTAATAGTAGTATTAGTATTTTGTTACGATTACTAATGAAAATAATAAATGTAACCACAAAAACATTTGAAAAATGATCTTAACTATGTTTGCAAATGGCTTCAGAAGATTTTCATGAATATATGGAAAACAGGAAAATTTTGGACCTTTCTAGCTGTACTGAGCATCGAACCCACTATTTGGTACTCCAGAAACTAGTTCTCTAGCAAGAATCCACCGTTTACTCTACAAATCATTCAGTAATCAGTACAAAATAAATCTAATTTATTTGATATTAGCTACCTATTCTTTTTCTAAAATTAGATCATGTACTGAAACTTTTACCGCATGTGATTTTTTTTTGTTTGTAGACCGAGATGATACTAATTTCGTTGCGTGTGTAACAAACGTATTTCTCCAGCCGTGTAAACGGGACAAACACAGAACCCAAAATCTGTGGAGAATTTGTTTCAGATTTTTGTCCTGTTTCTTGACTAGAATCTTAAACGATCTTCTAAACTCAATAGTTAGTCTCTGTACGAAGCGTGTCACGTACGTGTGTTCAGTCTCCCATGGCTTAACGTTTCTTTCACGTTGGCCAAGTAGGATTTTTAGCTCGATACGGGGAAAAAGATGAATTGACGCTGAGCTCTCTATAAAAAAAAAAGTGATGACATAACATTTGTTGTTGTAGGTTATAATTATTTTTCTCATCTGCAGTGACCAAGAAAGCGAGAGTGACACTCAGTATTCTCCAAGCACAATATCATCTTTAGAGACGATATAAGACAACAAATATAGTTTATAGTGGATCTGAACAATTGTTGTGAGTTTGTGACCCTTCTCAGGAATCGAGCACGAGCCTTCATGTACCGATGACACGTGTTAGACACTAGATCAGAAAGGGGAATGTTACTGCAAAAGGAAGTATTGACAAAATCAAGTTTTATATATTGTCATCAAATCTAGGAGGCTTAGGTGGGCAGATCATGCAGAATGAAAGAAAGTAGGAATGCTTTTAAAGTTTTAACTGGAAGACCAATCGGAAAACGTCCATTAAGTAGACCTAGGTACAGATGCAAGGACAATATTAAGATGGATGTCGCAGAAATAGGAATGCAAAGTAGAAACAACTGGATCCAGTTGACTAAGGATAGAAGTCAATGGAGAGTTTTTGTGAACGCGGCATTGAACCTCCGGGTTCCATGGGCAATTTAGTTAGTTAGTTAGATTAGTTTGTTTATGAAATATGTTTTAAACGTCATTCAAATTAGGCGAAGGATGCTCTACAGTCCGACAACTCATAAGAACCGTAATACCTACAGGCCAGCCGAACATTGAGCATAGGTAGATATAACCTTAATAATTGAGGTTAAACAAATATACATTTACCAATGAATAAATACAGTAACTCAAGATACATTGTACTGTACGATCGGAAGCGAAGGTGTTACCTTGAATTTTTTTAATACTACCCTCGCTTCCACCAGTTCAGTTGACTACTTATGATAGTAGTTCGCAAAAATAGTGTAAATTGCTGTTGTGTAAATTGTATAGTGTTGTCACTGTTATAGGCGCATCAAAATTATCTATAATCCTATTTAGTATTTGAAAATATGAAGAAAAAATAAAAAGTAATATTTTTTAAAATCATGCTTTTTAAAAACAAATTTAAAAAAAAAGTTATTTTTGGAAAAAAATATTTTAAGTAAGTATGACAAAGGAAAACATGAAGAACTTTCTGGTATATAATGAAGGAGATATTTCGTGGTTATGTGGATAGTATACGCGCGTTTGATATGAATGACTCCAGTTCAATTGCTAGCGGAAGCTCATCTGGTACGAATGTCACATTAATCTGTAGGTCTACGTGTCATACAGCCTTACTGTATATATTTTCTTATTTTTTCTTTTTAGCAGAATTTAATTTATTTTCTTTGTTAATTTATTTTAAAGGAACCATGTTTTTTATTTTTTATTTTCTTTTATTGTTTAGTTGTTTCTTGAAAGAAGATGTATTTTTATTCTTCTTCATATGTAATAAAAAATTATAAAAACCTAAAACTTTGTTCGAAGTTGTGAATATTAACCCCTGCGTGTCAGATAATCCCGCTGCACTTAAAAGTAAAGCTGGTTGCAAACGCAAAGGCAAATATTGATTTTGTTTAAAACCAAACAAGAGAAATTAAATGAAATCTTTAAGTTTTACGTCCCACGGTTATGCCGGTTAACCAAACAAGAGATCTATTTTTTAAAAAATATACAGGGTGTTCCAAAATAACACCGACAACGCTTGGGAAGTGATTCCTGATAACAAGATAAGACAAAAACTATAGAACATCCTTGGTGCACAAATGCAGACTTTCGGAGTTATAGGTTGCCGAAAATATAAACAATGAACTTTAGAGGTCCATAGCTCCAGAACTATGTGTTCTATCCAAATATCCAAGTTTCAGTATCCCGCGGTACTTCCACAACAATTTTTATAGAGGTAGTTGGCGAGTACTTCAAATTACATGCCTCAAGTCAAACCACCTCTATAAAAATAGCTTCGTGAGTACTTCAGGATTCTGAAACATGTATGTTTAGATAGCTCACATATTAGTTCCTAAGTAAAGTATTGATCTGACTACGGTAGATTTCATAGTTTTGGAGCTTTGGACCTTTAAAGTAAATTTTTTCATGTTCTCGGCAGCCTATAACTCCGAAAGGAAGTATTTGTGCATCCAGGTTAGTCTGTAGTTTTTGTCTTATCTTAGTGTCAGGAATCACTTCTCAAACGTTGTCGCTGTTGTTTTGAAACACCCTGTATAATGTATAAATATATATATATTTCAAAAAACAATGAAATACCGTATCGTCAATCGACCTTTGTCGCTGTAAACACTACAAGTGTATTTTATTTTTAAAAACATGGACAGAAAAGCATTCGTTCTTTATGTTGTTTTAATAATCATTCCAAATTGAAAACCTAACAGTAAGCGGTTGTCTCTTGAAAGTGAAGACGTTAAAGATGTGTGAGTGATCACTTTTGGTGTGACGAGTTTCTGGTTCGACCTCAGGTAATCTGAGTTTGTGGTGAGTAACATATTGCAAGTGGATTTTCTCGTAGTCTTACTTGTTTCCACCTACATTATCATTCCACGAGTTACGTCAGAATCATTCAATTTGGGGCCGCGGTGGCTCAGTGGTGGAGCGTTCGCCTCTGGTGCATGGGGTTCTTGGTTCGATTTTAGCTCGCACCAAGTAAGCTATATGGTGGACAAATCATGTTCGTGGGTTTTCTCGGGGTTCACCCATTTCCTTCTACTTTCTTTATTCCATCATTTCATTAATTTTCCATCATCACTGTCTCCTTTAACCTATCCGGCATATCCGTAGGACGTAAAACTTAAAGATTTCACGTCATTTTCATTTTCAATCATTCCCTTTCATTACATTAAATATACAATGTCATTACATTTTAAGATTAGAAATTTAATTATGTATGAAATGCAAAACGGGGGAGACATTTTGGAACCTTGGAAAGAAACACACTTTGTAATCCTGCCACTGGTAATGGAGAAATAAACATATTGTACAAACACCATGGTTTGAACGTAGTAATGCTGCTCTCGTAACGACAGTCAGAGGGTTTCACTCCTCTGCCGCGTCATTAAGCTAATCTCTTGTAGGTTAACGACATTAATTACCTCAGTTGAACAACCAAAAAGCAAATAACATAACTCTCGCTAGAAGATTCACATGTGCTATACGAATTTACTGGCTAAAAGGGTGTTACATCATTAATAAAATCATTTTCGTAAGCGACAAAATAAAAAGGAAGTTGAAATCTGAAAGAAAAATGTAAGTAAATGAAACAATGACGAAAAGTTGCAATCAAACAACTATTGGAGGTACCTTATTTTCTGCGGTAATTACGTATTAGTTCAACAATCTTACTGACGTACATTTTTTAAGAAAAACTGAAAATGAGACACACACGAGTCGGTAGATCTCACAGAACTCCATCAAATATTATGGGTGAAAGTACGAGGTGTGTTCGAAAAGTTAGTACCTTTTGAAAAAAAATACTGAAACAGTTTTGTTCAAGCCAAATTTATTTTTAACTGAAAGAACACACCTTAAACTATTCTTGGACATAATTTCTACCAATGTGCATGCACTTGTCAAAGTAGGTGACCAATTTATCCAAACCTTTCTCAACGAGTGTCCGGCAAGTACAACCCGTTGTAACGTTATATTTATGTTACATTTCAGCCCACAGTTCGCGTAATTTTTAGCCATATCAACACGATGAAAATGCATTAAATAAGACGCACCACCTTGTATCTCTATTACCTTTTATTATCCTCAAAACTTCAGTAATAATACTTTTCTTTTTCGGTGGTTTTCATAGCAACATTTAAATAAACGACTGACTATCTACTGTGCGGTAACTAAGATCATCGATTATACGCATAAAATCAACATATATCTTGAGCTACTAAGATTAAATCTTATTTCTTTCTATTTAGAATCAACAACATATAAATTCTTTTCTTCTTCTTCTTCTACACAACAGATTAAGTACTTTTATGCACCGTTGCCCAAAACCAAGATATAAAAATAGAAGAAATTCAGAAAATAAATATACAATATCGTTGTATATATGGCTCCCGATGATGACTTCTTGAATTGGTAACAATTTAAGAAAGAATCTTGGACCATTACATATTTTTACATATATGGTTATCTTACTATCCGAATAGCCCTCCTATATATATATCGTAAAAAAGAAGGAAAATCTCCACGCAGTCAATCAATCTGAACATAAGTTCTCAAAGAAGGCTTATCAGTCTAGAATATACTCGTATGTTACCGGGCATTGTACTGCTAAAATATGGCGTCCAGACTTGTCTGAATAAATGATATGGCTTCGGTCTGTAGAACGTTCTTTTTGTAACACTCACTGAAAACTGCCTCTTGGGAAATCTCGCTCATGTTTTTATGCGAATCATTGCAGAAGGTTGACTTACTTGTCTACCTAAATGAGGCAGGAGATAGACTATCCGTTTGATGTATGCCATAGAACACTTTGCGATATGTTTAAAGCGAACTTTCACAGCTTACCCTTCTTAGCACAGGTCTCACAACAACATACGTTTATTAGATCTCACAGACTAACTTTCTGAAATCGGGTCCATCATTTTGACTTACCCTGTATATTGTATATTTATACTTATACCTTTCGTCAGTTGGTAGAATATTCAGCGTGGTTATAAATATTCTTCTACACTTAAAAGAGAACTCTGAGTCTCTGTAGTGCCGCGTCTGATGGTCTCCCAACAAGTACTAAATCCGAGGCCGTGTGCATCAAATACCGCAAACTAACTTCTAGATCAGTGAATGATCTAGCAGTATGTAGAAGAGGATGTGCTACTGAAAGTGTTTTTTTTTTTAAATTTTAGGCAAGTACTTCTACGAGTTTCGAACCCGGACACAGACTCAGAAAGACTCACATTAGCCATATCGATACTAAAATTAACAAGGTAAGAGGTAAACAGTGGCGGTTCTAGGCGAACCCCTCAGTTTTTGCAGTAAAGACAAACTAATATTTTCTTGAAATATTTAGTATCATTAATAGTTATTTTGCAAGAAGTTTAATGTTGTCAATTCTCAAACATGAAGTGAAATGTACCATAAGCTTCTTCTATAAACATGGGGTAGGGAATGAAGTCACAGAGTATGTTAGAAACTGCACTTTGTCGAGTTTTAAACGATTTTTCAATTTCTTAGAACAAATTTGTAGTAGTTATTTTATTGTTTTTTTGGTTATGAGACAGTATTTTTAAAACCTTTTAGAAGTCTTCATTATCAACAAGGTTGTAACAAAGCGAAGACCAGATCATCTAAAAATTTAATTTATTGCTTATAGGCAATGAGGTGTTATTCCGAAATTACACCAATAATAGCTTATATCGAAAACGATAGAACGCTAATGATTGTCCAGCTTACTTCTGACTATACAAATAATATAGGAAATTCTAGTCCAACCTACAAGTAAAAAGTCAATCTTTGTTGCTGTATTTTTTAAAATAAACTTATTTAGGTCTAAATTGGGTGTTGAATTATACCAATATATGTAGTGTGGTATTTCTAGATTTTTAAGTGTGTGTAAGGGACTCTTAACGCCGTTTTATGTAGTGTAAAATACAATAAAGTCATTGTATCCAGTGTAAATTTGATATTATTTTAAGTTTCTCTCTGTAAAACGCATAAATTCCATGCACTAATGAGGTTCTCTTTAGCATGATGGTAAGAGTGCCAGACTTCGGTACAAAAATAATAGATATAAAATAAACTTAAATTATTAAACAATGTTCCCACCCTTATACTATTTTTCCCAGGGATAAAACTCTAATTTGTGAGAGGTATATAAAAGTAAGTAAGGGGCCGCGGTGGCTCAGTGGTAGAGCGTTCACATCTGGTGCATGGGGTCTCTGGTTCGATCCCAGCTCGCACCAAGTAAACTTTGTAGTGGAGAAACACAGTGTGCGTGGGTTTCTCGGGGTACTTCCGTTTCCTCTCACTTTCTTCATTTCATCAATTCATCAATTCATCGCCTTCTTTAGCCAATCCGTCATAACCGTGGACGTAAAACTCAAAGAATTCATTTCATTTCATTTCAAAAGTAAATGAGGGAAAATTTCCTCGTTTCCCTGCTGGGAAGGCAAAAGAGGAAAGAAAGAAAATGGAGATTGTGGACAGCATATAATATGCAACGTTGAGAGCTGCCATCCCCTTTCCAGCAGTTTTTTTCCTCTAGAACCGCCACTGGAAGAAAATATCGTTGAAAGTAAAAATATATCCAATAGCCATTGCAATTGAGTAAGAGCATTTAATGCTGTATTTCCACAGTTTAATTGAATATTTTCAGAAGGCAAAACAATATATCTTTATCCAAGAACATAATGCAACCTTGAGAAATATATCTTGAGAAGCAGTATTGATTTCCTTTTTATGTTTCAGTCAGAGAAATAAGATCCGTGCTGGGAAAGCTAAAAAGCCAATTAATTAACAGCAGGGGAACGAGAATTTTATGATGTCCTTAGATTCATATTTTAATTTTCATTTTCCTTCGTCGTCGGACGGATGCTAACTAGTAAAAACCGAAAATTAAGTTGTCAGAACTTTCCAATCTTATTGAACAGAGATAGTTTACTTTGCTGCTTCTAAAAAGTTGCGAAAAGACCAAACACCAACCAATACATGATGAGTGGAATGATACTTATGTATACCATAGGTTCACTAAATTACTGAAGAAAAAAAGGATTGCAATTTCAGAATTTTTCAATAACTCTAATCTTGTCAAATCAATACATTGTGAAGCATTCACGTGTTCTACGATAATCAGAGTCCCTATACGCACTGGCGCAAAACCTGAGGAAATGAGGGGGACGGAACGGGGTGGCACACCTCCAATAGTCCGATTTGAAAAAGTTTTTTTTTGGTGAGAAATGTGATGATTTGTGTCCGACTACCACAAAGGAAAGTGAGATGAAATTGGTGTCCCTTGCTATATAATATACAACAGGTTCGCTTCAGAAATCAGGTTCGTCTACCGTAATATGAGTGTCATCTCTTCCCTCCCCCCAAGAATAAGCCTCAAATCTGTCTGCCTCCCAATATTGAAGACTACTCTGCTCCCCTGATCCTCCATACTATTGTTTTTCAACTTCATAAATATTTTGAACATCGCTTAAAAATATGTAGTCTCTTTAATTCGAAGTCCAAGGGGACACGAAAAAATTTGAATTACCCAAAAACACTCATTTTAAAGTAAAATCAATGGATTAAAATAACTGTGTTCCGTCCACATTAAACACGTCTTTTGATTCATACTCCTTAATAATTTTAGATAAGCCCTAAAACCATTCGTCAGTTCTTCCTACATCAACCGAAGCATTTTCACCATACACGCTTTTAGCATTTCTTTAAATCCAGCAAACCAACCAGACCTTGCTTTGAAGTTCTAAATTTTAAGTTTTCCAGCAACTTCTTCCATTTTGACACGAATTAGTTGACCAATTATTGGTACATTGTACTCAGGCGACTGTTTGAACCACTTATACACACACTCATCTACGTCAGTAAATTCACCGCCTCTTATGCGTTTCCTGTGTCTTTCACTTTGTAGACTCCAGTTCTCGAGATTCCCTCCCCCCTTATTTTTAATAAAAATTGATTCGGCTGTAAAATACACTTTTTAGCAAAGTCAATTTTCTTCATTACACCAGTTTCCACTTTCCGAGAAATTTCTATTATTTTTTTTTCTCTTACGTTAAAGAAGTATAGGCACTGCGCTTCGATATTATGCATAATGCACACCAATAGATGACAAACGAATCTGCTTACCCTTTTTGGCACTGCTTTTAGTTTACTTGAAAAGAATTGTATATACAAATGTCCCGTTCTTACAAGTCTTTTGCTAGTACAGGACAGGGTTCAAGGTCGTTCACACTTCTACAGAAGGAGTGGACACTTCCAGGTTATTAAGGAGGTGGAAAGGTGCATACTAGCTACCTTCTGCCGGATTCTCTATTGCTGGAGGGAGTCCAGCGGAGGTGGTATTAACAAACAAAGCTTTCTCCTTCCCACGGTCGCCTCTTGATAAGATAACAGTTAAATAAAAACCAGTTGAAATTGTAGTGTTCTGTTTGCAATCTGTCGAACATTGCAAATTTTTCCACTGTAAATACTTCGAATTATCCAATCTGGAGGTCTAAAATTTCGATTTGCCCACGAGTTTTTTTACCATTGCTTTTAATAGTTTTCAAGGGAAATAAACTTTTGTTCGAATTGTCCAAGTTCGAATTAAAAAGAGTCCGTTGTATGTGGGAACTGTCTTACCTGTCCCCTCAACATTGTTGAAGGCAGATTTCGGCCGCTGTCTTATACGCTGTGACACTGAATCAAACGTGCACTAAATATTATATATTCCTGATGAGTTCCCTACTCCGCTGCTTGTATGAGATTCTACAAGGAATCGACTTTGACCATCAAGATAATGATCATGCATGTTCTATGGGCGAGATGTAAGGTGACGTTGCAGACCCAGAAAGCACTGGTAACTGTCTTACCTTGAAGCACCAGCGGTAACTGTTGCACATTGTAGGATATATGTGGCCGGGCGTTGTGCTGCTGGAAATTGATTTCGAAAGTTTGATTTTGGCCTTTAGAAAATCCTTTTTACACCGGTCACTAGTAAAATTGACTTCAGTGCGTAGCGATTAAGATCACGTTTTGTAAATAATGACACTCACATCATCTCACCTGTCGTTTCGACGCTATGATACTTGCGGCAGAAACTGTATGCAAAATGAAACTTGACTTATCAGAAGTCCATTTGCACCTCAGCGACGGTGTACACGTCTCAGCTGTGCTCTGAATCGATGGATGCCGACACATAAGGGTATTGAATTATCGATGCAGAGAAGTTCATACTAGTTACCACACTGCAGCGTAAAAATAACACTGTGGATGACGTTATTCGGTCCTTCACGCGCATTCGCACAAGATTTTTGTAATCCCATGGCGAGGTCCCATCGCGCGTTTCAATTCTCTTTCAATGTTGCGTACGGCGCTTTTCTGCCTGTTGCTCCCACATACATCCAGGCGCAATGTCCTGTTTACTAATAAGTTTTTCTGCATGAGAAGCTATCTTCTCATATGTTGATCATTCAGATCGGTTCGAAAGTTGTCGTTTGTTCGTATTGCATCCGGAACAGAAGTTGCTCGCTCTCCAAGAGGCGGTCTCTGTGAGTTATTGAGCACGGAAGTGCAATTGCTACCTCATCTATAATTTGAGGTAAGTATGACTGGGATCGTAGCCATCCTTGGTTCCGGAAAAAGGGGTAGGCGTGGCCGGGTTATGCTTATTCCTTGAGATTCTGTACATTCAGATTGCCGGAATGCCCCCTTTGCAGCAACTTGCTTTCAAACGCTCCGGGGCTGACACTGGAAATTCCAGTAGGGACTCCAACTAACTAGGAGAGTTCCCTCCACCAGTAGGTGTAACCATCCACATAGCACACTACGTCCCTGGGATGTCACATTTTGATCCTAATCATCCCATTCGGTTCCCGGGATTATCGGAACAATGAGAAGACATCCCAGGACGTCCTGCATGGGACGTTCTGGATTCCCATGTAGGATGTCCACGGGACGTCCCAGATGGGACATGAGTTTCGAGGAAAAACTAATAGACATCACTTCGTGGTTCCATTGAATATCCCGTATCCCGGGATATTATGGGACATCTGGATCTCCCGCGGAAATCCTGTGGATGTCCCGGGAGCACATTCGGATAATCCCGGGATGTCCCGTCTTCCGTTGCGGGCTCAGTCTCGGATATCCCGTGGACGTACTTGTGCTATGTGGGTAGAGGATGGACTTTGGTAGTTAGTTGGAAAACATAGGAAAAATCCATTATCTTCTTTGAAGGTTTACAATGTTACATCGGCAATTTTGAAGGGAACGCAATTTAAATTCTTGCAATCACAGCAGGAATTAAATGGACAAGAAAACCATTTGTGAGGGTACATACCCATCCCAAAACGGGAACACAGATACAACACTGTTCATGTTGTCGTTGACAAAGGATTTTGATGTTTACTCGCACATTTCGCTTGTCCCCACTTCAATAGTTGAGTATCACTATACACCGAGAGAGCTTCTGGGCCAATAGGTGCTCCAATTCACGGATACTCTTTCATGTAAAATACTATGACTTCGAGTGCATTCACTTCTTGTTATGATGCGTGTCCACGAAGAGTAACCTGATATAAATACAGAGTGTCAATAAATTACACCTACAAACTGTAAGAGGTGATTCCTCACTAGAAGAAAAACGTTCAAATGGACCTGTGGGGAGAAGTGGATATTTTCAGAGCTAGGATTGTCCAAAATCGAGGAGAAGTTAAATTTCGACAATTTTCACCCGCACTATTTCGAATTTGAGAATCCATGGAGTGGTGGTCCATATCACTATTAAGGAAGCCATACATACAGAATGCAAACGTAGCAAGTGGGGTAATTGTGAAACAGAAAAAGAGGGGCTATTGTGAAACACCCCTGTTACTTGCACTTCAGTACTTTGTGACTTTGAACTCTCAAGAAAAATATGACAAGACAGTAAATTTATTACTATATCTATTGTATATATCTCGAATATCCGAAGTATGACAGTTTTAAAGAGAAAAAATATGATCTGAAAACATTCATTTTTCAACGAAAAAATCTTTTATTTTTTCTTGCAAAACTTCTGTTATATCTCGTATATCGAATACCTCACTAATTAACTAAATATATATTTTTGTAGAGGATGTTTTGGGCATTTTATACCATGTTAGTAACGTGTGAAATGATGCATGGTGGAGGGACAACATGGGTCGAAAGTCAAGGGACTATTATGAATAAATGAAATGAAATCTCTTTGAGTTTTACGTCCCACGGTTATGCCGGCTTGGTTAAAGGAGATAGTGATGATGAGAAGTTAATGAAATGGTGAAATTATGAAAGTGGGAGGAAACGGAAGAAAAACGAGGAAAACCACGCACACGGTGTTTGTCTCAAGGGACTATTATGAAACAGTGTGGGGCTATTATGAAACAGTGTGGGGCTATTATGAAATAGAGATGGCCAGAACCGGTTCCTGGTGGAACCGGTTTTCGGGTCTGAACGGATCCGGTTCTTGAAGATACGGTTCCGGAACCAGTTTTTCGGATCCAGGCCTGGAACCGGTTTTTCGGATCCAGATCTAGAACCGGTTCTTCGGATCCAGGTCTGGAACCGGTTCTTCGAATCCAGGTCTGGAACCGGTTCTTCAGATCCAGGTCTGGAACCGGTTCTGAAAACAGAACCGGTTCCTCGCGGAACCGGTTCCACTGGAACCGAAACTTTGTTACCATCCCTACGCTAAACGCGAGCTGCTGGCAAGCTGTGAACAGTATGCTAGATGAAATGGTGGAAGCGACAGGCAGGCGCTCAGGCGGCTGCAGCTTGTCTCATTTGGCTAAATAAAGTGGGTAACTGACAAACTCATTGGCTAAACAGGCAAACTGGCCAACTCATTTGGCTAAACACCAAAATCTTTTTCTGGGGGCACAAGCGGGTCTGGGCGGGGAAGGCACAAGTGCATGGTCCTCTTTGCATTATTTTTGAAGGTGAACTTTCTGCTTCCTTTACGGGTCTTTGGGGGCTTTCAGATCCAGGTCTGGAACCGGTTCCTAAGATCCGGTTCTGGAACCGGGTTTTCAGATCCAGATCTGGAACCGGTTCCTAAGATCCGGTTCTAGAACCGGGTTTTCAGATCCAGATCTGGAACCGGTTCTTAAGATCGGGTTCTGGAACCGGGTTTTCGGATCCAGGTCTAGAACCGGTTCCTAAGATCCGGTTCTTGAACCGGGTTTTCGGATCCAGGTCCGGAACCGGTTCCAGAACCGGTTCTGAAAACCGGATCTTCGAGAACCGGTTCCTCGCTGAACCGGTTCCGCCGGAACCGGAACTTTGTGGCCATCCCTATTATGAAACAGTGTGGGGCTATTATGAAACATGATAACATTTAAATATATGAAGGACTGCATGTTAAGTACAATGTTTTAGTGCCACTACGAGTATGTTATAGAGCATCTACGAATAAAGAATAGAAGGCTCTTGACACTTCGAGCAGCCACAAAGAATGTCTTGCTAAAGCTTGTTGAAGAATTCTTGCTTGCCTGACATCATCTTCTGATGATGATAATTTGGATGACCCACAACCTGATGATTTTATTGTAATAGAGGATCCTGAAATAAGATACCTTAGACAGGAGACAGGCCCGTATCCACGGGGGGTGTCTAGGGGGCCGTGTTTCCCTAAAATTTTTACGGTAGGCCTTAAAATGAACTATGGTATGTTGATGAACTATAATATGGTTGGATCGGCACCCCCTAACTTCTACCGGGCCTCCCTACATTTTTCAGCTGGCTACCGGCCTTCCAGGAGAAGCTGTTCTTGCAAATTTTAGTGGAGATCGCCGAAATAGTACCACATATCGTTATATTGTGACAGTATTAAGAGTGGTATCTCCTGATGAATTTGAAGTTATGAGCCTTATTATTATGCCCTTTAGGCTAAAGAAGACGAATTAATAAAAGTGATTGGTGGAGAAACTACATTTCTGTGCTCTCGCAACGGGAATTGAACCCGGGATGACGTGCACTAAAGGGGCACGCTCTAGCCACTATACTAGCAGACTGGGCTAACATTCATTTGTGGTTTGTTTCTTTCACATTTACACATTCATTATTAAGCTATCTGTGGCTATACATAAGCAGGGCTGGCCCTAAGCAATTTGCTGCTCCGTGCAATACCATCACTTACAGTCCAGCCTTTATCCGGAAAGAACAAATCTTGAAAGCCGCCAATTTATGTATGCTACTCCATCATGAACAACGAACAGAAAGGAAAATGCACTCGCACTCAAAAAGACCTAAACACTACAAATACAATCTCGTTTTCTTTAAATAATAATCTATTATGTTAGGGAAAGATGGCAAATACACCTGCAGAGTAAAGATGGCAATCCTTTTTAATTCAATATCGAGCTTCAATCTCAATATATCTGTTTGCAATTCCAGTGCAACTAGCTCTTTTATCTCTATTTCTTGATTTTCCTTCTACATCTGTTAAATAAATTTAAAAAAACTAATTTGTTTTTGCACCTGGTATGGAACCTGTTTGTGACAAAGGAAAAATAGTTTTCATATCAAAACTGTGATAACTAACTAAATGAAACAGGTGTTTGCTACTGTTCGACAATTGAGTTCTTGTATTTGAGAACAATCAACTAATTAATGCTGGAATTTGACCATTTGCTTTAGCACCGTCGGTGTGACCTTAAACTAATTTGTTTTAAATATAATTTACGAATGTAATGTTCAAATAGAAGGTCAGATTAGTAAATTTAATTAGCATCATCATGGAACCTGTTTCCAACAAGAAATATTTATTTGAAATAATTTAATTTTATAGTTATGAGAGATTTTTCCGCCCCTCAAAACTTGCTGTCCTGTGGAAATGCATGTGTTGCACATATGGTAGAGCCGGCCCTGTACATAAGACTGAACAAAAATAATTTCAGTAACAGATTAACATGTTGATGAGCTCGTACTAATAATAAGCTGAGGGGAAAACAGAAGATGAGATGGGTTTAGTTTTTAATTAATTAATTTATTAAAAGAAAAAAGATAAAAAAAAATATGAGCAAAACCTTCCATTAACGAAATCAGATCTACAAATCGCCCCCTTCCCTTCCTGTACACACACACACACACACACTTTCCACAAAACGTTAACTAATCAGAACACGATATATTCCCTGTACGCAATGAGTTTCCTCTTCAGAGAAGCTCTTTCACGTTTTTTTTTTTTTTGTTTGTGGTTTAAATTTATAATAGCCACACCTGCGTACAAAAGACCATCTTGTGTTTCTTCTTTATTAAAAATGGACGGACAGGTGACTTTTGGAAAGTTATCAATGCAGCTAGCCATCAAACTGGAACGTTGAGTTTTTTTTTTTAAAAAAAGGAAGAAAAAAAAGAAACGTGATGAAGCGTACACGAAGGTTATCTCTATCCAGAGCCTTTCGTATTCTAGCTATTTTTATTATCTCAGACTTTCGAATGACGTATATCAGAGGCATCGTGCGATATAATAACTTTAATACATAGTAATTGGAGCACAAAAAATTAATTTTTCTAGTACTTTGTTCATTGGTGGAAATAGTAGTCTTATATAGAGTTAATGTACGTCGAAGTAACTGATTTTTTTTTTACCTAATTTTTCTAGATACTGTATTGATATTCGTTAAAAGTGTAATGTTATCACTGACAGATCAGTTCCTTTTAGTATATTATGGCACTCAGTTAAACATTTTGTGTTGTCATTAGCATTTTTTCGTTTTGAGATTGTGTACTACAGTAGTCAGTCTTTAATTCGATCCATTAGGCACCAAAGATTATCCCCAATTAGTGATTTTTTCGAATTATCGAATATCAATAAAGTTTTAAACCCTCTTCTTGACAATGTATCCTTTGGAATACATTTTTTTGAACATTTTTCGTTCTTTGACTACCTATTTTGGCAATGTATCCTATGGGATACATTACATCACAGCCTTATCTAAATAAAACATGTAACTAAAATGTGCAATTATCTATTATTTTATAATGGCACGGAAGTCGCATCCAGTATTTTTTCTGAACAACACAAATCTCCTTGCCAAGAAAAGGGTTAACTAGAATACCAAAAATAAATCGCTGTACCTAGGTAGATAAATAACAAACAACGATAAAAACATTTATGTTTTACGTGTTTACGCTGATTCTGAATGTGTTCATACGATATAAATACTCAACTATACAAAATGTTTCGTCATTTTTCCTTAATCATAAGCTGTCGAAGATATTGAAAACACAGTATTTTGAAGTTTCTGTTTTCGCCTTTTTCGAGACGATTAAATATCTTTTTTTCTTTTTCATTTCCTTTTTTTTAGTTTTGGTTGTATAGGTATAATAATGGAAAGCGAATAAGAGGGTGTTAGAAACGGTGGGGAGAAAAGAACAGTTTTAGATATTGCTAGTTGAATATACCCATGCTTCGCATGGGGGCTGTATTTGGAAGTCAACGCCTGTGGGAGTATCACCATTGATCTCATCGACAGCGAAAAATATGGATTTGATACTAATATCGGTCATTTTGGGCTATTTTTTTACGTTTCGGTATCCCGCCTCCCCGCTGACTCCCGGTCCGCATACAATTGTAACTAAATTTGCAAGTCATCGCTAATGGAAGTGTCACCATTGATTTCAGCGACCACGAAAACTATGGATTTTACACTAATATCGGTCAATTTGGATTACTTTTATATGTCTCGGTATCTCACCCCCCCGTGACCCCCAATACGGAGCCGAATAGCGTGAATTTGGAAGTTAATGCGATCGGAGTTTCACCATTGATTTCAGCGACCGCGAAAACTGTGAATTCGGTACTAATAGCGGTCATTTTCTACTACTTTTACATGTCCCGGTAAACGCCCCCCTGAGACCCCCTGGTTCGAATTTTGACACAAACATTTAACTCTGGTCTGGAGCCTGGACCAAGGTATTCGTGACTAAAATTTGGTAACTCTCGGTCAATTTGTTTGGTTCCGGTAAATGCCCCCCCTGAGACCCCCTGGTTCAAAATTTGAAAAAAGGGCTTCGTCTTGAGATCTGGAGCCTGGGCGAAGGTACCCTTGACCAAAAATTGGTAATTCCACTCGTCTGGTCCCCAGGCCGCATACAGACAGACAAACACACAAACAAACTCTTTATTTTATTTATATTAGATTGGAAATTGGAAGAGAAACTGATTGAGACATTGAATAAGAAGGAATTGTACCATGAGTGACGTCCTAGAGGGTATGGTGGCAGGGAAGAGACGGAGAGGGCGAAGGAACTACAATTGATGAACGATATCAAAACAGAAAAATGATTACGTAAAGACGAAGACTGTGGAGCATAGAAACTTCTCAGTTGCGGCAAGTGACCTGCCAATTAATGGCAAAATACCTACGATGATTATAATGATGATGTATAATGAAAGTCACATGGTTACACTTATTACTTTAGTACTTAAAGAACTCATGCTGGACTTCAACAACATTCTAGACTTCAACTCACGCTGGACTTCAACCCACTAGAAAATAGGAAAGACTTAAATGAAATTTAAAAATAAAAATAAAATAAAAGACGGTCATAATAAACGCTGAGAGAACTAAAAACGCGAGGCAATGCAGTGGCGCGATCTTTCAATCAGGGTCAACAAACGCCCGAATCTACTCAAAACAAAGCGAGCAGCGCGATCGGTGCCGAGTTACAGAATATGTTGAACTGTAGAATCCTTGATTAAAGATCGCCTACTGTAAGTGTAGAATGTGTTCTTGAATTTATCATAATCCTTCTGCGTCATAGGGACCACAATGGCTCAGCGGTAAAGGACTGTCCTCTGGTGCGTGGAGTCCTTGGTTCGATCCCGCACAAAGTAATTTTATGGCGCACAACATCGTGTCCGTGGGTTCCCTTTCACACTATCGTTCCACCAAATTCTTCCAGCATAATTAGCGTCTCGAATTAAAAGATGTTCTTCTTGTCTCCTCTTTCCTTTCGTTTCCGAGACAAGAATCCAGAAGAAAATCTTTAACGCTCCACGAATTTACTTGGTCGGGAATCGAACCAGGTACCCCACACACCAGAGGTAAGCGCTCTGCCACTGAGCCACCGTGCTACCCTGAAGAATCAAGAAGAGAAAAGTAATGTATTGTCTAGGGTTGTGGTTCTCAACCGTTGTGTCGCGACACACTGATATGTCCCACAGTCTCATAAAGTGTGTCATAAAATTTGGCAGTTTTAATGAGCCAAATAATCCGAATCAATTTAGAGACAAACTGTAACAGTCAGTGCCTCCAACGGCTGTAACAATGCTCAGCATTGCATAGAGTCACTACTTTTTAGAAACTTATAATTTTACTGGCGTACACCACAAAGAGGTTATGGGAACGTTAACCCCTAGAGCAAGATATTATGAGGAAGTAAACATTTACCATATATATATATATACATATATGGTACTTGTACCAGCGTTGCCAACCTCGGAGAACAAAATTATCGATTTTCGTCCTTAAAATTATCGTATATTACAAAAAATTATCGTATATTCGTTATGCACGTAATAATTGTAGAAACAAGTATAATGCTACAAATAATAGCAATAATATATAATAAACTTATCTAGTAATCCACATCTAGTTTCGAACTCCACATCGGTGTCACTATCCTTATCATACTTAATTACGCAAAGTAATTACGCGATACGTAATTTCACTTGACACAGAACGATTCTAACTTCTTTGTTTTTCACATCCAAACAAAGGTGTTAACATTCACGTGAGCGAATAATAAAGCCATCACGAACAAACAATATTGCCACCTCCACGTAAATGAGATGGATGCAGGAATGCAGAGTTACCAATTCTCAAATCGTTATTGATTTATTTTGGCGAGAATGACTGTTAAAAATGTGTGTTTTATAATTCTTTAATGCACACTTACAATTCATTTACACATTCAAAAACTGGTAAAAAGCGCACGTTCTAAAATTATCGTATATTTACCTATTATCGCAAGGGCATTGTCGTATATCGTATTAAGGCTTAAATTATCGTATATCACGATAAATTATCGTATGGTTGACAACCCTGACTTGTACCGATTATGGCCCGGGTCCCTAATATGGCCCACCCAGCATACCTCTGCAGATTTACGTTGGTGCTACTAGATGACAATATAAACTATGTCCTCTGAGCCGCGCAAATATGTATACGCTTTTCATGAGGACATAGTTTATATTGTCATCTAGTAGCACCAACGTAAATCTGCAGAGATATGATGGGTGGGCCATATTAGGGACCCGGGCCATAATCGGTACAAGTACCATATATGTATGTGTGTGTGTGTGTGTGTGTGTGTGTGTGTCTTGAAGGAAATAAGATTGAATGCTTGACACCCGGTTCATGAAACTCTGCATATTCCACTGACGTATAATTTATATAATTTTAATTACAAAATCAAATAAATGTGTCTCAATATCGTAGGTGTATAGCAAAGTGTGTTGACAGTCAAAAAAAGGTTGAGAACCACTGCTCTAGGGGGGTAACACTAGAAGCAGAGAATATTTTGAAGTGTGAACAAACTTTTAACAACATGAGTGAAAAGAGGAAGCAAAAGGAAGTTTATTGATTATGGTTCGTCACACAAGGTTTCAAATTTCCTTGAAGATAAAAGAGGGGAAGGAAAAAGGATGCTAGGAGTTGGTGAATAAGAAGAAAAGATTTTCGAGTGGAGAAAAAAAAAGAAAAAGAGAAGAAAAGAAGTGAAGGAAGCCATAGACGTCGATAGAACAATCAGTTTCATCGGTGGAAAAAGAAGAGAAAGTAAAAGAACCGATATCGGGAATTGACGTAATGGACTATCTTTTTTTTATAGTTTTATTTGGAGGCAGAGTTGTGGTTTATTCTTCCTCAGAAAATAAAAAAAAGTAAAAAAATATCCTTATAATGAAATGTTTCTCTAAGAAATTAATCAGTCCACCTCAAATACAGACAATATTAAATACAATTACTCCTTGTTTGTTACATCTATTTCAAAATAAACTAGTGATCTTAGCCAATTGAAGGGTAGGTCAATTGATCAAACCTGGAATTTCGAAGGAGGTTGAATTCTTCGGAATACAAGTCAAAACACTTTAAATTTACTTACTCACAGGCTATAGTACTTTCTTTATAAATATATGTATCTTGCAGACATACTTGCAGACAATTAGCTTGTGGTTCTGTGCACGGTAGAAGCGGGCGAGAAAAAAATGTTTCAACTTATTCGCTAAGCTCAATTTCACTTTTTAATGTTTTGGTAAATAGTCTAAAGACAATGAAGAACAGGTTACATCTCCGATTTTATTTCTTCATTACACCCGGAAGTCGTCGAAATCTAACTACTATATCTGGCTTCAAAATTAACCTTTAATAAGGAGGTGGGAGAATTGAAGAGTTAGGTAGGATTTGATTGCTGATTTGGCTTCAGCATTCCAAAAAAAAAAAAAAAAAAAAGAAGGTCCAACTCTGTTCCCATTAGTATACAGGGTGAGTCAAAAAGATGTTAACGTTAAAAATAGGGGTTTACTCACGTGAAATTATAAGATAAGGACTTCGTTACAGAATTTCACTATGACAAGCATCCCGCTCAATGCACTTATGGAGTTTGTCCATTGTTGATTGTATTTCCTTCTGTGCCATTTGAGCAGGGATAGCAGCGATGACCTGAGTAATGTGGTACTTCAGGTCGTTCAAGGAAACTTCAGGAACAGGGTGAAACTAGTGAGATATAATTCTTCATCACTGGTTCGATTTTGACTAATTGAGAAACTTGCCCGATTAGAAAGCAGTTTGGTTACATTTCTTTGCATAGGTAAGCATTGGTCCAAGTTTTTAAAAAAAAATCCACTAAACACGTCTTTGTGTAATCTCTCACTAGTTTTACCCTGTTCCTGAAGTTTAATTGAAACAAATGGAATATCATATGCAAGCTCTTGAAAGGTTAGGGGGGCGCGGTGGCTCAGTGGTAGAGCGTTCATCTCCGGTGCTTGGGGTCCCTGGTTCGATCCCAGCTCGCGTCGTGTTTACTTTGTGGTGGACAAGCACCGTGCTCCTGGGATTTGTCGGGGTTTTCCTGTTTCTTCATTCCACCATCATTTTCATTCATTACTCATCATCTCCGTCTCCTTTAGCCTAACCGGCATAATCGTAGAACGTACACTGTAACCAATAACCGTGAAAATAAGTGCCTTCTACCATGAAAAATATACGGTTTGCCGTTTTTCTAAAATAATGATAGGAGACCGTTTTCCTGTCAGATGCTTGTGTCGGGCATGCGCATTGGAGAGAAAAAGCACATGTTCGAAGCGAGGATTGATGGCGCGTAGGTTCGGATGTGTTGTGCTTTATTTTGTTTTGTTTCTTTCTTTTGTTTGTTTGTTTAGTCTGTGGTTTTCTGGTGTGATATATACAGTAGGTCTACTACTGTTGAAGATATCCTGGAAATTCAACATTAACCAAGGTAGTGTATGGGAAAGCACCATGTTAATATTTGAACTTTGTTCGGTGACAAACAGAACTTCAGTTGGCTATCGTGGCAAGCAGATCGCTCCAAAGTGCAACGATTCGAAACCAAGAAGCTGCTGGATGTATAAACTAAAGTCTTATGATAATGTAGCCAACTACGAGTGGTGGTGAAGCTAGAATTAGAATCACAATGTTGAAATACTTAAAATAAAAATAGGAAAAGTGCTTCGTAGTTTAACGTACTTAGTACAGCATTACATAAATTGTGTTGCATCAACTGGAATTTTTCATGTTACAGAAATAAAAGTATACTGTCACTCATGTGTGCCCGAAGGAGGGGCAGGGGTCGCTCCCCTAGCTAATGAAAACGTATTAAATTTCTTAATACCATTAAAAAATATCAAATGTAATAGGGTATATAGTAACCAGGGAGATGAGTCCCCTTGAAAATTTTCATCGGGCGCCCATGCTGTCATTATTTTTTCTGGATAAATGAATTGTTAGATTTGAAACACATTTCTGTAAATGTTTTTACCTTTAATTTTGTTCTGAGTACCTATAATCTGTTCTGGTGTCTTATTAATACATTTGAGCGTTTAATAAATATGCAAAAGTTCGATACTCTGGAAGTTTGGTGACTTTTTTTTGGGGGGGGGGAGCATTGATGCCACTGTTACATAATTATGCAAACATGTATTTATTAATTTGGGATAGCGGATACTGGATAATGTAGGCAGTGTTGTGAGAAGTCATATGGTTTTACACTTGTTTAGTCGTAGTTCTGGTCATTCTAAGCTATGTTGAATGCTTGCTTGATTATCTGAAACCGTAATAATGCGACTAATCGAATGAATGGCTGATTAGAATATGCAGCAGAATATCGATTTATGAATATCTTAAAAGGATATGAATGTTTGTTTCAACTACATCTTCAAAGCGTGCGAAAACTCATCTATAAAATTCAAGAAATACAGTTTTCTTTTTGTATGCAATATCGAACCCTTCTTCTGGTGTTCTGTTTAATACATGACAAAATTGGTAATTTTTTTTTTTTTAAAAAAAAGCAATGTATGTTCAAGATGATATCAGAACAAGGGTTCGATATTACAAACTAAGAATTAATTTCAACTTTTATTCTTATGGATATTATGCACGTCGTAGGTGCAACGCTTCTTTCGTTCACTTTTGTGTTTTCTTTAGTTAAGTAGTCTTTAGCACCAGTGGACCAACGTGCACTCTAGTTACATCCATCCAGGAAGAATTATTGCTAGCTAGTCTGTGTACTGATACAGTTTCCAGCAATTCGATGAAACGTGGGTCAATATATATTGCCCAGCAAGAATTCTTACTGGATCTAGCAAGAGGGCATGCTGGACCGGCAAGGACCTCTAGATAGGGAATCGGTGTGATAATTACCGTAAATCTTGTACGGTAATAACACACCTGTGCTTTTTTTTTTTTAAAAAAAAAAAAAAAACGATCCCTAAATTTTACAGTAAATTACCGTAAAATATACGGTACCAAATTTGTTTCTAAACACAGTCAATATTATTTTGCTTCTAAATATACGGTCTGCCGTTTTTATGAAAAAACGGTGGTCCATTAAATTTAGGGTAATCGGATGGCAGCGAGAGTTGACGGTAATCGGTCAGTAAATTTAAGGCGAAATTTTTTACAGTGTAAAACTCAAAAATTTCATTTCATTTTCTTGAAAGGTTCTATCCTAGACATACTTTTTCTTTCGTCTACTTCTGTTTTCTTTGGAGATATCTAGTTTTGAAAAAAAATTCTACCCATCACCTATGCCGATATGTCAGCTTAGCGCTATCTTCTATGGATGCTTCTCGCATATGCTAAATGCGGTTGCATATTGATCTTATTCCTATATGGATTTCATTCCTAAAAACTCAGTTTCTCTGAATCATCAATGATGCCCTTACCTTTGCTGCCCTTTTTGACCAAGTTCCCGAGGCTTTAGGACCAAAACAGCAATACCTCTAGATAGCGCTTGAAAGTACTTCCTATTACACGTATTAGTCAATATCTACCTTCTGGGGCCATTGGCAATGGAGCTGTGAATAAACCCCTTTCTCACCTTGTCTCAAAAATGAGACGAGAATTATGATATACCTCATTTCATATCGAATTTAAAAAGATACTTTTCGTTCTCGAAATAAATGTCTGGCGGATAAATTACTAACGTCATACAAATGAATGAAGCTGCACGTTCAAATTGTTTGTACTTTGTTACAAGCTTGAAGATCGTCCATGCTTAACATGTGTTAGTGCGCATACGTTAGAACGAGATATTATTTGTTGCATGAAGATCAAACGAGGCCTCTCCAATTTAATTATAAGGCGCAATTAGACTACAATGGGAGCTACGTAACGAAATAGAGAACGAATTTTGAGCTTCTGAGGGAAGAATTGGGGTGGGAGAATGGTGGGGGGTATAAAAGTGGGAAGGTCGACACCGTCTGTGAAAAATCCATTCCGAGAACATCAACTATTCCATCCTTAATTTTATTCAGGAAGTGTGTCCGTATTCCCTCACCCTCCTATATTCCTCTCTCAGTATGTATATGTTCTATCGGATTTCTTTTTTTCTTTTTTTAAATTTAATATTAGGTACATGTGATGTTGGAGAAAGGTTGTTCAATATTGGAAATTCTTTTTTTTTTTTCAATCCTAAATTTCTTTTTAATTGTAATACCGTTATCTACTAGTTCAAAAGAATCACTTTTCTATGAATACACATGTTTTGAGCTAGTACATACGTATAATTACATTTCACAAACAGAAAAGTGACTGGTACTGTTAATTATAATCCAATCAATATTAATTATGAGAACTTGAATACCATGTTAGTTTAATATTAGCCCTGTCTGAGCAATGAAAGTAACGGAAAAACATTTCCAACTTAGATAGTTTAATGACTACAATATTCTTCCTTTGCAGCTCCCAGTTTTGAATTCAATGATCGTATATGCTTACTAAGGTTCTCCTAATTTTTTTCAATTTCCCTAATCCAATCAATGAATACTACGTTCAAATATTGGCACTGGCCAAACTACCTTCTACATAATGTGAACCAAAATTACTTTCCATTTTGCCATAATTCCAATATTAACATTAATGTACGTACGTAATTACACTTGCAATAAATTTAGACTTCATGGCTTAACAGTTGGGAATTTCAACTTTCTATGTTTGTTTTTAATAAATTCACTTGGGACGGAAAACTATTTTGATCCTGAAGTGAAATGCCAGATCTCACAAGGTACATTCGCGAAGTGTCCCCTCGGGATTCGTGTAAAATTGATCCAAATCCAAGGTTCTCCGCGGCCCAATGTGTATTGTACTAATTTTAGCGGCCCATACGGGTAATTTGCATATTTATGGGCCTTCATATATCCGGAATTTAGTCAACCACTACTATAAAGCTCAGTCACAAAATTGCTTTTAGTTTCTTTAGATATAATTAGACATGAATGTGGGTATATGCAAAACAAATAGGATCAAGTACTGCTTCTCTGACACTTGTTACCCATCCCGGCCGCCATCTTGGATCCGCCATATTGGATTCAACTTTCGGTTCTTCAAATGGGAATAGGTGCATGTGATATATCAAATTCATTTTATCGGAAATTCATTGGTGTAGTTAATTTTAACGTAGCTTGTATCGTTTGCAAGGTATTGCATGTTAAATGTCAGGAACTTCACGAATGTTGAAAAATAGATAATTGTGCAGTTCCCTATGTGTGTATGTAATCTTTTAAACGATTTATTGTTGACGAAATATTCCCTGAACGTAAATACTTACATACACACAGCCTAAACGTAAATATGGAAATGGTAGGTCTTCACCCAAATCTGGTCGTATCTTCATTTACATTAGGCATTTTGACCGTAATAGAATACTTCCTTGTTATGGTATAACATGAAAGTAATAACAACCACTCACAAGATTATAACACCAATGTTGTAAAATGTTTGTTTATATCTACAGTCAGTGGCGTATTTATGATTTTGTTTCGGGGGCTTTGCAACTTTATTTCTGGAAATGTGAAAATTCTGCAAGATATTTCATTTAATTTAAGATAGTAAATAAAATTTGGGGGCGGCTTAAGCCCGGTAGCCTCCTCTTAAATACGCCACTGCCTACAATTTTCTTGCAGTTAGAAGTTGTTTTGATTTGTCAACATCGTTACCTTAACTGATATTACTCTAAAATGTCTATTCGCGAAGTGCCTGGAGGGATTTAATATGCAATATCTTCCAAACGGCACCAGCTACGGTAACATTAACTACACCAATGGATTTCCGAGAAAATTCTACATGAATTTGGTATATCACTTGCACCTATTTCCATTTAAAATACCAAAAGTTAAATCCAAAATGCGGATCCAAGATGGCGGACGGGGTGAGTAACATGTGCTAGAGAAGCCGTACTTGAAGCAATTTGTTTTGCATATACCCACATTCATGTCCATTTATATCTAACGCAACTAAAAGCAATTTGTGTCCGAGCGTTATAGTTAGGTATGAATTCCGGATATATGAAGGCCCACAAATATGCCAATTACCCGGATATATGAAGGCCCATAAATATGGGCCGCTAAAATTAGTACAATACACATTGGGCCACTGAGAACTTTGGATTTAAATCAATTTTACACGAAACCCGAGGGGACTGAGAATGTACCTTGTCAGTGTAGACCTTTCTAACCTTTCCTAACTAACAACAGTAAAAGGTCCTCTGCAAGAATTTCTAGAAAATAAAGATGATCAAATCGGATTTTCTAATCTTCAACATGAAAAGATAAATCAAACATTAACAACACCAGAGTAAGTTAAATCGAGTAATAAGTAACACTTGTCTTGTGAGAAAATAGGTTCTACACAAGCAAGGCTAAATTACATATGTGGCTAAGTTGCTTTAATGGGGCCAAGTTCAAGGAAAAGCAGGTGTCTATCTTACCGAGTAATAGGTAATGCATGTCTTATGATAAAACGTAGGTTCTACACAAGGAGGCTAAGTTAGACAGGTGGCCAAGTTGTTATAATGAAGCCAAGTTCGAAGAAAGATAGGCAGCCATTTTACTGAGTAATAAGTAGGGTCCGGATTTTTATGTGCTAAAAATTGTAAAATATTTATTTTTTATGTGCTAAAAATTTTAAAAAATGCTAAAAGTTAAAAAAAAATAATAATAATAACAAGGAAAAGGATGCGAAAACGTCCATTATAAAAAATAAATACTGGTACTCACCAATAGCTCCTATTCATCACATGTCGAAATTCCATGGGCATTGCAATGAATAACTAACTTCTTCTCCAAATTGTTCATTGTAGATCCATTCCTGTTGTCACGGAATAATCCCTTATACTGAGAAAAGGAATGTTCTACATCACACGATATTAGCCTCGTGTATTTGGAAAGGGGCATATCACGAATATTCAACTTTATTTGTATTTTGGCACCCGAAGTATTCAATAAATCTCCCGTAGTATCTGGTTTCTTTATAGATTGAGTCAAGAAACCGAAATTGGGAGATATAAAAGCCAAGTCACATTTCAAGCTACTGTCACTTACTAAAAGGATGAACCATCGTCTGGGTTTAGTTTAGTTACTACAGATACAAATGGTTCAAAATGATCCGTAAAATATAGTACTGTATTAAACCAGGTATTACACCGCGTAATTACGGGTGTTGGAGGAAGTGAAAGATCAGGATTTGTTCCTTTGAAGAGCTCAATTGTAGTCTGCGGTTTTACGAAAATGTTTTCCCATTTGACATTACCTTGTCCACTTTAGGATAAAGGGTTCGGATTTTTTCACACAATCGATGTAGGGCGTGTACGACACATGTCACATGAATCATGTTAGGATACTATATGGAAAGAGCTTTACCATCTTTCCTCATATAAGGAGCACCATAAGTCAAAAAAAAAAAAAAAGGCAAAACATCGTATTTCGCACCATTCGGGCACAAAATGCAAAGATTCATCTAACAGCCTGGCAATTGTCACGTGATTTGTAACTGAAAGTTTTTTAAAGGCTAGCAGTGCTGTGTCTACGATTACTTCCCCTACAAATACGGTCACTCGTCCTCCCCTCAGGTTTGGTTTCAAAGTACAAAGTTTTCCTTTAGCCCATGGCTAATCATAATCGTTCGCCACTCGTTTTTATTACTCATGCGTACGCTTGGAATACGCTGACCATGTATTTAAACGTGGATGGCTAATCACAAACGTGAAAGCGCAGAGAAAACGTCAGCTCGAGCGTATTTGGTGTGTCTCGGAACAATAAATCGCCTGCTGTTTAAAAGATGACTAAAGGAAGGGGAAAAAAAGGAAAGACGTTTTGCCAGACAAGGGGATTTTAGCAAGAAACAGCTGCTTCGAAGATGCTTTGTGCAGAGTATTGGAATTCTGTTATTATAGACCTGGACCTGGCGAAAAAGACCTGGATCCCTGACTGGTTCGCAGTATGATTTATAGCTCTGGATAAAGTAAAATTACCAAATAGCCACC
The DNA here is from genome assembly GCF_964235325.1 of Thermobia domestica. Lineage (NCBI taxonomy): Eukaryota > Metazoa > Arthropoda > Insecta > Zygentoma > Lepismatidae > Thermobia > Thermobia domestica. Next base: position 7,840,638 of record NC_137460.1, read on the forward strand.
TTGGTCGCATTCGCTACGGAGGGTAACGCTTAGAAAACGCATTCTCAAATAGCCTAACAGTTAGAAGCTCTTTGTTTGGCACAAGTTACCCCAGCGCTGATAAGCAGAATTTATGACGACGCTGTTTCTACAGGTGGGAAATTGCTTGTAAAAACAATGGATAGATTTATATAGCCTATTCTTTTCCCTATGTTAATTTCTTTCAAGCGAAAGAAAAAAATCGTTGTAAAATTTATAATAAAATAACGGAAAATTATTAAAAATATGTATTTATACCAAAAATGTCCAAAATATTTATTTATATAACTTTTTTCAGAAAATATGTATTTTTATGTGAAATAAAATTTGTAATTTACACTTGGAGACTCTTAATTGGGATAACAAACTTTGTTTTGGGCATGTATGTGTGTTTAAAAAACGTTTTTACATAAAAATCCGGGCCTTAGTAATAAGTAATGCATGTTTTATGAGAAAATACAGGTTCTAGGTATTTGAAGCTAAATTAGGCAGATGGCCAAATTCTTTAATGGAACCAAGTTCTAAGAAAGACAGATTGCTATCTTTCCGAGCAATAAATATGAGAAAACGCTGGTTCTACAGAAGTGCGACTAAGTTAGGTAGGTGGCCAAGTTGTTTTAATGGGGCCAAGTTCTAAGAAAGGGAGGTGAACCATCTTACCGAGCACCGATCATGTCTGATGAGAACCGCAGATTCTACACAATTGAGGCTAAATTAGGCAGGTGGTCAAGTTGGTTTAGTAAGCACAAGTTTGCAAAGAAAGATGGCCATCTTACCGAGTAATAAGTAATGCATGTTTTATGAGAAAATACAGGTTCTAGGTATTTGAAGCTAAATTAGGCAGATGGCCAAATTCTTTAATGGAACCAAGTTCTAAGAAAGACAGATTGCTATCTTTCCGAGCAATAAATATGAGAAAACGCTGGTTCTACAGAAGTGCGACTAAGTTAGGTAGGTGGCCAAGTTGTTTTAATGGGGCCAAGTTCTAAGAAAGGGAGGTGAACCATCTTACCGAGCACCGATCATGTCTGATGAGAACCGCAGATTCTACACAATTGAGGCTAAATTAGGCAGGTGGTCAAGTTGGTTTAGTAAGCACAAGTTTGCAAAGAAAGATGGCCATCTTACCGAGTAATAAGTAATGCATGTCTTATAAGAAAATGCAGTTTCTTCAAAACTGTGGCCAAATTAGGCAGTTGAAGCCAACTTAAGAAAGGTACACAAGTTTAAAGGATTCACTGTACTTTCTTTGTTGTTCTTTAAATGAATCAAGAAGGGGTGACTTTGTCAATTATTAAATGATATATTCACGATAAATATAAATTAAAGATTCTTCTGTAACATCTTGTACTTTCTTTTCAAGTTGTATAATTACTCTTGCAGAGCGGGATTGAAAAGATTCAAGAGCAAGGGCGCACGTACGGGGAGTCCACCGGTTCAGTACCCGCCAAACTTCGTAATTCGACATCAAGAGGCGAGAAGGAGTTCCATCGCGAATGGCTGCCTATTCCAAACTGAGCCTCGTAGCGGGCTCTGTTTGACAGTGATGTTAAAATAGGTAGCCACGCTACATGCCAGTATTGCCAGATCTGTCAAAGCGTTCCTCACGGCTCCAGCACCTTGGAGACCTTATTTCACGGACACGCCTCGTACGTTTGTACCCGTACACTTTCTTAATAAAACTATAATTGTTTAGCAAAGAAATATTTGGTATGCACTTACTTATTATCTACACTACTTCTTTTTTGACAAAAATAATTTAATTTTATAATTTTTCGTAAAACTATAAGTACTTAAAAATTCTTCTTTTCGGCTCTAGAATAATGCTAGTTGGACACTACGTACATAAACATAGTGTATTCAATTATTGCAACGTCCCAAACCTAAGACCCCTCCTAAAAAATCTGGATGCGCGCCTGGTCAAGGGTGAGATGCAGAAATAACCAAAATTATCAAGAAAGTACGTAAATCTTTCGCTCTTTTCTACTGTGCACTGTACCACTTGATTTAAACATCATGTTAAGCCTTTAGAATAAATTTTCTTATTTATAAAACTAATATATATAAAACTAATATATATAAAAAACTGTTTTTTCTAAGTAAGAAACAATTGAAATATCAATGTGAAATATAGAGAAACTTAAGTTAATGATATGATTGTTAACTTTTTCAAGTGAGTTGTGTGTCACGGTTCATAGATGTCGTGGCTGAACATTCAGTTGAAGGATTTCCGTTCAGCGACAGCTTCTTTGATACACTTTTCAGATGCAGCGAGCTCTGAAAATAATAAAGGAAACGTGACTTTGCATCAGATCAAGTGAATTTGCTTTCTGTTTTCTTTTTTCTTTTATTTTTAGACAAAAAATAAAAGGTGCAAAGTTTACGTTGAGCTTCGTATAGGTTATGGTTTGAATTTGTAATATGACTCAGCTCTCTTCACTGGTTCAGTAGCCGGTGGAAACAACCAAATGGTCTCGGGCTTTGAACTTCAGATCACTGGGCCCCACCCAATATGGTTCGAGTCCGACTGAGGGGCATGGGCGATTTTAACTATCCTCTAAGTGTCACTGTTTGTGTCTCTGTCGTAAGAATAAAATGAAATAAAATCTTTGAGTTTTACGTCCCACGCTTACACAGAGAAAAATCCGTTCTCCGGACAGCGGTATATTGTACAAATATACGGTATCCTCTTGCTTACTATAGAAATCAGTACGGAGCATACGTTATCCGTATGCTACATAGGCACTGACCTTAGATGTTACATCATGCCGTTGCAGGATGTCTGACATCTAACAGTTTTCCTTATATTAAATATATATATGTATGCTACTCATGTCAGCTATATGTTATATATGTCTATTTGTATGTGAGATCCTGAGGAAAGTACATTGTTTCATGAGGAAAGTACGTATAGAAGGAACACTTATACGGAAAGTATTATAAAACATGCGTTTTCAGTTATACGTCTGCTGTACGTTAAGTCCAAAAACTACAGGAATTACGCATGTAACCTATCTTTTTAAGTACGCCACCTACATTTTTTCTCAGTGTATGTCGGAAAGGATGAAGAAGACGGTGATGATGCGAAATGAACGAAATGGTGGAATGAAGAAAGTGGGAGGAAACGGGAGAACCCCGAAAAACTCACTCACACGATGTTTGTCCACCACAAAGCTCACTTGGCGGGATAGAACCAAGGCCCCCGTACACCTGAGGTGAAAGCTCTACCACTGAGTCACTGCGGCCCCTTGAGTTCCTGTCGTATTGGATTAAGTGCAAAAGTTAATAAAATCATTTACAAAACCATAGAGACAAGTGTTCCGTTTAGGTCAATAAAAAAAAAAAAAACAGCAGTACCACTTGTACACCACAGGAATGAGTTTGGTTTGTATAGTGTAATATTTCCTCAATGAATATTGAAACCGAAAGTTGTAGTAGTTTTTTTTTACCACTTCCGGTTTTAGTAGATATATTGTGGTAGAGTGGAGATAAGATATGTTCTTGGGACACTTAATTGGTTGCAGAAAACTGTTTCTCGCTATTATAGCAACCACCGTTAAAACCGGAAGTAGTTCATGTCTGTCACTTCCGATTTGAAAAGAGGGTTAGGAGAGAAAATGGTGTTTATTACGATTAAGAAAACGTTTCTCGCTATTTTTTATTGTTTTTGCCCTACGTACAGTCATGTCCAAAATGATTGTTCTACGTCTGTCTATAAATATGATGTAGGAAATATAATTTGATAACGATTTCACCAGGTATTTCTTTCAATGTTAGTATGTGTATAATCGGCAAAGATATCTATGTGGTAAATTTCATGTCAAAAGAGCAGTAAATAAGAACAAAATAACGAAAAAAATTTTCTTGTCCATTTAGCAACATTGTGTTTTACTCAGTTAATTTTCATATTTATAATTCTTTTCCTATGAAATTTACCACAAATATACATTTCCCGATTATACTCATAGTAACTATTAAAATACCCTCCAAAATCATTATCAAATTATAGTCTGACAATAAGACATTTATAGATATGCGACAATCATTTTGGACATGACTGTACATCAATATTGAAACCGAAAGTGGAAATAGATTTCTGTTTCCACAGATAACTTTTAAAGACAATTCTAAAGATGAACCATATAACGTTTTAACTTTGGCAGATTAAACACAAATCCATATAATAAGTTTCACATATTAAAAATGTGTTGGTTCACAGGTCAAATACATGTTCTATATTTTACAATCAGTTTTATCGATGACACCCATGTTGTTATAATTTCATATATTAAACACAAACACATGACATTGTTTTACACGTTAAACACATAAAGTTCTAATTTTTAAAATCGATTTTGGAGATGAAACCTATGATGTTATAACTCTCAAACATAAAAAAAAACTCATGTTATTCTTCGACAGATCAAATAGATAATGGTTCAACTTTTACTATCAATTTTATAGCTGAAAACCTTAATGTATAAATTTTATCGATTAAGCACAAACATACTTGATTTTTTTTACAGGACAAATAGACGATGATTTGACATTTATAATAGATTGAAGAGCTCCAATTCTTGGTGTATAACTTTCACAGAGTAATAATATATTGGTTCTTTACAGATCAAATAGATGTTTTAACTTTTACAATTAATTTTACAGGTGACACCCATTATGTTATAACTTTTACAGTTTAAAGATATACATGTGATCTTTTATATGCTAAATAAATTATGTTCTAACCTTTAAAATCAATTTGGAGATAAAAACCTATGATCTAATAACGTTAACAAATTAAAGGTATTGCTCTTTTATAGATCAAAATAGATGCCCTATCTTTTACAATCAATTTTAGGTATGAAACCTACAGTAGGAAGTTTTACAAATCAAGCACGATTATGTGTTTTTCTTTCATAGATATAAAAAAAATAACTTTTACAAGCAATTGTAAAGATGAGACTCTTGATATAAAACTTTCACAGAAGGAAGAAATATCAGTCTTTCAAAGTAAAATAGATATTCTATTTTTCAGAAACAATTTTACCTCTAATTGGTTTTCTCTGACGGTTTTAGATTCTGCCCCTATTTGTTTGGTAACATTGCTTGGCATTGTCTGGCAACATTGCTATCCATGTTCATTTGTTTTCTGCTGTTTTCTGCTTGGCAACATTTATTTACGTTTACATCAGACGTTTCCTGGCCGCTGGATTGGAAGAGGTTTGCATCTTCACCGGCTCCCTTTGCCTGGCCTCCTAGAAGTCCCAATCAGATGACTCCAAACAATGTTCTCTGGGGTTTCATAAAGCAACAAGTAACAAACACTTGATATCACACAACGCAGAAATTACGAGCAGCCGTGAAACACGCCTTCACCCTCGTGATTCCGGAGTATCTCCGCAAAACATCTGCGAGAACTTGGCACTCGCAGCTGTTTACGACATGGATGGTGATCACACCCATGTTTATGACTCTTAATTAAGACTTCAAGGTAACTGTGTACAGACATTCTACCATAACTAACACTATAGGTCTACAATTGAAACTAAAGGGGAATACGTCCACTTTCGGACCACCCTGTATGTACACTCATGTCCAAAATTATTGTCGGATTCTGTAAATATGTTATTATAGGAATATAATTTGATAACGAATTCGTCCAGTATTTCTTATAATGTTAGTATGCGTATAATAGGCAAAGACATGTATGTGGCAAATTTCATGTCAAAAGAGCTGTAAATAAGAACAATAAAACGAAAATAAAACTGTCTTGTCCTTTAGGAACATTTTGTTTTACTCATTCTAATTTTCGTATTTATAATTCTTTTCCTATGAAATTTACCACAATTATACATTCCCGATTATATACATAGTACCAGTGTTACAAGTACCCTGCAAAATCATTATCAAATTATAATCTTACAAGAAGACAGTTATAGATATGTGATAATCATTTTGGACATGAGTGTACTTCACAGATTAAGCAGAAACATTTTTTACAGGCCAAATAAATGATGTTGTAACTTCTAGAATAAATTGTAGACAGAAAATCCTTGATGTATAATTAAAGACATGCAGATTTTCTTTCAAAGGTAAAAAGCTTGTTTTATCTTTTATATTCAATTTTGTCGGTAAGAACCCATGATCGTGTACCTTCCATAGAATAAACATAAATACATATGCTATTTTGTACTTTTAAAATTATTTTTAGAGATGAAACATATGACGTTATAATTTTTACAAATTAAACACAAACCTATGTTACTTTTTTTTAAAAGGTCAAATAAATAGGGTTCTAACTTTTACAATCGATTGTAAAGATGAAAACCTTGATGTATAATTTTCACAGATTAAAGGCACGTTTTTCTTTCGTATGTTCAATATTTGACCTATCTTTTACAATCAATTTTACGGATGAGAAACATAATGTTATAATTTTCACACATTAAGCAGAAATATATGTTTTTAATATATATACATGATGTTTTAAATCTTAAAGTGAATTAGATGAGATGTATGACCTTGTAATGTTAAACAATTAAACACAAATCGATATTATTCTTTTAACAGACTAAATAATGATGTCACAACTTTTGAAATAAATTCTCGAAATGAAATCTATAGTGTATAATTCTCACAAATTAAGCACAGTATACATGCTATTCTCTATATGATATTATCTCATAAGCCAAATATGTGATGTTCTAACTTTTACAATCAACTGTAGTGATGAAATCATTCACAGAATAAATTTCACAGACTAAATTTTGCAATCAATTTTAGAAATACGACCCCTTATGTAAGTACTGAGAAGATAAATTTAAGTATCAGTAGTATTTCTAAAGTTTTACCTCCCACAGTTATGCCGGCTAGGCTAAAGGAGAAGGTGATGATGAGAAATGAAGAAAGTGGGAGGAATTGGGAGAACTCTGAGAAAACCCACGCAAATGGTGTTTGTCCACCACAAAGTTCACTTGGCGCGAGCTGGGATCGAACCAGGGACCCCATGCACCCGAAGTGAACTCTCTACCACTGAGTCATCGCGGACCCAAATATCACGGTTTCGAAAAAATGAGGTTGTAGTAATTTTTGAGCTTTCAAGTGATACGGGCTGTATTAATTTTGTGAACATATATATATTTGATGATATGAGCTACCTTTTCATATATGTTTATATGAAACATAAATAATTTGTTGCAAAGAAGTGTTAGAAGAACTTTGAGAAATTTAATGAATTAATCTGTACATATACTCCGTCATGATCACGGCCGTAACTTGTGGGGGGGGGGGGCAGGAGAGGAGCAACTGCACCCCAGGAGAGCTTCCCACAGTTCGAGGGGGCCAGTTTTAAGACAAAAGTTTCTTACTACACATATGATACGAACATGAAACAGCACATAAAAGGTAAATAAAACAAAAACGAGTCGTGGACCTATTTCAGTAAAAAATGTCTACTGTTAGGGGCTCTAGAAATAATATTTATTCGTATGGCTTTAAGATTTGTCAACCTTGTCCCTTTAGTTAATTTGTACTGTACGGAACGGGCCCAGGGGCATAACTAACGGCCCCTCAAACCTTTCCGTGCAGGAGAGCTCTTAAACTCCTGGGGCCCATAAAGAGTAAGAGAACGATGGAAAAAAGGGGCCCAAGAATTGGAAAAACAACTTTTTCTATGGGGGCCCAAGTACGTGTATTAATGCTTGACTCCCCCAGAAAAAAGTAAAAGTTACGGCACTGGTTATGATTTGGATTTTGATTGCTCAGTAACAACTTTTACTTATTAAACACATACAGATATTGTTTCAAAGTTGAAATCCATGATGATCCAACATCCACAACCAAACGCACAATCCTATAACTTTTACAAATCAAGTCAGAACTTTCTAATATTCGCAAATGAAATACTGAATTCAAAATTATAAAAGATTGTGCTTGAAATATGTGTTGAATTGACTGATGAGAATCTGCATTTCAATGTACTGTATTACAACTGGTTAATCTATGTGTAATCAATTGTTATCGCCAGAAATATTGATATCTGAACATTAGTAATAAATCAGATATTGTTTGAGTAAACAAATGTTTGCTCCAACATTTTACAAACAAATGTTTGTTCAAACATTTTACAAACAAATCTTAACTGAACAAATTGTTAAACAGAGATAATGTGTAAGCTAGGTTACCATGCTGCGAGAATCTTGTAGTTTTCATTGAAAAATCTTGCAACCCCATCTTTCTATTTACTGTTTACATAGTACAACTTTCTGAGAGTAAGAAAGATATCTTCTTCCGTGCAGCACTGCACTCTAATGGACAAATAGTGAACCTCATCATTAAAAACGTGTATTTTGGTGCGCTTCCTCTCCTCATCCAAAAGAATCCGTCGTTTCGGAAGCGAAGAAACTGTTTTTTCTTTATGTCAGTTGGAGGGCGATAGCAGGTAGCAAGACGTCCCAGAAAGTTGCACATCGTTTAACTCCTTGCAAGATGGAAAAAAGTGTTGTATGTCCCTCTAAAGAAGAAATATTGTAGGGTTGCAAGATTTCCTTAATGACAGCTATAAGTTTCTTGCAGCATGGCAACCTAGCTTTAGTTTATGAAACTTTTTTATGAAGATTCGCTTGCAGAATATATTTTATTCATAAAGCAGAAAGCAATATGATCATATTCGATTCCCTTTCTGACCAGTAACGTTAGTTTTATTTCTTCTACTTCAACTTTGTTCATACAACTTTGTATTCTGTGTTCACAAAGACGTTTGATGAAAACCATGATGGACATTTTTGACTTGAATATTTGTCTTTAAGTTAAGGACAAAAAGCAGTAAATACAAAAGCGTTTTTTCCTATTCGTAAGAGAAGATGGACCACAGGGGACGCATACTGTGTGTGGATGTGACGCGGTCGGTTTCCGGCCCAAGAATTGATCGAAAGTTGAAAGGAAATAGAAATGGGAACTGCGGACAAAGTCACCTCCCCATCCTTCCAGAGCTCTGTGTGCGGAAACAGAAGACGCCACTTCAACGTGACTGGACTCTCTCTCTTTACTGGACATGACTTAGAGAACGTCTCGCGCTCTTCATGGCCTTTTTGAGAGTCTGCTGCCTCGGGGCAAAATATTTTTAAAGTGGAAAGACTGAGTGAAGGGTACGTCCTGTTCATGATATAATGTTCAAGTAAATGTTAAGACCTTCTCTATGAATTCACTTTGTCTAGACATGTCTAAATGGTCGGATTGCTGGTTTTGATGTCCTTTTTCAGCACTGAGGTTGTATGAGACGTATAGAGTTTAAGGTGAAAAGCAAGCAACCATACTGTGTTCAAATTGAAGTTATCCTCTACCGGAAATCAAACCCGGAATCCATGCATGGTAGCCACAAGGTCAGTGAGGAGGACACTTAATATTGGAGAGGAAAACAAGAGTTCGAGTCCCATCGGGAGAACAAATAATCCCATCTGTCGTTAAAATATACGAGATCTGGTCAAAAAAAAAACCTCACTTTTGTTATAACATCTTTATTGCTCATTGTACAATATTTTAAAGCACTGTCCTCTCAAAATAGTCATCTCTACTGGCAATAAAACGTTTCCAACATTTCTTCCATTTTTGCAAACCCTCCTGGAAAGCACTTTATGGGATGATGGGCAGGTCTCTTGTTGCATTATCCTGAACCTTCTCTATGGTTTGAAAATGATGTCCTTTCAAAGTGATTTTAAATTTAAGATACAGGAAAAAGTGTGTTGGGGCTAGGACAGGGAATGGGGTGATGTTTTACCAGACAACTGCGGCTGATTAGCGTGAGCAGGCACGTTGGCATAGTGTACCATCCATGTCTGGTTTCCCCCCAATTCAGGCCTCTTTCGGCGCACAACGTCCCTCAGCCCCGTCAAAGTGTGCTGGTACTTCTATTGGTTTAAAATTCATGATGGAAAATGCCTTTCCAATCAAAAAAGCACAACCAATATCACCTAGATCTTTGAGCGAGTTGTGCTTGCTTTTTTTGGACGAGGAGACACTAAATGAATTGAATAGCAAAGCAATTGAAATATCTCTGAAAATGTTTTGCCAAATATGTAGCAAAATTTCACACGCACACATACACACATGATTTCTTCAGTCTCTTTCATTGTCATTTCATCATTAATCCGACGAACAGCTTGTGCACGTGTTCACTTCAGCTGCTGTAGCTCGGCGACTAGAGATCACACCGAAGCAAATCAAGGCAATGGCAGTATACTGTATAAACCTGCCGCTAGATACGCTCAACAGCCGCAGAGCGCTCCCTCTGCCGCTTGGCGCGCTATTTCAAATGTTTGGTTTAAACACACGTCGTACACTATTGGTCACGAAACAAGAAGCGCTTAGTATTGTATGCTAGTCAGAAAGTAGAAAAATAAAAATATGTATATACTTTAACTTTCTTATTACTTTTTTTTTGTGCTGACAAAGTAATCTTGGTTACTAAGTAAATGCAATCCGTTCAAATGTCTCTCTTTATAAGAATCCAATATATTTAATGTGTACGAAACCAATTAATCCTTCAAGTCCTTTCAGCCGTTCTGGTAGCAAACGCACGTAACTTTGCTGGACGGAGCCGTGGGTTCGATTTCCGACAGGCAAGCTTTGAAATTTTAACACATTACTGTGTTTCGGACCCTACCTTAAACTGTAGGATCCACATCTTATGTGGCCTCAGCGCTGAAATTTGACGCTAAATTTCAATCAACATCAATAGATTCTTCAAAAGACAAACTTAGCACTGATTGGTTCGGTAAAACGATTAACAAGGGCCCGAATATGGCCCACCTTAACTTTGTTCATTTTTTTCATAAGATAAACTATTTCTTCGTGTGAATTGACTGACCTATCAAGTTGGGTGAGTATTTGGGGATATTAAAATAAATAGACTTGTTCCGAGAAATGACGTATACAACTTTAATAATTAAAAAACTAAAATATTGCAAGTGAGGCATATTGTGAACAGAGTATTTCCAATATGGCCCACAGGTATTCTCAATATGGCCCGCTAAAAATAAGAATATTATGTTAATATACAGGGTGTTTCAAAGCAATATCGACAACGTTTGGGAGGTGATTCCTGACATTATAATAAGACGAAAATTATAGAGCAACGTGGGTGCACAAATGCTTCCTCTCCAAGTTATAGGCTGCCGAAAACATGAAAAAATGAACTTTAAAGATCCATAGCTCCACTCCTATGTGACCTACCGTAGTCGGGTGAAGACTTCACATAGGAACTTATGTTTGCTATCCAAAAATACATTTTTCAGAATCCTGAGGTACTCACACAACATTTTTTATAGAGGGAGTTTGGCTACGGGTATATAACTTGAGGTACTCACCAACTACCTCTATAAAAACTGTTCCAAAGTACCGCGGGATTCTGAAACGTGGATATTTGGATAGAACACATGTTAGTTCCTAAGTGAAGTCTTGATCCAACTACAGTAGATCCCATAGTTTAGAAGCTATGGACCTTTAAAGTTCATTTTTTCATGTTTTCGGCAGCCTATGACTCCGAAAGGAAGCATTTATGCACCCACGTTGGTTTATACTTTTTGTATTATCTTGGTGTCAGGAATCACCTCCCAAATGTTGTCGGTGTCGTTTTGAAACACCCTATGTAAGATTAATGCCAAAATTTATGAAGTGCAAGAAAGTGCTATTAAAAATGCAAAACAAGTGTAAGGTGTAAAAACGTATTAACTATTGAGATAAAAGGGTACAAGGGAAAAACGACAAAATCCAAAAGGTGCAAAACTGATCCAAAAGATATTGTGAATACTCCACGGCTTTCTGGTGTTAGTATCAAAATATCAATATTTACGAAAAATATGAGTACCGTAACATAGGGTGTCTTAAACCCTGGGGGTAACATGAACTGAAAACAGGAGGAAAACTACAAGTGCTACCCAAAATGGCCCACAGTACTTGACCTCTTCATTCTGTTGTCACTTGCTAGTTACTCAATGCAATGCATTGGGTCACACATATTTTATGTTCACGTTTGAACACACAAATACATTATCCAAGCATAATACTGATTAGGCTTTTAACAATAGTCACTGAAACAAAAGATTACTTACCTTGCTAAAATAACAAAATACTAATTTCTTCTTCCAGTTGACATTATAGCAGGAGCTACTGCCGGTCACGCCAGCCGGAAACAACTGACGTGAGACGTGCAAATATGTTTTCCTTGTCACGAGGGTATAGTTTATGCTGCTATCTAGTAGCACCAATGTAAATCTGCAGAAATATGGTGGGTGGTCCATATTGCAGACCCGGGCCATCATCGGTACACGTACCTTAATATCGTGGACATATGGAAGTACTAATGGAAACACTGTCTGATCACTGCTTGTTTTTAGCTTGTATTTTCTCCACTGGTGGATTTTTCTGTAACTTTGGGGGAGGGTGGCATTGACTAGTGTGTTTTAGTTGCAGACAAGAGTCTAAGAAGGCATATATGAGGATTTTAAGGCAAATTGAATTCAAATTAGGCCAAATATTCTACATTCATAATATATATATATATATATATATATATATATATATATATATATATATAACAATAAAAATACACATTTATAAAAAGACATGGGCGCCCATATGAGCATTGGAAGCCTGGGTCCCCTGCCTCCAAGGATCGGAGTCCTTGGTGGTGCTTGTTTTCCACTCTTCTACTTATTTTGTACAGCAGTTTAGCTTACAACTCGAAAGAACAAAAGAGGAATTGAATTTAATGCGAAGTAAAAAAAAAGAAAAAAAAGAAAATCAGAGGTCACTACACTCTCGTAAAAATCGTTTCTCAGTATCGACTACAGCTTTTACCCCAGTAGGATCAATATTAAAAACAGAAAAGTAGTGAATTTCAAATATTTACAAGGTACACTCATAAAGCTTCCGATTTTTTACAAAACAGTCCACTCCCTCAAAAATGACACTGTAGCATAACGACACAAGGAATACCTTTGTTTAAGGTTCCTATTAGTGCCTGTTTAAACCAGTCTGATATATATTGTACCGTGGTAAGCTTGTTACAAATGTATGTATGCTATTTGTTTTTACCACTTTCACTCTACGAGGTTCAAAATGGAAACCAGAAAAATGCCCTGGATATCAACCATTTCCGGTTTTAGTGCATTACTAAGAGTAGAAAATGTTTGTTGTTGGGACCCAGAAAAATATCATTCTTAAAACAATCTATTTTTAAACCCTTTTTGCCCTATCGCGATTAACGTTAAAACTGATCCATCTGTTGTTCTAAAAATCAACCTGAAGGAATATCTCTTAGAAATTTAAGTTTTCCAGTTCCAGAATCGCCCTTGTCCCTTTTACATAAAATCCCAGAAAACCAAGAAAAAATGTAGAACCGATACGTTTTGTGGAGCTAGAAATATTTGAGGATATTCAAATTTTTCACATGAACACACTGAAGTATTCCGTTCTACAAAACATCCAGATCCTACAATTTTTCTGTTTTCTGGGATTTGCTGTAAATAGACAAGAATCGTTTTCGAATTGGACGATTCAATTATTGCACAGCGAGTTACTACTACACCCAACATTGCAACGTAGGTAGGTATATGTATTTCAGTAAAACTATTAATAGTAGAATCACTACCTATGTAATAAACCAATAAAATGAAAAATGCGTCTTAGAAATTGTAAGATTATGAAATCATTTAACAGCAAACTACTAGTAATGATTTATTACTGTAAATTTATTAATGCAATAATGAAATAATTGACCACAAACTTGGTTTAATATAAGATTTCTATGTAATAAGGATGTTCTATGTGTATTTAAGTATTAAGTTTTATAGGTTACAGTATAAGAATTGATTGAGTAAGAAATTCTCTCTAATAATTCTCCTTCTATCTCGTGTCTCGTCTAGAACACAGAGTAGAGTTAGAATAGAAGTTTCGTGTGTTTAGTGGAAGGAAATGGATATAACTGGAGGAGAGCTCTCACCGCTGGAGTAATTTTCCAGAAGTGTTTTTCTCCATGAGACGTGCTGAACCGTGCAGAGTTGAGTGAACGCTTAAAAACATTAGTGGCTTTTACGAGGATCGTGCTTGAATGTTTGGTACTCTGTTCATCAGATTCCAGTAGATTAAATAGGTTGAAGTAAAAAAGGTGGTACGGAAGGTTGTTGCAAGGCTATTGAACCGTGAGGTTGCAGAACGTTTTAAACTTTAATAGTTGAACAACTTTCTTTACTTATTCTTTCGCTTTGTGAAGTAATTATACGTATAAAATTATTAATGTTTAATGATAAATAGTCCAAAGATGGGACACATACAAAAGGATAGAACTAATCAAGCTGAACATCATGATATGGATGACTATGTATTGTAAAGTTCTGCTTGTGCAGGTATAGGTAGAGCAAATTACAGTTTTCTCCCACTACAGCGAGAAAAAATCGAACATGGCGTACTTACAAAGGTAGGCTACATGCATAATTCCTGTAGTTTTTTTTTGGACTTAACGTGCAGCAGACGTATAAATGAAAACGCGTGTTTTATAATACTTCCTGTATAAGAGCTCCATCTATACGTATTTTCCGTATGAAACAATATAGGCGGTCAGAATCTCACATTGAAATGGACGTATGTAGCATATAGCTGAGGAATGTAACATAAGTATATCCATGTGATATACGGAAAACTGTTAGGTGTCAGATATCCTGCAACGGCATGATATAACATCCAAGGGCCGTGCGTATGCAGCATATGGATAACGTATGCTCCATACTGACTTCTGTAGTAAGCAAAATAATACTGTAAATTTGTACAATATACAGCTGTCCAGAGAACGGATTTTTCTCAGTGTACCGGATTTTATTACTAAATTCCACTATAATACAAATAAATACAAATTCTTCAAATGTTTGGGTAAAATAGGCGTCCCCTTCGACATGACGGTCTCTGGAAGAATTCATCAGAAGCATATTCCTTGAGGAAGGGTGGACACTCAATGCTCCTTTGCAATCAGAGAGTTCTTAGAGTCCCGACAAAGCTTCACTGCAAGCTAGGTTGATAAGGAATCTCCCAATGCTCCACTTTAAGCAGAGAGAGAGATAATTAAAGGTCAATACAAGGATGCAGTACAAGCCAGAAGAGATAGGAGGCCTAGAGCTCCTCTGAAAGCTAAAGGCTTAGATTTAGGTAAGGTACTCTAAAAGCTCCACTGCAAGCTAAAGGCTTGGGTTTAGGTAAGGTACTCCCAGAGCTCCACTACAAGCTTAAAGCTTGAGTTTAGGTAAGGTACTCCCAAAGCTCCACTAGAAGCTAAAGGCTTGGGTTTAAGTAAGGTACTCCCAAAGCTCCACTGCAAGCTAAAGGCTTGGGTTTAAGTAAGGTACTCCCAAAGCTCCACTGCAAGCTAAAGGCTTGGGTTTAGGTAAGGTACACCGAAAGCTCCACAGCAAGAAAAGGCTTAGGTTTAGGTAAGATACTCCGAAAGCTCCACTGCAAGCTAAAGGCTTGGGTTTAGGTAAGGTACACCCGAGGCTCCACTGCAAGCTAAAGGCTGGGGTTTCGGTAAGGTACTCCCAAAGCTCCACTAGAAGCTAAAGGCTTGAGTTTAGGTAAGGTACTCCCAAAGCTCCACTAGAAGCTAAAGGCTTGGGTTTAGGTAAGGTACTCCCAAAGCTCCACTGCAAACTAAAGGCTTGGGTTTAGGTAAGGTACTTCCAAAGCTCCACTAGAAGCTAAAGGCTAGGGTTTAGGTAAGGTACTCCCAAAGCTCCACTGCAAACTAAAGGCTTGGGTTTAGGTAAGGTACTCTAAAAGCTCCACTGCAAGCTAAAGGCTTGGGTTTAGGTAAGGTACTCCCAAAGCTCCAGTAGAAGCTAAAGGCTTGGGTTTAAGTAAGGTACTCCCAAAGCTCCACTGCAGGCTAAAGGATTGGGTTCAGGTAAGGTAGAATATAACCAATACCCTCAAGCATAGTTTTCCACAGAGTTAAGAAAAACGAATTTTTTTGTAAATCTGAAAATTGAAGCTATATCTTAAGCATACCACCTTCTAACATGTAACTGCCACTAAAATATGCTTTCATTAAATTTTCCGTTATAAAAAAATATAATTCTGTAGCAAGACAAAGTACTGAATGTCGTTAATGAAATTAAGACCAAAATTACGATAAAGGCTTACATTTCAGTTTTTCTTTAACACAAAGTCGTTAACACATAAATCGGATACAAATAAACTGATAACGGTGATAGGTAGAAAATGTAGTATACTGCTGTGTCATTTCCACATGTACTCCTTTCGTTTCACGTAGAAAGTCAAACCGTTAATTGAATTCTTCCCTCGCATGATTCAGCATGTAAACATCCAGTGTTTCTTGTGTTCGCTATTTTGTTTTTCAGTTCGTCAATACTTATCGGTTTCTCGTAAACAATGTCTTTCACATATATTTAGAGAAAAAAATCCAATAGAGCTGTGCACCTATTTGCACGGATTTCACATTTTTGCTACGTCAGATACGTTTAACATCTTCCTTGCCTGGTCTGGACTCCCCGAACGCTTCTGATCTAAGACGCTCCGTGTTTCTAAAAACATTTTTTCCCAGTTTGCATTTGTGTCACTGATTTTGTGCTTCAAGTTTCTTCTGTGCTTCAAGTTTCTCCTGTGGAGTGTTGATTTTCTTCAATTAGGGTAAATTTTCCCTGGTAGTGCAACCTATGGACTCACTTATGACCTGGAAAGAAAGAAACAAAAATAAATAAATAAATAAAATAAAATAAAAATAAAAAAGTTTACCTGTCTATCGCTGCTATGAATTTATTTATATCTTCTTCAGTTTCTAATGTACAGGTATTGTTAATTAAAATGTGTCGGGGATTTTATGTACACCCTACCCATTAGCCGTAAAACACTAACCGTAAAAGATAATTACAAATTAGAACAAGAGCATCCTAGACTATACTATTTTGCATGAGATACCGTTATCACATATCACTTACTTATCTGCTTTCGATTTCCAGCCATTTTGAAAATCGGCATTTATTTTCGCGTTTCTAAATGGCTGCAAACGGAAAGCTACTAGGTGACTCGTGATAACGGTACCTCATGCAAAATAATATTCTCTAGGATGCACTTGTTCCACATTTCGATAATCTTTTTATCTATTTGGAGATGCCACATAATTACTGTAATTTAGCGGCATTTTAATTTCGCAGTGATTAGGTTTTTAAAGTATTAAATTTGGTGAACATTATACATATTTCCTCCCTCTCAGGAAAAGAATACCCTCACTCTCATGAGACTATATTCATTACATGCTTGGAAGATTCCAAGAAGTTTTTTTTTTTTTAAAAAAAAATACTGCCAACTAACACGGCGTAAAGATATTCTTTAAACGTTCTTAAAATCTGAGTTTTAAGATAGAGCAAAGGGAAGCTGGGATCAAAAGTTTGAGTGTTCAGTATGATTAAAGTTGAAACTAACTGTAAGTATATACCTGTGCTGTTTGTAATCACCTCTATAATGGCAAAGAGGCTTAAAGAAAGAAATATCTAGAAAAAAGAACACAATTAGTTCCAGGACATTTAACATGAAAAGCCTGAAGTGGCTTAAGAACTTAAAATGGTTGTCGTAAACAGAAATGGCAGCGGGAAGAATGCATGTAAATGGATACGAGTTTCTCATCTCTCTCTTTTGTGTGTGTGTGTGTGTGTGTGTATGTGATAGTAGTAGTAGTAGTAGTAGTAGTAGTAGTAGTAGTAGTAGTAACAGCACGAAAAGTAGCAGAAACGTGGAGAAATGAGAAGACAATTGCGAATCGTTGTCCGCATTTGGGATTCCACCAAGCTTCCTCAGAATCTCGGATACAACTGTAGAATTAATCTCAAGGGGGGAACTTCGGCGCCATATTTCATCAGCCTCTTCTTTTAGCTCCCCTTCCACTACATTTCTTCTATCCTTGTCTCTCACTCTCTTGTTATTCTGTTTCCGCTGATTCTGTGTCGCTTGCTTGGTGGAAAGGGGAATTCCCTACTCCCTCACCATTAGAAGCTGACAAAATGTCTGCCTTTTCCTGCTTATATGTAGACAGACCTGCTTCATATTATGGATTACAACAGAAGTTATATATATATATATATATATATATATATATATATATATATATATATATATATAAGTAGATCAAGTGAAAACTTCTAAATCAGACAGCGATATGCTTTCCACAGCGTGTCAGTGTTAAGAGGACATGGTTGGAACATTTTCTTGTTATTTTAAGCGTTTAAAGACAATGTTTGTGTAAAAATCAAACCATTTCCCCCTTTATATACGTAGACATCAAGGAATGCGTCCTTCACATACATGGTATTTGAGGCTTCAGTGTGAACTAAGTGAAAGCAACGCAATGTGCTGGGAAATTGTCTTGTATGCTGCAAATAAATATGTATATGACGTCATAAGTAGTAAAAGTAACGGAATATGCTAGGAATTTGTCTAGTATTCTGCAAATGAATATGGATATGACGTCATAACTAGTAAAAGGAATGCAATGTGGAAGGGATTTGTCTTGTATGCTGGAAATGAATGTGCATATGACGTACTAACTAGTAAAAGCAACGGAATATGCTAGGAATTTGTCTCGTATGCTGTAAATGAACATGTATATGACGTCATAACTACTGTAGTAAAAGCAATGCAATGTGCAAGGAATTTGTCTTGTATGCTGGAAATGAATGTGCATATGACGTCATAACTAGTAAAAGTAATGCAATCTGCTAGGAATTTGTCTTGTATGCTGAAAATGAATATGCATATGACGTCATAACTAGTGTAGTAAAAGCAATGCAATGTGCAAGGAATTTGTCTTGTATGCTGAAAATGAATATGCATATGACGTCATAACTAGTAAAAGCAATGCAATCTGCTAGGAATTTGTCTTGTATGCTGAAAATGAATATGCATATGACGTCATAACTAGTGTAGTAAAAGCAATGCAATGTGCAAGGAATTTGTCTTGTATGCTGGAAATGAATGTGCATATGACGTCATAACTAGTAAAAGCAATGCAATCTGCTAGGAATTTGTCTTGTATGCTGAAAATGAATATGCATATGACGTCATAACTAGTGTAGTAAAAGCAATGCAATGTGCAAGGAATTTGTCTTGTATGCTGGAAATGAATGTGCATATGACGTCATAACTAGTAAAAGCAATGCAATCTGCTAGGAATTTGTCTTGTATGCTGAAAATGAATATGCATATGACGTCATAACTAGTGTAGTAAAAGCAATGCAATGTGCAAGGAATTTGTCTTGTATGCTGGAAATGAATGTGCATATGACGTCATAACTAGTAAAAGCAATGCAATCTGCTAGGAATTTGTCTTGTATGCTGAAAATGAATATGCATATGATGTCAGAACTCGAACATTACTGGCGTGGGAGGCCCGGGTTCGATTCCCGGCGGGAGCTCATGTGGTTCGGATTCCACGTTAATCAGTAGGTCCACGTCTCATATAGCCTCGCTGCTGAACGGGACGTAAAACTCAAAATCAATCAATCAATCAATCGAACATTGCTGTCAGAAATACTTCCGTAAAGAGGATATCTGCTAGTGGAAAACTACTTTGCAGATTTCTTAAAATATAAAGTTTAAATAATAAGCTGTACTTGCCTCTTTAGATATTTGACTTGAGTACAAATTGCCTACACACTAGCGATATCCATTAGTGTCAAGTTTTAAGCAGCGTAAATAGCGACACCTATTAGCCTGGGGGCACCGTGACTCAGTTGTAGAGCACTTATCCACTAGCACCCAGTAATTGGTAATTAATGATCAAAATAAAATTTGAAACTGAAAATAAACTTAAGTGAAAGATAAACTTTGTAAATAAACAAGACGGATCTAAGCTGCGGAGTCATCAGTCAGTCAGGCATCAGTATTACAATCAATTGTCACCTAATTACCTTCTTCTATCATCAGGAACCACCATAGCAGTTCTCCAAAGGAAGATTCGACTGGAAATGGTCTTCACCTTTTAACTTGGCTTCCAAAATCATATCTTTCCCACACTCGGTATTTGTACGAACTGTAGGTAGGGTAGCAAAATCGCTATCCCGTGAAGGGATATTTTACAATACTATACTACTTGTTAAATCTTTGTAAAGTTAAAATCTATAACTGTTAATAAATCTTTCTGTTCAAGTTGAACTGAAAGGTCTAATTTTATAATTCAATAACAGACCTTTTATCTGTTCTTATCTAAAACTTAAAGCTCAAAACACTTTTAAACGATTAAAGGACTTTGTTATTTAATCAAATTTAAACTATAAAGACACAAAACATTCAAAGATTAAAACAATAGTAAGAGATACTGAGAAGCGTTTTCTGCAATTGATTGAGCGTCCCCAAAATAGGTTCTATCTTCTCTGTTAACCCTCTATTCAAACCGGAAGTGGTAGAAATAAACCATTTCTGGTTTTAAGATTGATCACAACAGAGCAGAAACGATCATAGATAACAGTGATAAATGATTTTTATAATCGATTTAACGTCTCAAAGATAATATACGATCACCACCCACGAAAATACTCTGCCAAAACAGGAAGTGGTTGACATTTCCTACTACTTTCGGGCTCAATACTTATTTATATAGGATAAGAATGACAAAATATACTGTATATCGAAAAGCGATTTGTTTTCATGTCTTCAGCGTCCCGATAATGCGTTATGTCTTTACTTTCATCTGTTAGTACAAACCGGAAGTGGTGAAAATCTACAATTTCCTGTTACAGCGCTCCTTCCTGGCTAAGCGGTTATAGTACACTCCTTTGGCGGAGGTGGGGGGCGCGGTGGCTCAGAGGTAGAGCGTTCACCTCAGGTGCTTGGGGTCCCTAGTTCGATCCCAGCTCGCGCCGTGTGGACTTTGTGGTGGACAAACACCGTGCTCGTGGGTTTTCTCGGGGTTCTCTCGTTTCCTCCCACTTTCTTCATTCCACCATTTCACTCATTTGTCATTATCACCGTCTCCTTTAGCTTAACTGGCATAACCGAGGGACGTTAAACTTAAAGATTTCATTTTTTCCTTTGACGTGGGAGACCCGAGTTCGATTCCCGGCGGGAGCTCATGTGGTTCAGATTCCACGTTAATCAGTAGATTCGGTCTCATATCGTCTCGCTGCTGAAAGGGAAATTAAACTCAAAATCAACTCAACTCAATCAATTTCCGGTTACAAAACTGATTGCATAATAAACAAACCGGAAACAGATATCGATCATTAATTTTTATATGGATGCGGTAGTCTGGAACAAAATCTATATTTTTTTCTTTCCCGTGGTTTCTAATAAATATCACTTGAGCCACAATATATATATATAAAAGAACATTAAAACGTAAATATTATTTATTTTTACCTTCGTTTACTGTTCGGGATACAAACTTTTAATTCCTTTAACATCAATTGTTCTGAGGACTTCCTAATCTTCTACCTATTATCTTACTATTTATTTCAAAACTGTAACTAAGGAAAAAGATTAATAAATTACCATTTCCTTTCCTTCCTTTTTTTCTATACAAAATCTGCTCCGTTATTGCACCTCTGATCTTATTCCTAAGACCAGTACAGATAGATAATAGTACAAACTATCTTTAAAAAAATGCTCATAACAATGAAATATACAACATACCGTTGTATATGGCGTCACGAACATGGATTTCATTTATTGATTAACAATAAATGAAAAGAATCCTGGACCGTAAGACAATACACATTTTGAACGACCCTTGTATATATCTAAGATTACATTTTACATCACTATCACATATATTAATCTCATAATTAAGCATATTCTTTAGAATTCATTTAGTTATAATATTGATAACAAGATGCATCAACAGGAAAATGACAATAATAATACGGTCCACAATTATTTGTACATTCATTGGGATATATTTAATACAATGTATATAGTTTGATTCATGAAATTGAGCATAATTACAAAGAGTTAAATATAAACATATTCTCCATTAAAGTTGATCCATTTTTTCGTTATCATTAGGATGTAAACACGGAATAAACATTAGTATTTATAATAACAGAAATCCAAATTCTGTGTCTACATTCAATCGATCCGATTCTACTCAAGAATGCGGAATACAATGTGATTTAATAGAACCATTTAATCATCATAATTTAAACTTGATGGTGCTGATATGGCAGGGTTTAAACCCATGTCAGCGTTAAGTTTATCTAATCAATTATCTGATAAGGAAACTAAACTAAAATGTTTGTATGCTAATACTGCGTACCAATATGTACCGATTGCTAACTGTTTTTGGCGATTTGATGATGAGATGGAACCGATTTTATTTCGCCAATTGAACGGCATTTTGGAATTCAACTGGACGATAAAAATGAAGTAGATTATTCTCATCTTGTGACTTTGATACACTTTCGTAGGATTCTAAAATTCAATTCTCGAAATCAGAAAACCGAAGAACAACAGAAAGGTAAAGTTAAAATTAAGTCTAATGATCTGGTGTTTGTGAGATTACATCCACAAAGTGATGCATCATTAAAAAGGATCTATAAATTCTGTGACTTGTATGCTGGATCATATTTGTGTACGAAGCAAATTAATCCTAAAGTATTTGAATTGATGGACATGAAAACAGAGAAAATTTTAGGAATACGAAATGTCGATGAAATAAAGTTATGGCAGCCTACCGAAAGTACTAGAAAAAAAATGGATGAACTTAGTCAAAACTGTAGCCCCTCCTGAGATTATAAGTAAAGTTAATATAAATAATGTCTAAAAGAGGGAACTTAATCTCAAATGAGATAAACGCAGTATTTTTAGTTATATAACTTAGTTATTGTATTTTACTTTATGTTATTTTATCTTTAACTATTTATCTAGTAATTATAGCAACTATTTCTTTCAATGTTAATGTATACTATATTGTTTTATTGCGTTCACAACACTATAATAGCTCAATAATCACTCTATGTGTTCTATATGTATATTCGTGTAGTATGTTTATTCCATATTTTTAATTCCTTTAACATCAATTGTTCTGAGGACTTCTTTTTTCTTTTTTTCTTTCTTTCAGTCACCTCCTTTACGGGAGATTTATATAAGAAGTCCCAGCCATTAGGGCCTTGTGGACTATATCACTATATTTGTTTTAATTATAAATTGTTTCAAATAAGTAAATGTACTAAAATGGCACGAGCCAAGATGAATTGATGGATTGCCGAATTGCCTGTTTTCAATGAAATTGTTTATCACACTATTAATGTAATAATACTGAAGGATAAGCGGCGCATTAACATACTGAAAATGTATATAATATATAAAATTGTAACAAATAATAAAATTGTCCAATGTAATGAATTGTAAAGAGTTAAAATTGAATATAAAATGAGAGCAAAGCTTTCCAATACTTATTGTTTACAGCGCCATCTCTTATCCTTCTGAGGACTTCCTAAGCTTCTACCTATCATCTTACTATTTATTTCAAGACTGTAACTAAGGAAAAAGATTAATAAATTACCATTTCCTTTCCTTCCTTTTTTTCTATACAAAATCTGCTCCGTTATTGCACCTCTGATCTTATTCCTAAGACCAGTACAGATAGATGATAGTACAAACTATCTAAAAAAAATGCTCATAACAATGAAATATACAACATACCGTTGTAAGTCTACTCCAACACAGGCCCGTATCCAGGGGAGTCTAGGGGGGACCGGGCCCTCCCTAAGTTTTCGCTGGCCCCCTAGAATTTTCACGGTAGGCTTGCAAATGAACTATAATATGGTGATGAACTATCATATGGTTGGATCGCCCCCCCCCAACTTCAGCCGGGCCCCCCCTACATTTTCGGGCTGGCTACGTGCCTGCTCCAACAATATCTTTCAAAGTTGATTTTATTCCTTCATTGTAACTGGGAGTGACGAACATTGAATAGCTCTTTCAGCTTTAATATTAATTTTCATAGAGCTATAACTGTAAGAGATTTGGAGTAATGGCTTTTCAATATGGAGAAGTAAATGCAAAGAAAACTAAATAAATGGAAATTCGCCGCGATGCAAATTATGGATGCTTCAAAATATCAGATAATGCTTTAGATAAAGTGGATACTTTTTAAAGTCTAGGGTCAGTATTAACTGACCAAAACTATATCCTCGATGAAATTAAATTTCCATTCGAAGGAAGAAATTCGTGTAATTTAGTTCAAAATCTTTTTGCCATCGCGTATCCTGTCGAGCAATGTGCAGCTTAAAATATGTAAAACGATAATTATGTCTGTTCTGTAGGGTTGCGTAACATGGTCGCTTATTCTGAAAGTATTTGAGAACAAGATTCTGAGACGAATATTCGGACCTAAGAGAAACGGAAATGGGGAATGGCGGAAACTTCATAACGAGAAACTACATAATTTATACGGTTTACCAAACATTGTTAGAGTCACCAAGTCTAGGAGGGTCAGGTGGGCAGGTCATGTAGCCAGGATGGAATAAAGTAAGAACATTTTCAAAGTTTTAACTGGAAATTCAATCGGAAAACGACCATTAGGAAGACCTGGCCGCAGATGGGAGGACAATATTAAGATGGATCTCACAGAAATAGGAATCCAAAGTAGAAACTGAATCCAGTTGGCTTTTGTGAACGTGACATTGAACCTTTGGGCACCATAGGCCATAGACTGAATTAGTTAGTTTCTTTAGTCCGAGGATCATGTTCTATCTTTGATCTTATTCCTTTAATGAAGCCAATAGTTATAGATGTAATACTTTTAGTTTAAATATTGAATTAGCATAGTTTGGGAGTCCATCGTAGTTCTCTCTGCAACGAAACTCATTTGTTATTACCAGAAATAATGAAGGGTGAAGAGAATTCAATTTATATTCGGATTTCAAACTCTACTGTGCGTTAGTATGACATGTTTTGCAGAATAATTACGTTTAGGCATGGTACAGAGATGGAAATCAATCCATCAGTGATGGGTGAACAAAACATTGTCTCCAACCGGTTTTTTACATAAACGTTTTCTACCTTTTAATTATTGAAACGATTTATATCGGTTCTGCTTGTATAATATGACAGAATAGATTGATATCAAACATAGAGATATCTTAACTATATACAAAACTACAAGAACTGACAAATTAAATGGGTACTTCCGGTTGACGTGGAAAGTTGAAATTTGGCATGACTGTAGCTTTCTGGGACTAACCGACAGGAAAATTGCCAAAAGTTTATATTTTTAATTTTTAGAGGGTCTAAAGGGAAGATGAAAAAGTCCCTCATGTTATTTAAATGGGCCTTTTTTTGGACTTATAATCTCATATTTTAGGTACTTGGAATTGATATACAATCGTGAAATTTGTTATGCTTGTACGTTTCCTTTATCGTTACCTAACTAAATCAGGAAAAATAAACATTTCCAACTTTAGAATGATTTTATGGGGAACTGAAAAATCTTTCCCATGTTATTTATATGGGACGTCTTCTACGCCCCAAAATGTTTAGGCACTTCCGGCTGGATTAGAATGATGAAATTTGGCATGATTGTAGCATTCCGGGACTAACATACAGGAAAATTGCCAAAGTGAATATTTTAAATTTTTGAGAGGTCTATAGGAGGATGAAGAAATCCCCACGTTATTTAAATAGCCGTTTTCTTGGGATACAAGATCTTATCTTTTAGATAGTTGAAATAGAAAAAGAAATTTGAAATTCAGTAGAATTGTGGGTTTAAGAGGTGCAAGGGTCTGGGGGCGAAGCTCCCAGCTGGGCAAAATCACAAAATATGAAGAGCAAATGCACCAAATTCACCTTTGATGAAACGGCTGATACGCGGTAGGTGCGAGGCCGAAGGCCGAGCAAACGCGCTGGTTTGGGGGCGGAGCCCCCAACTAGCTAAAGGCTAGTTATTATATAAAACACAAATAATCAAAAATTTAAAATAAACAAAAATTTTATAAAGTGTTAATTTACATTCTGTACTTGACAGTAGCCTCTATGGCAAAAATAAAATGTGTATGTGTGTCATAATTAGAGAGAGGATTTTAAGGTGCAGCACCTTTTCTAAAATTGTAGTTGTTATATCAAAGTTCAAAATATGTATTTCCGGGCATAAAACAAACTGAAATGAACGCACTTTGTTGCACTTTTTTTCGTGAATGTTGCACATTTTTTTAAAGCTAGATTCGTAAGATTTCCCTTTTTATTACTTCTTTTAGCCTTCAGCACCTTTATTGTCCCTTTTTTATCTTTTTTTTAATTGGACAGAACAATATGTTTTATTTTCAATCTAGTTTATACATAGCATTCCATAAATTTAGACGCAATCTTGACGGATTTGCTAGGGATAAATTTGCAGTGAATTTGCGAAACAATCCGGACATAAAAACCTTTGCAACGTCAACTGAATTTCCTGTCTACGAGCTTACAAGAGTTGTACCACTGGTTTCCGTTGATGTCGAGCGAAGTTGAGCTCCAAGCAACAGAAACTAAAATTTGAAAATATAGAAATGTTGTGCATAATCAAGTATAACCAATTTGTGAAGACCCAAAAGTATGTGACGGTTTCTCAAGCCACAATATTGCTAAATTAAAGTTTTCTTTTTTGAAATACCAAGTTGGTTTTAACCACAATTTTATTACAAGAATGTTGCTTGTTGTACAAGTTTGGGATTAAATAAAAACAATTTTGCAATTTATGTCCAATGTTTAAAGCCAAGACTTTAACAATATTTGTTAGCGTAATGAATAAAGAATGTTCATGTGACTGTATACTATAGCACTTAATAAAGATATCCTATTAGCACCTTTTTTGCACCTTTTTGAATGATTTTTCAGCCCTTTTTATTCCCTTTTTCCTAACACATTTTTGCACCTTAAAATCCGGTCCTTAGTCATAATAGTGTACTGTATGGCTGGTCTAGTGCTTCAACTCCCAAATTTTGTAGAGCTTCCTCGTGGTTAAGTGCTTGAAGTACGCGTCTGGGGTACACTTGATTTAAATTTTCGGCGGTAGTTCATGTAGTTCAAATTGCACGTTAAAGTAGGACCACAACTCATATAGCATCACTACTGAAAGGGATGCTATATTTGAAATCAAATCAAATGAAATCGAAATCTTATACTTCATGCCTAGGAGAAAATTGGAACTTTAATTGAGCCAAACCATGACTAAGTTCTCTAAGGATATTTGAAAAATGAAACATTACCATAGGAACATAGTGCGAATCAAGTAAGATGGTATATTATCAGTGGCGGGTCTAGAAGATAAGAACTGTGGGGGCCAGTGAGAGCCCAGACTGTGATAGGTATATTATGATATATTGTGAGTTTACTATAAACTTTCAAAAAAATATTTATAATAGCTGAAATTATTTTTGTCACTGAAAAATCTGGGTGGCCTAGCCCCCTCCCCGGATCCGGGCTATATTTGCCACTGGATGCTATCCGATACAACATGGTATTTTTCAATGTAGTCAGGCAGAGAAATTAATTACGTGTTCAAAGATACTGGTGTCATAACAAACAACTTAACGAGGTTTCAGTTTCAACCCAATAGATGGCATTGCTGTAGGACAGTATCGACTTTTAGGTTTACAACATTCATTAGTTTCCTAAATTTCCTCCGAAAAAGTATTAATTTATAAGAAACATAATGACCTGATAAAAAGGTGCCATTTCATTATCTTATGCTTTCAAGTCAAGAATGAAATTTGTTTCATTATCTACACCAGAGGTTCTCAACCTAATTCCTATCACGACTCCTATTTTATCCCATTCTCTTGCCAGCGACCTCTTTATAATTTCTAGCTTGTAATGAGCTTGTGTGGGATTTTTAATATACCTATTGCAGAGATCTCACGATAGCCATCTATTTCTATAATAATAGAAACCATTTCTTATATATACTGGATACAGTAACTTCTCTAAAAGCGAATGGATTAAAACCAAATTTGGTCAGTTCATTCATATTACAAATATTGAATCCGGTCCTGCTGCTTTAAAAGTAATAATTCAATTTGCTACATCGTACCTGTGCAAAAGTGTTTTTTCTTCCATGTTAAGCATTAAAACAAAGACAAGAAATCACTTATCAGTTGAAAATGACTTGATAATGTGCGTCACAAAGATTAAACCGAACATTGCCTCACTAGTAAAATCACACCATGCTCAGGTATATCATTAGCTTTCAATTTTAATTGTATTTCAATAATGGAGGTTTTGTTGCATTTGTATTTTGTCTGGTATATCAATATGTAGTTCTCGTTAGTTCCACATCGTACCTCTTTCATTTGAATTGATTTTTAAACAACTCTGCACCTGTTGAAATCAGTCTTTCTTTCAGACATGTTTCTTTTGGGGGGGCACTGCCCCCCGGAGCTCTGAGAATGAGCCCCCGGAGGAGACCAAAATAATACGTCTATAATATAATAATAAATATAATAGTACCAGCAGTGCCCCCCTGGCATACTCAGTGTGCCTCCCCGGAATATTTTGTCTGGAAGAATGACTGATTGAAGTTGTTTATGAGAACTATTATATGTTGTTCTTAACAGTATGTCTAAAACTTAAAATATGCCTATTAGAATAAAATTCAAAGTAATATTTAAAAATATTTTCAGGTAATAGATTCTAATTATATTTATCTCTTCCGTTTATCTTGGCGCCCCCCATGAAACCCTCTGGCGAATCCCTAAGGGTCGCGACCTCTAAGTTGAGAAACCCTGATCTATACAAAAGTTCTTTTAATATTTCATGATGAAATATTGCTATACGAACAATAAACGCTTAAATTGCTCTTCAAAGTAATTTAAGACCACTATATTAACCTTTCTTTATTGAAGAATAAATTTCTGTTCAATTGAAGGGAGGTAGTCAGGGGTAAGAAATGAGATTGAAATTTGTCGAGAATAAATTTATGGCTATCATAAGCGCTTAAGCACTCCACCCTTCCTCTTTTAGCTTAGCTTTCCACTCCTGAGAAATTCCCGTCCATTAGCAGCTGCGTTTGAGAAATGTTCGAGAATCCCATTGGATCTGATTTTCCACAAGTCATTACCAGACACCGCTACTACACAGTTTAAGTAGATGTTCATTTTTTTTTTTTTATTAAAGACAGATGACTCCTTAAGCTCTTTTCCTTTCACTGTCTACGACTGAAGACGTTTTCATTTCGCTCAAGTTAAATCAATCAATCCTTTTTTTTTAAAAAAAAGTAGACAAAATCTTAATTATTAATTTACGATATAACGTGTATTATAGAGTTTTTAATATTAATTTTCAAAGAGTTTCCCCAAAATTTAGGACTATAAATTTGTGTTTTAGAACTACTTAGAAAAAGTTTGAACTAAATTCTTTTCTTGGGTCAATTAAGAATCAAATAGAAAGCTAACAGAAGTTCATTTGTTTTCTTTTAAGTTCAAGCTACTGTAATTTAGAGTTTTATATGTATTTATTTACAAAAGTCGTTTTGCATGCGTGAAATATATCGTGTTCTAATATATATTTTTGGATCAAAAGATCCAATATATTTCAATCAAAAATTTTCTTGTATGCCTTATATCTGGAGAACTATATACAGTGTAGCCAAACCCAAACTCTCACTTAAACTCAGTATGATGTGGCAGGACGGTAGCCAGCCCAAAAATGTACGGAGGCCCCGGCTAAGTTAGAGGGGCACCATCCAACCATATTATAGTTCTTTTGCAAGCCTACCCCCTCATTTTAGGAGGCCAGCAAAAATTTAGGGTGGGGCCCGGCCCCTCTAGACCCCCCTGGATACGGGCCTGTGATGTGCTATTCTGTAGAAAATAAGAAAACTCGATTTAGGAGCCGTTCAAAAATTTTGTGGTCCCTGATCCAAGAACTAACAATATATTTCAATTAAAATTTTTCTTGTACGTCTTATATCTGGAGAACTACATACAGTGTAACCAAACCCGAACTATCAGTTATCTAAACTCAGTATGATGTACTTATTCCGTAGAAAATACGAAAACTCGATTTAGGGGCCGTTCAAAAATTTTGTGGTCCTGATCCAAAAAGTAATTATTGGCCCAGATTGAAATATTTTGAAGCATTTTTGGATCATTCCTAAAATTCTTGGTCAAGATCGCAATCTTTTGATCCATACATTTTATCATTACTAATATTCTTGTTATATGAATTTTGTTGCTTATTATTTGAATTTAAAATGAGGATGAATTTTAAGCATATATGTTTATTGTGGAAAAGAATGGAATACAGTTTTGAACACAGCACAATATAACAACATATACAATATAATGTGAATACAATACAACTGGGAATTCAATACACATTTAGAGCTCCTCCGTGGCTAAGCGGTTAGCGTACGCGCCTTTGGCGTGGGAGGTCCGGGTTCGATTCCCGGCGGGAGCTCATGTGGTTCGGATTCCACGTTAATCAGTAGGTCCACGTCTCATATAGCCTCGCTGCTGAACGGGACGTTAAACTCAAAATCAACTCAACTCAATACAATTTTATAATTTTTGCAGAAACACAAATAGCATTTTACATTGTTTCAATGCCATGGTATTTAGAAAAGCAATGGGTGTGAATTCTTTTTTTGCATTCGAAACACTACAAACGATCATATTTTCCGCAAAGGACACAATGTCCTTGATCACACTGTATGATGAAATGTCCATCAGTTTTTTCTGTGTGTTGCAGAAATAGGTGTTTTTTGGTCCTGGTCTTGATGTGATTCTTATCTTTTGGCGTATGACGGACATTGCCACTTCTCTTCTGAACTCAAGATGATCAATTTCATCAGTGCAATGTAGTTCCCGATGCATAAGCCATCTAGCTGTCATAACAGTAGTCAAGCCATTAGAAAATAGGTTCCAACAACACTTTTTGCAGCGAAATATAAGGCGGTAACTTAACAATAATTTGTCAAAAATATCAACGCCCCTTATACCTGCATTATATATATATTTTTTTACAACGTTTGGTTGTATTACTTCGATGTTTCTACCAGCTGCTTTGTTACTTATACCAGCTCATGGGTCAAGTAATTTGATACAAATGTTACTATTCAATTGTCATGCTATCTGCAAACATACTACGTTCGTGTTGTAGTTGCAGTGACACTCTCGGTCCCGATGAATAGCGGCAAACATATCCTATTGTCTTCGTCTAACTAGTTCTACATACCAACTACTCGATCTCATGGATCTACAGTACAAATTAAATCACTCTTCATGTTTTTTTAATTGTGCGCATGAATATTATATTATTCCTGTCCCTTGGAACTTCTGCTAACTAGTTCTAACATACATTTGAAATGTATATTACATCTTCACACAATAGATCTGATATGTCAAACAGTCTCTGAACCTGTTAAAATGACCAACTGATACAAACTGGTACCTTCATTGGAGCACTGTCTTATGCAGATATGTCCGATTTTTACATATGGAAAAGTATCCTTGGATATTCTGAGGGTTTTTTTTTTAATGAATACTGTTATTAATGTTCCATGCTTAACAGACATTTAAGATTTGCTGAAGAGAAGAGGAAGATTATCCAGCATAATATGTAGCTTTAGTTACTAATAATTTCCTCATTAGCATATTATTATACTCTTATTTAAAAAAAATAAATATATAAAACTCAGTAGCGGAGTAATTATCCCCTTTGCCCTCTCTCAAATGATAATTCTGACTATGCTACTCATATATCCTGTTTTGTTGGTCTAACTAGTTTTACACACCGATTACACTATGTAATAGATTTTCTTCACACGACCCTATCTTGTAGAACAAATTTGGAAAGTGGCGGATGTCAAGTTTAGCAAAATTTACATGTAAAATTTGTTAATTTAAAGCAATAATGATGTTTGAGGAATTTATTTATGTAGGAGGCAGAACTCATGTATCAATATAGATCAGGGATAAAAGTACATCTGAAAAGGTAGGGGGACGGTAGGTAGCGGCATGACGTCACACCGTCCCCCTGCCTATCTTTCCCCATTGACATTTCTTAGGAACTGGGGGATGCCGTGCATATCTTTTGGAGGTAGGGGACAGCATCCCCCACGTTCCCCGCACTTTTACCCATGATATAGATACAATATAAAATGTTTCTCCATTACTTGTAGGCTTGTAAACAAGCATTGAATGTAGCTACACATTGACTTATGTAATGAGAAGACAGTCACTAACTTGTTGTTAACACAGCACAGGTTGGTGCTTTTTTGCACAAGTTTTCTTTCTATAGCAAGACTATTAGTTTGTAGCCATATTATAAACCTGTACATAATTAGTTGGCATTCGCCAAGAAAGTAAGCCTATAGAATGCATTAGAATATCATTTGCACCTAAAAAAGTGCTGTAAAAATAAATCAAGTTGACCCCGTTCGTAATCTGAACACAGAAAATTACATAACTCAGGTATCGTTGCTGAATATAATTTGTTGTTTAATAAGATTAATACGATTTGATTAAAAAAAAGAAAAAATAACACGTGTGGGCAACATTGATTTCTTGTGCAGCACAATAGCACAGGTTCTCATATCACCAATCACACTCTCCAAACTTGCAGCGGTCAGTTTTGATCCGTTTCGAACGACTTGCTAAAATTAACGCAAACTCGTTTAATAATGGCGTTAAATTAAGGACTTGGTGGACGAATTCTTTGAACTAAGATTCGGATGAATGATGGGAGGCAATTTCATATTTTATTGCCGTTAATGTAAAATATTGAACTTTAAACAATAACGAATTTCCAGTTGTCCTTCTTTCGATTGTGCGCAACTAGCCTTTAACCCCTGTGAGTTATGAAACCCAACTAACAATTCTGTCGAGCAGAATTGCATAATGTGGAGGCAGTAAACGGCGGAGGTTGATGAAATGAGTACAAATGTGGAAAGTTCGTTAGCGGTTTTTCTTCTGATTTGAACGTTAATTCCTTCACTTTTGTTAACGGATATATTTTCAACGATATAACGTCTTTTACGAATTGTGAATAGACAAGCGGATGAATCTAATTTTATATCTATTTACTATGTTAGTTAAAATAATAAATGATGCTTTCAAACATCTAGGATCAATATTAAGTTACCAAAACCATATTCACGAAGAAATTAAATGCCTACTAAACGCACGAAATTCATTTTATTATTCAGTTTAAAATCTTTTGTCGTCGCTAACTCTATCGAGGAATTTTGAACTTAAAATATACCAAACGATAATCATGTCTGTTGTTTTGTATGTTTGCGGAACATGGTCGCTTACTCTGAAGGAAAAATGAAGACTGAAAGTATTTGTGAATAAAATTCTGAGACGAATATTCAGACTCAAGAGGAACTTGAATGGGGAATGGTGGAAACTTCATAATAGGAACTGCATAATTTATACAGTTTACCAGGCATTGCTAGGGTTAAGAAGTCTAGGAGGCTCAGGTGAGAAGATCATGTAGCCAGGATGGAAGAAAGTAGGAACGCTTTCAAAGTTTTAACTGGAAATCCAATGGAAAAACGACTATTAGGAAGACCTGGGAAGAAATGGGAAGACAAAGATGAATCTCACAGAAATAGGAACACAAAGTAGAAACTGGATCCAGTTGGCTAAGGAGAGGAGTCAGTGGAGAGCTTTTGTGAATGCAACATTGAACCTCCAGGTTCCATAGACCACTGAAAATGAAATGAAAATTAAATATTTGAGTTTTACGTCCGACGTTATGCCGGTTATGCTAAAGGAGACGGTGATGATGAGTGATGAATAAAATGGTGGAATGAAGAAAGTGGGAGGAAACGGGAGAACCCTGAGAAAACGCACGCACACGGTCTTTGTCCACTACAAAGTTCACTTGGCGGGGGTTGAGATCGAACCCGGGACCCCAAGCACTAGAAGTGAACGTTCTACCACTGAGCCACCGCAACCCCGCCATAGGCCACTGAGTTAATTAGCTAGTTAGTACACTACATTAGTTGTTAAAAGTCTTGATATGACTTTTTAACATCACCTGAATCTGGATACTCCATTTTTTGAGTTTCAAGATCGTTTCGTCTTTAGTTTTTCCCTCCCAACAGGTCACTTCCCTTTTCTATTCATGGTGCACAAAGCACTCTTCTCTATTACCACTTGTCGAACACTTCTTTCGGTCTCTCAAAGTACATGTCTCTGATCTATACAAAGATACACTTCATATAAATCTATTAACTAAATGTTTCTTTCCATCGACATATTATTCGGTATTAGTCCTATTTTCTCTATGTCTTGAACGTCTGTTTTACCAATATGGATTTTATATTGTCAATTTGGTTGTTTTACCTCAAGATTTCATTTTTTTATCTGCATTGTGTTAAACGAAGATCTCTCATCAAGTGATTATTGATTATTACTAACAAATTAGTTTCGTTTCACAGCATTTGTAGTTGTCCATCGATGGGATGGATAGGAAAACCCAGCAAAACGATATTACAGTGGTCCATCAAAGCGATGCATAAAAGTATCACAGAAAATGCCGTTACAGTGCTCCGGTAAGAAAGAGATACCACCTGGAGAGAAGGACTGTTGAGGTCAGCATAGGTGACAGGAAGGGAGATGCCACTGCAATAGGAGGCACCGTTGACCTCATCTAACCACATGACCACTAAATAATGATTATTATAAAATGTTCTACGTTTCTTTCACGGCTGTCTCTGACGCTTGTTTATTCTGTCATGTCGGGAGCACCTGCGATATGTAACGCACCCTTCCACCTAGCCTTGCCTAATCGAAACCATATTGAGAGTTTATTAAAAAAAAAGAAGAAAACAAAAATGAAACAAACTGTCAATCTGGGCTCAGATAACAAAGCCTGGCAGAGAGGGCTTGGGAGCTCGGAGTCGAGCCGTATTGCGTAATCTACTCAGAAAGTACAGGCAGGAATTGCAGATCCAATATTTCTCTTTTAAGGAAGGTAAACACATCAAACACAAACTGAATAAACATGTACACAATGTTTCAATTTGAAATATAACAACTTTATTAACAATGGTGGGTGGTGTATATGTACTAAATCGTTAGGATAGCGCATATACACTCGGATTAAACGTGCAATAAACAACTATCATAACAACTATTTCTCCGTCAATTAATTTGAGTATTTTCCAAAAAAAAAATTAACTTTAACTTTAATAGCAGTATCAAATCTTCTTCTCAATTCAACTTTCAATTATATTATTCAAAGAATCGATAGTCAATAATTAATATTCTCACAAAAACTCGACCTTTAATGATAATAAATCTCATGTTCATTTTTATGAATATCTACTACTCAAATTCAATTTCATTCATAAATTTTGAAATTTCCTCTGAATAAGATTTTTGACAATATTTTCAACAATTTCAAATTGTTATTAATCAAAAAGATTGCAAACAAATAGTTCTAGATCAAAATTATTAAATTTAAGGCTAATGACAACTTTCGAGAAAAAAATCGAGTATATTCGTATTTCGAGAAAAAATGGCTAATCTCTCACCCCTTTTAAATATATAGTTAAGTAGCTGTAATGAAAAATACCTAATTACTCCACACACAATCTAAACCGAGAACACGTAACAGCCAACAACTCCACCATCTCCGGCTGACCACAAGGAACTAGATAACGTAACCAGAAGTCACCGAGCCAGGTAGAATCGACGAGACAAACCACGCCCCTCGAACGATCGCGCGCAAAGCTCTTTTTTTTTTCTCTCTAGTTGTCATAGCACAAGAGTTTAAAGTCAATTCCTCCTTACATATTCCTTTTAAATTTTTAAGTACTTTTATCTTTTCTTCTTTTTCTTAAAATAAAACCTTTTTTTCCAAGTGAACTAATGAAAAATTTTAACAATATTAATATAAATAGAAATATTAATAAACTATATAAAATTTTTCCTCCTTGTACACATCCATACTTCGTCTTCCAAGAACTCAGAAGGATGTGATGTTACAGATAGTGAGACGGATGGAGGCCATGTGTGTCTTTGTATTATTGCAGGTAAGAAACAAAATAGAAAAATCAATCTAGCATTCTGGTATGTTAGGTAATAAGCTATACCTCTTCAATATTGAAACCGGAAGTTGTAGTTAATTTTTACCACTTCCGGTTTTAGTAGAGAGAGAGGGTTAAGAGGATTGCTTTATCAAACGAACGGATCGTTGAAAACAATGGCTACAACAACAACAACAACAGCTTTTACTTGTTTCAAAACTTTGACTTATTTTCATCACATGCATGTATCTAAAATAGTTAAATGCAGCACTATTAAAAAATCTAAAACATACAACTGCGTACACTTTCTCCTGTATGTAAGGCCAAAGTACAAATGTAAAGAAGATAAGTACACACTGAGACAACTAACACAAGTCACAAATCAAATTGCCAACTCTTTCGTAAGATGCTAACTCCTCATGCTGCCAAACTTTGAATTTGTTAGATTGAATCCAATCTCCTATTGGAGGGTCTTTCTGGATGCCGTCGTTCTCTAGATACTTATACAAGACACTTGTATCATTTTTATTATTGTCTTTTGGAAGCGCTTACTATTTATAATTTTCCTTTCACATTGTTAATATTCTCCCGTTTAACATGACTCTTGACAACCTTTGGATGATTTTGTTTCCTTTTTCGAGACAAAATATGCAACTTTTTCAGAACAGATAGGGATTTCAAGAAAATCGTAGACCTTTACGTTGGCGGCCCTAGTACCCCTTCTAATTGTCACAGGGATGTGAACGTAGCTCGCTGTAAAATTTATGGAACACAGATCCCAACAAGCTAACTTTTGTGCTACTTGTACTAAACTTGTAAAAGAAGAAGTTTTTTAATGAGATTTTTTGTTTTTGGAAATTTGTGAGAGGCTGGCAACTTTTGTTACTTGTCGTACGCAGAAAAAAAGTATTTTTACGTATTCGCCAGACATTGGGTACAATCATGTAAAAAAAATCAAGTTCAATACCAAGTGAGAAGAAAATTCCGAACGTGTTTCCGTACGAGAATCACCCTGTACATATTTTTAGAAATATTTTGGTCTACCGTAACGTTGGCAGCTCTAGTGATGTCCCTAATTGCTACAGAGATATAAGGTATACCTCA
This sequence comes from Thermobia domestica, assembly GCF_964235325.1. Classification (NCBI taxonomy): domain Eukaryota; kingdom Metazoa; phylum Arthropoda; class Insecta; order Zygentoma; family Lepismatidae; genus Thermobia; species Thermobia domestica. Next base: position 7,877,767 of record NC_137460.1, read on the forward strand.
TTGGAAAGTTTATGGGACACAGATGCCAACGAGGTAACTTTTGTGCTCCCGGGCCCAACCTGTAAAAGTAGAAGAAAATTTAAAACTTTAAAAAAATAGTTTGTGGGACTATGGCAATACTGTTATTTGTCATACAAGAGGAAAAATTTCTCACATATATACAGGGAATCACTAGTTATTATGATCATTTATTTTTATTGATAATACTTTTTATGCTTGTAGCTCCTTTAGGGGAGAGTTTCCCCAAATGTTGAGGAGGAGGGGTGAAACATCCAATTTTCCCCCTACCCTTCCACTGGAGGACCCCTGATGTGGATGAAATGCACACCGTTGGAAAGTTTTATCCTTCCGGAAGAGATAGGCACCTAAATAATCTCTCTATGTTAATTAGGAGCCGAGCTACGCAGGTTTCAACTGCTGGCTCACTCATTGAGCCGTTGATCCTGTTAAAAAGTTATGATGTTAGTTTTTCAGATTTTTTTTTGCCAATTAATTTTATTTTGCATTTGATTTGAATTTCAGCAGCGATGCTATGTGAGACATGAATCTACAGCTTAACATGCGATCCGAGCCATATTAGCTCCCATCTTCCTGCATTTTTGCAATACGACCATCTTTCTCGTCCACTTAAGAGTACCAACTTCACTCGCTCTTCTTTAGACAGAGCCATCATTCAATCAGAAAAAACAAAAACAAATTATTAGAATTCCTTATGTACCCGACATTACGGACACACTCTATAAAGAAGTTTTAGTAAACTACACGGACACATAGACAGACAGAGGAAATGTATAAGGAAGTTTTAGTAAACCAAACAGATACACAGGCAGAAAATAAATGTATAATAGATGGAGACACAGACAGATAGAGTAGATGTATAATAGTTTTGGTAAACCAAACGGATACACAGACAGACAGAATAAATGTGTAAAGAAGGTTTGGTAAACCAGACGGATACACAGATAGATAGATTAAATGTATAAAAGAGTCTTGGTAAACCAGACGGGCACACAGACAAACAGAGTAAATGTGTAAAAGAATTTTGGTAAACCAGATAGATGCACACAGACAGACAATAAAAGTATAAAGGAGTTCGGTAAACCAGACGGATATACAAATAGATTAAATGTATAAAGGAATTTTGTTAAAATAGATGTTGACACAGACAAGATAGAGTAAATGTATTAAAGAGTTTTGGTAAACAGACGGACACACAGACAATAAAAGTATGAAGGAATTGTGTAAACCAAACGGATACACAGATACATAGATTAAATGTATAAAGGCGTTTTGGTAAAATAGACGGACACACAGACAGATAGAGTAAATATATAATAGTTTTGGTAAACCAGAGGGATACACAGACAGACAGAATAAATGTGTAAAGATGGTTTGGTAAACCAGACGGATACATAGACAGACTTAGTAAATGTATAAAATGGTATTTGCTAAACAAGATGGACACACAGACAGACAAAGTAATGTATAAAGGACTTTTGTTGAACAAACTCCTTGTTTACGTATTCCAAAATTACTGTTAAAATTGCTTTTCACGTAGCATTGCTTTTAAGGTGCGCTTAGGAACCTATACAGTATGCGATCAAGCTTTATTAGTTTGGAAGCATTTGTTTTGTAAGATATTTAATTAAAGCAAGCCTAATGAGTATAGAATCCAACTGAGAATACAAGATGTCTAACTGCATGTCATTCGTCTCATAAAGCCAGAAAACCGCAAGAGGCGGTTTGTCTGTTGCTAGCTGACTGCGGCAAAGAAGCCCTCTCCCCTCTTTCTCTCTCTGACACACACAGACTTACTGAAAACGATGACACCGCGCTCTAGCGTGAGAAGACGTCTTGAAATGAGAGTTTTTATTACGCTAGGAAATGCTGTCTGAAGTTTCTTCGACTTTATTCTGCCTGCGGGTTATTTATAGAAGCATCAATGTAGTTAAAGGGACTTAAATAATTTTTTTCACCGCTTTCTTTATTATCTTGCTACAAAGGAAATAAATCTTTATTCTACTAATATTAGAATAAAGATTTATTTCTAATTGAAAATTTTTGCAAAACAGTGTAATTTTGAAATGAAACTTTAGGAAGGGTTATTACGTAGAAACTAGTGTAGCTATTTACGTAAATTCTTAACAGCCGGAGGTATTTATTAGCTAATATTTTACAACAAGACCAAACCATGTCCCAGATAAAACATAGAAAAAAATATTTTCTCTATTTAATATTAGAAATGAATAATAGTAGAGTTGCGTGCTATTTCGCTAATCCATTTCTAGATTTTGCTTCAGGTAGAATATTTAATTTCGTATGTGGTTAATTATTGGTATGTCTAGTCGTAATGTAATACTAATTTCAATATGTTTGCGTTTCTTCAGTGTACGTACTTAAAACGTTAGAAATCAATAATCATTAGTGAAATGGATTGTGTCGAGCAGAGAGACTTTCTTAAATATCGTCGAAGGAAATGAATAAATTCTTTTTTCTCACCTCAACCATTGGTTGGTGGGCAACATGGAAATTTTAAAACTTTTCCTTCCTTGGGAGAGCTGTTTTATACTTTGATAAGGTCTCTACTTCGTAACTGCATCTAGATCTTCTATCTTGGTCTTCATCTTCCTGGTTTTCCTTTTGTCTTTCCCTCTATCAGCACAGTGATCCAATCGGAGTGCCGAATAAGATGGCCAAGCATGCTGTTTCTTCTTTTTCCTATTATCTTCATGATCTGTCGTCTTTCCTTAGCTTCCTTTACAACGTTTTCATTCCTTTTCCTTTCGGTTCATGATATGCGCAGCATTCTTTGCCAACACCACATTTCAAATGCTTCCAGCTTTTCTCAATATCCATGTCTCTAATCCGTAAAACGATACACTCCTTACCAGGGTCTTAATAAATCGTTTACGAACGTCCAACGACACATTTCTTGATGTTAGTAGTCCTCTTTCATATTGAATACTTGTTTAGGCTACACTATTCTGGATCTTATGTCTTTTTCACTTCTTCCGTCCGAGGATATTAGACTTCCTAAGTAGGGGAAGGATTTAACGTCTTATATTTCCCCTCCCCTAGCCATACGTTTCCTCTAACCTAGCCTCTTCCTGTCCTACTCTTGTGTTTTTTATTATTTGGTTTTCTTCTTATTTATCTTCATTTTGTATTTTTTCCAGTTGTTCGCTCAAGTTAGAAAGCCCTTCCTGTAAATCCATTTCGTTCTCTGCTATAGGAAAGCAAATAAAAGTTGCCCCAATCCAAGCACCCCAGGTTTTTTTTTTTTTTTTTTTTTTTTTTTTTTGTAGGGGATCTCATACTACAAGATTGCGTCTATGTAGTATTGAACCGATGCCTAGTGAATACCGTTCAACCTAGTGAATACCATTCAACTCTAGTCCCTCTTTGCTATCTTTGATTTTACTTACAGCGTATTTCAGGACAAAGTTAAATAATAATGGCGACAATGCATCTCCTTGTTTCAGGCCATTTTCGACTTGAAAAAAAATTTTCCTACCCGGACTTTACTTTGGGATTCATTTAAACATATCTTAATTAATCTAATTAGCTTTCTCGGTATTCCAAGTTCTTTAAGAACGTTGTATAATATTTCTCTCCTAACCGAGTCGTAAGCCTTTCTAAAACCAATAAATAGTTGATGTACCGGAGTATTGTATTCCCACTTCTTTTCGAGTATTTGGCGAATGGTAAATATTTGGTCGATAGTTGATCGATTTCGTCTAAGTCCACACTGATGATCTCCAATGATTTCATCTGCGTATGGGGTCAATCTTGCTAATAGAATATTTGAAAGAATTTTATAGGATGTTGACAGAAGAGAAATGCCTCGATAATTTTTACAGTCAGTTTTGTCGCCTTTCTTGTGAATTGGAACAATGATTCTTTCCACTCTTCTGCAAATCTTCCATTTTCCAGATAAAGAAAATGAGTTTGTGTACCTCGTTCAACAATTTTTCGCCTCCAGCTAAAATTAACTCAGTCGGAATTTCGTCTACACCCGGAGATTTGTGTTTCTTTAATTTCTTTATAGCGATTTCTCTTTCTATTCGGTTAGGTTCCGGAATATAAGGTTCTGCGGTTTGTATCTCCTTTTTTCCAAGCACATTAGGTTTTGGCTGCGTGTTAAGCAAGTCGTCAAAGAAATCTTTCCATCTATTTAAGATGCTATACGTATCAGTGAGAACTGATCCGTCAGCTTTCTTTAATATATAGGCACGAGGTTGATAGCCTTTCTTAAATTTGTTGATTCCCTTATACATGCCCCGTATGTTTTTATTTTTACTATTATCTTCAAGTTCCTTAATTTTAGCTTTCAATAAATCGCGTTTCTTTGTTCTAAAAGTTTTAGAAGTTTCCCCCCTGATGTCTACGAAATTTTGTGTAGTTATTTCATTCGAATTTTGTAGCCAACGTAATTTTGCCTGTTTTCTCTTCTCTGCTAGTTTAATGCATTCTTGGTCGAACCATGGTTTGTTCCTACGTATTTCCGCGTGTCCCAATTTTTCTTTTGCTGAAATTTTAATAATATCTTTAATTTCAATACAACTGTCCTCAACAGTAATGCACTCCGAATCTTCTAAACTGATAATCTATTCGAAACTTTAATCTGGTATTCCTCTCTTACCTGTCTCTCATCTAATTTCTTTAAATTAAAGCTCTCCGTTTCCGGACATCGAACATTTCCTTTATTAAACGATAATCTCTCTCGTATTATCGCTGTTACCAGGTAGTGATCAGTGTCACTATCATCTCCTCTAAACGACCGGACGTCAATTATGCTAGATTGCCTTCTTTTATCTTCTAAAACGTGATCAATTTGATTATGTGTTTTCCCGTCTGGTGATGTCCAAGTGTATTTATGAACATCGCGATATGGGAATTTTGTACTCTTCACGATTAGGTTTTTGGATATTGCGAAGTTCACGAGTCTAACACCGTTGTCATTACTTTTCTTATGCAGACTTTCGTTCCCTATAATCGATTTGAAAATATCCTCTCGTTCTACCTTCGCATTGGAATCCAGTAAAAGAATTTTCATATGGTATCGCGGGAGTTGGTCAAATATCCGTTTCACTTCTTCGTAAAAACTGTCTTTTATATCGTCTTCCTTATCTTCTGTTGGGGCATGTGCATTTAAAATAATAATATCACTCCACCGTCCCTTAAGAGTAATAAAATAAAGTCTATCAGTAACAAATTCAACCCGTTTAATTGCTGGTAATATTCATTTGTGAACGAAAAACCCTGTTAATAACTGGTGATTTTTATTTCCTTCCCCGTAAAAGAATGTAACATTTCCGGAATTCTCAGATCCATTTCCTTCCCGCATAACTTCCTGAACTCCTACTAGGTCCATCCTGTATTTCTCTAACTCATTTGTTACTGATTTTAATGCGCCTGCTCTATAAAGACTTCTAATATTCCATGTTCCAAATCTCATGCTCATTTTCTTTTGTTGAGGTCGTGCCAAGTTGTCAGTACTTGTCAGAGGCTTTTGTGAATGTTTCTGAACAAGTACTTTTTTTTTTTTTTTTTTTTTTTTTTTTTTTACAGTTTGAGGTTGTTAGCCTTACCGAAACCCCCAAGCTGGAGGACCACTCCTAGTCGTCTGTCGACAATTGCTTATTCAGTATATTCACAGCTAACTTATATACCAAGAGGCCTTCTCCTCGATCCGCATCGTGAGGACGCGCCTTGCTGTGGTGATAGGAACCCACGTTACACGGTCCGTATATTACATACGTGAGTTATATACGTCTATGTGTATATGAGATCCTTACAGCATATACACTATTCTGTTTTATACAGAAAGTAGCTACAGATGGAACACTTATGCGGGAAGTATTATAAAACATACGTTTTCAGTTATACGTTTCTTGCAGGATGTTACATATATAGTCGTACGTTAAGTCCAAAAACTACAGGATTTACGCATGTAACCTACGTTTTTACGTACACCACATTTCTGTTCATGGGGAACAACACAAACAACATTTAATCCAATTGAGCCGAGCATTGAACCAAGAAGGACAAAGATTACGCGAAAAGACGCGTCAAAGTGATGTTCGAGCTGATAAGGCTTGGTCTCACATTGCGAAACGGGCCAAGAAAATGTTACAACTGAAATGTCCTATCACACCTACAAGTATTCGTCAAATTTTGCTTTTTTACAATTAGCATCTATTTCGATCGATAATTCATGACTTATTTGAGCAGCGTTTGGATTCTTATGAGGTTACCAAAACATCTGTTCATTCGTGGATAACCTCTAAAAATGTGGAAGTTCTTTTGACTTGAAATCCTTCTATCAGCACCAGAACGATCAATTTGTAACCATTTCGTTTTACAATAAAGAAGTACTGTTACCAACGAATCCCTTAACATTAATACACACTCCCAATATTTTTGCTAGAAGTGAAACACTGTTATTCACTAAACAGAAAATTCTAAACTTAGCCCTTAAGTAAAGAAGAAAATTAAATGATATGATATTGTTGTAAACAAAACTAGATGGTAATAAGGAACTGGACTGCAACAGACTGCTTTTTTGAGCTTTTAATAACTACAAGAATGGAATAGAAAACACACATAGAATAGAAAAAACACACACACAAACATGGAAAATATAATTTCCTTTATTGTACATACATACAATAACATATAAACATATTGTTAGGAAACATATACCAAATAAGTCACCAACGTGGAGAATGAGTACAAATCTAAAACGGATTCAGAAAAAAAGAATATTTATGCTGGCAGCCCTACCATGTTTAAAAATGAAATTATGAATAGAGCCTATATTTTTATCATAAAAGATAAACACTGTTATTGGGTATAACATCCATTGTGTCCTCTCCTATTTATAGTACAAAACACATCAGGTAGTATACAGAAGAGGGAAGGGTTTAACGGGTTAAGAACCCATCGAAACTTAACTCAACATACACTTGTGCACTTTATCAATAAAAGTATACTTATTTAACAGGGAAATTATTGATGTAGGATGGAAATTCAATCTTACAGTTCATCTGTAGTCTTTCTCTTATAAAAACAATCTATGTAGTTCTGTAATAACGTTTTCTGAATATATAGGTGGAAGTATTTTACAAATACGTACTGTGTTTTCGAGTGCAGAATAATACCCGTTCAATACTACATAGGCGTAGTAGCTTGTAGTATTCGACCCCCCCCCCAACAAAAAATTCTGGGTCAGCGCCTGGGTAGTATGGAAATTTAAAAACATTTACGAGTTACTGGTTGCATAAATATCTGGATATTCTTAATCCTTATTATGATATAAATGCATCAGTCTGTCAGTTACACGGATTCCTAATAGCTCACAGTCAAGCTAACTAATCGCTACCTGCGCTGTCTCCTACCTGACGCCAAGAGATGTCGCTAACGTGCAAGCAATTACCGGATAAGTCGAAGTTTTGGGAGAATAATTTGCTTCAATAAATAAATACAAGGTGTGATCAAAAAGTAGGGTGATAGTAGTTGCTCAGTACTATCTATCGATGTATCCATTTCAACATGCCCGGTAGCTTATGTCGAGTTTGAACGAGTCGTGACATGTTATTTGGATTCCAGAGGCAGAAGAGTGAGGATATGTTAAGAGTGTCTGTCGATCGCCAACATTTTGTTCTTAGCTCCAAAAGAAGTGCCAAAAAAGCTCACGAAAGGTCAAAATCAGTGTTTGGCGATGAAGTAGAGGCATTGAAGACTGTTTTCAAATGGTATGAGGAATTCAAAAGCGGCAGGGAGTCGGCTGAAAACGAGCAACGATCAAGACGTCCTTCCAGGCCCGTATCCAGGGGTCTAGAGGGGTCGCCCTTCTGTGCTGTCCCCCTAAAAGTTTCACGGTATGCTTGCAAATGAACTATAATATGGTGATGAACTATAATAAGGTTGGATCGGGCCCCCCTAACTTCAGCCGGCCCCTCCCCTACTCTTTTGGGCTGGCTACCGGCCTGCGTCCTTCGACGTCAAAAACATATGAAAATGTGCAAAAAGTGGCACAAGTGATTTGTTCAAACAGTCGAATGACTATTTGACAGCTTTCAGAATAAATAAAAATCTTGTATGTGTCCTTGCAAAGCATTTTAACCAAAGATTAAATGGACAAATGTCTTCCTTTTTCACCACGAAAACGCGTAGTGGCAGACGTTGCTTTTGATCCGCGAGTTTTTAGCCGGAAAAATATTCCTGTTGTCCACATTTGCTGTGCTCTCCAGATATAACACTATGCGACTTCTGGTTCTTCCCAAAAATTAAAACCGTGCGTAATGGAAAACGCTCTGACCCTATTCGTGACATTGAGAAGACCATGACAGAGCAGCTGAACGCCCTTCTAAAAGAAGCCTTCTAGAAATGTTTCCAAACATGGATTCTACGTTGAGATAAGTGCATTGAAACCCAAGGACATTACTTCGAAGGAAATTAAATCAAATTCCATGTAAGCGTATTGTTTTTTTTCTCATAAAATTATTCATCGTATTTTTGGATAACACCTCGTATGTGCTATAGAGACAAGAAAGAAATCTTTGAAAAGGAATGAGATTTTTAATTTAACGTCCCACTCTTCAGTCCTTTAGGCTAACGAAGACGGATAATTATTGGAAGTGATTGATTATGGAATAATTGGTCGAGTGATAATGTAAGAATAAATGGGAAAACCTAGAGAAAAACCCTCGTACATGATCTTGTTGACCATAAACTCATATGACTTGAGATCGAAGCTAGGATCACTCCAACCAGAGGTAAGCGCTCTACCACTAAGCCGCCACACCTGATTCACAGACCGTGCTCAACCGGGGGTCAAATTTCGATTAGAAACACTGGGGTAAAACTAGAATGCTAACTTAAACGAAATGAAAAGAGATCTTTCAGTTTTACGTCCCACGCGTATGCCACTTAGGCTCAAGGAGACAGTGATGATGAGAAATGAATGAAATGGTGGAATTAAGAAAGTGGGAGGAAATGGGAGAACTCCAAGAAAACCCGGTGTTTGTCTACCATAAAGTCCACTTGGCGCGTGCTTGGATCGAACTGGGACCCCACGCACCAGAGGTGAACGCTCTACTACTAAGCCACCGCGGCCCCAGCATACTAACTACGGATTTTTTTTCCTTTGTCAGGTATTTTTCGTTGAGAGATGGAAACGTTGAAATCTTTCAACGCCTGACTGACGTATGATGGGCAAATGGATAGAATTAGATTTTGTAGGGAATGAGCTTCACATAAAGGAATCACACAAAAGGGAGCCATTTGGTTTCTAGGAAAATGGGAGAGTGTGAGAGAAGGACGAGATTCCATCCATCTGCATAGCAGCTTTTGATATATATATACTCATAAAATCACCTTTCTGTATTCATTTAGTTACTGCTCAATGAAATGGTAGATATTTTACTTTTGAGTTGCGTTAGATACATCAGCTAACCGGAAGTAATTGCATTTACCAATGCCAGATGAGAGATTTTCAACAATTTCACGTTGCTAAGTTTAACAATATTTTCCAGGAAAGCCCACGCTTTCGTCTTGCAACTGTTGTTTCTGAAACCAACTTTTAGCATGACTTTGGCAAGACGTCAGCGATAGAAATCCGTTATTTCAAATAGAATACCTCGAATGATATATGTGTCAGATAATATGCTCCATTCTCAATTATAAATTATCGATTTTAAAGCCTTTTGTCCTGTTGATCTTGATTAAATTCCTGTTAATAAGAGCAAAACAAACAATGACTTTTACAATAATAAATCATATATACGAGGAGTGTCCAATGGTTTATCTATCTAGACAGGAAGGAATGCAGATAGACTCACCTGGTCATCATTGGTTTTCGATATAGTCCACATGGAGATCTCTGCGTAGCTAGTTTGCTGGCAACGAAGAAATCCCAGAGAAAATATAGTCTTTGTCATTGCCTGCAAACCAATGGGAAACAACCTGTTGAACCTCGTTGCTGGCCTGGATGGACTTCTCCTTGCTCTCAGGATCCTAATGGTAGATCCAGGTTTTGCCCTCCCCGTTACCAGTTGAGCCTGGAATTTGTCCTGGTCCTCCCTCCTCAAAGAAGTCCAACAAGTCTTGGGACAGTTGCACCCGGCAAACATTCGCTACGAGTCGTAACACACTCTGCTCACGGCCGCTGCCTTGCTCCGACTGACCTTAAACTGCGCAGCGGGGTTCTCCACAATAGCCTTGGCATACGTGTCAGACGTCATTATGTTCCACCCCTTCCCTTCCTGTCTAGATAGATAACTTATTGAGTGTTCCTCGTATATATATATATATATATATATATATATATATATATATATATATATATATGAAGGTGTCCGAGAAGTCTTCGTACATCCTGCATTCAAGGTCACGTGAAGCATTTCAGTTGTTGGAATATTCAGTATTTTGAGAATGGACATTATTTACACTTGTTGTAAATATAGTTGCTACATCAGGTGCAAGAGAAGGGAATTACCGATCATGTGTGAGTACAGTAGGGCATGTCTTAAATTCATTTTGCTCTCCAGCTGCGTGATTTCCTTAATGAACAATTTCCAGGCCGCTGGATTGGGCGTGGTTCTCCATTATCTTTATCACCATTGAAATGGCCGGCACAAAATCCAGCCCTTATAACACTTATGAATTGAGAGCCATGTGGGGAATTATCAAGTCACGTGGCTCTTATCATTGGTACAGGACAAATGAAATACTATGCTAAAGTATGGAGAAAGCTTTCGAAAGGTAATTCCTCAGATACTCCGCAGCATGTCAGGGGAAACACGAAGACGCATAGATACACATGTATGTGTGTACAGCACGATGGAGCACATAAACATCCGCTGGATACATAGTTCGTATATATGAAATACTCAATAATAGTATGTCCGAATTAATAAACTCAAATTAAAATGAATTAATAAACTCAAATTAAAGTATAGCTTAGGGCTCCATTTTCTCTGGATTCCCGAAACGAAAAGCAGCTCGATATAGGATATACTTCCAAATTTTAAGATAATTAATTAACTTTCTGACTTATAGAAGCTGGAGGTTCAATGCCGCGTTCAGAAAAACACTCCACTGACTACTATACTTAGTCAAATTGATTTAGTATTTAATTCGCATTTCTATTTCTGTGATATCCATCTTAATATTGTCCTCCCATCTGTGCCTACGTCTTCCTAATGGTCGTTTTCCGATTGGGTTTCCAGTTAAAACTTCGAAAGCATTCCTACTTTATTCCATTCTGGCTACATGACTTGCCCACCTAGCCCTCCTAGATTTGATGATCCTAACAATGTTTGGTGAAGGGTATAAATTATGCAGTTCTTCGTTATGAAATTTCCGCCATTCTCCATTCCCGTTCCTCTTTGGTCCGAATATTCGTCTAAGGATCTTGTTCTCAAATAACTTTCAGTCTACGTTCTTCCCTCAGAGTCAGCGACCATGTTTCGTAACCATACAGCACAACAGGCATGATTATTGTTTTATATATATATATTTTAAGCTTCAGATTTCTCGACAGGATTCGCGACGACGTTAGATTTTCACCCGAATAATTAACATGAATCTCCTGTTTTCAATTGACATTTAATTTCTTCTTGAATATGGATTTCGTTTGTTAATATTGATCCTAGATAAATACAAATAAAATAGAACCTACATGCAGCTTTGTATTTAGGCTCTTATGAAGTAAGAAATGAAGTCATTCTGCTTCCTAGGCAATCCCTCTGATAGACCAGTAGTTTGCTCATGTCTGTACGAATGATGCCACGTTCTGCATGGACTAGTAGCTTGCACCTGTGGATTGCAGTGCAGACAATCTGTCATTGACAGATGGCAGCTGGATATATCAAGGGTCCTATCACTTTCAATGCCTTAGGGCCATCAAAACTCAATTCGGCTCTGATATTAGGCATGCATTAGATGAGATTCGAACTCGAGATATACGCGGAACATACAGTTACACTTCCCGTCGATTAGGCCTAATTGGAAAATGAGAGGAGTTGATAAACATTTTTAAAAAATGCCTAAGAAAAGTACATTATAACGTCGTTCTTCCTTATCCCTTTTAGAAACCCTCTTCATTTAGTCAAATCCAATTTTGCATTGAGATAGAGGTCATTACCTGGCGTAGGCGTAATGCAATGTGCAAGTAAGTGAGTGTATGCTGACCTTTAGAATATATCTGAGAGATTTCCATTTGCGTTTTTTTTAATTATCTCTAGAAGAAACGGTAATATATATATATATATATATATATATATATATATATATATATATATATATATATATATATATATATATATATATATATATATATATATATATATGCATGCTTTTGGATTAATTTAACAGCCAATGCTTTCCTTTAAAAAAATAGTAGGAAGAGAAAAAGGCATTATGAAAAAATTAGATAAATTTGGTTTTTCGGACGTGGGAAAAAAGAGGCCTTTGAAAGCAGGTTTTTTAGTCTTATCTGGTAAGAAGTTAAATGGATCACATTTCCTGTGGATTCAAGATGCTCACTGACCGAAACATACGATGGAATAAGTTGTTACATTATACTAATTGCTCTGGAGTTTCATCTTTTTATAAAGTTATTTTCTTCCTACAAAAATGTACTTCCAACACAATATTTTTTATCTAGTGTATTCATATAATGTACGAAGGTATGTCGGAAAGTAAGTTTACCCTGGTAACTATGGATAGAGGAGTTAGTGAAACAAATATTATATTAAGAAAATAAAGAACAAGGCTTCTTTTACTTTCCCACATAAAAGCTAAGGACTTTGACGTGTTTATCATACCGCACTAAAAAGTTTAAAAACATCTCTTGAAAGAAAATGTCTCCTGAATGCTGAAAAACTCCTTCATGGCTGTCTTCACTACGTCATTGGTTCCGAAGTGTCTTTAGGTGAGATCCTTCTACAATGCTGGAAGAAGATGAAAGTGGCTGAAGATCGGGATTGTACGGTGGAAGGTCAAGGCAATACCAAACGAAAGTGGCAAGATAGTTCTGCTTCGCTGCCGCCGAGAGCTCATTCGTGATTAAGCGGTTAGCGCACGCGCTTTCAGCGTGGGAGACACGGGTTCGATTCCTGGCGGGAGCTCATGTGGTTCGGATTCCACGTTAGTCAGTAGGTCCGTCTCATATAGCCTCGCTGCTGAAATGGACGTTAAACTCAAAATCAACTCAACTCAACTCGCTACCGCCGAGTGTAATTTTGCATTGCCATCCAGAAGGAAAAAGTCAGATGTGAGAAGGTTAGCAAGTCGTTTCCTGTCTTCTCAGTGTTTGACAATACAGCTTAGCATTCATTGTTCCAACCTCTATACTTACCGAGGCACGGAATGAGCCAGTCATCCGAACTTTCTGGTAAGAGTAATAGCTCCGTCTGTAGGATCGTGGTTGTACGTCATCAAATAACCGGGTCTCGCATTAAATCGATGTCTCATTTCCCCCATTGTTTAACGATTTTTCGTTGAAAAGGAGAAGAATCGTATTTTCTGACTTTTCGACGTACCGAGTCGTCTGGTTTGTACGTCGAGGTCTCCAGTCACAACGCAATAATATTTCAAGATATAGAGTAAGGCAGGAAACGAACATATTAATGAAACGTTTGACTCAGGATAGGAAAGGATGGAAAGTTGCTACCAATTAATGGAGAAATTGCTGATTCAAGGTATCCTTTAGAATTAATTTCAAATAGGTTCTCAATTGCTCTCTTGAGTCAACATAGTACATACTTTTCCCATTCATCATGAGTCAAAACTGAAATGACGCATTCAAGGCCATGCGCGCTAGTCATTTGACCACACTAGTAATCTCTCTAGATGAAAGTAGTAGTCTTGACTGAGCGATGAACAGCTATTCCAAACTGCTCAAGTTATAAACTTAAAATTTGCGCATTGCATAAATTTTGTACCACTATTGAAAGATTTTTGGAAATTCGACCGTGGAAGGGGTGGAGTTGCAATTATTACAAGATGTCAATATCTCGGAGTTCGTTAAGGTTCGTCATGAAATTTGGTATTTTGACTTATCATTCAAAATAATTTAACATGTGTATTAGCGTTTTTTTTTAATAATTGACCTTGGTAGGTGATCCAACTAAACTCTTTTTCTGTCTTTCTAAGCCAAATACCAAGAAAATTTGAAACACATTTTTAACTATTTTGGATTGTAAGACTAAACATAAAATTCCATGTCTCTAAACATAAAGGGTTCCGAGACATGGAATTTTATTATAATATTTGAAATCCAAATTCCTTCCCCCCCCCTTTACACTGAATTTCCAAAATTCTTTTAGTAGTAACTTACGTCATGAATCCTATGTACAGTAGGGTGGAGTGAAATAGTGGTCAAAAAAAATTTTTTTTGGAATTAATTTTTCTAATAGGCCGGAAAAGTTGCCTTACCATTAAAGTGCTGTATCACAAAAATATTAGTCTCGTTAATTAATTCCTTTGGGTGCTACACGGGACTTGAAATTTAGCTGAAATCCAATATTTTTAACCGTATTGGTAAAAGGGACAAAATTATTTTTTTCTGTATTAATTTTTCTAATAGAGCGGAAAAGTTGCCTTATGGCTAGAGTACTGTGCCACAGAAATATTAGTCTCCTGAGTCATTTGCTTTGGGTGCTATACGGACTTGAAATTTGGCTGAAATATGTATTTTTAACAGTATTGTGAAATGAGGCAATTTTTTGCTATACGGAAAAGTTATTATACAACAGTGTTCTATCACAGAACTTCACTCCGCTGAGTCAGTTCCTTTTAGTGCTATAGATATAGAGTGCTCGAAAAGTTAGTTGTAACGTACTTATATTTTTTACATTATATTTGAATGGAAAAATGAAACTAAGTATCTTACATATATGCTATATTCGAAAACAACATCTTTATAATTATTACAAATATTACACAAATTTCATAACATCAACTTTTTTGTTTCTTATCTTAGTTTGAAAATCAGTTGGAAAATCTTTATAAACATATGTGAACAAACATAAAAAAGAACACTACCTTGTACGTAAAATTGGACTAGATTTATGTGTAGTCTGTATTACGCTACGTATATACTCGACTACAGGCATCATTGATAAATAATATTAGAGAAGTTAGTGAGGCGATTTTTCATTCTTGTCTGTTTGAATATAAGCTAAGAAAGCTTTATAATATGATATGTGAAAAAAGATGACAAAAATACACCACTCAGTACAGACATAAGATTTAGGTTTTTGTGTGTGGTGTATGTTACAATAGACATCTTCACACAATTTTTAGATTAATTGCAAATATAAGAAAAGTCATGTAATGACATGAACATTTCTGATCTCAGTTTGAAAATAACCTAGGAAATCTTAATATACAAATAATATGTGAAGACATGACAAAATACATTACTTTCTATTCTTGAAAATGAGCTAGGAAAACTTCATATCAAAATAATATGTGGAGATACATGTCAACATACATTACACTGTAGAAAACTCTGACTTTGTGTTGAAGATAGGCGTACGTCTTCGGGACTCGAGTCTTGCTCTTATGTATCCATCTCGTTGCACTTACACCACAAACACAAGACGATGCTTCTGTCACCAATTTTACACATCGTTCTTTGTGGTGGACAAACACCGTGCTCGTGGGTTTTCTCGGGGTTCTCCCGTTTCCTCCCACTTTCTTCATTCCACCAATTCACTCATCTCTCATCATCATCGTCTCCTTTAGCCTAAGCGGCATAACCGTGGGACGTAAAACTCAAAGATTTTACACATCGTTCTACAGCTTGGCTAAGGCATGGAATATTCGGAATTTCAATATTTGTGGCATCACCTTGAATGACACTATGAATATTCGCAGCAGTGAGATCCATAATAAGTGTGTGTGTGGGGAGGGGGGGAAGTTATAGCCAAATCTGTCCAGTTTATGAGTTCTGTGTAGTCTTCAGTTTCAAAATTGAGTAATGAAATGTCGTAATTTCTGATTCTAGGCATTTGCGAGGTTTTTCCCTAAGGACTCGTCGAAACCCGTTCTCTGATATGTTTCTTCTCATCTGTCATCATAGAGAGGAGAATTTTTTCAGGATGTGCAAAGTATCTATTTCTTTAAAGTACAAGATCTATGACAGCCTTATACTTTTCAGGAAGGAAGCGAGATAACTGAATTATTTTGAAGAAATGTCTTGATCTATCTGTGCAAAAACGTTTCTGTTTTATGCTGAACCAAACTGGCGCATACACTTTTACAACATACTGAGAGAGCACTTTTAATTCTTCTGAAGGGTTTGGTGTAGCTACATACAATCGAATAATTCTGTTTGCTGTAGGAACCCACCTGACGTGCAAAATGTTTCCTGGATAGCTTTTCGCCAAAGAATCAGGAAAATCTCATACAAATATTTCTGATCCGCACTGAGATCATTATAATTCTCGAAATCTGCAAGATGGCTCTCAATTACATCTTATTCCACAACTGATTGGTTTTCACAATTTAATAATGATCTTCCAATCTGTCCAGAAAATGCATGAGGACCTGTTGTCTTACCATCAATTGATTCTAGCAATAATGAGCTAATTTACGTGCAGCAGACAAACCAACCATTGCAAAAGTCTCTGAACAGACTCTTCTAAACGTCGTATTATTCCACCCTTTCTGCTAGTATTTATAGCCGTCCTTGTATTTGTAACACGAAAATGTGAAATATTTTCACTCTACGTATTGTAAAATGCTTTGGCAAAATAAAAACGCATACTCTCCATTTCAATTCTTTTTAATTCAAGTTTCTAAGACAATTATTTGGCAGGATATCAACCATTCCTCTAGTCTCCTTGCTCGCCAACCTAAAAGTTGGAAAATTTTGCGGAAGGAAAGGGTTAACCATGCTGGTGGCACCCAAAGATAATAGATTTCAACAAAAATAAATATTGATTTTTAAAATACGTACTAAGGAGCAATAATCCTGCACTATTAGAATACCGACGTGCAAACTTCAATTTTTCACTCCACCCTAATGTACAGGGTGGAACATAATTATGTATATGAAGTTTGAGTGACTGTTATCGTAATTCTGGACAAAAAAGCTTCGATATGGCAACACTGTTTAGCCTGAGAGTAGGAGTGACGGTCACTAGACTTAGAACCGTCAGTGTATGACGGACAGGATTGCGGAACAGTTGTCTCTGGAACAGCGTGTGCGTTGTGTACTCTGGGTCTGTCGACATGGGCCTGTGTAGTGGCTAGCTTGATCTCCAGATTTCACACTACCTGACTATTTCTCATGGGGTGTTCTAAAGGACAAAGTGTATCAACATTACATAAGCAATTTGACCGAACTACGGGAAGCTATCACAGAAGAGTTCCACACGGTACCAGTACGGGTCAGTCAATCTTCTTGTGACAACGTTGCTCTTTGTTCCAGATATGTATCGATTTGGATGGTGCATTCATGGACGATGCCTTGGAGAACAGAGATTAAAATTCTTATAAGGAAATTTATTAGAGTAATGTGTTTAATTTTATGCGCAAGTTATGTTGTTAGTTTCTTTAAAACAGTTTTCGGAACACCATATACGAACATAATTATGAGCTACCCTGTACTGTCCAAAAATTCAATTTTCTAGCTTAAGCAGTTTGACCTACGAGTTGTTTAGTCAGACAATAAATCAGTCAGCCAGCCAGAACATCTTTTTATACATCGAAGCTAACACGATAAACATTTCTTTGTTTTTGCGTTTATCATTATAACAACAAAACTGCACGTTTAAGTCAATAAAAGAGTTATGGAAATGTTACTAAAATATTCTTGCAATCCTCTTTTTAGTAAATATCATAGTGTATTTGTATTCACTGAAACACTAACAGCTCAAATTATTTCTTATGGTATGATTTTTTTAAAATGAGTTATTTGTTTTGCAACACGAAAGTAGGTTGCATGTGTAAACAGTTTCTGACGCACATTAAGCAAAACAGTAAACAGAAATATTATTTAATCGCTTTAGACTTGAACAGAGGTCAGAGCTGTAATCCCTTTTCCCTTGCTTCATCTCACTTTTTCATTTTAATTGTTTGAGTTTTCCACGGTACGCTAGTTTGTTTGCTTTCTGAATCTGTGTGTCCTGTAGTTGAAGGGATAGCCTGCAGGTAGTATTTCCCTACACATATGTTACATGCGGGATGGTTTAATTAGAATTTTGACTAACATAATTACCTTACCGTATATCGTTTAAAATTGAAAATGAAATTTTACTTGAGATGTCTACTAAATCAAAATTACTATAAATAAGGTCAGAATGCTCCACTTATATGAGCGTCTCTCTCTTTTATTTCCTATTTCTTGCTAAGAAAATTGAAAATGGTCTCGAATTAAAGTTTTGAGAAGAACCATTTCTGTTTTCCTTGGTAAAATCAGAAGATTATAGTTGAGTTTCATACATGGGTAAGATCTTACGTCATAGGCAAGGTTCGGTTTCGAGGTTAGACTTGACATGTTGTTAAGATTTAATTTAGGTGGTCAGGTGAAGATTTTACGGTAAATGTAAGCTTTAACATATATTCTCTTGTAAGGGCTGACTTCTAACAGAATACATAATGCCGATTGGTCCTATCCCTGTCCCGAGACATTCAGATTCGCAGAAACAACTTTGGTGATAATACACATCAAAGAGATGTCTCTTCGACTTTAATGGGATGTAACTGTCACAGTGAGAACTTTTAAGATTTTGGAGATATCCACTAAATTTCTGCATGCTACAATAGAAACATTAAGGGTAATGGAAATATCACCGAGCTTTACCTTGGATTTCAATAGGATGTGTCTTTTAAAGTAAAATAATAATAATAATAATAATAATAATAATAATAATAATAATAATAATAATAATAATAATAATAATAATAATAATAATAATAATGGAAATATTCACGATATTTCCCTTGGATTTCAATGCGATGTATATATCTGTCACAATAGAGATTTTAAGGATAACGGCAATGTCCACGGGATTTCCCTTGAATTTTAATCAAATGAGAATATCACGAGGCAATATTTGGATGTGTACAGCGTGGTCCAGAAGTACGCGTACCCCTAATTGGTGTTTTCTGACGGTTTTAGGTTTTACCCACATTTGTTTGGTAACATTACGTGGCATTGTCTGGTAACATTGCTTGGCATTGTCTGGCAACATTGCTATCCATGTTCATTTGTTTTCTGCTATTTTCTGCTTGGTAACAGCTGTTTGCAGTGACGTTTCCTAGCCGCTGGATTGGAAGAGGTTGTGCATCTTCACCAGCTCCCTTTGCCTGGCCTCCAAGAAGTCCCGATCTGAAGACACTAGACAATGCTCTCTGGGGTTTCATAACGCAACAAGTAAGAAACACTTGATATCACACAATTCAGGAATTACGAGCAGCTCTGGAACACGCCTTCACCCTCGTGACTCTGGAGTATATCCGCAAAATATCTGCGAGAACTTCGCGTAGAATTCAGCTGTGTTACGACGTGGATGGTGATCATACCGATGTTTATGATTCTTAAGACTTCAAGGTAACTGTGTACAGACATTCTACCATAACTAACCCTATACAGTTGAAACTAAAGGAAGGTACGCCCACTTCCGGACCACCCTGTAAAAGTCGTTTTATGATCATTCCTCGATGAGCCAGAAATGTCCCGCAAGAGTCCTGGTGGAAGCCCCGTTTCTAGGACATAAGCGGACATCTGTACCGCTTGGATGCCAAGTGGTATAACCCCAAATTTGAAGTTTTCCACGAGAGAACTTTGCACTTCAATATATCATGTAAACTGATTCAAGAGAATATATCCGCTACCAGCATTATAAAATAAAATAAACTTCATATCTATGCTATTGGATATAATCACAGAAAATTACGAATTTTCATGAGATAATGAATTTCAAAGTTGTCTTCTGAAAAATTTCCATTTTAGAGTTACGTCCCTTGGCATCCAAGGATCTGCCTACAGGATTTTTTTCTGTAGGATGTCCAAAGGATACCGCTGTGTTATGTGGATTATTACCTGATGTATTTCACAAAATTAAAGCTCTCATGAATATACATTTTCAGCGGCAGATATAAAGAGTGGTAGAGGTATGATGCATATTGCTTTTTAATGTAATCGGTATAGTACTCCTATTATTCCTTCCAATGGTATATTAAGGCATCAATACTAGCATAAAAGAAACAATCTATTTTAAGTTCGTCAAATTAGTTCGTTGAGGACTTGCTAAACTTCCATATCAGTTTTGAATCGCCTACCAACCACAATATGCTTCATTCATAACCTGGCTATTACAGATAGGGTCAATGTGTTTCTGTGCTTCACCAACCAGTATTAATTCGGTATTTAATTTACACATCTTGACTTAAGTTACCGAACTCAGTGTACCAAATCCACATCTGTTTCCACCTAGCCTTCGCAACTCCTAAATCCATCCCTCCTTGCCAAACAATCCTAAGTTGCGAACACGTATCTTGCATCAGAGCCTCGCATTGTCAGTTCTAACACGGTCAAACATGAAAGCATGTACAGTCACGTTCAGAATTATTGTTGCATGTCTATAAATGTGTTGTTGTAGGAATATAATTTGATACCAAATTCGCCCGGTGTTTCTTATAACGTTAGTATGTGTATAACATGTATGTGGCAAATTTCATGTCAAAAGAGCAGTAAATAAGAACAATAAAATGAAAATAAAACTTTCTTGTCCATTTAACAACATTTTATTTTACTCATTCTAATTTTCGTATTTATAATTTTTTTCCTATGAAATTTACCACAAATATACATTTCCCGATTACACACATAGTATCAGTATTAAAAGTATTTTGCAAAATCATTATCAAATTATATTACAAGAAGACAGTTATAGATATGTGACAATCATTTTGGACATGAGTGTATTTAGTGTAATCAGATATTTTTGTGTCTAAAGATTACCTCGCCGTTGAAATTTATAATCAGCTTGCTGAGGTGAACGTTGCTAGTGTCATATCACGGAAACGGGTACAAATATATTGCCATTTGTTTTCATTTCAGAAACAGCGATGTTCAAAGCAACTTTGAAATTAAAATATATTGTATTTATTTATATTATTCTATTCTAACGTAATGATGTGCGTTTATCGCATAAACAATTTTAGTTTCCTTTAGACCTAATTGCAGACACTAAAATAATGACATTCGATCCTTGAAATGAAATTAACGATTTCCATTACTCAAGAATTGAGTCAGTCCACGATCAAGAGTGCAATAAAAGATTGTATAAAGTACCACGAGTTGAATTATATATATGTTGTTACGTTGCAATATTAAACATATTAAACATATTGTTATTAGAAGAACTTAATAATGTAGATGAGTGTTGCCACAAGTTCGATCCCTATAGAAATTTAGAATTACTGTAAATTTTGTTCAAGCAGCGTCAACTTTGATATTAAATCAATGACGCAGTATGGAAGCTTTCCCAAATAAAATTTTGTACAGTCAAAAAATTTTATACAAATTTCATCGACTTAAACCAATAAGTTTATTCATTTACAAGTAAGAAGCAGAGCAGATTTGTTTACCTTGTGTTGAGTCTACATTTGACTTCTAGTTTTCCTCAGGCGTAAAACGTTTGTCGCTTTTATACAATTCAAAAGTGATGATTTATACGAAGGGTATGCTTAATATTTACGAAAATAATGTGTAATTAATACATGAAGCTAATAGTTTTACACTTACTCTTCAAATGTAAGAATACATTTACAAAGAAAGAAAGAAAAAAAGATTAAATAAAATTTTGTTGACCGGGTAAAGTTTTAAATCTCGTTGATGAGTTAATTACTAAAGAACATGTTTTGCTTCCCCTGATTGAACAGGGAATCTAATATGATAAACAATAATAATTAAAACATAAATTAATCACGTACATATAACGAATTTAGTTTTCTGAAATGTCAACTGGAAGTGAATCATTTGCAATTTCAACTACTTCCAGTTTTAGAAGAGAGATTAGATTCCAGATAGAATATATACCTGGGCCATGTAATTGACAACAGAAAATCACGTGTCGCTATATAGTATCGTTTTTATTCAGCACAGAGAAACAAACGTTTATAGTGTACGTAAAAACTTAGGTTACATGTGTAAATTCTGCAGTGTTTGAACTTAACGTACGACTGTAGCAAACGTATAATTGAAAAGGTATGTTTTATAATACTTTCCGTATAGGTGTTCCGTTTATATGAAAGAAAGAACTGTATATAGGCGGACAGGATTTCACATACGGATTTACATATATTACATGCAGCTGACGTATGTAATATACGGAAGACTGTTAGATGTCAGACATTCTGCAGCGCCATGATGTAACATGTAAGGGCAGTGTGTATGTAGCATTTGGATAACATATGCTATATACAGATTTACGTAGTAAACATAAGGATACCGTACATTCGTGTAATATACTGCTGTCCGGATAAAGGATTTTTCTCAGTGTCTACCGATCAACGTTAAATCAGAAAGTTATTAGTTTCTGTCACTTGAAAGGGTTAAGAAAGAAAATGGTAGCTTTTCTTACAATGCTAAGTCGATTCTAGAAAATCGCTTCTCACGATCTCTTATTGTGTAGATCAATATTGAGACATAAGGTTGTAGTAGCTTTCAATCACTCTTGGTTTTAGTATAGGGTTACGGGTGGAAACGAAAAGGTGTTCCTGGGACGCTTAATTGATTGTTGAAAACCGCTTCCGCTATCCAATATTATTTTCGCTCTAGAGTGATCAACGTTTATTTCAACCACTTACGGACTGAATATCTTTTCCATCAAAGAACTTCATTCCTACCATTTGGTCCTCTATATTTTATCCAAAATTGACGATAACTCATCAAATAGTTTTGGAGACCTTTTGTCTCCTGAACGGATACACGAGCAAACAGGGTCAATGTTACACAAAACCAAACTGTTTTAAGTCCTTCAGTGTGGGTGGCGAGTTAACTCGTGTCTTCAAAACGCACCTGCTGCGCGGATGGCGTATATATACGCTTTCATTTTGCTTTGGTTATTTTGTATTGCGTATGGCGAATATACTTGCTCATAGTATGAGTAATATTATCCCGACAATATTTAGCGAGTTTGCGCTCAGCTGGTTTCAATTGTTGCTTAATTAAAAGAAGAAGAGGACAAAGAAAGAGAGTTTGGGCTTCGTCAAATACAGTTTTCATTCTTTGTTTTGTTTGAGAGCAGACAGCACAGTAATGGCTTTAAAACGATATTTCAAAGATGCTGACATCGAGGAAGAGTTATTAATTAGTGATTCTGATGTAAGTGATTTTGAAACAGATTTAGAATCAACATCCAAAGTTCTCAAAAAAAAAAAAAAAAAACTACACTTTTTACAGCGGTTCGCATCTGAAAATTACGCACTGAAGGAGTTGAACTTCTATAAGCAAACCTAAAACAGTTAAATGTCTAGGTGTTACATTTGACCCGAAATTAACTGTTCATTAAACACGTCAAAAAGGCTACTTATGATGCTTTTAAATTATTACGATTCACATAGTTATGAGAGTTTCAGTAATATTGAATTACTTTTGAAAATTTATTACTCATATCTACGCTCCAAGCTGGAATATGCTGTTGTAATTTGAAACAACTCGTAACAAAAATATCGCCAACAAATTGAAAAAGTTCAGTCAAAATTTCTTAGCTATTTGATTTACAAAGTAACTGGAATTTATCACTCACTTGAAAATCATAACTTACCGGTAGACAATTTTAATATTTACTCATTAGAACAAAATGTTTGTAATATTGCTATTCTGGTATTTCAGCCAAAAAACAAAAACAAAAAAAAAATAGTTAAAAATGAATTTCATTATTCGAACTTTATATCAATACTAGCAGCGTTCACCCCGCTTCGCTGCGGTCACCCCGGAACGCAATAAACTTTGTTACTTAGATAATTTTTACTTTTTCGCTTTCAAGTGATATGATAAAAACCATAGAAGATTGCAGTAAATCTTAACATTATATCGCCTGTCATTTATCTTAACCCGCCCCGCTTCGCTGCGGTCATCCCGGTGCTGGCATATTGTAAAAGTGTCTGTAAAAATAAGCAAATCAATTAAAAAATTTTAAACAGAAGATTCAAGCTATTTTCCGCTGTATATCGCCTGTCATTTATGTTAACCCGCCGAGTGACACGGTCATGCGGGTTGCATATAAATACGTTTATTTTTACCTATGATGAACTAATAACAAAGGATTTGTACGTTATGGACACTTGAATGGTCAATTATCTCAAGACACTGGTAATTAAAAATTAAAGTGATATGATAAAAACCATCTAGGGTCCAAATCCTAATAACCCCCCAAAAATGAAAGAAATTGGTTCAGCCGTATTAGCGTGATGAGCGGACAAAAAATTGTACGTTCTCTTTTATATATATAGATTAAACTTCACTTTCCTTCAGTGAGGACTAGAACTAATAATACAAATGTCTTCTACTGCAAAAAGTCTAGGACTAACATAATGTTGAAGTCTCCAATCTAGAGAATGTTCATTTTCAGAAACCGTGTCATTATTGTTCTATTCAACATTTTAGGGTCCGTTTTAAGCCCATAAGTTTAACATTGTTCCAGACCGAAATTACTGCGTTAGGCAACCAGTAGAGAAGTTACGTATGGTGGGTTGACGAACGTTGCAGGCGCTTTGCTTAAATCTGAATGGCAAAACCTATTGCATGCTGGCAACTTCAAAGACCTCAAGAGACACAATGAAGCGTACTTGGACGGACATGGATTTATTAGAAAAAAATTCCACTTGAAATCATGTTATTTATACAAACTCACTCCACCATCTATACATAGCAATTCACTTCCTTTGTGAGTCTCCTATCCTTTACTTGCGTGAGTAAGGAAAGGAGACATGCACACATGGAACAAGATTCACGGTCATAACAGAACGACTGAGTAGACAGCGCAGATATATATAAAATGACTATGTTCGTAACTTAATAACTCTTGAACCACCCGACCAATCTCGATCAAATTTTCAACATAGATGAGGTTCGGGCCTGGGATGTTTTTTATGATTTCACTTTGATGATGTATCTTAGAGAAGGGGAACGGGATATATATATATATATATATATATATATATATATGATCGAAAATTATCTATATTAGTGTCGAATTCGTGGTTTTTGGGGTCTCTAAGTTGATTGATGACAGTTTTGGTGCTCTTTATGTCAAAATAAAACGTATTCTTCCCACGAGGAGAACGGGTATTCTGCTAGCAAATAGATAAGAAATGATTTTTTTTTTGCCATCTCATACATTTTTTTCCGGATGTTGAAATCGGAAGTTCTATATCAACTAGTTCTGGTATAATAGACAGAGAAAGGTTAAAATTTAATCTACACCCTACTATTCTTCAGATGAGGACTCGTATACATCAATTTTCTCGTTATGTCAAACCATCTATGTTCTTATAGTTATCCAATATCCACAGACATATGAATCGTCTTATAAAACTGTCAACATCTTTGAATAACGTAGTTTGGAAATATAATAGTAGCCTCAGTTAATAATGAAGTGTAAGTTACAATTGATTTGAAAGTAAATAAACATTTTTGGCATACACTGCATATTCTAAGGATTCCCACCTTTCAGTGCTAGCACATGTTATCCATACAACACGTGCCACTGTCTACAATCATCAGCAGTGTTTCTTCCAGACTTGTTTTTCGGGGTGCACTGCCCCCCCCCGGAGCTCTGAGAGTGCCCCCCGGAGGAGACCAAAATAATACTTCTATAATAATTATAATAATAAATAGAATAGTATCAGCAGCGCCCCCCAGAATACTAAGTGTGCCCCCCTGGAACATTGGTTCTGAAAGAAACACTGATCATCGGTACAGCAGACGATACACAGGAACTAACCAGGAAGACCGACGCCAGCACGACAGGACCCAAGGAGGAACGAGCCATCCAGAAATGGCCTATAAAAATGGACCCGAAGAGAACAGACAGAAGTATCAGTTGACCACTAATCGCTTAACCTATACCTGCTCTTGAGGTCGCTCTGAACGAAGGAGTACTCCCTTGCCACAAATCCCTGGAGGCTGCCATAAACAAAGGAGTTTACCAAAGTTCCGTATCCTGAAGTCCTGAAGTCACTACAGACGTCTTGGAGACTGCCATGAGCTAAAGAGTTCCCGTGCAGAACATTTCTTTGCTTCACCTTTCTTGTTATAAGGAAGATTCTGATATATTCACTTTGTATATACAAAGACTGTTTTGTAATATTTTATAAAATAAATTCGGTGAAGGGCTAAATCCCGAGCTGTTATTGCCTCTACCTAATAGACATTACGATATATTTGTTTGATACGTTCATAACGTTAATTCATTTTGGAACTGCAATTGATTTCGGTGGAAGTGTGGATAATATGGTGAAATTAATTTTAATTTATCCACAAAATGAAACCTCAATCATTTTAACAGTGTTCGTTTGTCTCTGTGATATTCAAACGCGCATTTAATAAATTACGTTCATATCTATGGTATTAATCAAAATAAGCTACATAATTTTATTTTATAATAGCGGTTTTATTTTACCTATTATTATTACTATTAAAGAATTACATACAAAATTTACAATTAAAAATGTATATATTTATGTGATATTTTGCGCATTTCCTTTTATTTTTGTTAATTTCAAGGAAATTACTAATTTAATATCTTTTATTTATAATGACACACTGATCAGAAAATATATCATGTTTAATTTGTACTATATTCACACGCAGAATTTACTCTGCAAACATGAAATAATGACATACACTTAAAAGTTTTTATTATTTAAGATTATCCTCTTAAACAAGATAGCTCGTTGACATTTAAATATAAAATAATTTTTAGCCAAATTAAAGATAAAAACTTTTCAGGCAATAAAAAGTGAAAATATCCTATATAGAGGCTTTTCAAATTTTGAACTTTAGTGCAAAACTGCTTCTACAGTATTATTTGTTGTTAGAATATGGAATGAAATGAAATCTTTGAGTTTAAGGTCCCACTTAGGGCCGCGGTGGCTTAGTGGCAGAGCGTTCACCTCTGGTGTGTAGGAATTGGGGGTCCTTGGTTCGATCCCAGCTCCCACCAAGTGAAGTAGACAAACACCGTATGCCTGAGTTCTCCCATTTCCTCCCACTTTCTTCATTAAACCATTTTATTCATTCCTCATCATCTCCGTCTCCTTTAGCCTAGCAGGCATAAATGTGGGACGTAAAACTTAAAGATTTCATTTTCATTCCATAACGTCGCACGATTATGCCTATTAAGATAAGGGATACAGATGCCTAAGGCAAGTGAATGATGATGGAAGTATTGGTGGAATGAAATGTGGGAGGAAACGAGATTACTCTGAGAAAACCAAGGACACGATGCTGTCCACCACAAACTCACTTCGCCGGGTATTGAACCAAGAACCCCATGCACCAGAGATAAGCACCCTACGATTGAGCTATTTTGCCCACTATTTATTGTTAGAATGCTTCCAAGTCTTAATAACTGTTTCCTGTTCTATTACGTCATTATCAAACTTATTGGAATGAGATAGCAAGATTAGGATCATGCTAATATTATGATATTACTACGTTCGTCCGTTCGTCCGTTACTCCTCACAACAATTCGGGAATTAAAGCGAATTTTTGAATTCTGTTTCTTGCAATAAACAGCTAGAGCAACTATCTAGACCGAGTTCGATAATGGAGTCAATCCATTAACATCTTAATGGATAACGGTGACTTGAACAATGCCTGATCATAACTTATATGGATATACATGCAAATATGTGATAAAGTTAGTATTTTTTTAGATTGAAAGGTAAAATATTTTTAAACATGAAAAGTGTTTTTTGAACACAACATAATTCTTTTGGATTACTTCTTCTTGTTCTCAACCCTAGGTTGACGGACAACACGGAAGTTTTAAAACTTTTCTCTCCGTTGGGACAGCAGTTTAATATATGATAGGGTCTCTTCTTCGTAATTGCATCTAAATATTCTATTCTTGGTCTGCCTCTTCCTGGTTTTCCTTCTGTCTTTCCCTCTATCAGCACGGTGATCCCATCAGAGTGTCGAATAAGATGGCCAAGCATGCTGTTTCTTTTTTTCCCTATTATCTTCATGATCTGTCGTGCTTCATTAGCTTTTTTAGTGCGTCTTCATTCCTTTTCCTCTCGGTCCATGATACGCACAGCATTCTGCGCCAACACTACATTTCAAATGCTTCTAGCTAGGATATTTCAACTTTTCTCAATGTCAACGTCTCTGATCCGTAAAACGCCATGCTCCATACCAGAGTCTTAATAAATCGTTTTCGAACGTCAAACGACACATTTCTTGATGTTAGTGGTCCTCTTTTCCAATTGAGTGCTTGTTTAGCCTGCGTCTTTTTCACTTCTTCCATCCAAGGATATTAGACTTTCTTTTACGAGAACGTCTTAATGTCTTCGATTTTCTCTCTATCTAGCCATACGTTTGCCCCTTCCTGTCCTGCGTGTAGTATGGGAGCATACTTTAAGCCTAAAGTAAGTACAGTTGTTGTTTAAACTAACGCTAAATAGATTTCAAGATGTTAAAAGATTTTCACTTAAACTTCATAAAATATTAGTGAGATTAAGAACTGGCCTATCTCGGTTATGAGAGGCACATACTACTGATCTATTCAACTACCAGCATTTACAAGTGTAAGATTGCTTGGTCATCTATATCCTCTTTACGAAAGTACTGTTTGGCTAGAACTATCCAGCACAGTATATAACTATTCACCTTAATTAATATCATATTACAATGCTTACTTCGATTAATAGAGTTTGAGAGGGCAATATCTCCATACTCTTTGATGGGGATCCCACTTTATCATCCTACTAATTGTTTGTTTCCTGGTGGGGACACTCGATCGAAAATTTGTCACTGCATTTCAGCCACCTATCCTGACTAGGTACATTCGTTAAGTATCCCCACGGGATACGCGTAAAATTGATTCAAATGCAAAGTTCTCCGTGGCCCAATGCGTGTTCTAGTAATTTTAGCTGTCTATACCGGCCATTTATATATTTATGAGCGTTCATATATATCCGGAATTCAATTATAAACTACCATAACTCTTGGACACAAAATTACTTTCAGTTTCTTTAGATGTAACTCGACATAAATGTCGTCATATGCAAAAGAAATTGAATCAAATACTGCTTCTCTGACATGTTTAGCGGTGCTTTAGTATAGGTCCTCAGCGCACAGTTTGAGAACTACCATTATTAAAAAAAACTTTATTTGCAACAACTAAAATATTTGCTTTTTTGAATGTAGTATCCTTTGCAACAACCTGATTATATACAATCTCGATTATATGGGTGAGTGGTTTTTACTGGAATATTAATAGTTAAGAACCCTGTATCTTTTGTCTGAATAGTACAGCTCGTTATTATGCATGTTTCTAACTGACCGAACCTTATATATAGAGCTGAAAGCATTGTTTTTTTTTTTTTTTTTTTTAAATCCTTCCGACGGCTTTTCTGCCTCTGAAATTTTGAGCTGTTTTAAAACTCAATTCTAATATAGATATAATAGTCCGTTGAATTTTCCTTTTTCACAGTACAATACGAAAGGAAAGAATAGCCAGTGAGTTCTAAAAAGGAAAAAGCATAAAAAATTTGAAGTTTCAAAGAATATTGGTCATTGGAGAGAAAAGAAAAGGGGCAAATAGGCGAACACAGAGCATTCTCATCGTCCAACGAATTGTTTGTTGCACTGTTAATGTTCAACGAACAAAAATATTCTAATATGAAGATGAACATGTACCGTAAACGTAACTAGCATTAACCGATAGAAACATTAATACGTACTTTTTTGGGGGCGAAACATCCGTTTCATGACATGTTTTCGAGACGAGACAGCCCCAAACCTCGCCTAATGCGCAACACTAAACGTGGCAGCTAGATTTCCTTTCATAGTATTATCACTTAATACAAATAGTATTTCTTCAACTGTTTCAAGCATGCACTGCAAAAAAATGTATGTGGCGTACGTAAAATCGTATGTTACATTTATAAATAATGTAGTTTTTGGATTCAACATACATCAAACGTATAACTGAAAACGCATGTTTTATAATACTTTTTGTAGAAATATTCCATCTGTACGTACTTTCCGTATGAAACAATATAGGTGGTCAGGATATTGTACCGTACATAAGGAGTTTCTCAAAGAACTGGGAATGCAGTTATCTCACCCTATATGAAGGAGTGCCTGATATTGAATTTTCCCAGGAATTTATCTACTGGTATCAAAAATATTTTTTGTATTGAAGACTAACCATCATCTATACGTGGTACAGTCCGCAGCAAAAAACCTGCAAAATGAGCAATATAAGTTTATTGTGAAACTACGCCTAACAGCGCAGGGAATCAACATGACGTCTAAGTGGCACGAATCACGCTAGGAGAAACCTCTGCGTCCTTCCCTGCAAACTTATTTTGGATCCTAAGGCTTCGTTGTTTCACAATAAACTTACATGCTCATGTTGTAGATTTTTTGCTGCGGACTGTATAACACTTGCTCTTCCGAATCAAGCATGATGTACCTCAGGAACAAGGACAGATAAACAAAATATTTTCGTACCAGGTGTAAAATGGCTGTTTACGCTGAGTACGAAAAGGAAGTATGCACTTCATACAGTAAAGAGTAGGGATGGCCGGAATCGGTTCCTAATGGAACCGGTTTTCGGCTATGAACGGATCCGGTTCTAGAAGATCCGGTTCAGGAACCGGCTTTTGGAATCCAGGTCTGGAACCGATTTCCAAGATCCGGTTTCGGAACCAGATTTTCGGATCAAGGTCTGGAACCGGTGCCTAAGATCCGGTTCCGGAACCGCTTCTGAATTTATGTATGTTGTCGTATCTTAAGGAGGAACGTGTAAACGTAATCGAACAGAATTTTTTTGTGTGTAAGTTACAACTGATTTTATTTTTCGTAAACGAGTTCTGAAACAAATGGTGTAATACAAAATCACTACTGAACATAAATAGCTCGGAGTCATTCCAGCTTTCACTACTCAAGTAACTTTTCCTATGTGTATTTTAGTATTTCCGTTTAAAAAATACGATAATAATGTATCTACGGACAATTTCAATTCCTACAAATTCTAAATACGTTGCAATGCAAAGACAAAATTACAGCTACAGAAAGAAAAGCTAGCCATTTTTTGTTTTCATATTGCACTAAACTTTAGTAGGCTATTTAGAACAGGTTTCCTGCTCTTAACGGATCCGTTTCTACAAGGTCCGGTTCCGGAACCGGGTTTTTCGAACCCAGGACTGGAACCTGCTCCAGAACCGGTTCTGAAAGCCGGATCTTCAAGATCGCCGATCACGTTACCATTTTTTATGTATGTATTCTAGGGTTAATACCACTTTATAAACATCTTTTGTACCTTTCAGAATGACCTAAACTCAGCGCGAGATTAGCTTGAATTGAAGAAAAAAAAAACATGCGGTTATCACTCTCCTATCAAATGCATAAGACATTTTGTAAAGAGTTTCTTCTCTTTTGCTAAGCATGTACATTCATGTCCAAAATGATTGTCGCATATCTATAACTGTCTTCTTGTACGAATATAATTTGATAATGATTTTGCAGGATACTTTTAATACTGTTAGTATATGTATAATCGGGAAATGTATATTTGTGGTAAATTTCATAGGAAAAGAGTTATAAATTCGAAAATTAGAATGAGTAAAACAAAATGTTACTAAATGTTCTATTTTCGTTTTATTGTTCTTATTTACTGCTCTTTTGACATGAAATTTGCCACATACATGTTATACACATACTAACGTTATAAGAAATATCGGGCGAATTCGTTATCAAGTTATACATTCCTACAACAACACATTTATAGACATGCGACAATAATTTTGGACATGAGTGTATATCACCTTTCAAAACCTTGGCTAATGGGTTACACTGAGACGAAGCGTGGCTCACAAGGCTACATTTTTTTAAAAAAATCTAACTATAATACATTTTCATTACAGTGTTACTTTTCTCAATTTTCTTTTGTTGCCAAAATTGTGTGTTTATTCTGTTAATTTATTATTTGATTAGAATAAAATATCTGTGGATAGAGAAAAACAAGCAAGCAGAGAAAGCACTAAACTAGTTTGAATTTTGTTAGGAAAAGCAAGATATTGTCCAGACAGTACGCTACGATATAGTTTAATTCTTAGTCTGTATAACTTATTAAGAGCGATCTCTGACATTCCGAAAAAAAAAAAAAAAAAAAAAAAAACAGTGATATGGACGACAGATCAAAAATCTTGTGACATTAACGTACTGTTATTAAAAAAATACGATAGACAATTCAAGGATATTTAAAGATGAAATGAAATCTTTGAGTTTTAGGTCCCACGGTTATGCCGGTTAGGCTAAAGGAGACGGTGATGATGAGAGATGAGTGAAAATGGTGGAATGAAGAAAATGGGAGGAAACGGGAGAACCTCGAGAAAACCCACGAGCACGGTGTTTGTTTGTCCACCACAAAGTTCACTTGGCGGGGACCCGGGACCCTCAGCACCAGAGGTGAACGCTCTGCCATTGAGCCACTGCACCCCCTCAAGAATATTTAAGTAAGAACTGTTTTCAAAGTACTTCTGAACCATGATATAACGAAGCAGTACTATCTAGATTTTTTTTCAGGTGCTCCGTCTGCATATAAAACCACTTTTTATATTCTCCTACTACCCCGTTTGGAGCACCCGGCGGGAGCTCATGTTGTTCGGATTCCACGTTAATCAGTAGGTCCACGTCTCATATAGCCTCGGTGCTGAACGGGACGTTAAACTCAAAATCACCTCACCTCACCCTTTTGGAATAGCTTACATGTGTCAATTTTGATTTCATTTCTTGCATGCAGCTGGATGATATTTGCGTCAACTGTAATTCTTTCGTTTTTTTTTTTTTTTTTATAAGCAAGAAACCACAAGCAGAAGATCAATTGACCGAATTGGCTTTTTATTGTTTTCAGTTAAGTAATGCTGTCACATTAGTAGCTGAGTAACGCTATTAGTTTTATAGGGTTATATTACAATATAAGGTGTTAGCAGGGGTGCCCACAAGGGGGGGCTATGACGCAAACTGCGTCATTGAAATATTTGGGGGGTTAAAAATCTATATAAATATGTTTGAGGGGGTGTAAAAATTAATCGAAAAGATTGTTTTTTCATGGAAGAACACCTACGGATAGACAATTGAGGGGGGGTGCGTCATTGACATGAGGGGGGTGGGCACCACTGGTGTTAGTAACAGGATAATAATATTAACGTCAAAGTAAACTATCCAATGATACTGTTGTAGTATACACGATTTTAAAATACAGTAGGCCTACGGATATAATCACACTGTGAACATGATATTAAATTTTGCAGAAAGGAAACAAGGTAGTTCAGTGGTAGAGCGCTTACCTCTGATGCTTGGGGTCCCAAATTCGCTCTTTGTTTTCTATTTGTTTGTTTGCTTTTATGTATTTCCTTACTCTTCTCTTCTTCAACTACTTTGGAAAGCAATTGGTTTCATATGCTGCAAATCATTTATAGGCCTACATGTAATACCAGGGGTAAAAGTGAGGGGGAACGCGCAAGGGCACCGATCTTCGGGGCCTAGGAGGGCCGGACCTCGCAAAAGCTCATGTAGGCCCCTGCATTGTATTTATGAATATACAATATTTGGCATAATTTGAGTGCAATTTGTCTTAAAATCCTCATATGTATGCCTTCTGCATCTGAATGCCCCCCCCCCCACAAATTTACAGAAAAATCGGGGCCCTTGGGAACGCGAGAGGACATCGTACCCCCACTTCCGAAAAATATCTATGGCGTCCTTCCACTTCGTAAAAAAACTTAACAATGGGCAAAGATATGAAGGGGGGGGGGCGGAGTGAGTCATGTCTCCCCTTACCTTTTCAGATCCACTTTTATTCCTGCATAATACTGTATATATCTTTTATTGTTTTACGTATTTCTGGTCCTGTATATGCTGAAGTCATTAGACGTCAATTTTCTTCAATTTTACATTTTATAAAATACCTATAAACCCATATGACAACATTAAATTAAAAAAGATAACACTAGAATATATTCTGCAACAGAGAGGACAAAAATTCTACACTCTATTTCTACCTGAGAATTACGAGAAAATTATTATGACATCATGAACTATCATGTTGTATTTCTAAACTAAAAATAGAGTACGAAAATGTGCATCTACTTTATTTCGTAATGCGTCCTATATTCTAGATAGATCTCTTTTCTAAATGTTAGTATTGTGTTTTGATTTACAAAGCTTCCCAAAATACAGGGGGGTCATTATGCCATTCATGTGGGAAACATTTATTTTAGTGCGGAATATATATATATATATATATATATATATATATATATATATATATATATATATATATATATATATATATATATATATATATATATATATGCGGAATGATCAAAAACTAAGGTTACAAGGCCGATATTTCTGGAGTTTCGTGTGCAGTAATTTTAATACACGGAGTTGGCAACCATGCAGAGTTTCAGCCATTGCCCCGTACGCCGCTAGGTGTAAGTAAACACAAATGGCGACTCGTTTAGAAAACTGGTTTCGCGAAGAACTCTGCTCAGTTATTTGATTTCTGTGGGCGAAACATGTAACTGCTGCTGAAATTCACGGCAACTGTTAGAAATTTACAGAGAGACTGTAATGTTTCGTCAGTATGTCGCAGAATGGTCTCGAAAGTTTGCGGCTGGTAGAGAAAACGTCACCGACGAGGAACACTTGTTGAAGCAGTTTCGCTGGGACATCATCGATCACCCTCCCTACAGCCCGGACGTTGCTCTAATCGACTTTCGCCTTTTGTCCGCACCCGAAGGAGCACCTCGCTTCACTTCAGACGAGGAAGTGTTTCCTGACGACATCAGTACACACGCAAGGACAGATTTTTTTTTTTATCAGGAAAGAATCTTAAAACTCATCCCACGATGTGACAAGTGCCTAAACCGGTTTTGAAACTATGCCGAAAAATAACCTAATGTATGTATTATCTATTGGCTGTATTGATTTTATGAAATTATTTATACACGTTTCACTGCAAGCGTTGTAACTTTACTTTCTGATTAACCCTCGCATTTATAATTAATTAACAGAACAAAATCTTTGACAGCATACACATTTCTCTCTAGATAATACTCGATATCTGTAGTAATGTACGGTCATTTACAATCGTATTCAATCACAAAAGGGGATCCCTCATATGAAATTGAAAAATAATTTGTGATATCTGTTTATTTTATTTTGTAGTTATTCTTGAGTTGGTCAATTCTAATAATGATTGATTACAATTAAATCACGTACGATGCTAATACGTTACAGAGGAGAAACTAAGCTCAAAGAATAACTTAATTTGAAAGGAGTTTTATTTCGCGTGTAGAATATTACAGGGTGGCACATTCGTCACGCATAGGTTGAAACAGTGTATAACGTTTGTGTAAATGCAAGTAATTATTCTTGTCACAGGAAAGAAGTACATGTTTGGGAGATTTGAAAACACTATGTGTGAAAAATTATGTCCTTCAAATGTCCGCCATTTGCAACCTCACAAAGGTTGGCTCTTTTCAGTACATTGTCCATAACTTTACGAAGAGTTGCTGGCTGTAACGCACGGATCTCTGCCCTTATGTTGTTTTTGAGTTGCTCGATGGTTGTTGGTTTGTTGACATACACACGTTCCTTGAGATATCCCCAAAGGAAACAATCTGGAGCAATTAAGTCAGGGGAACGTGATGGCCAGTTGAAGTCGGTATGCTCTCTGGGTGAGTATGATTGATCTTTGATTTTCAAAATACAGTTCAATCAGTTTCGTGCATTGTTCAGGACTCAATCTCTCCATGATGAATCTCCTAGAATTCCTTTACAATCCTGAAAAAGAAAAACTTCCATTAATAACTTACCAAACAAAATATGAGGCATTAAAACCCATGCGTCACATATGTGCCACTCTGTACTTTCCTTTTCTCGATGATTTTTATATTGATGTCTCTTGTCATCTCCGAAGCTTTATAATACAGATCCCACTGTTTAAAATATTATACGAACAAGTAGAGCTATACATAGGAGTCTATTTGTCTAGTGAAATGTATAGGTGCACTGTCATTTCTCATTTCCTAAGAATGGGCGTTTTGGCACTTCAAGTCTTTGTCTTCCTCAGCTGGTAACACCTTTTACTCGTCATTGGCGTTTTGGCACTCCAGATGAATTTTTCTCAGCTGATAATTCCTTTTATTTGTCACTGTGCGCTTTGGCATTCCAGGGGATTTTTTTTTCTCAGCTGGTAATACCTTTTATTCGACACTAGGCATTTTGGCACTCCCGGTGATTTTTTCTCAGTCGATAATATCTTTAATTCGTCATTGGGCATTCTGATACTACAGTTGATTTTTTTCTCAGCTAATAATACCTTTTATTCGTCACTGGGCGCTTTGGTACAAATCAGACACATTTTTAATGTGTGGGCGTTATGCCACTGAGTTATCTCTCATTAACTCATAGAGGAATAAGGTCATAGATGGAATCTATTCTTCAGACGCTGAAATCTTTGCAAAACAATTTCCTGATATTACTTTCATATAGTATTATATATGAATAAATATTGAAACCGAAAACTGTATTTGTTTTACAACCTCCAGTTTTAAAAGAATGAAAAGTATTAACATGGAATCTATTTTTCGAATCCTGAACCAATATTTAAAGAAAGTTTCTCACCTCAAGCTACAGTTCTCGATCTATGGAAATCAATATTGACACTAGAAGGGGTAATAAATTTCTACCACTTCCGGTTTTAGTAAAGAAATAGGGTTAGAATAATATATATGCTTGGGAATTGATGACAAAAACCGTCTAGCTATCTAGTACCGTTTTTAATTTGTCAACCGATATTGAAATCGGAAATGGTTGATTTCATCCAGGGGGGGGGCGATCGCTCCCCAGAAGAACAAACTTTCTTATTTTTTATATAAATAAAACCCATCCCAAAGTTTGGAGCCCTTAAAAGTACCAGTATGACAACCCACCGCCCCCCCAGAAGTCGGTCCTGGATCCGCCCCTGATTTCTTCCACTTACGGTTTGATGTTAATGGAAGTAATGGAATCTGATGAAACCCCACTTCTAACTATCGCATACCGTTTCTGCGCAAGAGGCCGCAGTGGCTCAGTGGTAGAGTGTTCACCTCTAGTGTATGGGGTCCTTTGTTCGATCCAATTTCGGGGCCAAGCGAGCTTTGTTGTGAACAAACACGGTGTGCATGGGTTTCCTCGGTGTCCTCCTGTTTCCTCCCACTTTCTTCATTCCATCATTTCTTTCATTTCTCATCATCATCTCTTCTTCATTTGTCATCTCCTTTTGCTTAGCCGGCATAATCGTGGGACGTAAAACTTACATATTCTGC
This sequence comes from Thermobia domestica, assembly GCF_964235325.1. Lineage (NCBI taxonomy): Eukaryota > Metazoa > Arthropoda > Insecta > Zygentoma > Lepismatidae > Thermobia > Thermobia domestica. Next base: position 7,915,354 of record NC_137460.1, read on the forward strand.
GCTGATAGCTGTCAATAGATAGACAGACGGACGTGGTCGTTCTATGAAGACTTCCGATACTTATATACATCGTAGTTTGGAAGTCTAAAATGTAGCTTTTTCTTGAACGAGTAGTTCCCCTATGGCGACCGACTGGATCCGCCACTATCTACCACTAATTCTCCGTTGGTGACAGGAGAACTCACCAGTAATTCCCTTGTATCCTAGCGTTCTCTGAATATATATGGTAGATGGCTCTCAGAGAAGAAAACTCCCAGGTTACGAGAATGGATTCCACGAAAAGATAACAAATGGAACAGGAAACCAAACATGAGGTTTGCAGGTGAGAAGGAAAGGAAAAACAGGAAACGAAGACGAGATTTATTTTCTGGAATGACCAACTAAATTGTTATCTATCCCTTAGCATTACACAGGAAGGCAGTGTTTTATTATCTTGTATCCCATTGCATGCCTTAGGGTATTTTGAACGCGTACTGTAATTGAATTTTGGGAAAACTACAAACGACTTTTTTCTTTCTTTTTTCAACTCGCTATGCTACATTTAAATGCCATTTCCCAAACACGAAACATTTCGCTGAGTTCATATGATAAGAATCGGAATGGACGTTCAGTTAATTAATTTTGGTAACAACAGAAAAATTTATTAGCAATAAATAATTAAACATTTTTCGCTTTTAATTTGTACAGATTTAATTATCCTTTCATAATATAAATTATTCTCCACAATTTTTGTTTTACTGTTTAAATATCTATATACAGGGCGTTCTTTTTCATTGTATCTGACCATTTTTAACAATAAAAAGGCATTTACAGACAGTTTTTTTATGTCGTATTTACTTACTAATCCCTATAAAACTGAAATTGTGTATGTCGTAATTATATTTTTAAAGAAACCTAAGTACTCAGGGGTGGGGTGGCTCAGTGGTACAGCGCATATCTTTAGTGTATAGGGTCACTCGCTTCGATCCCCAAACAAGTATGTTTGCTATGAACAAACTCGTCTTTGTGAGTTTTCTCGGATGCTTCTATTTCCTCCAACATTCTCATTCTACTTATTCTGTCATAATCATTCACTTGGCTCTGTCTCCCTTAGCCTAACGGACGTAAACGTGGGACGTTAAACTGAAGAAAAAGAAGTCTAAGTTTTCCCTTACTGTTGAATAGGTAATAAGTTCGAAACTAGTCTACTATAGAATCTTAGTAGATAGTTATAGTCCTAACAGCTATTTAACAGGAAGTCTAGTTCTAGCAGCTATTTCAGTAGATAGTTTTAGTTGTATCCTGGAGAGTAGGTTCTCTACTCGGAAGTTGGCACGAGTGACAGGTGTGCCAACTTCGAATCGAAATTCAAATCGTGACAATTGGAACGGAACAGAAAGATGTGCACAGCGTATAAGACGCGGAATTGAACAACATGCAACAGAACTTTTTTTGGGGGGGGGGTGTTCTTTTGATATTAGGAATCACCTCCCCAAAGTTTGTGCACATCTTTCTGTTTCGTTCCAATTGTCACGATTCGAGTTTCGATTCCAAGTTGGCACCACTGTCACTCGTACACGACACGAAATTCGACAAAGTTTACAAAAAAAAAAAAAAAAAAAAAAGAAGAAGAAGATGCTATTTTTCAGGTTTATCAAAAATTAATCATGAAAATTTTCGGTACGCTTACCCCATTGTATTTTGTTCCGCTGAATGAGATCTATAAATTTGTGTGTGTCTCATATTTGGCATTTTTTCATTGAAACGCTGATAATATTGTGCAATTTATACAGGGTGTTTCAAAACAACACCGACAAAGTTTGGGAGGTGATTCCTGACACCAAGATACGACAAAAAGTATAGACCAACCTAGGTACACAAATGCTTCCTTTCGGAGGTATGAGCTCCCGAAAACATAAAAAAAAACATGAACTTTAAAGGTCCATAGCTCCAAAACTATTGGACCTACCGTAGTCGGATCAAGACTTCATTTAGGAACTATTTTTGTCCTATCCAAAAATACATATTTAAGAATCCCAATGTATTCACGCAACAATTTTTATGCAGGGAGTTTGGCTACGGGCATATAATTTGAAGTACTCACCAACTACCTCTATAAAAATTGTTCAAGAAGTACTCACCAACTACCTCTATAAAAATTGTTTAAGAAGTACTGCAGAACTACGTACATGAAATCTTAACCCAACTACGATAGGTGCCATAGTTCTGGAGCTATGGACCTTTAAAGTTCATTTTTTTCATGTTTTCAGCGGCCTATAACTCCAAAAGTAAGCATTTGTGCACCCAGGTTGGTCTATCGTTTTTCTCTTATCTTGGTGTCAGGAATCACCTCCCAAATGTTGTCGATCAGTGTTGAATTCAGACATTTTCACCCGGGGGGAGTGTGATTCCTCGGGGGGGGGTCTGTATTTTTGCAAGAAAGCAGCATATTTAACAATTCCATTCACATGCACATCTTAGCTAATATTGAGACAAATTGCTGATAAATATTCAATGTGAGATTATAATTTTTAAAAAAATCCTTTAATTTTATCTAAAACATTAAATAAAGACTAGCAAATATATTTTTAGACTAAACTTTAACTGCTATTTACAGTAGCTATTTTGGTTATTTTCCCTATATTCAGTAGTTACTGTTTGTTACTAATGTAGAAGTTTTTAAAAAGATTTAAAGTAACTCAAATATTTTTTGTCCTAAAACAAACATACATAGGAATATCTTAACAAAAATTAATAATTTTTTCTCACACTTCTGATTCTAAATCAAGTTTATTAGCCTTGGTTTCTGCACTGCACATACATCAATAGTTTAGTTTACGAAATCTTCAGTAGGATTAGTGCCATGTCGTGGAAAATCAGCGCTTGGAGCGAGAGTAAACGACGGCACCCCCGTACATATGAGTGAGGTCGAGAGACCAGCTGCGAAAGGTGAGAAAATTTTAAAAAGTAAACCCTGCCTTTCCTTGATTTTGAGCACTTTTTATTAATTTTTCCCTTTCATTTTATATATGTGCACATGTGTTTCATTCCTCTCTTTTTCTTTCCTTCTTTTCTTTTCTTTTTCCCTCCCGAATCGAGCGCCCCTTACTTCGGTGCCCGGGGCCGTCGCCCCGCTTGCCCCTCCTTCGTCACCTTCAATAGTAATCTTTCACTTATATATTACTATTATATTGATAAATTTATATAAATTTCCAACCCAGTAGGGATAACTGTTTTTCCCCGATCTCTCTAAGTGACACCCTCTGAATCTCACCCTTTAACTGACTTATTTTTACTTAAGAGTCTTCATCCCGGCGAAATTAAAATACCACTAATTTTACAGTAATTTGTGATATCTTCAAATAGATAAAAGATAATCGAAACGTGGAACAAGAGCGCCCTAGACAATATTATTTTACATGAGAAACCGTTATCACGACTCACTTATCTGCTTTCGATTTCGAGCCATTTTGAAAATCGGCATTTATTTTTGCGTTTCTAAACAGCTGAAAACGGAAAGCCACTAGGTGACTTGTGATAACGGTACCTCACGCAAAATAATATTGTCTAGGGCGCTCTTGTTCCATATTTCAATTATCTTTTATCTATTTGAAGATATCACATAATTACTGTAAAATTAGCGGTATTTCAATTTCACCGGGATTAAGGCTCTTAAAGAAAGGTGTCTTTACTTTAAAAATCGTAAAACACATTTACGTCTGTTACTCCCGATGTGAGAAATGAGATTTAGACGCTCTATTTCAAATAATGCAAGAGCTGTACATTTTCAAGAAATGGAGTCTGCTGACATCAGAGATCATATAGAATGATCGAAAGATCTTCCCTATTTTTCCTTTCCTTTCTCAATCTGTGCTAGTGCTACCTACTAATATATAATATAGAGCGAGAGTATAATACCTATAAAACACAAACATTTCTTCAACAGTTGACAATTTCATGTTCTGCCAAACTCGGTCATAGCGTTAAGAAATACAGGTTTTATTGACTATTTGGTATTCTACCTTAGATGTTGCATGTTTAATATTTATATAGAATGAGTCTGCGTCATTTATATGTATATTGAGAGATCGGATTTCGTCTGCACGTGCACGGAAAGAAAAACAAATAATTGGGTGAAGTAATTTCTGTGACTGAAATTTTGGGAGTTTCTCCGGGAGGGAATGAATTTTCTTCGGGGGGGATATTCCCTCCCGGGCTACCCCCTGAATTCATCCCTGTTGTCGATGTTGTTTTGAAACACACTGTATATTAAGGAAAGTTATTTAGTGTGGAACGAAAATGGCATAGTTGATCATTTGATCGAAATAAAGAGTAATAAAAAGATAATAATGCCTTCAGAATAAAAAGAATTTGTTTTTCTTTATAATCTGCGGTACTTAAAAAAAATAGAATATACATGATGTGTCTTATAGGTACATATATGAAGAAGGTATTTAAAAACCTTTTTATTTTTTTAAAAAAGAACTCATTAAGCTCTTTTAATGGACGTATTATGCTAGGATTTGTGTGTGTTTGTATTTTCTTCTTTTTTTGCTGTTAAAGTGTTATTTTTTTTTATCTATGTAGCCAGGCAATTTGTAACTATGTATTTCGAACTTCTAAGAACACCGGAAGTGACCTCACAATCTATCTTCATGGCCGCATTTCCTGATGGCCTGGTTCAGCTCTGCGATTAGTGTAGTTTAACCGGTAATAAATCACGGGAGAACAGATAACTCGGATGAAAGTGAGAAAAGAGAAAAGAGAAAGAAAGCATGACATCCTAGAAATATTGAGAAAGAAAAGGGAACAAAGCTGAGAAAAAAAGAACAGATAATGAAACTGTCGCCGTCTGGTGGTCAATCATCGGAAAAATGTTTATACGTTCAATTTCATCTTTAAAAGTGAACTCGTAGCTTTTATATATATATATATATGTTAACTTTACTACCATTTCTTGCTTATTATGCATGTCTTTTCCGAACTCGATATCCCGTACAGGCATTAATGGTCCAAAAATACTTTAGAAGCAAGACTACTCAACAGTAGTGGCGGCTTTTGAGGGAGTTCACATCTATAAAAAAAAATTACTATTTTATCGCTACAGCTAAGCAAGAAAAACTTACATAATGTTGTAGTTCGTCCATAGGAGAATGAGAACTTTAGTTGCAATTGAATTATTTAGCTTGAAATGGCTCCAGCGTCCACCCGGAGTCGTGAGGCAAACTGGGGAGACATATGAATAAATTAAGTGACGGCCACTACGTCTAGAAAGCTGATATACCTGTTGGAGACAGGGCGATTCAGTGCGCTGATCACGTGTTTGTCGGTATACTAGACGTACTTCAGGCGGTCGTTAACAGATGGCGTTGGCGCGGTTCAGGCTCATAAATACTGTCATGCCAGTGATTACTTTAGTTAGCTTGTAATGATAAAAATTTGTAATTATTATTGATGTGAACTCCTTCAAGAGTCGTCACTGGACTAACCAAAATTCAAAGGTGCTTATTACAGCATTTCAACCTAAAAATCAGAAATAATAGTCTTAGTAGCCAATGAAATGACTACGCATCATAAAAAAAAATCTCGATGCCTCTCTATGTATTTATTCTTTCATTCGGATGTATGCACGTCTAGGGTTCGACCTCTGGTGGGAACACTTGGTCGAAAAAGTGTGGCAGTCATTCTGAGAGGTTTTCCTAGGGTTTTCTGATTCATACCAGGCAAATGCCGGGATGATACCTAACATACAGGTCCCAGACCGCTTCCTTCCTTCCTTTCCTCGGATAGTGTTGATCACTGAGGGACGTCATCCCTCTTACGTAATGAACTAGCATGGCCATAGATGCCGACAATCCAGAAATCTAATTCCTAATCCGATGTATGCACAATTGTCTGTAGTCCATATCGTTCAATATATCCAACCCAACTTTTAAACATATGGATTTTATAAGATTCTTTAGAGTGGGTTTTCGAATTTGGGTTAAGTTCCAAAGTTAGGGCCTGTTTCTTGCCAAATTTGACTGTTTACAGCGAAGAAATGGGTAATTTGCTTGTTTATGTTCTTGATAATATGTAAGGGGAGCGAAAAGTGTGGCAGGCGGATGAAGTTACTTGACGCAAAATTACCGCATGGTTGGGTTATGGTAACGAGCAATTGTATTCTGAACATGGCTGCAGCTGTACAGAGACGTTGGCATGGATGTGAGTTAACAGTAATACAGTTTGTGAAACAATACTGTGAAAATAAGGAAAATCATTTGAAATTGTGTGAAAGTCATGGATTAATAAATCTAACGACAAATTGTGTGCAAACTTAGAAAAGATGACCCTAATAATTTTAGCGACATCCTTTTAATAAGCATACCCACCATCGCTGATGCGCCTGCTCCCTACGGACGCACCCGTTCGTTACTGCTCGAGCCCCCCTAGTGCGCTCCTACCCAGACTCGGTTAGATAGCATTCATTATTTTTATTGAATATATAGCACAGTTCTTTTTTTCAGTGTAGCTTCCTTGGTGTATTTCCGGAAGCAGAATTTACACGAAAAACGGTAAACGAAAACCATGCGGACCAGGAATCGCTCTTCTACACCCTCAACACGCGAGATAACAGAACGAAGCAGGAAATCAGTAAACTTAAAGTAAAAGTTGATTATTTTTAAGCAGCACTTATTACGCTTTTAGTCGAAAATCAGGCGGATGACCCACTTCGGAATAAATGTCTCGAATTTTCCTCCAACAATCCCCAAAATAAAAAAGAATACTATAGTGTCAAAAACCAAAATTTGCTATTTTCTCAGAAACTACTCTAACATTTTTATTTATAAATAAATGTTTCATGGGGTCCTTGGTGCATGGGGTCCTTGGTTCGACCCGAGCTCGAGCCAAGTGAACCCTTGTGGTGGACAAACATCGTGTGCGTGGGTTTTCTCGGGGTTCTCCCGTTTCCTATTACTTTCTTCATTCCGCCATTTCACTAATTTTCATCATCACCATCTCCTGTAGCTTAGCTGGTATAAGCGTGGGACGTTAAACTGAAAGATTTCATTTTATTTTTGTTCATTATCATGATCATCATCATCATCACCGTCTCCATTAGAGCATGGCATGGAGCAGGACTCTATTCAGGGGGTCTAGGGGGGCCGGCCCCCCTTAATTTTTGCTGGCCCCCTAAAATTTTCACGGTAGGCCTGCAAATGAACTATATGGTGATGAACTATAATATGGAAGGTTCGGGCCCCTTCTAACTTCAGCCGGGCCCCCCTATACTTTTGGGCTGGCTACGGGCCAGACGTGGAGCTATTAGGCGTGGACGTGGACGTTTAAAAACAAAAAAACAAAAATCTTAAAAAGTGGTGGGAACCACCTCTTTTCTGTTGTTAAGAAATGTCAAGGAAATTCTTTAATAAATTTATGTTATGTAAGATTTTTCGTATTTAAGATTTTCCGTTGATCAAACGTTTTTACATTAGTTCTACGTGATAAAATTTTAGTTACTATATTGTATAATCTTTCCGAGAAGTCGTGCAAATTCTAAGAAACATTCAGTCAAAGAGTTCAGGGAAGCTGAAGCAGAAGTTTTAAACAAAAGACCTGTTGGTTGGGTGTTCAAACACCCGTTGCAGGAACAAGATAAAAGCGAAAAGAAAGGAGAAGAAAAAAAGTAAGAACGAAATTTGCGACTGACTTTGTTATAGGAAAAGACTTCTTGAATTCTTGAAAGGAGAGAGAGAAACGATCGGTTGTAGAAACCATTTTCACTCCATCGCTTTAAGTGAATGATGCAATGTAGAAGTCAGTTGGATGAGATTTGACGCCTCGCTCTCAGGGATACCATCTTTACAAATTAAAATGTCATGATCAGTGGCGTATTTAGGAGGAGCTATTAGGCTCAATCTCCTCCCTGAAATATATTTGTTAGTTTTTCGCATTCCACGTAGAACACTAATCCTTATTATTATTTCTAAGAATTTTATTGAACAAACTCCATTTCTCTGGATAAGTAGATTAACAAATAAAACACAGTTCTGACCAGAGCAGAATGAAATATATTAAAAACTATACTTACAATGTGTTACAGTTTCAAGGACCTAACGTACTCTTCATCAGACACAAACACAAAAATTATTTGTTTATTTTATTTGACTTTCCATTTTCTTATGCCATTTGTTCAGAAATAATATCCTATTTGTCAAATTTCATTCCATGAAAGAACTGCGTTCTTTTTTTCCTTTCTTTCGTCCATTCTACTCTTCTGTTTCTTTCTTTTTTTTAGTTGTTACTTTCTTTCATTTCTCCTATCATACTTTTCGACCGTTGTTAGTTGTGATTCAAGTCGGCTGTATGTTGTGTAGTTCCGATCAGGCCGGTCGGTAGCCAGCCCAAAAATGTAGGGGGGGGGGGGCCGGCTGAAGTTAGGGGTGGCCCGATCGAACCATACTGTAGTTTATCATCGTATTATAGTTCATTTGCAAGCATACCGTGAGAATTTTAGGGGGGCCAGCGAAAATTTAGGGGGGCCCAGCCTCCCTAGCCCCCCCTGGATACGGGCCTGGTACCGATAATACCAATTTTAGCTGCTGATCGTAGTTCAGTATAGACTTGATCTTGTAAAAGCACCTTAAACGTCGATTCTATATAATTTTAGTGTTTAACTAAGAAACAAGTATACAAAGAAGAAACATGTACTAATAAGTAGATATCATTGAGCCGCATAAGGTGATATATCCTAATCTTAACTATATATAAAATTGCATGAACTGACATAAATTAAAGGAGTACTTCCGGTTGACGTAGAAAGTTGAAATTTGGCATGATTGTAGCTTTCCGGGACTAACCCACAGGAAATTTGTTAAAAGTTACTATTTTTAATTTTTAGGGGTCTAAAGGGGAGATGAAGAATTTCCCCATGTTATTTAAATGAGCCTTTTTTAGACCTATAATCTCATGTTTTATGTACTTAGAATTGGAATAAAAACTTGAGAGACAAACACCGGGCTCTGAATTTTCTCGGGGTTCTCCCGTTTCCTCCCACTTTCTCCATTCCACCATTTCATTCATTTCTCATCATCACCGTCTCCTTTAGCCTAACCGGAATAACCGTGGGACGTAAAACTTACAGATTTCATTTCATTCCAAAAACTTGTAATTTGATATGCTTGTACGTTTTCGTTAGTTACCGAAGTAAATTAGTAAAAATAAAAATTTCCAATTTAGAGTGGTTTTATGTGGAACTGAAAAATCCTTCTCATGTTATTTATATGAGACACCTTTTACACCCCAGTATTATTGGGGACTTCCTGTAGGGCTACAATGAATAAATTTGACATGTTTGTAGATTTTTGGGACTAACCGGCAGAAAAATTGCCAAAAGTGAATATTTTTATTTTTATTTTTAAGGGGTCTGAAGAAGGAGGAAGAAATTCACATGTTATTTAAATGGAGGTTTTCTTGGAATACAAAATCTTATCTTTCAGAGAGTTGAAATATAAAAAGAAACTTGAAATTCGGTAGAATTGTGGATTTAAGAGATGCGAGGTCGTAAGCCAAGCAAAGGTGGGGGAGTGGAGGAGAAGCCCCCAGTTGAACAAATTCAGGAAATATGAAGAGCAAATGCATGAAATTCATTGTTGATGCAAAGGCTGATACATAAGAGATATGAGGCCGTAGGCCGACCAAACGCGGAGGTCTGGGCGTGGAATCCCTAGCTAGCCAAAGGCTAGTATCAGCATAAAATCTCATGCGTAGTTTTCGGAAGAATTGTGAAAAATGAATTTCTATGACATTATGGAAAAGTTGTTGTTCGTTGCCAAAGTTGTTGTTCTTTGCCAAAGTTGTTATTCTTCTGGAATAGATAAATTATTTACTTAGATATTTTATGTGAAAAATACATATCATTAACTAGATATCTCATTAGCAGACTGTGTGTAATTTGGTTTTATTACTTTTAGCAGTGAAGGTTATACTACTTGATAATAAGTTTAACTGCTAAAGAGCAGTTTGTTTTACGTGGATCACAGAGGCACTGAAACACAAATTCGTGACTCTTTTTAAAATATTATTGAAGACGTCTGTCTACTAATAAAAAGACCCGGATTTAACTACGATTGAGGGATAGTGTCCTGCTCTGCCATAATCCAAATTCGACTTAGGAACTCATACAGCCTTTGTTAATTCGGGTAGCTCGGTCCAGTGGTCCTAAAATATAAATGACAATTATTAACAATTACTTGTCATCTTTCCAGGTGCAGAATAAGACAGGTTCAATATTACATAGACGTATTAGACCCTCTCCTCCAAATGCTTTGGACCTCTCCCAGCAAACAATTGTGGGTGTGCGTCTGATTCACATCGTCCATCGTTCACACTCACCTGTTTCGAACAGAGGATATGACATGAAAAATGACCAAACAAATCGAAAATATTGTCTGAGGCTTTTGTTTTTCGATAGATACACACTACGTAACAGATGGATAAACCAACACAAAACTGGTCATTTCATTTTGCGAATTGTTCGTGTTGTTTGGAAGCGATTTTCAACCTTTTGATGCCTGAAAGCCAGAAGAGTTAAATAAAATTGAAAGCCGAAAAAATAAAGAGAAAAATAAAAAAAAAACTAAGTTGCTATTTGTTGTTTCTCTCTCTACTTACTTAATATTTTTAGTTCACACATTTCATATTTAACTAGTAAAACATAAAATACTTTTGCGTATCGATGCGTATGACTCGAAAGTTACAAAACAGTAGTTCTACTATTACAAAAAATGCAACTCTACTTAGTTTCATATGAAAGTTTCTTCGCTCATTCTGAGTACTAAAATGTTATTCTAAAATATCCTCATCATGAAGTTTTTGGAGCTTTTTTCTTAATTGCTTATTTGAAATATTAAGAGCGAACTAAACATAGAATACTTGACATTCCGAGTACTGACACAATCAACTTGCTACATTTAACATTTTACTGAATTGTGAGAGAGATTCTGATAAAATAGGAGAAAAGCCAGTATAGTGGCTCAGTGGTAGGGGTCCCTTGTTTTAACCTAGCCCATAAGAGTTTGTGAAAATGAAATCAAATGTAGTTAGTAGTTTTACGTCTGACGGTTATGCCATTCAGGCTAAAGTAAAAGGACAATCGAAGAAACAGAACCAGTATAAATAATGTAAGTCTGCAACCCTGTTATATACAAAAAAAAAAGTATTTTTAAATCACAAACCAGTAAGGAAAAAGGACATCTTCTGGTGAACTGCAAGATAGTCTGTTTCGAGTAATCTGTGGCTGAACTTGTGTGAATTTGTATTAGTGTGAGTAGACCTTTCCGAACAAGGACGTACAAGAATCGAACCCTAAACGATTACAATAATCGGTGGAATAAGAAGGTGGAAGGAAACGTAAGAACTCCGAGAAAACCCACGAATATGATGTGGTCCATCACAAATTTGCATGACCGGGATCGAACCAGAGATTCGCCCCACAAGAAGTGAGCGCTATATCACTGAGCAATCATGACTGTCATGTGAGTTCGTAGTGAGCAACCGTTTCCGCCTTTAGGTTTATCTTCTTGTAATATTTTTTCAATTTAGATATTGAGCAATCTCTTCCTAGCTTTTACTGTGTATTGTCTTGTTTGTTAAATGTGAGAGTAGGAGGTGTTTTAACTTTATTGGTAATTATTTTGTAAGGCTCACCCCAAGGATCATTTAAATTATTTTCAACGTATGTTTTCCTTTTTCCTTTTTTGTTTCCATCAATTTCATCTGATATTTTGGTTTACTTTCAGAGATGGAGTGGGTCAAGTTTACTGAGTGGGTCGGTGGGTTGTGGGTCAATAGCATGTGACTAAAGGTGACCCACTGCAACACACCACCCTCCGTGACTACCATAACCCACTCTGACCCAACGACTCACCCTCGCCTACTGACCAATTCTGCTCACTGCATTAAAGACAGCATCTTGTGAACACTGGCGAATTTGTCTACGTTTCACTTTCAAGGCCTCCACTTCCCTTCCCTTTTCACTTGTTTCTGTTTACTTACCTCAGATGAGTATATTTAAGTGAAAAAAGAACTTGAGTCGTTTTTGGATAATGATATTTGTAATTGTAATAATAGCAATAGGACTTATACAGCTACTTGGCTTTCGAGACACACAGCCTGTGAGTTTTAGAGGAGGTAACTACTGAAAAAAATTTGAATTACTGTAATATATAAATTGTTATATAAAAAGTTGAATGTAACTATGTGTGCCTGATAATCATGGCCAAATTGCAAAGTTAAATGAAATGACCTTTGGTGTATAGTTAGCTTTTAATCCAAACTGGGATATTATCATATCGCTTTCCTTATAATAAATATTCTAAGGGTGTAGTGGGGATCCGAATTTTTGCGAAAAAGGGCACGGGCGAGTTTTCTTTGAAACTCGACTCGACTCGAAACAGACATTTTTCAGCTCGACTCGAGAACTCGACTCGAAAAATTTCCTACAACCCGACTCGACCTTGGGTTGAGTTTCGAGTCGATTCGAGCCAATTCGAGCTAAACCCTGTGTGTAGTTTCAAGTACTCTTTTTAGGTATCCTACAGAGACAATATAATTATTAGAGCAACCCACATTATGCTTTATTTCTTTCCAAAGTATGCTTTATTATACTTTATTGTTAATTTCAGACATTGTTTTATATTAATCCTGTATAATGTAAAATATTTACTATACATTAAATATTCTCCATATCTTGATCTATTTATTAACATTTTATGCAACCAGTTTCTTTCATATTTAATGAAATTTACCTTTAATGCATTGTAAAGAGATATGCTTTACTCGAGTAAATTTTTGTTACACTTGTGTGCGCCTTAGAGGTGCATATATACAGAAAGGAAAAGTAAAAGATATCACCCCCAAAAAAAAAAAAAAAAAAAAAAAAAACAGAAAGTGCTCAAGTTCAAGGGGTACACATAACAATATAGTGTGGAGTTCTTGTGTACTATTCATTGTTGGCGGAAAGATTTCTTCATTTCGTTGTTTTTCTCCACATCAAAGGATTACACCGAAAAGTTTACAGAAATAAAAATTAGCCTTTGATTGTTGCATTGTTGTGTTTTCAGTGATTTTGCTTTGTAAATGTTGGTTAAAAAAAAATTAATATAGTATGTTAAACTTGCAGTTAAACAGAATATTCCAAGAATTGTGCTATATATTTTAAATTATGCTTTATGCTTTATTTTCTAAAATTATGCTTTGTTATGCTTTTAAATTAGATTCTTCTGGACCCTTAAACAATCACAACCATGTTCAAGGTACTAACCATATGTATAAATTGCTATTATGCTTTTTATGCTTTTGGGTTGCTCTAATAATTATCAATGATATACTACTACTACTACTACTACTAGAATTAGAACTTCTTCTTCTTCTTCTTCTTATAATAATAATAATAATAATAATAATAATAATAATAATAATAATTATTATTATTATTATTATTATTATTATTATTATTATTATTATTATTATTATTATTATTATTATTATTATTATTATTATTATTATTATTATTATTATTATTATTATTATAGCAACACCGTGCACACTGAGAATAATCCGTTCTCCGGACACCAGTATATTGTACAAATATACGGAATGCTCGTGCTTACTACAGAAATCAGTATGGAGCATACGTTATCCGCAAGCTACATACGCACGCCTCTTAGATGTTAAATCATGTCGTTGCAGGATGTCTGACATCCAACAGTTTTCCGTATATCACATTTATATACTTATGTCAAATTTGTATGTGAGATCCTCAACGCCTATATTGTTTCATACGGAAAGTACGTATAGATGCAGGTCCGTAGCCAGGGAGGGGCTAGAGCGGGCAATGCCCACTCTAAAATATTTTTTGCCCGCTCTAAACAGGACGTTGTCCAGAAGTTTCAAATTGTTTCAGCAAATCCCAAATAGGAAAATCTTGTGATTTCATTTACTAAATAAAATTGAACTTAGCGCGCATTTACTGCTACTAACGAATGAAATTGAACGTGGCGTATATTTCTACGAAAAATAACAGTTAATCTTATTGCTAGATATACTCAATAATCTCCCATGTATTACTTTTCCTCATTCCAAGAGTTTGAAGAATCATAACCACGACAAGCATTCAAGGCGTTGGACAAGATGCCCTTCCAAAGAATACCCATATGAAAATTGACCCGAAAACAGGCTATGTTACATGAATGTGGGTGTCTGGCTTGTGCATGTGTAAAATTGCAGGCAAAAATATCTGTTTTGGCTACTTGACAGTACATGTCTTACGTGTGCCTGTAATTAACGTATAAAACATGCAACATGTCCATGCTCCTTACAGTGCAAGGAAAACGCATGTCTCATATATGAAACTGGTACCGAAACTGTGATGTCTGGAGAAAACGTACATGCGCCTCTAGAATAGTCAGATACAAAAAAAATTCAGTGGGGAATTCGGAAGTTTTGTTTATTGTAAAAGCGGCAACAATGCTGTTTTTCACGTGATTTGAGTCTTTGCGGGGAACACCCACGAAAATAAATCAATGATTGTAAAATGTTTCTAAATAGCAGTTTGCATCGGCTCACTTTGTGTTTTCTGAGTGGCTCCGAACCATTTGTTTCCCGATTTGTTTACAAATATACGGAATGAAGAGAACGTTAACTCCTTATATGCACTCAGAGAAAAAATCAAGAGGCAGCAGAACACCGAACCTATTATTTTAAAAAGATTTTGTCACACACAATTATAATTGCGCGCAATAATAAGTAGCAGAGTGCTTAGCGAATTTCCAGAAGGAAACAAAAACAGTAGAAAATGAACTACAGGTAAATGTACCTCGCCAGACGTTTTTAATTACTCTACTGACTATTATAACGCCATAAATACGAAGCAGGCATCCATCAAGTCATTTTTTGGTGCAAAAATTATCGAAAATGAAACTAATTCAGAAGCAGGGTCATCTGTATCAACATGTCTAGAAGGTCAAGAAGAAACTAAACGTCAAACATCTGATTTCCACCATATTGGTGTTAATTTCCACCATGTACCAGACCTTGGCGATACAAAACCCGCTCAGCCGCATCTTGCAAATTTTCCAGGTTCCAGCATTTTTGGTTCAATTCGACGATTTCGTCCAATATGGTACAAAACGTGGGATTGGCTCAAGTATTCTGTTATGTTAGATGCTGCCTTTTGCTTCCCATGCCGGAAATATCCGTCAAGAAACAGTGATCCCTCATTTGTGCAGAATTGTTTCAGAGACTGGAAGCATGCAACCGAGAAAAATAAGGGATTTTCTCGTCACGCCGTTTCTGAAACTCATAGTCACGCTGTGGCTTGCTACTTGGAGCAACGGAAACGTGAGGACTCGGACGAAACGGTCGTGAAGAAGGTGTGTAGTGAGTAATTATGACTAATAGGTACTATGTGAAAAGTGTGATGGAAGTTATTCAATTCTTAGCTGCGAATCAGTTGTCCTTTAGGGGAGATTCTGGGTGTGAGCAACTCGGAAAACAATCAAGTGGTTTGTTCTTAAATTTGTTTGAATTTGGTATTCGTAAAGATCCGAAATTAGCAGAAATTGTCAAAACTATCCCTGCCAATGCAACATACACTAATCCGGATATTCAGAATGAGATAATCCATTTCATGGCAGAGTCTGTTAAGAGGAAAATAGTAAATGAAGCAAATGAAATTACATTTTGTTCATTACTTGCAGATGAAACCAGAGACAAGCAACGAATCGAAGATTTGTCTGTCGCAATTAGGTACCTTGTGAATTTTAAAGTGTAAGAAAGATGTGTAGCTATACTGAAGTTGGACAAACAAGACCTGCCAGCATTAAGAACGCCATTTTAGATTGTTTAAGAAAAGTAGAATTCAAAACCGACACGATAATAGCACAGTGATAGGGGTCGATGGAGCACCTATCATGAGGGAACAGAAAAATGGAGTGCAAGCTCTTTTGTCTGAGGATTTGAAGAGGAACATTTTGTTTGTTCACTGTTTCAATCGCCAATTACATTTAGTTATTTGCAGAGCCATTGACACAATTCCTGAACTGAAAGAGTTCTTTGATATTTGTCAACAACTATACCACTTTTTCAGAAAAGGACGCGTTGCAGCAGATTACGCAGGAAGGAGTTTAAAGCGATTGTTGGAACAACGTTGGACTGGACATCTTGACACAGTGACTGTAATTTATGACGACAGGTTTCACATAATAAGTGCACTGATGGCAATTCAAACTTCCCGTGAAGAACAGGCCTCAATGAAAGTTGAAGCTACCGGTTTACTACATCAGATCTCCACTAAGACTTTCTGTTTCCTTAGTGAGCTCATGTTCAGGGATATCTAAAACCGACAAACGCACTGCTACAAAGAAGAGATTCGAACATTGATGCCGCTGTGAAATTAATAGGATCGGTAACGGAACAGCTGAGGTCTTGCCGGTCTTTGAAAATATCCTTCACGATGCAATAAAGTCATATGCCTTTTCGATTCAGCAACGATTGAAACGCAAATGCACCCTCCCCAGTCGCTTAGCTGATTCGGTTGTTGATTTGGAAGGCATAAATTTGGAGAAGGGAAAGGAAGACGAGAAGGAGCTGAAAAGATTATTCTGCGAAGTTCTCGATATCTCCGTCGAAGAAATTCGGAGCAGATTCAGTGAGACAGGGACAGCTGTGATTGGTGCCATTTACCACTTACTGAGAGAGAAAAGAAGTGAAGAAAATTTGAAACTTCTGTGTGATGTTGTAAAGTACAAAGACTGCATTACAAAGTGCTTCAGAATTTGAAGCAGGAAATAGATCTAGCAAATCGACTGATCAACAAGACATCATCTCTGGAAGAGCTCACAAAACAAATTGGAAAATATGGCGAGGCTTTCCCGGGCCTAAAGATGCTTGCAGAAGCTGCTCTAATTATTCCGTCTTCTACATCCACGGTCAAAAACTGCTTCTTACATCTGACAGCTCTCCTTCAACCTCAACGTCTGTCTATGGGACATGAAAGAAAATCGGACTTCGTTCTCCTGGCTTACAACAAAGATATTCTGCGTGCAATAGATCTAGACCAGCTTGTAATTGAATTTGCGAAGTGCTTACGTAAACTCCTTTTGATGTAATTACTTACATAAGGACTGTAAAAAATATTTATTTTACTTATGTCAGGGTTGAGCTTAATTTTTATACATAAAAATATTCCATAATCTACTTGTAATAAAAGTATTGTAGTTCCAAAATACTATAATTTAGATAACAGTTAATAAATGTTCCTAAAATAAATTATTATTTTTTACTTTTAGTACTACTTAGTGTATTAACATATATATTGAATTATATACAATTAATTTTAACAAAAAAATGTTAATGATGATATTTGATAGTCGTGGATTTGGCACTGTAATATTTATCATCATAATAAAGTGTTTCAACTTTCTTATAGATTTCATAAATAATAAATAAATATGTAAATGAACATAGACATTAGCAACAACAAGCGCCTCAAGGAACAAAAACTATATTATATTAGAGAGAGAAAGAGTTTTCGTGTTCCTTGAGGTCCCTGCCATTCCCCCTCAGTATTCATAATTTTCCGCCATAAGCAATCAGGCTGGCTACGGGCTTGTATAGATGGGACACTTATACAGAAAGTATTATAAAATATGCGTTTTCAGTTATACGTCTGCTGTAAGTTAAGTCCAAAAACTATAGGAATTACGCGTGTAACCTTCCTTTTTGAGTATACCATCTACAATTTTTTTCTCAGTGTATAACCATGAAAGGTAGGCGGTTTGTATCTGAATAGTGAACACTAGTTGACTGTAGATCTCGGTCTTCGAAAAGTCTTCAGGAAGCAAGGACATCGGTCACGAAGTTCTGGATTTGAATTCCGGAGGAATAAGTATTCGGGTTCTAGCCAAAAGTTGTTAAAAATTATAGGGCGCCAGACAAAGATGTTCAATACTGCTCGGTCCGGGTTCAAGGTTGTAAACTGCTCAGCGCACAGCTCATCCACTATCGAGCCGAACCGAGAAGTGACTCCAGCCAACAGCTCACCTAATCGAGCTGCCACGAACCGATAGCTCATCCGAGGAGAACCGAAACGAGCTGATTGCTCATACAACCGAGCCAGTTCGAGTCATCTACTCAGTTGAGCTGAGTCGAACAGAGCCGATGGACTCGCTCAATTCAACCGAGCCGAGCCGGTTGACATCACTACACGGGTTGGGCTTCTGTTTGGGCTCAAAAATTCGACCCTATAGGTTTCAGCCTTGGTGGTAAGAACTACATACTTTGGTGCTCATGATATTTGAAGCTGTCTCGTTATAAAAATCTATAGTTGTCTCGTTATCGAGACGAGACGAGACACACTAAAAGTGCCCCACAAGATGCACTAAACGTACGTGACGAGATCCACCCCTGTCGTGAGCAACATTAAAGGTATTCCGCATTACTGCTTACATTCCTCATGGCTTTCATTTTCCAGTCTAATCAGTCAATGTATTCAAAACGAGTTAAAACTGCCTGAACGAGCAATCCATTTACTAAACTCGACCTCAAAACAATGACTCGACTTTGAACTCGACTCGAGGAAATTACTTTTGACTCGAGTCGAATCGAGATATCCGTTAAACTTATGGAGCTGAAATTCAGTATGTTAACTCGTTATTGAAAATGAACAGAAAGTGTCCTAGCATTTTTAAAAATTCTCCTTTATGGAGGGCTGGCACTTTCTATATATGGAAAATTGGTAGTGAGTTTGTTGGTAAAAATAATCGAAAACGATGGATATTAGTTGAGGAACAATTATTAATTGAGAAACAAAAAATACAGTGCTTAGCTTCATATACCCATTGCTTTCTACTATAATAATTGCTGAAACTTAAGTTTATTATATGGAGCGTTTAGAGCAAAGGGTGATCAACCCATAAAGTTGAGAGCAAAAT
This sequence comes from Thermobia domestica, assembly GCF_964235325.1. Lineage (NCBI taxonomy): Eukaryota > Metazoa > Arthropoda > Insecta > Zygentoma > Lepismatidae > Thermobia > Thermobia domestica. Next base: position 7,934,307 of record NC_137460.1, read on the forward strand.
AGGCATAAAATTGTACTATAAGCTTAATTGCACGAAAATTTTAAGTTTGGACTGAACGCTTAATTATATGATTTTCTTTTTTGCTTTTTCCTTCCTTCACGTTGGTCTACTTACCTTGATTTGGAACTTTCAAATTTCATCCTTTTTCCACTGAAAAGTATGGATAATTCAACAAGGAAACAATTACTCCATGATAATTTAATTAAAATTCATCGTAACTTGGCCCATGATAAACACTTTACCATTTTATATCGTAAAAGTCAGATCCACGGTAATTGTAACAGAGAGCTGCTTGAGTGATTGGCCGTAGAAATTCAAACTCCGATTAGTTAGAATTTCACAATCTTGTTTTATTACAAGTGGAAAATCTTTAGTCAGCAGAGAAGAGGCCGTGGATCATGTGTCAGAGTGGGTCACAGTGGGTGGTGGGTCATGGTGGGTGGCGGGTCGAAGTGGGTCAAGGTGGGGTAGGTCGCGGTGGGTTCTGGGTCAGTGGATCATGGGTCACGATGGATGGTAAGTCAAATTTTCATTGACCCATGCATGTCTGTTTAGTTTCTATAGGGGGTTTATATTGAATCTGTTTTGTTTTGAATTTTACTGTAATGTGTGTTGATATAATTTCCTAGCCATTCTGGTTTTCCGTTTAAGTTTATTTGACATAATGTATTCGTTTTACTCGGTAATTCCCCAGTTGATTTTGTTTATGTAGATTTCTTAATGGTTTGTTTTACGGTTTCATCTATGTTTTGTGCTGATTCATCATATCATTTTCGTATTCTATTTGAGGCGTCTTTATTACGAGGATGGGCTGATAAGTTCTCGGCCCGACCCAGGACTTGAGCTGCAGGCATGAAAGTGTGAGGCTATTCAACATAGTCCCCTCGAAGGTCAATACACTTGGCACTTCGATGTTGCAACTTCTCCAACCACTCAAAAAAAAAAAAAAAAAAAAATCTCAAGGCCTCCAAAAACTGTTCCGCAGCTGTTCTCACCTCTTCATCACTGTGAATTTTCTGTCCTTTCAGTGCTATTTTGAGTTTTGGGAAGAGATAATAATCAGAAGGGGCAAGATCTGGCGAGTAAGGTGGGTGCTCAATGCACTGAAACCCTAGGTCCCTCAGAAAATCCATTGTTCTGCCAGCCTTGTGGACGGGAGTATTGTCCTGCAAGAACAAGGCACCTCGTGTCAACTTTCCCCGGCGCTTTCCTTTAATAGCATCCTTTACCTTAGCCAGCAGATTGCAGTAATACTCTGCATTTATGGTTTGGCCCTTTGGAAGGTAGTCTGAGAGAAAAACACCATCCTTATCCCAGAATATTGAGGCAAGCACCTTCCCTGTGGACTTTTGTGGTTTGAATTTGTTGGGCCTTGGAGATCCTGAGTGGCGCCACTCGCATGACTGCTGTTTGGCTTCCGGATCAAAGTAATGCAACCACGTTTCATCCTCGGTAACAAGACGATTCAAAAAATCGTCCTTGAAATTCGCAAAATGCCGTAAAATCACCTGCGATGATCTCAGACGTTCGCGTTTCTTATCCGCGTTCAAACATTTCGGAATCCATTTTACAGAAAGCTTGGGCATGTCCAACTGATCATGGATTATTGAACCAACACGTTCTTTCAAAATGTGCACTTTGTCAGCTATTTCCTGAAGCAAAATCCATCTGTTGCTCAAAATCAGGTCATGAATCTGGTCCACTTTTTCCGGAGTTGACACTGACACTGACCTGCCACACCTGTCATCATCTTCTGTTGAAAATTCACAACGCTTGAAGTTCGCACCCCATTTCTTCACAGTGGAGTATGAAGGGCATTGTCCACCCAATGTGTCTAGCATGTAACCATGGATTTCCTTTGGCGACTTCTGTTGCAGGAAGAAGAACTTCATTACACCTCGCAACTCCTCTTTGGTGAATTTGACATCTGGCTCCGCCATGGTTCATTCAATTACCTGTAAAATAAAAACCGTTCATGGTAGAATCGTGAAAATTGGTACTTAAACATATAAAAAATCAAAATTTCACACGACATCAATTACATCAGGGTAGTACATTCAGAAGGGGTCGGGCCGAGAACTTATCAGCCGACCCTCGTATTTGCCAAAGACTCAGCCAGTTCATCTTTACTGGATTGTAAAACAGCTTCTCATCTGTGCTATAGTTTTTATTTTGTAATCAATATGTCGTATACAATAACGTTTTGGTTATTTATAGTGGCTACATCAAAGATTTTCCAATTTATATCCTACTACTCATTTTATTCGATGCGTTGGATTGGTCTATGTTAGGTTCAGCACCTTGTCTAGTTCTAAAAGTAATAGGTTCCCTTCTTTGTTTACTGTTAATAAGTGGTTTGCATGGCGGACTTCTCCTCCTTCCCCTCTGTCTTTTTTCCCTATACCATAATGTGGATCTAGAATTACTTATTTTCCAGAATTGAAAGGGAAACTATCTTTGAGAAATCTGGAACACCGATTTCCTAACAAACTACGAAAGGTATGATGATACTTCATTTTATGTTCTCCTTTTCTGTTGGTAGCGAAGACAGGTAAAATCAAAAATACAAAATAAAGTAACAGCAAAAGACACACAGAGAAGAGAACCAAAACAAGTAAAACTAAAGAAACAACAAGAATGATAAGAAGAACAATAGAATTACAACATTGTTTTTTTATTATATTAATTACTCTATTTTCTCTTTTCAGTTTGTCTGTTGTCAGATATCATTTGTGTGTTTCAATGGATTGATTTTTATACAGGGTGGTCCGGAGGTGGGCGTACTCCCTTTAGTTTCAACAGTATAGTGTTAGTTATGCTAGAATATCCGTACACAGTTACCTCGAGGTTTTAAGAGTCTTAAGAGTCATAAACACCGGTATGATTCCGATCCATGTCGTAACACAGCTGAATTCTGCGCCAAGTTCTCCCAGATGTTTTGATGAGATATTCCGGAGTCACCTTTTCCCCACCCAACATTGTTGCTTTTCTTGGTGCATTAATACCAAAGCAGTCTGTAAATTTCGCTTTAACACTTTCCATGGTGTCACCTGTGCAACGCTTTTCGTAAAGCCAAACCGCAAAAACTAATTTTTGTTCAATATTATAGGAACTTCGATCACACATTGTTGATTACTCCAACTTCACTGCAAATAACTGTTACCAAGCAGAAAAAAAAATTAACATGGATAGCAATGTTGCCAGACAATGTCAAGCAATGTTACGAGACAATGTCAAGCAAGATTACCAAACAAATGTGAGTAAAACCTAAAACCGGCAGAAAACGCCAATTACGGGTACGCCCAGTTCCGCACCACTCTGCACAATAATAATACTAACAACAAAACTAAACAAAATAAAAAAAAGAAATACATGATTTAAACCAGCCAGACCCCGAACCAGTTCCGACTCCTTTAACCCGTTCTTGAAAGTGTATTTCTTACGTAATTTCTTAAACTGAACTGGAAATTTTCTCCTGGATAACTAATGCTCCCCTTGAAAATGAAATGAAATTTTTGAGTTTTACGTCCCACGATTATGCCGGTTAGGCTAAAGGAGACGGTGATGATGAGAAATGAATGAAATGGTGGAACGAAGAAAGTGGGAGGAAACGGGAGAACCGCGAGAAAACCCACAAGCAAGGTGTTTGTCCACCACAAAGTCCACACGGCGCGAGCTGGGATCGAACCAGGGACCCCAAGCACCGGAGGTGAACGCTCTACCACTGAGCCACCGCGCCCCTTGATGCTCCTCTTGAAAACATTATTGCATTGGAATATATATTGTATCACCGAACATATGAAAAGGCAAAGGCAAAGGAAAGTGGAAGTGAAAATAATAATAATAATAATAATAATAATAATAATAATAATAATAATAATAATAATAATAATAATAATAATAATAATAATAATAATAATAATAATATTAATAGCATCATATCCGTGAGTTTTCTGAGGGTTGTCACTTTTTCTCCCATATTATCTTTCCACAAGTCCTTTCGTAATTGTTCACGTTTCATTTATCATACTTCTGCTTCATCGTAAAGAGCATAGCTATGGGACGTTGAAATAAATATTTCTTTTTCTTTTCAGTAAAATAGGGATAACTGGCAACCCTAGCCTCAGTGTAATGTTTCATCGAAATTCCATTGGAATAGAAATATTATCTTGTAGGTGTTGAGAACAGAAACAAAAATACTTTCCCCGCCCCGTGATATGTTTTCCCTTTTAGAACGAGAGAGGAAAATAGGGAAGAAGAACAGAAAGGAAAACATGAGAAAAGAAGAAAATAAAAGAAAGAGGAGAAATTAATGTAGGAGAGTAGACAGGAAGAAATTAAGAAGAGAAGGAACATGGGAAGATAAACTAGAAGAGAGGCCAAGGAGATGTAAGAGCGAAGGAAAGAAAGAAGGGAGAACAGAAAGAGAATAAGAACGCTGAAAAGAAGAATAAGACTAGTGGACACGGAAAAAGACAAAAACCAAAATATTGAGAAAAAGGAAGAAAGAAAAGAACAGGAAATAAGCGAGAAATTAAGTGTAGGGAAACAGAAGAAAGGAACACCGTTAAGTTGCCATCAAAAGCTAATGATCGTGGGATGGTTCGTTTCGTTTTCCTACTTGGCTTCACTTGATTAACGAAAAACTTTTCACGGCTGCATTTCAATCTTTCTCTCCCTCTCTCTCTCTCGTTTTTTTTCTTTTTACATTTCTCCTATCGTTATTTTCCCTTTAAATTCCTCATTCTTTTCGCTTTAAGAGAAAACGAAGAAGAAGAAGGAGAAAAGCTGCTGACAAGGCAACTTCTATCTTCTCCTTTTTTCTTTACTCACTTCTTTAAATATTAATTGGAGTTTTATGAGCGACACAATCAAGAAAATTAGATGAAGTAAAATAAAATTAATAATAGTTTTTTTAAAATTCTTTTTTTCGGAACGGATAAAAATATTTCTACCGAAATAGTTGTTACTAAAGGCAGAAAGGAAAAACGGGAACTGACATGTCTCATCATTATTTTTCTGAAAAAAAAAAAAAAAAAAAAACATTAAGGGAAATATGAAAAGCAACTCTGGCCTGTGGTGTGTGGCTATGGAATGCAACACTTCTGAGGCGAAGTAGTCTCATGGGAAAGGGCTTGTTACCTGGTAGATCTTTCGCGATAGTATACTGCTCACCGCATTACGCCACAGTCATTCTACAGAAGAATTTCGAAGTGAGAATGAGAATGTTATTTATTTATTTATTTATTTATTTGAATTATACTTCAGCCGTTCGTATAAGTAACGACACGAATTCCTTTGGAACTGAAGAGATAAACTTCGCGCTGGAAGAGAGTATTCCAGAATAGAATAGGATAGATCCAGGGCTGCCAACCGTCCCGATTCTGTGGGGACTGCACCGATTTTTGACTTGTTTGTCCCACGTCCCGACCGGACACTCGTCGGTAAGCATATTGTCCCGATTTATCGATTTTCAAAGTTAATGAACATTTTACTAGGCCATTTTTACAAAGGAATACCTTATTCTTTTACACGCACAGTTTTATGTATAGAATGAAGTCAACAAGGTCTATAAGGTGTTGAGTATAGGACCCCTGGGTCCAATCACGTTTCAATAGTTTTCTCTCTAAACTTTGTTTATATTAAATAAATTGGATTTGTTTTGGTTTCAATTTGTTGCATATATTGCGTATACATAGTGATGAGGAGTGGGTGGGAAAATAAGAAAATAGAGTGCCGCATTCATTCAGGTTCGTCTCATTCAACTGATTATTTACATTGTTTTCAACGACTCGCCGTACTGTAGTTATCTCCGGGGGGGGGGGGGGGAGGAAAGGGAGCTCCCTACACCGATTGTGCCATCCTGGTTTTTTCTTAAGAAAAGTTGGCAACCTTGGATAGATCATTGAAACAGAAAGAGCATGAGATTACACTAACGAATTGTTTTAAATTATCAAGATGCTGTACAGCACTTCACATTAGGAACGTGTATCAAACTGTGTCTCTAAAAGAAAAATCCTTTTGCTGACCAATAAAGGTGTTAAAAATATATTTTCTTCTTTCCTCTGTACGCCGTAATAGTGTGGGGTGGGCAAAGACGAGTCAGTCACTTTGTACTATTTTATATAAAAGTATAGATGTAAAAGAATTATGAAAGAAAAATCTAACAAGAATTTCATTTCTGCATTTAAAGCACTGTATTATGGTAATCGAATTTTAGCAAGTGTACGAAACTAAATTACGTTATTGAAACTGTAATTTTGTCCTGTCATTTGTTGTGAAAATAAAAATGTGTTAGCTAAATCCCAAAATGTTGCCAAGTGTGCGAACACTTAAAAAAAAAAAAAAAAAAAAAAAAAAAAACTAAATGTGTTTTTGTTTCTTTTTGTGAAGGTCGTTGCAAAAGAGACTAATTTTCTCTTCAGACTAATAATTAACGGGATTTCCTCCGTTGCCATGCATCAGAATGTAATTGCATTTTACTTCTAGCCTTAACTACCAGTCAGAACTGCATATTTCTTTTTCTTTTTCTTTCTTTCTTTTTCATTCTGGCAGCGTCTAAGAGCAAAAGAGATTTTAACATGCAAAGAGAAAATGTGTGGGTTCTTTTACTTTTACAAAAATTGTCCTCGAACGAAATCCTATTTTAAGTTTAGCCCTGACATCTGAATCTTAAAGGTTAATAACGGATTGCATGAGCGAGAACTGCTGAGAAATAAAATAAAAATTTAGACAGTTTACAGAAATACATTTTGAGCTTTTGGATCTTTCCTTAACGAAAAGTAAGGAATATTTGCATATTGGTTTTTACTTTGAAGAAAATTTCCCAAAATAATTCTTATAATCTTATTACGAAGAACCTAGTAGCAAATTCTTGTTTTGCTAAGCTAAAACAATATTTATTTAATTAAATAATTAGATAATTAGTAATAATTTAATTATATACTTAATTAGATCATTGATTAGTTAGATAATTAACTACTTATTAGTTCATTAGTTGGTTAATTAAATAGTTAATTGCAAATTAGTTATGTTACTAGTCTTTCTTTTCAGTTAACAAAATTAATTTTAAAAAAATATGAAAACGGAAACAATAAAAGTTTTCAATATGTTGTATTATTTTGAAGTAAATTTTCTTAGGAGTTCAATGAACAAATTGGTTATCAATTATGATCTCACACCTAAGTAAAATGATTATTTAAAAGATCTATATAGCTTTCCATTTGTTACCACACCTTAGATATTATAAACATATGTTTCAGCGGTCTACTTTTGATGTTATCATAAATCCTACATTTCATCTATTTTATTTATATCAATAAATGCCAAAATGATTAATTTTTAGATCATTTTAGATACACAGAGAAAAATACGTTCTTCGGACAGCGATATATTTTACAAATATACGGTATCCTCTTGCTTACTACAGAAATCAGTATGGAGCATACGCTATCCGTATGCTACATAGACACTGCCCTTAGATGTTACATCATGCCATTGCAGGATTTCTGATATCTAACAGTTTTCCGTATATCATATGAATATATGTATGTTACCTTCCTCAGCTATATGTTATATACGTCCATTTGTATGTGAGATCCTGACCGCCTACATTGTTTCATACGGAAAGTACGTATAGATGTAACACTTATACAGAAAGTATTATAAAAACTGCATTTTCAGTTATACGTCTGCTGTACGTTAAGTCCAAAAACTACAGGAATTACGCATGTAACCTATCTTTTTAAGTACGCCACCTACATTTTTTTCTCAGTGTACATTAAAATTAGAGATGAAATTAGGTAAGCGTGATTTTACTCTTTGTATCTTTCTTTCAGGTTTTCTTTCTTTTTCTTTTTCTTTTTGGCAATAAGTTGTTTGTTCTTCTAGCGAGTATTGTATTAGGAAAGGGGAACAATAATCAAAGACCTGTGCTGTGTACTGTCACTATTCAAGTCTTGAATCTATGAGGTGTAGCACTATTTGATTTGATTTGATTTTAGAGGGGAGTTAGGGACCCAATGGTTAAGCAAGCAGAGGAGGGTTAAATGGCCAACAGAGCCCCGTAGCAGGCTAAGCCAGGAGATAGGATAGGCGTAGTCCCGTAGCAGACTAGAGGTCTTGGATTAGGTTACTCCTAATGTTCCTAAACAGTAGGAGGGGCACCAGAAAACTGGTACAGAAGTGCCGTCTTCCAACCAATTTGTAGGGTTCCTTGGGTGGCGGTGGCGCTGCTGCTCCGTGGGATGGGCTAGAAGCCCGTCGTCTGCAGGTGATTGTAGTTCCATCTGGTGTTGAATCCTCTTGCCAAACCACGTGGTGTTGTTTGTAAACACTGGCTGTAGAATTGTTTATACACAGCATCATGTGGGATATTACAATATATATATATATATATATATATATATATATATATATATATATACTTATTATATAAGTAAGACAACTCAGTCTGTCAGTCACGCTTCCAGTAGTTCAAAGTCAGAAAAATACATGTTGTTAGATGCGCTGTCTCCTACCTGGCGCCAAGATATGTCGCTTCCGTGCAGACAATTTGCAGACAACCCTAAAGTATCGGGTGAACAATTGGAATATATAAATTTTACTTTATTTTAACCATAGTCCAAATCAAGCACTATAAAAATACTCGAATTTTTTTGTTTCGACTTTTGCACAGTTATAAGAGCGCCCTAGAGAATATTATTTTCCGTGAGGCACCCTTATCACAAGTCACCTAGTAGCTTTCCGTTTTCAGCTGTTTAGAAACGCGAAAATAAATGCCGATTTTCAAAATGGCTCGAAATCGAAAGAAGCAGATAAGTGACTCGTGATAACGGTTTCTCATGTAAAATAATATTGTCTAGGGCGCTCTTGGTCCACATTTCGATTATATTTTATCTATTTGAAGATATCACATCATTACTGTAAAATTAGCGACATTTTAATTTCGCCGGGATGAAGCCTCTTAATCATCCGTCTCCCTTAGCCTAAAGAGTATAATCATTGGACGTTAAAATGAAATATTTCATTTCATTTCATTTTACATTTGTTCACTTTCTCCAATATCGTCCTTTTTGTTTTAAACTTCGATATTTCACGTACTTGCAAAGTTATTGAACTTGTTTAATTTTTTATCTATATTCTCTGCATGTAAAACCAAATTTCCTACTCTTCAAAGTGCTGTAATATCTCACACTTCTGTTCTAAACTGGTAGATGTGATGCAGATATAACATTACAAAAGAAATAAATAAAAGACTTTAAGTTTACATGCATTCCTTTGTTCTTACTGTTCATAAAGCAAAATACATAGCCTATTCATGAACATTTGTAAAAACTTGGTCGAGATCTTCAATGTAAAGTCAGCTTTGAACCTCTTTGATACGTGCAATGTTTGTCTATCGGGAGTTAAATCTGGGGCCTAGTTGGCCAATAGCATGGGCTCAGTTCCATTAGACTACGAGGAGGGTCTTTTGGGAGAAACAATATTTTTTGCCTTATACCTGCTAGATTTTACTGCTTCTCAATAGCTTAACGATGTTAGAGCACTTATCTTTGATGGGTTTGGTACCTGATTCGATCCCCGGCTAATTTAGTATATAGTGGACAACATCGTGTCCGTGAGTTTTCTCGAGGTACTCCCGTTTCCTCCCAGTTTCTCATTCCACCAATTCTTTGATCATCATTCACTTGCCGATGTTTAATTGAAATCTTTCATTTCACTTGATTTTTTTAACAGTTGTATATTTTGGGAGTTGTTTATTAGGATCTCGCTTGTAATCTTAGTACATACTACGTCCGTTACTCCGCACCATAACTGGGCCTTGGTGGCTCAATGGTAGAGGGTTCACCTCTGGTGCTTGGGATCTCGGGTTCGAACTTTGTGATGGACAAACACCGTGTGCGTGGGTTTTCTCGGGGTTCTCCCGTTTCCTCCCACTTTCTTCATTCCACCATTTCATTCATTTCTCATAATCACCGTCTCCTTTAGCCTAACCGGCATAACCGTGGGACGTAAAACTCAAAGATTTCATTTCATTTTTCCGCACCATAACTCTTAATTAAAAGCGATTTTTGTTATTTTTTTGCAATAGGTAGCTAGAGCGATTATCTAGTTCAAATTCGTTAATAAGTTAAAGTCGTTAATATTTTCACGAGTAACAGTGAATTTAACGACGGCTAACCCTATCCATCCATTTATTTTTTTTTAAATATATACACATATCTTAAAGCTGGTATACAACCCTCCAAACACTTCAGATTACCGGGTTGCATAAACTTCCAGGCGAAAATGCGTACTTAATTCGTGTTATAAACAGAAGTCATTCATTCATAAGAGTCTGTTTCGTGTGATCCCATTACTGCCATTCTATAGTGTATTAGTGTTTTCAATGACTTGATTGCACGTTCATTCCACAATGCTGGATTTAAGAACTGCGGAGAGCTTTATAGAACTGAACGTTATATTTTCGTAGTCAATGAGCCCAACCCACACATGAAGAATGCATGCTCGTTTGACCTTTCTTTCAGTTCGCGCGTGATCGGTTAAGCTTGTAACCACTTTTAGATGCAGTTTGTTTTCTTGATTGGGAGAGGTCTAACCTTTTCTGAAAAGAAAGAAAAAAAAAGATGGGGAATTTTTCATTTTCAAAATAAGTTACATTGTGGTTGAACATTTATACCTTCTCTAAGCAGTAAACATAGGTATTTGCAAATTTGATAGAATTATTAGTTGAGATAGCAGCACGCAACTACTCTAGTTATCTATTAACTTACTTATTTCTGTTTTTCGCAGATTCTTATATCTTCCCTTCTGTTCTAATTCTTTTTATATATAGGCATATTCAGGACCGGATGCAGGATTTTATGAAGGAGGGAGTGCACTAATATCTATCAGTACATTTGAATCAAATTTAATTTTTTTTTAAATGTCTTTAGGCATCTGTGATATGTATAAGGAACTGACTTAAACTACTGTGTTTAGCAAAACCGCTTTCTTTTAAGCCCGAAACGGAAACATGACATGACATTTTAGGAATGTATTGCTATTTCCACTGCCAGTTACTCACTTTAGATAGTGTATATTCAGAACGGAGGGGGGTGCACATGCTCCGGTGCACCCCTCTAAATCAGACCCTGGGCATATTATAAATTAGTTTTCAAAAGGCTATATTTTCAAAAGTAATATACGTAAAAATATGAAAGATATATGGAAAGAACTGCAAATTCACAAAGTTTGTATTGTGTATTCCAGGTGACACCAGGTGGCAGCACGAGTTTAGTATCTGTTCAAAATGAAAGTAAAGCTAGAAAATATTTTTGGTGTTAGAATATACAAGATAATCGTCTGTTACAGCAGTGCAACGTATGTCGTGTGACCAAAAGGGCACATACACAAGGTATGATCAAAAAGTCTGGTGAATGTAGTTACACAGTGCCATCTATTGATGTCAATTTCAACTAGTAAGCCCAGTAACCTAAACCTTTGGTACAGTCAGTGTCGAATTTGAACGAGTTGTGATATATTAGTTAGATTCCGAAGACAGAAGAGTGAGGACGTGTTAAGAGTGTCTACCGCACGCCAACATTAAGTTTTGTTCTAAGCTGCAGAATTGCATGATAAAGGTCACGAAATGTCAAAAGCAGTGTATGACGATGAAGCGTTGTCATTGAAGACTGTTTACAAGTGGTATGAGCGATTTAGAAGCGACAAGGAGTCGGTTGAAGACGAGCAACGCTCGAGACGTTCTTTGACGTCAAAACCATATGGAAACGTACAAAAAATGGCACAAATAATTTGTTTTAACAGGCGAATGACTACTTGAGAGCTTTTCGAAGAACTAAACATCTCGTATTGTCGGTCTGTGAAAAGCATTTTAACCGCCGATTAAATGGGCAAATAGCTTCCTTCTTTACCACGAAAACGCGACGTGCGGTTTGGGTACAAAAACCTCGCGGACCAAAACCTCGCCTGGCCAAAACCTCGCCGCCCATAACCTCGCGGAACAAAATCTCGCCTGGCCAAAACCTCGCGGCCCAAAATCTCGCCGGGCTGAAAACTCGCCTTGCCAAAACTTCGTCTTCCAAAACCTCGCGCCCTAAAATATCGCCATACCCAAAATCTCGCCTGATCAAAACCTCGTTGTAATGATCTCGCGACACAGACTCTCGCCTGGTCTAAATTAAGCGAGACGTAGTGTCGCCTGGGAAGAAATGTCGTCAGGATAAAACTTCTTCACGACGATTTCTTCAATGTAGAATCTTCTATATATATAAAAGAGAACGTACAATTTTTTGTCCGCTCATCACGCTAATACGGCTGAACCAATTTCTTTCATTTTTGGGGGGTTATTAGGATTTGGACCCTAGATGGTTTTTATCATATCACTTTAATTTTTAATTACCAGTGTCTTGAGATAATTGACCATTCAGGTGTCCATAACGTACAAATCCTTTGTTATTAGTTCATCATAGGTAAAAATAAACGTATTTATATGCAACCCGCATGACCGTGTCACTCGGCGGGTTAACATAAATGACAGGCGATATACAGCGGAAAATAGCTTGAATCTTCTGTTTAAAATTTTTTAATTGATTTGCTTATTTTTACAGACACTTTTACAATATGCCAGCACCGGGATGACCGCAGCGAAGCGGGGCGGGTTAACATAAATGACAGGCGATATAATGTTAAGATTTACTGCAATCTTCTATGGTTTTTATCATATCACTTGAAAGCGAAAAAGTAAAAATTATCTAAGTAACAAAGTTTATTGCGTTCCGGGGTGACCGCAGCGAAGCGGGGTGAACGCTGCTAGTTTTCTATATATTACTATATGTATATATTTAGTAATAACACATAATTACATTAAAATAATGACAAGAAAAATTCTAATGCATGCTTTGGAAATCTATATATATATAAAAATTAAATGACTATGTTTGTTACATTACACCTCTTGAGTCATCCTACCGATCTCAATCAAATTTTCAACATAGATGAGGTTCGAGCCTAGGATATCTTTTATAATTTCACTTTGTCGGCACAACAAAAGGGAGGGAGAGTAGGAGATATGTATTTGGCCCACGAGGTTTTGGCGGCGAGGTTTTGGCCACGCGATGTTTTGGGTGGCGAGGGTTTGGCCCGGCGAGGTTTTGGCCCGGCGATATTTTGTCCCGCGAAGTTTTGGGCGGCGAGGTTTTGGCCACGCGAGATTTTGGGCGGCGAGGTTTTGGCCACGCGAGGTTTTGGGCGGCGATGTTTCGGCCGCGAGATTTTGTCCGTATCCCGCGACGTGACACATCTTGCTTTTGATGTGCGAGTTTTTGGTCGAAAAAAATATTCCTGTCGGTTCACATTCTCTATGCTCTCCAGATATAGCACCATGCAACTTCTGGCTCTTCCCCAAAATAAAAAAATGTGCTTAAAAGAAAATATTTAGTCACCATTCCTGACATTAAGAGGACCACAACAGAAGAGCTGAACACCCTTCCAAAAGAAGCCTTCCAGAAATGCTTCCAGTCACGAATTCAACGTTGGAATATAAGCATTGGTAGCCAAAGACAGTACATTGAAAGAGATTAAATCAAATTCTATGTAAGCTTATTACTTTGACTCTAATAAAATTATTCATCTTATTTTTTTTATCACACCTCGTAATGCATTTGTAGAGGATGCAGAAAATTTGGTGAGTTTGCAGTTATTTTTATATATCTCTCATGTTTATATGTGTAATACGTTTGAAAATATAGCTTTTTGAAAACGAGTAAATCATTTATAGTATTCCTGTATTAAGGATTTAACTATATTGTGCATTGTTGATGAAATGTCTACATCAACTGCGTATTTAAGGAGGGGGTTTCCCCCCGAAATCTTACTTACTATAGTAAAATAAATTAAATATCTTGCAGAATTTTCACATTTCCAGGCAAAGCTCCCCCCGAAAGTTAGCAAAGCTCCCCCGAAACAAAATCGTAAATACGCCACTGGTCTACATTAAGAGAATTCACGAACTAAAGGAGTGAGTTTCACATCGTGAAACTGCAAATTCAATACAGAAACTGGAATTAGTAAGAGTTACAACTTCCGGTTTCGGTAGAAGGATAAGAAGCGATGTGAAACTTATTCTCGGGATCCTGAATACCCATAAAAATACATTTCTTCATACACGCTATTGTTTCTGCTTTATGATTATCGAAGATGAAACCGGAAGTGGTACTGGATTTACTATTTTCAGTTGCAATTGAGAGGTAAAGTCAGAGATTGAACCTGCCCATATGGTACTGAATCCATCCTACGCATATGGAACTGAATCCATCCTACTCATATGGTGCTAAATCCGTTGTACCCATTGATACTAAATCCATCCTATACCCATATGGTACTGAATATATCGTACCCATATGGTTATGAACCCAATCTCTACCCTTATGGTACTGAATCTATCCTACACATATGATACTGAATCCATCCTATACCCATTGGCACTAAATACACCCTACCCATATGGTACTGAATCTACTCTATACCCTTATGACACTGAATCTATCCTACCCATATGGTACTGAATCCAGCCTATACCCATATGGTACTAAATACATCCTACCCATATGGTACTGAATCCAGCCTATACCTATATTATACTGAATCCATCCTATACCTATATTGTACTGAATACACCCTACCCATATGGTACTGAATCTATTCTATACCCTTATGATACTGAGTCTATTCTACCCATATGATACTGAATCCATCCTATACCCATATGGTACTAAATACATCCTACTCATATGGTACTGAATCCAGCCTATACCTATATTGTACTGAATACACCCTACGAACATGATACTGAATCTATTCTATACCCTTATGATACTGAATCTATCCTACCCATATGGTACTGAATCCATCCTATACCCATATGGTACTAAATACATCCTACCCGTATGGTACTGAATCCAGCCTATACCTATATTGTACTGAATCCATCCTATATCTATATGGTACTGAATACACCCTACCAATATGGCACTGAATCTATTCTGTACCCTTATGATAAAGAATCTATCCTACCCATATGGTACTGAATCCATCCTATAACCATATGGTACTAAATACATCCTGCCTATATGGTACTGAATCCATTCTATACCCATATGGTACTGAATCCATTCTATACCCTTATGGTACTGAATCCATCTTTACCTATATGGTACTGAATCCATCCTATATCCTTATGATACTGAATCCATCCTACCCCTATGGTATTGAATCCATATAAAAATAACTGCTTCTAGTACTGTTTCTATCAGTATAACGATCAGTGTTTAAATCAAAAGTCGTAGATTTCCACCATTTGCGGTTTGAAACGAAGGATAAAAGTCGAGATGAAACTGAATCTTATATTTTTACGCTAACTCCACTGACTATTTTACATTTGGCATTTTATGTGAAATTAGTTTATCTCAATCTGCTTTCCTCTAGCCTCTCAACAACTGCCGCCTTTTGAACGATGACTCCTAGTATTAAGCCATAGGTGCGAGCACAGACTAGACTCATATTTCACGCTACGTAACAGCTACAGATAGGTTAGCACCATTACACATTGAGCGCCATTATCCGATTGTCCGCTATGTTTCGGACTGTCTATGAGATTTAAAAATAGTAATAAATAACTTTGATGGGCAAGTAAGATTATAACCAAACATGAACAGTAAGAATAATGAACAGCTATACACTATTGTGAACTATTCGAATGCCAAGGATTGCTGGAATGTCTAGATACTAAATTGAGAACACCCTGTATTTGTTCGTCCAGACTGCAAAGAATGTGCAAATAATGTAAACACCTACATCACATTTTTTATAACAATTTTCTGAATAAATGATAGACAATATTCTCTTCCTTATGTCTACACGCATAAAACTTTATTTTTCGTGTTTTAGTAACATGCGAGGTGCATACCAAAAATACTTACCGTTTTCCTATAATTAACATCAATGGCGTATTTAGGGGGGCGGGCTTCCGGGCTTAAGCCCCCCTGAAATCTTATTTATTATAGTAAAGTATATGAAATATCTTGCAGAATTTTCACATTTTCAGGCAAAGCCCCTCCCCAAAGTTGGCAAAGCCTCCCCGAAACAAAATCGTAAATACGCCACTGATTAAAATAGTTTTTAATTATCGATTTACATATAAGTGTCACTTATCATCACAATGAATACCGATAGCTGTTTCATAACATACAGAAAAAAGAATTGTTCCTCTACATGATAAAATCGGCTATTTCAGGTCAGTATTTAAAAAAATGGTTTTCATTTACAGGTGAATCTATTAATTCTAACCAACTAACTCTATGGCCTATGGAACCTGAAGGTTCAATATCGTGTTCACAAAAGCTCTCCATTGACTTTTATCCTTAGCCAACTGGATCCAGTTTCTACTTTGTATTCCTATTTCTCCCAGATCCATCTCAATATTGTCCTTCCATCTGCGCCGAGGTCTTCGTAATAATTGCTTTCCGATTGGTCTTCCAGTTAAAACTTCGAGAGTGTTCCTACTTTCTTCCAGCTACATGACCTGCCCACCTGAACCTCCTCGACTGATTACCCTCACAATGTCTGGTAAACCGTATAAATTATGTAGTACCTCGTTATGAAGTTTCCGCCATTCCCGTTCCCCTTGAGTCCGAATATTCGTCTCAGGATCTTGTTCTCAAATACTTTCAGTTTACCTTCTTCTCGCAGAGTAAGAGACTATGTTTCGAAACCATACAGAACAACAGGCATGATTATCGTTTTATATATTTTGAACTTAAAATTCCTCGATAGAATTCACGACGACAAAAGATTTTGAACTGAATAATAACACGAATTCCCTGCTTTTAGTCAACATTTAATTTCTTCGTGAATATGGTTTTGGTCTGTTAATATTGATTTTAGATATTTGAAAGTATCCATGAATTAAGTTAGAAGTTTGATGTTTTGCAGAGTTAAGCTTTAAATACTTGAGTTAATTCATACTTAATTATATTAATGCATTCTTTTTAACTATGGCAAAACAATGCGTAATTTTAATATGCACCTTGTATTTCTCTTTTGACTTCTGCGTTGTTAAAAAGCATAGGAGTGAGTTGAACTTTGGATACACCGATAAAGATTTTTGAATTGTTTTAAATGACAAGTCGAGTAGGTTTGTAGAAGACAGAGGTATCACTTAGATGAATTTAAGTTCAAGAATATGGAAGTGGGATGAACTTATCCCTGTGAGAATTTTCCTCAAGGACCCAGTTCCAATAGACTGTCGAAGTGGGACTCAGTCTAGAGTTCAGACACGCAAAGCTGAAGATTATAAGCCAAAGAGCTTATTTTGAGAGAACGTCCTTCATACTATGTGATTGACTCATTTGGACAGCCTGAACCATATAGAGACAACAATGACGAAACGGAGATCTCGCAAAACGTCGACCATCAGGGAGTTAACTCAGAACATGTAAGTTTTGAACTCGAGAACCCTCCGAAATCCCTGAGTTTCTACCTTTCTTATTTTATCTTCCAACTAGGTCTCTATATCTCTTTTAAGGCTTCCGTTCTACTTCCAATAGCATCATTTCAGATTTTGCCACGGGGAAGTAAGATTGTCCATTAACATGTTTCACATTTGCTAATAGTATATAATCATCATCGTAGGCATTCTGCCAGCATTGGCAGGTAAGTTGACTCAACTGAGAAGCTTCCATGCTCCACAATCTTCCGCTAATCTCTTCGTCTTCCGCTCCCTCTCCCTCTCTTTCCTGCCACCATGCCTTCTAGCACGTACCCCATGATACAGTTACTTCTTAACTAATGTCCCAATCAGTTTCTCTTTCTCTTCTCAGCACTATCTAAAAGTATTCTTTCGTAGCCACCATTTCTAACACTTCCTTATTCATTTTCCACTCAACCCAACCCAGCTAATTCCCTCAAATCCTCTCCACATACACATTTCGAAAGCTTCCACTCGTTTTTAATCATTTTTGCATAATGTCTATCTTTCTTACCCATACAGTACAATACCCCACACGAAGCATTTTAAAGACTTTTTCTGAACTCTTTTTATTTAAGTTCCACAAAACAGACTTTTCGTCTTCCTAAAGGCTTCTCTCGCCATTCTTATCCTTGCTTTTATTTCGCTAGTAGTATATTAGTATATAATTTATTTTTAAACTCATGGGGGCAGTTCCCCTCACTGTCCTCTCTAAATGACGCCATTGAATAAATCCTATTACGAAAGTGTCGTAATGCTAGTATTTTTTGGTAAGTATAAACTGAACCATTTTCAACGCTCGAGTCCTATATATGTTCGTTATTTTGCAAATTTAAGGCGACTATACGCTGAGGTATAAAATATTAGGTGGCCTAACGCTATATACACTCCATTACATCCTTGCCATCATCTTTATTTGTTTAAAAGACTCAGCACAAAGAATTTCAGTTCGTTATTCTTCGTACATCCTATGAGCTTATGAGCTACAGAGACGTCACGTCACAGTAGATAACCTGTTACCATATTAAATTGAAAAATAAATTAGAAAGGCAATGGATTTGAGAAACTAGAATAAAAACAGTGTGCAATAGAGAGTACTTATGGGACATTTCAAACAATAGCAATTATTACTATTTTGTTATTGGTGAAATATATCTCTCCTACTTTACCTTGACTTGTGAATTAATGCTAATGAGATATAATAAATCCAAAGAAGGATAAAGAATTTTTAATATCTTTTAAAATCTGAAGCAGCTTTACGAATATTACTTTCAGGTTATAAAATGATATAGTCCCTCAAAGAATGCATTTTATTTCAGATAAAAGATAAATTTAGGGTATTTGCAAAATGGATTACATGCGCCCTCTCTTGATAAAAAGTAAAGCTACTTCCACGTTAACTTATAAGCACCACTCAATTAACTTAAGCTCTTTGATCCTTATTTTCGTGGTTGTTTTCCTCAACAGATTTTCTTGTGTTTGCTTTATACTTCGTTACCTGTTGATTAAAGAATGCCAACGTTATGCGACACCATTTTGTAAAGGTATCTGGAAAGAAGAAACAATATTTTTGTTGTTGTTGTTGTTTCTGAGTTAGCGTCTGAAACTCTAGCCTTCAAAGCAGAGATAACAAAGTGAACAGGTGCTTATTCCCTGATTGGATTAGATGTTGAAGAGTTTGGAAGTTTTGCTTCTAAAAAATTCCGATCACATTCTTTCCGCTTAGCAATTAGCTCCCACAGTTGTTAGGTACCCTAGTTGCTTGTTTGACAAATAAAACTTCGATAATTGTTGTAGGAGCCTACTCTGATTACAAAAGCATGTTTTCCTTAACACCTTTCGTGTCAGGACCGTAGGGATCTCATTTTGATATCATGTAAATCATTCAACGCTGGTAGCTCTTCGGATTCCTTCAAACTTCATACAAGAATGGTATAAACTTTTCCGCACAGTGTTTTTGCTTGGTATTAGCCAAACATAAATCTTGCTGTTCTTGTTGAGATAATAAACCCCTGCGCACGGAAGTTTAGAATATATTTGAACACTTTCAATTACTAATATAACATTTTAAACTTCATAAAATAAAAAAACAAATTATGATCAAAGCATATACAATTTAATAAATAAATAAATAAATAATATCGTTACAGTTTGGGCAAAGTATTAGTGATGGGCAAAACGATTCATCTCTCAGATTCGCCGCTCAGTAGTTCAATCACTAAGATTAATCGGTTCATTTGAACGGCTCAATGACTCACAGTGTTGCGACAGTCCTAGCTCTGGAGTGGGCTGAAAAATAGTACCAAATTGAAACAAAAAGGGGGTGAATTCATTATTTTATACCAGTAGCGTAGCTGGTGTTCCGAAATGGGGATGCCAAAGTTAGTCACTTGTGCGATACAATACTACTAAAATCAGCAATACATAGCTATACCTGGAAATATAGGGTTATTAAAAATTTACCTAGCCTAATTGACCTAATTGGTGGCCTAGTGGGCTATACAGAAGCAAATACGTGGATTACGTTAGAAGCCAATAAGCAATTGCCTCAGCTCCTTCTTACCACTACCGTGTGACAAGAAAACTCGGCCCCGCTGTTGAATGAACATTGTTTCCAGTATAGTTCCCTTTATTTCTTTCTCGTGGGCAGCTTCTTTCTCCGCATACCATACTTTAATCTTGTTCTTTAAAAAGTCGCCCGTAGAAATTTGTCATCTTGAGTCCGGAACTCAGACGCCCATTCGTGAATATGGATCTGAGTGTATACGTATATCATTTGAAGATGCATATAGAAAACACTTAAACCAACTCTGGGGACCTGTTTCTGTGTACTATGTATTTCGTTGTCAGATATCCAGATACTGAAGGCAGGGGCGCAAATCTGTCTTCAGCATTCGGGGAACGGGTAAGACCGTTCCCATTTTTATTTTTTTAAAGCGATGTTCAAAATATTTATGAAGTTGAAAAACAATGCTGTGGAGGATCAGAGGAGCAGAGTTGTCTTCAACATTGGGAGGAGAGCAGATTTGAGGGAGGAGGGCATATTTGAGGCTTATTCTGGGAGGAAGGGAGATGAGATTCATATTACGGTAGATGAATCTGATTTCTGAGGTGAATCTGTTGTATTTTATATACCAGGTGATGTAGATGAAATTGTGATACGTATCAGTACCGTGAACACATTCTGAAATCTGAATACATGCATATTTATAATTGATATGTTTCTATTTACGCATCCACAATGATCCACATTAAAATTTTAGGACACTTGTTTTGTAATAATATAAATAATGACTTCCCCAAAACTATGAAAGAAAATCAACTATGTATGGCGCAACAATACTCTTATTTGAGCAAAATTATGATGATCACAATAGCATTATAAGAATCGTTACAGGAATTAAACAAGTAGCTGCAAATAGACTAACAATAATTAATGACAATGAAATATTAAATAATACGATTCTTTTTTAAAAATAAAACAAGTCAAGGGACATCAATTTCATCTTGCTTTCCTCTGTGGCAGTTGGATACAAACCATCACAATTTCAAATCGGATAGTTGGGGGGGGGAGACCTCTGTTCAAAGATTGGATGGGACATGTCCTCCTCATTTCCCCGGGATATGTGCCAGTGACTGAAGGTCCCAAGCAATCTTTACGAGGGGCTAGGAATACTGGCTTTCTTGGTCTACCAGATCGGTGACCGTGATTCTACAGAATGCTTTATATTTATGCTTGTGTGAGTGAGCTTCCTCAAAGAGTTTCTGGCCACGCCACTGGACATACTATGTATTTATGATGAAGGTTAATAGTTTGCCTTTTATTACGATTACAATTACGATGCATTTAATTACGATTAAAGCATAACTATTTTTATACTATTATTTACATAACCGGCATGCTTCAAAAAGGCATTGAATTAACCATTTTTGTTTTGTTCTATCTCCTTGATGTTAGCGCTCGTACGTTCTGTTCAGAAACTATAACTTAGTTCAAGATATATAGAGTTGGAAATACTTGAATACGCCAGCGCATATCTAAAGCAAAATGTAGAATTGCAAGGGATGAAGAGAGTAGTAGCTGGGCATGCGCATTCGACAGAAAGCAGACGAAAATCACGTTGCTTGCAGTAGCCCTGGATGCCCAAGGAACATAGCATACGACAAGAGGAAAGACAGGAAATGTGTATCTGAGTGACGCGCATGCGTAGGTTCCACTTGTCAAAGTAAGGCGAGAGAGGACATCCAGAAGATTGCAGTGGAAATAATTGTGATAATTACAAGCAAACAATTTATATACAATGAAATACGTATTTTTTCTTATTAACAGGGGATGCCGGGAATACCGGCGTTCTCTTACGCTACGCCGCTGTATTTATATCAGTGTAATACATGGCTCTATAACACGAAACTAAAAGAGGTAAAGTTCTAGAACACTCCCCCCCCCCTCTTCCAAGAATCCAAATCAAGAAAGTGCTCTTTCTAAAAAATTACTTTTTAAAACATCCAAATCGGAGGACCCCGAACAGCCGTGGAAATAGAACTATTCTCGCACGTAAAAAGTATAACAGAAGCCGCAAATTCAAAGGGAAAACAGCTATCATCTTCGGTATGTATTGTAAGGAAATGAAACTATCCTCTATTTCAAAGTGACCAGTAAACCAAAACGGTATTATAGCCATATATGAAAAAAATATATAAATAAAACGAGAAACAAATCAATCATCTACGAGTTCGTGTGTAAACAGTGTTATAATAAAATATTAAAATATAAAATATTGCATCTTATTCTCGCTTATTTCACGACCAAAGGAGGATAACAGATTGTAAGAAGAATAGAAGGTCAGTAAACTAACATTTGAAAAAAATGTAAAACCGGTCCAGAGTCCTAGAACCTTCCCTGAAAGACATCACAGCACATTATTAATAATAAGTCACAATGGTATTTATTATTTCTAAGTAGTGCAGCACACGCAATACACATAATACACATACAGAAACAAAACATTTAACATAACAAATTATATGCAGAAAGACAGTACACAAACACAGAACACACATAAAGTAACAGAAAATACATGACATCACATCAAGTCTTACTGACACTTTTGAAAATGTGACAAGTATTTGTTGAATGGTGCTGAATTGGGTAGAATAGTACCAACTTTTTCACAAAAGGAGCTGAAAATGCCAGCGTGGTACCAACGGGCTGATGAACGACAAAAAGGGCTGAAGTTGGTACAATTGTACCAAGTATGGCAACACTAGTGACTCACAAATTTTTGAAACCAATTTTAATTAATAATGAAAAGTTTACGAATTAGTTTTGTGCTTTATATGTGATATATCATTGTTCAGGTAAGTTCAATTGCCGCATTAAAGTGCTGAACATTTAGCCCACACCGTTGGTACTATTTTTAATTTATTAATGTCAAATTAACACATACGTGTACATAGATTAACATCTCTGGTAACGCACACTTACTGAACTAGACTGAAGAAGCGCTCATTCCAGTGAGAACCAGCGAAACTCCCTCTCCAATCAAAAGAGCAATAACTAAACTAACCAACAATCGCATGAAGCAAGAGATCGGTTCACGAGTGAGCGACGATTCACGTTTCTCAAACATTGGCACTCCCAAAGAACCGTGGTTCCCAGAGAACAGTGGTTCCAAAACAACTACAACTCCTGTAGAATCACGACTCTTAAAGAACAACTACTCCCGAAGAATCACGACTCTTGAAGAACAACGGCTCCCGAAGAATCACGACTCTCAAAGAGCCGCTTCCTAAAGAGTCGTTGCTCATTTCTAGTGAGCTATGACTCACTCACTCATCCAAAAGAGTCGGTCAGAAGAGCCGGCTCACTCGGAAGTGACACATCACTACAAAGTATCTTTGCCTTCCTCAGACACAAACGTAAAATACAATTTATAAGACTACAGCTTATTTATTTCAGAAAATGAGAGGGGGTCATATCTAGGAACCAATAGGATCCATCCTTCAATTTTTAACAATTTTTAATTCGTTACATATTTGCAACTTTTAATGATACAACTTTCACTTGAAAGCGAGCCTTTTAATTGGCACATGGGTTTGGGCAGAATTTGTCTTTTATTTTATTCAAGAAGTTCCAAAACTAAAATGAATGGTAAATAAATTTCAAAATTATGCTATGCACAAGCAGTGTTTCGTCCAGGCATACTTTCGGCTGTTCTTTATGCTCTCTGAATTGGCCAATAGGATTGCTAACCGTCTGGTATTTTACCGGATACTTCGGTTTCTGACAGTCCGGTACGACCTCAAAACCGGGACGTTAAATTTCAAGTAATTTTCCTCTTGCTAGTCCTGTTTTCTGTTCTATTCAGATTATTTTGGAGTGACGAAAAGAATCGTTTGTCGATGAACATGGTTAAAGAAGAGCTTATAATTTGCTTTGATATTGACCAGTCATTAGTAGAATTTGCTCAAGACTTGAGGGCAGGAATATTTACTGAACTTATCAAAAGTGCTAAAGGTCAACAAAAGTGCCTTTCGTAGAGCGTAGCTAACACTGCTTCATCCTCAGCTACGTCTTCCCATAAAATAATACATCCAGATCCACTAAAAGTACGTAGGCATTATGGGACATTACCAACCCCAGTGAAGAAGGATAAGACTTATTTTTGAAGTAGCTATATTTTGTGCCTGCCATAGTTATATGTAAATTATATTTGCTTTTCTGTTTTAAATGCAATGTATTAATAATTGTAGACTACAAAAATTACATGTACTGACTCAACCTAAACTGGAATAAGTAGGTTTAACAAATGCTTCAAAAGTAACTGAAGTTATTAAATTCGAACTCCGAATTGTTTAATTTTATGTGAAGTACCTACTTTCTGGTTGTTCACATTTTTGACGAACAATGATGTCACAATCTTAAGAGTATACATATTCCAGGAGAATGTTCGGCATTTCCATTTTCCAAAGATGGCAACCCTAGATGGCCAACTACCTTCCCGGAACTAAGAAAAATGAAATTGCTATGGTCAATATACTAACCTAGTGTCCCAGTGAAGACCTTTCACATTTAGATTTTGCCACCGTCCCCCCCCCCCCCCCGCAGGCAAAATTTTCTGGAAGAAAGCATGTGCATAACTATTGGAAATCTTACAGATCGGCCCTTTTCGATCGTAGACAAGTATCAGATAAAAAACTATAAGAAGTAGGGAGCCAGTAGCGTAGCCAGGATTGCTGTTTGATGGGGGCTTAGTGTTATATATATATATGCGTTCGTTGCGTCAGAATGTTTAGTTTTAATAATAATAATAATAATAATAATAATAATAATAATAATAATTATTATTATTATTATTATTATTATTATATCTTTTTCTGAAGTGCTGACTTATCTAGATATTTCTTCGTTGCTTCTCAATTGCTGTTTTTGCACACCACTACTATCATTTTTTCGTTCTAGCCGTTTTTCTAAAGCGTTTTGCGAGTCTTCCTCTGAATTAATATCTTGTTTAGATTTTCCTCCGTTGCTTTTTCGTTTTTTTGTACATTTTCCTCACCGAAATTAACACAATTGCCTTTTTCCTGCTTTAACCACTTTTGTAAAACGTTTTGCGATATTTTGCAATTTGAAGCGCTTGGAGGATAAAGGTAATAAGTTACATTTTCTGAAACGTTGCATTCTGGCGATTCATGCACGTTTTATATGTTAATTATGCTACGTAACATATTATGTAGTGAGTTCTCGTGTGAGTGCAGATATTTAGGAACGGTAAAGGCGGTATGTTAACGGACAAAGTTGTGAAAGTCAATTTTCCCGTCATATTCAATTTGTTACATAACACCTTTATCCTCCAAGCGCTTCAATTGCAAAGGAAGTTCTTATTTCGACAACCTGAACTCATCTAACTTAAGCAAATCTTCTGAATTGCTCCAATTGATCAAACATGAGAGATTGCTGTGAGATAGTCAGATGCTACAAGTGTTTAGTATTGTTTTCCACCCTCTCCTGTTAACATTTTTTCTCAAATAATTTTCATTAGAATGAAACGAAAACCTCAAAAGAAAATCTTTATTTTTATCCTTCCTTTCTTTCATTCAGCTTGTCTACAAACTGTTTCGTGACATGTTTTGTTCTGAAATAGAGTACGTGGAAGGCAATTGTTGTTTCTTCGGAGAAAAAAAATTACAAACATCAAAGCATCAAAGTAAATTGTCGGAACCATCTGGCCCCACCCCTTCCCTACGCCACTGTAGGGAGCAACAGTTTCTTTTTAAACTGTATGAGTTTGATATCGAAGTAGCTAGCAGGTTCTATCTCGTTCTCGTCCTTTGAACTGTCCATTCAAACCGGAAGTGGTAGAAATCAGTTATTTCGGTTTCAATATTAGTGCCCATACTGCAAACGTGAAAAGATATGGCAAGATAGTATTTTCTAAACAGATTCAGTTTCAAAGAAAAAGTTCCATTTTTCTCCTAATTCTAAACTCTCTCTTCTAACCGGAGGTGGTAAATAAACGTTCAGCGTTGACGGTATAATTTTAGAGTCATGCTTGATCAATAGAACCTTTCTATTTCAAGTGAGTCCTCGGAAAATATGTGAAACATACTTCAACCCCACCCCCGCCGCCCTCTTACGGGGAAACCTTCCCTATGCTTTGGGAGAAAGAAGTGAAAGACCTCGTTTGTTTTGCCAATTTGTCTTTCAGTCGTTTGGTCTTGATGAGTGAAGAAATAACTCAAATGTGCAACTCTCAAATTCAACTATTGAAAGCTCTGGGCCACAGCAACTCGTCCCTTCTCTTATGGTACGGAAAAACATCGACAGCTGCTCCAACAGGGGCACAGTTGAAATAGAAAGGCCACCGATTCATAAGCAACATGGCCGCAAGGATTGAATTGAAGAATCTAATTCAAGGAATATGTAGCTCCTCATTAATAGTGCGATCAAAGCATACTGTAAACAATTGCGCCGATTTCTCTGCAACTTTTGGGGGGGGGGGGACATTTATAAAAAATATATATAACAATACATATAACAATAAAATACATATAAAAATATATATTCATAAAAATATATGGGGGCCCAAACGAGCTTTGGGGAGGGACCGGGCCCCCCAGGATAAATAGACTGTAAATACTGTATTGTAAGTATGAGTTAGCTTCTTTACCTACCAGACTTTCTCAGACGCTGACCTCAAAGAGGATGAGCGAATTGAGAGGCACACTTGGAAGAATTTGCCGGATTTTCAGTTTAACGTCCCGTTCATCAGCAAGGCTGTAAGAGACATGGTTCCACTGATTAATGTGGAATCAGCTCCCACCGTGAATTGAACCCGGGTCTCCCAAAGGCACGTACACTAACCGCTTAGCCACGAAGGAGCTCCACACTTGGATGAAGGTAGAATATGTACGAAGTTTACGACGTCGCAGGTATGACCGATACAGAGGGCATTTTCCCAGAAGACGTAAAATCGGACATTTCAGTTTCACAAACCTAATACTGCAATGTTGTTAAGAAGAAGCACAGATTCTAGCAATACAATATCTTATCAAAGTAAAACTTTTGGTATAAGTGTTAGGGAAGAAAAAGTTAATGAATATCTCAGAGTATAGCCTATTCATTTTCTGAACACATCTCTTTAACGCACTATAAATATGTAGAACATGTAAGAATTAATGGATATTTGTTCTGCAAGTAGTGAAATTTTTGGTAAAGTATGGAGGGTTTTAAATCAGTCATTCGCTCACAGAGCTATGGAAGGATGAGGTGGTGGTTGGGGGGAGAATATGAGTTCCCGAGGATTAAAACGTAATATCGAGGCGAACGTAATTTATTGAGAGTAATTAAAGGGTGGGTCTTAAACCAGAACCATTTGCACATTCATCCATCATTATGTAGCCGACATTTTCCAATCCTCAGTCGCTGGTAACGAGAAAATATGTAAAAGGAAAAATCTGAATTCTTTCTGAAGAAGTTCACATTTAATACTATAGACCTTAAGTTTGAAAAAAAGACTTTTGTTTCATATGAACATGCAAGTATATATGTGTTAGAGGTAAGGTTGCCAGACATCAGAAAAAGAGGAAGTTCTACGATTTATAGGGGAAAGAAAGAAGACATGTGATTTTCAGAATCTACATATAACAAACATGAATATCGTTTCACATTCTAGCGTAGAACAATTGTAAATGGAAACTGGGTGAGTTTCATTAAAAATAACTGCGACATATAAAACACAAATACATATATTCCAATTCCTAATAGGAGATGATGCGGTTCAAATTCCATCTTAAGCTCTAGGTCATGCCTATGGCCACAGTGCTGAAGGAGATGCTAAAGACAAATTCAACCAGCGAAATATATTACACAAATAATTGTATTTTAATGAAGACTTCGCGTCTTTTAACAGTCCTATATCATTTTCAAACGTTTAAAAAAATCTTTGCAGAGCATATCGAAATTCTCAGTAGCTCAGAGTTCTACCTTCATTAGCTCAAAGCAGCTTCTGTTCCTGTAAATTTAGTGAGGGGCATTCAGATGCAGAAGATATATACATATATATATGAGGATTTAAGACAAATTTCATTCAAATTATGCCAAATATTGTATATTCATAATTAAAATAGAGGGGCACACATGCACACATGAGCTTTGGGGGAGGGGGGCCCGCTCCCAGGATCGGCGCCCTTGCCCCCAACACCGACGAAAACTAAGGTACTAACATAACTTTATTTTTAAACATAAGGATAGGGAGCCAATTAGATAGGCCATTTAAAAAAGGAGGGTGTTGTATTTTCTTTAACGTTTAAAGAAATCTTTGCAGAGCATATCGAAATTCTCAATAGCTCAGAGTTCTACCTTCATTAGCTCAAAGCAGCTTCTGTTCCTGTAAATTTAGTGAGGGGCATTCAGATGCAGAATATATATACATATATATATGAGGATTTAAGACAAATTTCATTCAAATTATGCCAAATATTGTATATTCATAATTAAAATAGAGGGGCACACATGCACACATGAGCTTTGGGGGAGGGGGCCCGCTCCCAGGATCGACGCCCTTGCCCCCAACACCGACGAAGACTAAGGTACTAACATAACTTTATTTTTAAACATAAGGATAGTTAGCCAATTAGATAGGCCATTTAAAAAAGCAGGCTGTTGTATTTTCTCTTTGGATACATATTTAGGCTACATCGTTGGGATGCGTTATGAACAGTAAATATATATGAGAAATTAGTTTCTCTAACTGAAAAGTATTATTTGCGAAGTAACTTATGAAAAGATTGTAAGAATGCCCAAAACTATAATTTGTTTCATTTATTAAAAAAAAAAAAAAAAAAAAAAAACCGAAAGAAATCGTTTCACGGGGAAAACAAAAATAAAACATATAACGTAATCCGTCCTGAACAAGACGGGAAACTTACGGGAAAAGTATGATCTAGAAACCCTAGTTAGAGCCATATATACAGCCCAGTGGTGTATTTACGATTTTGTTTCAGGGGGGGGGCTTTGCCTGAAAATGTGAAAATTCTGCAAGATATTCCATATACGAGGTTTGTCCGGAAAATACGTAGAAATGTTGAATAATAACTTTAGTTTACAGGTTGCAGCCACTGCCAGGTTGCACTACTGCTGTAGCCAATCCCATCAACGCTCAGTTCGAGTCAGTCTGCGTGGCAGTAGGCGTGTGTGGCTGCTTGTTGAAAGTTACCCTGTTTCACCTGCCGTCGGCATGGAGCTCTCTCTGATTGAGGAACAGCGCATCAACATCAAGTTTGTTGCAAAGCTAGGTAAGAATGGCCGTGAGATTTTTGAGTGTTTGAAACAAGTGTACGGAGACAATTCTCTGAAGGAACCAATTGTGAACAAGTGGTTAAAAAAGGTTTCGGGAAGGCCGAGAAGACGTGAAAGGAGACCTTCGCCCAGGACGCCCGTCGACATCGAGTTCTGGTGAAAATGTTGAACGAATTAGAACTTGTGTTCTTAAAGACCGTAGATTAACAGTCAGAATGATTGCTGACGAGCTGTCAATTCCCAAAACAATCGTTCACGAAATTCTGACACAAAAACTTGAAATGAAGAAATTGTGTGGGAAAATCGTACCGAAGCTCTTGACTCCAGAACAGAAAGCAAAAAGGATTGAGTACTGTGAGGATTGGTTGGAAGCAGAGAAAAGAGGACATTCTCAACCGAGTCATCACTGGAGACGAGTCCTGGTTTTACGAATTCGATGTGGAGCTCAAATCTCAAAGAAAGGAATGGAAGCTACCAGCAGAACCGAGAACAAAAAAGTCGCGAAAAGCAAGATCCAATATGAAGACAATGTTGATTGTTTTCTTTGATTCTAGGGGCATTGTTCACAAGGAATTTGTCCCTCCCGGCCAGAGTGTGAACGGACAGTTTTACGCGAAAGTTTTGAGACGTCTCAGAGCTCGTGTGGCCCCAGTTCGTCCGGATTTGGCACAAGGGGGCAGTGGATCCTTCATCACGACAATGCGCCCGCTCACACTTCGCTCTTTGTGCGTGAGTTTTTGGCCCGGAAGCTCAATCACCGTGACAGACCACCCGCCTTATTCACCCGATTTAGCCCCTTGTGACTTCTTCCTGTTCCCGAAATGCAAAATGGTCCTTCGGGGGCGGCATTTGGGAATTGTTGAAGCCACCAAGGCACAAACGACACGGCAACTGAACAGCATCCCAACTGAAGACTTCCAGCGATGTTATCAACAGTGGAAACGGCGTTGGAAGAAGTGTATCTTGTCTAAGGGAGAGTACTTTGAAGAAGACCATATTGTAATACCTGAATAATTGTAAAATAAAGTTCTCATTCAACTTTTATACGTATTCTCCGGACAAACCTCGTACTTTACTATAGTAAGTAAGATTTCGGGAGGCTTAAGCCCGGAAGCCCCCTCTAAATACGCTACTGATACAGCCCATAGGAAGTCGTAAGGATGTTCATCAAAGACCTTTGTTAGTAAGTAGCCTGAAGTAAGAATGTATTTATTTATTTTTTCCCATTTGCAACAAAGATGGAAGTGTCGTAGTAGGCTATACCGTCACTATCTCAAGTGGCATAGAAATTAGATTTATTAGAATTGTTAGACACTTAAAAATAAAATATTACTTGAAACAGAACTTAAGTTAAGAGATACGTACTAGATAAAGAAGACAAAATGCAAGTAACGAATATGAAGCACATTTGCAAATAATATTGAAGGAAACATTGATATATAAAAATGTTACTGTCATAAAATGAAAATATAACTTGTCAGTTACAGAGGATATATAGAGATAAATAAAGCAAGTGGTGGAAAATTGAGTATAAATTTTTATGAGCGTTTAAGTAAAAAGTTAAAATATCACACATAAATCAATCCAGGCATCTTACTGAGCTAAATAAAATAATTCTCATGTGTAGTTTCCTAGAAAAACGAACCTTTGTTATTTCTAAGTTAAAAATTGATAATATGCTATAACCACCCAACCTATTAAGAAGATATTGATACGGATTTCCGCAGTAAACAGAAGGATTCCGTATCTTTTTACAATATACCACTGTCCGCATAACGGATTTTTTTGTTAGTGTAGGAATATAGAAATTTGTTTGTCGAAGCGGACTTATGCATCGTAGAGTTGTCAACGTTGCAATAAGCAGGTTCGTTGACACGAAAATAATTATCAAAGTCGAATGTCATCTCGGTTGCTGCACACATTAGAACTCCAATGCATAAGAGCCCACAATAAGTTTTTATGAAACCTAATTTTGTTAATAGCATATTAAACAGTTATTGGTAAATACTTTGCACTCATCTCTCCATTAGTAAAATGACTTGTAATACGAAAAAGAAAAGGAGCAACTGTCTTTAGGATTAAGAGGTAACAAATTCCCTGGACGAAGGGCTGGAATAAGCGAACAACAAAGTAAATAAACTACAGACGTTACCTTGTTTTAAGATTTTTATTTAATTAGTAATAATTGTTGTATGTGATCCATTAACTAAATTACTAATGGAAGTTCCTGGAATAATGGCTAGATATCAACTACTTATGAATGCGGTTAGCAGATGTCTGGTGGTTGGCTTTGGCTTCTAAACTTGACATACGGACAAAATATTAGGTATACTACCAATAGTAACATGTATTTAATATATACAAACAGACTGAAATCATATATATTCACGAAGAAATTAAATGTCGACTAAAAGCAGGTTATTTGTGTTATTATTCAGTTCAAAATCTCTTGTAGTCGCGAATTCTGTCGAGGAATCTGAAGTCTAAAATATATAAAACGATAATCATGCCTGTTGTTCTGTATGCTTACTCTAAGGGAAGAACGTAGATTTAGAGTATTTAAAAACAAGATCCTAAGACGAATATTCGCACGCAAGAAAAACGAGAATAGGGAATGGCGGAAACTTTATAACGAGGAACTACATAATTTATACGGTTTACCCAACATTGTTAGGGTCATCCAGGCCAAGTGTACGAGGCTTAGGTGGGCAGGTCATGTAGTTAGGATGGAAGAAAGTAGGAATGGTTTTTATGTTTTAACTAGAAGACCAATCGGAAAACGACCAGTAGGAAGACCTAGGCGCAGATGGGATTACAATATTAAGATGGAAATAGTAATACAAAGTAGAAACTGGAAATACAGTGTGACCAGAATTTGAATTACCCAAAAATCTAGGTTATGACAACGACTGGAAAAATTAACTCAGCGGCGATTGATGACTTATCATGCTATGTGTGTGTTCCTTCTTAACTACTTTTTAAATAATGTTTTTATTTATTTTGTAATAAAGAATACAAAATAAATAATTTTTAATTATCAGTAGAATTAAAATACAAATTTATTTAAAAAGTAGTTAAGAAGGAACACAGACAGCATAATAAGTAATCAATTGCCGTTGAGTTCATTTTTCTAGTCGTTGACATAACCTAGATTTTTGGGTAATTCAAATTCTGGTCATACTGTAATTTTTATGGATGGCAACACTGAAAATTCTTCCGATTCGTATTTTCGGGTATGTAATAACATTATCTATTACTGAGGTAAGTTATGTCTCATTCCTCTTTTCACTTACGAAAAACTGGCAAATGAAAAATTGTTAGTTTTTGAAAAATATTTAGTAGTCTGTCCCCATCAATATTTAACGCTGTCAGTGAATTTGTAAACATACATACACCCCCCCACCCACACACACAAATGGGCCATCGTTATGTAACACAACATTTTCATTTGAAAGAACTCAGTCCAACCAAAATCAAAGCCAAGTTAGATTCTACTCTGCCGGTGTTTGCTCCTTCGTTGACAACAGTAAATATTGGATGGTAGAATTTAAAAGAGGCCGTACGAACTGCAAACAAGAAAATCATAATGGTCGAGCAAATAAGGTGACGACATCAAATATGATGAAGAAAATCCACAAAATACTATTGTGCGAGATATAGGCACTTCAAAAAGTGCTGTACATTGCATATTGACTGAAAATTTGGACATGAGAAAGTTGTAAGTGAGATGGGAGTCACGTTTGCTGACTATTGAACAAAAACAGCGTCGTGAAGATGTTTCAATCAAGCGTTTGGCCATGTTTCACAGCAATAAAGCATAGTTTTTACTTCGGTTCATAACCATGTATGAAACATGGGTCCATCACTTCATACCTGAGACTAAGGAACAGTCAAAACAATGGATTAAAATTTGAGAACTGGCTTCAAAGAAGGCGAAGACAGTTCCATCTGCCGGCAAGGTCATGGCGTCAGTTTTTTGGGATGCGTGTGGGAAAACTTACATTGATTAGACCCCTGCGTTCAGAAAGAGAAACAACAATCAATGCAAACTTATTGGAACGTCTGCGTAATAAAATCAAGGAAAAACGACCGCATTTGCCAAAAAAAGAAAATGTTATGTAATGAAGACAATGCACCAATTCGCACATCGGTTATTGCGATGGCCAAAAAACAATGAATTAAAAGTTCCAATTGCTTCCTCACGCGCCTTATTCGTCAGAGTTAACCCCCTTTTGGATTATTTTATTTATTTTTTTTTTTGAACATGAAAAAAGTTACTCTGTGATAAAAGAGGTAGAGTCTGTGATTAATGGTTATTTTGAAAGCTCGATATTCATAATATAAACAGGGTATCCAAGATATTCATAATATAAACAGGGTATCCAAGATATTCATAATATAAACAGGGTATCCAAGATATTCATAATATAAACAGGGTATCCAAGATATTCATAATATAAACAGGGTATCCAAGATATTCATAATATAAACAGGGTATCCAAGATATTCATAATATAAACAGGGTATCCAAGATATTGAACATCGCTGAGAGCTAAAAGGAAACTATGTTGAAAAATAAAGACAGTTTCTCCCATTTCTTTCTTTTTTTTCTTTCTTTGTTAGATCGGGTACTTTTGGGATTACCTTCGTAATTTTGAGACAATCAACACCTCCAGCTG
The DNA here is from genome assembly GCF_964235325.1 of Thermobia domestica. Lineage (NCBI taxonomy): Eukaryota > Metazoa > Arthropoda > Insecta > Zygentoma > Lepismatidae > Thermobia > Thermobia domestica. Next base: position 7,968,313 of record NC_137460.1, read on the forward strand.
CACCAACAATGATCCCCATACATTGTCACTACTTTATAGAAATTTATAGGCTTCACTATTACAATTTGTATTATTATTATTATCTAATTCAATTTTTATTGAATTTTTACAGTAAGTTCTGAAAATATAGCTACCCAGTATGTACTGTAAATTTATTCTTTGTAATATATACTTGCATCACAAATTTATTGAGAGCGTTTACTATTTATGGTTTAAACTTCAAACTTGAGCTTTATAACGTAGGTACTTTCGACCATAGCATTTTCAAAAATCGCCATCTATACATCAAGACGGGTACTTCTGGGAGTACCCTCGTAATTTTAACAATTTATTAAGTACTTCATGATTTTTAAATTATAAAATTTCACAACACATTCTGTAACAAAAAAAATATGTATATATCCGTGTATCAGTGGCGGATCCAGGGGAGCGATCGGGGCAATCGCCCCTCCCAGAAGATAACACTTTCTTATTTTATACAGAGTGTTTCAAAACAATACCGACAACGTTTGGGAGGTGATTACTGAAAATGAAATGAAATCTTTGAGTTTTATGTCCCACGGTTATGCCGGTTAGGATAAAGGAGACATTGGTGATGATGAATAATGAATGAAATGATGGAATGAAGAAAGTGGGAGGAACCGGGAGAACCCTGAGAAAATCCACGCACACGGTGTTTGTCCACCACAAAGTTCACTTGGTGGGGGCTGGGATCGAACCCGGGACCCCAAGCACCACTGACCCACCGCTTGCCCAAGGTGGTTACTGACATCAAGATAAGACAAAAAATATAAACTACCTGGGTCCACAAATGCTTCCTTTCGGAGTTATAGTTTGCCGAAAACATGAAAAAATGAACTTTAAACGTTCATAGCTCCAAAACTATGGGACTTTCCGTAGTCGGATCAAGACTTCACTTAGGAACTAGTAATGTGCTCTATCCAAATAACCATGTTCCAAAATCCTGAAGCACTTGCGCAACCATTTTTATAGAAGTAGCCTGGCGGTACTTCAAATTATATGCCCGTAGCCAAACTCCCTCTATAAAAATCGTTGCGTGAGTACCTTAGGGTCTGGTCTGTAGACAACATCGGTCTACATAAGGTACCGGTACCGGGCTATTGTTCTTGTTGCCCTTAACCAAATATGTATGTTATCGTTGCAACCCTATGGGACTGCATGTTACATCAGTGTGTCGCGACACACCAGTTGAGAGTCATTGTTGTAAATAAATCTTATAAAATAGAAAATATGGTCCTAACTTTTCAATGTACTTAAGCGTATGGTATAAATTTTATGTGTCCTCTTGGGGACCGAGGTGGCTCAGTGGTAGAGCGTTCACCTCTAGTGTGTGGGGTTCCTGGTTCTATCCCCGCTCGCGACAAGTGGACTTAGTGAGATGGACAAACGTCGTGAGAGTTGGTTTCCTCAGGTTCTTCCGTTTCCTCCCACTTTCTTCATTCTACAGTTTCCTTCATTTCTCATCATCACCGTTTCCTTTAGCTTAGCCGACGTAATCGTGGGACATAAAACTGAAAAAATTCATTTTACTTTCATTTATGTCTCCTCTTCTCGCAACTTTAGTAATGTAACTTGGTTCTCTTGTGCTCTGAATACTCCATATGATGTTTAGTTCAGTGGAAATCATTTCTCCTGTGGATGACATCAAGACTTCACTTAGGAACTAGTAATGTGCTCTATCCAAATAACCATGTTCCAAAATCCTGAAGCACTTGCGCAACCATTTTTATAGAAGTAGCCTGGCGGTACTTCAAATTATATGCCCGTAGCCAAACTCCCTCTATAAAAATCGTTGCGTGAGTACCTTAGGGTCTGGTCTGTAGACAACATCGGTCTACATAAGGTACCGGTACCGGGCTATTGTTCTTGTTGCCCTTAACCAAATATGTATGTTATCGTTGCAACCCTATGGGACTGCATGTTACATCAGTGTGTCGCGACACACCAGTTGAGAGTCATTGTTGTAAATAAATCTTATAAAATAGAAAATATGGTCCTAACTTTTCAATGTACTTAAGCGTATGGTATAAATTTTATGTGTCCTCTTGGGGACCGAGGTGGCTCAGTGGTAGAGCGTTCACCTCTAGTGTGTGGGGTTCCTGGTTCTATCCCCGCTCGCGACAAGTGGACTTAGTGAGATGGACAAACGTCGTGAGAGTTGGTTTCCTCAGGTTCTTCCGTTTCCTCCCACTTTCTTCATTCTACAGTTTCCTTCATTTCTCATCATCACCGTTTCCTTTAGCTTAGCCGACGTAATCGTGGGACATAAAACTGAAAAAATTCATTTTACTTTCATTTATGTCTCCTCTTCTCGCAACTTTAGTAATGTAACTTGGTTCTCTTGTGCTCTGAATACTCCATATGATGTTTAGTTCAGTGGAAATCATTTCTCCTGTGGATGACATCATTAATTGAAGGAACTATTATTAGAATATGATTCTTTTTAAACCAGGAATTTATAATTGGAATTGATAATATTGACCAATGTGTGTGTGTGTGTGTGCGTATGTGTACTGATTGAATTAGGTCAGTGGACTGAATGAATCAACAGAAACACCTCTCCATGCTAGTTGAGAGAGTTTCTCGTCCTCGAATGAGAATACATCACGCATGCTTAACGTATGGACAGACCCAAACGCGATAACATTATATCAACATCAGTAAATCTGTTTTAAGACGAGATAGGCACAATCACGAGAACAGCTATGTAAAACGCCTTTCATAACTACCTAGGAATATACACTGTTCTCTTTGTCATTTGTTAGTACTTTATATTGAGAGGGTATTGAAGTTTTCCGTTTACTATATTACTATCAGGCTTCCAATCTATACTATACATAAGAATTAGATTTCTTAAAGAATAGCTATGTCTGTCTGTCTGTCTGTCTGTTGACAGGTATTAGAAATGAAATAAAATGAAATCTTTCAATGACACGTCTCATGATGATCTCCTTTAGGCTAAGGGAGACGATCATTAAGGCAAATGAGTGATGATTAGTGATGGGTAAATTCCCGGGAAGACATTTCTCGGGAATATTCCCTGGGAAAATTCCCGGAAAGATTCCCCAAAATGGGAATATTCCGGGAATTTATGTACAAACACAGAGAAAAATGCATTTCTATTTCTATATTACGATTTCAAAGGTAAAATAGTTTCTTACCACCATATATTATTATTGTTATGTTCACAGGATTCTTCAAAATGCATATTCTGAACGGTATTATGCTATTTTATTATATTTAGAGAGTACGCATAAATGTATATTTACTTCCAATATGTTCTATGGAAGTAAATATGTGGGGAAAATGGTATAGTAAGTCCACATACTTTTACACCTCTAAACAGTTTAAATTTATATGTAAGTGGATTTTCTAAATTTGACAATACTATTCATATTGTAACCATACTAAATTTTTAAACGTTATAAACAAATTAGGTTGGGTAACTGTCACAGGAGACACATGTTTCACCATGTCTTAGAAGACACATTTGCGTATACATAGTTATGTTCACAATATTTTTAAGATACTGACCTAGTTTCATAATTTAGCAAGTAACCTTGCCACACACCACCTTTCTTCCCATCTATATCTCGAAATTTCATGCGTTAATTCACATGTAAGAGAAGTAAGAGCACCTTTTCAGAAATTCGAGTCAGAGACAGAAGACAGACTGACGTCTATTACTAGCGGTGGTTCGGGGTGTATTGATATTACTTCATCTCTATTTCTACATAATTTTTTACATTACTTTACAAACTGATTCCTTTTCATCATTTGTAAATTAGTACTTTGCTACTTTCTAGTGCAAATGGACATGGAACTTAAAATATCATATTATTAGTTATATAAAGTACTGTCAACGAATTTTTTTAAATCTCCAAATTCTTTAAAACCTAGAAGTAAATCATAATATATTAAAATAAAGTAATTAGTCATATGGTTCTTATAATTTGAAAGATAAAGTAAAGAAATGGAAATAAATTCCTTCCCGGGAATTTATATGCCAGGAGAAAAAACATTCCAGTTTTTTATTTCCCTTCCCACCGGGAATATTCCCACTGCCCATCACTAGTGATGAAAAAATTGGTTCAATGTGGGAGGAAAGGGGAGTACCTCGAATAAACCCACGGACACGATTACTTGGGAGTTGAACCAGAGACCCCACGCACCAGAGCTAAGCGCTTTATCATTGAGACACCTTGCTCCCTGACAGGTATTAGAACTACAGTGGTCAGATATAGCAAAATTAGTTTTTTTTGCCAATTGATTTAGCTACCGAAGAATAAGTACACGTACGTGTAATATGCCTACAAAAACCATCGACTTTGCTATTGATCTCCTTGTTTGCCTGTCCCCACTTACTTTGATTCAATGTTGGGTTACTTGTCAACTCATTCCCCTCTCCGTGTTGTTTTTGGAAAAGAGGAGCATATAACTGTGACGTCACGGAGGAGTTGATAATGACTGTTTTAGAGAATAAGATTCAAGAAAACACAAATTTTAGGCAAAAGTTTCAAGAAATTGCCAAATTTTCATAATTCGAGCAAAATTAAGTTGTCAAGCATAGAAGAAATAATATATGCAGGGTGAACCTGAAAGATGTGCACAAACTCCGGGAGGTGATTTGTGACCTCTAAAGAAGATAAATTCTCTTGCATGTTGTCGAATTTCGCGTCGTGTACAATCCGCGGCAAAAAACCTGCAACATGAGCATATAAGTTTATTGTGAAATGACGAAGTCTTTTCCTCCAAAATAAGTGTGCACGGGAGGAGGCCGAGGTTTCTCCTGGCGTGATGCGTTCCACTTAGACGTTATGTTCATTCCCTGTGCTGTTAGGCGTAGTTTCACAATAAACTTACATCCTCATGTTGCAGGTTTTTTGCCGCGGATTGTACAAGTGACAGGGGTGCCAACTTGGAATCGAAAATCGAATCCTGACAATTGGAACCTGGACATAAGGTTAACCTGTTAACCCCCCTACATAATTATTTGTATTACGTCAATACGCTTGGGCGATCAAACGATCATTGTTGGCGATCGAACGCGCGCAAACGACGATGAATCAATCTGACCCAATTCCGATCAAACTTGGGTCCACGAGGGGCTAAGAGGTTAAATTGTTAGCCCCCTACATAATTACTTGTATTACGTCAATACACGTGGCGATCAAACGATAATTGTTGGTGATCGAACGCGATCAAACGATGATGAAACGATCTGACCCAATTCCGATCAAATTTGGTTCGATGGGGGAGGGGAGGGGGCTACCAAGTCATCGGTGTCGATTTGTACGTGTCATCTTTGGACGAAATGTTTTCCGTTTTAAAACGTATCTTGTAGAAACTGACCCACGTACAAAGTACAAATTGTCAGTTAAAACAATATGGAACCGGCTTGGGAACCAGACAAATTGACCGAGAATTACCAAAGTTTAGTCACGAATACCTTGATCCAGGCAAATTTAGTTACAATTGTGTGTGGGCTGAGAGTCAGCGGGGGGGGGGGGGGGAAGATACCGAGACATGTAAAAAAAGTAGCCCAAAATGACCGATATTAGTATCAAATCCATAGTTTTCGTGGTCGCTGAGATCAATGGTGATACTCCCACAGGCGTTGACTTCCAAATACAGTCCCCGTGCGAAGCATGGGTATATTCAACTAGTTAGAAATATTGATTAGAACAATCTACATCTCATTCATGAATAGATGTTTATTTGTTCTGTGTTTATACAATCTTCTCTTGAAACTGAAACAACAATGAGATATTTTCTAGTGTATGTTTTGTTTATACAGTATATTAGTCGTTCCTTTTTGTTAAACTTTTCAATTACTATAATTTCTGATTACTTATAATTAGCTATCTAAAGCGATCGGCGTTGTAATGTAGAATTACGCTCTGAAAAAAAAAAAAACCTGACATATCATTTTACTTTAAAAAGTTTATATTCCTACAATTATCCATGGGATAATTCAGTGTTTCTCGCTTGAAATATATATATATATATCTTAAACATCTAAGGAAAATTTAAAATAATTTCTCTTATATGTTAGGGTGCAAGAATTGTAGGCATGATTTATTTTTTCGACTTTGTATATTTTGTTTCGAAGGTATCTTTTATGTATTTTATTATGCGTGGAAACAGTCGCCTTCCAAAAAGTAGCTAAAAAAATTACGGAGTCTGGTGGAAAATGGCTAAACTTACCTCAAATTATAGCTAAATTTATAGCTAAAAGAATTTAACAATAAGGAAAGCAAAATCTTTTTCTAACTTAAGTGTATTTACTTAAAATATATTGCAATAATTTTTCTGATATACGGTACTAAAATCAAACAGTTTCACCACTTAGACTTAAAATATGTCAAATATATTTTGCTCCCTTCTTGACAAGAAGTACTACAATTGATTGAGATATTGTCTTAGATTTAAATTATTCCGATAACTATGGCCAGTGGCGTAGTTAGGGGGGCTTCCGGGCTGAAGCCCCCCGAAATTTTATTTTATATATTAAAGTAAGTGATATATTTTGCAGAATTTTCACATTTCTAGGAATAAAGTTAGCAAAGCCCCCCGAAACAAAAAGTAAATACGCCACTGACTATTGTTATTGAGTATTATGATTGGTATTTAGGCTTATTTGACCTAAAAATACACAGCTCAAATCTAAATCACGCTCCACACAAAACACACTAATTAGCCCTGCGTTAAAGTATAAAAAAGCAAAAGTTTCCCAAACCCCGATTCACGGTAAAGTCCTGGCCCGTGTGTTAGGATGAAGTAGTAAGATACCTATTGTGGTATGGCAGTAAGTACTATCACAGCTAGAAGGACTAGAAAATACGAAGCTGGATTTCCTTTCAATTCATACTTCTTTTATTTATTTATTTATTTGTTTGTTTATTTTTGTAAAATAAAATTCAACTACTGCTGAAAACAAATGACTAGAAATTGGGCATTAGGAAATGCGGAATTGCTCAAATTTATTGCTAACAGCTGAGCTACAATTTTACAAGCTAATCAACATGTCAAAATGGCAAGATTGGTAATATTACTTGTGAAATCAATAAGATGAAAACGTTGGAATCATGTGTGCGACCAGTATTCGTATTTCGAGGGAAATTTCCCTAATCCAGGAAAGTTTCGTAGATAAATTTATCAAAAAAGGGATTTTTTGATAAAATGTGAAAATGCAGGGAAATTCTTGCGCTGGCCATTACGAATTGCTTAAATTTTTCTTGCTTCCTCAGAAATAAAAATCAACACAATAACAATAGTTTGTTTGTATAGGTGTGTGCGTTCAAAGTAGTTTAATATGCAACCATTGTGGGCTGGGTGTATTTGTATGTGCTTTTTTCATATATAATAAAGTGAAGGAAAAAATTATAAAACAATAAAAGCAAAAAGCAAATGAATAAAAAAAATGTGATTGGCACTTTCTTTAATACAGATACATTCATTTTATCGCATAACTTCAGCCATAAGAAATTGACACTCAATAAACTAGGGAGCATTTGATAGGAAAAGGGAAAATTCTTGTATCAGCCGAGGGAAATTTTCTTAAGGAAACCTATGAACACTGGCTGCCACATGAGTTGACAGCATTTTCACAGTTTTCTAGGTGCAAGAAATAATTGTGAAAGCTTCTTTCATCGGATCGTCACTTAAGATTAAAAAAAGAAAAAAAAAGCGCATCTACTGTGATGATCGAAAACCGTCAAACGGTTGGATTGCGATCAATGTTCGATACGGTTTCCTAAACATTTCCACTCACAGAAGGTATTGTTAATAATATGGTGTCTATAGTGGAAATGGTCCACCTTGTTTTTCTGAAGGGGCCGCGGTGGCTCAGTGATAGAGCGTTCATCTCTAGTGCATGAGATTCTTGATTGGATCCCTGCTCACGCCAAGTGAGCTTTGTAGAGGACAAATATCGTGTGCGTGGATTTTCTCGGGGTTCTCCCGTTTCCTCCCGCTTCTTCATTACACCATTTTCTTCATTTCTCATCATCACCGTCTCCTTTAGCCTATCCTAACAGGCATAACCATGGGACGTAAAACTCAAAGATTTTATTTCATTTTTTGTTTTTCTTAGGCAAAGTAAAGCCGTCAATGTAGATCGTTACAATTCTGAATTCTATGAAATGTTTATTTATTTAACAATCACCAGATACAGCTCAGAGACTATTTTATACTGGGTATCTAAAAACAACAACAATAACAATGGAAAGGATTTGGGAAGGTATCGGCCAGGGCCTATTTAGTAGGTACCATCCGGGCATTTGACTGGTAGGACTGGGGAAAACCCTGGAAAACTCCAGTCAGGATGGTCGGCAGCGGGAATCGAACCCACGACCTCCCGAATGCGAAGCCAACACTCTACCACTTGAGCTACTTCGCTCGGTATGCATGGAATACTGCACGAACTTATCTGCAGTAATTCAGTAATTGTCAACACATATCATACCTGATGTTGGACTACAATTATCACCAAAACGTTGGGCAAATGACGTTGTAGGCCCTCCTTGAATTGCAGTAACGCATTCTATTTCTCTCACTGACTACTTTTCCCGTAATCTCTTTCACTTGTTCGGAGGAAAGATCTTTCCTGACGGTCGGGAGGTGCAGCATGCGGTAGAGTATTTCTTCGCATTGCAGACTCCATTTCTTTCCCACGGAATCATTCGCTGACCGATGACAAATTTTTTGACAGCAAACGTTTACCAGATATTATGGTTTTCAATTTCTTGGATACCTTGTGAGGAAATTTCATTCGCAGAAACACAGTAAAAGAGTGAAAGTAATTGGTTCATTATCGCCTAGGACATACTAAGCATAGATGGAAAAATGAAATCTGCTTCTCTGTTCGAAAGTAAAGGATAACAAAGGATATTTGGAGAAACGTATTCTAAGAGAGTAAACCCTGTCCTTTCTTCCGTATCCTTCCTCTTCTTAATATCTAAAATTTTTATTTTCTTCCTCACCATTTCTAACACCCTCTCATTCGTTTTCCGCTTGACTCGGCTTACTCTCTCCATTCTTCTTTACACCCACGTTTTGAAAGCATCCTTTCCGCGTAATGTCCAAGTTTCTTCCCATATAATATTCCACACGAAGCATTTTATAAGTCTTTTTCTCAACTCTTTATTCAAGATCCCACAAAATACTATTTTATTTCTCCTAAAGACTTTTATATGTCTCCTAAACATATAAAAAAGTAATGGAAAATACTAAGAGACAGAAAAGATATAGAACATATTTATACCGCTGACTTACAACATATTTATAAGAATTTAACGTCAAGTTTTACACAAGTCAGAAACGTTTAGTTAACCAAAGATTTTAGTAAAAGAAAGGAGATCGTTATATACTTATTTGTATGTAAATCTTCTATTAATCATTTACACGGTCAAACCTTTCGTAAGATAATAATACACCGTGTTTCAAAAAGAATCACCTGATTTTGGACTGTAATAATTACGGAACATGGAACGTGCTGGCAAGGAAATGAGTGTTGTTTGAATGGGCGTGACCTATAGTTTCAGAAAATCGCCGTTAGATGTCAGTCAATCACATCTGTGTCTTCTCAGTTTGCACTCAGTCAGAGGTAAGATGGCGTCCGCTCAACACAAGACATTTTGTGTGCTGCGATATGCAAAGACGAGTCAGTGATTTCAGTACAGCGTGCTTTTAGTCGGCGTTTTCGTGTTGATACAGCTGCACCCTGAAACATTCATCGATGGCATTGCCAATTTGAACAGAACAGAATAACAGCCGCCATAACTGCTGTAAACACAGATACATTGTGTAAAGTTTATGATGAATTTAGCTATCCTCTAGATCTTGTTTGTCCTACAGCCGGTGGACACGAGCATTTGTAATAGCATAGCTAAAACTTGAAGATTTTGTGAGTATTTTGCAATTTATCGCATTTTTGTAGTATATTTTTATCATTATAAGTAGACTTTTAAAATCAGGTCATTCTTTTTTAATCATCCTATATAGTTGAAAGTGAGCAAAACATTTCTAAAATCCTTTTCCGTGGAAAGAAAGAACTGTAGAACTTTACCACCAATCAATTTCAGATAATTATGCTAATACTACGTGTGTACTTTTTGCTAGGTTTAACATGCACTCCAGCCATTGTGTAAGAGAATCCATCGAGAAGTCAAAGCTCAATGTTATGGTTCTGTCTACTACTTAGATACAAAACAACTAGGGCGATGGTAGACGACATTACCAATCATTAGTCCATCCATTCGAATCATAGATTGGTCTGTTAAAGTCTCTCGGACCTTCATGTGAGGAAATTTAATTTTAAGATATACTATGAGTACCTTTAAGATTTACTTTCTGATAGATTTAAGAAATCGCCCTGAATACCACTCTTCTAATTTTAAGCAAAATATTAGCACTGGGAAGTGCTATATAGAATTTGCAGAGTCTTAAAAACTTTAGTGGGTGGTAATCGGAACTGTCAGAACAATCATATTCTCTTACTAGTGATATTGTAACTTAACTTATGTTCAACGACGTTGCCATAGCTTTGATCCCCATTACACTGTGATTAATGGCTTACACATGTGGGTTCTTTCTTTCTATATAGAGAAGGGGGAAATAAACAAACACTGACCAACTTGCCTGCATATATAGATCATTCCTTCTCAATGGAAAAAGAAATATTCTGTTGAAAGCAGGTTGAAAGTTTCAAATAACAAAGCACTCGGAGTTTCCAGACTACTTTTTTTCTTCGCCAAAACATTTAAGACATTCCATTCCTTATTCATGTGAGGGAGAAGATCAGCTTTTGCTCACCCCTTATTTTCGCCGAGAGCTGCCGTCCAGTTCGAATTTTGTTCCTCTCCGAAGGAACAAGGAAAATTTTTCCACTCAGTGTCAAATAACAAAACAACACAAACCATTCGGAGTTTCTACGCTACTTTTATTTTTTCTTTTTCGCCAAAACCTTTCTCAAGTGACAGAGAGGAATACGCACTCCTCTGGTCGAGAATTGTCAGCTAGCTAGAATTTCTTGGCAACACCGGATTTCGGAGAAAGTGTCTGTTTCACTACCATGTAGTAGGAGGAGAAGGTTAATAGGTCAATTTTCCATACCTCCCCCCAAGGTTTTTAAGATGTTTCTAAAAGTTTATTATATGAAGGGTTGAGTAGGCCGTTTGGAATGATCATCTCAACTCACGACGGAAACAGGTAATTTTATGCTGCCGAAGTGCTTTGACATGTTTATTATTTTAAGATATTTTACACTGTAGGGAAAATTACCTGTTGATATACGTATTAAACACCATTAGACACGTATATTTTTTAAGTTGTCGCTTTCTTCTTTGTCATAAGAGAGATGTTCAACTTTGGCTCTATCAACCCTTCATATTGGAAGGCATAAAGGAATGATTATTACCTGCCTGCAGAATCGAGGATTTTGTCGAACACTGTTTTCATTTACTAAAAAGAACCTAAGGAACCGTTGTGGCTTAGTTGGTAACGGCCCGGGTTCAATATTGGGTCTTGTTTTTCTCCTCAACCATAGGTTGATGGACAATATGGAAATTCTAAACTTTTCTCTCGCTTGGGAGAGCTGATTTTTATAGTTTGATAAGGTTTTTTTCTGCGTAACTGTATCTAGATATTCTATCCTTGGTCTTCCTCTTTCTTGTTTTATTTCTGCCTTTCCTTCTATCAACACGGTGATCCAATCGGAGTGCCGAATATGATGGCCAAGCATGTTTTCTTCGTTTTTTTCGTATTGTCTTCATGATCTGTCGTCCTTTATTACTTTCTTTTAGTACGCCTTCTTTCCTTTTCTTTTCGGCCCATGATATGTGAAGCATTCTGCGCCAACATTACATTCCAAATGCTTCCAGCTTGGATATTTCAGCTTTTCTCGTTGTCCACGTCTGTGATCCGTAAAGCGCCAACGCTCATACCACAGTCTTAATAAATCGTTTTCGAATGTCCAACGACACATTTCTTGATTTTAGCAGTCCTCTTTTCCTATTGAATGATTACATGTTTAGTGGCACATCGTCTGGAAATGGGGTACACCTTCTGACCACTAAAATCGGATTACTGCTCGTTGTTCCTCTTTGGTGCAAACTTCTAATGAAGTGACCATGATCTATCTGCAAAAAAAGGAAGACAAATGGAGGAATTAGGATGAAATTTTTATAGTATGACCACAACAGCATAACAGTAAAATACACAAGGACAGAGGTCAGTATGAACAATGTAAGAAACGTTATAGTTACATTGCGGATCAAACTTTCATAGTATGGCCACAACAGCATTACAATAAAATACACAAGGACAGAGGTCAGTATGAACAATGAAAGAAACGTTATAGTTACATTGCGGATCAAACTTTCATAGTATGACCATAACAGCATAACAGTAAAATTCACAAGGACAGAGGTCAGTATGAACAATGTAAGAAACGTTATAGCTACATTGCGGATCAAACTTTCATAGTATGACCACAACAGCATAACAGTAAAATACACAAGGACAGAGGTCAGTATGAACAATGTAAGAAACGTTATAGCTACATTGCGGGTCAAACTTTCATAGTATGACCACAACAGCATAACAGTAAAATACACAAGGACAGAGGTCAGTATCAACAATGAAAGAAACGTTATAGTTACATTGCGGATCAAACTTTCATAGTATGACAACAGCATAACAGTAAAATACACAAGGACAGAGGTCAGTATCAACAATGAAAGAAACGTTATAGTTACATTGCGGATCAAACTTTCATAGTATGACAACAGCATAACAGTAAAATACACAAGGACAGAGGTCAGTATGAACAATGTAAGAAACGTTATAGCTACATTGCGGATCAAACTTTCATAGTATGACCACAACAGCATTACAATAAAATACACAAGGACAGAGGTCAGTATGAACAATGTAAGAAACGTTATAGTTACATTGCGGATCAAACTTTCATAGTATGACCACAACAGCATAACAGTAAAATACACAAGGACAGAGGTCAGTATGAACAATGTAAGAAACGTTATAGCTACATTGCGGATCAAACTTTCATAGTATGACCACAACAGCATAACAGTAAAATACACAAGGACAGAGGTCAGTATGAACAATGTAAGAAACGTTATAGCTACATTGCGGATCAAACTTTCATAGTATGACCACAACAGCATAACAGTAAAATACACAAGGACAGAGGTCAGTATGAACAATGTAAGAAACGTTATAGCTACATTGTGGATCAAACTTTCATAGTATGACCACAACAGCATAACAGTAAAATACACAAGGACAGAGGTCAGTATGAACAATGTAAGAAACGTTATAGCTACATTGCGGATCAAACTTTCATAGTATGACCACAACAGCATAACAATAACAATAAACGAGGGCAGAGGTCAGCATGAACAATGTAAGAAGAGTTACTGTACGTCAAAATTTCGGATAAATTTTAACTTACCCTCGTAGTATCATAGTCACTGGCTTTTGTTTATGGCTATTTTCCGGAAAATAAGATTATTGAGTTTAATATTCGTATCTCCCACTTTTCTAAACAACTGTACAGTAAATTGCTTAACCGTGGCAGATAAATTACCGGAAGCAGGTATCAACTTAAAAACAAATAGATATCATTCTGCTGTAATTGATTTTTCACACTATGACCCGTTTATTTAAAATTGGAATGTCAATATCACGAATTCGTCTCCACTACGCCAGAGGTGGATCTAGAAGGTAAAAACTGGGTGGCAAACAGAACCCAGACTACGATAGGTACAGTATATTATGAGTTTTAGTATAAAATTTCAAAAATTATAAATAATAACTTCACTATTCTTTTGTCACTCAAAAAACTGGGGGCCCTAGGTCCCCTCGGTCCCAGGCTAGATCTGCCCCTTCACCACGTACTATCTCCCTTCCTCTTGCGTGGTTCTGTAAAAAGTAGTGACATTACAGTGTCCTCATTTCAGTGTTTCAAAAGAAAGTCTCATTATTGGATTGACAGAAGACGATAGGGTGTGGAATCCGGGGTAAAATTGGATCTGAAAAGGTAGAGGGACGGTAGGTAGCGGTATGTCATCATGCCGTCTCCCTTTTTATCTTTACCTATTGTAATTTCTTAGGAACTGGGGGGACACCGTACATATTTTTTGGATGTGGGAGGACGGCGTCCCCCTGCGTTTCCTGCACTTTTACCCCCTTATGTGGAATTAATGGGATAGGCGAGAAAAATTATGTTGGAGTGGCCTTTACCTGTCAACTCTAAAATAAACAAATATTTGTACTATATTAACGTCCGTATGTAGTCACAGCACAGTTAGAAAGTTTCTGTGTACTATTCTGCAGGCAGGGGATAAATCGCCCTAATTACCTTTCAAAAAGATATAAAGATTCCAGCCATTAATGATTTATTTAATAGAGAAAGTATAATTAGAACAAATTACTTTAATTTCAGAGCAAAGGTAAATAAAAATTATGAGGAATGTGTCTGAAATCTTAAGCTGACATCTAGTATCTGCAACTGAACTTTGATTCCACGATAGTTTATTCCATTACTCGTACCGGTACAATACTAGTCATTAAAATTATGCAAATCTCAAAAGAAAACCAGGATTGACTCCATAGCGGAAGAACTTGTAGAATGGAAGGTCAATAAAATGCCTACGAGTGCATAAAAAAAAAAAAAAAAAAAAGCTCCACAATGCATTACGTGAACCAACCATGCCCCTCAAAACAATAATGATTCTAGGCAGCGAATGGAGTCACAGTTAGGTATTGGTGTGACATGAGTGAGTCTGGATGACCTAATAAGGCCTTAAGGTCACATTCAGCTGCAATTCTAGCATTTTCGCCTTTCGTAGCAGAAAAAGTGTAACGCTATTATTTATTAGTTAATATATGCTTTGGTCAGAATTTGTCTGTTATTTTAGAAAAAGTGTCTTATTATTAGTTTTTCACGCCATTTGTGTTCAGGAGCTCATGACTCAGAAAAATGTGGTGTAGAAAGCTTTGTGCGGTGGTACTAAAATTTCCCGATATGATTCACAGGTACATTTTAAGGCTACTAGCTTTTCAAAGCCTCACTAAGAATACATTCTCATTTGAGGTAAAATAAATAAATAAATAAAAATAAAAATAAAAATACCATAGATTCTAAAGATATTAATTCAGTGTGGCAGTGGCGGATCCAGGAAATATTTTTGGGAGGGGCTTGGATAAGCATATTTCAACATGAGCTAGTTCGATTGAAGAAAAAATTTCCTAAATTATTTATACATGGTGCTAAACACGCTACATTAAGGATCCATAATTATAAGGAACTACAAACATGGTGTACAACTTCATTGTAACAAATATACAAAATAGAATGAAGAAGTAACAACATTTACGCCTAATGCAATATTGTTTAATTTGATCTTACCTGGTATACTGGAATAACAATTCCATTCGTCGAGGATGCAATTGAGAAAAATGATCTATAACTTCTTCAACACTAATGGAAACATTTTCTCTATGAATGTTCATTAGAGCAAGTCCATTTAGTCTATCTTCACTCATTGTTGTCCGCAAATACGACTTAACCAATTTCAAAGTGGAGAAGCTCCTTTCATCAGAACATGTTGTAATAGATAGAACACATAGCAAGTGAAGAAGTTTCTTTATATTGGGATAGAACACTGTAAGTGGGTCACTGTATGCTTCTATTGCACTATTAGGTGGATTGCTTTTATTTTTCCAATGCTCACGCCAAAGAGCCACTTCACTTTTTAGTGCAACTTCACAACCATCAAAATCTTCCAGATATTTGCGAGCAGATTCAACCACATCATTTTCTTTAACTAACTTCTTTCACAAAGGCTGGTAACAGTTTAAAAAGGGTTAAAATATCAGATTGAACTGAAGAGAATCTCGAAGACAATTCATTTATAAGGTAGTCCAAAAATGGAAGGTAAACATTCCTTCTGTAGAACTCTTGAGGATTTGATGCTTCTACACTAGATCTGTGTACCTGTCTTTTAACTGTACGAGGACATGCTGTTACAACACCATTTTGATTTGCTATTTCCTCTGCTTTTTTAAAAATAGTATCATAATGTTTATTGTCATTACGGTACTCCTTAAGAAGATGCAAAATATTATATATCATTGTGTAACACTGGCGAAGCTCGACAGAGGGATTCTGAAGTTGGCGAGAAAGTGAGAGAGTAAGACCAAGCACTGTGCCTACAATGTTAAGTGCAACAATAAAATCAAATCTCAAAGTAGACGACAGGAGTCCAGAGGATTTTATCGATGGCACATTTTCATCTACACTATTTAAAAATGCAACAACAGAATCAAACACATGAAGAAGAAATATAATGCTATCATGGCCTTCAACAAAACGAGTTTCACACAAAGTTTTAAGTTTGTGCCTCTTTTCTTCAGGATGTTGACTAATGATTAAATTTTCCATCGTTTCTATTCGGTGGGCTGAGTCCCGCACGAAGTTTACTACTTCTGTCAGTGTACCTATCATATTTCTAATACTTGGTTAAGAACAAGCGTGTGTTAAAGATAAATTTAACTGGTGGGAAGCACAATGCATATATATTACCAACGGATTAAGTTCCCGGACCCTATTCTGTACCCCTTTTACCTTTCCTGCCATGTTGGCTCCACCATCATATGATTGCCCTCGTAAGTAACACAGATCTAAACCTAGTTCTGAAAATTTAATCAAAATACTTTTTGCAAGACCTTCACCTGTGATATCATTAACTTGAATAAAACCTAAGAACATTTATTTCACTTTACATAAGTCAGTGTCAAGATAACGAATGCACACAGACAATTGTTCAACTGAGCTGGCATCTGTTGTCTCATCGGCAATCACAGAATACAGTTTCGACTTTTGTATTTCATTTGCGATTTTTTTCCCAATGATATTACCACAACACTGGACTACTTCATTTTGGATAGTCCTACTAATAAATGTGGCATTTCTTGGCGCTGTTTTCAAGTTCTTTTTTCTTTTTTCCAGTCTTGATTATAAATGATTTTAAGTCAATTTGTTTACGCTTCGACATCTTAAAGAACAGAAAGCTTAAACAAAAACATACAATTATTTCGAGTGGCGGGAATGTAACTCTGCGACTCTGTGTGCTACAGACGGTAAGAGTAATTGTTTTTCTCCTCCTTTACGGAGGCTGGCTGTACTCAGTTACGTAGCAAGTAGACACCGTAGGGCCTTATGCAGAATCGTTTTAACGTATGATTAGCGTGATACTAAAGGCCTGACTACTGCAGGAATCATATGTTAATCAAACTCTTTAGTATGGCACTAATCATGCGTCAGAACAACTCTGCATAGGACCCCGTAGCCTTGTCTAAGAAGCCCTTGAAAATATAATGGATCTTACTATGTGTGTGTTAAAATAATGAAATATATTTGGAAAAATAATAATTATTGAATGGAATATATGTACGTAAGTTTACATTGTCAGCATTTTGTACTTTCATTGCTTATTTTGAATTTTTGAAACATGATTTTGGGGGGGGGCTTCAGCCCGTTAGCCCCCCCTCTAAATCCGCTACTGCAGTGTGGCCTCCATAGATGGGACATTGATTGGACAGAGCCATAGCGTTTTGAAACGTATGGCGTGAACACCAATATGCTGACCAGCCATTGTTATTTTTTTTATATCAGACCAGTATCCAAGGGGGCCTAGGGGGGCCAGGTCCTCCTATAAGTGCTCTCAACGGGTCGGGTCGGGTTGAAGACCGACCCGACCCGACCCGTGACCCGAATTGACTGACCCGACCCGACTGACCGAACCGTGATCCGATCTGGTTGACCTGACCCGATAACCCGACCCGAGCTGACCCGGTTGACCCGACCCGACAACCCGACCCGAGCTGACCCGATTGACCCGACCCGACAACCCGACCCGAGCTGACCCGATTGACCCGACCCGACAACCCGACCCGAGCTGACCCGACTGACCCGACCCGACAACCCGACCCGAGTAGCCTGACCCGACAACCCGACCCGAACTGACCCGACTGACCCGACCCGAGTTGACCCGACCCGTTTGAGAGCATTATGGTCACGACACTGGGTGAACGCCAAAATGCACTCACATTGGGAAACTAGTTTTAAAAGCATAATTTTAGAAAATAAAGTATAAAGCATAATTTAAAATATATAGCACAATTCTTGGAAAATTCTCTTTAACTGAAAGTTTAACATACTGTGTTAATATTTTTTAAAGCCAATATTTACAATGCAAAATCATTGAGAACATAACAATGCAACAATGAAAAGCTTATTTTCATTTCTGTAAACTTTTCGGTGTAATCCTTTGATATGGAGAAAAGAAACTAAAAGAAGAAATTTTTCCACAAACAATGAATAGTATGCAAGAACTCCATACTATATTGTTACAGTGACGACGCCAGCTTTAAGTTCTTAGGGGGGCAAAGGAGGGGCAGATACATTTTCGGGGGGCGGCTATTTGCCATACCAAAAATGACATATTTATTACGTTTGTTGCGTGTGATAAGTTTTATCACACTTAATTCTGGATATATATATATATAAAAAGAGAAATCATGTTATCCTAGAGGTTATGTTAAACTTCCGAACACTCGGCATATGCAACGCCTCTAGAGGAAAACTTTAGAACTACTGAGTTTCGAATGAGCTGCGGGTTACCTAAGCGGCCATTCGGAACGAAATGTAGAACTGGGCACAACGAAATTATACTGGTACTATAACATATATTTAAATTTAATTGGAATTCGGTTATTCTTCAAAAGTTTCAAGTGATTTACTATTCGAGTTGGTTAAAAGTGTAAAAGTTCTCATGAAGTTAATCAAGTGTTATATAATATTATAATTTATATAAATCTGTAATTGGTGTCGAATTGTGTGATTATTTGATGGAATTCAGAGGCAATATTGTGAAATACTCCTCCTGGCTGGGATTTAACAAGGCATAATAGTGATATAGTCTAATGGTGAGTGTTATACTTTTCCAATTTAAATACTAGTAATTTATTCAATTTATATCACATTGTGAGATATATTTAATTATTCTAAAATCCATATGAATTAAAGGAGGAATTAAAAAAAGGAATTAGTTATCAACGATTTATTATATTATTGTAGTAATCTAGTAGTGTCAGTAAATGTACCTTTTTTGAAATACTTGAACACGCGTTGACTTGTATAAAAGGAGAATATACTCAAAGATATATCATAATTGTTAATAATCTTCAATTGTTTCAATATTTATTCTGTATTTTCGATACATTTTTTGATAGTTCATTTGTTTTGTTTTTACTAAATAAAATAAGAAAAGATAATTTACTGATTTTCCGTTAAAAAGAACCTGAGATTGAATTACCTTTAAAATGGTATAATTCTAATGGAATTCGTAAGAGCATTATTAATATATTTGAATTTAATGCTCAATTTATTCAGATTCATAATCTTTAGCCATAGATTTGAAAATACACCAGTTAATATCTTTTGATAGAGAAAATAGGTCTAACAACTCTAACCCCTCAAATACTTAATATAGTTGTCCTGGATTTAATATCCAGCGGCCCAGAACGGCGTCCTTCGAGGCACGTTACACGTTTGACTTATTTTACATTACATTGTGTATTTCGTTGCTGTTTTTATGTTAGATCTACCCACAATTATAAATTAAACTTATTTCAAATAAAATTTGTAACTAACAAATAAGTAACGTCTGCACATGAAATATTTTTCAATGAAACTTTTGAAGCCTAAACATAAATTGAATTACTTTCGCGTATGCTACAAGTAACACATTCGTCTATATGCTACGTATCTCTCGCTCTCTCCCTCTCTCTCTCTCTCTCTCTCTCTCTCTATATATATATATATATATATATATATATATATATATATATATATATATATATATATATATATATATATATATATAAGGTAAGTGCACCAATAGCTGACACTTTAAGGATGCATTTCTAAATCTAATGCTTTGGTTTGTAAATAAAACAACATAGAAAGATTATGGCTTTAGTAACTGAAAGGTTTAAGTTTAAGGAAAGGTTTTCAATTGATATAAGACCTTCAGAAAAACATATATGAGTTACCGAAATTTATATGGAACATAACCCACTTGTACCAGTTGCCGACACACAGAAAATACCAATGATCCAATGCCTGACATAGTAATGTGCCAAAAGCTGACAGTTTTACTTTAATGAATGTATATATAATGAAATCATTTGTTAGTAAGAATAACATCACGTATTCTTTTAAAATATAGGTTAAACAGAAGTAACAGATTTATAATAGGTAGAATCTGCTCTTTGTTTAGTACTTATTCAAATATATTCATTTAAAATTTCAAGACATTTCTTACCATTTGTTAACGCGATAATTCTCAATTTCTTCTATCAGATATGCTCCCACCTTGGAATATAATCATATTTAGGTGAATTGATTTTTTTCCAATATGTCTTCATATGCATACGATGGCTTATCTTCAACTTTCGGCCAACACCACAAATTTTTTTTTAAGTGAAATAAGTGTCTTTTTTGCGTATGTCGCAAATTATAATTTTGCTTTAGCATGCCTAAGATATAATACATGTAATTATTTTTTTTCTTTTCCATTTGTCAATATGATTGAATATATAAAAATTTACTAAAATATAACACTATGTACTCTATTAATATATAACCAAGAACTTGTGCTTTTAATATTTTCTTCATAATTACTTGTTTTGTCTTTTCTTTTCACTATGAATGTAATAAACTATTTGTACCCTTGTAGCTAGTTGATTTTCCTTTAAACATATATACACTGTCCTGAGTGAGTGAGCGTGTGAATGCATCATAGATTTAATTTAGGTAATTTTAGTGATATCCTTTGTCATATTAACAGCTGTAATATATGTGACATGTTTTAATAGATGTGTTAAGGTAAATAACCTAGGTCATGAAGGACCGCTACTAATGGTTTAAATCGGCTCTAGGAGTGAAACAAAAATAGCAGGATGAGCCTAAATACGACATCTTTCTTCCAGGAAGTTGAAATTCTTATTGATACGATACATAAATTTATATTGAGTTTATAAGTCTGATTTTTTTTTTTCTCTCTTGGCTAATTCATATGTGTGGTCGATCCTAGAGAACAGAGTTCAGATGCTGGATGGTTATCAATCACCGGTTGGAATAACAGTACAAAGAATGATTTCACCTTTCTCGTTTCCAGGTCTAGGTCTGGGCAATCCCACGGTCGTGGTGCCTGGAGCTAGGTCTGGGTGGTATGAGGGAACATGTGTCTATTCCGAAGCATTCCAAAATTGATTAGTCGTTAATAACATTTAGAATGATTCATCGTTCAACGACTTTCCCGACCTTTTACTATATTTCCGGAATTATCCAGTAATCTGTTTCTTATTAAAATACCCTATTTCTTTTCTTTCTTCTTTTCCTACCTCCTTCTTTTACCCTTCTACTTTCTTCTCTTTCTTTTTTATTTCTAAATGAAAGAAAACGGAGTCATGATTGAGAGTAGTCGCTATTGGCACGGTCAATAAGTTGTTTAGATGAGTTTTCTTCGGGAGTCCGATATGGAATAATCAACAATAACAAGAAAGTTTATTGGAATTTACTTTATTGGAAAATAATCCGGATTTCAATCAGTAGGTGATGTTTCGTAATCGTCCTCGTTAAAGAGAATTAATTTTAGCGACTTCTCTCCAGTACATTGCACGTTATTATTATTATTATTTTTTTTTCGTTTTCTTTCACGTTAGCTGTCGCAATTTTGTTTGATGCGGAGTTTACAAAGATTACAAGTAAGTATTTTCTATTTGTCTCTCTAAGATCTTTCCTCTAAGTTAAATACGATTGGAGCTAATTCCTGTTGCACCTCAGAGGTAGGTGAGGATACCTCTTGCTCGTTTCAGCACAGAAGCAGGATTATGAGTCCCTCCTGCCCGTTGCAGCTTGGAGAGACGGCAGTATCGCTTGCCCGTTGCAGCTAGAGATAGCAGTTAACAAGTGATGACTTATGAGTCGAGGTGTCCGTTTTCGGATACGGAGAATGCAGAGAGATCTAAGGGGCCTTCTTTGTACCTTTTCGTGTCCTCTTCGTGTTCCTTCGGTGGAGATGGCACCCGTCGTCTGGTTACTGATGCTTGTGTTGAAGCATGTGGTTTTGTTTAGTAATATAGGATGCTTCCATTTAGAGGGGATGTTGCAATATTTTTAGCTTCAAATTCTTCGATAGAATTCGCGAAACAATAGGATTTGGACTGAATACTTAAACAATTTCCTTGCTTTGTTTAAGTATTTAATTTCTTTCTGAGTAAAGATTTTGTCTGTTAGTATTGACCCTAGATATTTGAAAGTATCTACTTTTTCGAAAGCATTACTAGAGCTCCTTCGTGGCTAAGCGGTTAGCATACGCGTTTTGGAGTGGGAGACCCGGGTTCGATTCCCGGCGGGAGCTCATGTGGTTCGGATTCCACGTTAATCTGTAGGTCCCGTCTCATATGGCCTTGCTGGTAAAAGGTACGTTAAAATCAATCAACTCGAAAGCATTACTTAGTATTTTAACGTATTCATAACTTGCAGTATTACGGTTACGACAAATTTCCATGCATTCAGTTTGTCTACCTTTACTTCTAAGCCCATGACTGCAGGGCTTTAATCACATCTCTGTATTTCTTTATCTTTATATCACCCCGTATCAGCTTGACATCATCAGTATAAGCCATAACATGATGAGTGCTATTCAGCTTTTTAGTGACTGCAACAAGTCGTGAAGCCCGAGCGCTACACGAATGATGGAACTTTTTTCCGTCACGTGTCATATATCAGAAGAATTTGTTACGACACATGGAAGTGCTTTCCGAACACAGACTTGAGAAAACGTGAAAGAACAGAAGTGTTAGCAAATTTACAAGACATGTCAAACGAGCGAAAAAAAAAAAAAATAGCACGAACACTGACAATAATTCGAATTAGACCGTAACAATAATAATAGCAAAATATGAAATAACATCAAGCACAATAACAATAAAAGAAAAGTTAGTGGAAATTCGAGAACTCTGCACTCTCAAAAGATGTTTTCCGTATAGCACTCGAGACGACACTGGGAAAATAATATCATAGCTGGAGTTGACTACCGGAGACAGACCCTAGCGTTCTGTTAGGTGGTGAAATTGGTAAATCTAGGCAAACTTCACGACTCCTCGCGACCACTATAGACCCTGATTATTTTTTTTTTATCTTCCTTGTAGCATATTCCAGAACAAAAGTTAATAAACGGCGACAACGCATAGATATCCTTATATTAAGGCCATTCTCTACGTAAAAAAAAAAAAAAAACTCGTGGACAAGTATTTTCCTATTCCGACTTTACTTTTGGGTTTAATCTAAACTCATAGTTCTCTCAACTACCTTGAAATTTATAAAACGTTATTCATTTATTTAAAAAAAAACTTTTATATTTTACAAAATCTCTAATAACGACCAGAAGCAATATACGACATTTTTAGCATGTTATAAACGCTAAGATACGGAGAAAAAAAAGTATTTTAAAAAAGCGTATGGTGTAAGAGTGCTGAGTCTTGAAAACGGCACGAAAATTGCTGAAGGCAAGAATACAAAATCTTGCATTTCCTTTTTGAGAATCTTTCTTCCTTTCATTTCTCAGTTCGATTTCAAAAAGATGCGGTTAAAGTAATGATGTGGAAAAAATTCAGAGAAAGGTTACGTTTGAAATCTCAAGAAAAGATTCAGGTGCTTTTGTTCCTTTTTTTAAAAAAAAAACAAATAAAGATTCTTCTTCTTATGTATCCAGAAACGGAAACTTGTTAAAAGGAAGCAAAGAGTATTTTCTTAAAAGAATAACTTTGTGAAAGGATTTTATATTGGAAATGAATAGCCTAAGTTTTTAATATAAACAAGATGTACTTTTTTTTTTTCTGCTTCTGTGTGATCATGCGATGATTTACTACAAGTTTTCTTTTTGTTTAACTTTCTCAGAAGATATACATATACTTGGAATAAAATATTTCTTCTAAGCAAAACTTGTTAAATTAAACAACCTTGACAGAAAGTATCGAGTTTGTTTAGCAGTATCAAACATTAAAATATTTTACTCTTTCACATTTTGAACTAAAATTCTAGTATTAATTCTAGACTGCGCGGGAGAAACATAATCAGTAATTGGCCAAAATGAGATAAGTCAAAATTGGAGATCTATCTGTCATGCTTTCGTGAGTTTAATAATCGCGTCTTAGTACTGTTAGTGTAAGTGATTCATACTTATGCTTGGTGAAATTAAAAAAAAAAAAAAAAAAACTGAAAACCTATGTTTTTTCACTTATACTGTTTCTCTCGCACAGTCTACAATTAATATGATCGAAATACTATATACATTCAGTGGTAAAGTTGAAGGTAGAGCTGTACGTAAAATGCGGATCGAGAGATTTTTTTTTTTTTTACTTGGACTATCCAGAAAACATATGAGGGCTTTGATGTAACCACCGAGAAATGATAAGAGTTCAGAACTGTTTTTTTTATATTTTTTTATTTATTATTATTATTACTCAGCTATCTAGAAGAATTAGGAACGTTTTGATGGGATACACACAGTGGCGAAGCGTAATCCCACAACTTAGGGTAGACCCAACAAACTAATAACATAATTAACATTTAATGTGTCATAAAATGTTTAAAATTAGTCAGAATTCTATTTTCCTTATTGAGTTAAACAAAAAAGCTACCAAATCTATTTATTTTAAAGAATTTTCTTACCTGTGTTTCTAACACTGTTTATAGTTGAATTTACGTGCATGTATACATAGTAGTTTATGTAGTTGTTTAATTAAACAAGAAAGAATGAATATTTATATAAGCAAAAGTAGAGGGAAAGTAGTCTATTATTATTATTATTATTATTATTATTAATAATAATAATAATAATAATAATAATAATAATAATAATAATAATAATAATAATAATATTAATATTAATATTCAACAAATATTTACATGAGGAAAACACGCAATATGTATTAATGGAATATTCCTATTTAGCTCCACTACAAATATTCATACTTTCTTCTGTCTGGAATTTGCAGGGGGGATGAGGGGGAATTTTCTTCTCAGTTGCTGCTTTTATTTCCTGCATATTTGAAAATGGAGGAAGAGAAAAAGAAAGTACATTCTTACAGTTAGACATCAAATTTCTTGGACAAGGGTCCGTTATTTGCATCTCTCACTTGAAAATGAGTAAAATACTGCATTTAATTAATGTATCACGTGATAATGACTTCACTAAAAACGTTAATGCAGAAGAAACTTCATTTGAATCAACGCAAAATATTTAATATTGTATTCTTTGCAGTGACATATATAAGGGGGTGGCTTCCGGGCTTAAGCACTCACCGAAATTTTATCGCGACTTTTCATTGTTTTATATATATTACAGAATTTTCATATTTCCAGGAATAAAGTTACCAAAACCCCTCTCTAAACAAGCAAAGCTTCCCTACCCCCGAAACAAAATCGTAAATACCTCTCTGATTTTATGAAATGGAAAAAAATAACTAAAATTACACACAAATATAATTATTTTATCCTGTACAGTAGCGTTTGATAAAATTATACATATTATGTTTTGTGAATCAGACTTTTATTCTACAAACTATTGTGAACCAGGCTCCATGTAGATGGAAAAGAACAGCTACTCTCAATAACTAGGGTTCGATTCCCGGTGGGGGCACTCAGTCGAAAAAGTGTAACACGCATTTCCAGGCCAGCCACCCTGAATGAGGTTTTCCTGGGTTTTCCTCATTCACACCAGGCAAAATGCCGGAATGGTACCTAACTTATAGGTCACAGGTCGCTTCCTTCCTTCCCCAATCCTTTCTTCCTTCCCTTTCCCCGAATTGTGTGCTTGCCGAGGGACGTTATCCCTCAAATCGTGAAAGGCTAAATGGCCTTAGATGCCGAAAGTTCAGAAATCTAAATCCTAAAATGGCGGCTGGTCAAAATGTGCATCCTCATTTCAATTCTCCTAGGGCAATCGCTTTCCATTTTGCAATCGGTACTTGTTGTCATTTTTAGACATTTGGACATTTTTACTATTCCTGGTGCAAGAATATTTTTTGTTTGAATCATTTTACCATTTGACTTGATAATCCAAACAACGCGTGTAAGTACCACTAATTTACACTAGATGTCAGATTTGTACTCAAAGATGTCAAATGTTATTTCTTTTCTTTTCTTTATTTCTTAATTTTATTTTATTTTATTATATTTCTTTGTTTATTTATTTATTTAGAAATTACTGGCTGGGCATTTCCTTTCTTTCCGTTGAGTACAAGAATAAAGTTAAAACAAACTAAAACCCGACTGCAGAAAGAAGAACTAAAAGTCAAGATGTTTGCACAGTGTTATCGTAAAGCGTCCAGACTTGTTTCATCTGCTTTCATTTAACAACAGCTTTCTAACGATGTACTACTTGACATCCCGTACCATTTGAAAATTTTTAGTAGAACCCCGTCTGAGATTTTTACTTTTGAAATGATGACACACGTGTTTTCCTGTTTTGACATCTGTCTCACCGTTTCCGATTTATGGAGGTGGTCATAGCCTTTATGATGATGTTTTTTGCTGACATTTTGACCTGGCGCTATTTTACCAAGGGTAATTTTAAAGATTCGAGACCTGTTCCGTCTTCTTTCATTTCCCAACAGGTTTCCAACTTGACCCCCTTACCATTTGCAATTTTTGAGTTGGACCCCGCCGAGACCATACGGGTGGCCCTGGGGCAACACTTTTTGCTTTAATATGTTGCACTTTTAAAATGATCAAACACGTGTTTCCTTGTTTTGGCATCTGTATCACTGTTTGCGATTTCTAGGGGCGGAAGCAAATTTTCTGGACACCCTGTATATTCATATAACTCGCACAATATATGCATTCGGAAAATTTTTTACTACAGTTTCGTAATAGACGTCGTTAGTGCTTTCGATTGATATATAAACCATCTTCTACTTTGATGTGTATTCTGCCTCTCTTCCCTTGTCAGACGGAAGGTACTCCCAGTGTTTCCAATCTACTATTTTGTTACCAAAAAACCGAAATGTTGATGACTTCATTTTAGAAGAAACCAAAGATAAAGAAAATACACAGTAGAAAACAGGATAGGCCCGTCCTCAGAGTCTCATAGTACGCTTCGCCACCGGATACACAAACGAGAGATGATGGAATTCGGGGAAACATTGTTTCTGCTCCAACATGTCCATCCCCACTGAAAAGGCCCGCACGAAAGCCTGGATTTAACAACACCGGACAACTCATTGTGAGAAATGAACAAGTCACATGTTCCTCATCATCAGTACAGAACAGATGAAGAATTCCGCGAATTGTCCGCATAATAACTCTTCAGATGATATACCAAGATGGAGCACATATAAATCCATCAGATACATAGTTCGCATATGTAAGTCTAAACTATAGTGTAATGTTTAGTAGTGAAGCAGTAAACGGGGTTTTCCTTCGACTTCTTATTATAAAAGTTTTTATACAACTTTATATATACTGAATTACAAATAAGTAAATGTTTCTGATAATACTTTCTCTATGACTTTGGACTTCCTGTCCAGAGCAGCGCAGAGATCTTATGGTGTTTGGGAATTTCCTACCCACAGCAGCGGGAGGATTGGGAAGGAATCTCTTGAGCATAGCAGCACAGAGGCGGCTTAGTATCTCCTACCTAATGTAGCGTGGATTGGTAAGGTTAGGCAATATCTTCCGCCCAGAGCAGCTTGAAGGGAAAGGTAGGAAGTGGTCACCTTGATTTAATGTTTTCTGCCTTTTAGTTTTAGAGGGGTTATAGGGATCCCCTTCGTGACTCTTCGTGTCCTCGTGTTTTTTTCGGAGGCGGAATCCGTCAGCTGCATAGTGATCCTTGTGCAGAAGTGCATGGTGTTATAAATACACAAATGGTGGCATCGTTTTTCAACATAGTCCCCATTACGGGCAACCCACTTGCGCCAACGCGAAACAAGGCTTTTTATGACGTCGACGGAGGACTGTGGTGGCTACTGGCGACACCATTCCCGAACTGCTGATTCTACCTCCTCGCCACAACTGTAGCGTTGGCTCTTAAGGTGATCCTTAAGTTTGGGGAAAAGCCAAAATTCGCAGGGCGCAAGATCCGGACTATAGCCAGGATGAGGCAGAATGTCAACAGCACTTTGCCAGCAGGTCGGACAACTTGGATCTTTCTGGCTGAGGAGAAGACGTGTGGCGTCATTCCATCGACTGACACTTCGTTTCCGGGTCATAATGGCGTATCCACGACTCGTCGGTAGTAATGAATGTTCCTGGGCGAAAACCTTCTGCAGTCAGAAATTCAATATTTCAATTGGATGTCACCACTGAATGCCATAAATTGCTCCATTACTCTGGAACTAGAACAGATAAGTGGGTTGACATTTTATAGCTTAAATATCAGTGCATTAATGATAATCAGTTCAGAATGGTTGCAGACTGAATTACCCTCGCATGTGTTGAGAAAGAAGGTTAAACTATAGATAGCAAATATAGAAAGGTAAATTTTAGTTCCGAAAGAACATGAGCCATTTGATAAAAATATAAATTTTCACACACCTTCTATGTTAAATCTCATGAATAAGAAAGAATGTGGTTACCTGTCTCCCATAATCAGACATGTTAAACCATATAAAACATTTGTTATTTTGTCATACTAATTTGTTAACGAAAATGCAGTTAGTGCATAGAAACACTCAACCTAGTGCAGGGACGGATCCAAGGCAGGAACTTTCTTATTTTATATATAAATAAAACCCATCCCAGAGTTGCAAGCTCTCAAAAATAGCTCTAAGTAGCAGTATTATAACCCAACGCCCACCAGAAATCCGTCTTGGATCCGCCCCTGACTTAATGATAAAACAAAGTGCTCTGTCTTTATCATGTATAATTATGTATTAGCCACTTAATGGCAGGGTTTCACGCTTGCCAAAGGCGCTCTTTGTAGCGGGCTTTTGGAATAAGCATTAATCCTATTGATAAGGGGTGAGATATTTGAATTAAGATAAATCTTAAAACTACTAAGCGATGATACAAGTGCTCCACAAAAGTAAACGTACGTCAAACCTGTAAGTACAAGAAATGCAGTTTGTCACAGAAGGTGCAGGTACTTTCAATTTTATAATGTAGGTTATTATTATTATTATTATTATTATTCGCGTACTTTTGAATTTGAACGGCGAAATTAGTGCATAATATGTTTTATTTATGTATTTTTTCCCGGATTCAATGTGGTTTTCTTTATTAGTGGGAATTAATTTCTCTCTAGCTCGTCGAATAAATGAATTTCGTTGTGCACTTAAGTGCAGATAAACTTACAGGAAGAAGATTGATCTTTCCGATGATCAAGGCTAAAGTAAGTAATATTTGGGTTCTAGTTTCAGGTGGCGTGATAGTGTAGCGGTAACGTAATGGAGTTACGACTAATACAGTTGCACAGCAGAAGTTCGAATCCTGTTCACGCCCAAGTTGAATTGTTTAGAAAGTGATAGTGAAGAATCGATTTCTCATATTAGACAGAAATACTTAAGAATGTGGAAGCAAACACCTTTATCATGATAGAGACGATTTACGAATGTTAGTGGGGAAAGGGTAAGGGATTTACCAGGACATTCGAAACTCCATTGATCTGCAATAAACACTTTTCGTGTTATCGTTCTCAGAAAGAAATATTGCAGTATTTGTTGAACAAAGTTTGGGTAAAGCAATCGGTGGTGTAGTAGTAAAGTACCAGACTTCCAAGCGAAAAATCTCGGTTTGATTCCCCGTCAGGTAGTATAACATTTTTGCATAAAATAATGGCTGCAAACAGACATTTAACTTCTGATGGAGAACTTACAAAGCATCACTGGCGAGATTTCGAATAAACAGTGTGTGCGTTTTTTCATACACTGTAATGATAAGTATGTTTTATATTTATATTCGTCTCTCTCTCTCTCTCTCTCTCTCTCTTTCTTGACGTTTCCCTATTCTGTCGTTGCATCTTTCACTTGTACCCCCTCTCTCTCACGGACACACGCACTTCATGTGCGTGTGGGTATTCCAGAAGTTAAAACGGAGCAAGAGATCGATAGACCTCGTCTGGAGAATGTAATTAACTGAGAACTTCAGCGTCGAGATTTTCGTGCTCTGGGCATAACATTTCCAGTCCTGTTCATCGCTGAAAGAAATACTGATTAAACGCAAAGGAATAACCAAAATATCTGTTTTATCATCTGGGTTACCGAGTCTCAGTCGAATTAACGGGACACTACGGGTTTGAATCCTCGCCCCAGTGGTGGTCCATAAGCTAACAAACATCATTCGACTAATACTATGATCCGTTTGAACTCTAGCGTGTTCATTCTATTTGTGCAAATTACAGATAAATCTTCGGAAAAGACTAGGAAATGGCAACCTCTTTGGTAATTTAAAACAAAATTTCATTTATACTAGTTCGACACAAATTTGTTTCCATCATATAATTCAATGTGATTTATTCACGTTAAAATTTGAAACATGCAAGGTCTGCTACATCTATAAGAAACATCTAATTTTCTATTTGAACATTTGCAACTTTTCATTATGATACGGTTTGGACTTTTAATATAGGACATTTCTGATAAAAAATTAGCAGTAAAATAGCACTCATTCAATTTTCTTTCTTTCTTTCTTTTTCTTTTCGTTTATTTCTTTTTTTTTTTTTTTTTTTGTTCACTTTACATTAGTAGTCTGGAATGGAAGACCATTAATAATCTGGAATGACCTACGCTACCTACTGGGTTTATTAAAATGTAGTTTGCATCAGAACGTCCAATGAACACTACCAGATTTACAACCGAACCACGCGGAAACAAAGCATGTGTGTTAAGCTTTTGGCATTATCTTAGATGTGTCTGTGAGATCTACAGTTCTACTGGAAATTGAGTATGTTAGTCTTTTTGAAAGTGACTTAATGAATGTTTCAAGCATCCTCTATATATTGGAATAGTCCTGAGAAAGAAATATAAAAACAAACGTTATTTCTATATTAGTGTTGGATTTCTGGTAACGGAACTTTATAATGTTAGGTTGTTTTTTTACTAAGTTTAAAATTTCACATTTTTATCTGTTCTCCCTTTTCTTTTTCTTCTGCTTTCGCCTTCTCTCTCTCTCTCGTTCTGCCTCATTTCTGAACCTCTGTGTAATAGACATACATTGTTTTCAATTTTTCATTGTATGTGTTTCAGTTTCTCCCTAAATCAACTTATGAATCTTGTTTCCTCTCGGTTTTTTTATTTCATTTTTTCGATACTAATACATGTGTAGTTTGAAACTAGAATTGCGTTCATGTTGTTAGCTAGCTTTAGTATGAGAGAGAAGAAAGGAGAGAGAGGGGGTCTCTTTACCAGACACGATTGTGGGATAAGAAGGTGTATATTGGGTGGCCTAGCTGCACGGCGTTAGCTGTCGCAATTTTTTGGATGCGGAGTGTACAAACTGTATAAACATTTTTCATAATAAAAGGTGAGGGAAAAGAAAAAAAGACAATCATGTACCGATTTGATAGTTGCGAAAGCTTGGTGACATTGATGGAAGAACATAAACTGAAAGTGCTTAAAAATAAAACCTTCAGGCAAATGTTTGGACCCAAGAGAGCCGCAAATGGTGACTGGCGGAAATTTCATAACGAGGAACTGCATAATTCAGACCGATTGACAGACATTGTTCAGATCATTAAATTTAGGAGGCTCAGTTGGGCAGGTCAGTAGCCAGAATAGAAGAAAGTAGGAACGCTATCAAAACTTTAACTGGAAATCCAATAAGAAAACTACCATTAGGATGACGTAAGCGCAGATGAGAGGATAATATTAATATGGATCTCACAGAAATAGGAATACAAAGTAGAAACTGGATCCAGTTGGCTAAGGACAGAAGTTAATAGAGAGCTTATGTGAATGCGGTATTGAACGTCTGGGTTCCACAGGCCATAGAATGAGTGGGTTAGAGTAAAATCGATGAGATATCGAGAAACGACTTTTTAAGGAATCGATTTAGTGTACTAGGAATAGGCACAATTTCTCTCTTAATCCTTTATTCAAACAGAAAGTGTGAAAAATCAACCACTTCTGCTTTTAGTAGTTCCTGGCTTTTCGTAGAGTAAAAACGGGAATGGATAGCGAGAAGTGGTTTTCTGTAATCAATTAAGCACTCCAATAACATATTGTATATTTATTCTAATCTCTCTAATAAAACCGAAAGTAGAATTTCAACCACTTCCGGTTTTAGTGTTGATCGGTATAGAGCAAAAGAGTTAATAGATAGTTAGAAGTGTCTTTTTATAATCAATTTGATTCCCAAGAATACAAGGTGTGACCAAAAATAGGGCCAATGAATTTTTTTAAAAAGCAGTTGCTGACGCAACAATCATTTGATGTGATTTGCCCGATAGCCTGAACCGTTGAGACAGGAAGCGACAAGTTGGAACACGTTCTGACTTGTCAGTCAGTGTCCAGAGCCGGTAGAGCGAGATTGTGTTTACCTTCTCTGTCGCGCATCAACATCGCGTGAATATTAAGTTCTGCTTCAAGTTACAAAAGAAAGTGCTAAAGAAACTCGTGAAACGTTGAAATTGGTGTATGGTAACAATACGGTAACTCTGAAGACTGTTTACAAGCAGTATGAGTGATTTAAAAACGGAAATGGGTCAGTAGAAATCCATTAACCTAAAAGAAAAAAAAACAGAAGAAAACGTGCAAAAAATGGGAAACATTGTTCGTTCAAACGATGAATAACTGTTCGAGAGCTTTTAAAAGAAAGAAGCTTCTCGTATCGTCTCCGTGAGAAAACATTTTAACCGATACTTTGTAAGTGAGAAGAGTGAGTGCAAAATTCATTTCGCACACCTTGCTTTCGGTTCGCGAGTTTTTTGGCCGAAAAAATCCTTCCTGTTTGTCCACACTCACCGTACTCTTCGGATGTAGCACCATGTGGCTTCTAGCTCTTCCCAAAAATTAAAACCGTGCTTAAAGGAAAACGTTTTTATACCTTTCCTGACATTGAGAAGGCCACGACAGAGCTGCTGAACGTTTTTCAAAAGAAGCCTTCCAGAAATGCTTCCAGTCATGGATAAGTGCATTGCTAGCCAAGAGCAGTACTTTGAAGGAGATTAAATCAAATTCCATGTAAGCTTATTCCTTTGTTTCTAATAAAATTATTCACCATAATTTTTGATAACACCTCGTATATTCCATCACCATTTTAATCTGTCTATTAAAACCGGAAGCGGTATAAATATATTAAGAAAATAACAAGTCATACAAATTGAACTTCTTCACGTAGCAATCATGTGACATTGTTCCTGGCTTTTAATCTAATCATTAAAAAGGACTTTTACGTTCCAAACATTCGGTAGGAGTTCTCTCATTAATTTGAACATGTTGTACAATTTTCTTTTTAAGTTTATGGAAGTTGCGTAAATGTAATTTATTCCTCTATTGTTCCTCCTAATTTCTTGGAAAGCGCTCACGAATTCTGAAATCTGGAACCAGTGACCCAATGAGCTTGCTCTACAAGACCTCTTTTTGGTTTCTTTTTAGAAATATGCCGGCCTTACTGTTAGAGAAGCCTTCTTGCCGCGACAATAGGTCGATTCAGGTCATTGCGCCGAGACGCCATAGTGTGGAGCCTGGCTTTCCCCAAAGTACTCTGTAACTTTTTTTTCTTCTACTTTGGTAGATCGTGGAACAAAACCACGTGGTTGCGTTCTGCTTTGACGTCATCGCTGCGTAACCCAACAAGAAACGCAGAAACGCGTTTGTTTTCTCTATTTGTAACAGTAGCTACGCGGACAAATATGAAATGATTTCCAAGCAAACGCAACGTATAACTTTCCGGTGTTCCATTTTTTTTTTCTTTTGATTTCGTTTCCTCGTAAATCGGATTATCTTTGCTTGAGTTTGTGGCTGCATGCTTCGTTACTTTGAAAGTAAATGGGAGGTCGAGAACGTTACGAAGATTAATCTTAGTTGTTAATTTGCCCTCCCTCATTTAAGGATTGGCCAAATAACACACAAGTTCTATTTACACAAACATTGAGAATAGCTGGCAAAGATTATCTTAGGATGGATGTAAACAGTGTCTAAACTTTGCATGATGGATTAACACTGAGAATTTCATTTGTAAATCCTACTGATAATGAATTTTAGACATCCAAACTATGTCATTGTAATAAACTTAGGAGAAATAGAAAAATTAAATAAAATGTTTCAGCTTAACGTCCCACGATTACCCCTTAGGCTAAAAGAAACGGATGAGTAAGGCAAGTAAATCGTGATGGAGACTTGGTGGAATGTGAATGTTAGAGGAAACAAGAGTACTACGAAAAAATTCACGGATGCGACAAACTTACTAGGTCGGGAGCCGAACCAGGAGCTCTACGCAGCAGAGGTAACCACTTTACCATTAATCCATCGTGCCCCCTCTCAGGAGAAATGAGAAAGAAAAAGTCAAAGTGATAATGGTAATATAAATTTTATGAAGAACCTGTTTTTCTGTATTTTAGAGGCTTTGGCGATTGTTGCTAATTCTACAGAGGTTGATTCAGTTACATGGAGCCAAATTCAACGTAAAACTGTGCTGCACAAATACGCTACCTATCTTCGTGAGATTGTCACGAGGCAGTGATGACAACCCAAAACACTATAAAATCCTATCTGCAGAGGCAAAAAGTTCTATTTTGCATTTGAACTTTCTACCTCGTACTGTTATTATTGTTCATAATAATAATAATAATAATACAGAAATAAAACTTGTGTGTGACGTATGTTCCTTTTTTCAATTTCAGGGTGAATTATCAAAAATAAATTTAGATCTTCTATGCTTATAAAATATTTTGTAATTAACTATTTTCCTCAATTGAGAACAAATATACTGTGTTATGTTCGTCAGAAATGCAGAGATTCCATGACATTTTCGTACCATCACCTTATACTGAGTCGAGTGATACTACAGAAGCTTTATTCTCCACACATTTCTTGAGGAATGTTTGTAAATTAATTGTTTGTTTCTTTGTTAGT
Source organism: Thermobia domestica (assembly GCF_964235325.1). Classification (NCBI taxonomy): domain Eukaryota; kingdom Metazoa; phylum Arthropoda; class Insecta; order Zygentoma; family Lepismatidae; genus Thermobia; species Thermobia domestica. The sequence continues at coordinate 8,003,509 of NC_137460.1, forward strand.
TTGCTTTCTTTCTTTCATTCGTTCATTGCTTTGTTTTCTTCTTTCTTCAAATACCTAAGCATAAATTTCGTTTCTTACTACTTAATTTTTAAGTATCATATATGATTAAGTCACTCCTAACTAGCATGGATTTTGCCAATAAAAAAAATAAATAGAAGACTTCACACTAAAAGTTGACAACACTGAAACACTTAACGAAGACTTATTGATCCTTAGAGTCGTTTTGACGCACAATTAGCGTCATACTAAAGGTCTGACTACTGCAGAAAGCATGTTATTGGATCTCTTTAGATTGGCACTAATCACGCGTCAGAACGACTCTGCATAAGGCCCATTATGCCTACTCGTTCGTAGAGATTCTTTTTTTTTTTTTTTTTTTTTTTGCGTGAATTATACATATAGTGAATGTTGTCAATTTTGACGAAAATTCCCTTTATCCCATTCCCAATAATTAATGTTGAAAAATCCCATGAATTAGGATTTTCCCTACGGGTTGGCATGACTGTCACGAGGCAAGCATCAGTATTTTGTTAGTCATACGGTAGAACAATGTGATGAGGTCGAAACTGAATAGATTCTTAGGGGGTTCGTTCTGGCCCTTTCTGACGTTAAGTTCACGGCGTCGCACAGTGGGAAAAAGTGGCTGAAAAATCGAAAAACCAACCAACACCTATACCTAAAATGGCAATACCTAATGAATCGGATATAGTGAGTCCATACAATATCATTGAAAACAATGTGATAAGTGAGCTAGTGAGAAGTGTACGAGTCATTAAATGTTGACCATATATACATTTTCTGTTTGTGCCCTACTGAAGCTATAAATTCCCTTGCTTTCGAAAACATCTCTTCGCCAGTTCAGTTGAGATTGTGAATATTTCTGGGATGCATCTTGGTACTTCAGTAGTTCTTTGCATATTGGTAGTCATATTATTTTATAATTATGACCGTTTGAAATACGTCTTTAACTAAATAAAGCTCACAAATGTGTGTTTTTTTAAAAATTTATTGTGCATAATGTATGAAAATGTTAAGTAACTGATGTAGGGAGATGGCGTTTTCATTTTTATTTTCTTTTGATTTACATACTATAAAGAGTTAATAGTGAGAAAACTAGCCGCCAAGATCTGTGTGTTAATTTTATATGACTTTTTGAAGCAAAAATGGCGATGAAACGTCGGGAGATATTTCAAGTGTGGCGTATTACAGCTGACGTTCCGGAACGAAATACCGGAAAATGTCTCTCGAACAAACTTTAAGGGACTTGTTGCATACGTTGTTGTATTCTTCAGATCCCATAATTTCTTCAACCTCACAAACTACTATTATCTATCGCAGTCATACAGAGCCTCTATCACCAGATGTTAGAAAATTATTATTAGATCTATTGCCTGGGCTCATCTATTATTAGATCTACGTAGACCTGGGCTCATCTGGGTCCATAGACCTGACGAGACCCGCTAGAACCATTTTGCAAAACGGTTCATGATTTTGGCTAGTTTCTTGTACATTGGCAAACTGCGTCTCCGAAAGTCGAGTGAGGCCTAACTAATATTAATATTAATATATTCAATTTTTCAATGTCACATATAACAAAACCTAATTTTCACGACGTCAGGAACATCAACATATACAACAGTATGTTGTATATTCTTTACTTGTAATAATTATTAACTTGTAATTTTGGGCTATAATGTGTTTTGAATATTTTTAAAATACATGTTTTGCTAATAGAAGAAGAGAAAGAAAAAGAAATTATATAGTTATGATGTTAATACATACAAAGATTATTCAAATGTTTTATGCAATCTAAAAGATTTCGATGTCGTCGTCATGACAACTAAAATAAAACAGAAATATACAGTGAGTTAAGCAGACATATTGGAAAGTTGTGTATATATGAAAAGATAAAATAGTGTGTTTTAATGGGCTCAACAATTAATTTGATAGACGAACCGTTCAAAAATTGGTGCCGAAACCTCGGGAAAGTGAGGAAAGAAGTGCATCGTTTAGAAGTATAGTAAAACGAGCACCATTGAGCCCAACGCCAATCATGAGTACTATGCATAGTGAAGCGACGGATATACAAACTGTCCAGACGGAAAGTAATTATACAGAGAACCTGATGAATGTCTTAAGAGAGATATCACGACAAATTAAGAACCAAGCTCAACAGATTGAGAAGTTAGACCAAAAAAAAATGGATCTACAAGCACAGAAGTTAAGACCAGAAAATGGATCTACAAGCACAGAAGTTAAGGTGGATCAGCACCCGGAAGTCAGTACATATTTTAGCTCATTCCCTTAACTACTGAGTAATGAAACGTTACATATTATAAATATTGTACTATAAGATAAAGTTATGTTTCAGTTACAACACAAGACACTGATTCATTTGGTTGTATCTTCTGATATCGAAAAAGGTAACAATTAAAAGAAAATATTTGATTCGTTTTACAATGAGCACACAAGATGGCACTTGCTGTTAGATCTTACTAGAAGTGCTCAGTTTTATGAAATGTTTATTTGTATGTTTAAAGTATTTTAAAGTAACGATCTTATTACGAAATAGATATATTGTTTGACCATTTTTCGTGTTATTTTTATCATTTTATTTAAATATTAATTTACATTTAAGGAAACAGATTTTTTAGAAGAAACTTGCTCAGAACGCCATAATGCGTTCTTGCCAAATTTGTATCTTTAATTCCTGGATTCTAGCGGTGCAGTTCGAGAAGCGGAACTTAGCTGTGAATTGCAGTAAGGGTCGAAAACTAATTTCTCCAGTAAGTATCCAATCAGAATTCCATGATTACTTTCTGTATTATCTGACACCAGTAAACACTCGACACTACCTGGCAACGCCGCAATATTCAAGCAGCATCACCTAGTGATCCACCTTAAGACCAGAAAATGGATCTACAAGCACAGAAGTTAGACAAAAAAAAATTGGAACATTTCGATGAAAAGCTGGAACAATTAAAGCAACACAACGACGACAAATGGGACCAAATATAAGAACAATTAAATCGAATGAATCAGCAAATTGTAGTTAAGTTCGAGTGCTATGATGAAGAAATAAATTCTACAGAAGTTGAAGTTACATTTTATGAGCATGCAGAGCTAAGTGCAATGGATTGAAACAACGAGAATGCGGAGAACGATGGTTGTTCTCAAGAGAATCAGCATGACTCCAGAATTTGTCTCAATATTCCATCCAGTGATAGTTCACAGACAAACAGTAACTTACAGTGCTTTGATTCTGTTCCTGTTTTGCAAATCCATGAAGCGAATGGAAGTGAAGAACTTACTTCTGATAATATTGCGAAGCTAACTATGGGAAGCAGAGATGATGAACATGATCGCAAGCGGAGAGATAAGTTCAAAAGAAAGAGAACGAGGTACAGAAATGGAAATCAAACGATCGGCGAAGAGAAGAATGGGTTGACAGAAAAGGAAGCAAGTCAGATAAAAACTATCCGCCTGATAGCGATGAGGCTGTTTCCAAGAAGCAGGACAGAGACACATCAGATGACCAGAGGAAGACTTCATGGAACAGAAACAGTGGTAGGACAAATTACCGTGAATATTGTGGAAAAAACAAGTACAGATCCATTAGGAGACACGATATTTCATCACCAGTGAAACGATTGAAAACCGAACCTAATTTTACCGGTAATGTAAACGAACCTAATCCTAACAGCAACAGTAATAGTAATTGTACAACCGAACCTAATCTTAATAGTAATAGCAATAGCAGTCGTACTACATGTAGAAAGCATGTGGTCATTAGACCTGATTTTCTTCGAATTAGATTTCGTAGAAAAATCATAGATGGCAAGAATTCTCAAAGTAAGAAATGAAGAATTGTAGAAGTAAATAACGCGCAATACTATATTCCTATTTATGATTTTCAAGGCAACCCAAACGAATGCGTTGGTTATGTAACTTAACCTAATGTAGGGGGGGGGGCGGTGGCTCAGTGGTAGAGCGTTCACCTCTGGTGCTTGGGGTCCCGGGTTCGATCCCAGCCTCCGCCAAGTGAACTTTGTGGTGGACAAACACCGTGGTCATGGGTTTTCTCGGGGTTCTCCCGTTTCCTCCCACTTTCTTCATTCCACCATTTCACTCATCTCTCATAATCACCGTCTCCTTTAGCCTAACCGGCATAACCGTGGGACGTAAAACTTAAAGATTTCATTTCACTTCATTTAACCTAATGTAGGGGCGTCCGAAATGATATATTCGATTGATTCTTGTTTCATTTCACTGTAAATACCGTTATATTTAATACCCTTGTTAGAAGTAGACTTGATTATACTTCTATAGTCTGGGCTCCTTATTACAAAAACTATATTAACAAGGTTGAACGTATCCAAAATAAATTTCTGAGATATCTGTATTATAAGGTTTTTAATATTAATTCTTATGAAGCAAAGGTATCGTACAAAACTCTCCTGAGTATTTTTGGTTGTAGTTCATTGGCAACTAGACATGAGCGCTCGCAGCTAATTTTCCTCTACAAATTAGTGAACGGAATTGTCGACAGTTCAGAGTGCCTAAAGTTATTGAATTTTAATATAAAATTAAAAAAAATTAAGAAATCGATTACCTTTTATCTGCAACAGGTCTCAAACTATGGCACATTTAAACTCACCTATTACGAGAGTTTGTCGATTATACAACAAGCTGATACAGGAGAATGTCGACTTAGATTTTGCTATGCCTTATTCAGTCTATGTAAAAACTCTTAAATATAAGTTTTGATTAATAGAGATTTTCAATTCGAACCTGACATTGATTATGGTATTTTGAAATTAAAAGAGTATTTCTATTAAATGAAAACATTTCTGCTTCTTGACAGAAATCTTATTTTAACATTTATATTTTGGATATTTATATTTTTGTTATGTTCTGTTTGTATTTCTTTCATTTTTTGTCACGAAGGGCTGATTTCATAGTCTTTACTAAGTTCTATTTGTATATTTGCATTTCTTATTGAAGGAATTAATACAAATATATCTCTTACTTGTATTTTCTCATGTTCGTGATGTTAATTGCATGTTTATTTTCTTTTTTTTTCTTTTTGTTGTATGTTTCAATATTTATAAAGCTTGTAATTATGTAAGCCTATTGTAAATGGGAATATTCTTCCTGTAATAGGTGTCCAATAAATAAATAAATAAATAAATAAATAAATGATTTCGTTTGTTATTTATACTCTATTTGAATTCTATGCAAAACACAATATTAATCGCATTATTCGTGCTTCATGTTATAGAGTATATTTGAAAGCACTTTTGTAATGCTAGAATATATATTGAAGTTAATAATTTTTGTTTTCTCTAAGGAATTCGTATTTAAGCAATTCTTGCTTTTACGTATTTGTTCTATTTGGATTTTATTTATGCAAATAATATAAATATTAAAGAATAAAAGAGGATATTTTTAATGAAAACGTTCAACAAAAGTAATGACAGTCATATAAAATTGATGTTACGTATTTTATAGAGTCATTACGAGTAATGAAAATCAAATTTACATGTTTTTCAAAGAACTTGAGTTTAAATGTTACTACTGATTCAGTCTTAATTTTTACTTTCATTTATATGTTCTTGTTATAATTACTTTCGGTCTAAAGTAATGAAATTATATACATTTTAATTTATCTGACTACTTTTACCTAGAATGCATATATATGTTAACATCTTCGTTTAATATGCCCAAAGTTAATAACTGATCTCTTTATGGCCCATAATGGACTTTAACTATGATGTTGACCGTATTTGTTTTGTTTGTGCCTTGTAATTGATGATTATGAAGAAATATAATTAATAATAATATTTGTTATGTAAAAATAAGGAAATACATGTGTATTGTGATATGAGATGTATTGTATATACGAGGAGCACTTAAAAAGTATATAAAGGTTAACGGTCCAGAGTTATTTTCCTTTTATTAAATAAAATAAATAAAAGAAAATTTCGTCGAGCGCCATAATATACAACGGTATGTTGTATATTCTTTACTTGTAATAATTATTAACTTGTAATTTTGGGCTATAATGTGTTTCGAATATTTTAAATATACATGTTTTGCTAATAGAAAAAGAGAAAGAAAAATAAATTATATAGTTATGATGTTAATACATACAAAGGTTATTGAAATGTTTTATGTAATCTAAAAAATCTCGATGTCGTCGTCATCACAACTAAAATAAAACAGAAATATAGAGTGAGTTAAGCAGACATATTGGAAAGTTGTATAAAAGTATAATATATACTTTTCCATTATATTTATTAAAATAAGTACCGTATATGAAAAGATAAAATAGTGTGTTTTAATAGAGTCAACAATTAATTTGATAAACGAACCGTTCTACATAGACTTGAGGAACAAATATATATTACATTCTAGTTCACCTCGCCCTAATCATTACCCTAATGGCAAATGCTTACGCATTTTATGTATCGGTCCTGAGTTAGATTCTCCGTAGGACATCCTTTGGAATTTGAACGCATTACGATGGTTTGGATTTTACCGTAAACTGTAGGTCCAGGTCTCATATAGCCTCGGTTCTGAAAAAGAGAACGCTAAACTTCAATAAACAGATGGAATGAGAATTTAGGAGAACCTGGGAGAATCCCTTTAAAACTCATATGCACGATGTTGTCTAAAACAAATTCACGTGTCCTGGGATCGAACGAAGGACCCTTCGCAGTGAAACTGAGTGTTCCAGCATTGAGCCACCGTGTTCCAAACTAAAAGAAAATGAGAATGGCGCCATCGCAGGTAGGTAACACCGTTAAGAAGAACATTTTAATAAAATTTCCATTGAAATGAAGATACCAATACACAAAGAGAATCCATATTGTTTTCCGACTGAATTTAATCTATGGTAGGAGGTATGGTAGCTCAGTGGTAGAGCGCTTATCTCGGGTGTGTGGGGTCCTTGGTTCGATTCCCGGCCAAGTAAATTTGTCGTGGACAATATCCTGTCCGTTTGCTTTCACGGAATACTCCCGTTTCCTTCCACTTTCCCGTTCCACCAATTCTTCCAGCATCATTCACTTACCTTAATCATCGTATCTCTTAGCCTAAAGAACATAATCGTGGGAGGTTAAACTCAAATATTTAATTTTACTTCATTTCACTACCACCACTGTTAGTAGTAGTTTCCAGAAACTTTTCCAGCAGCCGTCATACTAACCGTGCTCCCTTATGCTTATATTGTTATCGTATGAAGACTCAGGTTCGATTCCAGTGGGAGATCATCTGGATCAGATCCCGTTTTATATAGCCCTTTTTGCAGATAGGAAAGGCAAAACTACAATCCAAGCATGAGCTCCTTTGTAGCTGAGCGGTTAGTGTACGTGCCTTAGGCGTAGGAGGTCCGGGTTCGATTCTTGGCGGGACCTTATGTGGCTCTTGTTCCATGTTAATCAGTAGGTCCAAGTCTCATACAGGATGTTCCAAAACAACACCGACAACGTTTGGGAGACGAATCCTGACACCAAGATAAGACAAAAAGTATAAATCAACCTAGGTGTACAAATGATTCCTTTCAGAGTTATAAGCTGCCGAAAACATGAAAGATTGAATGTTAAAGGTCCACAGCTCCAATACTATGGGACCTACCGTAGTAGGGTCAAGACCTGCCGTCGGCACCTACCGTAGCTCCATAGTTTTGGAGCTATGGATCTTTAAAGTTAATTTTTTCATGCTTTCGGCAGCCTATAATGCAGAATTAATATGTGCCCGATCCAAATATTCATGTTTCAGAATCCTGCGGTACTTCCGCAACACTTTTTATAGAGGCAGTTGGTGAGTACTTCAAATTATATGTCCTTAGCCAAACTCTCAATATAAAAAATGTTGCATGAGTACTGCGGGATTCTGAAACATGGATTTTTGGTTAGGGCACATACTAGTTCCTACGTGAAGTCTTGACCCGACTACGGAAGATCCCATAGTTTTGGAGCTATGGATCTTTAAAGTTGATTTTTTTTAATGTTTTCGAAAGCCTATAATGCCGAAATGACGGATTTCTGCACCCGGGTTGGTCTAAAGTTTTTGTCTTCTTTTGCTGTCAGGAATCACCTCCCTTACGTTGTCGGTGTTGCATTGAAACACCCTGTATAACCTCGCTGCTGAGCGAAACGTTAAACTCAAAATCAACTCCAATTCAAGCATGAAAACGAAAAGTAACCTTTTATTCACGCCTATAGTTAATTCTCGTACTTCAGAACCATCCTCCATAAACAACTATTCTACAAACATCCTACTTTATTGCTCGTATAATTCCCAGAATTATGTTCTTATGAAAACTGTAAGTATTTCAGCTTCAATTGTATGCATATACAAAGCTCATATATATACACAATGTATACCAATGTTATGTAGAAATGTAGTTTCCACTTAACCGCTGTGGAGTTGACAATTACTTGTAGGGCCAACGACGCTTCGCGCTTACAAATGCGGTCCTCGATAACACTCTAGGGCCTTGTTATTCGCTGTGGGAGGCGGCTGATTTCCATAGTAAGCGGGCGATAATATATATATATATATATATATATATATATATATATATATATATATATAGCATTTGTTTTTTCTTTTTTGAGCCAGAGAAAGATACACACAGAACGATTCTATTCTTTGTTAACAAACAGCTTTCCCGTCTTTCTTCTCACACATGTAGACAAACTGAATAAAGAAATCGTAATCGTGTTTTTGCATAACGCCATTATGAACTACATCTTATACAGGACGTTCCCTTAATCAACAAAACTTTGAATTTTAAAAACACAAGTTATTTATCCCAAAGACTTCGACTTGACAGGAAATTGATGGGGGAGGGGGTATGGTGGCTTAGCAGTAGAGCTCTTGTCTCTAGTGCGTGGATTCCCTGGGTCTATTCTCGACCAAAAAAGTTTGTGGTGGACAACATCGTGGCCGTGGGCTTTTCTCGTGGTACTCTCGTTTTCTCCCACATTTTCATTACGCCAATTATTCCATTAGTATTCACTTGCTTTAATCATCGTCTTCCTCCGCCTAACGGGCATAATCGTGGTACGTTAAACAGAAAGATTTCATTTGATTTAACTTTCGTCAGCAAATTGACTGCACCCCACAAACATCTGTTGGCGTGAGCCAGCACAGCTAGTGACAATAGCAATTAGCTTCATCGAGAGACTGAGACATCTACGGCCGTATTCAGAGTCATTTTTGCGTGTGATTAGCATCATACTAAGGACCTGCCTACTGTATGAAACATATGTTAGTCGAAGTCTTTAGTATGACATTAATCATGCGTCAGAACGACTCTGAATATGGCCGCTAGTGTTTATAGTAATTGTTTAAAATATTTGAATATTTTTTCCTAGTTGTTTATGCAACCCGAAATTCTTACATGATTTGCAATTGACATATTATCGTTACTCAAAGTCTGAGATGATTTTCTGTTATAAATGGAGTGAAAACGTCACAGGGACCGAATCTAATAAGAACTTTCCAGAGCCAAAGAAAGATATTTTGAATCTGAACTCAGTAAGGCGTACTATTCTGAGTGAGCGTCGAGAAAACTAATCACAACTAGATTGATGCTAGCTGCTGCTAGCTTGCTCAAACTTATGCCCAATATTGACTTGCTCTCGCTGTTCTAAACGGGTACACAGTCACAATAGTGATCGGACGGGGTCGTGAAGCTTGACCTACATCTACCAATTTCAGCACCCAATAGAACACGAGGGTGTGCCCCGGTCGTCAATTCCTATCCATGAAATTTTGTCAGTGTAATTTCTTGCACTATTCCAGAGAACGTCTCCTGAGGATACAGTATTGTCGGATTACCGCTAAGTTTCCTTTTCTTAATTTTATTGTTGTCATTGTTTTATATTTTTGCTATTATTATTGTTACGGTTCAATTCGAATAAATGTGAGTGTTCGTGTTATAGTTTTTTATGTGCTGCTTTTTGTCATTCGTTTCCACATGTCTTGTAAGTTTGGCAACATTGTTGGTGTACTTCCACTGTTTCACGTTTCCTCAAATGTTCTCCGAAGGCAGCTCCACGAATCGTACCGAATTCTTCCGATGCATCACACGTGAGACAAAGCAGTTCTGTGATTGGCGTAGACTCCAGGGTTCACGAGTCGTCGCAATCAGTATGTAGTGCTCACTAGGTTGGACTCGGCAGTGGACTGAGTTATATTGTTGTAAGGCTCGAGCCCTTACCGGGTTCATGAATTTCTATATCTCTGCACCGGACACGATATCGAATACTCCTCCAATAAAATTATTAACAGTTTTTGAGACGAGACATTCTCAGGTCTTATCTCGCATGGTATCCTAACAGTGATTTGATCGATTGATTGAGTGAAGTCTCTTTTCAGCACCCAGGCTATATGATATACGAACTGCTTAAAATGGGACCCTAGAACAACATTACCGCAGTTTGTATCGAGGCACTAATTACCCCACCAGTAAATCGAACTCAGGACTACGCACGAGTAAATTGAAACCATGCATGTTAACCACTGGCGACGCAGAAGTATAGTAGATATACGACGATATACTGACATAAATACGAGCTAGCTTTAAATAATAAATTTTCACAAAATTATAAATAATCGTAATAAAGAATGCTGAGCAGAGGACAGTGCAGTACCGTGAGGAGGACAAGCGGGGCGACTGCCCGGGGCGCCGAAGTAAGGAAAAATTACTAAAATTAAGAAGGAAAAAAGAAAGAGAAAGGAAAAATTACTTGGAATATTCCTAGTATGTACTTAAATCCTCTTCCTGCTTTAGGAATTGGTCCTATAATGTTACTCATGTTAGGAAAATGCGTGTAAATATATAAAATGGAAGGAAAAAGCAATAAAAGGTGCTCAAAATTAAGGAAAAGTGAGGTTTATTTCTTAAAGTTTTCTTATGCTTCGCACCTGGTCTGTCGACCTCACTTATATGTAGGGGGGCGCAGTCGTATATTCTCGCCTCGGGTGCTGATTTTCCAGGGCACTGCACTGCAGGGAATAAACACTGTATATTACGAAAAAAAAAATCTGAATGCTTCACATAGTAGAGAATTTTTCTTTGTAATTTTCCTCCATTTCCTAGATTTTATTATTGGCCGACATTTTAGGTGTAACGAGGATTAAAATAAGATAGGGCTTCTCATCTTTGGAGGTTGGGACCTTTGCAGAGATCACAAGAGCAATACATGGGGGTCGCTAAGTGAGATAAAGAAGATACACGTAATTAGGATCTAGTAGCGGAATGCATATTTTAAAGATTTTGATTTTCTTATTTTGATTGAGACTTTTTAATTGTAATTATTTGCAGGATCCAAACATACGCACTTTAAGCCACACGTTTTTACTACAAACGCGTGTTTTACCGATTATAAACAAACAGTGGCAGACGGCAGAAGGAAATTGCAGCTATCAGGAAGAAACGAAGAGAACGCGGAAAGCCACGAAAAAATCCGACAACTCCTCCACAGGTTCTCTCTCCGAAAGAGCGGCTATAAAATCAGATGACGAAACCAAGAAGTTATAAGAGTCAGTGCTCATCACTCACCTGCAATACTTCTCTCGACGTCATGATCTATGCTAATACCTACTCCCGAGGATGCTATGAACTACGAAGTGTAAGCCTGTCCCGTCTGTGCCTGCTACGGGCTAAGACAAAATTCTATCCAAAACAGCAACATGTACCGAAAATAATTATTCCTATCTTACACTAAGAACATTTTAGAGCATTTAGAGACTTAGAGAAAGCTAATAGAAACTTTTGTACAAAAAAAAAAAAAAATTGTATATACATTTTTACAATAAAAGGACAAAAGGTTAAACTTCTCGTGTGCCTTCAGAATATTGAATTATTGTCAAATACATCCAAAAATATGAAACAAAAGTTATTAAAGGATCGTGTAGAAAACGATTGAAATAAAAGAGGAATGAAATTGGTGACAAACTGCAGAATGAAATACATGAGAAATTAAAATACAACTGTAAGCGACAGGAAACAATAATCAGAAAGCTAATTACAAACCGGAAATTACGTATGTACGTCGCTGACAAGAGGATGTGATAAAAGGAAGTCGTGACTTTAAATAGGCTCAGAAATCCTAAGAAATCTTTGAGTTAAATATCCGACATTATTCCTGTTAGGCTAAGGAAGACGATGATTAAAGCAAGTGAATAATGATGGAAGAATTGGTGGAATGAGAAAGTGGAAGGAACCGGCAATATCCCGAGAAAACCCACGAACACGATGTTTTCTAACACAAACTTATTAGGCCGAGATTCGGACCAAGGACCCCATTCACCAGAGGTAGGCGCTCTGCTACTGAGACAACGTACCTCCTCAGAAATTATAAGCTGAGGGATCCTTGTTTCACTTAAACTGACAGTCACAGATCTGTTCATTTACCTGTTATAACTATATGAAATTATTCCTTAGACATGAAAAGATCAAGCAAAATAGCGTAGCATAAGGACAATTCTGAATTTCTTGCTTAATGCGTAAAAGACAAAGAAATCTCTGTCACTATTTTAAGATAAAGACAATTCCACACATATTAGACAGGAGAACAAACAATCTAGGGTTGTAGAGAGAGTAACAATTGGTTGGTTTCTTTTATTTTTGACTTTCTCTTTTAAACTTCTCATTGGTGAATTTGGATCCAGTCCAGGCAATTTGCCCACTCAGGAAGAACCATCTACCGGTTCTTGATCGAATTTCGTGTTCTTCAGAGCCGACAGGTGGCCCTTTGAGATTACGTGATTTTTTTTCTGCCTGCGTCGAATCGTTGAATGGAGAGGTTCTTTGAAGCGGAAGCCTGTTGTTTGCTTAAGAAAAGGTTTGTCTGATATATTGTACGGTATTTCCTGCTTTTTTTCCTGTTATATCAAAATACTTTTACTTTGATTCCTTTTATGCGTTATTAAGTCTTAAAAGAAGACAAACAATTGTATTTGATTTGTGTCTATCTGAGTAGACCAACTTTGTATTATTTTCTCATTTTCTGTGGCCTGTTTGAGACAGAGAAAACCCTTTGACCAATTTTACAATACTTCACGGTTAATTTATGTTTTAATTCTTTATATCTTGATAGCTTAATTTCTTTTCTTTCCTTACGAAAATATATTTTGTCTTTGAAGGACATTTTTAATAACTCAAAGAATATCTTCTTTATAATTAGATTTTATTTCTCCTTTAACACAAGAGAATAAACTGATTTCTCAAACAAAGAACAATTAAAGTTAATTGCGTTCTATAAATCTAATCTATGGACAAATAAACTAATTATAGGAAAAATTATATTTAGATATATAGTTCTAGTTTATCACCATCTGTACCTTTTCTGATTCAATTTCATGTCCGGTTAGATATTTCTTACATTCTTCTAAGCCTTTTTTTGTCAGTTAGGAAAGATCGCCTACATTCTTCTAAACTTTTTTTTTTTTTTTTGTCAGTTAGGAAAGATCACCTTTACGGATCGTTAGCATCTACCTTTCTCTTTCTAGTGTCATATCCACCGAGACACCACACCGTACCATATCAATCCACTTCTTCTGTGGTCGGCCTCGAGCTTGTTTCCATTTTACTTCTGTAGCATCTACTCGGGAAGCTTTGTGTTCCAAAGGTCTTCTTCTTATATGTCCAAATTATCGAAGTATATGTGGACTTTGTGGTGGACAAACACTGTGCTCGTGGTTCTCCTGTTTCCTCACACTTTCTTCATTCCACCATTTCATTCGTTTCTCATCATCACCGTCTTCTTTAGCCTAACCGGCATAATCGTGGGACGTAAAACTTAAAGATTTCATTTCATTTAATTATCGAAGTATATTTCTTGCAAGCTTTCTCTTGCTGGTCTCACCTTTATTGTTTTTGTGGATCACTTTATTCTCACTTTATTCTCAATTTTGTTCTTTAGGAAGCGACATTTTTCAACAGAAGCATTTAGTTTCCTTTACATTTAAAGTAGTGGGAAATAAATCAAAGAAACAAAGATATATATTCTGTTACTCGACTACTTTAAAACGAAGGACAAACAGGCGTCATTCGTTGTTCCTTGTTGGCTGCCGACTATCCACGAGGTACCCACTTGCTTAAGTTGTATGGCTTCCCTATCCTATGCAGGTGCAGTCTGACTGTTTCAGCGGAAATATGGAAACTTTCTGTACGTTCGTGATACGTTAGGCCAGTGTCCTTCTCGACGGTTGCTTTCAGGACTTCGTCATCCAACAATAGTGTTTTCCATTGCGAGGTTCATCCAAAAGGCTCACATCTCCCGAACGGAATTTCTGGAACCAATGCCTGACGGTGCGTTCGTTCTCGGCATTCCCCAAATGCCTGGCACATGCCGCGATCTGATGCGGCAGCTAACAGCTCCATTTTAAAGTCGTACAATTACTAACTAATTAACTCTGTGGCCTGTGGAATCCGGAGGTTCAATGCCGCGTTCACAAAACCTCTCCACTGACTTCTATCCTTAGCTAATTCCATCCAGTTTCTACTTTGTATTCTTATCTCTACGAGATCCATCTTGGCGGGAGCTCATGTGGTTCGGATTCCACGTTAATCAGTAGGTCCACGTCTCATATAGCCTCGCTGCTGAACGGGACGCTAAACTAAAATCACCTCCCCTCACGAGATCCATCTTAATCTTGTCCTCCCATCTGCGCCTAGGTCTTCCTAATGGTCGCTTTCCCGATAGGTCTTCCAGTCAAGACTTTGAAAGTGTTTCTACTTTCTTCCATCCTAGCTCCATGATTTGCCCACCTGAGCCTCCTAGACTTAATGACCCTAACAATATTTGGTAAACCGTATAGATTATGTAGTTCTTCGTTATGAAGTTTCCTCCATTCCCCATTCCCGTTCCTCTTGGGTCCGAATATTCGTCTCAGGACTTTCAGACTATGTTCTTCCCTCAGAGTAAGCGACCATATTTCGCAACCATACAGATAAACACAGACGAAAAAGCTGCTTCGATATCTCCATTTCTCTTCAACACTAGACGAGCTATGACTGTTGTATGTGCACAACGTTGTATTACTGAAAGTAGATGGTCAGTTATCGATCGCTTGGCAGGCACGTGTGTCATTTCGTTTTCCCTCAGTGAGTGTATGATTAATGAGTCGTCAAGAACGACAATAACTTTTTGGTTACCCTGTATAAATGAGAGGGAGTGTTTGATTCAGAGCCATCTTGGATTCAGAATTCAGCAGTGTATAAATTTGGAACAAAAGTGCCTAAAATGCTTAAAGATTCATCGCATGTTATTACAGCAAATGACCTTATAAAATTGCAATGAGATTTGTTTTTATACATATACCACTATGGTCTTCGTTATTTAAAATGCAGAACTTTTAATTCTAATAAGAAAGAGGAAAGTAGTTATGATTTCTTTACAACATTTTATAACAAATAAATTAGTTGTTGGAAACAAACAATCGGTTATCATTACATTTAATGTTATCTCTAGATACGTACTGAATAGGTACCAAGAGACAACATTACCAATTCGAGAAAAATGCTCTTGTATATTCTGAGTGCTCTAAGCTCTTGTATTTTTACAATATGAAGTTGAAATATCTAATTATCACGTACATATTTTTCCTTTATATTAGCCTTGCACAAATATTCACAGTGCACTAAAACAAAATACTGTAAGAAGTTTTTTTTTTTTTTGGTTGAGCAACTCTTCTCCATATTGTGGGTTTACTTCTCACAAGGGAACATTCCGTTTTGGTGAATTCAATTGCTGAAAATGATTGCTAACACTGGATTCAGCACCAAAAGAAACAGATAAAAACAGGGTGTTTAGTGGCAGACTGTATACAGGCAGGGTAGGAGATAAGTGAGGGCAAAGTGTGAAGATAGAATGTATAAAATATATAGAAATGGCATGTTAATTTTGAAACGAGTTGAGAGATTGAGGTCAAATGTTGCATATGAGGAATGCATGTAGAGCCCCATTGAATAGGCGTAATGTGAACAGTCTTTTAACTGGTAATTATACGTAACTGTTTGTTAGAGGAGTCGCCAGTGTTACAAGCAGCATGTTTTGTTTATAGGGAGTCATGAATATATCAGAACCATGAATGAAACAGGTGTCTTTGTGCAAGGTACCACCCCAACATTCATGCAGTGGAACTACGTACTTATCATTCCTTTACACGTTGCAAACCTTTTTCCTGATATTCCAGGATTCGATTCTATCTCTTTCTACCCCTCGTGCATACAGCGAGCTCATAGACCGTACTACAGGATCTGTAGTTCCTAATTCACATCATCTTTATGAGAGTATTGATACATTGTCATAGCGGGGAGAGCATTCTGTTACAGAGGTTTCAAACTGTTTTGGCCACTATTGAGTTTAATAGATGGTGTATGTCAAGAGTCATGTGTCACATGACTCCTTTCCCTATATTCTTCTTGCTCTAATTCAAACACGGATTCTTTTCAGATATCCCCCCATGACTAGCATTACTCCTCTTCAATTGAGCTCTACATGCATTTCTCACATCCAGCATTTGACCTCAATCCCTCTACTCGCTTCAAAATAAACATTTCTAGACATTTTCTACGTTATATCTTCGCACTTAGCCCTAGTTTCTCCCACCCTGTATATGGTCTGCCACTAAACACCCTCTTTTTCTTTTGGTGCTGAATCCAGTACTAGCAATTGTTTTCAGCAATTGAATTGACCAAGTCGAAATGGACCGTTGTCAGATAGTTGCACTATCTTTTCAGTAGATGGGTGTGTCAGGCAACAGATGTGTCAGTAATCGGATAATCTGCTTCTACTTCTGAAAAACCCAAATCTCTCTACACAATTTGCGATCTCAATTTTGCACTACTCAAATGGGTCAAATTTACATCGCATGCTTCAGCTGTTATCTTTATGTAGACACGACCAATGGCACTACTTTGAGGTACGAGAACAGATAGTCATTTTAGAAAATGATGGAAAAACAAATCTTTTATGTGCATACCCACTTTCGCTAATATGTATATCTGATCCCTACAGACAAACCCTAGGCCCCCAGCTTTGCCCTTCCCTGACGCAGATTAAATGTAATACTAGCTTGCTGTGACTACTGTGTGTTTTTCGCATCAGTAAAGGTACAGCAATGCTATCTGTTGCTACATATGTACTTCTAAATCAATTCACTTTCAGATAAGTATGAAGACAAACTGGAGCGTGTTATATAAAGTAAACCTACTCAAGATCAATTTATTGTAAATAAAAGATTAAAGTTAATTTGTTAAAATTCATTTTATTACAGGACAATACACCCTTATTCGTGAATGCTGTTTAGTACATTTTTCTCTTAGATTTAGAATTGTACGTTGTTGAAATTACAAAATGCTCTAAACAAACATGAAAATACTGCATTTCACTCTAATTTGCATTTGACAAATCTCTGCTACTACTAGCTCCATCATCTTTGGAAACTACCGACACTGAATACACAATGTCTCTCCGAATACTAATATCCCTGTCTATTTTAAATCGACCACAATCCGCTAGAATTTGGAAAAAACTGCTAGGAATTTCCAACGGTTGGAGAAACCAAAGCTGTGACATTCGCAAGTCAAATCTTCGTCCATGAAAGTTGCGAGCTACCGCACGGGCAATATCCTCTAAGTCCCCTGGTTCGAGTCTGGCTTGTTCACCAAGTTCCAGGGAGACATATTCGAGACGCGTTGAACAGAACATTCCTAACACTGGTAACAACCAATTTGGCGAAGGATTGCTCCCTTCCAAACGGACCAGTAAGGATTTTGTGGTTTTGCTTAAGAGATAGTTTCTCCATATTGATAAGCAATCTGTATTGGGAACAGAAGGGAGTCTTGTCCGAAATAGTAAACCTAGCTCTTGTGCTATTACGCCTCGAGAATTTATAAGCAGCTGCGGTACTGTCCATACTCTGGGCCCATAGCACGAGACATTTATATTGATTTGATGGAGATGTGGCAACGCTGTTAGAGACCCCGTACACATTTTTTCTAGATCATGAAATGCTTCGACATCAATTTCTAACTTTTCTAATATCTCGAACAGAGTTCCCATCTGATGCACAATATCTTCTCTGGTGTAATTTCTTGCGCAGTACATTATGGGTACACTATCAAGGCTTACTAATGAATAATTTTCCGTTGGGTTACTAGATTGACTACCGTCGGAAGAATCTGATTCGTTCAGTCGTTCTGAAATGAAATGCAACATTTCTTTTATATCCGCTTCCATCACAGTTAATTCGGGAAATTCTAGCGAAAATTGAGCTTCCGTGTGGTCTGTGGGTACAGTAAGGGTACAACCACGTATACAAATATCCCTAACGGGTACAACTTCTGAGCCCAAAGAAGAGAGAGCAGATCCCAACTGTTTCAAAGGGGATCCTTGTACGTTAACACTGATAAAGAAGGCCCAATTTGAGATGTCAAAGAACTCAAATGGTTTTTGACGTATTCTAATTGCTGACACTAATGTCGCTAAATTGATGGCTGTTTCCTGAGAAGCAGGAATTAGTAGAGATACATTGAGCTTTGTTAGAGTGTCCTGTCTTCCAGCAGCTACAACAAGGGGAAATAACAAAGCAGGGTGACTTGAGCTGTTACCAACATCCAGTTCTTCAAGACGACCGTTGATAATGACATCTACCAGCGCGGGGAAATCTTCATCGGCAATACTGGCTTTGTGAAGGTCCAGAACACGTAGCTGCGCCATCTGACTACAAATGGCTACAAATAAAGGCTGAAGAGGCCTTCTTGGAACACTATCATAGATGTCTCCCGCTCGACGAAAACTTCTACCAGACGGAAGGTGTAAATGTGTCAATTGTCCACTGCTTACTAAACGAGACAAAATTTCTACGTTAGCAACACTATAGTCAAACGGATACAGATACAGACGAGAGAGCATTTGTACTTGCCCCATGGTCTCTTCCAAGGCCATCATTTGGTCGCTATCTAAATGTGGTCCCCAACGACCACTTGGGTATATCAGAGCTAAACTTTCGAGATTAGTTGCTCTTCTGGCATGCAGTAATGTGTTCACAGAATCTTGTTTAAATCTAAAAATGGCGCTGAAACTTGTCAAATTTGGTTTCTCCAAAATGCGTTGTAATATGTCGTTGGGCAATGGCCGGAAGGAGAACCTTGCGTCTATACTTACTGAGTTAATTGAGAAGTTCTTATTAAATGGAAAGTCCTCAATTGCATGGAAAGCATCTTTTGATTGTAGATCCGCATGGAACTTCTCTACTCTACAGGATTTGTCACACAACAAGGTAGATATTAGAACTCCGCGTTGCCATTCCCAAGAATCTAACGTGAAAAAGGACGGAAGGTGGTGCAAATTAGCTGCAATAATATTGCCCCGTGAACTGCCTGCTTCACTCAGAATGTCCCACAACCTCTCTGTTGGCAGCACCATACCGAATCTATATAACTCTTCAAATGGAATACTTGCTTTAGGACCCATTAATCCCATCAAAAACGTTACAACTGGAGAGAAAACACCTTCTGGTAGTTTACGGACTACCATTGACAAACCTTCTCGAAACCCAACTGGATCATCAACAATGCTTTGAAGGTAAAGTGCTGAGAGATACTCAAGAAAAGACTTGTGAAGAACCTGGTAAAAATACACTTGCTTCTTCTTACTGAAAGTACAGCACCGGGTCATGATACCAAGACTCATCAACTCATCTTCTGTTATTTCCTTCTTCAGTTGTTCTTCGATAATGGCACAAAGCCTCGTCATGTCTTCTTCTTTCAATATCATGCAGTCATCCAGTAATACGTCAAGGCAGAAACGTCCCAGTATTGGAAGAATACTATTCAAATCTTGGGCTTGCTGACGTCCTTGACACATCTTTGCTGCACAACGCTTGACTGTATTCTGAAATATGTGAGAGTATGTTTCGGTAAGAGTGTGGGGTAATTGACCATCCATGTCCTCAAAGATTAGACATAAGAGGTACAAAATTAGAGGACAATTAGTGAGATGACGGACAGAACTCTCTGCTCCAAACAACTCGACTTGAGCTTTACGGACAAGTCCTGGATCTTCAGAATCCTGAAAGAATTTACTGATAAATTTCTTGATACTAGAATCTGAGAAGCCACAAACTACGAACACCTTATCAAAACTATTGTGGATATCAGCTGTTCTGGATGATCGAGACGTAATTAGTACGACTGCCTGTGGAAGAAGTCTGCCTGCAATAAGATCTTTTAAACCTTCTTTGGCCGGATTACCATCAGGAACTTCATCGTAACCGTCAACAATAAGTAACACAGAACTACTTAGATTCGCAAGGAAAGATTCAGTCTCTTGTGGGGACTTTTGTCGTGAGGAGCAACAAACTTCCTCTGCCAATACGACAGATAAAGGCTGCGTCACCGATCGGAGCTCAATTAAGAACACAAGCTGGAATTTATCAACCAAATCCTTATTTTTATGCTCGGCCCAATCGTACGCTAATTTCCGAGCCAATGTACTTTTACCGTATCCAAGATCACCTTCCAAGAGTACTCGACTGCCTACTATGTTTTGCGATGTTAGTTCTGAACATAACGTTCCAACATCTGCGCTAACGCCCTTTTCATATCGATCGCGCACAAGTAGTAAAGGATCCAGGTAGCAGTCTTCAAGGTGAACCCTCACTCTATCAGTCCACATCAGTGGCGTAAACCAAGCTTCCTGCCTGCGGTACTTGCCTCGGAGGACTGCCGCTACTTCTCTAACGCACGCTGAAATGACAAAAAGAACAAACAATTCGAATTAACGACAACTTAAGTATTCATTTTTCTTACATTAAATTATTTAGATTATAGAGAAAAAATGTGTATAGATAAGTAATTGTGTTTCACTATTCAATAAGAAAGATATTGAAAGGCGCTCATGTCAAAATTGAAAATACAATAAAATATTGTTCCACATCACACTTTTATGCTATTTAGGCTAAAGGAAACAAAATAATTCATGAAAATGAGTGATTGTGAAATCAAATTTCTGCGTTGTCCGTGGTAATCAAACCCGGGGCCACGTGCACCAGAAGCGTACGTACTAGCCACTAGAATAATGGGAAGGATTGTTTTGCTCTCTAGTCAAAATTAGATGAATAATAGATTTAAGAATTGGTGGAATGAGAAAGTTGGAGGAAAAGGAGAAACCAACAAACATGATGTTGTCAACCACCCAGTTAGTTGGCCTGGCACAGAATGAGGGGCACCTAGCACCAGAGGCGTTTATCATTTATTTCCTTTTAAATTCGTCCTAACTGGGATATTCGTCTTCATGGTACGGTATCTATTTAATCATGGGTATCATTTTTCTACTTTTATCGATACGGTGGGATACTAACACAGAAACTTTGTGGACAATTAAAATAATGTCCATGCTCTTCAGAGGGGTTGAACCCTTTAAGAGTTACACCTCACGATTGTCAGCCTACTGCCTCAGATTGACCTACTACAGAAGACCAGCCTTAAAATGTATTCAGATTGTTCTTATTATCTTGAACTTCTACCGAACCGTCATAGCCAGTTAGAAGCTCCTATTCTTTTCAGAGAGACTTGAACCCTATGATGGTTTTGCCTTACGATCAACACACCCATACGCCTCAAATCGCTCTAGTATTCCATTGAGCTGCAGTGTATCCAACTGTGCATCATCATTGTTAAAAAATGAGATAAAATTGTTCTGTATCTATGACAATCTATAAAAGTCTTACCGACTACACCACTGCGAATCAAATATTCTGTTGGGGAGTCTTAGAAGAAAACTTGCCAAATTTTGTGAAAATCATAATTTTTGGAAATGTTATCCTTAAGAAGATGGTGTGAATTCATCGATTTCCTTTAACTTACTTAGCCGCACAGAATTCTGGTGATTCCTAAAATTCGAAAGAATCACACAGCAGATCTCAAACATTGGCAAGTTTTCTTTAAATTACCGTAGAACACATTTTTAAGAGGAGACAAACATTGACAAATTTTCACATATTTTAACAGGGAAGTGAATATAGTTGAAAGCCTAAAAGAAAATATTTGCCATATTGAATCAGAATTGGTAATTTACAGTGTATTTTTGGAACAATTCGTTTTAGGAAAAATTCCTGTGTGTTTGTTAGTCCTGGCAAAAAAAAAAATCTCAAAAACTCCTTGACGGATCACCATCTATTTTAACCAGAATGTACAGCAACAACAGTTAGCGATCTAGTTCGTTGTTGGAGGTGATCCATGATCTGAAAGTTCCGATTGGTTAAACGCTCCGAGAACGCCATCCTTCCCTCTCTTTAAGAGTGAAAGTTAGGTAAAACCAGCTACATCTTCCGGGTTCAATGTTGATCTACATAGTGCTAAAAGCTAGAACATAGCGAGAAAAAGTTTTCTTTTTGATCGATTTAGCGTTACTAGAATAGGTAGCACCTTCTGTCTTAACCCGCGACTCAAATTAGAAATAGGAGAAATCAACCATTTCTGGTTTTAAGGTTGATCGCTATAGAATGAAAACGGTAATAGATAGCGAGGACTATTTTCTGTAATGAACTAAGTGTTCCAACAATATACTGAATCTCTACTCTAATGACCTCTTTTCTAAAACCGGAAGAGTTAAAAATCTACTACAATTTCTGGTTTTGATAATAATTGAGAAAATACTACGTCATGCAAATCAAACTCTTTAAGTGATGTACACGTGTCACTGCTATTTCTACAGATGTGATGACAGTGCTATGAAGTGTCACGTTACGTATAAACTTAATCTTTCAACATCGGGTTGCTACTTTTACAGATGTGGTGACACTGATATGTGGTGTAACGTTACTTATAAGCTTCATCTATCAACTAGGGTTGCTACTTTTACAGATGTGGTGGCACTGCTATGTGGTATAACGTTATTTATAAGTTTAATCTTTCATCTTAGGTTTGTTACTTTTACAGATGTAGTGATAATATGTAGTGTAACGTTACTTATAAGTTTACGCTTTTAAGTAGGGTTGCTACTTTTTCAGATGTGGTGGCACTGCTATGTGGTATAACGTTATTTATAAGTCTAATCTTTCATCTTATGTTTGTTACTTTTACAGATGTAATGATACTGCTATGTAGTGCAACGTTACTTATAAACTTAATCTATCAACTAGGGTTGCTACTTTTACAGATATGGTAACACTGTTATGTGCTGTAACGTTACTTATAAGCTTAATCAATCAACTAGGGTTGCTACTTTTTCAGATGTGGTGGCACTGCTATGTGGTATAACGTTATTTATTAGTCTAATCTTTCATCTTATGTTTGTTACTTTTACAGATGTAGTGATAATATGTAGTGTAACGTTACTTATAAGCTTACGCTTTTAAGTAGGGCTGCTACTTTTTCAGACGTGGTGCCACTGCTGTGTAGTGTAACGTTACTTATACGCTTAATCTTTCAACTAGGGTTGCTACTTTTACAGATGTGGTGGCACTGCTATGGGGTATAACGTTATTTATAAGCTTAATCTTTCATCTTAGGTTTGTTACTTTTACAGATGTAGTGATAATGATATGTAGTGTAACGTTACTTATACGCTTAATCTATCAACTAGGATTGCTACTTTTACAGATATGGTAACACTGTTATGTGCTGTAACGTTATTTATAAGCTTAATCAATCAACTAGGGTTGCTACTTTTACAGATGTGGTGGCACTGCTATGTGGTATAACGTTATTTATAAGCTTAATCTCTTATCTTAGGTTTCTTACTTTTACAGATATAGTGACACTGCTATGTAGTGCAATGTTACTTATAAGCTAAATCTATGAACTAGGGTTGCTACTTTTACAAATATGGTAACACTGCTATGTGGTGTAACGTTACTTATAAGCTTAATCTATCAACTAGGGTTGCTACTTTTACAGATGTGGTGGCACTGCTATGTGGTATAACGTTATTTATAAGTCTAATCTTTCATCTATTGTTTGTTACTTTTACAGATGTAATGATACTGCTATGTTGTGCAACGTTAGTTATAAGCTTAATCTTTCAACTAGGGTTGCTACATTTACAGATGTGGTGGCACTGCTATGGGGTATAACGTTATTTGTAAGGTTAATCTTTCATCTTAGGTTTGTTACTTTTACAGATGTAGTGATAATATGTAGTGTAACGTTACTTATAAGCTTACGCTTTTAAGTAGGGCTGCTACTTTTTCAGACGTGGTGCCACTGCTGTGTAGTGTAACGTTACTTATACGCTTAATCTATCAACTAGGGTTGCTACTTTTACAGATGTGGTAACACTGCTATGTGGTGTAACGTTACTTATAAGCTTAATCTATCAACTAGGGTTGCTACTTTTACAGATGTGGTGGCACTGCTATGTGGTATAACGTTATTTATAAGTCTAATCTTTCATCTTATGTTTGTTACTTTTACAGATGTAATGATACTGCTATGTAGTGCAACGTTACTTATAAGCTTAATCTATCAACTAGGGTTGCTACTTTTACAGATATGGTAACACTGCTATGTGCTGTAACGTTACTTATAAGCTTAATCTATCAACTAGGGTTGCTACTTTTACAGATGTAATGATACTGCTATGTTGTGCAACGTTAGTTATAAGCTTAATCTTTCAACTAGGGTTGCTACTTTTACAGATGTAATGATACTGCTATGTAGTGCAACGTTACTTATAAGCTTAATCTATCAACTAGGGTTGCTACTTTTACAGATATGGTAACACTGCTATGTGCTGTAACGTTACTTATAAGCTTAATCTATCAACTAGGGTTGCTACTTTTACAGATGTGGTGGCACTGCTATGTGGTATAACGTTATTTATAAGCTTAATCTCTTATCTTAGGTTTCTTACTTTTACAGATATAGTGACACTGCTATGTAGTGCAACGTTACTTATAAGCTAAATCTATGAACTAGGGTTGCTACTTTTACAAATATGGTAACGCTGCTATGTGGTGTAACGTTACTTATAAGCTTAATCTATCAACTAGGGTTGCTACTTTTACAGATGTGGTGGCACTGCTATGTGGTATAACGTTATTAATAAGTCTAGTCTTTCATCTTATGTTTGTTACTTTTACAGATGTGATGATACTGCTATGTTGTGCAACGTTACTTATAAGATTAATCTTTCAACTAGGGTTGCTACTTTTACAGATGTGGTAACACTGCTATGGGGTAGAACGTTATGTATAAGCGTAATCTTTCATCTTAGGTTTGTTACTTTTACAGATGTAGTGATAATAATATGATGTGTAACGTTACTCATAAGCTTACGCTTTTAAGTAGGGTTGCTACTTTTACATATATGGTAACACTGCTATGTGGTGTAACGTTACTTATAAGCTTAATCTATCAACTAGGGTTGCTACTTTTACAGATGTGGTGATACTGCTATGTGGTATAACATTATTTATAAGCTTAATCTTTCATCTTAGGTTTGTTACTATTACAGATGTAGTGATAATGATATGTAGTGTAACGTTACTTATAAGCTTAATCTATAAACTAGGGTTGCTACTTTTACAGATATGGCAACACTGCTATGTGGTGTAACGTTATTTATAAGTTTAATCTTTCATCTTAGATTTTTTACTTTTACAGATGTAGTGATAATGATATGTAGTGTAACGTTACTCATAAGGTTACTCTTTTAAGTAGGGTTCCTACTTTTACAGATATGGTAACACCGCTATGTGCTGTAACGTTACTTATAATTTTAAACTATCAAGTAGGGTTGCTACTTTTACAGATATTGTAACACTGCTTTGCGGTGTAACGTTACTTGTAAGCTTAATCTATGAACTAGGGTTGCTACTTTTACAGATATGGTAACACTGCTATGTGGTGTAACGTTACTTATAAGCTTAATCTATCAACTAGGGTTGCTACTTTTACAGATGTGGTGGCACTGCTATGTGGTATAACGTTATTTATAAGTTTAATTTTTGATCTTAGGTTTGTTACTTTTACAGATGTAGTGATAATGATATGTAGTTCAACGTTACTTATAAGCTTACGCTTTTAAGTAGGGTTCCTACTTTTTTAGACGTGGTAACACTGCTATGAGGTGTAACATTACTTATACGCTTAATCTATCAACTAGAGTTGCTACTTTTACGGATGTGGTGGCATTGCTATGTGGTATAACGTCATTTATAAGCTTAATCTTTTATCTTAGGTTTGTTACTTTTACAGATGTAGTGATAATAATATGTAGTGTAATGTTACTTATGAGCTTACGCTTTTAAGTAGGGTTGCTACTTTTTCAGACGTGGTGGCACTGCTGTGTAGTGTAGCGTTACTTATACGCTTAATCTATCAACTAGGGTTGCTACTTTTACAGATGTGGCACTGCTATGGGGTATAACGTTGTTTATAAGCTTAATCTTTCATCTTAGGTTTGTTACTTTTACAGATGTAGTGATACTGCTATGTAGTGTGACGTTACTTATAAGCTTACGCTCTCAAGTAGCGTTGCTACTTTTAGAGGTGTGGTGGCACTGTTATGTGGTGTAACGTTACTTATAAGCTTAATCTTTCATCTTAGGTTTGTTACTTTTACAGATGTGGTGATAATGATATGTAGTGTAACGTTATTTATAAGCTTACGCTTTTAAGTTGGGTTGTTACTTTTTCAGACGTGGTAGCACTGGTATGTGGTGTAACGTTACTTATACGCTTAATCTATCAACTAGGGTTGCTACTTTTACAGATGTGGTGGCACTGCTATGTGGTATAACGTTATTTATAAGCCTAATCTTTCATCTTATGTTTGTTACTGTTAGAGATATGGTGACACTGCTATGTAGTGCAATGTTACTTATAAGCTTAATCTTTATAAGAGTGCTACTTCTTTTTCATCTTATTCCTGACGCAAGCAGCATATAATTTATTTCCTAACCATCAATGAAGAAACTTATAAAGCTTCATAAAAATAAATTGGTCCAAGTTGTACAAAAGTTATCGTGGAACAGATAGGCTTACAAACGAACATAGAAACTCCTCCCGAGTAGAAGAGTAGATGCTCGCTTCGACAAGCTGGATATTTATTGTATATTAAAGTTATCAGAAGGAGTGTTATCAAACTTGTTACGATAAACTAACCACACCCATAAAAATTTCTCTACGTGATTTATTGGTTCCCGCCCAATCAACTTTGTATGCAATGTCTCCCACCCTATATTCATAGACGTAAATTCTCTATCAGTTATTGCCTTTTATGAGTTAAATTGCAAGTCAAATCCAGGAAGAAGAAACACGCAATCTTGTATGCTTCGTCCTTCGTTTCCTTTGTCAACTGTTCTGTTTCAAATTTGTTTTTCACTTATCTTTTGTTGACGTTAGTTATTCGCCCGTCGTATTAATGTTTTCTTTACTCTCATAAAGCGATAACATAGGTGACAATCTGTAACAATCGCCAAACACTCGGACATGATGGGCTGTTTTCATATAAAAATCAAAAGCGAAGAGAATCACCGCTTTAATAAACAGACTCTATGGGAGTAGGCAGAAGGTAGCAAATAGATATGAAAAGGTACTTACGTATGGGAATAACAAATACAAACGAACACACCGAAGAAATAACTAACATTGTTATAGTGTAAACCCCGTAAGGAAGTTTGGTTTATTACACTGTACTTAACGTGAAAATTGTAGTTTTAATTTTTTAACGACTTAACAATGCAAGTTTCCGTATCAACGTCTGCCCGTCAAAAATTCCTAGCTTTTCTGCTTGTCCATTACTTTCCACAAAAAAGATATTGTGTATCGTGTGTCCACGAAAGCACTCCCTGATTTGAACTGAATATACAATGAAAACTTTTTGTAATATGTTTGTAAGTAAAGTGTCAGAAGGTGTAGTAACTCAAAATATTTTTGTTTCTTCCACACAGGTTGTAACATTTAGCCATTTGTTTTTGCTAGAAGGTAGTAAATTCAAGATGGCGCTCTCCAAACAGCAGCGCAGCTGGTGTGTGTCTGTTCACACAACGAAGAGTGTTGTGTCTATTCCACGTGCGTTTAGGCACAAATTTGATGAGAAACCACCTTCGAGCAAGTCGATTTTGAAGTGGTACATGGATTTCATCGAAGAAGCTGTAACACAATCACGCCGGATATGTTTCCAGAATATGGAATGAGCTCGATTATCGCCTAGATGTTTGCCGTGTGACAGGTGGGGCACATATTAGGTGCCTTTAATGAACATATATCACATGAAACTGTATGATTTGTTACAGGTCTACCCAAGAAATGAACACAACATTCCCCAAAGTTTTCATTTTATATCCAAAAAAATCGATAGTGCTTTTGTGAACACATCGTACTTTGAGAGGAGATTGGAGGCAGCAATACAAATTTAAATTACACCCTTCCTCTCAACAATGCATTTCCCCTCAGCTTTCATTCTCCACTCGAAAACATTATGTTCTCATGTTAAGCGACTTTTATTACATTTAAGATTTACTAATGACATGATATTTTCTCAATAAAAATTAATTCACCCATAGTGTGCCTTACTCATGTTATTCTCCTGCCATACTTCGTCTGTGGCACGGCTGCCTGCCATTCATACACACTATGCCGTGCCGTGTCACTGCCGCTACTGCTTTCTACATCATTTCCTTTGGTTCTGGTCAAGTTCCTGTTGCTTCGTGTGCTCCGAAGAAAGCCGAAGGAGAGGTTTCTCTCCGAAGTGGCCTATCGGGGCATGGCATGGGAACGGCACAGTATGTGTAAATTAACCTTTAATATTGAGAGCGGAAAGGGTAGTAAATCTCTAATAATTCCGGTTTTAGTAGAGATATTAGAATGAATAAAAACGCTTAATTGATTGCAGAAAACTGTTTCTCGATAATTACACCACAGTTTTTAGTCTGTAGCGATCAATGTTAAAACCGGAAATAGTTGATGAAACCTATATCTTTGCTGATTACACATCCAAAAATCATTTCTCGCTCTATCGTAACGTTTTTGCTCTGTGAAATCAGAGTATTACTACCCTGCAGCTGATTTGGTGGTTAGTGTGTGCACATTTGGTGCACTGGATGCAGGATTCGTTCCCCGTGGGAGAGAATTTTCAAATTTCACGCATGAGAGTGAGTCGGGTTTCATCTTTAAACTGTCGGGACACGTGTCATGCTGAAAAAAGAACGCTAAACTCCAACCAACCGATCTATGTAGTCCAATATTGAAAGTTTAAGTCCCCTACCGGTTCTGGTTTCAATACTGGGATAATGCGGAAATGGACCCTATTCTTGGAACATTGAATTTGTATGAAAAGATGTTTCTTGCTGTCTCCATGCACCATATCTGCTCTACATGCGGAGATCAATGTGGGAAGCGGAAGAGTTACAACTCCGGGTTGTTTGGTTCGAATGGAGTTTATCGTCCGTTTCAGGATCGAGGC
This sequence comes from Thermobia domestica, assembly GCF_964235325.1. Lineage (NCBI taxonomy): Eukaryota > Metazoa > Arthropoda > Insecta > Zygentoma > Lepismatidae > Thermobia > Thermobia domestica. The sequence goes on from NC_137460.1 coordinate 8,032,950, forward strand.
TATACGACATGGATCTTCCTCTTATTGTGGGATCCGAAAAACATGTCCTACCTCTGGGAATCGAAATTGAGTCTCCAGTGTCAAAGGCTTCAACGCTAATCCATACATCCAGGAGAGAGCCTTTTTACCGTTTCTGGTTTCAAAAGAAGGATAAAGGGAGAGATGCTCCTATTCGTGCTGAATGCTGAATATACGAGGTGTGTTAAAAATATATAGAATATATATTAGAAACAACATAATAAGTTAACATGCAATTTGATCTAATCTCCTTCCAAGTATTGTCCTTGGCTAGCAATGCACTTATTCCAACATTGAATCTACCTAGGGATGACTGGAAGCACTTCTATAAGGCTTATTTTGGAAGAGCGTTCAGCTGCTCTGCCGTGGCCCTTTCAATATCAGGAATGGTGTCAAAACGTTTTCCTTTAAGCACGGTTTTAATTTTTGAGAAGAGCCAAAAGCCCCATGGTACTAAATTTGGTAAGGCGGATGTGAACAGACAGCCAAGAACTCGCTCATCAAAAATAAGGTGTGGCATGGCGCGTTTACGTGGCGCTTTGCCCATTTCATCGGCGGTTAAAATACTTTCCAAGGCCCATACGAGATGCTTAGTTCTTCGGAAAGCTCTTGAGTAGTCATTTCTGCCAGTTTTTGCACATCTTGAGCTGTTGTTTGACGACCAAGGACGTTTTGATCATTGCTCGTTTTCAACCGACTCTTTGCCGCTTTCGAATCGCTCATACCACTTGTAAACAGTTTTCAATTCCACTGCTTCATCGCCATACACTGATTTTGACATCTTGTGAGTTTCTTTGGCACTTTTTGCGGCTTAGAACAAAACTTAATGTTGGTGCTTGACAGACACCCTTCATACATCCTCACTCTTCTGCCTTTAGAAGCCGGGTGCGCCGTGGCTCAGTAGTAGAGCTTCACCTCCGGTGCTTGGGGTCCCCGGTTCCATCCCAGCTCGCGGTATGAGGACTTTGTTGTGGACAAAGACCGTGCTCGTGGTACTCCCGTTTCCTTCCACTTTCTTCATTTTACCATTTCATTCATTTCTCATCATCACCATCTCCTTTAGCCTACCCGGCATAAGCGTGAGACCTAAAATTGAAAGATTTAATTTTGTCTTTGGAAGTTGTCACAACTTGTTCAAGCTCGACACTAACTGTAACAAAAGTTTAGCCTAGCGGGCTCGCTAGTTGGAATGGATACAGCATCAAGAAATGGTGCTGTGAAACTACGTTCACAGTACATTTTGATAACACCTTGTATATTCATTGTCTCTTACATTTCTTGCCCTTACTCCTAATACCTGTCGATAGACTGACAGACGGACGGGCGGACGAAGAGAATCGTTTTATAAGGCTTCCCATAATAATTTATTCGTATAACATAGAAAGGCTTCAAATTTGTGTGAGTTTCGTAAGATTTAGGGAAAGGTTCGGAGCTAATAAATGTACAGTAGAATGGAAAGATAGGTACATAATCTGGAAGCACACGTTGTTTATAAGTATTACTTTGTAGCCGTTTATATATGAATTGGCAATTGGAGAAAGAACGAAATTCAAATTTTTCTGAACTCTTGAGGGGCGCTTATGTAATCGTGTAATGGGAATTTGGATAAATGGGGGAAATACCGGTAGATGCATTTTAATCGAATGTTATAATACTATAAGCAATATCAATAATTTGGGAATTGTAACGAAGTTATTTTGTCGATTGTCTAAATTTTCAGTTCAAGACAGTGCATATAAGTTCATGCAGAGCTATTACCAGTAACTCCTTCTGGAAAAATACTTCTAACAAGTCAATGTCTTCGCAGCTGATAAGAAACCGTGGGTATTCTTAATTGTCTTAATTTTCTGTAGTGATCTTACAGGGAGTTACTTGTATCCGCACAATAAACGGATTTTGAAAACATATATAAATATTTATGAGGGCTCTTATATTCTAGGGGGTGTCTAAATTCCAGTAAATACAGTATATACTCCATATAATTGATTGATTTTGAAAATGAAATAAATTTTTTGAGTTTTACCTACCACGGTTATGCCAGCTAGGCTAAAGGAGACAGTGATTATGAGGAATGAATGAAATAGTGTAATCAAGAAAGTGAGAGGAAACGGGAGAACCCCGAGCAAACCCACGCACACGGTGTTTGTCCACCACAAGATTTGATTGATTTTAAGTTTAACGTCTCTGTCAGCAGCGAGGCTATATGAGACGTGAGCCTACTGTTTAACCTGGAATCGGAACCATTTGAGCTAGGTCAGGAATCGAAGCCGGGTCTCCCACGCCAAAGGCGTGTAGGCTAACCGCTTAGCCACAAAGGAGCTCATTCTTCATGTAAGTACTCCCATATCTACGCCACTGAGTTAGTGAGTCCTTGTATTCAAGTCATTTCCTTTTCCTCTACGTTCTTCCTTGAATGTCTTGAACCTTTCATGATTAGTATTTATTTAAGTATATTAATATCTTCTGTTTTCTTAACGATAACATTTCTCTCTACACTTTTCCCTGTTGCTCTAATGCTCTTTCAAAAGAAATTTAGCCAGAAGAACTTGTTATTCAAAAAAGGGTAAAGAATATTTATTAGAGCCCAAGAAGAAATCAGTAGGGCCAAAGCATTAAAATTAAAATTCATTTCAAACGAAATAAAAAAAATCCCCATGGTCATCCCCATGGTAAATAGGGTTAAAAATGCATTAGATGGTGTGAGTCTTCAAGGCCGTTAAGTCTGATCTATTTTACAGAAAAGTGGAAAATTAATGCACAATCCCACATAAAAATAAATATCTACACGAATGGATGTACATCTTAAGATAGCCAAATACTGACATGATTTTTGGTTCCCTAAAATGATGTCCTAAATGGCCTATCTAGTTTGCCATAAGCATCAGACTGTGTCATGTGACCAGGCAAAAAGTCACGTTCCGTACTAAATCGAGTCTGGAGATTCAAATCCAAATGTGAGATATTTCGAACACGTAACTTCCGCGCGGGGCGCCCTGGGTAATTCGAAGAAGATGCATATACTTTATCATTATTATTGATTTTACTCAAACAACTTAACTTTTGACAATTTTCTATCCATATTTATCTCACGTACTATACATTTTTTTTAGCTCTATAGTATGTCTTTGCAATAAGCTTTCAATTAACCATCACCTTACTATAGCTTTTGAGATAAGTGAACGACTTCCTTTTTTAAAATTGATTTTCCATTTACTTTAATATTTATGTCTCGTGATTTTCTGACTATATGTTCCATCAATTTTAAGACAATTTCCTTTTTGAATGTAGAATCTACATAGTCTCTTCAACATTTTAGCTGAATTTCAGCCGTCTCCCCCAAAGTTTGTTTAAATCATTGCAACTGGATCGGCTCTTTCCGTCCATAATCTGCCCCATATACCTAACATAAAAATAAGCTAAAGAAAACGAAAAAGAAGCGGTAACTTTTCCGTTTTTTTTCTCTAGGAATCTTTATTGAGTACCTGCAGTCTCGACCTCCCTGGGTGTGACGTTTTAATTTAGCTACTTTCACCAATAATAATAAGCAGACATTCTTTTTCGAAGGCAAGGAAACACAATATAATACTCCTTTCAGATGGCATTTTCCTCCACATACTTTATATTATGATCCAACACCAGGGGGTACAGCCGCAAGGGGGAGGGGAAGATCGGGAGTCCGGCTTCCTTAATCATCTTCTGCCCTTCCTAAATAGGTTTCGTTTATTATACGTTTATTAAACTCATTCAATACTTGACCAAATGAAAAAAATATTTACAATATAAATTTTTTTCAACGAAAATATTAAATCATATCAACACGCTAAAATAATTAAGACAACTAAAATTAGTAATTCACCTATGATGAACACGATCAGGGGTTCCATAGCTATGACTACGGGGGTTTCGTAGCTCCGGGGGTAAAATTTTTCCCGAGCTATCCTGAAATCATCATTGCCTATTAGCCATCAGAACAACAAAAATTACAGCCATTGGAGTTTCCTGCTTCAGATTCAAGTTTCTACACAACACAACAGTCTCGACTAGAAGTTTTCCTTCAGTCTATTTACACCATACAATTATAAGTTTTAAAAGAACATAAGCAGTACAGAACAGGATATCCCTCCATTCTACGCAGCAGCAGGGGCCATGTTGACTCAGTGGTAGAGCGTTGGTCTTTGGGTGTTGATCCCAGCTTGCTCCAAGTGGACTTTGTGGTGGGCAAACACCATGTGTGTGGGTTTTCCCGGGGTTCTCCCGCTTATTATCACTTTCTTCATTCCACTATTTCATTCATTTCTCATCATCACCGTCTCCTTTAGGCCAACTGGATAAACGTGGGATATAAAACTCAAAGATTTCATTTCATTTTTTCTACTTAGCAGGGTCATTTTAAAATTTTGCTTTTGGGGCAGAAGACTCCCAATGTAAGTAAATGTTTACGTTTTATATTGGTACATTATTATCCAATTGCTTAAAATTTACATAAATCTCAAGCTGAAGAAAGGGAGGAAATTCCCCCTGCCGCACCAAATGAAGCCCCTGATTCAACGGAATGCTATGCCTTATTATACTGGTATAAATCATGTTCGTTATTAATTCTATGCCTTATTATACTGGGATAAATCATGTTCGTTATTAATGCTATGCCTGATTATACTGGGATAAATCATGTTCGTTATTAATGCTACGCCTTATTTTACTGGGATAAACCATGTTCATTATTAATGCTATGCCTTATTACACTGGGATAAATCATGTTCGTTATTAATGCTATGCCTTATTATACTGGGATAAATCATGTTCGTTATTAATTCTATGCCTTATTATACTGGAATAAATCATGTTCGTTATTAATACTATGCCTTATTATACTGGGATAAATCATGTTCGTTATTAATGCTATGCCTTATTATACTGGGATAAATCATGTTCGTTATTAATGCTATGCCTTATTATACTGGAATAAATCATGTTCGTTATTAATGCTATGCCTTACTATACTGGGATAAGTCATCCTCATTATGAAGTTATGAGTTCTGCATATAAAACTATTAAAAATCTTTCAAATCTCTCTTGTGCCACTTAGAGGCAACTATGGTGAACTACAACGACAATGAAAGAACATTATTTCGTTCCGATTTTTATACTATTTATTGAAGATTTCATTTTCTTGCAAGCAAAGATTGTAGTGTTGTATTGCTGTTCGAAATTTTATGTAGGCTATTTTTGTCCGGAAACATTTCAAAGTTATAGTCTATTAAAATTTACTGCTTATCCTGGGTAGAGTTCGTAGATTTTCCGAAATCTCACCAAGAACATCCCGTTTTTAAGCTAAAGTTTTCCTAGTTTGTAAATGGCAATCTTTTTATTTCCGACAATACAGTAGTTCATGCGTGCTTATAGAGATGCATTTCATTATGTCTATCGAATACATATAGTTTTAAAAAATCACGTCTAATTATATTCCATGCACATGTCTTTTCTGGCCTAAGGGCTAGACTATGTGATTTGTTAACAGGAGGTACTGGGTTCGATTCCCAGTAGGACATCGAATGCACTAGTTGTTCAGATCCCATTTTAAAATGTAGATCTTGTCCCAGATAGCTTCGCTGCTGACAGAAGACGTAAACAGAAATAAATAAACAAATAAATAAAGTGATTTCCTTTCGGTGCAGATAAAGGCACCCATATTTCTGCAAAAAATAGACTGCGACACCATATGAAAATTTGTAGCGTATTCATAGTCATAATTAATTATGCACTTGATTCTTTCTGAAATAACAGAATAACTAGAAATACCAATCACTGAACAAATAACGTTTTATTTTGAAATAATAACTTTGTAACAGTTTCGCCAACTAACTGAATACACTGGCTTCATCAGACACTGTCTTGTTCTGAACGATGATTGGCTGGTCAGAACGGACTCAGTCAATCATAACAAGTTGATAAAAGCGAAACTAAACACTATAAATCTCTTTCCCTCCCTGGTCTAGTGGAAAACTAAGCTACAAATTAAGCCTTTTCAATAACTTCTCCCATTGTTCATCAATTTTAAGTCCTGCATCACATTTCATAACTCAGCTCTGCTCTTTTCCAATAAATCTGGCCTCCATCCACTTTCTTATTAATGTCTTCTGTCCCCGTCCTAACACTTTTACCTCATACCACCTTTATCTCTCTCATCCCTTACGTACTTAAAAATGGGACATCTTTCTTTTAAACACGTGAGGGACACGAGACATACTATTAATTGGTATGAAATTAAAGTGTTTGGACGGGGACAGAAGACATTAATAAGAAAGTTGAAGGAGGCCAGATTTATTGAAAAAGAGCAGAGCTGAGTTATGAAATGTGATGCAGGACTTAAAATTGATGAACAATGGGAGAAGTTATTGAAAGGGCTTAATTTGTAGCTTAGTTTTCCACTCGACCAGGGAGGGAAAGAGATTTATAGTGTTTAGTTTCGCTTTTATCAACTTGTTATGAATGACTGAGTCCGTTCTGACCAGCCAATCATCGTTCAGAACCAGTTCATGGGATCCTCTTATATTTAGATGCAACTCCTTTTTTTTTTCAGTGTCTGATGAAGCCAACGGCGAAAATCTTACAGTTTATTATTTTAAAATAAAACGCTGCTTTGTTCATTCAATAATATTTCTAGTTTAAGTTACTTAAAATAGCAAAGCTAATATGAACCAATCAAAATTAATTACATATTAGAACAACACTCAACCAAAGTGAGTGACTGATATTAGATTATTTGTATTAGTTGAGTATGAATGACTAACAATAATTAGATTTTTAAATGTCGCACGAATGATAACTTATGTTTTGGAAGGAAAAAACTTCACATTTGGAGTTCCAAACAATTCCTGGGGAAACAGATTATGCAAATCTGGAACTGTTCTAAACCAGGATGTGTGGAAGCTCCGAGGAAGAGCTGTGATAGAACATGAGATGAAAATAAGTTTTAGATAGACAAAAGTCATGGTGATTGGAACGAAGCAGTGGGTGTCAAATATAGAAACAGGAGGGGAAAATAGAACAGATGATTAGTTTCCGATACCTGGGTAATATTATTAGTGATTATATGAAGTGTAAACGTGAAATAAAAGCAAGGATAAAAATGGCGAGAGAAGCCTTTAGGAGGAAGAAATACTATTTTGTGTGAACTTGAATAAAGAGTTGGGAAAAACAAACTCAAACAATGCGTCGTGTGGAGTATTGTGCTGTATTGGACAGAAACATGGCATTAAGAGAAAATGGTGAAAAAGGATTGGAAGCTTTTAAAATGTGGGTGTGGAGAATGGAGAGAATTAGTTGGATCGAATGGAAAATTAATGAGAGGGTGTTAGAAATGGTGCGGAAGAAAAGTACAGTTTTAGATGTTATTGAGAAGAGGAAGAGAAAGTAGTTAGAACATTAACTAAGAAGGAACTGTATTATGAAGGATGTGCGAGAGGGTATGGTGGCAGGAAAAAGAGGGAGGGGCAAAGATTATAATTAATGGACGATATCAAAACAAAACTCGTACGTGAAGACGAAGAGGTCAGCAGAAGACCGTGGAGCATGGAATATTCTCAGTTGCGGCAAGTGGTCTGCCAATAGTGGCAGAACTCCCACGATGATGATAAATATTTCGGTCAGAAGGTAGAACAAAATGTGTCCATAAAAATTTGGTTTGCAATTCAACGCGATTAATTTCCCGAATTTCAGTATTTTGCCATAAAAAAAAATCTCTGTCCCTGTTTAGTAAATGTTAGTACCTATCTCCTTAGATTAGAGAAACTTCCCTCAACCTAAAGAAAAAAAAACTTTGCCCCTATTTACCAAATCCTATTTACTAGATTTTGTTACTAAATCTCCCTTAGATTAGGGTAATTTTCCTCAATCTACACACACACACACAGAATTCCATTATCATGTCCCAAAAAGAACGCAACTTTTGAAATGCCCTCCATTTCTGTTCTAGTAAGTTGGCAACACTGAACGTTACACGATTTTCATTTGTTGCATTTACGGCTAGTAGTCACGCTCACAGAGCGCCAAATAGCGTATAATGGTCATATCTTTTCTAGACCGGACTTATATCAACATTGTCACTCAAGATGGCGATGTTTTCCACACTACGACTAACACAAGGATGCTCCAAGGGTTTTAATGTCCACAACCAAACCGGTTTTCTCAAATTTAGCAATCAGTCTAATCACAGTAGACTTATTTGGCGCATTACTATGACGAAACATTCCACGGAATTTGTGAACAGTCTTTGAACAACATTCACCACTTTTGTCTTGTCTTGTCGTAGACCATTACCGGTCAAATAGGTAGGTGCACCAGCTCGCTAGTCATGTGTGCTACGACTGCAAAATTGTCAAATGTGTAACTCATACGGAGGATTTATGATTCAGTAACAAAATTGAATAAAATACAGGACACAATCGGGAAAAAGGTTTAAGTCAGGAAAAGGTCAAAATAGGGAAAGCAGTTCAGTCAGTGAAAGAGGGCTGAAAGCCAAGTTGAACAGGGAAAAAAAATTTCAGGAAAGTGGGAAGTGTAAAATGAAAAAAGAACAAAGAGTGGAAAAAAGGAGGGGATATATGTACGTGTAAATGTAAAAGAAAGTGTAAGTGTAGCGTAGGTAAATAGGAGATTCCACTCAACTCTCGTCCTCACAGAGCACCACCACACACGAGGCACTCGCCGTAACTCCCACTGTCGAACTCCCACCACTTTTGTAATAAGTTTTCACTATGACAACCCAATGTTCGTAGGTTTCTTTGGGAAAAATTCCCTTGACTGACAAAATTTTCCCATTTATCAACATTTCCCTAGTTTGTCGATTGTCCAATTCCTGTGACAAAATGCATGTGATACGATTAATTTAACCATATTAAAGGAAGTACCAACCAAAATAGTAAAATAATAATAATAATAATAATAATAATAATAATAATAATAATAATAATAATAATAATAATAATAATAATAATAATAATAATAATAATAATAATGCTTCAACAGTAATGATTCCACATAATTTGTAATGAACTTAAAAAGGAAAACGCACATACATAATTTTCTTCCGATGTCACGCTGTTGATTTGTGAAAGGGTAATGAGAAATTGAAATGTTATATAGTAAGCAGAAATAGAAATAACTAAGTCTTCTGTTTTGATTATCTCATTTCAAACATTAATTTTACACAATTTACATACTAATGCGTTTGTACAGAAGGCTGTTTCAGCCTAATGATAGTAAAGTACAGACCCGTGCCCTAGGGCGTAAAACCTCGTTTCCACCAGCGATCATGTTCGATGTGAGAGCCCCGTTGGTGAACGATTGCGCGACATCGTAGTTTCCACTAAAGGAGACCTCTATTGAGCACTGCCTGATCCAATTTCGCCCACTCCTCCTTGCACACTTTCCAAAGGCCACCAAATGTGGTCGGATGACGCTTATTGATGTTCCGTTTGAAGAGGCCGAAAGCACAGAAGTCCATAGGGGATGCATCTGGTGACTTGACGGGGATGTCTTGAAATGGGATAGCCTTTACACCTGTCTCCTGTTCCATAATATGTCATGTAGGCCACCGTTTGTTTGGCAGTATGGCTGCTGGCCTTGTCCTGGTGGATGAACACTCTGTCAGTGTCATTGCCATAAAACCCAGGACATGTTGGTGATAGATGGGTTCCAGTACATGCTCGATATAATACGCTGCATTCACCTTGACATTTGATAACACCCGGTGTATCGGAAGCTTTCCTTTTGCACAGAAACCAGTCACTACCATAAATCCCTTTGTAAAACTCTCCTTGCAGGAGCGAACCCACTTTGCATGGTCGGTTCCATCACTGCTGCGGTAGTAAATTGCACGCATCTGGTGGGATCCTGTCAAATAGACCCATGCTTCATCTAAGGTGATCACATAACGCCATTTGTCACCTGCGAGGTAACCTTCATACAGCCTTTTGCATGTCACCCGCTGTTCTGTGATGTACGTTGTCTTCAGAACATGGGCCCGCCGCTTGTGTGCACTTCTGAGTCCCAAATTGTCACGTATGATTGGGTGTACAGTTGCAGTTGACCGTCCAACACGTCTCGCTATGTCACGTTGGGTGGGTGGATTCTCCTGGGTCACAAACCGGCAGACCTTGGCAATGACGTCTTGCCTGCGTTGTGGAGCCGGTTGCTTCTTTTGCCCCTTTTGACGACGCATGGCAATGGTTTGCTCTGGGTTTGCATTGCGATGGATGGCTGCATTAATTCCCTTATCAGACACTGTGAAACCTTTCTTCTTACACTGTGTTCTTATTCGGCTATAGCTGTAGCCTATATCAGAAAGTCCTACGATGTAGCCCTCCCAAAAAGGGTCGATTTTCGGCGGCATTCTGTTCACACACGTCTCTCCTCTGCACGGCTTGTACACAAGTGTCTGGCTACTCCGCACTGCGTGCGTCACGTTGCTGACGCGAAACTAGCGCCTCTGGTGGCGACTGCAAATAATCCTTGCTACCATAAGGATGAAACAGCCTTCTGTACATAAGGAATATCATGCTCTCTCATAAATGACGATAAGGAAATTTCTGATTATTTTGTCTTTGTGTTTATTAGCTTTTTCTTATTTTTTTCAAGAAAGGAAGAAATCATAGAGAATGAACTTTACATTGCGTTAAGATTTTACAGATGCATTTTTTGACTTGAGAATGTTTTTCTATTTCGCTTTTTTCCTTAACATAACTTTATTCTACAGTTTTTACTATTATTCTTCACTGGCTTAAGTCAACCTTTGAACCTTTCATCCTCCAATCACTATTTTGAACTGTATTTTATAAAATTGTTTCTCGTCTTAAAGCAGTTCCAAAATCTTTGTTATCTTTTCTGGCATTGCGAGACCTTTTCCCCCTTTCCGATTGTTCTAAGTGTAAGATACACTGGAACGAACATTCGTTTCGTTTGAAGAAAATTCGATTTATTGGTACATACGCTTAATACAATTAGCAAAACACATAAAATTCACGAAGATATCAATGCATTAACGGTTGCACTAACGGTGATTAGGAAGCTTAATTTTTGACTTCAAGTATTGCTGTCCCTTTCCCCAATTACGTGGTTTAATTTTAATTTGCATTATGCTCTGGTGTTTAATATTGACATATATTTATAAGTTATCTTTTAAATAACACTAGTTAACAAAGGTTTTGTTACATAAAAGGAAATACCTGTTCTTAAAGGAACTTTTTGCGATGAATTCGAATATGCACTCGGTTTTTCTCCATCACGTACGATTTTCCCGTAACAGAGGGATTTTCGGGAAAATCCCTCAAAAATTTCCCTTTTCGTTTATTTTACACCCCAAGATCTTGTCCCCTTGCATATACTAACATAGAAATTATACCTAAGTATACTTTGATTCATATTTAACAAACCCTCCAAGTTTCGTAATAATCGCTTTATTCTTTCTAGAGAAATAAATATGTTTGTATGTATACTGTGTGTACTGTTTATTGCACCTTATAGTAATGCTTTCAGATCTCTTAAGTTGAGGTAAAACGTTTTGCTTTATTACCACAAACACATATATAAAATATAATACAATATAATTTACAAGTGTGACAATTTACAATAAACAATAATACAAATGTACCAAAAGGTCATAAAAAGACAATCAAAACTATCACAATATATGAAACTTCCATTGGGTTACAAAAACGTACACTACTTCCTTCTTTTGTAAGAAATGTTGCATTCTCTAACAAGACCCCAACAATAGTCCCCCATCATTGAAGGATCCCATCGTCCCTGGTACCTTTTCTCCATTGCCATTATATCTTGATGGAATCTTTCCCCCTGTTCGTCGCTGAGAGCACCTAGGTTAGCAAGAAAGAAGCTGAGGTGGGAGTGCAAAAAGTGGATTTTTAAAGACATCCTACAACCCAACTCTTTGTATTTCTGTATCATGTCTTGTACGATTTCTGTGTAACTCTCAGCTTTGTTATTGCCCAGAAAGTTGCACACAACACACTTAAATGCTGTCCAGGCAGCTAGCTCAGCACTGTTTAACTTGCTGTCAAAGCTATCATCAAGCATTAATTTCCTAATTTGGGGACCAATAAACACTCCCGCTGAAATCTTAGCATCATTCAGGTTAGGGAACTTATCTCGCAAATACTTGAAACCTTCACCAGATGTGTCCATGGCTTTGACAAAGTTTTTCATAAGTCCTAACTTGATATGAAGTGGCGGTAGTAATATCTTATTAGGATCTACCAAAGGAGCGTATTTGACGTTGCATTCTCCAAATACGTAATTCACTCTAGGTTCCCATTCCTTCACTTCATAATGTTTGTCATCAGCTCGGCTACCCAATAAACATAAAAAAATGGTACTTCGTGTAACCGCACTGCAGTCCTAATAAAATACCAACTACCTTGAGATCACAATATATTTGCCAACAATGGTCCTTGTAATTTATAAGATTTAGCAAAGTTGACATGGTGTCATAGGATTCCTTAATCTTCACTGAGTGCGCAAGTGGTATAGAAGGTTTTTTATTTCCATTATGTAAAAGGACAGCTTTAAGGCTGACCTTTGACGCGTCGAAAAATAACCTCCATTCTTCTGGAACGTAAGGAATTCCTAGCTCCGCCATCAACCCATTTATATCCGTACATACGCACACATTATCTTGCATTAAGAAATAGCCTGAAAATTGAACATGCCTTTTCCTGTACACTGATATGTTCGTTTCTGCATTCAATAAGTTCCACTGCTGGAGCCTTGATCCCAGAAGTTCCGCCTCTTGTTTTGTCAGGTGCAAATCACGGACTAGGTCATTAAGTTCACATTGCCGGATGAAATGTGGCTCGCGAACACAGTCAGGGATGAACGTTGGATCCTTGGATGTACATGTTGATGTCGATGGTACATCAAGGTCATGATCATCATCAGTCTTTTGGCCATATCTCTTCCCAGTTGGTTGGGGGCTCGGGAAGTGGAAGTTCATCCCCGTGCGGAATAGGTCTAATTGCGGATTTAACGTTGGGATAACTTATTGTGTATTTGCTTTTTTAGAATGTCCCTTAACTACTGTGAGACAAAAATAATCATCCAGATGGTTGGTGGGTTCTCTCCACACCATTGGTACAGCAAATTTCATGAACCTCCGTTTCCCTTTGGCCCATGCAAGTAAAGTGACGTAGCACGACGCACAAATTATGTTGGGTGCCCAAGTTTTGTCCTGATCTCCCACACGACATCCGAAATATATATAATATGCTAGTTTCACCGATGGCGTAATGGATCTACACTGTCCTTTAACTACAAACTGGACACACACATAACAAAAACTATTTGGTGAGTTAACACACGAACGCCGTCCTCTTGACGCCATTGTACTGATCACAAACTAAACTTCTGGTCTTAGTTGGGTATAATGCCGTTAAGATCAAACATGAAAGCATTCTTAGCAGCAAAGACAACTTTGAAAGTGAAGTAGTGTTAAACCACACGTCAATATAAAAATGTACAAAACTCCCTCACCAGGTGTCAAGAACACAAGAAAGAAAGAAATGCGCGGGGGGAGGGGAGAAACGATACCGTAGTGGAAAATTCAGACTGCATTAGTTCATTGTTGTCAACAATGAGTCTGTATTCCATTCTTTCTTTCTTTTGCATTCTGTTACATTTGATAACAAATATTGATAACCATTTCATGAACAAAACGAAAAAACTTGGAGAATTGTATATATATGTATTAAGATATACATATACTGTACGTTTAAAAAAAATATACGTTGGAAGTATTTACAGAGAGCACTACAAGTGTGTTGTTGACTATTGTAAATATTCATTTTTATGTCTGTGTTTGTAGTAATAAAGCAAATCGTTTTTCCGAAAGCATTACTATCAGGTGCAATAAACAGTGCACACAGTATACATACAAATATATTTATTTCTCTAGAAAGAACAAAGCGATTTTTACGAAACTTTTAGGGTTTATTAAATATAAATCAAGGTATACTTAGGTATAATTCCTATGTTACTATATGTAAGGGGACAGGAGCTAGGGGAATAAAATATCTGAAAAAGAGAAATTTTTGAGGGAATTTCCCGAAACTCCCTCTGTTACGGGAAAACTGTACGTGATGGAGAGAAACCGAGTGCATATTCGAATTCAGCGCAAAAGGTTCCTTTAAGATCAGGTGATTTTTCTCATGTAACAAACAAAAAGTTTAAATTTGTTAACTAGTGTAATCAACAATTTACGTCCCATGATTATTCAATAGCACTACCATACTCCTATGACACACACTGATCTCGAAAAAGTTGTGTTTAACGAGAAATAAAGCTCTAAAATGTTCATTCTCAAAATAATATTCATTTTATGTTCTTGCAGAGAAAGAAAGAGCACGTTTGGGCAAGATCAACAATGATAGCTTCTATTGTTTCATTTTTGACACCATTGTTTATTTAGTTGGTTTTTGCTTCTATTTTTTCCTTCACTTTCTTCAACAAGAAATACACACAAATACATCCAAACAACATAGATGGAAATTATGCTACTTTGAGCACGCACACCATTCCCATTGTATTGGTTTGTTTAAGTAAAATAAAGAAAAGTTAAACCATTTATATTGGCCAATCAGTTTGCGCGTGAATTTCCCTGGATTTTCATGTTTTAATGTCAAAATTCCCTTTTTCCCAGTTTGCTAAATTTACCTACGAAATTTTCCTAGATTAGGGAAATTTCTTTCAAACTACGAACACTATGACAACCCTTACCCATTCAGAAAACAAATGACGATCATGTGCTATTCGGAGCTCCGTGACTACTAATCACAAAGAAAACAGATGAAAATCGTGTAACGTTCAGTGTTGCCAACTTACTAGAACAAAAATGGCGGCCATTTCAAAAATTGTGTTCCTTTTGGGACACCCTATATTTGACGTGAAATCATAAACCAAAATACGACTTACCTTGTTCTTCTTCCTTGCTTCGTTCATTTTGAAGATTAAAATTAATACTGGTGCCAATATGAAGAGAACTATTGCTTATAGCGCAATCTACTAACTGAATTGGATTGTCCAGCGCTCGACTTAAATCTTGAGCTCCACTATCATCACTACCCGTTTCATCGTCATCAGATTCTTCATCATCATCATCATCAGAGTTTCTAATAACACTTTTCTTGTTATAAAAGTCCTCGTCATACGACCTCCTCTCAGGTTCTTGTGTTATCACTGCAGAAAACGTAGGTAAAACACATTTGTTCTTAGGTTCTTGTGATACACTGTCTCCACCGAGTAAATGTAACTTCTCGCTACTGGTGCTGTTTTCCAATCTGGATTCTGCTGCCGCAACAGAAGCATCACACACCAGTCCATCGTTATCAACATCTGTTGACGAAAATTTGCTCACCATACAAGAACTCGAGTAGCTGCTCCCTCTGAAGATGGGTTGTTGGATAGTGTATTCTGGACTCAAAGGAACCTTGTTCTTCTCTGAGCACCACAGATGGGAGCAGGAACACCCCATAATTTCTTCTTGAGCACAGCTGAAATAAGAGGTATTATAATTTAAGACTAAAAAACAAATGTTTCCAATTAAGCAACTAAAAGTTTTGCATGTGGCTATCACATATCATTTAAATTAGTAAGATCAATTTTCAGTATAAATAACTTCTCCAATACAAATTTCAGAACAGTAAAATATTCCTGAGTAAAAGTCGATTTATCAAGAAGGATAATATATATTTTGTGCAACCGTTAACATCAGAATCTTACGTTCTAAATTGCTGAGGAAGGCGATTTGTCATTATTAAGGACTGACTTGTAGCTCACGTACGTTTTTATTCATGTTAATGATAGAACAAAGAAGCCTTTGTCCTGCTGGAAGGCTCTTCAGGAAGGACTTGAGCCGCTGTCCTGCCGGCAGGACGCACCTCATCAATGGAAAGAACATGAGTTTGTCCTTCCGGAAGGACGGAAACCTTCCAGCAGAACGTATTTTTAAAATACAGGGTGTTTCCCAGTTATCACTGAAATTCGCTCTACTTCGCACATGATTGGTGTTTGGTGGATCAAGAAAGGAGCGTAAACGTACACACGATCACTTTTAGAAAACTTCTCGCCATTATTGAACTAAGAGTCGTGTCAACATGATTTCTTTTTTTGCGCTAATACTAAAGTTCATGCTCTTTCCACCAGAAGAACTTTCTGTCCAGCTGGACGTATACAAAGTACTGTAATTTATAGATAAACATGGTAGGACTTTTAGGAGGGCACGCTCTGCCGGAAGGACGTTGTACGTTCTAAGGTTAGAGATATGTATGATCAAAGTGTTCGAACTGAAATTTGTCTATGGGTGGGAGTCAAGCTTCAATTTCTATTTAGTTTTATATTGTCTATGATTTATATTATAAATTAAATCCTGAATATTGTCTATTCGTTACACTGTCTTGAAAAACAGGACTTCATTGGGATACCTATTTAGATATATTCTTTCAATATAGGTTTGTGTCCCTTCTTGAGCTGACAGATCTTACGTTTTCCTGTAAGTTTTCTTACGGAATAATCTTTCTACTGAAACCGGAAGTGGCAGAAATCAACCACTTCCGATTTGAACGTTAATCACTAGGTAACAGACAGTGAAAAGTGTTTTTTTCTTTTCTGAAATAAGTTAAACGTCCCAAGATATATAACCTCGTATCACCACTCTAATCTCTCTACTACCACTTCCGATTTCAATATTAATTGAGAAAGTATCACGCCATACAAACCAAACTCCTTCGCGTGGTGTACAAACGACACTGGTACTTATTTTAATTATAAATAGCTATTTTCCAATGATTTTAATGTGCGAATACCCGGTCTCGAGTCATTACCTAATTATAATGATCGCACCCAGCACCATCAACGTTGAACAAACATGAAAAAAGTTATATGAGAAAGATTATTAAGAATCTTCACTTTAAACCTGAAATTACGCTCCAAGAATTTAAAAGCAGAGCCCAAGAATTGAGACATATGCATATTTTGTCTGTGTGAGAATGTTTCAGTTCCAGTGCTTGTTCAGAAAACACATGGCAGAAATTCTTCAGTAACAAGAAAGGAATGACATTTTACTAAAATTATCAGTTTCAGTAGTATTATATAACCCTACACATGCAAGTAGGCTATAGGATATTCAATTTTCTTGCTAATCCTGCTAAGGAAAACCAGAGCAATAAGGGTCAAGACAGTTCAGGAAAAAAAAAAAACTTACAGCTACACAATTTTGAACTAAGTCCTCAATAGGTATACCGGGTGTTAACTAAATTTTCTGAAAACAATACAATAGACCCTATACTGAATAAAGTCTGTCATCAGCTGGTATATATTGTATGTTAAATACGGTATGTCTCGGTTGTAACATTTTGTAGAAAATACTGTTCGTTTTACGATTAACAAAATCTTGGGCCAACGCAGGCGCACAACCACAAATGTTTCCTGGGAGGGATCCAAAGTATTTTAGGGGTCCAATACGTCTACACAATGTTGAACCTGTCTTATTGTGCAAGCGAAAAGACGATAGGCGTAATTGATAAATACTGTCACATATTTTTTTTAGAAATAATGATAGAATAGATTTTAAAAAATGAGACATACATTAAAATCTTTAGCCTTTCTCTGTTAAACAAGTATAGTTCTGTTAAGAAAACCTACAAATGTTAGTCCAGTAGAATTTTGGGGGGCTTTCCGGACCCAGTGCCCTCCCCTCTCCTGGGCCAACGCTAAAAGTTGATTATTTCGTTGTTGTTATACCCTATATTTACGAAATATTTCTACTTGATAAATACAATCACCTATGTAATGCCCCCATAGCAGAATATGGCGAAATCTACGATGTAATCGCAGAAAATCTGCCGTGTCTGTGCAGAATAATTCCCATGTAACGCTGTAATAAAAATTTGATAGTATCATCTTGATTTTTTATTTTGGAATTCCTGTAGAAAATTTTTGACTTACAAAAAGCTCATCGCGGAAAGGCGAAGAAAGTTCTGCCATCGGGTGTAATGCTAGGATTTTTGGTAGACATACGCTCATCAGTTTTCAAACATATAGTATATAGAGAACCTCTGTATAGATCGTTTTTACGTTAATTTAAGGTAGGTATACGCTACACCACAAAACGTTTAGTTTAGTATACACTGAGTACACAGCAAAAAATCAGGTGTTGAAATAACACAAAATGACTAGCACTTTATCGTGTTGTGTGTCAATTCAATTTTTTTTTATTGCTAGCCAGAGGCTACACCATCTTCTAGGTGGGAGAGTTTATGGGATAGGGCTTTAGGATTAGCAGGTTGATGGGCTAAGTGATTTTTGTATATTTATTATTATTTATTTATTTATTATCACAAACCTGGACATTATGATCTTTGCGATCATATCATAAATTATGGTAAGGTAAACAATTATACATTAAGTAAATTATGAGTTGTTACGTTAAGAATGAAAGGAACCTAAATAAAGAGATGAAAAATGAAGAAAGTAACCACAAAAAATAGATAAATAAAGAAATATAAATATGTCGAAAGTAACATGGAGAAATATAGATATTTTCATACACATAAAACAAACTTCGAAATAAATATAAAATATTGATGGTGTAGGGATAAGTATATGTTCAGCTATGGTTTAGAATATAATGAAGGTGAGTGATGGAGTGAGGTGCGATACACAGGACAACACAGGAGATGTTAGCAAGACAGATGAAGTTATCTTCTGCCTAGGGGCTGTCAATTCAACACCAACCACATCGCCTTCAGAGCATATCAGAAATACATTGTTACTGGCTGTGAGTATTTGCATTGTTTTCTATTGTTTAGTGTGAGCAAAGCTTTGCGAAATATATTTCGCATTTATCTCAAGTAACTAATAATATTCTGTTTTCTGTAATCGGTCACAACAATATTGTTGTAAATCTGTGGATCTTCTGACAACAGTTACACAGATAGCAGTGCTTCCATCTGTTTTCTTTATCTGTTATTCATGTGTCTTAGCACGTATGAACAGAAGATGGCAGAACTGTTGCCTGTGTAACTGTTGTCAGACGATTCACAGGTTTACAACAATATTATAGTAATTGATTACAGAAAACATAGAACCAGAACATACAGAAAACATGATATGTACTCATTGATGTAAGTTTTCATTCATTTCCCAATTAAATTTATATTTAAAACTAGGAAGTTCTTTTCAAACACCCTGTATATATATATATATATATATATATATATATATATATATATATATATCGCACTATGTCAACCAAATTCATCCGACCTAGATCAAGCTTTACATGGTGATGGACCTTGATATCTGCTATTCGAACTTGTGGAAAATTATGGTAAGCACACTTTTGGTTCGTAAGTTATAGATAAAATCTAGATCAATTGAAGGATGAACTTTTTACATTTATAACTATAATTTGCTAGTTCGCAATATTGATTGTACCAAGAAAGAATTGTATTCGTTTTACAACAGCCAAGGAAAACATTGTACTCATCAATAATGTATTATAGTCATCTTTTGCCACAATATTAATATCAACAAAATGAAATTATACGCGCCGTTTTCACAATATAGATTACGTTAATGTATTATTAGATTATATCCACTTTTCCCCACAATATTAATTTTATCGAGAAAGAAATATCTTCTCCTTTTTTCACAACAATAATCTCACCAATCATTATTACACTTCTTTATTTCAAAAAATATTAATTACGCCAAGAATCCTTCTTCAAATATTAAATACACCGAAAAAGAATCACCCAGAAAGAATTCTGCCCACCTTTTTGGATCAAAAGATCCAATATATTTCAGGCAAAAGTTTTCTTGTAGGCCTTATATCTCCAGAACTACATATAGTGTAGCCAATCCAAAACTAACAATTTACTCAGTATGATGTTCTTATTCCGTAAAAAATACGAAAACTCGATTAGGGAATGTTTAAAACTTTTGTGGCTCCTGATCCACAAAATTCAATACATTTCATACAATCAAACATTTTCTTGTACGCCCCATATTTTAAGAACGACATATAGTGTAGCCAAACCCAAACTATAACTTAACTCAGTATAATGTACTCTTACCGTAAAAAAAACAAAAAAACAAACAAAAAAAAAAACCGAAAACTCGATTTAGGGACCTTCAAAAAATTTGTGGCTCCTGGTCCAAAATAATCCAATATATTTCATTCAATCAAACATTTTCTTGTACGCCTTATATTTGGAGAACTAACTATATAGGTATAGTGTGGCCAAACCCAAACTATCACTTAACTCAGTATGATGTGCTTATTCCGTGAAAAAAAGAAAACTCGATTTAGGGTCCGTTCTAAACTTTTATGGCCCCTGATCCAAAAACTAATCATTGGTCAAGATTGCAATCTTATGCATTTTTGGATCATTCTTAAAATTCTTATTACAATATTCTTCATTTCAGCAGAGAAAAAATATATCCGCTTTTCACAATATTAAATTCACCGAGAAAGAATTACTAGAAAACTATTCTCGAATAGAAACTATAATTTCAATAACTGTAATTTAATATTTATGCAATAGCCAGGAAAATGCAACAACCAATGCAATAGCTGCATCGTCAATTCGAGTAGGAAGAGCAGTTTATATCCCTGTATCCATCCTTTTAGTAATACTAACTTTACCAACATTGACCAAAAAAAGAAAAAAAAAAGGCCTTGGTCAAGAATACTAAATTTGTTTGGTCAGGGCACTTGGTAACTTTAATCAAAATATCCTCATTTATACCAAACGTCATAACACTATATTTTTTGGTCAAAACATTTGGTTGATTAATTTTGTTATGTTAACCAAATTTTAAATTATTTGATTTTTCTGACCAAAATATTTAGTTACAAGATCACGTATATCTACATGACTTCTTTGTAATCATGGGAAGAAAATCACAGCTGGACTAGCGGTTAGTACGTAAACATCACATTGTTTTATATGTGTAGAAGAATCCGAAGGAATACAAAACCGTATGATACAAAGAAATATATTTGTTTGGCTGCGGAAAATGGACGAGTATGTAATCAAGATATTAAGAAGGTGGGAGTTACTGCAGCAAAGCGACCTATTTCGAGGTAAGCTTACTTTTTCGTATATATTACTTTACTGTTAGGTAATGTGTGCTGGTTAGTTTAGTGGCCGTAAATTTTCATGAGAAAAACGAGTAAAAATAATTGTTCGTATTATGGGGTATATTTTTTTTCATACTAAATTTGTTACCATTTTCGTTAGAAAAACAGTTCCCATGACTTTTGCGATAACCATCGCACTATTTTCAGCTTAGTACATGTAACCAAAGTATTTGGTAATTTCTACTAAATGTTTTGGTATGGGACATTTGGTTGAATTTACTAAATGCAGATTTAGTACAGTAAAACCTGTCTTCAACGGACCCTTCATTAAACGGAAAACTGTCTTAAAGGGAAATATTTCACGGTCCCATGAATTTTGGAGAACAAAACGTGTAAAACTCCCTCATTAAGCGGAAACTGTGTTACGCGGACAACGGAAAGAAAAATAAACATTTAACGGGAAATTCTGAGTTCCGGACTACAGCGTTTAAAAGATGTTTAGACATTCTGTGAGACATATACATTACATTACACTGTCTGCGATAAAATGTTCGTTCTTTCGTTAAATATTTCTGGACAGTGTTGACCTTCCCCAACCACTACTCATATTCACCCCCACAAATTGTCCTTAATCCCCGCAACTTAATCAAGAATCATACGGAATGTCGGAAAGAAGAAAACGAGATAGAGAAAGAAGAGGAATACGATACCGAGTTCCAAGAAGAGTGTAGAATAAATACATATCAAGATTCTCTCAGAAGTTTAAAGGAACTGCAAAAATTTGCCTTACGAAAAAATGATTCTGATTCACTTAGTATAATTTCTCAGGTAAAGTGTATGCGGAAAGTCAAGCAGCCAAGCAGCAATGTACACAGAAAACCCTGCTTGGCTATTAGAAAAATAAAAGAAACGTGTGCATACCATATTTTGTATTCATTTTAATTTTTTTGTGTACTTATTCGTAGAAGAAAGACGTACTGTAATCGAACAATGTACGTACAGCAATATATTTTCTCAGTATGCCCCTTTATAAGCATGTATTTTTTTTAAAGAAAGGAAAAGTCTACACGTATACCTCCACTAAGCGGAAACCTGACTTTAACGGAAATTTTTGCAGGTCCCGCTCGATTCCGCTAAAGACAGGTTTCACTGTATTTACAACAAAGTTACTTAATTACAAGAATCAAACCTGGATCATTTTAACCAGTGGCGGCGATTGGATGTTAAAAGTGGGGGGGGAGATATGATCTGAATATGTGTATATCAATGCTAGTGTTCCTGGTTGTTTCTAACACTTTGTTTGACGAAAGGTTGTATAACTAATACGATACTATATTTTTCAGTTAAAATACCGAATATCGTGTTTCATATTTAATTAAGTAAATTGGCAAGAGTAATTTACTTAATTACTCATGATTCCTTGCTCATGAACATCTTAAAATTCTATCTGGAAAATTGTGTGATCAGATTATTTAATAACATTTGTAAAACAAATAAACAGAAAGGATATTATTAATCATACTAATGAATAATAAGGCTTGTTTTATTAGAAGTTATATTGAAACTGGGTAATTATTAATGAACAACTTACATTTTTAACTCTACATTTGCCATTAAATGTATGTTATTGCTCTTAGAAAATGAAAGACAATAAATACTACATGCATATGCTACGACGCAATTGTAATATTAATTCCTTTGAATTGCAATTAAAACGCAATTCCTGTAGCTGTATTAACTCCATGGGAAGACAAATAACCAATACACTCTTACGCAATGACAAATATTATATGGTACCATTTTTTCTATGAACCAGTAGTATATGCAAAAACTTTACATTTCCAAATGCAACTATATGCATTAACCATTTTAAATTATGGCCTTTTAAAGGTAAATTATTGAATTTCAGTCAATCAGCTACAGCATCATCCCTATCTATCCATTCCATTTACGTTTTCCTATCATGTCGCTAAGGCGGGAAAGTTTGAGAGAAATATGGAGTTTTTCATACGTTGATTCCCTCTGGATCCCCTTTGTTAACGCATAGATCTCAAAATCAACTGAAAAATACGAAGGGGTGTACTAAATGTGTAAGGGTTTTGTCCTGGTTCGTATATTATTAGTAATCTTCAAAATAATTCGACACGTTTTAACACTTTCTTAGCTGGTTTTTAATAATTGTCCCTGAGAAGCGTACATAAACATTTTTTCTGCCTATTCATCAAGATATCTACACCTTTATACACACACTTATTTACTCAACAAGATATCTACATACATGTTCATTTTCTTACGACGTTGCTATAGTAACAACAACAACTCTTATTTTAGTTACCGATTATAATAATAATATCTCGAAATCTCTATATGTCTTTCTTTTCTTTATACATAGTATTGCTCAACTAATTCGCCTCTGATCCCTTTCTGTAAATTGGCACAGATTGTTAATAATACATACAACGTTATCGTTGTAGATGTCGCTCGGACGGGACTTCCATAATAGTTCTACTATGAAGGAAAGAACCCTGGATTACATATCATGAAACATTTCCCTTTTGAATAGCTCTCGTATATTTAATATCAACTTTAACACACATATTCTACTTTTCCTTTCATATAATATATTATCATTATACATTTTTATATTTGTCAATATCTCTCAATATTAATTACGACGAATTACAATTGTTATGAATGAGGCTATTCAAAAATCAAACCTAACAGATAGTTTACTTCTAGGGTACAAATTAACTATTCCTTCATACACAAACAACACTATTTACAAACAAAGATCTTCATAGTATTAAATTCTGATAGGATCAGAAGACAACAAAGCTAGAATACATAAACACATTGATGATTACCATTTAATATATTAATAAACTTTTGAAAAATGAAGAGATTCGATATTCATTATTCTTATTCTTTCCATATAATAAGGTGCATTTATCTTATATAAGTCTGTCATTACCTTCATAAGTTTACATTAAAAATATGATCTTTTATTTTTAAATATTCATAATAATCGCATGAAATTCGAAAAGAATAAACACGACAACAAGAATAGCTTAAGTATATGTTTCTTGGAGAAAACAAAAATGGTCAAACTCAGTATATCCTTGTATTACAATAAACCTTTTAGATAATTTCTTATCATGAAACACAAATTAACAATTCCTCAAATTAATACTATAAAAGGAAATTGCAACAAAACTGTAAGGAATAAATTCAATAACATTTTTAGTTAATTGCCATAAATTAACTTCGTTAATATTCCGTAAATGATTTGCTCCGCAAATGATTTGCTTTTTACATACCGTATTTAACAAGATATTTCGTAATATTCATATAATTAATTATGAGATAGATAACTTTGCAAAAGACATGAATTACAAACATAATTACATTACTTAACATACATTATAATAATAAATAGAATAAAGAACATAATAACCATAGACGTAAGCAAAGGTCGATTTAATACAAATCCATCGGACGCCTTTTTAACAATTCAGGTTATACGTTCAAAGGGTTCATTTAAGGAACATTGTATAGCACAATCTTGTGTACGTTCTTGTCTTTCATAGGATGATACCATATTTTGATTCCTATTTACGGAATTCCTGCCATCTGCAAATTGATTTTGTGAAGATCGGCGATAATTATTACTCCTACTGAAATTCCTGTTGTTATTTCTGAAATTTTTAGCTCCATTTCTATAATTAGGTTGCGTTTGATTTCCGGTACCATTATAACTACTCATTCTATTATTGAAACTGCGAACATTAGAATCATTTTCAGGTTGAATATCTACATTACGAACAGAAGCATATTGTGTCTGATTACGTACATAATTACTCTGACCTCTATCCTGCATTTTATTGTTATTCTGAATAGCTGACTGACTCTCATAACTCTGAATGAGCATAATTAAATGGTTGAAGTTGATGCACTGTGCCGACATTAGCAATTGCTGTAGTCTAAATGGCAGTAAGATCCTAATAGAAGCTATAATTCGGGATTCCGGATGGTTTGGGTTTAATGATCTTAACTCATGATATGTGGATACTACGAATTCAGTAATACTCCGGTGTAACTTTGGATCGTAGTGCTTCGTTCGCAACACGGCATCTCTATTCGCTACCATAAAATCGTTTTCATAGTTTGATAGAAGAGCATTCTTAAAATCTGAATACGTATGAAGACTACCTCGAATGGCTTTAAACCATGTTAAGCAGGGTGGCAACAAGATGTGCGGTAATAGTTTTAAGAACTGAGACTCATCTACCCCCATGAGCTTACATTCATCCTGAAATTTTTCGAGAAATGCCCTAGCGGGTATATCTCCTGGCACGCCACTAAATTTTGTAAGCGACTTAACTTCGCTAAATCTCAACTGTTTACCTGTGTATGTCTTCATACCTCTACTGGAGATGTGTTTGCGTCTGGATGTTTGCCTTACTCTACCTTCTCTTTCACTAGTTTCTGCACCACTCGAAGATCCATTAGATTCCAAAGTCGTTCGGGGAGGACGATCAGGTACCCAACCTGTGGCTGTAGGATGATTCGTGCTTTCGTTATCTTGAAATGGAGTTCCGGGAATACACCTTTCCTTGATGGAATTTATTTCGTCTTGCAGTAACTTAATATGGTTGTCATGGGCATTAACCGTTGATTCTAAAACATCTATTGATTTTTGCATTTCTGTGTTTCTTTGTACTAATTTTTCTATTTTCTCTTCATACTTTCCAATTTTTCCAATACATGTGTGTTCATCTAACTTAGCTGATGTTGGACACGATCCCATCTGTCTTCATTACATTGATTTAACTTCACTATTTTTTCGTCAACAAACTGTTGGATTTGTTCGGACTGGTTCTTCATTTGCTCAGATTGGTTTCTTATTTGCTGAGCCAAGTCCTTTAAAATGTCTGTTAAATTTTCACTATGAGTCGATTCAGTATACACACTCTGTTCACAACTTATATTATTACTTGTCGTACTCATGGCTATATTCCGATGAATTACTTTTCCACTTCTCAATAGGGTAATATTAAGGTCTCGTTGAAAGCTTGCCGTTTTTACTATCCTTCGAAACGACAATTAAACTCCCGGTGGTGAGGCACCAATTTTGTAAGGGTTTTGTCCTGGTTCGTATATTATTAGTAATCTTCAAAATAATTCGACACGTTTTAACACTTTCTTAGCTGGTTTTTAATAATTGTCCCTGAGAAGCGTACATAAACAAGTTTTCTGCCTATTCATCAAGATATGTACACCTTTATACTCAACACACACTTATTTACTCAACAATATGTCTGTTCATTTTCTTACGACGTTGCTATAGTAACAACAACAACTCTTATTATAGTTCCTTTCCTTCTACCTCACACGAGGTTTTTTCCCCCTTAAAGGCACAGATCTTGCATCCTTGATTGCCTATATCCTGAGATAGAGATTATAATATTTAGTATTAAATAGGTTGTTTAATTTTTAAGGTTGAGTTCTATATGACTGTTTTTTTTTTCATTTATCTATTTGCTCTTGACTAAATTTCCAGGGTTGTATAATAATATCTGATGAATTCCTTGATTGTTATTTTATCTTTCTATTTTTTTAATATAAGTTTAGATTGTTCTGGATCATGAATTGGATGAGATAGCTTAATATATCAACATCTTTTGAATATAATATCATACTAATGTTAACTGGCAGTTTGAATAGTTTTTACTAATTTTTGACAAAAAATATTTCTATTTTTATTAAATAGTTCGCACTGAAATATCAAATGATTGATCGAACCATGATCTTTTTCACACCCACATAGATTATTCTCTTTTTTTTAATTTGATGTAGTTTTATTGGAGTTAATATTGTATGAAGAAACATTCGGATGAGTAGTATCGTTTTGTATCTTTAGCATTTTTCTATGATATTGTATAACGGTTTATCGTTGATCTCCATTAATTCCCAATAGTGTTTTCCAGGACCAAGTCTAATTTTCTTTTTCCATAAGTCTATTTTCCTTTTTTGTTTTTGTTTAACTATATACTTGAAATTGTAAAATGGAAGTTTTATGTTGTATCTAATGCCAGTTGTAGTCGCTTTTCTTCATAGTTCATCCACTGATTCATTAAATTTTATGTCTACATGACCCTTGGTATAAAATAGATGGATTTGAAAATTCTTGTTTTTTAGAGCGAAATAGCTAGATTTAATTAACATGATATTCCATGATGTAAAAGCTGAGCATTTAGGATGATTTATGGTTGTTATAACACTTAAAGCATCGATACATATGTATGCATTCTTTATTTGTAGCGTATTGATTAATAAGAAAGCTTGACGTATTCCAAACGCTTCTGCTTCAAATATTGACGTACTTTTTGGTAATTTGTATTGTTTTTCAATCTTGTACTTAGGAATGATAACCGCAGCACCAACTGGGTTATTTTGTTGTTTTGATCCATCGGTGAAGATGAATGTGAAATCATTTGACAACTGGTCTTTATAATAATTCCATATGTTTTTATGTATGTTTGGCAATTTCTCTTTTGAATGAAATTGTATGTAGTTAGGTATTATTGATGGAATTTTAATTAAGTTTACTTTATACTGAAATATAAATGGAATTATTGAAGGAACTTTAGAGATGCTTGCCTTATATTGGTTGTATTCAATATATACATGAAATATCCAAGGAAGTCTGTTTTGATATGGCGTGTTTTTCTTTGTATTTATTATTATTAATTTGTCCAAGTATTTGAATAGTAGAGTCGAGTTTTTGCCCATTCTTGAAAGTAAATAATTAGCAGTAAGTTTATATATTTGAATTTCAATAGGAATATTATTAGAAATTTCTAAAAGTGCATTCTTTGGACAATATGATGGTTGTGAGTAAATTATCTTCGCTGTTTCATATTGTAATTGCTGAATTTTGTCGTAGAATTGTGATAATTGTTGAGAGTAAAATATACTTCCATATAATATTTTTGCCATTATGGTGTTATTTATTATTTTATTCAGAATCACAGGATTTATGCCCCATTTTCTTGCACTTAAGCTTTTCATTATATTAATATATAGTTGTGATTCATTGAATAAGTATTTTAAATGATCTTTCCATGTTAATTGTTGATCTAAATTGAGTCCTGAATATTTCAATTGCTTCGTGTAATTTAGATAAGAATCCTTAATTTTGAATTTTGGAACTGTTTTTATTTTTTTCTTCGTAAAAATGATGTATGAAGATTTGGACCAGTTGATATCTAAACCATTTAGGAAGCTCCATTGTTGAAGGATCTCCAATGCTTTGTTCAATTTTTCTGCCGCCGTATCAACTGTCGAAGACGCTTCCCAAATTATTACGTCATCAGCATATGCTTGAACATTAGTTTTTTGTTTTAGTTGATATATTAGGTCTCTTATAAATAAATTAAATAATAATGGGCTTAATTTACTTCCTTGTAAAAGTCCTAAGGACGTAGTTCTTGCCTTAGTCATGAATTTATTTATTTTTATATGAACTTTTCTATCAAAGAGGATGTTATGAATTGCTCTAGTAAATTTTATTGGTATTTTTAGTCGTACTAGTTTTTGTATTAATATATCTAAGTTAACAGAGTCGTAGGCTTTTTTGAAATCAATATTGATAGCTATTAGAAATTTTTGTTGTTGAAGGGAACACCAAATGTCTAAAATTAATGGAGCTATTGCGTCATAAGTTGAGCTGTTTTTTCTAAACCCCGACATATTTTCTGACAGTAGTTGATTATGTTCCACAAACCACTGTAGTCTATTCAATATAAGTTGTTCAAAGATTTTAAGACTGCATGGTAATAATGCTATAGGTCTGTAGTTTTTAGCTATGTTACATTGTGTGTTAGATTTTAAAATAGGAATTACTAAGGATTTTTTCCATAATTTAGGAATGTTTCCAGTATCCCAAATTAGGTTAAAAGCGTTAAGTAATACTTGTTTCCCTTCTTCTGTTAAAGTTTTATAATGCCAGTAATGAATCCTTTCAATGCCCGGGGCAGAATTCTTTTTTTTGTTTATTTAATGCTATTTGTAATTCTAATTTTGTAAAAGATTCTTCAAGTTCCGATGGTGTTGATAAATTGAAGTATGCTTGTAAAAATGATCTATCCGTATGAGACGTATCTGGGGTAAGATTTCTGTGGAAGTCTTCTATCCATTGTTGTTCAAGCATTGTATTTGAATTCGGTTGTTTATTAAATCTATTGAACTGATTTCTGAAAAATTTCCATATTGTAGATTTAGGTGTTTGGTACGTGAGTAAATTACAAAAATTTATCCAACAACTCCTTTTAATTTGATTTAGAATTCTAGTGGTTTTTGCTTTTATTTTTATGTACTGAAGGAAGTCTTCCTTGCTTCTAGTTTGGTAGAAATTCTGAAAAGCTTTTTGTCTCATGTTGATTGCTTTTTGTGCCTCAATATTCCACCAAATGGGTTTGCTATTTTGTTTTTTATGATATTTTTTATGAACAGCCTGAGCCCTGTCTGTAATATATTCCGATTTTGTATTTGCAACCGACTTTATAATTATGTTATTCAGATCATTCAAATTATCCTTTCTTATATTGTCCTGATTTAAATTTCTAGATATCATGTTATTATAAATTGACCAATTTAATTTAGTTTCAATTCAGTTTACCATAGAATAGTGTATCTTATCCTGAAGAAATTGATCATGTCTTTTTACAGATATAGGATGAGTATAAATGATTATAGGAAGATGATCACTGCCAAATGAATCGTAATGTGCTTTCCATGAAGCTTGAATATATAGTGGAATTTTACA
Source organism: Thermobia domestica (assembly GCF_964235325.1). NCBI lineage: Eukaryota > Metazoa > Arthropoda > Insecta > Zygentoma > Lepismatidae > Thermobia > Thermobia domestica. The sequence continues at coordinate 8,062,949 of NC_137460.1, forward strand.
TAAAGAAATATCTGGAACACTCAGACCCTCTAAGGTTATTCTAGTGAATGTTCCATCGTTTAATAATAAATACGGAGAAGTTAGTAATGCTTGACTAAAATTTTTTCCAGCTTTATTTATTTTTGTGCTACCAGTTAGAGAAGATTGTGTATTAGTGTCTCCTAAGATATAATCAAACTTATTCTGATGTTGAAAAATATCAGTCCAGAATTTACTATTAGGAATAACATCAGGAGGTACATATAAGTTTAAAAATTTTGTGTTCGCTATTTCCATGCCGTGCATTTGAACATTCTGATATGTATGAGCAAATTGTGAATTTACCTGTTTAAACGAATCATTCTTATGGATGATGGTTGCCAAACCTCCATAACCATCTGATCTCAAATGTTCTAAAACTACATAATTTTTAATATGGATTGGTAAATTGGGTTTCCCCCATGTCTCTTGGATAAACAAAATATCTGGTTCATACGTTTGAATGAGATGTCTTATAGCATATTGTTTAGTAAAATAACTCTGACAATTCCATTGAATTATTACCAAACTCTTCCTAAAAAATACTATCCATTACCGAGTAGTGAACACAATTTTTTTTAAAAATTATATATACATATCAGAAAGATAACTATAATCTATGTATAGATTTGAACTTTTTTTAAATCATGTATGGAGATGAGAAGATTAGAGAGGTTGTGCTAGTTTTTCAATTGTTTCACTAATGATGTCACCATTGATTGAGGTAAGTATATTTCCTAAAATTTGTTTTATAGCTATCTTTGTTTTTGTTATGTGAGAATTTGTTTTTTCATTTGTCTCGTATGATAGCTCTGTAGATTCTTGAGAGGTTTGATTCTGCGAATATGACCATAATCTTTTGGAATAATCCATATTAGTGTTCCCTTTGAGACCTTTTGTCTCTCCTATCTGTTTAGAGATTATTCGCTGATCTTTAGGGGAATACGTGTAATCTTTCGAGAAGTGTCCCTGTGTAGAACCAAACTTGTAATTAGTATCCCAATTTTGTAATGTAGTTTTATTATCGGAGTTTTTACTTATTTGAGCAAGCGATGGTTGCTCTTTCTTGTTGTTGACATTAGAGTTATACCTTTTTAATACTCTATCATTTGAAAATCTATGACTTGATGCAGTCACTGAATTATCAGCATTTCTACGTCGCTTCCATGGGGGAGGTGAGTAATCCCTTTGTACTATCTGAGAGCTGGTTATTATAGGAGACTTCATTGTTTGCATTTCAGGATTTGTAATACTAAATTTATTTGAGATTTCCGTACAATTCATTGGTGAGTCCTTGACTACCTTGCTGTAAAGTGATATCCCTTTATTATGTGAGATTTTACCTATTTGAGCACTAGCTTCGTTGAAGGATATATGCTGCTGTGCCATAATCAGCATGATTTTCTTTTGCCTATGTCTTTCTGGACAGTCGGTAAAAAAGGCATCATGATCTTCACCACAATGGAAACAATTGACCGTGTTTGTACATGTTTGGGATTGGTGATCTTGAGCACATTTGTGACAAAAGTGTCTTTTAGCTTTACATGTGCGATCAGTGTGACCATATCGTAAACACAGTTTACATTGTCTAATTGCCGGTATGTATGGGTCAACTCTCAGTTTAAGATAAAATACTTTTACTTCAAGTGGTAAATTTTGGGAATTAAATGTGATTATTATAGTAGGGGTTGATATTTTTTTTACGTTCTTCATTAAATTTGTAAATTCTTCTTATTGATATTATTGGTACGTCACATTTGATTTTCTGAAGTAGTTCATCTACTTCTACTGTTGGGTCAACATCTTTAACCACACCCATAGAATAAATGGCGTGGTTGGGTATAAATGCAATCCAATCTTGTTCTTTGAGAATGGGATGTAACAAGAAATTATTAGCTTTCATGCCATTGTTGAAGTAAATTTTTACTAGATTTTTCCCTATTGTTTGAAAATTAGTAATGCCTTCTATGCCTGCCAGATATAGTTTCCTACTGATGGACATTAAATGCTTTCTACCTAAATCTTCTTTATTTGATTTAACAAAGACAAAAAAAAGTACCTGTATGTAGTAAAGTATACCTATTGATAAGGTCATTATTTTCCTTCTGATTTTCTCTTAAGGAGACTGAATATTGTTTTGACTGCTCTTTATTTGAACATGTAACCGTATCTATTTTCGTGTTTTTGTTTTGATAACCAGTAGTATCAAATTGAATACTTTTTTCTATATTCTCTTCATTATGTTTCTAAATCTTTTACCGATATGGAGATTTCCATATCATTTCCTTCCGCCATTTTTTTTTGTTTGTTAGGTATATACAAGCAAGTTATATGACAAGTCAAGATATTTACAACTTATAACTAAACCACAAAATTAATGAACTATTTAAGAAACTCAATTGGCAAACACACACACAAACACTGAGAATTGCAAAAATAAGAATAGATTAAAAAGCTTAGATCTCACCACAAACAGGAGTTGTGATACAGAGTTGCAATTTTTTTTCGTGTAGTCACTTTTTCTTAGTGTTTGTTTTCACTGTAACACTAATCTAGTCTTTTAACCCGTAAGTAAATAATTGGTTGTGTTTTATTGGGGAGTCAAATCTTTCTTGGACTATTCACTTTCCAAAAAACAAAACGTTAGGTCACAACTCAAATCATTTTCCTAGCAACACCAATTATTGTTCACACATTTTGAACGCAGATCCTTCATTTATCCGCCATGTTTTTTTCCCAAGTGTTCTTATTTTAGTTACCGATTATAATAATAATATCTCGAAATCTCTATATGTCTTTCTTTTCTTTATACATAGTATTGCTGAACTAATTCGCCTCTGATCCCTTTCTGTAAATTGGCACAGATTGTTAATAACACATACAACGTTATCGTTGTAAATGTATATAAAAAATCCAAGCTTCTATCTTGAAAACTAAGTGTGGGAAAATGTTTACCAATGAGCTAAGAACATTCCCACAATGCCCCAGATGACCCGTATGTAATATAAAATTTTCCTGATACATCCCTGTTTATACTATGATCATTGTTCGTACATCATTCCCTTCAGAATAGAACATACTTTCAAACAGTACCACTCACATGTCTCCATTATGTACCTGAGGTGGGAAAATCATGAAAAAATGGATTATTTGTTTAAAAAATATTCCTTCCTTGTACTTTTTTGCCCCTCTGTACCCCCCTGTTTTAACGCAGAGATCTGAAACAAATCTAAAAAATACTAAGGGGTGTACTAAATGTGTGTGCAAAATTTAAATCTTCTAGGTGCAGCCCGCCAAAAATAATATTTCTACAATAATCCAGATTCCCGTATAAAAAAGGATCTCAGGTAAAAAATCCCTGAGACATCCCTATTTATACTAGGATCATGGTTCGTACATCATTCTTTTTAGAAGAGAACAGCCTTCCAAACGGTACCACTCACATGTCTCCATCATATATCTGAGGAGGAAAAATCGCGAAAAAAAGTGACTTGTTAAAAATATATCCTTTTTGTTACCTTTTTGCTCCTCTGGACCCTACTGTTTTATCGCAGAAATCTGAAAATAATCTGGAAAATATTAAGGGGTGCACTGAATGTCTGCGCAATTTCAATCTTCTAAGTGCAAAAGTAAACCCTGCAAAAAATAATAAAAAGTCATAAAAATATTTTTTTTAGTTATGACGTCATCACACTACGTCTCGACGCAGAAAGGCGTGAAAGCATATGTAACATGTTCTACAATGCCTCCAGGCATGAGGAAAAAAAACAAGTAAAAAACTTTTTTGGTACTTTTGTTAAATCGAATAATGAAAATTCTAGCCTATCACCGAAAAATAGATGATATAATTTATAGAGTTAAGTGGTCACTTCAAAAAAGTGGGGGGGACAACTGCCCCCCCTTGAACCCCTAATCGCCGCCCATGATTTTAACCAAATATTTTGGTATTCCAGCCAAATCCTATTTATTTGGTCTACTGGTAACCAAATACTAGGTTGTTGTAACCAAGCAAAACGTAACCAAATGATTTAGTGTTTGTGACCAAAAGTTTGCTTGGCGCTATATTGACCAAACGATTTGGTCACCAGGACCATTTTTTGTTCAAACTTACCCAGTGTTGCCACAGTACTAACTCTGGAGTGGGCTGAAAAATAGTACCAAATTGAAACAAAACGGGGGTGAATTCATTATTTTATACCATTGTAATATATGGCTCTATAACACGAAACTAAAAGAGGTAAAGTTCTAGAACACTTCCTCGCCCTTCCAAGAGTCCAAATCAAGAAAATGCACCTTTTAAAAATTACTTTTTAAAAATATCCAAATAGGATGACCCTGAATAGGTCGAATGTGCCCATCTAGCATAATTTGTTTCCGAATTACGAATTCTGTACAGTTTGTATTACGAATTTTCCACACAAAGTTGGTACTGTTATGCGGTGCAACGTCAGAGAATGAATGTTCAGAATTTTTTAAGAGTCCAACACACAGTATGAGTAACGTAAGATGTAGAAAAAGTCTTACTGACACTTTTTGAAAATATGACAAGTATTTGTTAAATGGTGTTCGGTTGGGTGGAATTGTACCAACTTTTTCAGAAAAGGGGCTGAAAAAGGCTATACCAACGGGCCGATGAATGACAAAAGGGATTAATTTAGTATAATTGAGGGGGAGAGCTCAACAGTGGTCTAACGCACATTTTTAAAAATGGAGAAAAATCAAGTTAAACTTAAACACATGTGGTTTTCTGTACAACATACTGTATATATGTGCAATGTATGACACATTCAACCACTTGTGGTTGCTTTTTGTATATTGTACAAAAAGCACATGTGTGTAACTTTAACTTGATTTTTCTCCCTTTTTAAAAAAAAAATGTGGGTTAGACCACTGTTAGACCACCCCCTCAATTGTACCAAGTGTGGAACACTGATCTGACCAAACCTTTCTTTACTGAATGATACATACGTTTTTTCAGGGCTTTAAAAATCCACTCGCCTGTTCGCCAGTGGCGAGTACTTTTTTTTACATTTGGCGAGTAAAATCCAATCAATTAAAACGTGAATTCAAGAATAAATAGCAGATGCCACTCTTTATTATTATTATTATTATTATTATTATTATTATTATTATTATTATTATTATTATTATTATTATTATTATTATTAGTATTATTATTATTATTATTATTATTATTATTATTATTATTATTATTATTATTATTATTTGTAAGAGACATACCAACAAACAAAATTAAAAAATATATTGAAATGTTTACTGTTTAGCAAAGTGATTTTTATTTATTTCTATGAACACTGTGACTGCAAAATAGTCTGGCTAGTAGATTTTTAGGCTGGCGAGTACATGCAAGCAAGATTTTTCAAACCCTGACTTTTTTTTTTCAGAATATTAATTCCATCAAAGAATAATTATACCCATGAGTAAAAGTGGATCTGAAAAGGTAGGGGGGGACTGTAAGTATCAGCATGACGTGACACCGTTCTCCCTGCCTATCTTAGTCCATTGTAATATTTTAGAAACTGGGGGAACGCCGTACATTTTTATCGAGGTGAGGACACGGCGTCATCCGGCGTTCCCCCTGACTTTTATCCCTGATTATACCTACATTTTCACAAGAAAGAATTCTACCTTTGTTTTCCACAATATTAATTTGACCAAAAAAGAATTGCACCCACCTTTCCCATAATATTAATTTCACTAGAGAAGAATCATATCTTCCTTTTTTCACAATATTAATTTTGCACCCCAAAAAATGAATTATTCCCTCTTTTTAGCAATATAAAATTCACCAAGACCGAAGTATTATCTCGTTTTCACTATTTCACCAATGAAAAAGCATTCTACTTACCTCTTTCACAATCCCAAGGCTATTTTTAAAGCACACAGCATATGTATTTTCAGAATTAGTCTTTCTCCACCGGCTGATGTTCCATCCCTAAGTTTAGATTTTCATTCCAACTGTTACACGTGAGGCTGTTAGCAACTCAACAGTTGATGCAATACTAAAATCCCTAACAGGGAAATTGATCCTTTTCCGCTGAGAAAGACAAGAAAAATATATATAAAAAGATCGCATATAACGTGTGTTGTGCTCACGTGTGTTAGTGTATGTAAATGTAAATATTAACAGATTGCATAGGGCTGACATCTTATCTCGGACATGTCATACTGATATAGGTATTGTAACTGTGAACACGCCTACTGCATATGGCGTTTCCTTTAAAAAAAAAAAAAAAAAAAAAAAAGAAATCACATATTCTGGCAAGGCTGTAGTGTGCAAATGTTAAAATATACTTGGAAAAGCTGCAAAAGAAGATAGAGATGGAACATGGAAGGACGTAGTATAAATATTTGAAGGTACTGAGATACTCTTATCATTAAATGCATATATTCCTCTAATAAAATTCAATTAAAAGATATAAGAAGTCGGAACTAGATGGTTCTATACACACAAACAAACCAGTTTAACTTCACTTTACGATCGTATTCCATATGGTAACAGAGTGATCTAATTATATGTCACGCAAAAAATAACTTCCGGGGTTGCTGACAACAAAAGCTCTTCGTGAATTTATCATATTATTCACTATTACATAGAGTTAAAACAAAAGACAAACTACTTTTTTTCTTAGTGCAAACAGTTGGGTTGCCAACTGACTAGTATTCTACCGGCTGACCAGTACAGTAAAAAAAAAAAAAAAAAAAAAAAAATGACTTGGTCAGGAAAACCAAATTTGTTTCGTCAGGGCATTTGGTCACTTTATTTGTTTAGTTTAACCAAAATTTGGTCACTTATACCAAATGTGTTTGGTCATTAACACTATATTTTTGGTTAGAGTATTTGGTTGATTAATTTTGATATGACAGCCAAATCTTAAGTTATTTGGTTTTCCTGACCAAAATATTAAGTTACAAGATCACGTGTATCTGACCAAACTTGTTTTTCTGTGTACTTCGGTCGGGATTAATGACATATTTCAACGTTTAAAATACAATTATTATTTTTCGTCTGTTTTGAGCATTATGGGCAGGTGCCGATAATTTTATATTGCAGATTTGATTTGATTTCATGGCATTACTCGAACAGGCGGTTCTACGAAATTTTGACACATTTCTTACATTTTCAGGCGAGGTTAGATATTTGTATTTCTTTTAGCAGAGCATGCACTAAATGCGGAGCTTCATTACTACTTACAGACAGACTTCAGGAAGGCTCAGTATAAATACAGTGTGGAAGTATGACATAAAAACTAAAGGGCATTAAACACTAACCGACTTGTGTTAGGTGTCTACTAAAAAGCATGAATGCTATCTAACCGAGCTAGGGCAGGAGTGCAGCAAGCGGGCCCGAGCGGTAGCGAGAGGGTGCGTCCGTAGGAAGCAGGCGCATCAGCGACGGGGACTATAGGCATAAACGAGGATAGTAGAAGAGCTCACTTATATCACTGAAAATTCATTTCAACTTTTTGACAGTAATTACTTATATTCACACTCTCATTGTTTCACAAAAATTTTTCACATCATATTTTACCTGTAAAATGTCTATGTCATAGAAAAGTCTGCTAGAGAAAACTCGGTTTCATTTTAAATTTAGTGTTCCTTTGAGCGGCGAGGCTATATAAGAGGTGGACCTGCAACTAAATGCGGAGTCCGATCCAGATGAGCTCTTGCCATGAAATCAAACCCGAATCTTCAGCCTCAAAGGCGCGTATGCTATCCACATAGTCATGAAGGAATTATTTTATATTTAGAGTTGGCAAACCTACTCATATTTTCTACACTTTTGTTTGGATGAATATTGGAGTTTAGAGTCCGTTTCAAAACCATAGTTGCCTAACACGCAGATCTTCAGTGTAAGGCAGTATCCGAACAACCGCAATGTAGCCACATTCCAAAGCTCTCCTACTGGAAATCAAACCCGGGACTCCGTGTACCAAAGACGAGCGCTAACCTCTAGATCAGAGAAAAGAGCTACATTACTATTTTCTTTGTGAATGCTGATGCCTCACTTGAAACAGATAAAGTTGAGTAGTGTCACCAGAAAGAATTATTTAAAAACTACATTTTTAAAAATAATTATCTCCTAATGCATTCTACACTCTACAAGAAGAGAAATTTTCTTGACATCTGCGCATCAACTGCTCCAGATTTATGGCATGCTTACAATCAGATGCCATAAATAGCTAATATCCCTGAAATCTTAAGTGGCACTAAAATGAATACTTGTAATACAAACACACCAACGTATGCTAGATGGTCACTACAAGTTATCATTCTATCTAATCCAGTTCAGCGCATGGCAAAGTCAAACAGCTAGCAAGGAAACATCTGTTGGGAGCAGGTGCGTAAGCGATAAGAAGAAGCCAAGCTAGAAAATCACGCACCAACTTGGCTAGGTGGTCAAATGTATAGTCATAATTCCACTGTTTAACGCTTTTCTGTGTTCAGAATGACTTACATGTTACTCGTCTACATAATTAAATCCTTCAACATTACTCTTAATTTGTGAAGCAACAAGATTTTATCAGTAAATTTTCAAAAAGATAGTCGCCATCTTGGTAATCCCTACCGGTAAGTTCTAACATTTTCCACTAAAATTTGCGACTGACAAATGACAAGCCTTTCATCATTAATACGAGGACAATCCCAAAAGTAAAGTATTTTTTTAATAGAAACCTTTATGTTCAATAATCTTTGCGTCATTTTAATGATCTCGGTCAGGGGTAAAAGTGGATCTGAAAAGATGGGGGACGGTAGGTAGCGTCATGACGCCTTGCCGTTCCCCTTGCCTATCTTTGCCCATTGTAATTTTTTTTAGGAACTGGGGGGACGCCGTACATATATTTTCGAGGTGGGGGGACTGCGTCCTCGCGCGATGCCCCGCACTTTTGCCCCTGATCTCAGTATGTAGCGGAGAGGATGTAATGAATAATCCTCCTGATTCACCCAGATAACCAATTTCACAGATACTCAGAGAACTCCTAAGCCATATTTGGATGAGGGTACAATGAAAATATAAACATTTCAGCTACACTGTAGATCGCATAAGAGCGGTCGGTTCGTAGGTAGGTGGGTTACCGCGGTTGGTATAAAGAATAAAAATTAACTCTTCTAGAGACATTAAAGGCGATCATACATAGAATTTCGTCCGGTACATATCAACCACTGGAGATTTTATGCTGTCATCTAACAGTGAGATGTGTAACTTCTAATATTCTACAATTATGCATCTTTGTTCCAAGAGTAGAAAACGAAGTATATCTACCATTAAGGTTAGTTTAAATGAATGTTTTGCCGATAGATGTCACTACAGTCTTCGCATATCTCTCATGTATTTTTTACCGTTAACGAAAATTTACAATTTCTCGTACAAATTTCAACCTAGAGACTTCAAATTTTTAGAGAAGGAACTTCATAACCTACCGAAGACAACAATCCGTGCCAATTTTTTTTTTTATTTGGAATTTTCTTCGTTGTTGAAATGGCTTGTTTGGTTAAAGGGATATCCAAACCTTTAACAATATAACTCTTTCAACAATGAAGACAATTCTAAATAAGAAGTCGGCACAGATTGTTGCCTTCGATAGGTTATGAAGTTCCTTCTCTAAAAATTTGAAAGCTCTAGGTTGAAATTTGTACGAGAAATTGTAAATTTTCGTGAAAGTAAAAAATGCAGGAGAGAGATACGAAGACTGTAGTGACATCTATTGGCAAAACTTGTCCCTTTACATCAACTTTAAAGTCGCCGTTGCCAGTGAAGATACTAACGGATTAGCTCTATAATCGAGCTCATCCAAGATAATCGTTCTAGCTGTCTATTGCAAGAAACAATTCAAGAGTTATCGGGTAAAGTAACGGACAGGCGTGTAAGTACGCACTAATATTAAAATCTTATAAGGCGTAATCCTAACAATAAGAAAAAATCAGTTACAAATCTTAAGACATCGAAATATAATTACGTAAACACATATTTTTAAAGAAAGAAAGAATGAGTCGACTGAAAGCAGAGATTATTATTGTTAGCCAGTTCAAAATTTTTTGTTGTCGCAAATTCTGTCGACGAGTTTGAAGCTTAAAATATATAAAAAACGAAACCATGCCTATTGTGCCGTATGGTTCCGGAACATGGTCGCTTACTCTAAGGGAAGAACGCAAACTGAAAATATTTGGGAATAAAATCCTGAGATGTATATTAGGACGCAAGAGGAACGGAAATGGGGAATGGCGTGAACTTCATAACGAGGAACTTCATAACTTATACGGTTTATCAAACAATGCTAGGATCAAGTCTAGGAGGCTCAGGTGGGCAGGTCATGTAGCTAGGATGAAAGAAAGTAAGAACGCTTTCAAAGTTTTGACTGGAAATCCAATCTGAAAACGACCATTAGAAAGACCTAGGAGCAGATTGGAGGATAACAATAAGATGGATCTACAGAAATAGCAATACAAAGTAGAAACTGGATCGAGATGGCTAAGGACAGAACTCAATGGAGAACTTTTATGAATGCGACATTGAACTTTCGGGTTTGGTAGGCCGTAGAGTTAGTTAGTTAGAGATTTAAAATGAAATATTTCAGTTTTACGTCCCACGATTATGCCGGTTAGGCTAAAGGAGACGGTGATAATGAGAAATGACTGAAATGGTGGAATGAAGAAAGTGGGAGGAAACGGGAGAACCCCGAGAAAACCCACGAGCATGGTGTTTGTCCACCACAAAGTCCACACGGCGCGAGCTGGGATCAAACCAGGGACCCTAAGCACCGGAGGTGAACGCTCTACCACTGAGCCACCGCGCCCCCGGTTAGAGATTTACCTTAAGACGTAATCTTGGAGCGGATTACACCAATTTATAAGGTAAGGTCCACAGTTCATATATTTATATAAACAAGGTTGCTGATTTATCAAAATTCGTAAAAACACTGTATCATGATATCACCTTTTTATTGTAGTACGTAACAAATTAAACTTTTACACAACCTTAAAAATTATACATGTAGTTTTCACGACATGGATCCTTTGTTATATATTATTTATTTTTCGTTACTATGACAACTAAAGTCACATCGTCGAATCACTATCATAACAAAATATCATCTCATAACAACCAAGGATCTTATAAAATACAGGATTTGCCCTTACAACAAAATCTTGAAGATATACGTCACAGTTTCGCCACCCCTACTCTGCCCACTCCGCCCACTCCGCCCGATAGGATCGCAATGTTTTGAGGCAACAATCATGGCGGAAACCAAAGTAGCCAATCACACGATGGCAGAAACGAGAGTAGCCAATCAGACGTGCCGAGTTGCTTTTTGGCTTCACCGATTTAATAGGATGAAGATACATATGGGCAAATCCTCTATTTATAACATCCTTGATAACAACAGAAAAGAAATTACTTTTATTTCTCTTTTCGTATTCTTCTTCTTCCTTTTTAGAACAGCTTGTGCATAATTTAAAAGCACATTTTGCCCATAAAGATATAATAAAGATGTCAAAAATACAAGTATCGTTGTAACCATTCCAAGGAAAATGAATTTTGATTGCTTTAGCTCGTGTATTAAATTAATTCCTTCCATGATGAAGGTACTGCTGAAAAAAGAGTGTTTTTTTTTTCTGTACTTAGTATATATCTTAGAAATGAAATCTTTGAGATTTACGTCCCACGTTTATACCGGCTAGGCTAAAAGAGACGGTGGTGATGAGAAATGAATGCAGTGGTGAAATGAATAAAGTGGGAGGAAACGGCAAAACCCCGACAAAACCCACGCACACGTTGTTTGACCACCACAAAGTTCACGTGACGGGAGCTGGGATCGAACCAGGGATTCCAAGCACCAGAGGTGAACCCGCTAATACTGAACCACAGCGGCCCCTACTTCATCCGTGATATGATTAATTCATACATGTTTAAATTCGAATGAGATCGCTGTGTATTGTCTCAGTTCGCGGGAAAGTGACCACAGAAGTCTTATTTTAAAAAACATGGATTTCAAGTGATTAATGATTTTGAAAAAATGCCCGAAATAAGGAAGTGGAAAATTTAAATAAATGAAGAAACTTTTGTAAACTCAATGATACGATATTATCCACTGAAAAATAATATATCCTGGGATCGAACTACTGACCTTTATTATCATAGATAAGAACACTGCTACTCAGCCATTATAGCATCTTGTTATTAATCTGTCTCGGGGAGACCAACACTGTGCAGCATTTCACAGTAACATTACAGCAAATCACTGAGAAAATATCCTGGCACTCATCGTTGAAAACGTAGAGTAACTATAGTCCATATAAAAATAGTGGTGGTTCATATTAAAATTGACTGTTAAAAACTGACCATCAGAGCTTGTATATTTTAAAATCGTATATTCCTGGTTGATATGCATTGCTTTTCTTTAAAAAGGAAGAAATGTCAGAACGGTTGTCAACGAAAATATTACACGGAGAGAATAATGTAAAACATTGAAAAGGAAAATCCGTAGATTCGGCTACGGGCGGTTTCGCTGGTGCTACTCCTGCCACGAAAACAGAACTGCGTTGTGTGTTATGTTGCAGACTTTCTGTGCCGCTTTGGAGCCAGATCAACGTAAATGGTGTATACAGACACCTTATCTTTGTATGTATGTTCCGTACAGATTTCCTAATTGCTGCTACGGTGCTCAATTCCTTTCCCCATTTGTTTATTTCCAGTCAGAATGGAAATCTGCATCGTTCATGAGAATGGTGAGACAATATTCACCATTCTCATGACAATATATATATTGAAAAATCAATCAGTATTATAATTTGAATGCAACTCATGTATAACCATTACCTATATCCTGCAAGTCTGACAAAGGACACACATGATTTCCATCTATTTTTGACTTTACACATTGGTCCTATCTAAGTAAAAGACGTGGAACAGAAGATCTTGTGTGTGATACAGAATCCTGTTAAACAGTGCTTCTTCAGATTTTCTGTATATTTTTCTCTCAGCGTATACTGCTGAGAAGATAATTAACTTATCTTTGATAAAAAAAAAAAATAATAATGTAACACCTTGATGTCACCAATTGCACCGTAGATTAACAGAAATTTTTAATATTTTATCAGCTCAAAGTCATAATAAATACTTCAAAATCTACGAAGTCCCAAAGTAAAATTTACAGTGATTTAAATGACAGTCTGGAATGGACAGAAGCAAAACACTGTGGCAAAAAAAAAAAAAAAAAAAAAAAAAAATGCAGCCAGTTTAAGAAGATTTTACAGTGAAATCGTACTCTGTATTTCCACAAAGGAAAGTCATTATATCTCGATTGTAATACTTCTTACTTTTTTCGTTTTATGTTTTCGTTTCAACCAAAAAAAAAAAAAAAAAACGAAAGAAAACGAAATTCTAAGAAAAGAAGTGGAGAGAAATAAAATGTAACTTTTTTTTTACTACTGGGATGTTATTTTGTTTCGTTGACTCTTTACTTTTCTTTTCCTGTTTTCTTTTTTGTCCTCGTCTCTCTCTGTCTGTGTGTGTGTATGTGTGTGTGTGTGTGTGTGTGTGTGTGTGTGTGTGTGTGTGTGTGTGTGTGTGTGTGTGTGTGTGTGTGTGTGTGTAGCGGGCAGCTTCTATCCCCCCAATAATCTTACTTTATTGCATTTCTCGATGTCCCCCCTCTGCGAGTATCGTCTTAGGTCGTTTTGTGATTCTGCTTCTCAGAGAATCCCTGTGGAATGACTTTCCTCTCATCCTTGATTTTGCTGCCACTTTTCACTGAATCTTCATTTGCTTTCTCTTTCTTCTGACTTTCTTTCTAACAAAATCAATGTCCGTCCTCTTTTACACAAAGCACAACAGACAAAACGTTGACACAAATTTGGGTGCAGAGACAAGCATGATTCATGAAACCCTTCTTAACATGTATCGCATTTTATCCAGTGGCAGAATTCTTGATAACCCTGCGCTTATGTATTGATGGAACTAAGCACCTCGCTAGCTTTTCTACACAGGGTGGCCCAAAAGTAGATATACAGTGGCACCTAAATCTTAATTACAATTTTCAGGCAAATGTTCGAAATGTCCTCATTCGACATTTTAATGTTCTTCATTCAACCCTACCCAGAAGGCTACAACACACATTACGACAGAAAATTTTGTCCAAACCAGTATCTTACCTGTGCTTGAATCTGTTTCATATAATTATGGCAGTACTGTGACTGTATACTTACTTTTGGGCCACCCATGGACTTCTCATTATAAAATTTGACTTGACAATGTCTCAATAATATTTTAAAATATTATCTTTAAAGACATAGAAAATCTGCTAGAGTTACTTGCTTTCAATGGAGTTATTTTCAGGTCTTGTAGCCACTATTGTTAACAAGAAACAGTGTCACGTGTACACCACGTAAAAGAGTTTAGTTCGTATAATGTAATATTTTTTCAATTAATATTGAAACCGGAAATGGTAATATATTTCTAGCACTTCTGGTTTTAATAGAAACTTACGGATAAAAATGAAATTTACTCTTGTGATGCTCAATCGGTTACAGGAAGCCGCTCATCACTATCTATTACCGTTTAGGCCTTATAAAGATCAATGCAAAGAAAAAAAAGCAGGATTTCTTTTATTTCGACCATTTTATATGAGTGGGTGATCAACATCTGGGTGATTTATAACTTTTGACCCAGTACACCGTGGCCAAAAATAGATGGTAATCTTAAATAATTCTCGAGATTGTTTTGTTACTCGAACAGACGGACACACAGACAGAGTACATATGTAAAGGAGTATTGGTAAACCAAACTTTATTAAAAAAATGGAACTACGTCAGATTTGGACATGACACTACTAAGTTTGGAATACTGATAACATATGTCAGATTTAAATAAATTATCTGAGATTCAGCATTGTTCCATAAACGGCATCACTCGCAGTAAAAAAAAAAAAAAAAAAAAAAAAAAAAAAAAAAAAGATGGAGACAAATTTCTTTCTATGTTCTCTGTTGAAATTAGAATTTTATGGACATGCAAGAAATATATGTGTATATATATATATACAGGCCGGATCCAGGATTCTCTGAGGGAAGGAGGTGCACCAATAACTACCAGTACATTTCAATTCAATTTGAGTTTTTTTTAAATGCCTTTAGGCATCTGTGTTGTGAATGAGGGATTCCTTTAGAAATGCTGTGTGTCTGCTCTCGATGAATTCTTTTCCTTCAACCTTCAGAAAATTGACTTAAACTATTGATTTTGCAAAACTCACTGCTAGCTTCTCACTTTGGGTAGTATATATTTCTAACGAAAGGAAGGGGGAGTGCACGTGCACCTTTGCACCCTCTAAATCCGTCTCTCTCTCTCTCTCTCTCTCTCTCTCTCTCTCTCTCTCTCTCTCTCTCTCTCTCTATATATATATATATATATATATATATATATATATATATATATATATATATATATATATATATATATATATACTCATTTCTGTGTTTTCACTTAAAATTAGATTTCAATGCGCGTTGACAAGAAATATACAAATGTATCTCTTTTTGTTTTCGCCGTTGAAACGTAGAGTTCCTTCCTATATTCTTAGTTGAAGAGAAGAACATAGACGTATAGACGTACTCTATCCTATATTCTTCATTGAAATTCGAGTTGTATTGGCTGCAACAAGGGACAGCCAATCAGATTCAGGCAATGACGAGAAAGAATGGCGTTGTTGTCGCTGTTGATCTGGATGTCACAAGGAGAGGAGGAAGAAAGTCGGCTGCTTCTCAGGTTTAGTATCTTTAGCGCATAAGTAAATAAATAAATAAAGGAGAGACTAGAACTATTATTATTATTATTATTATTATTATTATTATTATTATTATTATTATTATTATTATTATTAACTATTTTGACTTTTGGCAATTCCTGGGACTAATGATTTTTTTTAAAACTTTTAGATATGGGCCTGGAAATGTTTATTCCTCAATCTTTTGCTTCCACTTTTAACTCTCAGTGTTTACTTCTATTCTTCAAATCATCGATCACTTGTGATCGTCTTCTTCCTATTCCTCGCTTTCCTTCCATCTTTCCTTCCATTGCGGTATGAAGAAGACAATTTCTTCTCAAGATGTGTCCAATACAATTGTCCTTCCTACGGAGGATGCTGGCTAAAACTGTCCTCTTCTCTCCTATCCGTTTTAAGATATTTTCATTTGTTACTACTCTCTGTCCATTTTACCTTCTTCATCTTTCTGCAATACCACATTTCGAAGCTCTCTAAATATTTCTTCTCTACCTTTCGTAATGTCCAAGTCTCTGAACCACACACTTCAATACCCCCATATATAGGACTTCACCAGTTTCTTCCTTAGTCCAATATTAAGAGTCCCTATCACTGCGAAATTAAAATACCTCTAATTTTACAGTAATTATGCGATATCTTCAAATAGATAAAAGATAATCGAAAAATGGATCAAGACCTCCCTAGACGATGCTATTTTGCTACCGTTATTACGAGTCACCTAGCAGCTTTCCGTTTACAGTTATTTAGAAACGCGAAAATAAATGCCGATTCTCTAAATGGCTGGAAATCGAAAGCAGATAAATGAATCGTAATAACGGTATCTCATCCAAAATACAATTGTCTAGGGAGATCTTGTTCCACTTTTCGATTATCTTTTATCTATTTGAAGATATCACATAATTACTGCAAAATTAACGGTATTTTAATTTCGCAGTGATGAGGCCTCTTAAGCTATTGGTTAAGATTGACAAATTCTTGTTGAATACTTCTTTGGCTATGGCAATTCTTGCTCTGATCTTTTTGGTATAGTAAACATCTTTCGGCAAAATACTTCCCAGGTACTTGAAGTTATCGACTTTTTCAAGTTGTCTTTGTTCTACTCAGATCCGTAAGAACGCGTTTCAAGGAATATTGTCATAACTTTCGCTTTTTCAATATTGATTTCTGTTCCATATAGTTTTCCAGTGTCAAAAATATTGTCAATCATCTCCTGGAGTCCTTCGGTTCTAGCTATAATAGACCATAACTATGTTATAGAAACATTAAGTTAATAATCTACTAAATAGTATTCTATATGGAAAAATGTATAAATCGTTTCTCTAATATATTGTATGATTGCAAAACATACGAAAACACTTCTTTCATTAGCAGTTCATACGTGGCAATAAAGTTTCCTATACATGTATGGAAATTGTTGTAGAGCTGCCTACTGTGCACAATCTTCTTTCTTCTTCTTCTTCTTCCTCTTCATAGAGAACCTCCCACTAGTCCCGCTCAGTGACTTAAAGCTTTTGTCACAGTTTATTATAATCAGGGTAATCGGCCTTATAAGATTGTGATATTTAGCGCATTGTAATGAAAATACGTGCTTGATTTAGATGTTTTTTTTTTTTAAGTTAAAAGGTAAAGTTCTCCTTGACTAGTTTCTTTAATGTTAACATATTTTTTTTTTTTGAGGGGGGAGTTTAAACCTCAAAAAATATTGTTATGGTTAAAACTTTGCATCACAAAGTATCCTCTTTACCAGAGTTTATTATCTACGTATCCATTGTTTGTGGCATCATTCTTGTTAATATAAAGACGCGTGTGACATCTATTGAGGAAAGTTATAATCACAAACCATGAAGAAATATTCAGCACTGTGTAAGCATATGAAAATGAAGTCTTCAAGTTTTACGTACCACGATTATGCCGGCTAGGCTAAAGGAGACGGTGATGTTGAGAAATAAATGAAATATTGGAGTAAAAAATGAGAGGAAAGGGAGAACTCAGAAAAAACCAACGCACACGATGTTTGTCTACCACAAAGCTTACTTGGCGCGAGCTGCGATCGATTTTTGATTTGATTTTGAGTTTATCGTCCCTTTTCAGCAGCGAGGCTATATGAGACGGGACGTACTGATTAACGTAGAATCCGAGCCACATGAGCTCTCACCGGGAATCGAACCCGGGTCTCTCAGGCCGGAGGCGCTTACGCTAACCGCTTAGCCACGGATGAGCTCCAGCTGCGATTGGGCCAAGGAACCAAGGACCCTATGCACCAGAGGTGGACTGTCTCCCATTGAGCCACCGCGGCCCCATGTAAGAATACGAAATGAAAATGAAATGGAATCTTTGAGTTTAACGTCCCACAATTATGTTGTTAATGATAAGAGAGACGATGATTAAGCCAAATGAATGATGATGACATAATTGGTGGAATGTGAATGTGGGAGGAAACTGGAGTACCCCGAGAAAACTCACGGACACGATATTGTCCACCAAAAAACTTACTTGTCCGGGAATTGAACAGGGACCCCCACACAGCAGAGGTAATCGCTCTACCACTGAGCCACCGACGCTTTCCGTTTAAGCATATTGTTTCTAACTTCAGAATATTTCTAACTGGGAATTTAATTATTGTATCCAATAATCCCGAATATTTATTATGTTTTTTATTTAGAAATAAGTTTCGTTTGCTGAAGAAAGTAACTTGATTCATGTGTGCCGATTACGTGGGTGCTCGGGGGTTCCGGCACCCACACAAAATATCTTGTAGGTACGGCGCACCCACAAGATTTTTAGTCTGAACCCGCGTTTGAACCCATTTCTATTGCGTCTAAGTTAGCCGTGATACCGACTGAGCTAGGACAACCCCAACTTATCCTTATAGTACCGGTATATTTTACTTTATCACAGTACAACCCTTTATGATAGTTTTCATAATAGATTTTAACTAAAAATAATTCAGTCAAGTATCGAGACTTCCCTGTAAACATATAGGTTAATACGTTCCGCCATTGATATGTGCACCCACATAAATTTTGGAAAGTCGGCGCCTTTGACTTGATTTATTTTTGAAATATACAAATCAACTATACTATTACATGAAGTAAAGTGAAACAACAGTTTTTTTTCAATCAGTAGTGCGTTGGCGAGTACGTCAGCAGAATTCACAAAATCATAAATTTCCCAGAAGTTCGTTAGTTGCTTTTTTTTTTTTAAATTTTTTTACCATTATTAATGTTGGGTCTCTTTGGGGACCAACATTTCTTGCCTTATAATGTTGACAACTGATATAGGAGAGAGATATAGGACATAAAGTGGTTTTAAATCTGCTGATCCCTATCATGTTCTTTGTATCAAAGACATTGCCTTCTGCCGGGAGCCAACTCACTTGATTTAATGGAGATTGCTATCGGCCAAAGCACGTGGAAGAAGACGCCGTCAAATCACTGAAGAAAAAGATCTAAAAGAAACTTCGCTGCCATATAATTAAAAAAAAAACTAAAATAAAATAAAGATAAGTAATTAGATACGTCATTCAATTTCTTTGATTAGTCTATTCCGTTAATGAAAAATACAGTGATGTACCAACTTATGAGCGTCACTCTTGGGAATAACGCAAGTTACAAATAGTAACGGACGTAGAGATTTTGATATTGTGGGTGCAATTGGGGACAGATTAGACAGAGTAAAAGAAATGTTAATTACTGATGACAAATACTAATGTGTGCGTGATAAATACATTTATGCACGATATGTAAAGAAATCAACTAAAACATACAAAGGGCGTTCAAAACGTTTTGCGCTATGGGCCATAACTTTTTTTAAAAAATAAAAAAGTCCTTTATGCTGAAGTTGTGTAGCAAAATTTCTTCCACCAGTTACAGATACGCCCACAATGGAGAAGAAAATAGACAGCCGAACCCACCAACGATTGGTCATTGAGTTTCTGTATAAGACCAGCAATTATTCAGCCACATTCATTCGACTTAAACTTCTTCGTGTGTGGGGGGGATGACACATTCGACTGCAGCAATATCCAGTAATGGGTGCAAAGATTCCACAGTGGTGATTTGCTGGATTAACACGGTACAGCAAACCATCAACTGCAGTGAAAGACGTTATAGGATAGCACATTGACAAATGTGAGTAGTAATCGCATGACTTGAGGCCATTTTCCGCCCCCTGGAGCGTGGCGCCCGCCGCCGCCAAAATTTTGCGCCCCGGGCGCCCGCCGCGCATTTTTGGGGGTTACATGTTATGACGTCATAGGGTCACGTGATGTTAGGCCATGCTTTTTTGGGTTACGTGACGCCTTTATGGGTTACGTGGTGTTAGGCCACGTCTTTATGGGGTAGTTTTACCGAGGGGGGGTTGATTTTGTTTTCTTTTACGGCATAAAATTTTGGAGATCGTTACTTTTTAATGGAATACAGGTGTATGTATAGTTTACTTTGCGGTATATAATTTCAATTTTTTCACCCCTAGGCCACACCCCGTCAGTCTTTATGGGGTAGGTTGTTGATTTTGTTCCCTTTTACGGTATAAAATTTGGAGAATGTTACCTTATGATGGAGTACAGGTGTATGTATAGCTTATTTTGTGTTACTTGATTTTAACTTTTGCGCCCCTGGAGTGTGACGCCGCTGAAATTTTGCGCCCCGCACCCTTTAGTTTACATAGTTTACGATTCGCCTTTATGGGGTAGTTTCACGTATGAGTTTATTTGTTTCATTTTATAATTATAAATTTGAAGAATGTTATTTCCTTTTTTACCTTATAGGATATATATATATATATATATATATATATATATATATATAGCTTACCTTATTTTTGTTCCCTTTGATACGCCCCTGCGCACATCTTAGCATGGGGTCACGTGGTGTTAGGCTTTATGGGTAGACCTACCGAAGGGGTGCAGGGGTACATAGGACCACATTCCTTAAATTTTGGAAATTGCCAAATCTAAAAAATTTGGTATGGTAGCCTAGGATCTTAGTATGTACTTCTACTAGTATTGGGGGTCCACCTCGTTTCCTTTCAGGGATAAAAAAAAATGCCAAAAATTCAAATTTCGGAGGATTTTGACCTAATTTATCCCCTTTGATGAGGTGTTATTACCCTATATGGATATATGTGCATATACAGGGTCAATTACCTTTCATAAGACATGGGTATATTTGTCCACCCCTTTAAAAATTTGGGAGGAGTACCTTGGCCCACCCCTTAAATTTTGGAAATTGACCAATTTAAACATTGGGTATAATAGTATAAAACCCTAATATAGATCACTATAAATTTAGGTGGTCTACCTCGTTCCCTTTTTAGGGGTATAAAATTGCCAAAATATAAACGTAAGCAATAAGTTGTATCACGTGTCTGGTTTTTTACCTAATTTATTCCAATGGATGAGGTCCTATTACCTTATATGGTTATATGGTCATGTATAGGGGTCCATCCCCTATTATAAGACATAGGTACTTTCGTGCACCCCTTGAAAATTTTTTGGGAATGATACCTTGGCCACCCCTTAAGTTTTAGAAATTGGCAAATTTAAACATTTGGTATCATAGTACTGGACCCTAATATATATTACTAATAATTTGGGTGGTCCACCTCGTTCCCTTTTAGGGGCATTTTGTTCCGCTTTAGGGGTGAACATGGATACAGTGGTCTACCTCGTTCCCTTTTAGGGGGCATTTTGTTCCGCCTTTGGGGTGAACATGGATACCTTGGAATCGTCCCGAGTTTGATTCTTGGAAATGTTGAATTTAACGTCCCCGCGAAACGATGAGAAATGATAGGACGAAATATGAACTTACTTGACTGAGGATTGAAGCAGGGACCTCATACAGTAGAGACAAGCGCTAAGCGACCGTACACGTGTGTTGATTATTATGCAATGGTCCCGAGTTTGATTCTTGGTGTTAGTTTCAGGAAATGTTAACGTCCCCTTGAAACGATGATGAGAAATGATGAAATGAGAAAACATCATAAACTTACTTGCTTGCGGATTGAAGCAGAGACCTCACACATCAGACATAAGAGCTGAGTCACCATACTCCATTGAGAAGTTCAGTTTGTTGATTACTATGTAATGGTCCCGAGTTCGATTTTTTGTGTTAGTTTCAGGAAATGTTGAGTTTAACGTCCCCTTGAAACGATGATGAAAAATGATAGGAGGAAACATGAACTTACTTCGTTGTGGATGAAGCAAGAACCTCACACGTTAGAGACAAGCGCTGAATCACCGTACTCCATTTAGTGCGAACAGTTTCGCGTATGAAAAGAAGACGAGCAGATTTAAACAGATTATGTTACATTACACATTTCAGTGCGAGCAGTTTACACTAGGTTTATGTTTCATATAGAAAGATAGAAGATCTGTGTTGTCATCTTTTTACTTCGTGTGCGACTTTGACCTTGAAGAAAACCTTGCTAACTCAGTGCTAAGTATTGACGTATACACATAATCTTATTGTTTAGTTGGCTGTATTTAGAGATGAATCAGACATTTAAGGTTGCTGGTTCGAATCTAGTTGTGTTCGCTGTAACTCAGTGCCTGAGCGATACTTACCGAAATTTTCCAGTGTTGCCAACACTATCAGAATGAATCGATTCATTTAGTCGGAGCAGTTTCGTGACGAAAACTGATTTTTGTTTTGCACACAAATTTTTTTCTGAAACAGAATTTTGTTTGTATATAATTTTTTTTTCTGAAACAGTTTTTGTTTTGTACACAAAAAAATTTCTGAAACAGAATTTTGTTTTCGTACACAAAATTTTTTTCTGAAAACATTTTTTTTTCGTACACAAAAATTTTCTGAATCAGTTTTTTTTCGTACACAAAAAATTTTCTAAAACAGAATTTTATTTTGTACACAAATTTTTTTATTTCGTACACGAAAAAAAGTTCTCAAACAAAAATTTAGTTTGATTTTTTTTCATAAAACATTGATTTATTTTATCGGTAAACTGATTCAGAAAAAAGAAATTGAAATCGCAGTACATGAAAAGAATTCGATTTTAGGATGTGAAATAAAACACAGAATCATGTTTTTGTACATTTATTTTTTAGCATGTGAAATAGAATACAGAATTTCTTTTTCTTCAAAGGAAGACGTGTCCGTGACGGGTACAAATTCTGACGAGTGTGAACTTAGCAGGACCACTTTTGAAAATTATAAATGTTTGCACACCATACGTTTGTACTGCGTTTGTACCGGTTTGTACCGTAAAAATTTTCGTTTGTACCGGTCTCAAATTCGAAAAAATCGAAAAATAAAGTGGTCCTGCTAAGTTCACGTGAACATAGCAGGACCACTGATAAATTTCTACAAATTTGGTGATTTTTCTGTACGATTCGTTTGTACTGCGTTTGTACCGGATTGTACCGTAAAAATTTTGGTTTGTACCAGTCTCAAATTCGAAAAAATCGAAAAATAAAGTGGTCCTGCTAAGTTCACGTGAACATAGCAGGACCACTGATAAATTTCTACAAATTTGATGATTTTTCTGTACGATTCGTTTGTACTGCGTTTGTACCGGATTGTACCGTAAAAATTTTCGTTTGTACCGGTCCCAAATTCGAAAAAATCGAAAAATAAAGTGGTGAACTTAGCAGGACCACTGATAAATTTCTACAAATTTGATGATTTTTCTATACGATTCGTTTGTACTGCGTTTGTACCGGATTGTACCGTAAAATTTTCGTTTGTACCGGTCTCAAATTCGAAGAAATCGAAAAATAAAGTGATCCTGCTAAGTTCACGTGAGGTTGGGGATTAGGTTGAGCATTAAATGAGACAGAAACACGGTCAGTGATACTTCTACAGCCCAAAGTCAACAAAACACTGGTCTTGTAAGATCTTGAGGTTAAAATCTACTAAAACAAGAATTGAGCTAGTATCAAACGTTTTAGTTTCAGTAAAACTATTGTTCATTGTGAATAGGATACTAAACAAACAAAATTTTTATTGTACAATATAAATTTGTGATTCCAAATATAAAAATAAGAAAGTAGAGTATTTTTTTGAGTTAAACTGGCAGATAATTGCAAGTAGCCAAGAACGTAACGGGTCGCCCAATTTGAAATTTTGGTAGGAACTTTTGGATCAAAAATTGCCTACACTGCTGAGAAGACGCACGAATCATTGAAACCACCTTTCCAAAAAAAGCAACTGATTTTACCACGAAGATTGAGAAGCAAGAGGCGATTCGCGAATTAGCAACATTCAGTTAGAAAAATTTAAGTTATAGGTTGGAGGGACCAGTATAAAGAAAAAAAGCTCCAATCTATACTTAATATTGTTACTGACTGTACAAGATTTATATGCTACAAATATTGTCAATCCCAAACTACCGTGTCTTCCTCAAAACCCGTACTCCTAAAGAAACCTGACTGCCAAAGACCATAACCCTAGAAGAACCATTTCTCCTTAGAAACTACGACTCCTGAAAATACACGAATCACGAAGAAACACGACTCATAAAGAACAGTCGATCATTCCTAGTCAGAGACGACAAACTCACTCATCCAAAAATGTAGTCAAAAGATTCGGCTGAATCGCGAGCGACACATTATTAATTAATCTTTAAATTCGTACCATAGTTTGACACCTAGAGTTTTAGCAACAGATAATGCAATAGAATATAATGAAAATTGTTTCAAAAACTATTACACGAATGTCTCATTTTGTCTTAGCAGAACACTTTCCTTTCCGAGTTTTTGAATTTCACGCCGATACAAACGAAACTTTTTACGGTACAATCCGGTACAAACGCACTACAAACGATTTGTTAAGAAAAAATCCTCATATTTCTAGAAATTTGTATTCTTGTCCTGATACGTTCACGTGAACGTAGCAGGACCACATTGTTTTTCGATTTTTTCGAATTTCAGATCGGAACAAATGCAAATTTTTAAGGTACAATCCGGTACAAACTCAGTACAAACGATTTGTTAAGGAAAATCTTCAAATTCGTATAAATTTATCAGTGTTCACGTGAATTTAGAAGGACCATTAATTTTTCGATTTTTTCGAATTTGGGACCGGTACAAACGAAAATTTTTACGGTACAGTCCGGTACAAACGTAGAACAAAAGATTCAAATAGACAAATCTTAAGATTTGCAGAAATGTGTATTCTGGTCCTGCTATGTTCACGTGAACTTAGCAGGACCACTTTATTTTTCGATTTTTTCGAATTTGAGACCGGTACAAACGAAACTTTTTACGGTACAATCCGGTACAAACGCAGTACAAGCGAATCGTACAGAAAAATCATCAAATTTGTAGAAATTTATCAGTGGTCCTGCTATGTTCACGTGAACTTAGCAGGACCACTTTATTTTTCGATTTTTTCGAATTTGGGACCGGTACAAACGAAAATTTTTACGGTACAATCCGGTACAAACGCAGTACAAACGAATCGTACAGAAAAATCATCAAATTTGTAGAAATTTATCAGTGGTCCTGCTAAGTTCACATGAACTTAGCAGGACCACTTTATTTTTCGATTTTTTCGAATTTGGGACTGGTACAAGCGAAAATTTTTACGGTACAATCCGGTACAAACGTAGAACAAACGATTCAAACAGAGAAATTTTAAGAATTGCAGAAATTTGTATTCTGGTCCTGCTATGTTCACGTGAACTTAGCAGGACCACTTTATTTTTCGATTTTTTCGAATTTGGGACCGGTACAAACGAAAATTTTTACGGTACAATCCGGTACAAACGCAGTACAAGCGAATCGTACAGAAAAATCATCAAATTTGTAGAAATTTATCAGTGGTCCTGCTATGTTCACGTGAACTTAGCAGGACCACTTTATTTTTCGATTTTTTCGAATTTGAGACCGGTACAAACGAAATTTTTTACGGTACAATCCGGTACAAACGCAGTACAAACGAATCGTACAGAAAAATCATCAAATTTGTAGAAATTTATCAGTGGTCCTGCTAAGTTCACGTGAACTTAGCAGGACCACTTTATTTTTCGATTTTTTCGAATTTGGGACTGGTACAAGCGAAAATTTTTACGGTACAATCCGGTACAAACGTAGAACAAACGATTCAAACAGAGAAATTTTAAGAATTGCAGAAATTTGTATTCTGGTCCTGCTAAGTTCACGTGAACTTAGCAGGACCACTTTATTTTTCGATTTTTTCGAATTTGGGACCGGTACAAACGAAAATTTTTACGGTACAATCCGGTACAAACGCAGTACAAACGAATCGTACAGAAAAATCATCAAATTTGTAGAAATTTATCAGTGGTCCTGCTATGTTCACGTGAACTTAGCAGGACCACTTTATTTTTCGATTTTTTCGAATTTGAGACCGGTACAAACGAAAATTTTTACGGTACAAACCGGTACAAACGCAGTACAAACGTATGGTGTGCAAACATTTATAATTTTCAAAAGTGGTCCTGCTAAGTTCACACTCGTCAAATTCTGTAAAGAGAAAATAAAACATATGAATATGCATGATAATATTTATTTTGTTTCCTGTGAAAGAAGAAAAACAGATTATTAACATAAACTAACTGATCAAGAGAGAGTGAGGTGAGAAAAGAAAGCAAATGGGACGTACCTGAATTCCTTTTTTTTTTCTCCACTGGTTTCTGCAAGGTGATGTCATCTGAGTTTGTCTCCGTTCGTGAATCGTTGAAGCATGTCCCGTGCACCGTCTTGATTCTTTGCCCCGTCTTTGGGAAGTGATGTTGGTGGAATTAGGGAAAAATATGGCTGTTATTCTGTTCTGGCTTTTTTATACCCATAGGGCAATGTCTCGTATGTGTCTGGTATTAATCGGCGTTTTTTATAGTTAAAACTGTACTTCTTTTCTTCGGGTTTTGTGACAAGATGATGATCGTGGGTTCTGTAAATTTTGTGAGGCGTGCTAATGGAGATTTTTTCACTCGATTGATTTATGATCATTTGCTCCAGACTATTGAAATTTAACTTTTAACTTGCAGTATAATTGAGTGTAAACCCACGAATTTTGCATACATAACTGGTTGATTTCGTGTCGGGGTTGTAGATTTACAAGGCGTACTGTTTTGGGCCACCAGACACGAATTTTTTAATGTATGCTTTTGGTCCAATTGATTCCAGTTCATTTGACATTGATCCAAGAAATACTTCTGGTTCTATTGTGGGCTGTGATGGTCGCTACGTGAATATTACGGAATCTGTATCGAAATATAGTACTCTTTCTTGCAGCAATTCTAAATATTTGTAAAGTTCCAGACGAGCTTGACACGTTGTAAAAGCTCCAAGGACAACATTAGCATTGTGATTTTGTACTGGAACATCATCTTCATACTGCCAATAAAGGTATAACAACGAATCGTTAACAGGTAAAATTTGGTTGATTTTTATGTCTGGAGCAGTTAATTTCTGATACAGTTCTTTGGGGTCATTAATGATGGTCGTTTGGCTGAAATTGTCTCTTATAGCGAGTCGTCCACAGAAGGCATTCAAACAGAGTTTTGCAAGACTACGACGTGCTGAATTTGAAGTTATATTTGCTGCATCCAAAGTTATGCCTTCACGTTGTTGTACCATTTGAATATACTGCTGCTTTTCTTCTTCGGTGACGCAATTGGCAGGCCAACCAAAAGCTTCCAGCTTAGATTTCAAAAGTGTATTAATGTATTCGCTGAATAATCCGCCAGTCTTGGCTTCTGGATCATATACGGTGATGTCGTAATCCCAAATTTCGTAAATTTCAATGACTTGATACCCAAGTTCAATGGCTTTTTGAATTTCATAGGACACCCACGTTCCAGTTAGACTTCGTTCAGTGTCGGTATGTGTACATTCAGAATCTTGATTTAATGCTGTGGCACAGGCAGCACAAAGTGGAAACAACAACTTCTTATTTGAGCGAAATGGCAGCACTGGATGAAACACATTTCTGCTAGGCAAAATCTTCAACTTGACTAATCCGTTGACATCTTGAATGTCGGGCATTTCTGGATCTCCCTGTAGATATATTCGTGGATGCCCTATTGGATACCGTCCACATTTATTCACATAAGGATACAGGGAAACGATATCCAAGAATTTTATTTCTTCGCCTTCATTTTCATTTGCGACGTGATACAATTTAAAGGTATTTACACGGCCACCATAGAAGCTGTCTCTTAGATTTAATGGTGTCTTATTAATATAAGGATGTGTGCTTAAAGAAGAGGCCAATGCTGGATTGGATTTTAACACTTGACGAAATTCACATTCCCACATTTTATGTACTTTATATCCCATGGATCGTAATAACTTCATTTTACGCTGTGTTCTCTCGTAGCGATAGTTCATTGTTTCTTCGGATTTCTCATAAATGGGCTGATCACGGCCTGTAGGGACACATAGAGGACAGCCATGATAAAAACAGCCGGCATACTCATACACGTGTTCCTCTTTAGTGTCGGGATCTTGGTAGTAGCCGTCCAGATGAAAACCAGCAACATAAACTTCTTTCCCTTTGGCCGCATGTAGAATTGAATGACCCTCTTTTTCCTCCATGTAGGCAAGCCACTGCAAAGCAATCCGTGACTGATTGTTTCTGTGATGGTATCCTCGTGCAGGAAGAATGCTAATAGTATTGGGTTTTAAGAAATTTCGTCGAAATACTAAATTGCACGCACTCGCCAAAGTGATAGTCTCCAGGAAAGGATTCACGTGAGTTTCTTGTTCAAAAGTGGTCATGAAAGATATACAAGCCATTCGAAGTACGTTGACGTCCTGGACACAATAGTTCACCAATTCTTCTTGGAAAATAAACGTATCGTTCTGGTGTTCGTTATACCATGTCATGAATTTTTCTCGTTCATCCACTTTCATTTCATCTGCACCATAATAATGGATGTCCGGTAATTTTCCCACATACGTTTGATTTGCAGCAGTATTAAAAAAGTGTGGAAAATATCCTTTGGTCGCTGGTAAATGAAATGCCTTGGATAATTTACTTAAAGCCATTGGCATGAAATTTAAGGAGTCAATAAACGATAAGTGATTCACTTTCATGCTTAAAATTTTTGCTCCGTTCAAGATCAAAGTAGGTTTCAATTCATGTTCTTCCACTAAAGATTTAAGAATAAAATGACCATCATATCCCTTAGAGTTATGTGCCAAAGATACAATAAGTTTGATGTTGGGTCGTGGTTGACGTAAATACGCAAGAAAGGCATTGATCGGATCATCTTGAAAAATATGTTCCCGCTGTCCACAAAATTCACACGGATGATGTATATCTTCATCTTGAACATAGTTGTAACATACTTGTTGGGCCACCAGTAAATTGGGTTTATGAATGAACGTGTCTTCATCGAAGAAAGTATCCTGTGTGGCTTCGATATCATAGAAGACAATCATAGCCTTCTTGGCATGTAACACTGATGGAACTCCAGGTTTTAATTGAGTCGTATCAGGCTTCATGTAGCATTGGTGGGTAGACATAACGTGTTTATGGCACACATTACAAAAATAATCAGTACAATTATGTTCTCTTTCCCCTGTATGGACAAACGAATAAATGCGTAGACATTTGGCACACTGTTTCACCATCTTGCATATTGGTTGACCCTTATGATATGGTACAGTCAGATGATTCGTATAGCATGTTTCACCATAAAATTCACGATTACATTCTGGACATTGCTTCTCCGTGTTGGTCTTACTGCATGGTGGTTTCTGCAAACATTTCTCACACATGGCCGAACAGTTCTTGACGTGTGCAATACGATGATCATATTTTTTGTGGCATGCAGCACAGTAATAGCTGGTAGAAAAAACAGACGTTAATGACGTGATGATGTCATAATCAGAATTGATGCACATTAAATTGATTGGAATCTTGTCTTCGCCACCCATTCCTTCATACAGAATATCTTCTCCTGAAAAGCTGGTGTATACGGTAAGTTTATAATTTGTCAAGTAACGTTGCAATTGTCGCAATTCTTCCACAGATCCCCCATGATCTAAATTTACTGAGGATCGAGACAAAAGTTCATGTACGTCTGGAATAACAACAAACTTCAGCTGTTTGCGATATTGATTGTACAGTTTCTGATTTGTATCTTTATATTTCTTTAGGCCAATAGCAATCACAATTGCATAAGCCAAGCAATTCTTCTCGGTGTTTTTTACTCGTAAAATGCCTTTCTTGCACTTTAATAATTCGTCGTTTGATAAAAGACCTCGACGCACCAATCCAAATCCACGGGGCACATCCACATGATGAAAATGTACAATGAAAGGGTCGTTTATGAGAAAACTATCGTTACTTTGAAGGATGCGATCAAAGGAAGCCCATAAAGTCTCCAGTGTCAAATTACTTGCACGCCAAAAAGATAAATAAAACGGTTTGTTCTTCTCATCATGAGATAAAATCGATAATCCAACCATGGATAATTCGTCAACATTTTCCAATAAGTAATCTAACATCTGTTGAAAGGAGGCCTGAACCCACTCAACAATATCGGTGTCACTGGTCGGAGCATTAATTTGAATTTCCAGCAATCGTCCTTCAAGATTAAAACGCCGATAATGTCTATTGATTTCTCGCAAGACAATAAAGCCAGAAGTAGCCATATTCAAATAGGAAAAAGGTAAGGTAAGCAAAAAAGGAATAGGCAAAGAAAACAAATATCTAAAACGAGAAGAAAGAAAAAAAAACACGAATTAAAATTGAATTCAGAAAATCGCTAACACGTTTAACTGTATCAAAATAACTACACGATCAATCCTAAAAGAATTATCACATTTCAAACAGTTCTACTGTTAAAAATTTTTTTTGTCGTCATACTGGAAATCAAACCTGGGACTAATATGTAACTGACCTAACTTTTTGTAGTGAAAAAGGAATGAATGAAATTGTTTTCCAACTCAGCTGAGAGAATCATTGTAGTAAGCATTTTCCCCTGACACTGAACTTTAAAACGTATAACGAACATGAAACGAAAACCAAATCTCATGCGCTTGCTTTTCTCGAACTAAGGCAAGAAAGACTCGAATTCGTTTCTCGGCGGGAGATCAGATCCCACATTAAACTGTAGGTCCACGTCTCACGTTGTGGGGAAACAAATTCGTGCGTAGTTTCTTTGTTTACGTTAATGGTAACTTTCAGAAACTGAGCTAAGTGGTTAGCGTTACGCACCTCTGGCCCGGGTTCAACACCCAGTATGCGTTCAGATTCAACATTAAGCTGTATTCCTAGCCTCACTACTGAAGGGACGCTAAACCAAAATCAATAAATCATATCACTTCTCGTGCTTACTTCTAATGTGTGGGATTCCTAATTCGATCCCCGGTCAAGTAAGTGAGGGTTATTCTTCCATTTGCTAAATATTTCATGCTAAAATAAAACAGTGATAACAATGTTATCCTCATGCAAAAGCACTCCTTTGATATTAAGAAAACGCGGTTGATACTTACCTCAAATTCAAGGAACGGAGTAAAGTCACGCTGACACAAGAGGTACACTTCGTTCATTCACGATCTTCGTGGAAGTAGGACTTGAAAATGAAATTAAGAATTTTATTTAGGTCTGAAAAGTGTTCAAGTATAAAGTGACAACACTATCAGCCAATCAGAAACGATGAAAATAATAAATGACATCACGGAGAACCAATGAAAACACAGCTTTCATCATGTATCATGAACCAAAACGTGATGTAAGAAACAATCTGATTGGTTGTGACATTATTCACGTTTTTCTCCTTACACATCAATCGTTACGACATCTAGTATCGCAATTTTGATCATGACATCATACCGTTGACTCGTTAGTTTAATACGACATTCAAATTACCACATCTAAAATGTGATTCATTTTCCTTAAACTTGATTGAAAAAATGTAACACTCATCGATATGTTATGAAACTGTCTTTGACATAAATGTAAAGTTGAGCTTTAAAAGTCCGTCAGCTGAGAAAAATGCTGATGTAGTACTCTTCGTAAAAGCACATGCTGCAATTTCACAATAACAAACTTCTATGCTTAACAACGAGCAGAAATGTGTAATGTAACATAATCTGATCATGTTCTTTTTCATACGCAAAACTGCTCGCACTGAAGTTGGCATGGTGGCTCAGCGTTTTTTTTTCTAATGTGTGAGGTCTCTGCTTCAATCCGCAAGCAAGTAAGTTTATGATGTTTTCTCATTTCACCATTTCTTATCGTCATCCTTTCAATTAGCTTCGAAGGGTGTGAAAATTTCCTAACACTAGCACCAAGAATCAAACTCGGGGCCATTGCATAGTAATCAACACACGTGTACGGTCGCTTAGCGCTTGTCTCTAATGTATGAGGTCCCTGCTTCAATCCTCAGTCAAGTAATTTCATGTTTCGTCCTATCATTTCTCACCGTTTTCGCGGGGACGTTAAATTCAACATTTCCAAGAATCAAACTCGGGACGATTCCAAAGTATCCATGTTCACCCCTAAAGCGGAACAAAAATGCCCCCTAAAAGGGAACGAGGTGGACCACTGTATCCATGTTCACCCCTAAAGCGGAACAAAATGGTCCCTAAAAGGGAACGAGGTGGACCACCCAAATTTATAGTAATATATATTAGGGTCCAGTACTATGATACCGAATCCCCTTCCGGGGTGCACAAATGTACCTATGTCTTATAATAGGGGATGGACCCCTATACATGACCATATAACCATATAAGGTAATAGGACCTCATCCATTGGAATAAATTAAGTCAAAAAACCAAACACGTGATACAACGTATTGCTTACGTTTATATTTTGGCAATTTTATACCCCTAAAAGGGAACGAGGTAGACCATCCAAATTTATAGTGATCTATATTAGGATTCTGTACTATAATACCCAATGTTTAAATTGGTCAATTTCCAAAATTTAAGGGGTGGGCCAAGGTACTCCTCCCAAATTTTTAAAGGGGTGCACAAATATACCCATGTCTTATGAAAGGTAATTGACCCTGTATATGCACATATATCCATATAGGGTAATAACACCTCATCAAAGGGGATAAATTAGGTCAAAAAGGCCCGAAATTTGAATTTTTGGCAATTTTTTACCCATAAAAGGGAATGACATAGACCCCTAATACTGATAGAGGTACATACTATGGTCCTAGGCTACCACACCAAATTTTTAGATTTGGCAATTTTCAAAATTTAAGGGGGATGATCCTAGGTACCCCTGCCAAAATTTAGGGGGTGGGCCAAGGTACCCCTGCCAAAATCTAAAAGGGGGTGGTCCTATGTACCCCTAGGTCATTGACCCCGGGCCACGTAACCTGAAAAATGGGCGCCGGGCGCCCGGGGCGCAAAATTTGGCGGCGGCGGCGGGCGCCACGCTCCAGGGGCGGAAAAATTTGCCTCAAGTCCCGCGATTACTACTAATGTGTAACCACACGACGACTTGTTGAAGCAACTGAATTGTCTGTGGGTAGTATTCTAACATTAATATGGTCTTTAGGTCACAGGGTATACCACCCACAATTCGTCCCAACAGAATCCTCAGATATGCTCTGGCTTCAGAACTTGGGGATACTGCATGAAAAAGAAGCAAATAATGAACTTTCTGCGTATATCTAGAAACAATTAAACCTTTGTGTCTACAATTTTGTGACCTTCTTTTCATACAACAAGCAAGAGGTTCTAATCAGCAAAAAATGGAGCTCCTAACTGTCTGTGTCTTGAAGAGTCGAAACATGGCAGTCCATCATTGTATCTTTCCTTTTGTTCTCTCCAACCTTTCTCGGTCCAAAACTATCTTTGAAATAACTTCTCAGTTGATTAAACCCTTTTAAGTAGTTTGGCCTTAAAGAGGAATCATATTGGAGGACCATATGTAAACTCGAAATTGTTCAATTTATTGGAACTAAAGAATTCGATCCAAATTAAAGATGAATCTAACAGGAAAACTAAGAAAGTTGGAATCGTACAGCTTATTGGAAGTAAAGGATTCGATTCATAGGAACGAATCCTCACTTTGAATAGATTGAAAGGAAAAAAATGAAATGAAATCTTTAAATTTTACGTCCCACGATTATGCCGGCTAGACTAAAGGAGATAGTGATGATTAGAAATGAATGACATGGTGGAATGAATAAAGTAGGAGAAAACGGGCGAATCCCGAGAAAACCCACGCACATGGTGTTTGTCCATCACAAAGCTCACTTGGCGCGAGCTAGGGATCGAACCAAAGACCCCATGCACCAGAGATGAACGCTCTCCCACTGAGCCACTATGGCCCCGGATTGGAAGGAATTGATTGCGAAAAATGAACCAAACTGCTCATCACTACTGATGATTATGATGATGCAACGTATGAGTTATGTAACGGCTATGTTACAGATGCAGTGGCGTTTTGTTCCGAGTTTGTTGAGAAACTCGGAGAATGTGACACCCATGGGAAATCATTATCTTACATTTTGAACCATCACCGTACAAAAGAACATGAGAAAATTTATTAAAACTATGCCAAACGATAAACAAGAATAAAATATATGCTATCGGTAAACTTATTGGGTACCATTCAAAAATACTCCGAACAAGATTTTTACGAATGATCCAAAAAATGGATCAAAAGATTACGATCTTGGCCAATAATTAGTTTTTGGATCAGGACCCACAAAATTTTTGAACCGCCCCTAAATCGAGTTCTCCTATTTTCTACGGAATAAGCATATCATGTTGAGTTAACTGATAGTTTGGGGTTTGGCTACACTATAAATATAGTTTTCCAGATATAAGGCGTACAAGAAATTTTTTGATTGAAATATATTGGATCTTTTAATGCATTTTTGGATCAGGGGCCATAAAATTTTTGAACGGACCCTAAATCGAGTTTTCGTATTTTCTACGGAATAAGCACATCATACTGAGTTAAGTGATAGTTTGAGTTTGACTATACTCAGGCACGTAGCCAAGGGGGGAGAGTCCGGGGGGTCCGGACCCTCCCCCCTTCGAGACCAGAAATGAAAAAAAATAAGAAAGGATGAAACAAAAAGAAACGAGAAAAAGAAGAATCAGCGTTAAAAATAAAAAGCTACAGAAAGCTATTGGTTACTCATTCTTATGAGGAGATTTCTATTACTTACAATACATGGCGGCGAATGAGCGGGATATCCTGGAAAAATCAGGAAATTTAAAATTTCTAGTAAAGTTACAGAATTCTCAGAATTTCTGCTACTAGCCATTGAAATTTCAAGCTTTCGAAAACATAGTGCGGGTCTGTAATAGTCGACATTTTTATCATAATTTTTCGTCATCGCTTCTCTGCAGTATTAAACATGTTATTTCAAAAGCAGTTTTCTACTACTCCTTTAACCTGTCATTTGGAACATACAGTAGTTGACGGAATAATGAAAACAAAAAAAGTTATGTGGAAAGAAAGTTCTGTTAATATTTGATTCGTGAACAGAGAAAGTAAAGCAGGTATCGTAAAATATTTTAGAAGACATTATTGGATATATACTTTTTATAATAGTATATATGTACTTTTTAAAATAGTTGCGGTCATACTGAAATGAAAATTGTTATATTCGAATGAACAGAGGAAGGAGCGTAGATTGTAAAATCCTTTTCAATACTTTTATTCTTCTTTTACTCGAGATTTCTTCATAGTTTGTTATTAAAATACTAACATATCCTCATTTTATTATCCTAACGAACCAATATATGTTGCTAGTAAAGTAGTTTAGATTGATCGAGCTCCTGACCCTTTAGTATTTCATGTTACTCCCCCTCCCCCCCCCCAGCATTACGAAATCCTGGTTTAAGGAACCAATATATGTTCCAGTAAAATAGTTTAGAATAATCGAGCCTCTGGTGTGATGACTACAGTACTTCATGTCACGGATCCCCCCTCCCCTTTACGAATTCCTGGCTACGTGCTTGTTATACTGCATGTCATTCTCCAAATATAAGGCGTATACGAAAATTTTTGTGATTCACTTTTATCAAAAAAAAAATATAAGATATTATAGGTAATCATTGTTCAACAATTTATTTATGAACTTGTTAGTCTGAATGAACGATAATGATTGTATTGTTATTACAAAATATCTCTTATTTAAGAAAAGGTACCGCAAAGTCCGCTAGTGTTTTATGAGGCACATCTACTCTTTAATTTTATACCCATAATGCTGAAACAAAGATCGTTACGCCTTCTAACCCAAGCTTCGTTGACCTTTCTTAGAAGTAGGTGACATCTATTGTCGTATTATCTCATAATCTCTTCTTTAATAACACTTTTTGAGTTAGTTTTTTTTTCTTTCTATTTTCATTCTCAATGGCTGGGTCTTTTGTCGGGGAAGCTCTTTCAAAAACAATGGGCTTTTGGCTTGGGAATCCAATTTCCGTCATGGCTTTGCTCTTTAAATCGATTTTGATGCTACGAAAGTTATCTGCTTTTCTTTCTTTAAGATAGTTTAAAAATTAGTATTTTAAAGTTGAACAGTAAGACGTTAAAAAATAACTTTGAACAGAATATGCCTCCTTCTTCCCGTTCTGAGAACAGATGTAAACAATTTCATTGGGCGAAAACGTCGAAATAAGAACAAATGAAATGAAATCTTTAAGTTTTACGTTCCACAGTTACGCTAGCTTGGCTAAAGGGAACTGTGATGATGACAAATGAATGAAATGGTGGAATAAAAAAATGGGAGGAAACGGGAGAACCCCGAGAAAACCTGCGCACCTGGTATTTGTCCACCACAAAGTTTACTTGGCGCGAGCTGGGGTCGAACCACGGACCCGTGTTCAACGCTCTAACACTAAGCCACCGCGGTCCTACGAAAACGTCGAGTATAACTTTTAGCAGGGGCTGACCTAGAACTTCTTTGAGCGGGGATGCAGATGTGGGAATAATATGGAAGATTATTTTCCTTTTCATATTGTATTTTATAAATTCAACTTGGGATCAGAGGCGTAAACAAGGGCCCCGCAGACCCCGCATTGCGGGGGGGGGCAGAAGCCATCACGGAGCCCCAAATCGTGATGTAGGACGTAGAGAAGGAGCCCCATTCCACGTTGTCTGAGGGGTGGCTCCCGAGCCCTTAGCTACGCCACTGCTTGGGATATCAACTTTGAAGAAGTCCCCGTGCTTTCGATATTTTCTACTTAATAATAAATCAATTTGTTTGGTCATTATACTCCGTGAAGTAAAATATTTTGAATATTCGTACCAGCAACATTATTTTAGAGTTTTTAAGAGAGGGGCAACACATCCCACTTATATAAGAATTTAAGCTGCCCATCCTTTTCGTTTTCGAAATAAATGGGTATCTTGCGACATTTACCTTATATCATATTGGTGTTTGGTGCGTTATGTTGCGGAGCATATTTACGGTGTTTCTGGATGGGGGCAGCTAAAATTTGGCACTTTTTCTTCTTTTCTATTACGTGTTCTCTGTACGTTGCTTGTTAGTGTTATAATTGTTCAAGCAAATCATTTATTTTGTTACAATATACACTATTGTCTTTCCTTTTGCAACGAGTTAAGCAAAATACTTATTTTTAACCAATAGGTTTCCTACTTCACTGTTAAACTAGGGAGTACTTACAAACTACTAATTTTAAAATTTAAACCGGAGGTGGTACATTTATATCATCCGGTTTCAAAATGGGACAGCGTTAGATATGGAACCTGTTCCAGAAACGCTGTATCCACATCAGAAAAACCCACTATTCTTTACCGATGTTGCTATACGTAAATCAACATTAAAGTCGTTGTTTTAAACCACTTTTGGTTTCAACAGAGGCTTAATTCTGGAGATGAAACAGAGGGTGAATTTCCTATTTATTCATAAATGTATGTTTCTTCGTGGTTCTATTTATTGTCCGATAGCAGAGTTTGTTTACACTTATATTTGGTTTCTCTGCACGGATATTCATTTCACACTGAGTTTTTGTTTCAGATTTTAAAATTACAATAGATTTACAAACCATGGGGTATTCGATATTAAAACCGGAAGAAGTAATCCTACTACTTCCGGTTAGATTAGAGAAATGCGGGTGAATACGGATCATATTGGTTAAATTGAGTCATATCACAGTATAACAGTATGCGACGCTTTATATGTAGAGGTTGGAGTACGTTACTCAAGAACTTTTCATATAAAATTTTCAGTAGTTTCTTCCGTGTTCCGGGTGGGGACACCTGGTCGGTAAGATGTAACAGTTTTTTCAGGCCAGCCACCCTGAGTAAGATATTTCCTGGATTTCCTAATTTACACCAGGCAAATGCCGGGATGGAACCTAACATAATAATCTAGGCTGCTTCCTTCTTTCCCCATTCCCGTCTTCCTCTGTAATTATCCGGGCAGCGTGATCACCGAGTGACGTCATTCGTCATATGTGTGATTACTAACATGGCCATAGATCCGGAAAACTCAGAAATGTAATTGCTAATCCTAAAATTCTATGACCCCACTCCAGATCTTGTATTGTTCGCCCCTGTCCTAGAGAGCCACAGTTTTGCGTGAAAATGATGTCTATCATGAAAATGATGTCTATCAGATTCATAGCGGTGAGCTGATGAATGTGTCTATATAACATTTTATATAATATAGGCCTATTAATTCAACGCCACAATCAATGACACACGAATACGTACGTTTCTCTTACAAGTATTCCGAAATTTTCCTTTCGTTGATTAATAATACCCTTTTCAGAGGCAGTAACTCTATTGAATCATGGTCTTATTTTTAAAAGCATTTTGCTATATATTGAAAGCATACAAATTCAAACTAAAACTGCATTTCAACCTTTTTATATAGCTTCCCTGGAAATAAAAAAAATGATAGAATTTCTGTTGTAGCAACCAGCAGCCGTGATTTAATAATACTCATCAACAGAGGTGAAGGTATCGGCTGTCTTGCGTTAATTAGTCGTTCCATCTTCTATTCTTTTTGTGTTCCACCCATCCAACCCCCTTTTCTCTTTCTAAATACTTCCTTTTTCCATTTCCAGTTCGTCTAATTAAGACGCCCAGGTGAGGAGATTTTCTCGTTGTATTGTGCAGTACTCGTAAATTTTAGTAAGACTTCCTTTTTGTTTAAAAAGCTGCTTAGAAGCTGGAACGTGCTGCAACTTGTTTCTTCTTTTAGTAACGGTCTATAACTATCATAGTTGGTGCTTGGACACATTCTTTCATACCGTTCTGTTTCAACAATGTTGCCATATTAGGTCATAATATCGTAAAAATATTTTTGTTTTTAAGGAAACATCATTACTACGGCCGTGGAATGTGTGAAATTAGCAAAAAAGCGTCGTGTTCCATTATTATTTAAATTTCACCAAAAGCAATTCCACTTCTGTCCCCTCTTTTATACATACATTTTGAACAAACGAAAGAAAAAACAAAAAACAACATTCTCACCTTCATTTGTTCCTTTTTATACGGCGGATCAACCAATATCTAACCTTCTACTATGGTTCATCCGCGGTGGCTCAGTGCTGGAGCGTTCACCTCTGGTGCATGGGGTCCCTGGTTCGATCCCAGTTCGCACCAAGTGGACTTTGTGGTGGACAAACATAATGTGTTTGGGTTTTCTCGAGGTTCTTCCGTTTCCTCTCACTTTATTCATTCTACCATTTCATTCATTTCTCATCATTAGATTGGTGTCTCCTTTGGCCTACACGACATAACCGCGGGACGTAAAGCTTAAAGATTTCATTTCATTTTACTATGGCTCATATCTGAAAAGTATTTACACGGACAAGACACGCTTATCAAGACCAAATCGCCACATCTGAGAGCCACAATAAAACTTACACTAATTGTTAGTGCTATGTTAGTGTGGTCAGTAGTAGACGCATAACGGTATTACCCCTACGTACGGAAAGTTATTAACAAATCTAAGTCGCTATTCTCCCTTGACCTTAAGCCAAAATCAATATTTTTACAAATAAGCTTTGGGAAAATAGAAAGGTTATCCTTCAGTTAGTGTTACGTGAGTTCTGGTTAGCATAGATGCACCCAGGGAGGCGAAGAATCGATCGCCCTCCTCAACAGCACAGGCACAAGTACTAGAAAAACCCGGAGGTGTATAGATGCATTTACGTATCCACTATGGATCGCATTCAACCGCTCTCTGAAAACATGTGTTTTTCCAGATAAATGGAAATCATCTATAGTTTGCCCAATACCAAATTATAGAATGGTATTATAGAAGTCACCAATATGGAGAATATACTCATCATATGACAAATTATGTATCGAACACAACGAAATTGATATCTGTAATATGAACTATAATATGTTCAAGAAAATTATTGTAAGTTTATTTTGTAATGCACCAACGCTATAATTGGGCTTGCCTG
The DNA here is from genome assembly GCF_964235325.1 of Thermobia domestica. Classification (NCBI taxonomy): domain Eukaryota; kingdom Metazoa; phylum Arthropoda; class Insecta; order Zygentoma; family Lepismatidae; genus Thermobia; species Thermobia domestica. Next base: position 8,103,074 of record NC_137460.1, read on the forward strand.
TTTTGTTGTTGTTCACAAATAAATAAATAAATAAATAAATAAATAAGGTGTTATAAATAAAAACAAAGTGTCATCGGAAGAATCTCAGCTTTCTTCCCTTATCTTTCTGTATGTAACATCATTAATGTTGTTCTTGTAGCACTAACAATCAGTAACCAGCACTAACGATTGACATCATTTTCTTGTGCCCGAAAGCTTATTTGTAAAAGAGGCGATTTTAGATTGACGTCAAACCAGAATCACCACTTTGACTTCGTAATAAATTTCCGTACGTAAGAGTACTAACGTTGTGTTTATAGCACTAAGCAGCATTAACGTAGCACTAACGATTGACACCCTTTGTCTTTTCCGACACAGCCTATTTTTAAAACTAGTGATTTTTCCTGACGTCAAGCCAGAATCACTTTGGTAATAACTTTTTGTATGTAGGAACACTATTCTTGTGCTTGTAGCACTATCCAGCACTAATGTTTGACACTCTGCAAGGCTTATTTATAAAAGTGGGAATTAATTTGCTAACTATTCTTGAGTACGAACACTAACGTTGTGCTTGCGGCACAAACCAGCACTAGCATAGCACTAGCATAGCACTAACATTTGTTCTCCCTAGAGCATTCTTGTAAAAGTAGTGGCTTTGGTTCGAAGTCAAGTCAGAATCGCAGCTCTTCTTTGTTAAGATTTGCCTGTGCGTAGGAGCACTTATGTTGTGTTTGTAGCATTAACCAGCACTAACGTAACTAACTATTGGTATAAATTTTATTGTGATTTTCAAATGTGGCTATTTTGACTTGATAAACGTGGACAAAACTGCCCTCCCTGCTGATGGAGAAGATACCGCGAACGTCTGTGGTGCACGTTATTTCGGGTTCATCACCATTATCATCATAAATATTCTGCCATTATTGGCAAGTCAATTGCCGCAAATGAGAAACTTCCATGTTACACGGTCTTCCGCTAATCTTTTCGTCTTCACGTACGATTTTTCTGTTTTCATATGTTCCATTAATTGTAGTATCCTTCGCCCCTCCCTTTCTTTCCTGCCACCATATCCTCTAGCACGTCCTTCCTGATACAGTTCCTTCTTAGCCAATGTCCCTTCCTCTTCTTAATAATACCTAAAATCTTTCTTTCCTCACCCACGATTTCTAACACCCTCTCATTCGTTTTTCGTTCGATCCAACTAATTCTCTTCATTCTTCTCCACACTCACATTTCGAAAGCTTTCAATCATTTCTCATTAGTTTTACGTCATGTCCATGTTTCTGTGTTATACAGTACAATATAAGCATTTTGTGAATCTTTTTTCTCAACTCTTTATTCAAGGTCCCACAAAACCCTTTTCTTCCTCCTAAAGGCTTCTTTCGCCATTCCTATCCTTGCTTTTATTTCATCTTCACATTTCATATCATTAGTAATAATACTACCCATGTATCGAAAACTAGTCATCTGTTCTATTTTCTCTGTTTCTACTTCTATATTTGACACCGACTGCTTCGTTCCAATCACCATAGCTTTTGTCTTTCTAACATTTATTTTCATCCCATATTCTTCATATCCCTTCCTGAAGTTTTCTAACATCTTACGAAGTTTGTTTTTCAGAATTCGTCACTAGCGCCATATCATGTGAAAACAGCGGAACCACGGTGGTTCAGTGGTAGAGTGTTCACCTATGGTGCAAGGGGTCTCTGGTTCGATCCCAGCTCGTTCCAAGTGAACTTGACGCACAAATACCTCGGGTATGCTTGGGTTTACTCGTGGTTCTCACGTTTCCTCCCGCTGTCTTCATTCCTCATCATCACACGTCTCCTTTAGCCAAACCAGCAATATCGTGGGACGTAAAACTTAAAGATTTCATTTCATCTCCTTCATCTGCAAACTATATACATTCAATCATTCTGTCTCCTACTGAAATGACATCTTTATTGTGTAGACTCTTCTTCACTAACTTTTTTTTTTTTTTTAGATAGATAGTAATAATAATGTAGGTCTAGAAAGATCCCAATCGCCGGTTAGTGACAAGAGCGACGCTGCGCTCTGATCAGGTGCTAATCCCTAGAATGGATGTAGTTCAGCTAGTCGCTGACAGATGGCGTTTGAGCGGCTCAGACCCTCAAGTGGGCTGTTACTCCAAGTGCTTCTTCTTCTTCTTCTTCTTCTTCTTATTATTATTATTATTATTATTATTATTATTAATGTTGGTGAGAGACAACGTCTCTGTCGAACCCCGCTTCCAATTGCACTCTTTTCTTGTCAGCATTAAAACTTACACTCGTTATGGTGGTTTTGACTCCACTGTAAAGTTAGGTCTGTGTCTCATGTATTTTCGGTACTGAAATGCGTCCTAAAATTTCAGAAAAAACAAATAAATGATCATGATTAGTGATAGATGGCAGTTGCATTGCTTTCAAACTTTTGGTTCAGACTTTCTTATTAAAAATCGCCAAGTGTTGCAAAGTAAAACATCAAAAATGTGAGGCGAAACTGCTAAATACACTTTTGTAATGGCATTAAAAATGTTACTCTTTGTAGAAAATGTAAATGCATTTTTATTTTCGTCTTATCAATTTATCACAAGTTCGCAACAAATGTTTTACAATCTACGTTATTGACAGAAGTAGGAGAATCACTTCGATTGATCAGCATATTTTGAAAATGTTCAAACAGTGTTTACAATCACCTCCGAAATCAATACAATGATCATTAAAGTGACACTGATTCATAGCTTCGAATAAAAGTAGAAAAAATAAAGGAGTATGTTTAGCAGAAGGGACTCAGAAGCACGTAAAACACACATAATTTACAGGAGAAATGGATGATGCAAGTCTTAGACTTAACATAATGTAACCAAATCTAACCTAGCCTAACCTAAACTAACCTAATATTAGTAGAAATAAATGAAATCCAATCATTTTTTGGAAAACTATGTTGGACCCCAACACTAACATAACATGAACTAACCTAACCTAAGCTAACCTAAACTTACCTAAACTAACCTAACCTAACATAAACTAACCTAATGTGAACAGAAATTACCAAGATTGTAACATTTGTTTTAGAGAAAAGAACTGGACCTCTTCTGCTAAACATAGGTCAAAATAAAATTCATAAAAGTGTTAATATAATGAAACTACAGAGAAAAGTTTCCAATGAGTATGTTGTCCAAAAACTATGTCCGTGAACCTGGCCCCACCCACACCTGCACTAATTTTAAAATGTCAAAAAAATAGTGCCCAATCAGTGCTGATAACTTATAATGTTAAAAAATGTGATGTTACACAAATGTCAAGAAAGAAAAAAAAAGATTCTGGGAAAATCATGTACAAAGTTGGTGGTTAATTAGTGCTATTGTCAGAAAGTGAAAAGATATAGGAAAACCTTTAATAGCAGCATCATCACAGAAATTAATTGATCAATTATTTTAATGATGAAATTAACTGCTCTAACCTTTCTAATAGAACCTAGGCCTAACCAGAATCTTTTTCTTTTTTTGTTTATTGACGTTTCTGTAACAGCACATCTTTTTTAAACATTATAGGCCTTCAGCACTAATTAGGCTCTATTTTTTGGCATGTTTTAAAATTAGTGCCTGCGTGGGTGGGGCCAGGTTCACGTGAAGATAGCCTCCACCCACTTTTAATAATGCAGCACTAATTTTGAAAACTATTCCAAAAATTAGTGCTGACAATACCACATAGAAAGAAAATTAGTACTATGTATATTATCATAAAAATGAAGGATCGATTATTTTCTTTGATGAAGCCGCCAATAAAGACTTTCCAATATATTTAGCCTTCTGGTAATAGCACTAATTTTCTTTTTATGCGGTAACATCAGCACTAATCCAACACTAACTTTGTGTAAGGGTTTGATCTCAGTCGGTTGAGTGGGTGGGGCTAGGGTGAACTTAGCCCCAATCAGAATCTATTTTGTTTGTTTGTTTTTTGACGTTTCTGTAACAGCACATTTTTAAAACACTACAGGTCGTGAACACTAGTTGAGCACTACTTTTTGGCGTTTTAAAATTAGTGCCGGTGTGGGTGGTGCTAGGTTCACGAACATCTAAAAGCTTATCCAAAAAAGCAATCATATTAGGTGAAAATTACTTTGACATTGTTGTAAAGAGAACGTATCTAATTCTATCATAAAATTCCTAATTTTCCCTTTGTATGAAAGCTCTATTTAAAAGAAAAAATATTGAATATTTTTAAATTTAATGTAACAGGGTTATGTCCTATAGGTTAAATTAGACTTTTAATTAATTAAACTAAATTTGAAGGAATATGAAATAATTTGCCATAATGAGAATGTGGAAGGAAACGGGCGAATACCGCGAAGCCCATGAAGTGAACCTATCTTGGGCATGGCGATGTACCACAAAATGTAAATAAATAAACTGTGATACACAGCTTAAAAGAAATATCGTGGTAGAAGTATCAATTTAGTCCGGTAGATGTAGTGTGGATCGCTGCAGAGTGTTTGCTGACGTCTATCAGTGAGATGACTAACTTCTACTACCTTTGTTTCAATAGTAGATAATGGAATATGGATATCTATCGTTAAAGCAACCGTTACTCATTAAGATATTAATGGATTGAGTCCATTAACGTACTCAAACCGAGATAATATCTCTACTTGCCTCTTACAAGCTACAGAATTCAAAAATTTGCTTTTGTTTCAGAGTTATTCTACTGAGTAACAGAAGGAGGTACTAACATTATAATGTTATAAGTCCAACTTGATTGGCTCTAGCAACACTGAAACAGAAATTTGATCATAAATCACCTAACACACCCTCTGTCGTTGTTTTTTCCAGAAAGACATGGTATTCGTGTATTCACCGGTGAGAAGCATTAAATTCAGTATCTCATTAGTTACCAGTGATCTGTATTTTACATTTGAACAAAAACTTAGGGAACAGCAATAAAATGGCAAATAGAAACAATGATTACATTAAATTGCATTTATTCATGATCTATTATAGAAAAATGAAGATGACTACGTTTGTGACGTAATAACTCTCCATCAAATTTTCAACATAGATGAGTTTCGGGCCTGGGATGTTTTTTATCATTTCACTTTGACGGTGCAGGTTAGGGAAGTGGGATATATAAAAATTATCGAGAATGATCGATATGAGTGTCGAATCCATTGTTTTCGGGGTCGCTGAGATGAACACTTACACTTCCGATGCCATTTAAATCCAAATTCAGCAGCCCCGCAACTTGTAGAATTCATAGTTTTCGGAGATGAGGAAAGGAGGTTTGCATTTAAAGTTTTTATTTCAACCCAGTGAAGTGGGTAATGACGCTAGTTTCTTTATAAAAATGGCAAAATATGGGATTTATGACTTCTACAATAACTGCCAGTCTTTAGTTATTACGCTGCCATATTCCAATTGCTTGATTTTCCGCACACTCTATAGATTCGTCAAATCAATTTGATTTTTAGAAGTTATTCATATAAAGTGTTACCATTTCTGTGTAATGTTATATACATTTCAGTTTATAATTCATAATTCATGGGCAGCATTCTCTAATGAATAAATGCTGTACAATCAGTGGTGCCCTAGGAAAATTCAATCTCTTGATTTGGAGTTTAGCGTTTCTTTGACCTCCGAGGCTACATGAGACTTGGACCTAAAGCTTAACGTGAGGTCCGAACTATATGGTCTCTCACCTGAGGAGCTCTCATCTAATTTGTATTGATCTCTTTTACTTCCAAAAATATGGGTATTTTTAGACCACAAGGGATATCTATTTAAAAGGTTTAACGTTTCATGATTATGCACCGACACTAAGGAAGATGATGAAGATCAAATGATAATAATGGTCTGCTCAAGTACACGGTGTTTGTCCACCATGGGCACCACGCATCAGAGCTGAATGTTCTACCACTGATCTACCTTGAACTCCCTTCGAACGAAACACAAGCTATGCCTACTGAAAATCGAGTATTTGTTATAGTTGAAGTTGTCATTTTGATTTAGTGTGCCGTTCAACAACAAGGCTATATGAGACGTGAACTTACAGCTTAATGTGGGGGGAATCCGAACCATATGAGCTCCCGCAATCGAATTCGGGTTTCCTGAGCCGAAGAGACTATTTTTAAATTATATAAATTAGAATTTCACTCGTGTATAATAGGTTACCGTAAAGAAGTATGCGCCCACACCTTGACTTCAGTGATCTGTGCAATAGAATTTCAATCACACGAACTTACACGAGGAGTCGAACCAGGGTGTTCTCCAGGGTTAATCACATAACTGTTGGGAGGAAATGTTTGCTTATTAGTGCAGTGCCGTATCAAGATGTAGTCTTTGGGATGTAAGAAAAAAACTGCGCAGTTGAAAGCGACAATTACATGCAGACATGCATCCTCATATTAATACGATATTTTACCTCGTTATTGCCGAACACACTGTCCGAGAACACCGAATTCCAGTCTTGGCATTGGGTTCCCACTAGAAAGAATCTTATCTAAGACTTCACTATAAATCTGGAACATGTCTTTCTAAGTTTGGTGGGGTCGGAAATTTTTATCGTTTCATTCTTATTCCAATGCGATTTAGGGCAAGGAAGTCCTTCCCGGAAATTAACTTTCTGCTGCCAAATTTACTGTTCTGCTTCACAAATTTACCTTTCTGTCCCAAATTTACCTTTCCCTTAAATTTTCCATTCTGCTCTCCACATTTACCTTTTTGCCCCAAATTTACCTTTCCCCTTAAATTTTCCATTCTGCTCCCCAAATTAATCCTTCTCAAAAGTTACCTTTCCTCCTAAATTTTCCATTCTGCTCCCCAAATTTGCCTTTTTGTTCCAAATTTAACTTTCTCCTTAAATTTTCCATTCTGCTCCCCAAATTTACCTTTCTTCTCAAAATTTGCCTTTCCCCCTAAATTTTCTATTCTGCTCCCCAAATTTACCTTTCTTCTCAAAATTTGCTTTCCCACTAAATTTTCCATTCTGCTCCCCAAATTTACCTTTCTGCCCCAAATTTATCTTTCCCCTTAAATTTTCCATTCTGCTCCCCAAATTAATCCTTCTCAAAATTTAGCTTTCCCCCTAAATTTTCCATTCTTCTCCCCAAATTTACCTTTTTGCCCCAAATTTACCTTTCCGCTTAAATTTTCCATTCTGCTCCTCAAATTAATCCTTCTCAAAGTTTACCTTTCCCCCTAAATTTTCCATTCTGCTCCCCAAATTTACCCTTCTCAAAATTTACCTTTCCCCCTAAATTTTCCATTCTGCTCCCGAAATTTACCTTCTTGCCCCAAATTTACCTTTCCCCTTAAATTTTCCATTCTGCTCCCCAAATTAATCCTTCTCAAAAGTTACCTTTCCCCCTAAATTTTCCATTCTCCTCCACAAATTTGCCTTTTTGTTCCAAATTTACCTTTCTTCTTCAATTTTTCATTCTACTCCCCAAATTTACCTTTCTTCTCAAAATTTGCCTTTCCCCCTAAATTTTCCATTCTGCTCCCCAAATTTACCTTTCTGCCCCAAATTTACCTTTCCCCCTAAATTTTCCATTCTACTCCCCAAATTTACCTTTCTTCTCAAAATTTGCCTTTCCCCCTAAATTTTCCATTCTGCTCCCCAAATTTACCTTTCTGCCCCAAATTTACTTTTCCCCTTAAATTTTCCATTCTGCTCCCCAAATTTACCTTTTTGCCCCAAATTTACCTTTCCCCTTAAATTTTCCATTCTGCTCCTCAAATTAATCCTTCTCAAAATTTGCCTTTCCCCCTAAATTTTCCATTCTGCTCCCCAAATTTGCCTTTTTGTTCCAAATTTACCTTTCCCCTTAAATTTTCCATTCTGCTCCCCAAATTTTCCTTTCTCCTCAAAATTTGCCTTTCCCCCTAAATTTTCCATTCTGCTCCCCAAATTTACTTTTTTGCCCCAAACTTTGCCTCAAGTCACGCCACACGGCCATAAATTTCATAAAACCGAAAGTTGTTTGCTTGTAACCTTGATGTATTCTAAATGTAGCATAATCCGTGCTAAGTGTCATTATATATGTTATACATTTTAAATCAGCTTTTATTATTTGTGCATGTAATTGGTTTCTAATTTGTTGATCATGCTTAGTTTAATTACTTTTTAATTTACGGTACTTATATTCTTGTTTATCGTGTCCCAGCTCCGGATCTGATGAGGATGTAAGCAGGGGCGGATCCAGGACCGACTTTCTGGGTTGGGGCGGTGGGTTGTCATACTGCTACTTTTAAGGGCTCCAAACTTTGGGATGGGTTTTATTTATATATATAAAATAAGAAAGTTTCCTGTTCTGGGGAGGGGGGCGATCGCCCCGATCGCCCCCCTGGATCCGCCCCTGGATGTAAGTATTGGTGAACCCTTGATTCGCCGTGACGTAGCTGGGCAAACCGAAAGAGAGAGAGAGAGAGATAAAAGCAAATTACGTAAAGAGAGAGAAAGATAAAAGTGAGTGTCGCATACATGTTACAGAGAATCCTAACTACGACGAATACCACGTTTTCAATATATAATATTATTACTCATAACAGCCTAATGAATCAATGTACAGTAGAAAGTTTGTAAATTGGATCAAAGTAACGCTATCCAGAGAAAAGTATTTCAAGTTCCGAAGATATATCATGTAGGTGTTTATATTGCTTTTGTGAAGTGTAGGTGTCATTACGAGAAAAAAAATCTTTTTGTACTGCATTTAAAAAAATGCAGTACCTCGTTTATCACGTACCGTTCAAACGATCTATTAATAATCTCCTGATGTTTATATTGTGGCACTGTAGTACATGCACATCAAACGGAAACTCTAAACTTTATAGGCTACATTAAGCGACCTTATTATCCAGTAATTCAATTTAATACTTGTTGTTGATTATTACACTATTTCTGCAATATTTATTGCTAAACGGTGGAGACGTTATTGAAAATAAACAAAAAAAGAAAATTTGTTTTTTACTACAATGTTAAAGACACTTCAGTATTTGCTAGACTACTACAGCCAGCTCTCAATGCTGGAAACCGACGGGTCATATTGTTCACCACTGTTTTACATAATATAATATCCAGTTCGTGGCGCCTGTTCCTCAATGAGTCGTCTTCTAGACTGATATATTTTCCCATGTAGTTTTCGTCACATAATATGCCACAGAATCTCAATGGATACTTGGAGAATTTGATGGCCATGATAATCTTTGGAAATCCATGTTTGAAAACCGGTTGACTTCACTCCGAGCCCTGTGACGTGGTGCATTGTCATTTTGGAAAAGGAAATAACTCAAATTCGGACCAGCGAAATAGTCAGCAACTGTTGCAGCTGTTTGTACTAACTTTCGGCTCATAATTTTAATGTAATGTTCCGCGTTAACTTGTTTACTACAAATTTTAATTCGTCCTACTACCTTTGAGGTAAAGTATCCTCACAACGTGACACTTTTAGCAAATTTCCTTGGTTTGGAAGTACACTATCACTTCAGACTTTCCGCTTTTCCTCATCCTCAATTTCACTCCATTGTCATTTCTAATAATCATAAACTTCTCATCCGAGAAAATTACGTGCTACCATTCAGGGTGGGATCCAGGATTGTCTGATGGGGGTGCACCAATAACTATCAAAATAACCAATCACACTCAAACTCTTCAAAGTGACATGTGACAATATTCTTTGCCCCTGCCAATACTGATGCACAGAACAGAGGAAAGTATTTCAAAGAGGGTCGCAAGTGTTATGCAGGAAAAAATGATCTTCTCTCCTCTTGGCTTCTGTTTTCTTACCTACTTCACAAATGTTATATTGTTTTCCTTTGTGAATCCTTTTCCTCCAACCTCCTCCAACCAATAGTTTAAATAGAAAATCCATTTAAACTATTGCTTTTTCGAAGCTCTACTTTCTTTTAAGCCCCAAACGGAAACATGATGGAAGAAATTTTCGGAAAGTGTTGCTATTTTCACTGCTAGCTTCTCATTTTAGATAGTGTATATTTACAACGAAAGGAGGGCTGCACTTGCACCTTTGCACCCCCATAAATCCCGCCCTGCCGCCACTGTTCATCACTCCATGTATCATACCTACTAATCACGAAGTCTCTTCCATCTTTACGTGTGATCACTTAAAAAGTTTCTTGGAGTTGAAGTTATATATATAACCCTTTTTCATTCAATCGTCTGACAACAGTTATCCGACTTATGTGGTAACCTGCATACAGAAGAGATGGCCGTTGTAGTTTCCCTGGAGCTGGAAACTCTGTGTGATACACCCAAGCGATCAATCTCTAGATCCAATTTTGCAGTCATTTTCCTTTTTCTACCACACTGTTCTCGTTAAGAAGATAAACCATGCACTTCTTGCTTCTGTATTATTTAACAAATCGCAATATGTTGCATACCTAGAATTTTGGCGATTTGTCTATTTCAGTAGTCCTCTTGTTGCAGTGTTAGAATTCGACCTTGTTTACGAGGGCTTGCGTCACACACTTTCCCCATATTTCTAATTTCAAGGGAATAATGAGATTCTTTAACGTCTTATAATGTGCGTGAGGCACTTCCGTCTACAATGTAAAGAAAATAGACACTTAATGATATAAAATTTTCATTAAAAATGCATTTACTTTATAATGCTCCAGAAAACAAGCAAAACAAATGCACTCTTATTGAGTAGGCTACAGAGACAGCAAACGGAGAGTGTCGGAACCACTATAACAAACAAAATACTCCTGCAATCCTCCTCAAGATTGTTACAGACACCAAGTAAATATCATTACGTTACGAAATGGCTTATTTAAATATCAGAAAACACTTACAGATGTTCTGAGTGGTGCTATTTTTAGTGATAAACTGTGTATATATAAAATCAAATATAATCATTATGTTATAAAATAATTTTAGTAGGACCCGAGCAAGGAGCTGTGTCCTAATGAATAATTCTGGCTACGGACCACCTCTGGTGGGGAGGGTGCAGCGGACAATGCCATTGGAGGAGATCCGTCCCTCACTCCTTCTAGTGTCGTCACTGCTATCGACTAAAGGAGAGACAATATCCAGAATAAATGCTATGGAAACGATGCTGGAATAAGAATCCGAGGAAATGGATGAACCTCGAGAGAAACTGGGGAACATTATGATAACTATTCTATAGACTAAGGTACATCATATTATATAGTATAAGTAAAGATATATATATAGTATAAGAATCACATTAATTCCAAACATAACAGCATCTATAGTGATTTTCTTGTGGTAGGACTAAATTAACATGCACCAAACCTAATGTGCAAGAGATGGCGAAAATTATTATTATTTTATTTTCGTACACGTTTGATTAATTTTCGACCCAATTAATAAAAGAAACCTGTACAAGAAAGTAACTTTATCTTGACTCCTAATATACTTTTTCTCAAAGGATTATCATTTCTCAATGTTAGTGTATTTTGGTAAATGTTTGTATTATATTTCAAAGTTAGGACATCCTTGTTAGTTATATTTATTGTAGGATGCAGTATTTTAATTGTGCAATGTAGAAGTCGCGAGGATATAATGGAAGAAGTCAGGACAGTCTTTAGCTAGAGTACTGAGTCTTTGTTTACCTATGCTTTCGGAATTTTACGAGCAGAATATATCGTCTGAACGTTCGACTCTATATTCTTAGTCAGGCGCGTAATCAGAATTTTTTTTTATTTGGAGAGTTCCAACTTTATTTTGGTTGGTTGGGGGGATTAGAATTTTTAGATTTCTGGGCTTTCGGCATCTAAGGCTTATTTAACCCTTCACGTCCCTTGACGAGCACACAATTTGGGAAAGGAAGGAAGCTGCCTGGGATCTCTAAGTTAGGTACCATCCCGGAATTTGCCTGGTGTGAATGAGGAAAACCCAGGAAAACCTCATTCAGGGTGGCTGGACTCAAAAAGCGTTTTACACTTTTCCGACCGAGTGCCCCCACCGGGAATCGAACCCGGGACCGCTCGCACCGAAGGCTAGAGCGTTAGCGAGTAACCACTTGAATTGGGGGGGGGGTTCTATAATACAAGCCACTATGTTTATGTAGTATTGAAAGGGAATTATGATGCAACCGAAAAGACGATAAAGAAAGTACTTCCAGCTATATTTTCAGAAGAAAATGATAAAAACTAAATTGTTTTTAAAAGAGAAAGTGGACAGTTGAAGTGTAAGGTCAATGTTTTTGTTACATCAACATTTCCCTCTTAAACAAGCGTCGTTTCATTGAGAAGATACATAAATGTATGTAGAGATAGAAAGTTTTGGAGGGTCCGGACATGCATTCTTATGCGTAGTTTCTTGAGAGAATCTAGAAAGACTTTTTTTTCTTTGTAAATGGAAAAACTGATACTGAATGATAACCAAGCCACCAAGTAAGGTGAAACTGGTAGCTTACCCCCATCAAGCTTTTTGCTATAGTACTATAGCAAGATGACAGACATGACAGGCATAGTATCATCATCATCATCATTATAGGTATTTTGCCATTAGTGTCAGGGGTCTTTCCTGATAAGATAGTAAAATCGGCCCTTGATCCAAATTGGGTCGCTATTGGCCAAAAAAGGTTATCCTTGACCTAAAACTACCTCAAAAAAAAAAAAAAAAAAAAATTACCTACAACAAAGTTATACACAGCTCGCGGTAGAGAGCGCCACATGCAAGAGTCAGTTTAAGTGAAACCACTGTAACGGAGATATATTTGGTGTTTCTATTCCGAAATGGACACAATCGAAGCAGCCAAACAACGGCAGAAGCAGGAGAGACGCAAGACAAAGGAAAATTGTGAACTTTGGCAGAATTGTTTGAAGAGACCCTCAACTTGAGGGCCATAAAATGATGGGAAAACTATGCGAAAAACACGTTTGTTTGCAGTTTTATTTCTTTTTGACAATGTTGCCATCATTTTCAGGGTCAGGAAAAAATATATGTTGTACCTAAGGGTAAAACAATTTTTTAAGCAGAAAATCAGAAACGTAATTCCCCTCAAAAAAAAATTTCTAATACAATTTTTTGAAATTTTCAACAAGCAAAAAAATAAAAAAAATACGCATTAATGATTTTGAAAATAATTGCACATTTATATCTAAATAGTATCTACAATCTGTGAAACTTTCAAAAATGTTGCACTATCCCCACCAAAATTTAAAAATATTCAATTTTCAGCATCTTTGATACGATAATTCGGTAAGGGGAGGAGATAGAGGGTCAAAAATTTTTTTGAGGTAGTTTTACGTCAAGGGTAACCTTTTGGGTCAATATCAACCCAATTTGTATCAAGGTCCGATTTCACTATCTTACTAGGAATGACCCTTTCCGCTACTGAGAAGCTTCCATGTTGCAATCGTCTTCACGTACGATTTTTCTGTTTTGATATCGTCCATTAATTATAGTCTCCTTCGCCCCCTCCCTCTCTTTCCTGCCACCATACTCTCTACCACGTTCACCATGATACAGCTCCTTCTTAGCCAATGTCCTAACCACCTTCACTTCCTCTTCTTAATATTATCTAAAATCGTTCTTTTCTCCTTCATCATTTTTAACACTCATTTGTTTTCCCCTCAACCCAGATAATTATATCCATTCTTCTCAACACCAACATTTCGAAAGCTTCCAGTCTTTTTAATCTTTTTTGAGTAATGTCCATGTTTCTGACTCATACAGTTCAATACTCCACACAAAGCATTTTACGAGTTTGGTTAATGAGAGTGGATAGTATCCTGTTCGCCCGAAGGGGGGGGGGGGGAAAGGGGGCACTTCCCTTCTGGTTCACAAAAATGTTTACGTAATATAGAAAACCACGTACATTAAATACCAGAAATACCAGAGGTAATATAGCAACCATGGTGATATCCCCCTAGAAAATTTTCTTCACTCGCCACTGGATAGTATGGATAATGAGATAGCTATAGCTCTAGTTAATTAGAACGTTGATCAATGCAGTGGTGCCCATCCTCCCTTATATCCATGACGCACTCCCCCCAATTGTCTATCCATAGGTGTTCTTCCATGAAAAAAATATTTTCGATTAATTTTTACACCCCTCAAACATATTTATATAGATTTTTAACCCCCCCCTAAATATTTCAATGACGCAGTTTGCGTCATAGCCTCCCTTTGTGGGCACCCGTGATCAATGATAGACATATTAATCAACAGATAACATAGAACTAAAAGAAAATTACATGCTTCAGAGTAAATCCTCATGTGGTTTCCCGAGAATATCAACAGAAACATCTTTATGGCGTAAAAATCTACGTACGCTCTTAGTTGTCAGTGTTAATTTATAGAATAATTATTTAAGGAGTTTCGTTTACCAAAACTCCTATATTTTCCCTGTCCGTGTGTCCGTCCGGTCATCCTCAAGACAAGAAATCTCAAGAGTGACTTCATGCAACACCACCAAATGTGATCATGATTTAGAGAGTCAAAAGTCTGGAATGGAGTTCCATGATAAAGGCAGTACTAAAACCGGAAGTGGTAGAAATTCACTATATAACTTCCGGTTTCATTATGATATAAATAATGTAAAAACGATTAGATAAACAAGAGTGGCTTTATGTGATCGATTAAGTGTTCTAAAAAATATGTGCAATCTTCTCTCTCAGCTCACTATTCAAACCGTAAATGGGAGAACTTAACCACTTCCGGTTTTAACCTTGATCACCACAGAGTAAAACTATGATAAATAAGGAAAAACGATTTTCTGCAATCAAGTAAGCACCCGAAGAATATATATATTTCATCATCACTCTAATCTCTCTACTAAAACCGGAAGTGCTTTCTGTTTCAATATTAACTAGAGAAAATATCACGCCATATAAACCAAACTCCTGTACGTGGTGTACAGGTAACTACTATTGTTATTCTACTTGAATATATTGTTCACTTTTTCGTCCACTGTATATATATAGAGGAAAACACTGTAAAGTAACAAATCACATTCTTCTTTGCCTTCCTCTAATGGTGATATATGGCCAGTCGTAGCAGGGGTCAATTGCACCCCCTGGATTTTCGAAGTGTGTTCAGTTCTTCAAAATACGCCAAAATATACCAATTTGGCCTCACTTACAGTACTTAATATCATTTATATTAGGTACAACAGTACTATCCTTTACTTATTGTAGTTAACCCTAGGAACACCAACGTATTTTTGGGTTACATGGAACACTAATGGGGGACCACTGAGCCCCACAACTTAAAGGTCATTATTTCTCACGGAAACTAATTTATCTTGTCTGATATGAACTCGGGATGTCTAAGACATCATATAGTTTTATTCTCTATTACTACTAGGTTTCTAAGTACAGTTTTGTCAACTATATATGTGTGTAATTGTATTCATTTCTTATTTATGTCAATAACTATGACCTATTTATTTGTGTTTCTAAAGAAAAACTATCATAAGATCAATAGCAACTTAGTACCGTACAGTATGTGTGCAAAGCTGGCTTCTAATCGCATTTCGGTGGTGATACAGTAGAATGGGTGTAATAGGGAAAAGTGGAGTATATTTCAGTATTCCAATGAATTCAGAGTTGACTTTTTACATTTTCCATCCCGATTATGTTTGAACGGCGAAATTCTTTTAAATTTTGTTTCCGCGAAAAAATGGACAGTGTGAGAGACCTTCATTGAACACTAAGGGAATGTCACCAGAAGAGCAATGTTACCAACCCAACATAAAGTTATAATTTTTCTATTAGCATAACCTGTGAAATGAACATGTAAAACGTTAAGCAAGCAAGCTACTACTTGTCTGTCAGTTAGGGGCCGCGGTGGCTCAGTGGTAGAGCGTTCACCTCTGGTGTTTGTGGTCCCGGGTTCAAACCCTGCTCCCGGCAAGTGAACTTTGTGGTGGACAAACACCGTGTGCGTGGGTTTTCTCGGGGTTCTCCCGTTTCCTCCCACTTTCTTCATTCCACCATTTCACTCATCTCTTATCATCACCGTCTCCTTTAGCCTAATCGGCATAACAGAGGGACGTAAAACTCAAAAATTTAATTTAATTTAATTTTTGTCTGTCAGTGAAGCAAACTAACCCCACTACAGCATCACGAATATTATAAGGTATTCACTTCAACAAACGTACCAGTGCTTCCATTTGTCTCATTTGTATTATCAAATAAAATGTTCAAATCACTGTTTTCTGCATCAAAATCTGACAGGTTTATTTCTGCTTCTCTATCTTCGAGATGGGGACGCGGTGACTCAGTGGTAGAGCGTTCACCTGCGGTGCTTGGGGTCCCTGTTTGATCCCAGTTCGCGCTGTGTGGACTTTGTATTGGACAAACATCGTGCTCGTGGGTTTCTCGGGGTTCTCCCGTTTCCTCCCACTTTCTTCATTCCACCATTTCACTCATTTCTCATCATCACCGTCTCCTTTAGCTTAACTGGCATAAGCGTGGGACGTAAAACAAAGTTTCCATTTCATTTTTTCTATCTTCAAGATCACTACCTTTTATGTCAAATTCATTTAAAAGTTCTTTCTCAATTGAACTTTGGCAAAGAGCACGATTTGACATTGTTCCAATGCTGCTGCAGATTTCCACATACAGTCACAGAATAACCAACTGACAATTTCCTATCAAATATGCGTCTTTAGTAAGTGTTGCAGGCTTCTGCTTGTAAATACTACGATTAAAAAAAATATGATAACTCCAGAGTTGCAGCAGCAGGGTTGTTTTTCATCACTATTGAAATTTGGTTACACACACACACACACACACACACACACACACACACACACACACACACACACACACACACACACACACACACACATATATATATATATATACAGGGTGGTAGGTAACTCCACCGACAAACTTTGGGAGGCGATTCCTTATATGAAATGAAAGAAAAAAGTTCTAATAAACATGGGACAAAAAACGTCTCCTTTCAGAGTTATAAGCCGCCGAAAATTTGAAAATTCACGTGTCGAAACGCTCTGCCTTAGAAACTACAGGGCCGATCCCAAGCGGTTTAAGGAATTACAAAGGAACTAGTATGCGCTCTATCTAAATATTCATGTTCTGCCGTGGTCCGTTATCGGCGAAACGAACTGTAGAAAGGAAATTGAGGTATAGGGATACTAATGGCGCGGAGGAGTAAATATGATATATATATATATATATATATATATATATATATATATATATATATATATATATATATATATATATATATATATATATATATATATATATATGTGTGTGTGTGTGTGTGTGTGTGTGTGTGATTATAATATAAAGTGACATATTAGGTGTTAACAGGTTTGAAGGAATAAACTAATAGAAAATAAAATACTTAGGTACCAATGAAATAATCAGAAAAATATATAATACTAAATATTTAGAATATAATGTGTAGTTCGCAACACTGTAACATAATAATTTCAATGCAGAGCAACCCTGCGTGATGTAATACCAAATTGGTTCCAAAGGAAAATAAAAAAACACTAAAAACTAAGCAAGTACTTTTTATGACAAATGGGAGTCAACCCTGATAATCAGGCCCGTAGCCAGCCCAAAAATGTAGGGGGGCCCGGCTGAAGTTAGTGGGACCCGATTCAACCATATGATAGTTCATCACCATATTATAGTTCATTTGCAAGCCTACTGTAAAAATTTTAGGGGGGTTCAGCAAAAATTTAGGGGGCCGGCCCACCCTAGACCGCCCTGGATACGAGCCTGCTGACGATATATATTTTCAGACTTTTTATCAAATTAGAAATGTTACAAAATGTAACAAAAAATAATTTGTGGGCCTCTCAGGCCTTGTCTTGGTGTCCTTAGGGTTAATAAGGAAGGATATGTAAGTAAATATGATGTACGAGGGTTGTTAAATAAACTGTAAGCCTAACCAAAAAATACTAGAGCTAGACATACAGTACTTTTAGGCTTTATTTATTGAACCTTCCTATGACGTCTCACCAAATTTGGTATTAATATCAACTTCTATTCTGTTGTTACAGGTCCAGAATTACAGATGAATGAGCAAAATGTGACCAAATAGAGAAATTGAAGACAAGACCTCTTATTCAATATCTCCACAAGAAAGGTTTAAAAGCCGTAGGAGATTCACAGCGACGTGGTTGCTATTTTGCGTGATAGTGCCCCTTCATAACCCACAGTAAAGAAATGGGCAGCTGAGTTTAAGAGAAGGAGGACCTCCATTAAAAATTACACTCGATCAGGAAGGCCCATGGAAGCACAAACTCAGGAGAACATTGAGAAAGTGCATGAAACCGTTATGAATGATCGCCGAATGATCATCAAGCAGATTGCTGAGACAGTGGATTTACCTACTGCAAGCGTGGACCGAATTATCACCCAGTATCTGGGAATGAGTAAGATGTCCGCGAGATGGTGTTAAATTTTTTGACACCTGATCAAAGGCTCACCAGACGCAACATTTCAAGGGAAAATCTTCCTCTCTTCCGGACAAATGCAGATGCCTATCGCACTCGATTCATAACAGTAGAGAGGGGGTGGTTCCATCATTACTAACTAGAGTTCGAACAAAGTTCCAAGCAATGAAAAGAGCCCCTCATCCCCCCTCCGAAGAAGACCAAGTAAGTGCTCTCAGCCGGGAAAGTGATGGCTACAGTTTTCTCGGATTCGGGTGGGGTAGGGATGGTGGATTATCTTTCAAAGGGACGAACAGTGACGGGGGAGTACTATGCAGGTTTTCTACGACAGCTGCGTTATAATATTCGGCAGAAGTTTTGTGAGAAACTGACAACAGGTGTACTTCTCCATCAAAACAATGCCTCTAGGCACAAGTTAGACACCGCAATGGCAGCAATTCGCGATTGCGGCTACGTATTGGTTCCCCACCCATCTTATTCACCTGATTTGGTACCTTCTGGCTTTCATCTCTTTCCAAATCTCAAAAAGCAGTTGGAAGATACTAATTTTGACAGTGATGATGACACCATGTATGCCATAGTTGAAATTTTACACGCCTTCGACATTTTTTTAACCATTGGCATTAACGCACTGTCCCCTGACAAAATGTGTTGACTTGTCAGGGGACTCTGTTGAAAAGTAACACCATCCATAAACTTTCTGCTACTCCCTTCATACCTTTGTAACAACCCTCGTATTATCTGCACAGATGCATAAAGTGTGTGTATTAGGGGTAAAAGTGTGGGGGAACGTGGGGGAACGCCCTCACCCCACCTCGAAAAATATATACGGCATCCCCCCAGTTCCTAAAATTATACAATGGGCAATGATAGGCAGGGGAAACGGCGTGACGTCATGCTGCTATCTACCGTCCTCCCACCTTTTCAGATCCACTTTTACCCCTGGTGTGTATACGTGATTGTGTTATGTGTATGTGCGTCGGTCTTTTGTCCCACTTTGAAAAACTCCTGCGGGCGTTTCTGGTGACACACATACACACAGTCTAGATAGTGACCACATATTACGTAATCATAGTTTATCCACAAACTTCCTTCACTTCTACGAAACTATTATTTAAAATATAACAAAATGCTCGCTACCATCACTAAGAAGCAAATTGCTCTTAAGAGATGGAGTTTCTCTCACGATTTTGAAGTAAAACTTAAGTGATCAATTGTGTTCCAATTACAAAATAATCAATAGGAGAAATAAAACACTTATTAAATATTAAATAGTGCTGATCAGGTTTCTTTTTGATATATTTTAAAAGTGCGTAAAGGAACCGTAGATTATAGTATGTTTCCTCAAGATTACTTTCAATGCCTTTAGTATTATAAGGGCATTTACTACCAATTCCGTTATTCGCTTAAATTCATAATGAAAGTCTTTAATTTTATATGCTGGATCTGATTTCAGAAATTTATTCTGCGAATTCTAATGAACGTATGTTATTGCGAGAATGAATTGCAGATATTGATCGCAATATGCTACAAAAAGTTTGGCAGGAGATATACTATGACCTTGATGTGTGCCGTGTTACGCGAGATGCTAACATAGAACACTTCAAGGGCGCCCATGTTGTGGTTTCTAGGGGGGGCAAGTATAAGCGACGTTTCAAAAATAGTTTCAAATTTTGATGTAACTAACGTAAAAATTCTATTGGATTTTCGATATTCTGAAGTACAAGTTCCTCTAGGGGGCCAGCGCCCCACCTTGCTCCCCTGATAGGCGCCCTTGGAACACTTTGCGATATGTTTGAAGCAAACTTGGACAGTTTACCTTAACATCTCACAATTACATACGTTTACTAGATTTTACAGAATAACTTTCTGAAATCGGGTCCATCGTTTTGATTTGCCGTGTGCCCCTAGTATTTATATAAATTCAGTTACAACATTAGGCGGGTATATTACCTGACCAGGATAGCAGTGCGGTTTTGGAATGATGGCGCTGCTGTTGTGTTTACATCAGTTTCTTGGCAAGCGCGGTGAGGCAGGGGAGCGGAGAGTTTTACTCTGCAGTGTATCCAACGGTTTTTAAAAGTTGCAGTTTAGATGTTATGCATAGTCTAATCTCTTTCACCTTAAAGAACGCCGTAAGTTACGTGATTGTAGTGAACCATTCCCGCAGTAATGCAGATGTATTGTGAATAGTGATATATGAATGGAAATTACCAATTTAAGAACAACATAGCACAATTGACAATTCAGTGAGCTTCTACCGTGTATTAAAAATATTATATAAAAACTGATTACGTTTTATTCGATGTCATTATAAAACAGGAGCAACCTGTAAAACGCTGCTCTCGTTAGTTTGTTCGGAACTTAATATAGAGTTATATTTTTTGTTGTAGATGTTTTTTGCTTGTTACTTAAGATGTTCTGCAAATAACTTCAATAACTTTGGAACTGTTTGTCTTAACTTGAACCAAGGGCGGATACAGGCTTAATGTTTGGGGGGTGGCCGTTCAAAGTCAAATCAAGTTGAGAGTTTATTGCAAAAAAAAAAAAAAAAAAAAGTAAAATAACTTTAGAAAAGGAGAAGTAGCTATTGTCTGGAATTTCTAGAACAGAAATGGCCACCTGCGATTTTGAAGGTGGCCATTCTTTTGAGCAAGAACGCCAATGTAAGTAATTTCTTGCAACTTATTATTTGACTTCTGCAACGTAAAACAAAAAAAGGAAGGCCTATCTTTTTAGGTTTTATTTTACATTTATAATACAAAGGTGAAAATTCTCAGGTTTTATTTTTAAAATAAAAAATATCCTATTCTGGGGAAATCGCCCCGATCGCCCCCCCCCCCTGAATCTGCCCTTGACTTGAGTATATGCGTAAATTGGTTTATTACGAACAGGACAAAAAGAACTGTGATAGATTGATTACAAATAATCCGGTTAGAAACACTGCTGCTTGCATTTTAGTTCCAAAACCGGCCGCCCGCACTCGTTCGCTGGTCAGGTAATAGCAGAAAGAAAAGTTGAAGTACATGAAAAACGCATAATCCTAGTTATTGCCTAGGATATTAAGAATGCACTACACTAACATTTATTCAAAGTGGTCTCACCTGACTTTTACACATGCCTTCAAACGTCCTGACCAGGGATGAATCGCACAGCACGCATAAATCTTCAAGTCTAAATATTTTACTGCTCCCTTCTTTCGACATTTTAGACTTTTAGACACTTCACATTTCACTGTTTTCAAGATCAGATTTCAAGCTCCAAACAAAATATTTCAAAGTGTATAATCCAGGGCATTCAAATCAGGAGTTGAGCGTGGTCAGGGAACGGCATCCTCAAGACATTACACGTGCCGAGTCCTGCTGAAACACCGATATTAAATTTGAAACATGATCTAAGGCCTGTGACAAACATCTTGGTATTTCAGCTAAACAAATAAAACGCAAGCTCTGGCGTGACGTTGCCAAGTGGTGTGGCTATGGGTAAGCAGACAAACTACAGCGCGATCAGGTGACAGTGGATAGACGTGAATGTGCGCAAAATAAACGTGGCAATACCGCTGGCCTCTCATTTGCTAGCAACATTTAAAAGGAACTTGGAACGCCGTCTTCAAATGCCAAGATGTTTGTCACGCCGTTTAGTTAAGGGTAGTTTACTACCAGGTTTAAGACGGCACACCGTACCATATCATGAAGATGACAGATAAGAAATAACCTGATGGGCTTCCGTATTGTTCTGGGTATACACTCTTTCATTTTGTTTGCTTAGTTTTTCCTAAACCAAGAAAATTTCTCGTCTACAAACAGAATGTTCTTATACGCATTGTGCGCATGCCACGGAGGAGTTTCATTCAGTCAAATTGTCTTCAGCCGTGGTGTTATGAGTACCAGTGTTGCCACACTCCTAGCCCTGGAGTGGGCTGAAAAATAGTACGAAATTGAAACAAAAAGGGCTGAATTCATTATTTTATACCAGTTGTAATACATGGCTCTAAAAGAGTAAACTTCTAGAATACTCTTCCCCTCTACCAAGAGTCTAAATAAAGAAAGTGCTCTTTTTAAAAATTACTTTAAAACATCCAAATAGGAGGATCCCGAACAACCATGGAAGTATATGAAGCTTTTCTCATACGTAGGAAGTATAACAGAGGCCGCAAGTTAAAAGGGAAAACAGTTATCTTCGGTACGTATTGTAAGGAAACCAAACGCGCCTCTATTTCAAAGTGACCAATAAACCTAAACGGTATTATGGCTATATATGAAAAAATACATAAAACGAGGAACAGATCAATCAACTCAAGAGTTCGCGTGTAAAGAGTACGTTATAATAAAATATTAAAATATAAATTATAATTATTAGGGTGCGCCCATCTAGCGTCATTTGTTTCCCGGTATAGTTTAATTATGAATTTTCCACACGAAGTTCACGGCGTTATGCGATGCGACGTCACAGAATAAACGTTCAACATAATTTTTTAAAGTCCAACACACAGTATGAGTAACGTGAGGTGTAGGGAAAGTCTTACTGACACTTTTGAACATGTGTATTTGTATTTGTTAAATAGTGCTGAATTGGGCAGAATTGTACCAACTTTTTCACAAAAGGGGCTGAAAATGCCAGCGTGGTACCAACGGGCCGATGAATGACAAAAAGGGCTGAATTTGGTACAATTGTACCAAGTGTGGCAACAGTGACGAGTACTAATCAATACTAAGACAATACTGGTAGAATCGTATGCTTTTATTAAGAATCCTAGACACACTGCTTTTGAAGATTTTCATCTTATACGACAGCACTTTGTTTTGTTTCTGGGCCACATTTCTGAGAGTTTGTTCTCGCCATCTTTTGACCATTTCAGAGGTATGAACTGCATGAACCAACTCTTTTAATGTCATCAACAGTAACAAGTTCGTCATACCGCTTAACGGTTCAATAAGTAAAGCTCAAATTGATATTAGGGGTTTCACCATCTTGATATTGAGCATGCTCAGTGATTGCATCAATTGCTACTCTATCGTATTTTGTAGATCACTCCATGACGCCATCTCACAGCGTACTAGTAACATTCTTTATTTTACACCTTACTTATCTTATCAGTGACTGAATCGCCTGCGCGGAGTTGGTCAAGTTAACTTGTGAGAGAAGTTACGGGTGAATAGATGTATACAAATCCACATCGTTGACTTAGCATACTTGTAGGTATTTGTCTGGAATATGCCTGGCATACTTGCAGGTATTTGTATGGAATATGCCGTAGGTTAGTTAGATTTTTGTGTCACTGTAGAGAAGAGACAGTTGGTTATTTAGAATTAGAATTACAATTTTATAGAATTAGAATTTTAGAATTGGAATTAGTCCAGTTTCGCAGCTTATTCTGTGTTTTAATGTGTATGATCAGTTAGGAAATTAGCAAATAATCTCGTCTGTTATTTGCATGAAGATATACATATGCTTTGTTATTTATATGCTTTAACTTTCATTTGAATTTCATGCTACAATTGATCTAAATTTCCTTATTTCACAATATACCTGCCCGATTTCACAACATTATGTTCATGTTACTATAAAGGTAACCAAGAAAGTTCTGTCGCTTTTTCACCCACCAACTTCGAACATTGATATGCCACCGGAGACGTACCTGGAAGATTAAAAATAGTCTCCATCAGTACCGAAGACCTTCTGCCAACGTTCTGGAAGGCCATGGATTCCATCGCGGTAGAACTTGGTGGGCCTTGAAAAGAAGAAAGTATCAAGTACATTTTGTACCTATAGTAGGGAACTGGCGTAGTATAAGATGGTTGTCCAAGGAATGGAACAGGTGATAATCGGACGGTGCAATGTCTGGAGAGTATGGCGCATGCAATAGTGTTTCCCATCCAAGGAATAAAATGGTATCCCAGGTTATCCTAGCCACGTGGGGCTTATCGTTGTCCTGTAACAGGAGGACCCCTTTGTGATTCAGAAGTGTTGGCTCCAGAGTTTTTAGTTCTTGGACACGGCTCAACTGCTGACAGTACACAGTTGTGTTGATGCTCTGATCAGCTACTAGCAGTTACCGATGCGCGATGCCTTGAGCAGTCCATCAAACACACAGTAGGACTTTCTTCTGGTGCAGTGCTGGTTTCGGCTGGTTCGGAACAAGTTCATGGGATGCTAACCAATGATGACTGCGCCGTGGAGTACAAGAGCCATTTGTCATCGCATGTCAACACCCTATCCAGAAATGGCTCCTTTCTCAGATGGAACAGCAAAGAAACACAGGTATCTGCTCGCGTTGCTTTCTAGCCCGGGGTCAAACCATGTGAGACCCATCGACCGAACTTATAGTGCTTCCCAAGTTGATATAGGTGCTTCCGAATGGTTTCTCCATTGCCAGTGAATTGTAGTCCTAGTTCCTCACATGTCTGGAGTCTGTATGCCTCAATTGCTGCATGTGTTGATCTTCCGGCACGTGGTACGTCTTCGAGTGTTTCGTCACCGTCCTTAAACTTGTTAAACCACCACTGCACTGTCCGCGTTGTCACGACACCCTCAACAAAGGCCTGGCATATCTTCCGCTCCGCTGCAGTGGCGTTTGACTCTAGTGTGAACTCGTGCAGCATACACGCACTTATGACGCTCTGTGGAGGTCCGCAACAGATCCGCCACGATCCGCCGGGATTGATGGTGGTATAAGTCAGCTAGAACCTTTCTATTTGAAGTGTGCCCCTTGTAGCGCTGCTGTCGATGTATATTTTCACATACTTCACTCGAAAGAGGAGGAACAAGTTGATGCGGCCGAGATCTTTAATTGTTGGATGCGGAAGTGTTACGACAATTAATTATTTCACAGACTTTGTTGTGCTCTATCTTGGTAGCCTTTCTAGGTAGCATGTGATTCACTCGTCAAGATCAAACGACTGAATGACAATTTGGCAACT
Organism: Thermobia domestica; assembly: GCF_964235325.1. Classification (NCBI taxonomy): domain Eukaryota; kingdom Metazoa; phylum Arthropoda; class Insecta; order Zygentoma; family Lepismatidae; genus Thermobia; species Thermobia domestica. The sequence continues at coordinate 8,128,342 of NC_137460.1, forward strand.
CAGCTGAGATCATTCACTTCTTTTCTCTAAGCAATGGGTGGGTTTGCTCCGTCAGAAGGTGGTGGGAGTTGGGCCGAAGTATGGTTCGTATAATTTCCGAGGCCACACCTAAAATAGACCGGCTCTACCGAGCGACTGCATGTTCAGTTGTCTACACGAGCTCTCGGAGGTGAAGGACGGCGAGGATTTCGCAAACCTCTGTTTCGTCTCTTGTACAAGTCGCGATGCAGCGTTCGCTGGAACAAAAATATGCGATCAAGTTTTGTGTGCGAAACTCGGCAACTCCGCAGCGGAAATTTTCCCAACGGTTCAAACAGACTTTTGAGGATGAGTGTTTATCACAAAGGCAAGTCTACAGAAGGCAAAAATCGAACGTGGCAACGCTACCCTAGCCATCTTACAGGTCCGACTTGGCTCCTGCAGACTTCTTAGTTTGAAATTCCCCCTTGAAAATAAATCGTTACAGAATATTTGACAACGTGAAAGCTGAGTTGAATTGAGTTGAATTTCAGTTTAGCGTCCCTTTCAGCAGCGAGGCTATGTGAGACGTGGACCTACTGATTAACGTGGAATCCGAACCACATGAGCTCCCGCCGGGAATCGAACCCGGGTCTCCCGCGCCAAATGCGCGTATGCTAACCGCTTAGCCAGGGAGGAGCTCCAACGTGAAAGCTGTTTGTGAAATGGTATTAAACGCATTTCCTGAACAGGTCTTTCAGTATGCTTTGGCAGATTGGAAAACCCACTAAAAAAAATCAAAACCGCTATACGCCGCACGGGTTTAACCGAACTCATCCGATCGGGATCAAACTTGGCAGAATGGTAGATCTTGAAGTCTTGTAGAAGCGTCTGAAACATTATGTTATGCAGGTTTCTGTTTCCTGAACTATGAGCCATCAAAGTTGTAATCAATTTACTTGAAATTAGAGAAACGTATTAAATACGGTTAAAATAACAATTAAAATCAGTGTTTTGCACCCCTATATTTACCTTCCTTATCGTAAAAAAATGGCATTTTTCTGGATGAAATACCATGTTTATTGATATTTATAATAACTAGTTGAACCTATGCTATTTACACAGCGCACACTTTTAATACGAGTGAGTCTCTTTCCCACTTTTCACTATATCTGTGCAAGTCCTTTTACGAACACAAGTAAAAGACAGGAAGACTCTCAAAGGGAATAAACTGCTATAGACAAACATATAAATGTAGTATTTTAATATATAATGTTGAAGAGAGTTGGTAGCAAACTTGAATAAGTAATGGATGATACCAAATGCAATTTTTTTCTTATAATTCCATATTCAAGTACGCCTCATTGTGGGCCCAGCCTTTCGAAGTTGCCAGCTTGCATTAGGTTTTCTAATCCATATTAAAGAAAAGCACCTGAAATGTCCATCAACCCGCTATACGTAGCTCATCTGCTAGTTACCTTTCACAAGGGTACCAACCTCCTAGTGGCAATATTAAACTAATGGGTCGAAACGATGCCTAAAATGTAAATAGAAAAATAAAGACAAGTCTTTTAAAAATTTGAATAAGAACTGACAAATCTTCACAAAATTTGGAATAGAGCAGCGAAAATGGCACGTTTCCAGCACTTGTGGGTTTTCGAGATGTCATTGTCGAAATGATTGGCCACAAACATATACACTTTTCTAGCATTTTAATATATAGACTAGCTGAACCTACGCTCTCCACACAGCGCATCTTTCACATATGAGCATGAATCTCCTTATCATTCCTCACAACATATGTACATGTCCCTTCACAAACACAAGTAAAATACGTCTTGATACAAATTCGCAAGACGTTTCATAAAGGGGGGATTTTTCGATTATTTTTTGAGTATCTCGCACCGTTTGCAAGATTTGAGCCTACTTCCAGTTGTAGTTTCTATCTCATTTATGACCAGTGTTTTGCATGCAGTATGAAATAAGCAAATACATTACACACACAATTAATTATAATATCAGTGATATATAGAGTACACTGGGCAAAACACTCCAAACAATAAATATTCATCTTAGGAAACGGTTATCCTTCGTTTTTCATTATCATTTGGCTATGAAACAAACGCCTGAGAGGTAGATACAACTCCTGTAGACAACTGTAGTGTTGGAATGTATAACTCGTAGGATATGATGCTTTACTTTTTTAAAACTTCAACGTTTCCAGTGTACCTCTAAAAATGTAATAAAGAAATAACGGCCATGTTTTTTTTAAATATTTAATTAGAACTGTACAACCTACACAAAATTTGGAATCGACCAGTGAAAACGGCACGTTTCTAGCACTTGTGGTTTTCAAGATCTCATTGTCGAAAGGCTTGGGGATAAAAGTATAAACTTTTCTTTGGATACAAACATATAAACCTATCATTTTAATATTATAGATACTTTTGAGATACGGAAAGCATTAACGGTATCCCCATTATTTTAAATGGGGAAAACTAATATTCGATACGGAATGTGACGTTTTGGTGATGCTTGTTATTTCTAGGACTAATTAATTTCGCAAGACGAAATCGTACTGTATTTAATATTGAACTGTAATGAGCAATAAGTATCTGTAAAGTTTGATCGGATTTACAACGCAAATTTCAATATTTTTTAAATATATATATATATACACTCGCAAAGTAAGAGTAAGGATTATACAGATTCCAACTCCTATTTCCGCTTTCTTCTTTTTCTTTTTTTTCTTTTTTTTTTTTATTATTGTGCATTCAAAACTCAGTACGCGTTACCGGGGAGTTGGGTATTGTGGAAGTTAGAAAGAGGCAGATTTTTCAGTTCTATCAAAAGCAGCTCTATTCATACAAATGTGTGAGCACTCCACAAAATAAAAGTAGGCACGGAGAGAGGGGGGGTGGGGGGTGGAAGAGGTATAAGCTGTTATGAAAATGCCTGTGGAATTAGCTAAATTGCCTGTGACGCAACTCTCAGGTGTATTATAACGTTTCGTGTAGTTCTCATCCGCGTTTTCATACAAACCGCACCAACAAAAGAGTCTTTTTTTATCTAGAATGCAGGACATTAAACTTATAAACACGAAATTTACAGTTCCTCTTGTACAGATTTTAGCAATTTCCAAGTAATTGGGTAAAATAATGAATCTCATTACAATATTACGCATATTCAGTAAATCTAATGTAAGTCTTATAGTTAGTGTCGTATAGATGTGAAATGTGAAGTTCATAAATAGGTTCCTGTAAGCACATTTTGCAATTATTATTATTATTATTATTATTATTATTATTATTATTATTATTATTATTATTATTATTATTATTATTATTATTATTATTATTCTACTTATCAAATAGAACTTTTAAAGTAAAGATAGGGAATGTAAAATCTAGTCAAGGTCAAATAGGGAAGGGGATACCTCAGGGATCTCCCCTGGGGCCATTTCTTTTTTCTCTATTTATCAACGCAGATGACATAAAGCTTTTTAGAGTAGTTAATAACGAGTATGATAATTATCTGCTGCAGAAAGATTTAGATACAGTAAATCATTGGTGTGAAAATAATTTATTAATCATCAACTCTGAGAAAACTAAACATACGACATTCACTAATAAAACTCAATATTTTGTTAGAAGTATAAAATCAATGGAGTAGCAATAGACAAAGTTCAGCAAATTATAGATCTCGGTATTTTGTATGACAGACAATTAAAATTTGCTAATAACATAAATGACGTTATGCAATCAGCAAGAAAAAAAATAGGTTTTATATTTTATCAATGGCCTGATTTTATAAATGGTAGTTCGTATGTATACTTGCATAAGACACTTGTTAGATCTAAATTGGAATTTGGTTCAGTTGTCTGGAATAGTCTATCCAACACACTTGTTAACAAAATCGAAGCTGTACAGAAATGTTTCGTAAGGCTACTGTGTTATAAAATGAAAAAAGATTACTGTGCACATGAATACGGATATTGGTTAACATTTTGGGGGCTTCAAGAACTATCAGAAAGGAGGAAAGTTACTGATAAATTATTTATTCAAACGGTGTTGGAAAATAAATATAGTAGCGAATATTGCTTAGAAAATATAGGAATAAGAGTGCCGACTTATAGTGTTAGGAATCAATCGACATTGGTTGCATTAAACTTAAAACGTGAAATACTAAGAAGGATGACAATGTCTTACAATTTAAAATGAACAAATGTTAGGATAAATATCAGAGCATTTCCTACAAAATCAAACTGTTTTAACTTTATGACAAGGGTTCTAGCTGCTTATCTTTATTTTATTGTTATTGTGTATATTCAGTGTATTTTTATGTTATAATCTTTTACTCAAAGAACCAGTCTTTTACGTTAAAATATGACAATACGTGAAAGAGATTTTTGCATGTCAAGGTCAAATTTTAAGTAAGGTTGTTTCATTATTTTAAATGGTAATTAAATGAGACTTTAATTTGCATAGTTCTTTTAATCGTATATTTTGAGACTGATAGCTTTCTTTTATTTTTTTGTTTTATATATCAGTTGGAACCTTATAATTTTAATATATTAATCTTCTGACAAAGGCTTTAACCTGCTCTAATAGTCATTTTACGTTATATAATTTCTGGTCTGTTGAAAATGATTATATAATGATTTTAACATAGTGCTGTATTTTTGCATATGAGCTGTTCATAGCACTTAAAATAAAGTTATTATTATTATTATTATTATTGTTATTATTATTATTATCCTTTCGACAAATCATTTCCATATACTTACAAGGAATAATTCCCAACTGTAAAACTGTGCTATGAAAAGTCTGATAGCAGATGTAAATAAATATACTTCAATACACTAAAACGTTTCAAGCATACAAAGTAGAGGATATGATAGTGAATTAAACAAAACATTAATCAATCAGACAATGGAAAACCACTTCAATTACATGACATCGTGAACTGCGGTCAGAAAATCTAGAAATAACGCTTTCCTAGCCACTGAATTTATTCTGTGCAATGGCGATTGAGGAAATCAGATTGTAGGTCCTTGGGGGAATTCACACCAGCTATAGATCTTTGTGGACTCATAGTTGATAGGCTCTTTGGTACTCATCTAGAGATACTTGGGGAACTCATGTAGTTCTAGATCGTAGACCCTTACATAATCTTTAGGCACTTAGAGAACTCAAGTAGTCCGTGGGGGTCTTCGAAAGATTTATAGTATAAAATTTTGAGAACTTACACTTATACACCGTTAGGTATTCATACAGTCCATAAAACCTTGAGTATTCATATAGTCTGCAAACTAGGGATGGTACCGAGACCGAGACTAGTCTCGGTCTCGTCTCGGTATCGTCTCGAATTATCGAGACTAGACCGAGACCGAGACGGCCTTTTATATACCGAGACGAGACCGAGATCGAGACGACCTTTTATCTACCGAGACGAGACCGAGACCGAGACGGAGCTCTATAAATCGAGACGAGACCGAGACGAGACTTAGGTCAGTCTCGGTCTCGTCTCGAATATTGATATAGACAACTATTAAGAGTGATCTTTACTCAAAATTTCTTTCGTTGCTGTATTAGGTAATATGGGAACAGTTGACTAATGTTCAGTGGCGTATTTAGGGGATGGCTATCGGACTGAAGCCCCTCCCGAAATAGATTTGTGATCATTTTTTCGCATTGCACGTAGAACACAAATATTTCTTACTCGTTCTCAAGCCTCTCCCGAAACGAAATCCACTGCTGATGTGTATAGTCATCTCTGTCGCTCTCTCCCTCTCTCAACATATATATATATATTTGGTCTAGGAATTAATTCGTGCGGTTGGACAAGAGATGGCGCAACGAACGGAGCGTCTCACAGTTCCGTGTATCCACACATGTGTTGCAAACCCCCGTCATCGCGTATCGTTCGTAGTATAGAGCAGTGGATTAAAGCGTCAACAACACCAGTTTGTAGTTAAGTGAACATGGCGCAATTTGTGCCTGATAAAGTGTTTTTGCGGGGTGTCCTGCTGCATTACTTTAACATGCAGAAAAGTGCGACTGAAAGTCATCGTATTTTGGTGGAAGTGTATGGTGACCATGCTCTAGCTGAGCGAACGTGTCAGAAGTGGTTTGCACGGTTTAGAAGTGGTGATTTCGGCTTGGCAGACCAAGAGCGAGCTGGACAGCCAAAAAAATTTCAAGACGAAGAATTGACAGCATTGCTCGAGCAGGATTCGTGTCAAACGCAGGAACAACTTGCAGCAGCATTAGGCGTTGATCAAACAACAGTCTCCAAACGCTTGAAAGCCATGGGAATGATTCAAAAGATGTCACATTGGGTTCCACATGAATTGAAAGACAGAGACGTTGAAAGACGAAAAACCATTTGCGAATTGCTGCTTCAACGACAGAGCAGAAAGGGGTTTCTGCATCGAATTATTACGGGTGATGAGAAGTGGATCCATTACGAGAACCCTAAACGAAAAAAGGTCTGGGTGAAACCAGGTGAACCAGGTCCATCACAACCAAAACGAGATATTCACTGTGCAAAGGTTATGCTATGCATATGGTGGGATATGAAAGGTGTGGTGTACTATGAGCTGCTGCAACCGGGTGAAACTATGAATGGAGAACGTTATCGACGACAATTAATGCGCTTGAAGCAAGCTCTGGCCAGAACACGACCAGAATGGGAGAACAGACATGATAAACTTATTGTTCAACATGATAACGCTCGCCCACATGTCGCAAAACCGGTCAAAACCTATTTAGAAAATGTCGGATGGGAAGTTTTACCCCACCCGCCGTATTCACCAGACGTTGCTCCTTCGGACTACTACTTGTTCGATTGCATGAACAACGATTTGATTGGACAGCGGTTTACTTCTTCAGAAGATATCGAAACATGGGTCTCTGACTGGATCGCTTCCAAGGATGAGGACTTCTTTCGCCACGGAATCCGTACATTGCCTGACAGATGGGCGAAAGTGGTGGCTAGCGATGGACAATATTTTTCTTAAGGTATTTATGTATTTTGTGTTTGTACTACAGCTTCAATGTGTGCGTACCAACCGCACGAATTAATTCCTAGACCAAATATATATATACCAGCGGATCCAGGATATGATCGAGGGAGGCGGTAAACCATAGTTTGACATTCTATCCAGTGTAAAGAAAGAAGTAGGATTGAAGCCCTTTTTATACAGTGTATAGCTGAGCGTCAAGGGAAGGTATAACCCCTTTAACACTCCCCTTGGATCCTCGCCTGTATATCATATCTAATATAAGTAAAAGGAAGAGTTTGTTTGTCTGTGTGTCTGCGTGCTTGTCTTTCTGATTGCCTGTGTGCGGCCTTGGGACCAGACGAGAGTCCAAGAGTTACGAAATTTGGGTGACAAGTATCATGTCCCAGGCCTCAGACCAAGAAGAAGCGTTTTTTTTTTTTTTTTTTAATCAAGAGTGGCGTTTAAAGGGACATGTAAAAGTAGTAGAAAATGACCGATATTAGTGTCGAATACATACTTTTCGCAGTCGCTGAGATCAATGGTGATACTTCCATTAGCGATTACTTTCAAAGTCAGCTACCAGTGCATGCGGGCCGTGGTTTACTTGCGGGGGAGGGGAGTACCGAAACGTAAAAATAATACAAAATGACCGATATTAGTGTCAGATAGCTTTCGCGTTTTCTGAGATCAATGGTGAAACTCCGATCGCATTAATCTCCAAATTCACCCCATTCAGCTGCGGGCCGAAGTTCACAGGAGGGATACCGAGACATGTAAAAGTAATCCAAAATGGCCGATATTAGTGTCAAATGTATAGTTTTTGCGGTTGCTGATATAGTGATACACCCACAGGCCTTGACTTCCAAATACTGGTCCCATGCGAAAAATGGGTATTTCATCTAGTTATATATAGTATTTCATCTAGTTATAGTAATTTCTCAAATTGCACTACGTTTGATATTACATATTTCTGTTCAGTTAATTTAATTTAGTGCGTGGGTTTTCTCGGTGTTCTCCCGTTTCCTCCCACTTTCTTCATTCCACCATTTCATTCATCTCTCATCATCACAGTCTCCTTTAGCCTAACCGGCATAACCGTGGGACGTAAAACTCAAAAATTTCATTTCATTTTTTAATTGAGTTTAACGCCTCTTTCAGCAGCGAGGTTATATGAGACTGAACCTACTGATTAACGTTGAATCTAAACCACATGAGCTCCCGCCGGGAATCTAACCCGGGTCTCTCACGCCATAGGCTAACTGCTTAGCCACGAAAGAGCTCTATATATTTCTAATTTAGGTAATAAATTAAACCACAAAAACACATATATTATTCAGTGTAACAAAGGACAATACATATCACTGACATCAACATTTTGGAGATCTCTAATAACTCAAATGGCAGGAACATTATAACATTAGTGTTCAGTAGTTTTAATTACAAGAAGTCATGGTTACATTATTTTAAGCAGTGTTGCGAACTTAAATAAATTGCTAAATATTATTATAAATATAGTGCAAATAACGTAGCTAAAGTGCAAAATATTTTAAAATTACTCGTAATTTGTTTTATGGTCCAAGAATGTTTTCAAAACATGATGTTTTTCAGTCTTTGGGCTATTTATAATGTTAATGTCGAAGTTTTCGTTCCAGCAATACATGTAAAAGCAAATTGTAACTGAAATTCAACGTAACTGACAACTTTTCAGTAGCACTAGTTGTTCTCCCTAAGCCTTAGGCCTGATGTATTTTTTAGATTAAAACACTGCTTTATTAAAATTTTAATTACACCCAAACTGCATTTTATTTGTTATAGTTTGACCACCGACCACCTCAAACTCGATCCATACCATATAGCTGTATGCAGTTATTCAAAGACACAGTTAGTAATACACATTGTGTTGATTTTTTTTTGTTTTAGTTTAACGTCTCACGATTATGCTAGGGCGGCTAGAGGAGACGTGGAGTTACTGATCATAATGGAATCCGAAAAACTTCGGTCGTTGAACATTACCGCTACCGGGAATCGAACTCCATGCGAACCAAAATCAAGCATACTAGCCATTACAGCAAATGGGGGTTCTTACATTGTGTTAATTTAAATAATTGAGTCAGTGTTGCCAGATTCGAAGATCAAAAAGTAGCGTGTCTGTGCTCCAAAAGTAGAGGATATGAACTATTTGTAGCCCAAATATATAGAAATGAATTATTTGGCAACTAATGACTGGTACTAATGAAATAGACCGGAAAATGTGATGGACATATTGCAAGACCGCCAAGACGAAATTATGATCGATAGACGAAAACAATTTTAGATTGGATACCACGTGACAAAAACAGCCTAGGAAATGTCCGCATACAAGAAATTGTGACAAAATCAGAAACCACTGGGGAGTAACCTGCAAAAGAATTACCTAAGATAGATAGTTGTAGAGAAAACTTGGGAAGACTTCATCCAGCAGTGGATTGATAATGCTTGATTATGATGATGGTGATGATTTTATATCGAGACCTCAGAGGTAAACTAAACCAAGTCATAATTTCGTAATTTTACAGGAGAAGCGAAAAACCGGTTCCTTAACTAAGATCTATAATATTGTTTTTCAAACTATACTAAGTAGTTACAAAGTAGTAAGATGGCTTTAGACTTACATTATTACACCGCTAGAAAGAACAAAGTCTATTTTAAAAAAAAAGTATTCTAACTCAATTTGACCAAAAAGTGACTTAACATAGTCTACCACTAATGTTCACACACACACACACACACACACACACACATATATATATATATATATATATATATATATATATATATATATATATATATATATATATATTGTATAAATTTACTGGGTAAGGTAGAGTAAAATTGGATCCAAAATTTAACGAAGGTCATACAGCAAAATATATATATATATGACTATTTAATACTTCATGTTGCTGCAAAACTACGAAAATGAATACAAAAGAAAACTAGAAAGTTAAGAATCACTTCTTTTGGCAAGAGAGAAAAAATAGATACAGTTAGGTCGAATTACCTATATACTTATATAATATATATGTTCATGTTTCGCAAGTAGTTTTCAATCAACCAACTTTAGGAACTTGTATAAGAAACAGAATGTACTTTAATTTAGACACGAACTATGCGAAACATCTGACTTGGAATCTAACTTGTTTCGTGATGCAACCTGAGGCCACACATAGCAAAGATGAGTGACGTAGCTCCCACCACAAAGTTCAGGAATTTCGTCTTATAAGGTGTCAATTAAACACGTAGATGTGAAACGGTAATAAAGCATTTGATCAATTTTAAACAAAATATATTGTAGTAATAATTACCCTATTTGTTCAGATAATGGACGTTATATTATGTTTTTAAAATGACAGTCAAAACATAATGTATTGGATAATAAATGAGAAATTGTAAAATTTCAATTTCGGTACGATTAAATACATTCATGCTGCTGTGTGTTGCGTTATCCGTTAGAATGTATTGAACAATTCTACTGCAGTTAATTTAATAGAGTTTAATTGTATAGGCAGTACTGAGGCCATATGAGAAAGTCTTTTGCTGAAAGTGAAATATGGGTTACTATTAGAATTTTATCCCAGATATGATATACCCACTGATGATTGAAACTGGAACACACGCATGGAAGGCATCAGCGCTAGCAAATAAGGTCTGAAGAGGTACACCATACTATAATTCTAAGTCAAGAATAAGGCCAAAAATAAGAAGCAGAAACGACAGACTTTACAATAATAATACTTTTACAATTTTAATTTCACCTATTTATTTCGAGACTTTCGAGACGAGACCGAGACGAGACCGAGATTTGGCCCTCGAGACCGAGACCGAGATCGAGACAAGCATTTGTTGACCGAGACGAGACCGAGACCGAGACGGCGATTTTTCACTCGAGACGAGACCGAGATCGAGACAGCTATTTTAAAACCGAGACGAGACCGAGACTGTACAAAGTCTCGTCTCGTCTCGTCTCGATACCATCCCTACTGCAAACACTTGAAGTCATATTGTGTAGACATTTGGGAAACATACAGTAGACTCTCGACTATCTGACTTCAGTAGTATTCGGCCTAGCTAGAGAGAAACAATCAAGTAAGTCTCGTTTCATAGTATGAATCTACGGTAGACTTTCAAACTATGCGAATTCAATATTCAAACTTGGAATAGTGTATCTATAAGTATTGGTTGCAATATAGCCTATTTCTCTAACGTTGAATCCATATCAAAATCTATTATTCACTCTCCCTTACAGTTTATATGCTATGGCGATATAAGTTAAAACCGGAAATAGTTAATTTGAACCACTTCCAGTTTGAATAGAGGGTTAAGGAGGGAGAAACAACATTTTCTTAGGGTGCTGAATCGATTGCAAAAAGGAAAAAAGAAAGAAATAGAAAAAAAAACACTTCTCAATTTTAATTGCGTTTCCTCCATGAAAATCTCAAACCAGAAGTACCAGTAAGCTTAACTTTCCGATTTCGATATAGTATTGCAGGCTGTGATGATATATATACGATTGAGACATTGTATCGATTGCTATAATAGTTTGTAGCTATCTGTTATTATTTCTATTCTATGATGATAAAATTTGAAACCGGAAATGTTTAATTTAAACCACTTCCGGTATGAACAAGAGGTTAACGGAAAAGATGAAACCTATAATATGATAAAAGGGTGTTATTTTGGTACTTTGGATAATATCGTGAAGATTGTAACCGAGTATTGAAAGGTATTCCAGTAGAGGCCTTCCAGCACCGCTTTAGAGAATGGAAACAACGCATCGATCGCTGTGTAGCTGCTCAAGAGTATTATTGTCAAGGAGATAACCTTGATTTGTTAAAGTAATAAAATTTATTGTTCACAGAAAATGTCTCATTACTCTTCTATCATATGTGTTAAGTACATAGCATATGTTCTATTTGCGCTCAAGATCTTATAAAATTTAAACTTCCTTAGAGATTCGTGCAGTCTATAGGCCCTTGTGGACTTATATCCTTATATTCTAAAACTCATGCAACCTATAGACCCTTGAGGAACTTATAGTAGATAAGCACTTCGGAAACTGATTTCTTCACTGACACTTGGGGGAACCATCCAGGGGCTGTTCAGAAAGTAATGAGACTGGTCGCCACAGCGCGCTTCCCGTTAAGGGAATTTGTAATGGGTTATATAAGCTAAGCAGTGCATTGGACCGTCCGAGCTCTGATGCAGTAAAGATCATGCGTGGCGCAGAAGATGTTTTTTCAGATTTTGTCATAGCATATTTTTAGAAATAATTTTGTAAACCGTTGTTTTGCACATGTTGAGGTCTTCAGCGATTAACCTTACACTCAAACGACGATCGGAGTTCAGAAGATTTTTCACTTTGGCCACATATTTGTCCAAACCACTCGTTGGAGGGCGCCCAGATCAATCCATGTGTTCAATGTCTCTCGTCCGTTCTTGAACTTACTGAAGCACTGAAAAACCTGGGCTCTTGATAGGGCGTTTCTTTGTCCTCTTGACCTAGGCAAATGTCTCGAAAGCACTTTTGCCCAGGTGAAAGCAAACTTTAATGCGAAAGCTCCATTTGTTGCGTTTTCTGTCGTGACAAAAACTCAAAAACAGCTTTTGTTCCACGCGTGATCCTTACTGCATCAGAGCTCGGAGGTGACTGATGCCCAGTGCGTTGTTTAGCTTAGACTCCCCACTACAAAGTCCATTGCCGGGGAGTGCGTTCTGGACAGGCCCTGTATGGTCTGAAGCTCTTGGGGACCTACAGGCCTTTGGAGTCTGATATATTCTATAGTCCTTTTAGAACTCAAACTTGGGAAACTCATAGTCTCTAGACCCCTGAGGGCCTTACAGCCTATAGGCCCTTAGGCGCTTGAGCTGCTAGGCCCTACTGATATAGTCTAAGGCCCTAGGGAAACTCATGCAGTTCATAGACTCTTGGCGACCCACGTAGATTATAATCCCACGTGGCCCTTAGGGATTAATATATTCAATAGTCACTTGGGGATTTACTGATGTGGTCTGTTGGTCTTAAAATAGAATAGACATAAAAATGGAGTGAAATACGAGCTGTTATCATTTGCTGTAGTGAAATGAAATCGAGTTTCTCTCAGAAGAAGAGAAAATTAAATAGAATTTCCTTTATCTGTCTCTGCGAATGAATAATCTTCTCGTTTTCTCCCTCTTAATACATAAACAAATGAAGGGAAGGAGTGAATGAAAAGACTTAAGAATAGGACAGATAAAGAAGTTGGCACAAGACAGAGACTATTGTTTAGTGAGTTCTCCGCACGAGGGCGTGTGCAAACAAAATGTCTTCCAGTGACTCCGATCTCTGCTTGTTTTTTGTCTTTTCTCCTCGCCTCTCTCTCTGCGGAAGCTGTTCCTCAGAAGTCTTCGGTTCAAAGAAAGGGAACTTGGCTATAAATCCTCTTAGAATTCCTTCTGTTTTACTCTCGCCCCCCTTCCAAGGCAAAGTCGCTGTTTGTGATGGCGACGCTGAAGTTTTGTATGTGTTAGTGTGCTCTGTACCAAACAAGGATGCCAACTTTACTATTATTATCGAGGACAAGCCACAGACATTATTTTCTAATTGCAGCCTCTTACGAGAAGACACAGGACGTTTCCCTAAACTACTTCTTATATAAGCGGAGGTGGTAAGGGCGCCCATGTTGTGGTTTCCAGGGGGGCAAGTATAAGCGACATTTCAAATATAGTTTCAAATTTTGATGTAACTATTCTAAAAATTCTATTGGATTTTCTATATTCTGAAGTACAATTTCCTCTAGGGGCGAGCGCCCCACCTTGCCACCCCTGATGGGCGCCCTTGGGAGGTGGATCTGCTTAGGAAAATACTGTAGCGATATGAGATGAAAATCGAGTTTCAAAATTTATTTTTCAGCTCTTTTTTTTCTGAGGAGGGTCGATACCACAAGACACTACGTACTTAGTATTGCACTGTTGTTTTTCTAAACCTGAAAACACAAGTAATTTTATCTACTATCAACTATAGTCTCAGAAAAAAAAATATAGAACTATTTTCTGTATATAAGAAAAGAAAGTACATATAAAACTTAAGACCAAACCTTTAGGTTACATCATCAGTTAAGCTACTTCAGAGGTAAACGCTCTACCCTGATCCACTGTGGCCTCCAGCTTGCATAAAAAAAGAAAATATTTAGGATTTAGATTTCTAGGCTTCCGGCATCTATGGCCATGTTAGCCCATCACTAGGATTAGGAGTAGCAATTAGATTTCTGGACTTTCGGCATCTATGGTCATGTTAGCCCGTCACTAGGATTAGGATTAGGAATTAGATTTATGGGCTTTCGGCAACTATGGCCATGTTAGCCCATCACCAGGATTAGGATTAGGAATTAGATTTCTGGGCTTTCGGCATCTATGGCCATGTTAGCCCGTCACTAGGATTAGGATTAGGAATTAGATTTCTGGGCTTTCGGCAACTATGGCCATGTTAGCCTGTCACCAGGATTAGGATTAGGAATTAGACTTCTGGGCTTTCGGCATCTATGGCCATGTTAGCCTGTCACCAGGATTAGGATTAGGAATTAGATTTATGGGCTTTCGGCATCTATGGCCATGTTAGCCCATCACCAGGATTAGGATTAGGAATTAGATTTCTGGGCTTTCGGCATCTATGGTCATGTTAGCCCGTCACAAGGATTAGGATTAGGAATTAGATTTCTGGGCTTTCGGCATCTATGGCCATGTTAGCCTGTCACCAGGATTAGGATTAGGAATTAGATTTATGGGCTTTCGGCATCTATGGCCATGTTAGCCCATCACCAGGATTAGGATTAGGAATTAGATTTCTGGGCTTTCGGCATCTATGGTCATGTTAGCCCGTCACAAGGATTAGGATTAGGAATTAGATTTCTGGGCTTTCGGCATCTATGGCCATGTTAGCCCATCACCAGGATTAGGATTAGGAATTAGATTTATGGGCTTTCGGCATCTATGGCCATGTTAGCCTGTCACCAGGATTAGGATTAGGAATTACATTTCTGGGCTTTCGGCATCTATGGCCATGTTAGCCCATCACTAGGATTAGGATTAGGAATTAGATTTCTGGGCTTTCGGCAACTATGGCCATGTTAGCCCATCACCAGGATTAGGATTAGGAATTAGATTTCTGGGCTTTCGGCATCTATGGCCATGTTAGCCTGTCACTAGGATTAGGAATTAGATTTATGGGCTTTCGGCATCTACGGCCATGTTAGCCCGTCACTAGGATTAGGATTAGGAATTAGATTTATGGGCTTTCGGCATCTATGGCCATGTTAGCCCATCACCAGGATTAGGATTAGGAATTAGATTTCTGGGCTTTCGGCATCTAAGGCCATGTTAGTCCGTCACTAGGATTAGGATTAGGAATTAGATTTACGGGCTTTCGGCATCTATGGCCATGTTAGCCCGTCACTAGGATTAGGATTAGGAATTAGATTTCTGGGCTTCCGGCATCTATGGCCATGTTAGCCCATCACCAGGATTAGGATTAGGAATTAGATTTCTGGGCTTTCGGCATTTATGGCCATGTTAGCCCATCACCAGGATTAGGATTAGGAATTAGATTTATGGGCTTTCGGCATCTATGGCCATGTTAGCCCGTCACCAGGATTAGGATTAGATATTAGATTTCTGGGCTTTCGGCATTTATGGCCATGTTAGCCCGTCACTAGGATTAGGACTAGGAATTAGATTTATGGGCTTTCGGCATCTATGGCCATGTTAGCCCATCACCAGGATTAGGATTAGGAATTAGATTTCTGGGCTTTCGGCATCTATGGCCATGTTAGCCCGTCACTAGGATTAGGATTAGATATTAGATTTCTGGGCTTTCGGCATTTATGGCCATGTTAGCCCGTCACTAGGATTAGGACTAGGAATTAGATTTATGGGCTTTCGGCATCTATGGCCATGTTAGCCCATCACCAGGATTAGGATTAGGAATTAGATTTATGGGCTTTCGGCATCTATGGCCATGTTAGCCCGTCACTAGGATTAGGATTAGATATTAGATTTCTGGGCTTTCGGCATTTATGGCCATGTTAGCCCGTCACTAGGATTAGGACTAGGAATTAGATTTATGGGCTTTCGGCATCTATGGCCATGTTAGCCCATCACCAGGATTAGGATTAGGAATTAGATTTCTGGGCTTTCGGAATCTATGGCCATGTTAGCCCGTCACTAGGATTAGGATTAGGAATTAGATTTATGGGTTTTCGGCATCTATGGCCATGTTAGCCCATCACCAGGATTAGGATTAGGAATTAGATTTATGGGCTTTCGGCATCTATGGCCATGTTAGCCCATCACCAGGATTAGGATTAGGAATTAGATTTCTGGGCTTTCGGAATCTATGGCCATGTTAGCCCGTCACTAGGATTAGGATTAGGAATTAGATTTATGGGTTTTCGGCATCTATGGCCATGTTAGGCCATCACCAGGATTAGGATTAGGAATTAGATTTCTGGGCTTTCGGCATCTATGACCATGTTAGCCTGTCACTAGGATTAGGATTAGGAATTAGATTTCTGAGCTTCCGGTATCTATGGACATGTTAGGGATGACGTCCCTCGACGAGCACACTATCCGGGAAAAAGGAAGGGAAGAAGCGGCCTGTTAACTATAAGTTAGGTACCACCCCGGCATTTGCCTGCTGTGAATGAGGAAAACCCAGGAAAACCTCATTTGGGATGGCTGGTCTGAAAAATCCTTTTCTACGTTTCCGACTGAGATCCCCACCGGGAATTGAACCCAGGATCGGTCATACCGAAGGCGAGAGTGTTAGTCACTACGCTATGCAGGGCCACTGCATGAAAAAAAATGTAGTTTCAAAACATGCGTAAAATACACTTTTCTGGTTTGAATCATATATGGACCAGCAAAAAGCATGCATTAAAGGGTTAAGTCACAAACACATAAATAAATTTAAACGTGCCTATCGTCAAATATTCGAACCGGAATGGGCCAACCCGTAGTTGGGATATCGTACAGTGTCTAATTTTATGTTCATTTATTTATTTTTGTCAATTTTTCACGAAAACTATACACGAAGATTTGTAGTCATCAGCGGAATGATATCTGTCGAATAGTATACCTATCTTAACCTTTCAATGAATGAAATTTTCCGTTCACTAAGTTGGCAACACTGTAGGCAAGTGTTGTTGACAATAGAAAAATGAGAGGAGAGAGATAGCTAGTTTAGGAACGTTGCGGACATTGGCTTACTTTTTTTTCTTTTCTTGAATTCACGTGGAGTAAACCGCATACGATTGGAGAGTGTGTACTTTGGTTTGATTATTGCTTTCTCACTACTTCTTTTGTTGTATCGAGAAATAGGCCAGTAGAGCAGGAATCACAAAACGTCGGCACAGACTAACTTTATGTTTTATATTCTTGAAGAAGAAAAGGAATACATTGAAACAAAACCAGGTTCGTTGATTCTTGCCCAAAAATATACCATATGTTGTAGCGTGTAAAGAAAAGGTAGAACATATACTAGTCAGTAGGACCCACAAACACACACACACACACACACACACACACATATATATATATATATATATATATATATATATATATATATATATATATATATATATATATATATATATATACAGGGCCGGATCCAGGATTGTGTGAGATTGGTGCACCAATACCTACCAAAATAACCAATGATACTGAAACACTTTAAAGTGACATGTGACAGTATTTTTTACAGGGGTGTAACCACGGAGGGGCCATCGGGCCCCCCAAATGACCAGGTTTTAGAAGATCATCGTAAGATTAGGGGAGAGGAAGGGAATGGCAATCAGTTGGGAATGGCGATCTGCCCACTTTGCCCTCTTTCGTGACCCGAGGAGAAGTCAAACTAGTGCTAAAATCTGCCTCTTGTAGCAAAGTTTCTTGTGTATTGTCGAGGAAGTTGTCAGAGAAGACTGAAGTCTGCAGCGTGCTGAAACTTGCTTTTGTTGAGTTTCTTGTAAGGATCTGCATATTTCAACTCACGATACGTACAATGTAAGTTGTAAGATTTGAAGTTACTAAGATTCATAAAATGTTATATTTACGTCTAATGCACGACACATAGTTATATTTCAAATAAACTACGTTTTACAGTATAACCAGCTCAACTTTCAAAATGACACAATGTTGGGAATGGCGATCAACGTGATCTGTTTACCACCATGGTGATCGCCATTCCTAACAAACATTTGGAATACTTCTCCAGCCACAAATTATAAAAGAGGCTAGACCGAAGATAGGTAAGACGCCTACTTGAGTCAAACACTGAAACTTCGGTATCAGTGTAATCTTTGTGGATCGTGGGTGCATGCTGACTGTGCTGTTATGGACTCACCACATGGGTATATCTGTGACGTGTCTTTGAAAAAACGTCAATAAAACATTCAGTTGACGTTTCTCAGTCTTTCGAAGAGGCAGTATAGAAAAAAAAAACTTGAACTGCCTATGAAACTATGTTTGTTTATTAAGCTTGTATTGTGATCGCCATTACCAACATGTGATGGGAATGGCTACCAAAATAGCAATATGAGTTTTTTTCCATCGTGTTCCCGAACTGAAAGAATGGTCTTTTTATTTTACACACTTATTGTAGAAGGATTGGAGTATATATATTTACAAATTTGTTTCAATATATTTTGCAAATGAAACTACGTAATAACCCATTTTTCTTAGGTGATCGCCATTGCCCACCTCTCCCCTACCTAGCTTTATTTTTAGATATAAGTTTAGATATAATTAACAATTCACGGTAAAATAGTATGGAAAAATAAGATTTTACCATATTGATCGAAGAATAATATGGTATCTCTTCCTTATACCGATCGGAAAATAGCATGGCATACTTTTTTTTTTTTTTTTTGTGACGGCAGATTACACAATTTACTACGATTTATATTTGACAGTTTGAAGACAAACAAGGTACTATAAATACTACCATAAAACAATGCTATCTAACTAATTTGTAAGTACATTATATTTTTATATGCTGTAACTAGTGTTTTTTTTATCTTATTTTTATCATGGAAAATTTGGTGAACAACAACGTTCTTATTTAGTTTTTCAGTTTGGATTTCTTTCGCTTTTTTTATCTACTTGGTGTAAAACAGGAAGTGAGATATTGCTGTTATTAAAATAATTGGTTTTTTAGTCACGAATAGTTAATAAATATTTTTGTTAGGAAATCTTAAAGAAATTAAGTGCAATTTCAAAGAAAATCAATCTTATGTAAATAGGTTCTGTGTACAAGGCCTTAAACTGAAAGAGTTATGTACAAAGGTATAACGTTTGCTCTAGGGCAATAGTTCTTCGTTAACCCTTGCAATGACAAACTTATTTCAAACCTAATAACTTTGCGTTATTTCATAATGATAAAGTGAGGCTATGAGGATTATATATATATTTTCATTTACTATGCATGCTGATACCTACAGGTAAATGTTTCTGTTTGATTATAATTGTGCGTACGTACTTGTTAATAACTCTATCCCTGATTACCACTGTTATAAATAGTATTTATTCGTCTCTTTGATCAAACTTCACTTGCAATGGTAAATGATGAAAGTTAGCAATTCGTAACATAAAATAATGTATAATGTTTTGATAGTATACATGTTTATGGCACATATAGTTTAGAAGAACCTAAAGTTAATCGCCCACAGAGAACGGTTCACTTCTTCTGACAACGTACACAAATTCTACTCATCTTGCTGAGCTGTTTGCAGACATTTTTCTTATATATATTGTGGCGGGCCGGCGGTATGCGTTTGCGTAGACCGGCACCCACACAAGAGAGTTTTGTAATTTACCAAAATACTTCTATTTAGTCAACCAAAGTTTCTGCAAAACACCAACTATAACTCGAGCGGTAAAGTTATACTGGAAACAGGAACTCAGCTAACAAAACAGTCTGAAGAATCTTAGTATTACACGGTAGCGTTGGCCGTGGCCAAGACTTATCTTCTAATGGAAACAATGGAATCGTTATCCTGATTAAGGTTTTATAACCAAACAATCCTTTGGGATATCTCTTGAAACAAAACTCGACAAATATGTTCCTTGCAGTAAGCCTGCAGTTTATTGGCTCTAAGCAAATTACAAGAACCAGAGCCGGGGCGATAGTGTAAGTACTGTGTCTATATATAAGAGAGTTTAACTTACGTGGCGACGTTCCAATAGGTAGTAAAATTAACTCACTAAATGTCACTGAATAAAACAAACTGACTGTAGCACTTTTCACAAATAAAACAAAACTGCACTAGACTGGGAGGGCACGAATCAGTCCTAGTGGGTAGGTAGGTAAGAGGTATACTATTTGATCTACCGGTCTGCGAACAGACATCAAATAGGGTAGGCTACCAGAGGTTAGGAACAGGTTACCGTTTGATCTACCGGTCTGCGAACAGACATCAAACAAGGAAGGTGTAAGGGTTACCGTTTGATCTACCGGTCTGCTAGGCAGACATCAAACAAAGTTGGTTACCAGAAGGAATTAAGGTTACCGTTTGATCTACCGGTCTGCGAACAGACATCAAACAAGGAAGGTGTAAGGGTTTACCGTTTGATCTACCGGTCTGCGAACAGACATCAAACAGGGAGTAACTATTTGATTTACCGGTGCGTTTTAGGCCAGCTAAGCAATAAACTTAGAGTCTGTCAAAACACACATCAAATAGGGGTGCGACAGAACTTTAGCCGTCAACTTCCTAAGCTTGCCAGCAGTTTCTGGAGCGAGTCCGGGCTGAAGCGAAACTTGCGGAAGTAGATTGCCAAGTTCGGAAGGAGGTAACTTTAGCCGTCAGTTTCCTAAGCAGACCAGCAATTATGGGAGAACCCTGGCTGAGCCATCTTGCTTTCAGAAACAGATTGCCAAGTTACTGTGAGGATTAGGTAGGGTAGTACTTTGACCGTCAGTTTCCTAAGCCGACCAGCAATTATGGGAGAACCCTGGCTGAGCCATCGAGCTTTCGGAAACAGATTGCCAAGTACTGGGTAAACCAAGGTAGTGAGGTAGGTAACCAAGAGATTGAGTAGGCAGGCCTCCGTAGAGGCAGAGAGGTCGGAAGGCAGAGGGATGGACAACTAGAGACTTCTTCGTGATAAGTTCCTGAACTGAGACGTACCTAACGAATTGCGTACTCCTCGTAGTCTGCACGTCTCTGAGGGGTTCAGGAGAGGGACGTTGTCCGACGAGAGAGGCCAAAACATGCGTTTTTAAGGGCCTCGGTCGGAGGTGCGAGCGGCACCAATTTACGGTCTGTGTGCAAAATAGTAACGTGAGCAAACGTTGCACGAGGACCGTAAGGTCAGAGGTTGAGCATGCGTGGAGATCTAAAAAGTACCTAGGGCGGAGCCCGAGGGGGACCAGTATCCTGAAAAGAAAGATTATTGGCTTTGCACACGATTTCGGGTGCAGATGACCTCGGAAGAGTTCCACTCTGAGGGGTGGAGCGACTAACTATTGGAACGAGCCATGCCATTAACATCTAGATTGGCTAGAACAAGGTGCCTTGGGCGGAGCCAGGCAAAAGATAAGATTTTGTGTGTGCGCATGCGTGTGCGTGTGATGTGTAGTCCTTGAGTTTAGGTGTGTGAGCCCCTTTCTCTGGAAGAATGAGATTACATCGAGATATTACAGAGAATGGTACAAATAGTATCTTAAACTATAAACATATACTAAACATAAAAGATTTCAAGTAATAAACTTGAAAGGTTTTATACATAATGAACTCAAGACCCTTCAATAGTTTATCTTACTTGTTTTCGACCAAAGACACACATATATATTTAATGTTCTGAAGAACGAAAAAGAATCTTCTTTCAGAAGCAAAAATGACATTTTAAAGATACACAAACTATATGGGTTTTCTTAACAGTATTCTACCACTAATAATAATAATCTAACTTGTTAAAAGACTACATCAATATAAAAAAAACTAAGCTTCTGTATCGAACCAGAAGGGGAGAATGTTTATCTTAACTGCGGTTGACCTATAGGTCAGAAAGGGGGAACTCGGTGAAGGCAGACAGGATGTCTGGTTTCCAGCTAGGAAGAAAAGAACACTCAACACGAATTTGTATTTTAAAAGAAGTAAATGAAATACGAATTCTGTTGCAGTTTTTAAAAATGTAAAACAAAAGAAATAATTATTCGCAAAAAAATAGTTTGCGAATTTGCGGCACTACAGTCCTTCCTCCTAGGGAAAGAAAAATTTTAACTGTAAGGCAAAAATTTAGATTTTAACTGTAAGGCAAAAATTTTTCGTACTAACTACAATCAAAGTAAAAAAAAATTCCAAAATTAAATTTTAACGATAGTTCCTAGACCTAGTAACTCTCTGATTGAGATGAGGTGAATCATCCTCTTGTGATTCCTCGTTAAAAGTTATTTCACCAGAAGCAGCTCGATAAGTAGCATTAAGAGCTGGACTATTTGATTGTACACCTGCAATGATTGTTGGCTTAAAACATATGGTTCTGATACAGTCTGAATTACACCATTTATTCCTATGTCTACAACAATTAAACTTAAAACTACAATACACACAAAGAAATATCAGAATAGTAAACATGATTATATAAGTCAAAATAGAATAAGAAAATACATGATTACTTTGTCTTATCTGCCATTCTTGTTCATTAATTAATTTTTCAACATCCTCAACACGATGGCTGGCATATTGTAAATCTGTAACTTTGTGTATGATATGATTTAACGGTAAGGTAAATTCCATATTCTTAATATTGATCTTTGAGTTTGAGAATATACAACAATCAATGCTATCATTTAGTAGTGGAAGCAAATCTTTACTTGTACTGTTACTTACATATATTTCCTGAGAACTGATTAAGGAATTTGGACCATAAGCTTTACAGTTTTTATCTAAAGTTAATTTTCCAGTTTTATGAATCAAAACAGTTTTCGACACATCATTTCCACAAACTATTGTTAATTTTTTCTGGGAATGGCGAAGCAAATAGCCATTCATTATTATCTAATGAAATCCATAAAATATTTCTTAATTCTACTATACGTTTGTTACAATCTGCTGGAATTGATTTAACAAAATCAATAAGTTTTACTTCACAGTCTTCATTACTATGTGTAGGTTTTAACGGAAATGTTTGTTTGCAAACCCTTGAAAATGAAGTTAATTCCTTACAAGTATTAAACATATGTTCATCAATTTTACCATAATATTGTTTTGATACTTCAATAATCAAATACGGATTTTGAGGCTGTATAAAGAAATACTTATTGTCTTTAAGCTCAGTTGGAAATGGAATTAATTTATACATATTAAATCTTAAACCATCAGTCAAAGGTAAACTAATAACATAACCAAGAATTTTCTGATTGATGAAAACAATGGATCTAGATGTTTTTTTTATTAATGTATAACATGGAATTTCATAAATGTCTGACTACAAGTATTGACTACGTTTAATAGACAACACAGTGTCATGAATAGTTTTCAAAAGACTATTTGATAATAATTAACATATGAAATGACATCTGATTTAATTATCGTAAATAATTAAATAAGAGTCATTGATAATTAACATCTGAAATACCAAAATTAGAATTTTTAGATTTCAAACAACCAAATTAAATGTATGAAGTTAATTAAATATTCCTCTTTGGTTTTTCACCATGTATATATATTTTTTTTTGTTTTGCTCAACCTTGTGGAGTTTTCGGGTGTTTACACTTAATTAAAGTTCTAGATGAGATTACTCAGAACATATACCAAAAGTTTTTTTTTTAAAATATAATCAAGCAAGCAGACAAGGAGAGAGGATGTCTCATGATGGCTGCGAACAAAAATGGAAACTACACTACTTACTAATAAAGTCTACTAATATGATCTACTAATAATATAGCTTTAACCTATTAGCATGAACTACAAATGTTTTTCTTCGATTAGCAATAGTACAATTAACACCTTTAACTTTAACTACTTTGTATGGACCGATCCACTGTGAACCCAATTTCTTGGATCGTCCTCTTCTAACAGATTCATCTTTAAGTAACACTTGATCGCCTACCTTAAACAATTGTTCTTTATGAGAGGCGGTCTTATCATATTGTTCTTTGTTTTTAACCTTAGCGTGTTTCAGTTTTGATCTAGCTAACTCGTAACTGTTCTGAAGCTTCTGCTTTAGTGTTTTGATGTAATCATCATACGCGTAATTAATGTCGGTAGTTTGTTTCTGTAATATACCAGGGATGTTAGCCATCCGGCCAAACATCAACTCGTGTGGAGTATAGTTAGTTACTGAATGCGGAGTTGTATTGTAAGCAAAAGCAGCGTATGGCAACCAGACGTCCCAGTCCAGTTGATTTTCAGACACATAATGCCTCAGATACTCAGCAAGAGATCTATGAACTCTTTCAACGAAGTTAGCTTGAGGGTGGAATGCACTAGTATGTAGTTTCCTAATCTGGAACATGCGACACATTTTCTTAAAGGTATCGCTCATAAAATTAGTTCCTTGATCGGTTAAAATGGTTTGGGGTATACCGAAAACACAAACAAATTTCGTCACAATGGCTTCAGCTACGGTTTCTGCATCTTGTTGCTGTAGGGGAATGGTCACTAAATATTTCGATAATTCATCTTGGCATGTTAAGATGTATTTGTTTCCGAGAGAACTCTCAGGAAACGGCCCTACAAGATCTAAAGCACATTTCTCAAATACTACTTCGGGAGTGGTGGTCAAAACCATGGGAAGTTTGACATTAGGTTGGGTGAGTTTGTTCTTTTGACACGACTCACATTTCTTTATGTATTCTTCGACATCGGTGTTTAGTCTTTTCCAAGATTTCGGATCGATATTGTTCAATTCTAAGTACGATTTGATTTTAGCTATAGTTCGATGAATACCTTGGTGTCCACCGGTAGGAAGGTTGTGAAACTCTTTCAAAATCCTACTCTTTGTTTCTTCGTCAAGGGTAGAAGGTTGACCTTCTGGATCGGGGTCTAAATATGCAATACGACTCAATGCATCAGCATTGGTATTACGGACACCTGCTTTGTAAACAATCTTATAATTATATTCTTCTAACTTAATTCTCCATCTTAAAAGTCTACTACTAGGATCTTTTACACTAAACACCCAAAGCAAAGGTTTATGATCAGTCACAAAGGTGGTTTCCTTTCCAAAGATGTATGGGCGGAATAGTTTGGCAGCCCAAACTATCGCAAGTAATTCACGTTCGGTTGTGGAGTAATTTCTTTCAGCATTATTAAGTGTACGACTAGTGTAAGCGATTGGTTTGTCTTGACCAATTTGGCCCTGAGACAAGATAGCTCCAATTGCGACTTCTGAGGCGTCACAGGTAATAATAAAGGGACGGCTCATGTCAGGATATTGAAGGAGAGGTGGTGATGTCAATTTTTCCTTCAAAGTTTGGAACGCTAGTTCTTGTTTGGTTTCCCACTTGAATGGAACATCTTTCTTTAACAAAAGAGTGAGAGGTTTGGCTATATTGCTATAGCCTTCAATAAATCTACGGTAATAAGAACTTAATCCTAAAAATCCACGCAATTGCTTGACATTTTTCGGATGCGGAAAATGTAACACTTTCTCAATTAAGCGAGGGTCTGGCTTCAGACCTTGATCTGTTATTTGATGTCCTAAATATGTTACTTCTTTTCTAAGAAATTCACACTTATCAGGCTGAAGTTTGAGGTTGTAGGTTCGAAACCTATCAAATACAAGTTTCAATCTTGACATATGGTCCTTTAAGTCTCTACTATAGATACAACAATCGTCTAAATACGAAAAACACTTTAATCCTTGCAATCCGGATAGAACAATATTCATCATTCTCTGAAATGTTGCGGGGGCACCGCATAATCCAAAGCTCATGCGATTATACTCGTAATGACCATATGGTGTACTGAAGGCGGTCTTACTACGGTCTTCAGGTTTAATTCTAATCTGTTGGTACGAACTGGCTAAATCCAAGGTCGTAAAGTATTTCGATTGCCCTAACTGATCTAGTATTTCTGTAATATTCGGTAAAGGAAAGCTATCTCCAATAGTAATCTGATTAAGCTTACGAAAATCTAAACATATACGAATCTTAGGTTTGCCTGATGCATCCATCTTTTTCGGCACTATTAATATTGGAAAATTCCAAGGACTCTTGCTTGGGGAAATTATACCTTCATCTAACATCTTGTCGATTTGATTTTGTACTTCTGCCTTATGTACCTCGGGAATACGGTACGGTTTCTGAGTCACGACTGTACCTCGTTTGTCGGGATGAATGGGGATGTTATGTTCAATCACATCAGTATAGGAGAGTTTGTCTCCCTCTAAATAAAATAAATCATGATATTCTTCACAATGCGACAGTATTAACGCTTTCTCTTCTGGATTCAAATGGTCTAATCGCAAGTTCTGCCTAAGTAATTCTAAACGCGATTTTAACCCTTTAGTTTGGCTTGCATTGTCAGATTTGCTCAATGCATAAACACTATGAGATTTTGTCATATCAAGAAGTGGTTCAAAATCTAAGGAGATTGGAGGAATTTGTACGTCTACCTCATTTTCAGTCAAATTCAAAATGCTAGTTATACATTTGTTATCGGATGCTTTAACTATAGCGTCTGGCAGGAATACACCGTCTGCCAAAGTACGTTTGGACAAAAATCCTATCCCATTATTTTCAGTCTTAACTTCAATTAGCTTTTCAGTACGTGCTGGGATCTTTACTTTAGTTCCTACATCAATTTTCAATTCAGCTTGTCCGTCATACGAAATTACACAATGATGTTCAAGAAGAAAATCTCTGCCTATTATACCGGCTACATTAGGAGGTAGTAAATCACTACGCATTACATGAAAAGTATGAGTCACTCTGTTCTTGCCTATTTCTAATCTAAGATCTAATGTACCTAAAGTATGGGCATGAAAATTATTGAATCCATGCACTGGAGTGGAGTCACATCTATGTATCTTTCTCAACATTGACTCACGTAAATGGCTATACTTAATAAGCGATAGATCTGAGCCTGAATCTAATAACATTTCGTAATTCTTATTTAAATCCATCATTCGTACTTTAATTTTACCCTTTTCATCGATTATACTCTTAGTGGAACATTCGCATAATTGGGCGTAACGTCCAATTGTATCAGACTTAACAGAATTTCGATCAGGTTTCTGAGGTGGGGACACCTTCGTACAATTATTACTCGTTTGTTCAGTGGAACAAAGGAAAATCTTCTTAACATTATCATTCTGATTTCTACTATTATCAACACGTTTCTCTAATTTAACTTTTGAGGAGTTGTGTTTCGATAAACAACATAAAGACTTATTCTTGCTACAAGATTTTGGCTTGGTGCTGTGGTCAGCACGGCATTGCTCTTTCAATTCACAATCATGCGTGTCAAAGGCGGGATGACGACGCGGTGAGACATTATTCGGGTTTGGTCGCGGAGAAGGTTTGCGCGGTGTACGGCGCTGAGGACACACATACACTGGGCGACGCGGCGAAGGACTACGCGCTGGGCGATGTTGAGTGCGACGCGGAGAATGACTATGCGATCGGCGACGCTGAGTGCGACGCGGAGAATGAGTACACGCTGGGCGATGACATTGAGGACGGCGCGGAGAAGGATCTCGCGCTGGGCGACGCTGAATGCGACGCGGAGAACGGCTTCGCGTTTTGCGGCAACGAGAACTACGCGGAGAAGGACTGCGCGTTTGCCGGTGATGAGAACAACGCGGAGAACTTGTGTTCTTTCGGGTACAAACATGGATGCGCTTCTTCGCACAAGTATGGGTACGCTTTGCACGACAATGATAGGATTGTGTACAACGTAAAGCACAACAAGAATTGGAATCCTCTAATTCGTCACTATTTTCACTACAATGTTTATCATGCGGTTCTTCATGCGAGTCTACTGAATGATCACAATCTTCTAAACAATGAACCTTTTTCCTAAAATTTCTTCTATCCTTACGGGAATGAGAAGAGTTATGAGAATCTCTAGATTTACTTTCAGAATGCTTTTTCTCGGAAAATTTCCTATTTCCTTTCTTCTCTGACTTAAGGTTATGATTTGAAGAATTTGTCCTATCTTCATTCTTAGAATCTAATGGCTTTCGTCTCTGAGACAATATGTGCGATTCTTCAACTAGAGCGAAATCTACTAATTGAGCGAAACTATCATCTTCTGTACTTTTACCACGAATTACTGTTTGAATGCGGGGATCGCTAATTCCCTGGACAAAAGATGCTTTTGTCAAATGATCAATAAGTGAATGAGCACCAGCTCTTTCAGTTTCACTACATATTTTCGAAGCAGCAGCTTCAGATCAGCTCGAATTGTATCTAACTTGCTAGCCCATGAGCTAATACCCTCATTTTTGCCTTGCCTGGCAGAAAACAATAAACAAGCATAATAATCAATAGATCTATGTGTAGCATAATTCTCTTCTAAAATTGTCTTAACTGCTTCCCAAGTATCTACGTTCAATCTAACTAAAATACGATTTCTAGGTTCTCCTAAAATTTTTGACTTAATAAACTTCAATAATACAGGTTTGTCACGGGGGTTAACTAACCCTTGAGCAATTTCACAACTATCAATAAATTGCCTCAACTTAGAACGATCTCCTGTAAATGGTTCTGCAATAACCTGAATTGCCTGAGAAACTTTAACATATTCTGGCTGTACGTTACTTCCGTCAGCTTCTGCCATGATTAAAAATTCAAATTACGTTTCAACGTAGAAACAACAAATGAAATAAATGAATGAACCTCTTAGATTTGCGAAAACTCGAAGGTTTGAGCAATAATGGTTTCTGAGAGGAATTTCTCACTTAACCTAACTAAATCTAAATTTACGATGGGTTTATCACCTGTATGGGGCTTTAAATGCCTAATTTCAACACTAAAATGCACTGCACTTATTTAAACACTAATGAACTGAAATCACTAATGTGCGTTTGGCGTCACGATACAGTGAGCAGGATGTTTTGCTGATTGATGGCCAGTCAAACAACAAAAGCGTCCTTTTCCTTTTTTCGCTTCCGCCAAGGAGGATGGAATGAAAGTTAAACAGATGGAAAAACTTTCAGCACACAATAAATACCACACATGCAAAATGCACATGCACAAAACACAGTTCACTTAAATAACTTAAACTGGTATCAAAGTTTACGATGTCACGATTATTCCTGATAGCCTAAGGCTGTGCAAAAGTTCACGATATCCTAGGTTGTTCAAGATATCCTAAGTTGTTCAAGATATCCTAGAGATGTTCAAGATATCCTAGGTTGTTCAAGATATCCCACAAAGCTGACACCAAATTATGTGGCGGGCCGGCGGTATGCGTTTGCGTAGACCGGCACCCACACAAGAGAGTTTTGTAATTTACCAAAATACTTCTATTTAGTCAACCAAAGTTTCTGCAAAACACCAACTATAACTCGAGCGGTAAAGTTATACTGGAAACAGGAACTCAGCTAACAAAACAGTCTGAAGAATCTTAGTATTACACGGTAGCGTTGGCCGTGGCCAAGACTTATCTTCTAATGGAAACAATGGAATCGTTATCCTGATTAAGGTTTTATAACCAAACAATCCTTTGGGATATCTCTTGAAACAAAACTCGACAAATATGTTCCTTGCAGTAAGCCTGCAGTTTATTGGCTCTAAGCAAATTACAAGAACCAGAGCCGGGGCGATAGTGTAAGTACTGTGTCTATATATAAGAGAGTTTAACTTACGTGGCGACGTTCCAATAGGTAGTAAAATTAACTCACTAAATGTCACTGAATAAAACAAACTGACTGTAGCACTTTTCACAAATAAAACAAAACTGCACTAGACTGGGAGGGCACGAATCAGTCCTAGTGGGTAGGTAGGTAAGAGGTATACTATTTGATCTACCGGTCTGCGAACAGACATCAAATAGGGTAGGCTACCAGAGGTTAGGAACAGGTTACCGTTTGATCTACCGGTCTGCGAACAGACATCAAACAAGGAAGGTGTAAGGGTTACCGTTTGATCTACCGGTCTGCTAGGCAGACATCAAACAAAGTTGGTTACCAGAAGGAATTAAGGTTACCGTTTGATCTACCGGTCTGCGAACAGACATCAAACAAGGAAGGTGTAAGGGTTTACCGTTTGATCTACCGGTCTGCGAACAGACATCAAACAGGGAGTAACTATTTGATTTACCGGTGCGTTTTAGGCCAGCTAAGCAATAAACTTAGAGTCTGTCAAAACACACATCAAATAGGGGTGCGACAGAACTTTAGCCGTCAACTTCCTAAGCTTGCCAGCAGTTTCTGGAGCGAGTCCGGGCTGAAGCGAAACTTGCGGAAGTAGATTGCCAAGTTCGGAAGGAGGTAACTTTAGCCGTCAGTTTCCTAAGCAGACCAGCAATTATGGGAGAACCCTGGCTGAGCCATCTTGCTTTCAGAAACAGATTGCCAAGTTACTGTGAGGATTAGGTAGGGTAGTACTTTGACCGTCAGTTTCCTAAGCCGACCAGCAATTATGGGAGAACCCTGGCTGAGCCATCGAGCTTTCGGAAACAGATTGCCAAGTACTGGGTAAACCAAGGTAGTGAGGTAGGTAACCAAGAGATTGAGTAGGCAGGCCTCCGTAGAGGCAGAGAGGTCGGAAGGCAGAGGGATGGACAACTAGAGACTTCTTCGTGATAAGTTCCTGAACTGAGACGTACCTAACGAATTGCGTACTCCTCGTAGTCTGCACGTCTCTGAGGGGTTCAGGAGAGGGACGTTGTCCGACGAGAGAGGCCAAAACATGCGTTTTTAAGGGCCTCGGTCGGAGGTGCGAGCGGCACCAATTTACGGTCTGTGTGCAAAATAGTAACGTGAGCAAACGTTGCACGAGGACCGTAAGGTCAGAGGTTGAGCATGCGTGGAGATCTAAAAAGTACCTAGGGCGGAGCCCGAGGGGGACCAGTATCCTGAAAAGAAAGATTATTGGCTTTGCACACGATTTCGGGTGCAGATGACCTCGGAAGAGTTCCACTCTGAGGGGTGGAGCGACTAACTATTGGAACGAGCCATGCCATTAACATCTAGATTGGCTAGAACAAGGTGCCTTGGGCGGAGCCAGGCAAAAGATAAGATTTTGTGTGTGCGCATGCGTGTGCGTGTGATGTGTAGTCCTTGAGTTTAGGTGTGTGAGCCCCTTTCTCTGGAAGAATGAGATTACATCGAGATATTACAGAGAATGGTACAAATAGTATCTTAAACTATAAACATATACTAAACATAAAAGATTTCAAGTAATAAACTTGAAAGGTTTTATACATAATGAACTCAAGACCCTTCAATAGTTTATCTTACTTGTTTTCGACCAAAGACACACATATATATTTAATGTTCTGAAGAACGAAAAAGAATCTTCTTTCAGAAGCAAAAATGACATTTTAAAGATACACAAACTATATGGGTTTTCTTAACAGTATTCTACCACTAATAATAATAATCTAACTTGTTAAAAGACTACATCAATATAAAAAAAAACTAAGCTTCTGTATCGAACCAGAAGGGGAGAATGTTTATCTTAACTGCGGTTGACCTATAGGTCAGAAAGGGGGAACTCGGTGAAGGCAGACAGGATGTCTGGTTTCCAGCTAGGAAGAAAAGAACACTCAACACGAATTTGTATTTTAAAAGAAGTAAATGAAATACGAATTCTGTTGCAGTTTTTAAAAATGTAAAACAAAAGAAATAATTATTCGCAAAAAAATAGTTTGCGAATTTGCGGCACTACAATATATATCGAATGTTTGTTGCTGCATTCTTCATTTTTTTTTCTTTCGGATCACACACATGACAACTTCTATGCTTCTCTAAGTCCGCTTGATTGTCACATATCTGGGCACTCCTGTAAATTACGGCAGTTCCATAGCCATTTTTGTATAATTATGTAAGCTAATAATGCTACGTCAATTGATCTGTTTTATCAATGCTTCTGCTACTGAAATCAAAAAGAGACCAATTTACTTCGTGGTAGTTACATTCCAGTTTGGGTGGCTGTTAGTCCAAATTACGCATGCTGCCACTCCACAAGCATCCAAAAGATTCATAAAATAAGCAAATTGATATCTTTATGTTTTGCTCCTGCATGTATAGTTGTGAATCATCTAATCGAAGGAATCAACCAGCCTTTTTGTTTCGTTGTAATATACAGGCTGTTTCAAAACAATACCGACAATGTTCGGGAGATTATTCCTGACACCAAGATAAGACGAAAAGTGAAGACCAACCTGGGTGCACATATGCTCCCTTTCGGAGTTATAGGCTGCCGAAAAAGTGAAAAAGTGAGCTTTAAAGGTCCATAGCTCCAACATTATGGGATCTACCGTAGTTGAGTCAGGATTTCATTTAGAAACTACTATGTGTCCTATCCAGATATCCATGTTTCAGAATCCTGAGGTATTTCCGGAACAAATTTTATAGATTTAGTTGGTGAGCTTCAAATTATATGGCCGTAGCCAAACTACCTCTATAAAAATTGTTGCGTGAGTACCGCAAGATTTTGGAACATGTATTTTTGGATAGCATACGCATTAGTTCCGCAGTGAGATTTTGACCCGACTACGGTAGGTCCCATAGTTTTGTAGTTATGGACCTTTAAACTTCATTTTTTTTTTCATTTTTTCGGCAGCCTATAACTCCGAAAGGAAGCATTTGTGCACCCAGATTGGTCTTCACTTTTCGTCTTATCTTGGTGTCAGGAATAATCTCCGGAACGTTGTCGGTGTTGTTTTGAAACACCGGAAAAAAAATAAGAATAATAATAACTAGCTTATTATTCTTGTGTGGATGAAATTTATTGTCATGATGCATACTGGATAAAAGTACAACTGAAGAGATTTCCTTCGGAACACAAAATACAAGTGTGAATTTGTCATTAATAGACATAGGATTTTTATGCACTTAAAATTCATGAAACATGCTAGCAACTATGTAAATATGTTGAAATATGCACTTAATATGCACTAACAATGAAATAAAAGACAACATTTTCAAAGATGCAGCAATGTTGTGACAAAATTTTGTAGCCGAAATATAATATCGAAGTGTACTTTACCTTTCAGCGATAGACAGTTACACTTTTTATACTACTAACTTCTTAAAACACACAGACTATGAGATTAAAATAACACACTGTTATAAGAACACGATCTTTAGTTGTTCTTTACGTTTGTATTTTAGAGTGCATTTACTTTACACGAAATAATACCTCACATTTCTAGTCTTCCAAAAGTCCTGCAAAAAAGTAAAAATCTGTAACTTTGTAACCATTTATTTTATTTGTATAAAACTTTTAGTGGACTTGTAAGAAAGTCTGAAATTTTGTTTCCAAGCATTTTTTCAACGCCAAATCTCCAGCTGAGCACCATTTACATCCAAACATTGCTGAAGTCTTTTCGGAAATCCAAGAATGGCATTTCATCCGTAATACTTCCAATCACATCACGTATCTTCTTCTGGAGGTTCTGAACATCTTTCGGTTTTTGCTTGTAAACTTCTGTATCATTTTCTTACGAACGATATTGTGTAGCGTTGCCATTGACTCCAAGGATCTGCGTTTCAACGATTTCTTTGGACTTCGTAAACACGCTTTCCTGCACGGACTGAATCACATCAACACTGGTTGTTGGCCTTCCGCTACGAGGCAAGTCCAAGACACTTCCGGTAGGTAGGAACTTATCTTACCATCTCTTGATACTTGAACCTACAGCTGGTTGTTTTTGATATTTTTGTCGGAATTTTCTTCTCACCAAATCACTAGATTTTGACTCACAAAACCAACCCACACACTGCGCTTTCTCTTGAGTTGACACCATCTTTGTCACGTGATTTGCGGCTATGGCGTCAACGTTTTTCATCCGCTCATTGTTGGCAACAAAAATTTTAACATTTCCACTAAACATTACAAACAAAATACAAAATTGTAAGTAGTACTTTCAAAGTTACAGCTTTTTACTTTTTGCAGGAGTTTTGGAAGACTCTGTATATGATTTATACCTTCCCATGATTATCCTTACAATATATCACTAAATGCTTCGATTTATTTTTTGGTGTCAGTTT
This sequence comes from Thermobia domestica, assembly GCF_964235325.1. NCBI lineage: Eukaryota > Metazoa > Arthropoda > Insecta > Zygentoma > Lepismatidae > Thermobia > Thermobia domestica. The sequence goes on from NC_137460.1 coordinate 8,162,486, forward strand.
GTGACATTTATAGCCTGAAAATGACCTGTTAACATCAATACAGATATTACTGGACAATATTTTTGAAAGGAGTAAGTTTAGTATCTGTATTTTCTGGTAAGTTGAAATTTAACCCATGAAGGTACAGTAGAGCGTCGATTATCCGAACTGATTGGGGGACATGGGTGTTCGGAAAACTGGTTTGTTTGGATAATCGAACTGTACTGTATCTACTGTACTTCTACAGCCAGTGCCAAACAGACAGAAGTGTGCTGATTGTTGAAACGCAACGACTCTCGGCTTGCCCGGTCAGCAGTGCCTTATGAAGGCCTCATTAGAAGCAATGTTCCGCCAGCGATGGCTCAGTGCGGCGACTACTGTGGGAAACTTGGTTTGGGAGTGAGGGGGATGATGGACGGTAGGGTGGGAGAGTAACAGGTGCGAGCGAGTACACAGTTCGGTTAAGCGGTCGTTCGGTTGACCGACGTTCGGATAATCGACGCCCTACTGTATTTCCCATAGTTTCAATTATATTGTATTCGGAGTTTCTGGCAATAACATCCGTCGAAATTTCTTTTCCACTGAACGCCCGATTTTATCTGGAACTGACTGGAGCTCGTGCCGAACTTCATCAACTAAAGTTAAGCATTTACTGAGCAGCATTCATCGCGCCTTTTGTTTCTGAACTGACGTGGACATGATCAGTACTGTAGTCCTAAAATTTTCAGAGGATATACGTGAATATGTGATCTCCATCATTGTCATAAGACATTCAAGGCCTTTTGTGATGAACAAATGTAAATCGTATGTATTAATAATATAAAGAATACATTACTGTTTTATAGTCTAAAAAGCATTTCATACTATTTTCTTGCTGACACTCCTTACCTAAATCACACCATTAATGACATAAATGGATGTAGGTATGGAGAAGGAGCCAACTCACTCCGAGAAGGAATAGAAAAAATCGAGCCGGATTTTTTCTTCATGACATATATTAGAACACCGGCTAAGAATATAAAACGAAAATGGTGATACAGTCACTTTATCATTGGAGTCATGGCCCGATTAAATAAATAAATAAATAAATATAAACGAAAATATACACTTTGAAGCAGAAGATACACTGTTATGACTAAGATTATGCAGAGAGTATACGGCGTGTACCGCCGTGTACCCTCGACTACAGCCCTGGACATGATATTACAACGTCTTTATCATTGTCGGATCTGTCTTAACGTCTTAGCGATATTGTAAGCGTCTTTGCTTTTCTGATCGGTCGCTAACGATATTGGTCTTCCCATAAACCCATTCTTCCATTCTCCCATGCAAAACGACGTTCTGTTGCATCGACATGTAAATGCACAGAAAATACAAACTAAAACTGGATTTATGCCATGCTATAAACATACACATGAAAAACTTCTAGAAAATGCGATATATGCTCTTAAGCACTAATATTAGCTCTAATCTTTGAAATATGCATTTATATGCATTATAAAAGTTTAAATTCGAGCAGTATTATTGTTGTTAGAAAGCCCTGCCAAGTTTAACAGAAATGCATATATGCAAACAGAATATGCATTTGCATAAACTCCGAAGTCCAGTCATTATACACGAATAAAGATGTATGAGGCTCTCTGTGTTGCATAAAATATGGCTACAATCCCTTAGGTAAGAAAAAAATGTACTGAACAGTAAACTAGTGAGAAATACCTTGAAGTTTAAAAAACCTGCACATAAAAAATACATTCACTGATAGTGCTGGCATCTAGTAACCACTGAATATTGTAATAACGAAGAATTTAAAAGAAAAGTATTGACCTTTCATTTTAGCTTCAGAGACTTACTTTATCATGATTAAGTATAAAAAAAAAAAAAAAAAACAGAAATAAGTAATTAAAATATCATTCAAGCTGAATGAGGCATTTCATGAATGAATATACAGAAGACGCTGTGAGAATTCATAAGATATTAAAAATCTTCAACTTTCATTAAAGCAAATTCTTAATAAAAATGGTGGTCATGAGGTTGAAAGACTCACTTTATCATTTCTAGGGTTAAATATAATAAAAACTATCCGGAATATAATTTATGGAGAAAAAGCGAAATAAATAAATAAATAAATAAATAAATAAATAAATAAATAATAATAATAATAATAATAATAATAATAATAATAATAATAATAATAATAATAATAATAATAATAATAATAAGCTAAAAACCGGAAGGAAACCAAAATTTTCCTGTTTTTTTAGACCTCAAAAACACTAGCTGCAACACAATGTTTTTTGCTTTGTACATTGTAGCTGCCCCCCTCAAAAATGACGGGCCCCTCCAACTTAAACCTGCTGGCTACACCCCTGACAAAGCTTATACATAGAACGGAGCGGGGGAGGGGTGTATTTTAAACAGGGTCGCAAGTGGAATGAAGGATAAAAATGTCCTTCTCTTCTCTTGCATTCTGTTTTCTTTCCCTATTAAAAATGTTATTTTGTTTTGCTTGGTAAATCCTTTTACTTCAACCTTCAGAAAATCTACTTAAACTTGCTTTTGCAATGCTCTGCTTTCTTTTAAGCCCCAAATGGAAACATGATGACAAAGTTTTGGAATTTGTTGCTATTTTCACTGCTAGCTTCTCATTTTAGATAGTGTATATTTACAACGAAGAGGGATTGCACGTGTACCTTTGCATCCCCTAAATCCGGCCCTGTATAATCATTCGTCAAAACGACTCTGCATAAGGCGGAAAGTGTCGAACGTCTTCAAGAACAACATATGTATGTGAAATTTTGCTACAAACTTGCGAAACATTTACAGAGACATTTATTTCAATTACTTTTAAATTCTTTCAGGGTCTTCTTGTCAAAAAAAAAAAACAAAAAAAAACGCATGACTCGGTCAAAGATTAATGTAATATTGGTTGTGTTTTTTGATTGGAAAGGCTTGGCCATCATGAATTTATCAGATACTAAACATGAACTTGTACCAGGACATTTTAGACCAATTGAGAAATGTTGTGCGCTGGAAGAGGCCTGAATTGTAGGAAAACCAGACTTGGATTGTGTACCGTGTCTATGTGCTTACTGACGCTTTGCTCCTCATCCGCAGTTATCTGGCAAAACATCAGACTCCCGTTGTGTAAACTCGTCCTTTTCTTCTGACCTTGCCTAAGAAACTTTTTCCCATTTTTCAAACTAAAAATCACTTTGAAAGGATGTTCTTTCCAAACCATAGAGGAGTTTGAGGGCAATGCGACAAGAGATCTGCGTCTCGTCTCCGAAAGTGTGTTCCAAGAGGCTTACTAAGAATACAACAAACGTTGGGAAAGGTGTGTTGCCAGTAGAGGGGAGTACTTTGAGGGAGACAGTGTTGTGAAATGAATAATACAGATTCTGAAGCAAAAATTCAGTCTTTTTGAAGACGCATTATATATAAGGGCGGATCCAAGGGGGGCTATAGGGGCTATAGTCTCCCCTTGACCCTCAGGTATACAATGGATAAAATGGACTTCAATCCTGTTTTACACTGGATAAAGTGGCAAACTCTGGTTTAGCCCCTCCCTTGATCATATCCTGGATTTGCCATTTTTATATATATATTATCATTAGCTGTTAAACTTTGGGTTCTGTTGAAATATATATATAAAAATGGCAAATCCAGGATATGATCAAGGGAGGGGCTAAACCAGAGTTTGCCACTTTATCCAGTGTAAAACAGGATTGAAGTCCATTTTATCCATTGTATACCTAAGGGTCAAGGGGAGACTATAGCCCCTATAGCCCTCCTTGGATCCGCCCTTATATATAATGCGTCTTCAAAAAGACTGAATTTTTGCTTCAGAATCTGTATTATTCATTTCACAACACTGTTTCCCTCAAAGTACTCCCCTCTACTGGCAACACACCTTTCCCAACGTTTGTTGTATTCTTAGTAAGCCTCTTGGAACACACTTTCGGAGACGAGACGCAGATCTCTTGTCGCATTGCCCTCAAACTCCTCTATGGTTTGGAAAGAACATCCTTTCAAAGTGATTTTTAGTTTGAAAAATGGGAAAAAGTTTCTTTGGCAAGGTCAGAAGAAAAGGACGAGTTTACACAACGGGAGTCTGATGTTTTGCCAGATAACTGCGGATGAGGAGCAAAGCGTCAGTAAGCACATAGACACGGTACACAATCCAAGTCTGGTTTTCCTACAATTCAGGCCTCTTCCAGCGCACAACATTTCTCAATTGGTCTAAAATGTCCTGGTACAAGTTCATGTTTAGTATCTGATAAATTCATGATGGCCAAGCCTTTCCAATCAAAAAACACAACCAATATTACATTAATCTTTGACCGAGTCATGCGTTTTTTTTTTGTTTTTGTTTTTTTGACAAGAAGACCCTGAAAGAATTTAAAAGTAATTGAAATAAATGTCTCTGTAAATGTTTCGCAAGTTTGTAGCAAAATTTCACATACATATGTTGTTCTTGAAGACGTTCGACACTTTCCGCCTTATGCAGAGTCGTTTTGACGAATGATTAGTCATGCTAAAGGCCTGACTACTGCACGATACATATGTTAGTCGAACTCTTTAGTATGATACTAATCACACGTCAGAATGACTCTGCATAAGGCCCTTTATCATTAACCCGAGGAACAGTTTGTACAAGTGCTCATTTCAGTGGCTGTAGCTTGGCGACTTACGGTCATAGTGAAACGCGGCGGCAAGTGATAATTTGTTGTCTAAACCTGCCGCTAGGTGTGCTCTGTAGAGGTAGCGCGCTCTCTCTGCTGGTTGGCGCGCTGTTCAAAAAATTCCCGGTCCTTTTAAAGATACCTCTTATTTGTAAACGTAAAAATTAATGCTGGACGACAACTATGCCACCTATCAATACGAAACTGATACTGAACTGATACGATGTAATACTCTCATTAACCTCCTCATTATGGCACTAGAATGAGGACTACACTTACTATGGTTAAATGAGATTAAGCCCAATATTATCATTAGCTGTTAAACTTTGGGTTCTGTTGAAATAAAATATTAATATTATATATATATATATATATATATATATATATATATATATATATATATATATATATATATACAGGGTGTTTCAAAAAGACACGGCAAAAATTCAGGGGCAGATTCCTTACTGGTAGACAAGTAAAAACGTTCATATGAACATATGTCCGGAAATGCATCGTTACAGAGCTATAGCCACTGACACTACCTGACGGTGTGAAATAGTCCCCGTCTGTTCGGAACTGTTTCCCGACGTATTACCAGAGTGTCGTGTGTACAAGAATATGCAACACAGGTTCGAACGAAATTAATTAAGCTGATTGCGCGTTGAATGGTACAAGAATCAGAAAAAACACTCGCAAATAATGCATAATAATTGGTACTTTTAATGTCCGTATTGAAAAGTGGAACACTAATACAAATAGCAACGAGAAAAGCAAAACGACACAGGTATAGTCATAAAGTTCAAAGAACCATCATCAAACAAGAGTTACAACCACAAACAGTAAATTGTGTACATCACCAGCGCCACAAAATCGATACTGTAGTACCTTACAGTAAGTGCTGAAAATGTCCTCCTTCTACCCCAATGCAAGCTGCAGCCCGTCGCCGCATGGATGAACGAACGCGTGCCCAAGTACAAGGGGTGTTCTGTAGTCGCTGGCAAGCTGCTTCGATACGAATACGAAGCGTCTCCTCAGTATCCACAGCAGATGCGTAGACCAACGACTTTAAGTGCCCCCACAGGTAATGGTCGAATGGATTTAGATCTGGTGAGCGTGGAGGTCAAGCAACTGGTCCTCCACGCCCTATCCATCTGCCAGGGAATACGGCATTTAGATACTGCCGGGCTGTAACACTGAAATGTGCGGGAAACAGTTCCGGACAGAAGGTGACTATTTCACACCGTCAGGTGGTGTTAGTGGCTATAGCTCTGTAACGATGCATTTCCGGACATATGTTCATATGAACGTTTTAACTTGTCTACCCGTAAGGAATCTGCCCCTGAATTTTTGCCGTGTCTTTTTGAAACACCCTGTATATATATATATATATATATATATATATATATATATATATATATATATATATATATGTGTGTGTGTGTGTGTGTGTGTGTGTGCATTGTCGGATCCAGCATTTTCTGAGGGGGGTGCACCCATACCAGAAGAACAATTACACAAACTCTTCAAAATGACACGTGACAATATTCTTTACTCCTGACAACGCTGATACATAGAACGGAGGAAAGGATTTTAAAGAGAGTATTAAAGAGAGTATATTAACAGAGGAAAATCATATTCATGAAGAAATTAAATGTCGATTAAAATCAGGGAATTCGTGTTACTGTTCGGATCAAAATCTCTTGTCATCGCGAATTCTATCGAAGAATTTGAAGCTTAAAATATATAAAAGGATAATCATGCCTATTGTTCTGTATGGTTGCGAAACATGGTCGCTTACTTTGAGAGAAGAACATGGACTGAAAGTATTTGATAATAAAGTCCTGAGACAAATATTCGGATCAAGAGGAACGGGAATGGGGAATGGCGGAAGCTTCATAACAAGGAACTACATAATTTATACGGTTTACCCAACATTGTTAGGGTCGTCAAGTCTAGGAGGCTTAGGTGGGCGGGTTATGTAGCTAGAATGGAAGAAAGCAGAAACGCTTTCAAAATCTTCACTGGAAGACCAATCGGAAAACGACCATTAGGAAGACCTAGGCGCAGATGGGAGGACAATATTAAGATGGATCTCGCAGAGATAGGAATACATAGTAGAAACTGGATCCAGTTGGCTAAGGATAAAGTCAGTGGATAGCATTGAACCCCCGGGTTCCATAGGCCATAGAGTTAGTTAGTATTATGCAGAAAAAAGTTCTCTCCTCTTGGTTTCTGATTTTTCCGTAGTTGACGAATGTTACATTATTTTGCTTGGTGAATTGGTGAATACACTATTATTATGACTTTTTAAAAAGGAAAATTCAAACGAACAAAAATTAATAGAACAGCAAATATTTTATAGAGTAGATAGGATGATAAACTTTATAAACTGACAGGGGCTACGGTGGCTCAGTGGTAGAGCGTTCACCTCTGGTGCTTGGGGTCTCGGGTTCAAACCCTGCTACCGCCAAGTGAACTCTGTGGTGGACAAACACCGTGTGCGTGGGTTTTCTCGGGGTTCTCCCGTTTCCTCTCACTTTCTTCATTCCACCATTTCATTCATTACTCATCATCACCGTTTCCTTTAGCTTAACCGGCATAACCGTGGGACGTAAAACTCAAAGATTTCATTTCATCTTTCTAGTGCGTAGGGTCCCTGGTTCTATCCCGGCAAATTTAGTTTGTGGTGGATAGCATTGTGTCTGTAGGTTTTATGGGGATTATTCCCGTTTCCTCCCACATTCTCATTCTTCCATCATTATTCACTTAGCTTAATCATTATCTCCCTTAACCTAAAGAGTTAAACTGAAAGATTTTATTTAATTTTAAATTTCCAAATTTAGAAAGCTCTCTAAAACTAATGTTATGTACCTTCAGCATTCCACCGCGGAAGCTGAAAGAATATCTGTCACTATAAATAATGTTAAAAGATTCAAAACAAATAAAGTAATCAATGACTCGCTAAATCCAGTTTGTATGATGAGATTCCCATTTCAGGCAGAAACTATTAACTGTACAGCATTTTATGTTACGAGACGCTTAGATCTTTACAAGAAACAAGATTTATACAAATTGTGCGGTAGCAAGGAGGGTAAAAATAAGGGAAACTTTATTTGTAAATAGATAGCATAAAATTAAAATTGTATTTCATGCCTATTAATTACACATATAATTATCATTTGCATTTGTGGCATGCTTTTATGAACATGCAGTAAAACTTCGTGTGCATGTTCATTTCATGTTCATGTGTTTTCGATACATTTAAGTAGCCATACATGTGAAACTAAGCAATTTTCCCCATAGATTAATATGAACTTCTTTTTTAATCTTGGTGTCAGAAATCACCTCCCGAATTTTGTCGTTGTTGTTTTAAAACATTCTGTATATTCCTACCTCAAGTGTATGAAGAATGACAGGCAGTTGAACCCAGATAATAATTTTTCAATAGTTCATTATTTTAAACAAAAGCTAGATATGGTGAGTTCTTAAGAATTTATGCTTTGTAAAAACGTTTATGCCTTTTCGTTTCGAACCATGGGAAATGAATGTAGATAAAATTTGGACCTGATTAAGAGTAGGAACACACGAGTCGAAGAGGTATCAAATGAGTGTTTGAAATGTTAGGAAGCAAATGAAGTGTATTGAGGGGTATGTCAAAAACAAGAGATAAGATGGTTGAACACGTTACTATATATAGAAGAATTGCGTTATTGACTGTGAAGAGAAACACAGAAGTAAAACCAACCAAAGGAAGGCCACGATTCACAGACCAAGATATAAAATATATAAGGGAAGAAAAACTGCAGAGAAATGAAAATTTTCCTGAAGATAGGGAAGAATAGAAGGCTGCGTCAAACCATAATACAAGATACAGGGAAGGTAATGTACATGCAAATAAAAAGTCTGACTTAGTATAGGAAAGCGTGGAAAGCTGTGTCAAACAATAATACAAGTTGTAGGGTAGATAAAATACATGGAAATGAAAAGACTAGTTCAGAAAAGGGAAGAGTGAAAAGCTGAGTCAAAAAATAATACTAGAAGCGGGGAAGAAAAAGGATACGGAAATTAAAAGTCTTTCTCAGGATAGGGAAGAGTGGAAGCTGCGTCAAAACAATCGAAACATCGTTGACCAGAGAATAATTATTAATTACATCGTTAAACAATGTCTAAGGGAAGAAAAATATATGGAAATGAAAAGACTGACTCAGGATAGGGAAGAGTGGAAAACTGTGTCAAACAATAATACAAGATGTAAGGAAGACAAAGTATATTGAAATGAAAAGACTGACTCAGGATAGGGAATAATAGAAAGCTGCGTCAAACCAGTCGGGAGATTACTGAGTTAAAAAGTGTTTTTGTGTATCCTAAATGTACGTTGTGTGTGTTCAAACCAGATGTGGTATCTAGTACTACCCGAATTAAGTTACGTAAGCAATTTGGTTTATCCTCTTAAATAGAGTTTTTCCTCTAATATTTAAAGACATAGCTAGAACATAGAACACTAATATCATAAACGAAGTCTTCATGAACAATACCCATATAGTTTCATGAGAAAAAAATAGAAATGTTAATTATCTTTTCAATAGTTACAAATACTGATGTATATAACATTTCTCATACGTGTATGTTATTTGATGTCAACATTTAATTTCCTTCTTAATACTTTTAAACCATCAGAAATTCAACAACATAAAGTATCGCCTATCAATTTAAAAAGCAAACGCCTTTAATATTTTAAAGAAGACTATAATTGTAATTAATAAATAAACTAGAATAAATGTGATTCAGTGTCCCACTTATACCAAACAACTCGTAACTAACACTCATTAGTGTCATTCGAAGATCCAGAAGAAGATGAAATTAAAAAATATAGTTTTGTCAAGAATGGAGAGGAAGAACTTATTGGTTGTTTGTAAATAGACATGATATTTAATTTAGAAAATGTTCTTGCCTTCATAATGTGTTCGATGAAGAAAGTGAGAAATGTCGGAAATTGTTAATACACATGAACACACACACACACACACACATGTATTGATATATATAAAGTTCTTGCTATAAAACAAATGCTTATAACACTTTTATACATGATATCATAGTGAAATAAATTTTAAATTGTGCGGTGATCTGTAAAGTTTTGTTTTGTAACACTATCATAATTTTGAGGCTGGCAACATTGGTCACAACAAAAGTCATGAAAATGGCGACAGTACAAGATAAAGCATAGTGTCTATGTTGGTATGCTGAACTGAGTTCAGGTGTGTTGAAACTTCAGACGAGTGTACAGAAAACTAGCAGTATTTGTGATATACAAAAGGTGTTCGGCCTCCAGTGAAACCAAACACGGTTATGAAGGGTTGCCGACAGCCTGGAGAGAAGTCCAAGAAAATCGATTCCTCGGCGGTCGCTGGAGTTGGGAATTCCCTCAGTCAACAACGCGCAAGATAAAGCGTAAACGTTTGGAAGCTAAATCTTACAAGATTAAATTTCTGCATGAACTTACAGAAGAAGATCAAGACACGAGACTTGAGTTCTGTGAACTGACGCTGAAACGAGTGGATGATGACAGGTAACTCGTGTTCTCAGATGAAGAAACTTTCCATGCTTCAGAGAGGGTAAACAAGCACAAGTGTCTTCTTTGGGAAACTGAAAACACTCATGAATATGAAACGCACGAAAGAAACAGCCTCAAAGTGAATATGTGGTGTGCCGTATCATACATAGTTCCGTTTTTGTTAGACGAAAACACTGTGACAAGCGAGATATATCTTCAAATGCTTAAAAATTTCCTGATGCCTAAATTGGCTAGGTTGGAAATCAAGACTTAGTACTCCCCTCCCCCACATTTTGCACAAGTCTCGTCAGTGATTACCTTGACTGTGAGCTACCTGGCAGGTGGAGTGAGAGCAGAGACCAAACCCCTTGGCCGCCAAGTCACCCGATTTGACATCCTGTGATTTTTGATTATGAAGTCACATTAAGACATAAGGTGTATGCGGAAAAACCAAAGAATTTGCAGGATCTAAAAGCCAAGATTAGTGAAGTAATCCATGACATTTCTGACGACGCCAGGCGGAATAGCATTCACGGATTTCGCTGGAATTTGCAGGAATGTGTGGATGTCAACGGAGCCCAGCTGGCGGTGCGGCGATGATGACGGCGGCGTATCTATGTATAATGATACAAAATGTAAGTCTCAATTAAGATCTTAACATTTATTTCATTGCAATATCATTATTTTTTGAAAGAAATATAAGCATTTGCTTTATAGCAAGCGCTTTATAACAGCCTTATATATATGCATTTTATTTGAGCTATACCATTACAGTTTGCTACACAATATCACTGAAATGCCATGCAAAGGGAAAATTGGATCGTAAAATGCGAAGCACTTATGATCATAAATTATTACCAAACTCAGCTTTTTTTTTGGGGGGGGGGACAAAGCACAGCATATCATTTGCCTTTTCTCCGTAATAGAATGGTTCTCTTTTAATCTCACGTAAGTCAAAGCTCAGTGACCCAACATTTTCCATTAGCTACCTGTAGGTCCTCAAAAGCACATATTGATCCACTATACACCACATTCTTTATTCATGAGGGCTGGCCATATAGTTAAAAAGGCACCACGTGCACTTTGACATTTTATAACATATAAACAATTAAGTGCTTCAATGGGCTTTCGAAATGGAAGATCACAACTTTCTTTCTGGAAATTAGATTACTACAAAAAAAAAAAAAAAAAAAAAATGTCAATTTAGAACTATTCCTTTTCGGTTCTGTTGTTTCAAACTCTGGTAAGGGATTTATAAATGATACACCTGCATAATTATTTCATAACATTGGCCCAAATATATTTTTCGCTGTGTTTTTTTTTTTTTCGCTGAAATGGTGAAGAAAACTAATGTTCAGCTTATCTCTCTCTATATATATGCACAACTGAAAGTGGCTATGTTTGTGACTTAATAACTTTCGAACCACGCCACTCATCTTGATTAAATTTTCAACATAGATGAGATTCGGACTTGGGATGGTTTTCGTTATATCAATTGACGATGCAACTTAGGGGAGGGGGAGGAGGGAGATATTTTAAAATAATCGAAAATGACCGATATTAGTGTCGAGTTCATAGCTTATGGGGGTCGCTAAGATGAACAGTGACATTTCCGATGCCGTTTAAATCCAAATTCAGCTCCGCAACTTGGGAGAGGAGGAGGGATGAGATATATTAAAATGATCGAAAATGACGAATACTAGTGTTGAATCCATAGTTCACGGGGTCGCTGAGACGAACAGTAACACTTTCGGTGCCATTTAAATTCAAATTTAGCCCTTTATGTCCAAAATGAAACGTATTTTATCCGTGCGAAGAATGAGTATTCTGCTAGTACTTTTTAAAAATGGAAAAACGAACTGGATCCACTCATTATTTGACTACAATATAAGTTAAGAAATTACCACTTGCAGGAAATTAAGTCCTTGTGCTTTTGGCATAAATGTAAAGTTCATTTCGTCGAATGTGTAAATCGAATTCTCCGTTTCTTAACAGCATGAAATTCAACCTTTAATAAAATAGTTCATGTGGATAGTTTCAAAACTATCTACCATCTTAGGCAATCTTAGGAATGTGATTGTTATATAAGAGCTTTTTCGAAATTTTTCAGTTTAACGTCCCACGTTTTTATAACCTTTAGGCTAAGGGAGGCGATGATTAAAGCAAGTGAATGATAAATATGGCATGATAAACTTGGCGCGAGCAGAGAATGATAAATATGGCATGGTAAGTTTTTATTTAAGTTGTAGATTTGAAATGTAATAACCTAACGTACTAAGATTTTATATTGCGTTGACAACACTGTTAATCTGGTGGATCTAGTAGTAGTAGTAGTAGTAGTAGTAGTAGTAATAATAGTAGAAGTAATAATAGTAGTGTAGTAGTATTAGTAATGTTAGAAGTAGTAGTAGTAGTAGTAGTAGTGGTAGTAGTAGTAGTAGTAGTAGGAACGGGTTAGAAGCCCCACAGGGTTCGTTGTGCTCCAACTTGACCCCCATAATATAAACTTAACCTTAGCTGCTCCCTTGTGACCAACTTAAAACTGGCTAGGGTAGCGCGCGAAAGGGTCATAGAATACTGGTAAAATCGCCGAACGCCAACATGCTGCTTCTAAAAATGCTCAGAACGTTTGGCCTCCCTAAGCGCGGGGTCTGGGGTAGTTGCTCCATTAGCCACCGCCAAACTCTGTTTCTGACCAAATAACATTCGTTAAAATGAGAGCACTCTCTTTCTAGGCTAGTTGAAGTAGTGTGATATTGAAAAGGGCCTCGGAAGTGCATGTTGTTGCAGGAGTTTTTCTAGAAAGAGGTTGCTGATATTTATATGTCGATAAATGTGAAGTTCGCATCTCACTAGATTTGAATAAAATATAGAAATTGTTTCAAATTAACTAATACAGTGGTTCTCAACCTAATTCCTATCACGACACCCATTTTATTACATCCTCTTGCCAGCGACCCCCTTATAATTTCCTATTGCGATTTTTAATATACCTACTGCGGAGATCTCACGATATCCATCTATTTCTATAAAAGTAGAATCCATTTCTTGTATATAGTGGATACAGTAACTTCCCTAAAAGCGAATGGATTAAAATCAAATTTGGTCAGTTCATTCATATTCAATAAGCTGTAATTACAATTTGCATTTATATACATGACAACTGTAGAACTATAGGAGATACTCTCCATATTGTAGGTCAAAACAGGCAAAATAAATAAATAAATAAATATTACAAATATCGAATCCGATCCGTCACACTGTTTCAAAATGGGTCCTGTTTGAAAATTTTTACAACTTTATAACTCCTTTAATTTTGGGTCATATGATAAAAAAAAACGTGATTTCTAATTTTGGTTTAAAAAAAACTTGAGCAGTTGTTAAAAAGTTATTGATTAATTCAATTTTCGAAATGCCACCACTTTGAGTAATAATCTGTACTACATTTTAACTATATTTATGTCTTCAACTCATCTTCGCGACCACCAGGTTGAGAAACCCTGAACTAATGGATACAGAATATTGTAGAAGTAAGTAAGTAAGTGCAGTTTGGGAATAACTGCCACAAAAAGCAGCACTAAATGTTGTACTCGTCCTAATCTGTGCTAGAAATCAAGCAATAATATATTATTTTCTTTAAACACAATAAGTTATTGTTGAAATTTGTCAAATTGACTATCCTCTAACTAGCAGCATAATACTTAGCCGATTCGCACATCGTCAATATGACTTGACTGATTTCCATAACATTAAAGCATTTCCATATTTGTTATTCATATTATTGAGTTCATTTCTCTTCGAGTACGTTCACATTTCAATCTTCACTGCACATACATTTCTTAATAGACCGTTAAATTGGAACGACCAACACCTGCTGAAAAAGTTGAAATGATACTAATTTATCGAGTGCTCCAGGAATGGAAAGTCGGTTGTGCTACTTATACTGACAGTGGTAGATCTCGAATGTAAAAACTGGGGGGGGGGGGCAGCCAATACCCAGAACATAATAGGTAAATCGTGAGTTTACTAGGGCTATAAACTTTCAAAAATATATAAATAATAGTTTAAATTACATTTGATTCTAAAAAAAACTGGGGGACTAATCCATGGGCTAGATTCACCATTGTATGCTGATCGATTTCATGATAGACACCAGTCTAGTGTTGGAAGTTTTCATTGGGAAATTCGTTTATTTATCAACACCAGTAACATGAAGCCTAAAGTGTGAACTTGACAAGAACGTGTAACAAACGAGGTTTCCGAAGTCAATGTTTTAGCAACAATACCGACGAATCTGCATTTTAGAAGCAAACTGCTTATGGGTCAGTACTCCAAACCTGTATTTTGGAAAACCTCAAGAGATATCATTGCACTTTTTATCACATTGCTTAACATCATGAGCTACATGGGAAATATTTTGAAAACCGTATGATGCTTTTGTTTGTGAGCGCAACAAAAAGTACAGAATAAACTTATTTATTTTCTATCGTTCTCTTCAGTGGCGAGTCGTCACTCACAAATCAGGGACAAATTAATTACCACAACATGAGCTACTGGGAGGTTGAAAATTTGCGATGGTTGCGTCAACTTGAACATAAGTGATTTTGGAGTGTAAATGTATGGTGTGGCATCATGGGTAATAAAATTATTGGACCTCATCTCATAGCCAGTACATCAACTGTTGCCAAGTATATCAATTTCTTGAATAATACCGTACCTTACTCTCTTTACTGGAAAATGTACCACTCCAACAGAAAATGAATATGTGGTTTCAACACGACGGTTGTCGTGCACATCATGTACGTCAAACTAAGGTTTTACGTCACAAATTTCCAGAGCGTTGTATTGGTCGCATCAATGTGACGCTATGAATAGACATCATTTTAAATATATATTTAATTAGTTATAGATTGTTTTTAGTGCAACTGATACAAAGTTTAGGAAGTTCTGATTATTTTTTTGTCTTTTTCCTTCACCGTTTCCTGCTAACAATGTGTTCTCTAGATGTCATATTAAACCACCTTTTATAAACGGTTGTTTGTTTGCTGTTCACTCTCCGAATTGTTTACAATGTCATATCTCAGAGATGAGCAAGATTTAACATTTTGTTTTGCCTGCACATTGAGTGTTTATATCGTCAGACACATCATTACTTATAGTACAGGCATTTTACGATTAGGGTTGCCATATTTTAAAATTAGCAAAGCGGGGGATCCATAAGTACTGATGTGAATGTGTGCATAAAAGATACTGATCTGGGATCCTTCGGACCATTTTTTTTAGTGATTTCTTTGTCAAGAGACACTTCCAATGCAGGCCGGTAGCCAGCCCAAAAATGTAGGGGGGGGGGCTGAAGTTAGGGGGGCCCGATCCAACCATATTATAGTTCATCACCATGTTATAGTTAATTTGCAATACTACCGTGAAAATTGTAGGGGGGCCACCAAAAATCCTAGATCCCCCTTGGATACGGGCCTGTTCCAATGTACTTTTCTAACATCTGCAAACGAATATTCATTCTTATAGAGCAGCGCTGTCCAAATGGCGGCCCGCGGGCCGCATGCGGCCCGCCAAACAATTTTCTGTGGCTCATAAAGCTTTCACAATTCACGATTTTTATTACTGACAGTATTTTCATTTATATTTATTCATTCGTTTAATGTTTCCACTCATCTTTTGAAATAACGCATCCATTTAGCGCTTCTGTACAACAAAAAGGCGCGGATATACACGACAGCACCTTTCCCTAAAAACTGTAAGTTTGGACGGAAAACACTGTCAATGTTTGATGGTACTTATTTGTGTGAAAGTGCATTTACCACCATGAAAATTGTGAAGAGTCGCTTCAGAAACTGCCTTGGAGATTCTTCTCTTTTACATCTCCTGTGGCTCACAACAATAGGAATGGATGTAGATATCCCAGCCCTTGTAAACGCTGCTAGTCACCCTCATTTGTCACAGATTGAATAGGTAATATTTCAAATACCTTTTTTATATTTTGCTTTTGTAGCCTATTATTATTATTATTATTATTATTATTATTATTATTATTATTATTATTATTATTATTATTATTATTATTATTATTATTATTATTTAGCTGCGGCCCTCCACTTTACTAGTAAAGACGGTTATGGCCCTCAGGCTCATTATAATTGGACACCACTGTTATAGAACCTCAAGTACATTACATTAAAAACACATGAATTAAACAAAGAAAACCACTGTGTGTTAGAGCAAATCTCTTATTAGCAAACGGTTCTGAGCATGCGCAATGGGCAAATAGTTCACAGCTTGAGCCTGAGCGCGAGTCCAAATTTAACTCAATCGGAATTGAAATTGACACAGAAATGTAGCGATTTACGTTGAATATAACAACACTTTATCAACAAAGTCATCTCAGACTTTTCTCCAATACAAAAAAGCGAGTGTTTTTTCGTGATTAAGAGATGATTAAGCGGGGGACGAATATAGGACCTGAAAGTCAGGTGGTACCCGCTAAAATCGGGTAATATGGCAACCCTATTTACGATATTTACGGGACAAAATGGCAACAGAAATGTTATGAATAATTTTTAAACAATTGAAGTATATTGAAAACAATGTCGTAAAGTGTATCTGATCATTCTGTTTCCATCTGATAACGCCTGAAATTCAACATGATATCTCACAAAATGTGACAAATGGCATATGAAACGACATTTCAGACTACAAATGGTTCACTAGATGGCGCTAGACATTCATTTATATGCCTTGGTGGAAAAGTGATTTTTCTTCCTCCAGCTCTCTCGTTATCTCGACGAATCTGAAATAATAAAATTCAGCAATGAATCTTATTATAAATTGTGATGCCAAAACTACACTTTGTATATATATATTGTAATCATACAATTAAAGTCTCGTATGAAATATAACTAACATACTTTGTATTTTGTGATTCTGGCATTTATACTCAGTTGTGAATACATATATGTCTGGTTTTTGGTAGACAATCTTTCCTACGTTTCAATAAACACGAGTGTGAACTTAGCAGGACCACTTTTGAAAATTATAAATGTTTGCACACCATACGTTTGTACTGCGTTTGTACCGGTTTGTACGTAAAAATTTTCGTTTGTACCGGTCTCAAATTCGAAAAAATCGAAAAATAAAGTGGTCCTGCTAAGTTCACGTGAACTTAGCAGGACCACTGATAAGTTTCTACAAATTTGATGATTTTTCTGTACGATTCGTTTGTACTGCGTTTGTACCGGATTGTACCGTAAAAATTTTCGTTTGTACCGGCCTCAAATTCGAAAAAATCGAAAAATAAAGTGGTCCTGCTGAGTTCACGTGAACTTAGCAGGACCAGAATATAAATTTCTGCAATTCTTAAGATTTCTCTGTTTGAATCGTTTGTTCTACGTTTGTACCGGATTGTACTGTAAAAATTTTCGTTTGTACCGGTCCCAAATTCGAAAAAATCGAAAAATAAAGTGGTCCTGCTAAGTTCACGTGAACTTAGCAGGACCAGAATACAAATTTCTGCAATTCTTAAGATTTCTCTGTTTGAATCGTTTGTTCTACGTTTGTACCGGATTGTACCGTAAAAATTTTCGTTTGTACCGGTCCCAAATTCGAAAAAATCGAAAAATAAAGTGGTCCTGCTAAGTTCACGTGAACATAGCAGGACCAGAATACAAATTTCTGCAATTCTTAAGATTTCTCTGTTTGAATCGTTTGTTCTACGTTTGTACCGGATTGTACCGTAAAAATTTTCGTTTGTACCGGTCCCAAATTCGAAAAAATCGAAAAATAAAGTGGTCCTGCTAAGATCACGTGAACTTAGCAGGACCACTGATAAATTTCTACAAATTTGATGATTTTTCTGTATAGTAGATTGGGGTGAATAGGGCCACTTTCAAGAAAATTACCTTGTACTGCTACAATTGGTGCTTTATTAAAGAACTTTTTACAGATTTATAATATACCATATCTCTACTATAAAGTTCACAAAAAATCATTTTCTTCAAAAATTGTATAATACTATAAAAATGTATATATATATACTCGCCTCGAATGGCCCTATTCATCCTAACATATCTGGGTGAATAGGGCCGTTCGTAAGGTGAATAGGGCCACATGTATTAAGTGGATTAAAACCACACACATTTGTAAAGTCGTACTAAAACATAGAATAGAATTCGTATACATAATATTTTAGAATAATAGAAGGTGTAAACGGTAGATTTACGTGCTTATAAAGTCATATATTTATATTTGACTTTTCTTACTCTGCAGACCTTGAGTTGTTAGCGTTAATTTCTGCTTCCTTATTAGATATTTCAATTGTGCAACAGGACAAAAAAATTATACTGTTTCTTGTACGTCATCTGTGTTTAACGCTCATAATTTCCCATCTGAAATAAGAAACAGAGACAAAAAATATCGAATTCTTATATCACCACTATGTATAAGACGATAGATAGGATGAATGGGTGGGGTGTGGTTGATGCATGCATTCGTACAAAATTTAAGTGGGAAAAAATCTTCGAGTTTTACTTCCCAAGGTTATGCAGGGTAGGCTAAAGGAGACGGGGATGATGCGAATGAATTAAATGTTGGAATGAAAAAAAGTAGGAGTAAACAGGAAAACTCCGATAAAACCCATCTACACGGTGTTTGTCCACCACTTGGCGCGAGCTGGGATTCAACCAGGGACCCCACACACTGGAGGTGAACGTTCTGCCACTGAGCCATCGCAGCTCCCTAATCAAAAAGTATGGCCCTGTTCACCGTAACTAGATATGGTCCTATCCACCCTAATTGGTAATCTATAGAAAAATGGGTTGGCAACCCTGTTTAGGTTCTTCCACGATTATCATGCTAGTCATAATATCTTGAGTGAACCTTGTTGAAGATAAGAAAATCAAACTTCTGCACTTCCAACAAAACTACATAGCGTAACAAGAAATAATACAGGACAGAAGTATTAAAAATACGCTATTTTTCTTAACACTTGCATTCAATTGATGATGAAAGTTGCTCTGTAATACAATCAGCGTCCAGCATTCACTCAATCTAACTCCACGATGAACTTGTAGAGACTCACAGTGAAGACACGGCGTGGCATCTGCTTCGCTGCTTCTGTTCTATAAACAAGTAAGGTGAATAACGTAACGAGTGGCCCTATTCATCCGGTGGCCCTATTCCACCGAAGCTACCCTACGATTCGTTTGTACTGCGTTTGTACCGGATTGTACCGTAAACATTTTCGTTTGTACCGGCCTCAAATTCGAAAAAATCGAAAAATAAAGTGGTCCTGCTAAGTTCACATGAACTTAGCAGGACCAGAATCCAAATTTCTGCAATTCTTAAGATTTCTCTGTTTGAATCGTTTGTTCTACGTTTGTACCGGATTGTACCGTAAAAATTTTCGTTTGTACCGGTCCCAAATTCGAAAAAATCCAAAAATGAAGTGGTCCTGCTAGGTTCACGTGAACTTAGCAGGACCACTGATAAATTTCTACAAATTTGTTGATTTTTCTGCACGATTCGTTTGTACTGCGTTTGTACCGGATTGTACCGTAAAAATTTTCGTTTGTACCGGTCCCAAATTCGAAAAAAATCGAAAAATAAAGTGGTCCTGCTAAGTTCACGTGAACTTAGCAGGACCACTGATAAATTTCTACAAATTTGATGACTTTTCTGTACGATTCGTTTGTACTGCGTTTGTACCGGATTATACCGTAAAAAATTTCCTTTGTACCGGTCTCAAATTCGAAAAAATCGAAAAATAAAGTGGTCCTGCTAAGTTCACGTGAACATAGCAGGACCAGAATACAAACTTCTGCAAATCTTAAGATTTCTCTGTTTGAATCGTTTGTTCTACGTTTGTACCGGATTGTACCGTAAAAATTTTCCTTTGTACTGGTCCCAAATTCGAAAAAATCGAAAAATAAAGTGGTCCTGCTAAGGTCACGTGAACTTAGCAGGACCACTGATAATTTTTTACAAAATTGATGATTTTTCTGTACGATTCGTTTGTACTGCGTTTGTACCGGATTGTACCATAAAACTTTTCGTTTGTACCGGTCTCAAATTCGACAAAATCGAAAAATTAATGGTCCTTCTAAATTCACGTGAACACTGATAAATTTATACGAATTTGAAGATTTTCCTTAACAAATCGTTGGTACTGAGTTTGTATCGGATTGTACCTTAAAAATTTTCATTTGTTTCTGTCTGAAATTCGAAAAAATCGAAAAACAATATGGTCCTGCTACGTTCACGTGAACGTACCACAACAAGAATACAAATTTCTAGAAATCTGAG
Source organism: Thermobia domestica (assembly GCF_964235325.1). Classification (NCBI taxonomy): domain Eukaryota; kingdom Metazoa; phylum Arthropoda; class Insecta; order Zygentoma; family Lepismatidae; genus Thermobia; species Thermobia domestica. The sequence continues at coordinate 8,183,015 of NC_137460.1, forward strand.
GATTTTTTCTTAATAAATCGTTTGTAGTGCGTTTGTACCGGATTGTACCGTAAAAAGTTTCGTTTGTATCGGCGTGAAATTCAAAAACTCGGAAAGGAAAGTGTTCTGCTAAGACAAAATGAGAAATTCGTGTAATAGTTTTTGAAACAATTTTCATTATATTCTATTGCATTATCTGTTGCTAAAACGCTAGGTGTCAAACTATGGTACGAATTTAAAGATTAATTAATAATGTGTCGCTCGCGATTGAGCCGAATCTTTTGACTACTTTTTTGGATGAGTGAGTTTGTCGTCTCTGACTAGGAATGATCGACTGTTCTTTATGAGTCGTGTTTCTTCGTGATTCGTGTATTTTCAGGAGTCGTAAATTTTAAGGAGACGTGGTTCTTCTAGGGTTATGGTCTTTGGCAGTCAGGTTTCTTTAGGAGTACGGGTATTGAGGAAGACACGGTAGTTTGGGATTGACAATATTTGTAGCATATAAATCTTGTACAGTCAGTAACAATATTAAGTATAGATTGGAGCTTTTTTTCTTTATACTGGTCCCTCCAACCTATACCTTAAATTTTTCTAACTGAATGTTTCTAATTCGCGAATCGCCTCTTGCTTCTCGATCTTCGTGGTCCAATCAGTTGCTTTTTTTGGAAAGGTGGTTTCAGTGATTCGTGCGCCTTCTCTGCAGTGTAGGCAGATTGGGCTACAAGAAGCGGATTGGGCAATTTTTGATCCAAAAGTTCCTACCAAAATTTCAAATTGGGCGACCATTACGTTCTCGGCTACTTGCAATTATCTGCCAGTTTAACTCAAAAAAAAATTCTACTTTCTTATTTTTATATTTGGAATCACAAATTTATAATATACAATAAAAATTTTGTTTGTTTAGTATCCTATTCACAATGAACAATAGTTTTACTGAAACTAAAACGTTTGATACTAGCTCAATTCTTGTTTTAGTAGATTTTAACCTCAAGATCTTACAAGACCAGTGTTTTGTTGACTTTGGGCTGTAGAAGTATCACTGACCGTGTTTCTGTCTCAGTTAATGCTCAATTTAATCCCCAACCTCACGTGAACTTAGCAGGATCACTTTATTTTTCGATTTCTTCGAATTTGAGACCAGTACAAACGAAAATTTTTACGGTACAATCCGGTACAAACGCAGTACAAACGAATCGTATAGAAAAATCATCAAAATTGTAGAAATTTATCAGTGGTCCTGCTAAGTTCACCACTTTATTTTTCGATTTTTTCGAATTTGAGACCGGTACAAACGAAAATTTTTACGGTACAATCCGGTACAAACGTAGAACAAACGATTCAAACAGAGAAATCTTAAGATTTGCAGAAGTTTGTATTCTGGTCCTGCTATGTTCACGTGAACTTAGCAGGACCACTTTATTTTTCGATTTTTTTGGAATTTGAGACCAGTAAAAACGAAAATTTTTACGGTACAATCCGGTACAAACAAATCGTACACAAAAATCATCAAATTTGTAGAAATTTATCAGTGGTCCTGCTAAGTTCACGTGAACTTAGCAAGACCACTTTATTTTTCGATTCTTTCGAATTTGGGACCGGCACACACGAAAATGTTTACGGTACAATCCGATAGAAACGCAGTACAAACGAATCGTACAGAAAAAGCATTAAATTTGTAGAAATTTATCAGTGGTCCTGCTAAGTTCACGTGAACTTAGCAGGACCACTTTATTTTTCGATTTTTTCGAATTTGGGACCGGTACAAACGAAAATTTTTACGGTACAATCCGGTACAAACGTAGAACAAACGATTCAAACAGAGAAATCTTAAGATTTGCAGAAGTTTGTATACTGGTCCTGCTATGTTCACGTGAACTTAGCAGGACCACTTTATTTTTCGATTTTTTCGAATTTGAGACCGGCACAAACGAAAATTTTTACGGTACAATCCGGTACAAAAGCAGTACAAACGAATCGTACAGAAAAATCATCAAATTTGTAGAAATTTATCAGTGGTCCTGTTAAGTTCACGTGAACTTAGCAGGACCACTTTATTTTTCGATTCTTTCGAATTTGGGACCGGTACAAACGAAAATTTTTACGGTACAATCCAGTATAAACGTAGAACAAACGATTCAAACAGAGAAATCTTAAGATTTGCAGAAGTTTGTATTCTGGTCCTGCTATGTTCACGTGAACTTAGCAGGACCACTTTATTTTTCGATTTTTTCGAATTTTAGACCGGTACAAACGAAAATTTTTACGGTACAATCCGGTACAAACGCAGTACAAACAAATCGTACAGAAAAATCATCAAATTTGTAGAAATTTATCAGTGGTCCTGCTAAGTTCACGTGAACTTAGCAAGACCACTTTATTTTTCGATTTTTTCAAATTTGGGACCGGCACACACGAAACTTTTTACGGTACAATCCGGTACAAACGCAGTACAAACGAATCGTACAGAAAAATCATCAAATTTGTAGAAATTTATATTCTGGTCCTGCTAAGTTCACGTGAACTTAGCAGGACCACTTTATTTTTCGATTCTTTCGAATTTGGGACCGATACAAACGAAAATTTTTACGGTACAATCCGGTACAAACGATTCAAACAGAGAAATCTTAAGATTTGCAGAAGTTTGTATTCTGGTCCTGCTATGTTCACGTGAACTTAGCAGGACCACTTTATTTTTCGATATTTTCGAATTTGGGACCGGTACAAAGGAAAATTGTTACGGTACAATCCGGTACAAACATAGAACAAACGATTCAAACAGAGAAATCTTAAGAATTGCAGAAATTTGTATCCTGGTCCTGTTAAGTTCACGTGAACTTAGCAGGACCACTTTATTTTTCGATTTTTTCGAATTTGAGACCGGTACAAACAAAAATTTTTACGGTACAATCCGGTACAAACGTAGAACAAACGAATCGTATAGAAAAATCATCAAAATTGTAGAAATTTATCAGTGGTCCTGCTAAGTTCACCACTTTATTTTTCGATTTGTTCGAATTCGAGACCGGTACAAACGAAAAGTTTTACGGTACAATCCGGTACAAACGCAGTACAAACGAATCGTGTGGAAAAATCATCAAATTTGTAGAAATTTATCAGTGGTCCTGCTAAGTTCACGTGAACTTAGCAGGACCACTTTATTTTTCGATTTTTTCGAATTTGGGACCGGTACAAACAGAAATTTTTACGGTACAATCCGGTACAAACGATTCAAACAGAGAAATCTTAAGAATTGCAGAAATTTGTATTCTGGTGCTGCTATGTTCACGTGAACTTAGCAGGACCACTTTGTTTTTCGATTTTTTCGAATTTGGGACCGGCACAAACGAAAATTTTTACGGTACAATCCGGTACAAACGCAGTACAAACGAATCGTACAGAAAAATCATCAAATTTGCAGAAATTTATCAGTGGTCCTGCTAAGTTCACGTGAACTTAGCAGGACCATTATATTTTTCGATTTTTTCGAATTTGAGACCGGTACAAACGAAAATTTTACGGTACAATCCGGTACAAACGCAGTACAAACGAATCGTACAGAAAAATCATCAAATTTGTAGAAATTTATCAGTGGTCCTGCTATGTTCACGTGAACTTAGCAGGACCACTTTGTTTTCCGATTTTTTCGAATTTGAGACCGGTACAAACGAAAATTTTTACGGTACAACCCGGTACAAACGCAGTACAAACGAATCGTATAGAAAAAGCATCAAATTTGTAGAAATTTATCAGTGGTCCTGCTAAGTTCACGTGAACTTAGCAGGACCACTTTATTTTTCGATTTTTTCGAATTTGGGACCGGTACAAACGAAAATTTTTACGGTACAAACCGGTACAAACGCAGTACAAACGTATGTTGTATAAACATTTATAATTTTCAAAAGTGGTCCTGCTAAGTTCACACTCGTTCAATAAACAAGTGTTTATAACATCCACCGTTGCCAACCCGTGGGAAAATCCCCATATTGTGGGATTTTATTGACAATTATTTCTCGAAATGGGATAAAGGGATTTTTTTAAAAAAAAATTGCCAGGATTTATGGAATTTTTCATACATCTATTCTATTGGTGCCAACAAAATTGCCTACGAGCTAAGAGTAGACAAATTGGTCTTTAATAAACTTAAAATTAATGCTACTTGTGAAATTTTGTTACTAAAAATTCAGTTTAGGTTAAAGTAATGTATACAGTCACTTGTAAAATTTCAAAAAACAAGTGCCAACGAACGTTAATTGTACTCTGATATTTAACGGAAAAGGAGAAGTGAAACGAACAGAATTAACGGAAGAAAATAAAACGAAAAACGTCCAATCTCCAAATCGTTCGATACGAAATGACTAAACAATGAAGTTTATCTAATTTAAGTACGTTTAGTAGAAGCTTTGGCACAAGAGCATGATGGAAATAGGGTCTATTAAACTCACTACAAACTGTACTTACTTTCATTAGCATTTTCAACTGTCTCTTTCAATTAAGGGAAATGCTTGTTCATAAACTGTTTGATAAACTGACGATTGGAATTTTTTGAATAATTCACTCATACATTGTAGAAAATGACCGATATACGATAAATGTTAATGTTTTGTAAGTTTGAAAAATGTTGTTATTAGTAGACCTATAGCGTGGGAAATTCAAGAGCAAAATAGGAATTTCTGCCTCTCGAGATGGGATTTTATAACAGTGGAGGTTGACATCACTGATAACATCCTATAATCCTGCTAATACTGCTCTCCGGAGTACCTCAAGGATCGGCTTTGTCGCCACTTCTTTATGTTCTCTTTGTTGCTGATATGCCTCCACTTCCGGATCAAGCCCATCACTTTGAATACGCCGATGACACAGCGTTCCTCACCATAGAGTCGACTATACCAAGGGTTTTCAAACTGTGTGGCGCGCCACCTTGGATAGGCGCCACAGGGATGACCCTCTCACCTTTGGCTTAAATGTGTATAATGCTTGTTAGATGGCCACTAACGATCTTCTACTTTATCTCTGTAGAGTAGTATGTCTTCTTAACACAACTTTATGTCCAATTTGAGAAATACGTTCCAGAGGACACAACTGGATCGTGAATCCATTCAACGCAGAGAATCCACCAAATTTCACCACCCGAGAAGAGGAACAGATTATTGATCTCTATTCAAACACCACATTAAAGACCAAGTTTCTTTCTACATCATTGCCTAAATTTTGGAGCTCAGTAAAGAATGATTATTCAGAATTAAGTAAGAAGGCCCTGAGAGTGTTCCTTTCTTTTGCAACTTCCTATCTCTGCAAAACCGAATTTTCAGGCATGGCGGTGATCAAATCCAAAGGTCAAAACTAAATCTCCAGAAAGAGATACGTCTTGCCATTTCAATATATGTGCCGAGATTTGATAAATTGTGTGACTCAAAACAAGCTCATAAATCCCATTGACTTTGCTCAACATTTAAATATGTCGGTTTTTTTTTTACGTAAATTCTCTCTCTGTTCGTATTTTTCAATTTCAACATAAATATCTGACTTACCACAATTTATAATTATTAACACCAGCTAATAACATTTAAAGGTGTAGTCACTGTATACAACGTAGATCACCTGTATTAATGAGATTTTTCCATTAGTGATTAATAAATGGAACATAGTTTATCATAGTGATAGTCTTCCTTTTAGGGATACATGTATTTATGTTGTTGACACATTTCATTTTTTGACAGGGGAGGCGTATTTAGACTTTTCTGGTTGAGGAGAGCCACAACCTCCAAAACGTTTGAAAACTCCTGGACTATACAATCAATAAACACATCTCTGTACATAGGAATTAATAATTTCCTTCGCTGGTGTAATAAATGGCAATTAACAATTAATGCCATATAAACTCAGGCAATTATATTTATCCCATCTAAGAAAACCTCACGAGTCCGTCGAAATCCCAACCTCCCCACACTACAAGTCATCATGTACCTATATGGGCACGCTCAACCCTATCATACCTGGATATTACCTACTATAAACATTTCACATGGACACCACATATTCAAACAATGACCAGCAAGGCCTACAATCTAAATCTATTAAAGAGATTAAACGGAACATCATGGGGCTTGAAATCTAATACGGTTTTAAATACATACAAAGCTTTTTTACGACCAACTCTAACATACGGTCACACTGCATGAATTGCCGCTACAAGCCCCTTTTAGTATCAGAAAGACATACATTTTGTACTGCATTTCGAATCAATCTACCTAGCCCAACAATAGAGTCCTACGAACGTATTCAGTTTCCATCTCTACAGTTTCATCGTGCTTTCATCTGCTATCGTTACCAAACACAACACCCCCTACTTGTGACTACTATGCATCATATGGCACTCCATCCATCACCATCTCGATATTCCTATCCACCGTTGTCATTACTCTACACTCTGTACAATACACCCTACCCCTGATACGCTAGACCTCGAGTTACTTGCAGACTATCAAATTCATGATCATCTTCCATTCACATTTCCATCATTTGCACACACTGATACAATATGTTACTAACATGGATTACGGTAGGTTTTACGTTAAAACCTAAAACAACTCCTAGGTTAGAAGATAACCTCATCTGTCTGTCTGACAATTTTTAATGTATTGATGTGATAGCATAACTCACCTCACCCTCCATGCTCATCATCAACAAATACATAAGAGGTTATATAATTTAACTAAATTCATTATTTCTTCCATATTTCCACTGTTATGATATGGCATTACAGTAAATGCACCTTCCTTGTTAATTACGTGGCTAATTTTAAGGATTACAAAGGTCCTTAAGATTTTAGAAATGCTTCTAATCTAATAATAAATATCGAACTTCTCTAAGACATTCACTCAACCCCTAAATTCCTCTGTGGCTAACAATTAATAAACAAATAACACGTTTTCGTGCTTATAACGGGTTACAACTAAAAATCTGCACAAAATGCGAGGTAAGATAAAAGCAACAAGACGACAAATGGTAACTATGTTCTAACGTTTATTTACAGTATATACATAGACAGAAAAGAAAATGCTAATGACACATTGCAAATGGTCCGTGATCAGCTACAGTCCGCAAACGTGTTGGAATAGACGCACAGGCTGTTTGGACGCCAGTTGGGTCAATTTCTTTTAAACATTTGCATATTCTTCTTTGAAGCTGCTGAACAGTTTTTGCCTTCCAATTATGTTTGTACACCTTGTCACTCAATTGTCCAAAAAAACCTTCGATTGGGCGGCACTGGGGCAAGTTAGTTGGATTTTTGGTTTTGGGCACAAAAGGATGTTTTGGGACATGAGGTACTCCTGAGCCTTTCTCGTATAATGAGAGCTGGCTTTGTCAGTCCAGAAAATAAAATTATTGTCAGAATGATATTTTCGTATAAAGGGAGCTAAGATCTTTTGAAGACATTGCTTCACGTATACATCTTGATTGATTGCTAACCCAATAGGCTTGAAATAAGGCTGCGACACACCTTTGTCCGATACAACTAAATAAAGCATCACTTTGCCTTCAAATTTCTGCTTGCCTTTATATTTTATATTAGAAGGAGTGTGTTGCTTGTCTGAGGAATAATAAATGTCATTTCCGAGCATTTGGGATTTAGAAAGGCTAAAGTAACTTTCATCATCCAAAACAAACGATTTTCCTTTGTAATTTCTGACCATCCAACGACAATTGGATTTCGCAGTTTTTATTTGCGTGTCTGTGTAAGATGGAGCTTTTTCCTTTATGCATGCTTTGATTCCCATTGATTTTAATGTTTTAGATATGTATTGTTGTGAACACTTAAATGTTTTTGCTGCGTTGATCTGACTAATGTTGTCTTTCTCGTCAAACATCATTTTTAGACTTTGTTTATTTTTATTCGTCATAATTGCTGCCTTTCGACCACTTCCTGCTTTTCTTTCTATTGTTTCGGATTTAAGTATCGCATAAATTGTTCTTTTTGGCACACCTTCAGCAGCAAAGTGTATCACACAATATGATTTCCCCAATTCGTGATGTTTTTCGTGGAAATTTACAATGCCTGCACGGAGGACTTCTTCCTTTGACGCCATTTTCTACCAGTTATTTCGCACCAAAAAGAAAGCAAACATATTGTGAAGTAGACAAAGAGTGTACTATCAACATACCAAAGAATAGAGATGACTGTGTCAATAGGTTTTATTTTATGATTCCGCACATTTTGTGCAGATTTTTAGTTGTAACCCGTTATTCTCTATGGATTGCTACTTTCTACCATCAATCGATATCAGTAGCTTGATACTATTGTTTGATTCCTGCCCGCCCCTTTTCCAGGATTCTTCTACTTGCTTTACTTGTGAACACTGTACTTCAGACTCACTCAGCCACGGGCGACTAGTAATACGAGTTTGGCAAGACGGGCGACTAGTAATACGAGTTTGGCAAGTGAATTCATCCACCCTTGACGACTATCCAAATGGGTCGTCTTACCTTCACATCATCTCATTTAATCAGCGCTTGCATACGGCCTTGTACCGCATGTCTGATCTCGTTCTTCTTGGACCCTAGCAAATCTTCTGAACCATCTGTAGAATTTCAACACGGAGCTTTATCACCAGTTCTCGCAGCTCCCTCTACTGACTCTACGAAGGTAGAGAGCACAGCGAGAAACGCAATCGAGCTTCAGAGTGCTCAACCAATAAAACTATGCCAGCAAGATACAGAACTCTCCACCTGCTAAGAAACAACATACTGCCAACAACTCAGGCTCAAATGACATGGACTCCGAGACCTGCACTACATCACACCGAGCATCAACATCCAATGTATCGTCAAATCAACATTCTTCTTTATCTGTTTATTGCTCCTTGCTGCACAAATACGACACTAAATATTCTAACGAAAAGTTCATCATTCTACAGCTTCTGAAATATCTATCCAGTCTTCCACTCCAGGAAGTTATTGAAACACGGAACGGATATATCCTAAACTCCACAGATCCAAATGTCCTCACAACAGTACGTATCATCCGAGATTGTGAGACAGTGTGCGTAATAAGGCATAATTCGAGATCTTTGGTAGTAACGTCATTATTATGTCTCTCACTTCTCCTTGACGCAAACATACACCTCCATCTAGGCAAGATCAATACTCTGACGAGGAAATCCAAAATAAGTTGCAATACGAAGGGCAGCAATAATAATAGCGCAGCTTACATGGTTAGAATCCTCACTTCATCTCAGGACACCATCATAGACACTCTCCTCACTAAAGTCCCCTTTATATACGAGCAACGACATAAGGTAGAACCGTTTCGTTCACCTGCACCCTTATCACTTCCTTGTGGGCAGTGCCAAAAATATAACAGCCACGAAACAGCCGAGTGTACAAATGTTACTGTAAAAGCAAATCAAAGTCTGATGAATAATATCCAGAATTAGTTGCTCCACTCTGTACCCAGTATGCATCAACCAACACTGAGAAACATGTCGATGATCTAGTCACTGTAGGGAAACTCCAAGAATTTCTTACTCTTGCACTTCAGAATATACATCCTTTCAATCTTCAGCACATTCTACAACTACTTACACCTACCGCTAAATTAACTTTCAACGTCTCTCTACATTCTACCTATTCTAATAACTTGGTTCAGCTTCATACTGCATGATACGAAACAACTTTTTAACTTTTTTACCATCATGGATTTCTCATTCTTGTTCTTAAATATCCGATTTCTACCTTTGAACCCTTTTACTTGATCCAGTTACCGTACTTGTTCCTCTTCTACTATTGTACCATGTCAAACTCCCACTTCATATGAACTTACCAATCAAGTTGACCATATTAGCTGTGTTATCCAACAAGTCTCTGCTCTCTGCTTACCACAAACAGAATATATACCATATCGACCAAACTTACCACCGTGTTATCATCATTTGATTCGTCATTCATCACAATCTTATCGTGAGTATTTTTGTACACCCAACTTCATCACCATCATTAGCTACAGAGAACTGTTCGAAATTATCTGACAGCACATCTGCAAAGGTTATGGGTGAAAACATGCAAACGTCTTGCCGACACAATTCATCCAACAGTATAATTGAAACGTTTCAACGCCTTGTGTGGTAATTTTTTTTTTTCAAAAATTCCATATCCTATTCTTATCGATGAAAAACCGTTACCCACCTATGTCAACAAAGCGAACGCATTTTGTTCAAGACAAATTTAGACCCTCCGCACAAATTATTACTTCCCGATCTCATCGTGTTGCCAGAGTAAGTACGGATTTAAGCCACTTTCAAACGGATGCCAACCGTATATTTCTGCCGCACATTGTGAATGTTCCCATTCAGTCAGACGAAATCACCTCTCTCCTATCTTTCAGAGTAAAAAAAAAAAGACTTCCAGGTTTCGATGACATAACTTACCGGCACATCAAAGAAAGCCCTCTTGCACCACTACAATTTCTAGCACTTATTCATTCATTCTAGTATTCATTCTTCTCAGTGGCTTCTATCCAACTGACTGGAAAGTTTCAAAATGCCTCGTGTTTTTGAAACCTAACAAACCTCCAAGTGCCGTCTTCTCTTAAAGATCAATCCACCTAAAGTCCACATTCAGTAAAATCTATGAAAAGATGATCCTTAAAATATTGCGTCCCTATTTAAACGATCGACATCCCATTCCCACCCATCAATCTGGTTTCCGTCCTAGTTACTCTATTAACGAGCAGTTGCTTCGTCTCACCACGCAAATCACAAACAATTATAACATGATTCAACAATCTTGTCTTCTACTGTTTAATCTCGAAAAGGCGTTTGATAAAGTGTGGCATTTAACGCTTATTTACAAACTTGTCAGCCTTGAGTCCTATGACGTATATACGAATCATATACCATTTTCTCGTTTGCCGTCTTAGCTTTCGAACTAGCATGAAAAATAAAATTAAAATTTATGCTTGAAGCACAATTGTCTGCAGATTACATAGTCATCTACTAGCTAATGATCTGTTACGTAAACACCAAGCCGGTTTCCAACATGATCACAGTCTCCTCGATTACCTCTTGCGTCTTAGTACTATTATTACGAAGCAGTATAATAGGCAGTGCACCATCATGCCTACTTTTATTCGATCTTGAAAAGGCCTTTGATCGTGTGTGGCATAATGGTCTTATATATAAGTTATACTTCTTTATCCTTCCGGCCACATGTATAAATACCGTGAAATGGTCAAAGAAAACTAACAAAATAATAAAACTAATTATTGCGAATATAAATAAAGTACAATTAAGACCTTAGGTCTCATTGCATACCTGTTTGCGTCAACACAGTGCAAAATTTACGTTGTAGTTAGCAATTGTGGGCTTAATACTTATAATTTACTTGCAATTCGCAAATATTACAAAGCTCTATGAAATAAGGCCCCTATTATCGTATTTAAAATACAATAAAAGTTATTTGTAATGTTCTATCATTACAAATATTAGAATACCAGCAGGAACATTTTACTATCATTTGCGATCAGAAAAATTAGAAGCCTAACTACTACATCAATTAAATTAAAAATAGATCATGCGCAGATTGAGGATAACCTGGCCACCACGCTTACAGTGACTTCCAGTGACATGTTTACGATTTTGTTTCGGGCGGCTTTGCTAACTTTCAGGGGGGCTTTGCCTGAAAATGTGAAAATTCTGCAAGATATTTCATATACTTTACTATAGTAAGTAAGATTTCGGGGAGTTAAGCCCGGAAGATCCTCTCCTAAATACGCCACTGGAGACTTAAAATTCTGTACAGAAATACTTCGATAGTGGAAATTAATATCGTAGACCTATTTCCTACATATGCACTCATTTATTTTATAATTGTCTATTGTAAACTTGTCCCATATTTTTCAGTAATAAACACTGATATTTTAATTCCAGGTAAAATAAAATCATTGTGCAGTAAAAAGTAATTAGTTACAAACCCCTTTAAGTAAATTATTCCTAACTGTATTGTACCTCTATAATTAAAATTGCATGTACTATTTATATTGAATACTTATGAATTTATTGAAAAGTTAAAGCGCCAATCTATCAATCATTATTGATGTTAAACGATCTTTCATTTAACACTTCCTTTTCAAAACATGAACTGATGATTCCCATCCAATTCTTTTGTTTTATTTGATATCTCTCGTATTGCAGTGTCAAAATGCGGCCATTGTTGCTGGTGATTAACTAGTTATTACATTTCTCAGCAGGGATGACAATGAAGCAGATCGAGCTTTGTGTTTCATTAATCAATAAATAACAGTAACAATTGCGATTGGGCAGCTCAATGGAATAGAAGAGCAAAAGGGGGTGATAGAAAGTTTTGACTCGTACTACACAATGTGTGTGTGATTTTTTTAAAAAAATCCCTCACAGAGTTAATTACTTGTTCACATGTGAATCCTTGCTAATTAAATTAAATGACTTTAGGTATCGCCATCTATACTGCATTGTATGTTTTATGATTGAATGTATTTTGAATTTATTTTCTATTAATTTATGAAGGGTTTGATCAGTAGGCCTACTATTAACTTTTATGAGAGTTTTGATGACCTATTATTGATTTATGATGATGTGATTATTTATTACAGTAAGTTCGTTTCTGGTTTGCGAGTGTGGAAATAGGAGAGAGAGAGAGAGAGAGAGAGAGAGAGAGAGAGAGAGAGAGAGAGAGCATATTTCCATACATTGATCGCATTAGAAATCTTTAAGTTTTACGTTCCACGGTTATGCCGGCTAGGCTAAAGGAGAAGGTGATGATGAGAAATGAATGAAATGGTGGAACGAAGAAAGTGGGAGAAAAGGGGAAACCCCGAGAAAACACACGAGCACGGTGTTCGTCCATCACAAAGTCCACACGGCGCAAGCTGGATTCGAACTAGGGAATCCAAAGCACCGAAGGTGAACGCTTTACTACTGAGCCCCAATTGATCGCATTAGAAGACAAGTATGAAGAATTCGTGGGGATAAACCTCTTGTAAGCTATGCCTTCCGTCTGTCATCATTATTTGATCTGGCTTCATAGACTGGATTTCCCGGAATCTTAATTGAGGTACCATGCCAATGGATGCAGTAAGGATGGCAATATCCGCCAGTACGTACGAATACATGACAATTTTTTTTCTGGCAATTTTTACAGTTCTATTAAATATTGAAAAGTTACTTTCATAAGGTTACTTTCTGGGATTTGGTTTTCTCTCACAACGTTTTTGTTACCGAGTTCCTGTTATATCTATCTTCTATATAAATAAAATTGACTCTTGAACCATAAAACCAATTTCGATCAAATTTTCAACATAGATGAGGTTCGAGCCTGGAATTTATTTTTTAATCATTTCACTTTAACGATGCAACTTAGGGGAGGGGGAGATATTTAGAAATAAATAAAACTTAATAACTCTTGAACCAGAAGACCGATCTCTATCAAATTTGTCATATAGATGAGAGTCGAGCCTGGGATGGTTTTTATCATTTAAATATGACGTTGAAACTTTGGGGAGGGGGAATATATATATATATATATATATATATATATATATATATATATATATATATATATATATATATATAACATTAAAAATGGCCTATATTAGTGCAGAATCCATAGTGTTTGGGGTCGCTGATATGAACAGTGACACTTCCGATGTCATTTAAGTCCAAATTCAGCACCGCAACTTGAGAGATGGAAGGAGATATATAAAAATGATCGAAAATGACCGGTATTAGTGCCGAATCCATAGTTTTCGGGATATTTGACATGAACAGTGACACTTCCGATGGCGTTTGGATCGAAATTCACCCTTTATATCCAAAATAAAACTATTCTCTTCGTGCGAAGAACGGGTATTCTGCTAGTACAATATAACCAAAGTCATTATAAGTGTGGTCCTAAGACCAATACAAAGTTCACTAAATAGTTTTAAAAACATAGATGTTCCTAGGCCTAGGCGACCATGGGAGGGATTCTCACGAAGCTCTAGGCAAGCAGAGTGGAAGTGTTTTAGGATTGTCAGTGTTCCAGGCAAGCAAAGAGAGGTTGATGTTCCGCAGAGCTCCAGGCAAGCTAGGTGGTTGCAGTTAGTATTCTGTTAGAGCTCCAAACAAGCTAAGAGAGGGGATTTGACCAGTCGAAACTGACCGATGGAAACGTTACATGATGTTTTATACCTTCTTCTGGACAAGCTGGTGCTACTGTTCCTTTTGTGTCACATGACCAGTTGATGATGAGGATGTCTGTCGTCTGCTTGCTTGTAGTAGTTGTTGTAAGAGAACAAGTGTTTTATTTACAATAATAAAAGCACGTGTTGATAGTATTTACATATAGTCCCATAGACCACATGTGGGATATTACAATATTGAATTTACAACCACGATGTTTTTGCACTCATATACACATTATAGTGAAAACGAGAATTGTGGAGTTCAGACCACAATGGAATGAAGTCTAATTTCCAAAGGTTAAGGTACGCTTAAGCCCATTGAAAAGTTAATACATATTTTATACTATAAGAGTTATTTGTGAGCATGACTCTTTTAATCTGTGAAACGAGCTTCAGGTGGAGATCTTAAAAAAAAAAAGGAAATATATCCAAAATGACTCAAAAAGTGGAGGACTTGATTCCTTTGTGCACTAACCGTGCCAACTGTAATTTTAAATTTCCAAACACGCTCCACATAAGTATAGGAAAATTTTATAAGTCAGCTATCGTTAGTATCAGAGCAAGCATGGTAAGAGATACCAAGAAGTGTTTATAAAGGATTGCAAATAAAGAACGTAATTTTAGAAACGCCCGCCATTTTTGTTCTAGTAAGTTGGCAGCACTGAGCGTTACACGATTTTCATCTGTTGTCTTTGTCACAGAGTAGTCACAGACCGCTAAATGGCGCAGGATAGTCATGTGTTTCCTGTACGAATAGGAATAGAGCACTTCTCGACGGAACAGTGTGTTATCATAGTGGAAACTTATTATAAATGTGCTAAATGGTGTGCAGAGACTGTTCGCAAACTCCGTGGAATGTTTGATCAACGCAATGTGTTAAATGCATATTTTCGAAATACACTCCGCCCTAGCCAGGAGGCATTGTAAGCAGGTTACGTTTGGCAACATCGCACGGAAACAAATGAATGCTGAATTCCATTCTAACTCGTTCCTACTACTACTACTACTACTACAACTACCACCACTACTACTACCACTACTACTTTTACTACTATTACTACTACTACTATTACTATTACTACTACTACTACTGATTACTACTACTACTACTACTACATTTGCTATGGATCTGTATAGTACAAGGGCAAACTTATTTTAATGAAAGAAGTTTAATGAAAATTTTAAAAAATAATCGTTAAATCACTTTATGAATATTATTTTTAATCTTATTTTAACGAAAGAAGTGTTATAAAAATTTTTAAAAATAATAAAAAAAAGCTTTCCTTAGGCAGGATTTGAACCTACGCCAACAACGATTTCCTTTACTAGTATGTTGCGCTAGCTCTCTGAGCTATGAGGGCCAAAAGAAGCATGTAGCTGATATGATGTCACCAACAGGATCGCGATATAGACGTCATTTATTTTTCCTAACATTGTTGCCAAGCGTAACCCGTTCACAATGCCTTATGGCTAGAGTTCAGTGTATTTCGAAAATACGCGCGTTAAATAAGTTGATTTTGATAAGACTGATTGCTAAATTAGAGAAAACCGCCTTGGTTGCGGAGATTAAACCCACGGGTCGTCCTCGTGTTAGTCGTTCTGTGCGAAACACCGCCATTGCGAGTGATAATATTGCTATTATTCCGGTCCAGGAAACAGATGACGATCAGCTCTATTCAGCTCTCCGTGATTACTAACCACAAAGACAATACATGAAAATCGTATAACGTTCAATGCTGCCAACCTACAAGAACAAAAATTGCGGGCATTTCAAAAGTTGTGTTCTTTAGAGGACGCTCTTTAAAAACGTACGATTTCCAGGTTCATCACTGATTTCCATAAAGATAAAATAGTAATAACTAACGGAAATCTAGTTTTGCATGGTTTCAACTTCGCAAGAAAAGGTCTATTTCCATCCTGATTTTTCTAGCGAAACTAGAAGTTTTAGAACTGTGCTAGAAAATTCTGGTTTTAATTCTGATTCCCTTACACCAAGAATAGTAATAGATACTGAGAAATTAAATTGTTGGCGTGAATTCAGCATCTCAAGATCTTATTAGTGTGTTTTGTTTGTTTAGCCTTGTTTAGTGTTCCCTTTTCAGCACCGAGGCTATAGGAGACGTAGACCTACAGTGTAAGACAGGATGCAAAACTTTATAATGTGTTCAAAAATTCAATGCTTTACGCAGCAGAAACCGAGCCCGAGACCATGAAAATGCGAGCCCGAGAAAGTGAGCGCTCTAGCCACTGGATCAGCACCAAGGGCTCCTATACATATTATTTCTCTTCTGTAACCGGAAATGATATAAATGTGTCATTACCAGTTTCGTCATTGAATCCTCAGTGTTCGGAGGTCTCCAGAAGTTCCACAATCGGAAACGAAACGTGGTTGTTTATTAAAATGTTCTAGTAAAGAAATATTTAACGTTTGGGAGGATTAATTGTAATGGAAGTTTCTCAGTTTGCTGCAGATGCCCTGGCAATAAAGGTAGAATACCTATGATGATGATGATGATGAGTCTTTCAGACCGGAAATGATTATATTACTTAAGTCGTTCCTTGTCACATGATACTGGGTCAAGAGCCTCATTTGGAAAAAGCAATACCCCCATATAATTATATTATAATATCACGCATATAGTTCTATTTGCAAACATTAACATGTGCTTTTATTTACAAACGATACCACGTGCATTTATTACAAGCCATTATGAAAGTTGACAACAGAACGTCAGCACCACCACTCATCACGTGATGGAAGAGGGACACTAGCGCCATTCCAACACTGGAACAACTATAAAATTCAGAAGATCATTGCTACTGACATCAGTCAGTCCTTGACTGAACAAGTCCCCTCCCTTAGCTTGTAGTGGAGCTCTGGGAGGATGTTAACCTAACTCAAGCCTTCCAGCTTGCACTGGAGCTCTAAGGCCTTCCTTTCCCACTTAGCTAACAGCGGAGTTCTGTTGGGAACTTAACCCCTCTCATACTTTGCAGGAAGCTTTGCAGGAATCTCCCTCCTTACCACTAAATCAACCAGTCTGCATTGGGGCTTCGTAGTCCTTTTCTTGCTTAATTTGCTGGAGAACTTTGCGGGACTCCAACCTCTCTCTAGCTTGCAGCTCAGCATTGAGAATCCTATCACATCTTACCCAACTTGCAGCGGTGCTTTGAGAATCCTATCACATCTTACCCAACTTGCAGCGGTGTTTTGAGAATCCTATCACATCTTACCCAACTTGTAGTGGAGCTTTGAGAATCCTATCACATCTTACCCAACTTGCAGCGGAGCTTTGAAAATCCTATCACATCTTACCCAACTTGCAGCGGAGCTTTGTGAGGAATCCTTCCCTCGGCTAGCCAGCTTAGGGACACCTACTTATTCTAGTTAGAGAACTTTATACTTTTTAGTGAAATTGTATCATACTATTTTATGTCAGGAAGTTTTGTACTAAAACTGGTAGTGGAAGAAAACGATTCCCGTGTGTGGTTGCTCTACCTCTTATCTGCTTCAGCAGAATTTAATAATGTACACCTTACTTAGGTTTTAGCAGATTTTTGGCAGAAGGAGAAGCGGTTGAGGAGAAGTGACATTTAAAAACAATCGAAAACGACCGACATTAGTGTCCCATCAATAGTTTTAGTGTTTGGTGAGATATTTTCAGTCCAAATTCATCTCCTATCTGCTTGGGGTTGAAGAGTGGTGAGGGGAAGGGTAATTTACAAAAATTATCCGAAAGGATCAATATTAGTTTCCGATCCATAGTTTTCGGAGTCGTTGAAGAGTGACTCATCGATGCCATTTAAGACCAAACTTATCCAGCATCGGGATGGGGGTGAGAGTTGACATTAGAAAGGGGTGGCATGTAATAATAATAATAGAAATCGACAAATGTAACTATCGAATCCACAGTTTTTGAGATCGCTGAGATGAATAGTGACATTCCTGATATTGTTTTAGGTCCAAATTCATCCCCTATACTTATCATGAGAAGGGAAAGGGGTTCAAATACAGGTCCCCGTCACCGCCCGGGATTTGCGCCAATGGTGCCTTCCCGCACCACACACTCGCGGAATCCTCTGTAGATGCTCTAGGAAACAGATTCACTAAACTGCTGTTCAGCAATGGTGTTACATTCTCTTGAATTGATGCAACGTCCCCAATACGCTCCCTCTTGAGGGCAGATTTGAACTTACGGAAGAGCACGAAAGCCACTGGGGTCAAATCAGGTGAATATTGGGTGTTCGAGGACTGTGACCCAGTTTTGGGCAAAACTTGTTGCGGAAAAGATATGCCAGCTCACTAAATGAACGGTCGGAGACTTGATCACGTCACATATTCTCCTGATTTGGCCCCATTTGACTTCTCGCACTCCCTTAAGCTCAAATCTGCCATGAGGTGGAATCAATTTAAGCAAATCTGACGGCGGTGCTGAATAACGACTCAGACAAAGCTCAGACGGTGTTTATGAGCTTTCCAGAGTTGCTACGACCAGTCACATGAGTGTGTGATGAAGTAAGGGATATATGTAAAAAGATTAACGCGGTAATACATTTTTCTGACATCATTAAATATTTTAATAAGTCTTGTCGGGCTATCAGCCAGGTGGAGGTATTGACATCCGACGTTTCGAATACAAACATTGCATTTATCTTCAGGGATTATATTGAAGAGACCAAAGATGTGAGCATGTATATATAGGACTATTTAGAGGCAGTGGGAGCTTGTGATTGGCTGAGGAAAATGCTAGTTTGTGATTGGCCGAGGGATGCTGCCTCCTGATTGGCTGTTGTTGTAGCTACGAGAAAAGCCTGTTTTAAATATCTGTTCCGTTTCTGAAATGGGCCGACCAGATAGGGCTACAAAGTCTCTGGCATTGTTGCCAACTTGGTACAATTGTACCAAATTCAGCCCTTTTGTTATTCATCGGCCCGTTGGTACCACGCTGACATTTTCAGCCCCTTTTGTGAAAAAGTTGGTACAATTCTAACCAATTCAGCACCATTTAACAAATACTTGTACATTTTCAAAAGTGTGAGTAAGACTTTTCCCACATCTCACGTTACTCATACTGTGTGATGTCATGAGAAGTGAACTCGGAGATGATTGATTTGTTTCTCGTTTGTATATATATTTTTTATATATGGCCATAATACCGTTTTGATTTATGGTCACTTTGAAATAAAGGCGCGTTTGGTTTCCTAGAAATACATACCGAAGATTATAACTGTTTTCTCTCTTAATTTGCGGCCTCTGCTATACTTCCTACGTGCGAGTAAAGTTTCATCTACGGTTGTTTAGTGTCCTCCCAGCGGCGCAGCAATAGTGTAGGCAGGGTAGGCATTGCCTACGGGCGCAGAACATTTCGGTATATTAGGGGGAGCCCCAGGTTTTTAACAAAAAAAGAAACAAATTATATAAATGGAGCCCTAAGTTTTCGTGGTCTTCATTTTCAAACATGGCAAGAATAAACATTTCTTCACCCATCTCTCGCAGTTTATTACATTTGCGTATCAAATTATTGGCATTACTGTAAACTAGTCGAGGTTACAGCACAGTATGATTAAGAAATTAATCCTCCTGGTAATTAATTATTACCGTATTAATACGATACCAGTCATATATTACACGTACTGAGCTTACTAACTATAAATAAAATTGCCCTGCGCAACAGGCTTTCAACAATAATGACAAATTCTCCAAGCACCAAAGGTTGGAAAAATCGGGCAACTGCCCGGGACGGTAACGTCAGGGGCGCCCAAACAAGCACCCCAAAATAAATTTTCTAATATCACTGTAATAAAATGTAAAATATAGGCTAGGACTAAGGGGGGTGGCAAAAACTCATTGGCAGGGTGAAAATTTTGCCTTCGTCCGCTCCTGATGTTAACTGAGATGACGTAGTGTTAAATGGATGAGGCCGTTACTGACCTATTTAGGCTCTAATCTCAACATTATTGGAGAGTAATAATTAGCTGATCTTCTTAAATACCGATTGCAATATTACAATATTTTTGTAGACGTGATAACTTTTTTTTTTTTTTTTTTTTTGCAGTTAGCGAATTTTTAGCCGTGTTTTAGCGGAAAGAGAAATCTCATATTGGGAACACTGCCCAAAGCTAGTCAAATGTGGGATTTGGCGCATACGCGTAAGTTACAGATGGTCATACATTGGTCTATTAGATGGGGAGGGGGCGCCACTAGTTATTTTGCTTAGGGGCGCCAAAGGCCATTGTTACGCCATTGTGTCCTCCTATTTCGATGTTTTTTTAAAAAATAATTTTTAAAAAGAGCACTTTCTTGATTTGGATTCTTGGAAGAGGGAGGGGTTGTTCTAGAACTTCACCTTTTTTAGTTTCGTGTTATAGAGACATGTATTACGCTGATATAAAACAATGAATTCAGCCCTTTTTGGTTCAATTTGGTACTATTTTTCAGCCCACTCCAGAGCGAGGATTGTGGCAACACTGGTCTCTTTACTACAATCCCTGAAGATGAAGGCAATGCCTCCATTTGAAATGTCGGATGTTAATATATTCACTTGACTCATAGCCCGAGACGACTTACTAAAATCACGTCACCAGTAAAAATTCAATTCTTTCATCACTAAAGATATTTTTGCGAGATAGATCCCGAATGTATTTAACGGACTCTCTATATCCACTTTAACCTTTCGGCCAATTGAAAGAACTCATCCTACTATGAAATCCTTTCGTATTTCTGATCCTAATTTGAATTGGGAATAGAGTTTTAAGCGGGATAATATTGTGTATAAAAATGTAATGCTTTGAAACCAGTTCGTACTTGAAATTTTAACAAATAGCGTTCTATATTTGTCGTTATGTGTTTAATTTCTCATCATGTGTGTCGATTTAATATTCACATTCATTGTCTCCATTGCTCTCTTGTTTCGCACACCCACTCATCTCTCTCTCTCTCTCTCTCTCTCTCTCTCTCTTAGGGACAGACATTTCCACCATCACCACTCTCTGTCTCATACGTCACACACGTAGGAACCCAATATGAGAGTGTGTGTGCCAAGCACATCTTGTGATCTACATGAAATTCTCATTTAGCGTGTTGTTGAAAGCGCTGTGGAATTGATACTAAAAATGGATTCCGCACACAAAAGTTCAAAAACGCATAGCCTAACTGCTGCATATAACGTGATATGTATGGAATGAACAAAGGAATTAGAAATTGAAATTGCAAAATTAAAAAAAAAAATAAATAATAATAATCCTAGTCTTCTTTTTCCAGTTTGCATATGAAAAGTACATCCATAATAATGACCAGACAATCTACAGAGAATGTTGAGTATTTCAATACAATCGTAGAATTTACTGAAGTAAATAGAATTGATATAATAAAGCCTCCTAAATAAGATGATTGGTGTATCCAACCACCCCACGAGAAATAGACTCCAGAACATACGTTAACCACTTAGGTATGAGGTAGAGGTCTGCAAGGGCCCGGCCCGTGAATCTATAATATGAGGCCCAACTCGAGTCCGAAATGTGTTTTAGCTTTTAGGCCCGAATTTGTGTGATTTAGAGATAATAACGAAACAAGAATTTTAGGAATGATCCAAAAAGTGGATCAAAAAATTGCGATCTTAGCCAATAATTAGTTTTTGGATCAGGAGCCATAAAATTTTTAAACGGCCCCTAAATCGGTTTTTTTTTTTTTTTTTTTTAACGGAATAAGCACATTATACTAACTATATGAATTATCTAAAGAAAATAGTCATTTGTATAAATTCCGTCTCCTTTAGTCTCGGTACATAATCGTGGGACTTTAAACTAAATATTCCATTTCATTTCATTTGTATAAATTCTCATGAAATGCCTAACTTGAAATGAATACTACAAACATTTAAAACAAAATGTCAATGTGCGCGAATTCTTATGCAAATGGATGTGTATACTGAGATCACTGAGATAGTCCCCACGGCAGTCATTGTCGATTGCTGTGAAGTAAAAGAATAGAATCCACACTCTAGCTGCTCAAACTTTCACTCTCAGGTAACCTAAGCATATTTATTTCTGTTACTTTTAGTTTTTCTCTCCAGTACACAGTTAGATTTATTCTCAATTCCATAATGATAGATTTTTAGTTGGCGTCTCAAGTTACAAATTTAGATGTGCCTTAAAAGTTCTCCAGAGAGAACGGTCCGATAAATATCGTTGTACGGTATATTTACAAAGTTAGGCCCCAAAAATCCCGAGAAATATGGTTATATATTTAAAAATTTACGGGCCGATCCTACAAAGTGATATATACTTTGTAGGCCCGAGCCCGGCCCACGGGCCGGGTCGGACTTAAGCCCGTGAGCTCTTCCCGAGCCCGTGTATACCTCTTCATCGGTGTGAACAAAACTATTAATTTCCGTATTCTTATATGAATAACGTTAGTTCATTTCACAAACGAGTTCAATAAACATTGTTTTGATAAAAAAATTCATAATGTGTTCAGACTTCCGGCAATGACTGTGGATAACTATAGTTAAAAATCAATTATGTTATAAAATAGAAGATTTGCCTATACGTATCTTCATCATATGAACTCAATGAAGCCAAAAAAACAACCGAGCATCGTCTGAGCCGGCATGTCTGATTGGCTACTCTCGTTTTCGAAATGATTGTTGGCTCGGAACATTACGATCTTAGTGGCTCGGATTGGGCAGAGTAGGTGTGGCGAAGCTGTGACGTATGGCTTCACGATTTTGTTGTATAGGCAGATCCTCTATTTTATAACATGCTTGGTTAAAATAACTTTACCTTTGAAGGTATTGAAAGATTGTTTTCATTGACGAACCCGGCTCTAGCTATCTGTTGCAATAAACACAATTGAAACGAGTTGAGAATGCTCCAAAAGCATTGCCAAACCGAACTTAAAAAGAATTAATTTTTCTTATTAACTTCTACAGGCTTTATAACAATATTGTTCTATGCACCTTATTACAATGCTTATTAAACAATTTTTGTAATATTTCTATCCATTTATGATTTCCTTGAGTACTAAAATTTTTCCACATGTTTTGTTTAAGAGTTCCGTTAAGACGTTCTACAATATGTTGTTGAAAGAACACATGCACAAAATGGAGGGCGCAAAATTGAAAAATTCGCAAAATATCATCTCTCTATGACTTACGGTTTCCGAGATATGGAGCCTTAAATCTCTCGAAATCCAAACTTTATTTTTTTGCCAATATCTGGGGAACAGTGACCACCGTGTACTATTTGATACCAAAATGTTCACCATTCTGTTAGATATTGAACAATACCAATATAAGCTCTCTATGACTCATGCTTCCCGAGATATGGCTCCTTAAATCTCCTGAAATCGGAACTTTTTTGGCCAATATTTCGGAAACGGTATGTCATAAACATATGGTATTGGTGTTGACCAATACTTAAGAGAATGGTAAACATTTTGGCACCAATAGTAACCGGTGGCCACTGTTCCCCAGATATTGGCCAAAAAAAGTTTGGATTTCGGGAGATTTAAGGCTCCATGTCTCGGAAACTGTAAGTCATAGAGAGAGATGATATTTTGCGAATTTTTCAATTTTGCGACCTCTATTTTGTTCACGATACTTTTAGGTGTTGATCAACACCAATATCATCTCTCTATGAGGTACTGTTCCCAGAGATATGGATCCTTAAATCTCTCGAAATTGTAATTTTTGAAAATATTTCGGGAATAGTAAGAATGATGCGAAATATTCCATAAGTTCTTTCAGCTAATTTTTGATGCTGTATCGAATGGAGGGCTCAAAATTGAAAAATTCCCAAATAACACACACACACACACACACACACACACACACAGAGAGAGAGAGAGAGAGAGAGAGAGAGAGAATTGAGTAACGAACTTTTTAAGTTCGTTGACAAGCGAGCTTCGTTCCACAGTGTGAAACTGCACATGGAAAACAAAATTCACTTAATTTTTACATCGAAACTAAACATAGGAAGTGCGTATAATCCAACCGCAGCAGGGGCGTCATTTACGGGGGGACAGGATGGGGCAATTGCCTCCCCTGAGTTTGAGATGTATATAGATTTTATCAATAGAATAGTAGTAAATCAGTGAAAAACGCGAAATTTTACTTATATCAAAGGGTCTTGCCCCCCCCCCCTCGAAGCAAAATCTGAAACGACGCTACTGTGCCGCACACTTCTTTGGTGTTCCTAATGTTATTAAAATAAACTTTTAATAAGCCTAAGGAAATATTCGTGCTTTATTATATACATTAACATTGAAGGTAATTCAAACGTTATTAATCTTTGGCTAACCACTCGAAATTGCAATTATTAAATCCTTTAGTCTCCTTAAACATAAAGTGCTTCCTGATTTCGTTCTTTGAAAGTCATGCAAGAAGAAATTATTCAATTAGATACATTTTTTCTTTTGTCTATTTTTTTTTTTTACTTTACACCGTTCATGTATTTTAAATTTACATAATTCTTTCATGGCATTCTTTTTCTGGATTTATTTTATGATTTAATAAAATTAATATTCTAGCAAAGAGGGCAGAAGTAAGTATTTTAGATGAACAACGGAAGATGGGATGTAAAGAGTTGGGAAAATATTAACGACTTATCACAGGATTTTAGCATTCAGAGCTAGTTACCACCAATTTTCTTTCTCTCATGCGTGTAATGCATAAAAATATTAAATATTTAATACTATCGAAGAGTTTGCAAAAGTTAATAGAAACAATATTTTAATATAAACAACGTCTCTTTTTCAATTATGATTTTAAAAAAATACTGTGTAGTCAAGTAATTCAACAGCATAAAAGGGCCGAACTATGCAAAATGTGATACCAAACATGCCACTTTCAGGGATGATAGACCTACCAATAAGAAGTAAGTCCTGATATAGAACCACCTCGGCAGGGGTCTTGTTTTAGATATATGACGTTATCAATATGGCCGCCAACGAATTTCGACATAACTGAGTTTAAACATGTATAACTCCATTATCATTCAAGGTGGAAACTTGGTTTCTCCTTTATTTTGCAGAGACTACATTGTACCTCTATCATCATTATAAATACTTGCCTTATATTGCCGCCGTTTTTAAATATGGCGTCTCAAACTGGAAAAATGTTTATTTTCAAAACGATTTTCTGTTTTATAGCAAATAACTTTGAAACGACTATGATTATGAAAAAATTCTTTAAAACAATCGTCAAAGGTCATTTTAATAGCTTTCGAACGCGACCAGAATCATTGATGTATCTCAACAAATAACTGAGATAATCAATATTTTGTAGAACTAAATGACGAACTTTCGTGAATAATGTTCGATTGTATCCTTAGATATAGTTATATGGCATTTGTAGTTCCATTGGCCCTTTGATAATAGGAACATAGTACCGCTACCAGTATGTCAGCGACAGGGAAATTTACAACACAATAAACAGTTATACAATTAAATATGTTAAGAATTTAAAAGAGAAAATATTAGTGATATAATATGACTATTAACTTAACACCTGAAACGTGCTTCAGAAAACTAGGGAAAGTAATTTTTGTTAATCACATTTCTTAGTTAGACAAGATCAACTCAGAATAAAATGATCTTCTCGATCACACTGTCCATCGCAGGTACACAATAAAGTGCACACTAACCCCAAGTTTTGACACTTGCAAGAATATTGACAAAGAGTCTTACAACCACAGCGAATAAGTTCTCTACATTGCGCAGAAACTTCTGGAAGTAAAGATCACAGAGGATAATAACCATGATCCACCTTCTTCCAACCCCATTTACAAATTTCGGTTATTATGGGTACTTTCTGGAGAGCTTGAGACCAGTAATAGCCGGCCTGTAGGGAAGCTCGCAGACAGTGTTGTAATAAGGCTGCCTCTGTAGGTGGGATCCCTTCGTAAGAACAATTCTTTTTCGTCATTAATCTTTGTCGACAGTCGTTAACATTTAGTAAAGAGCTAGAGCGATCGTACAGGAGTACGTTGAAGCGTAGAAGAGCTGCAAAGTCCTGAGCTGAAATTTCAACAGGAGTAACTGAAAGTTTGATGAATGTATCCGTTATTTCAGGAAATGCTTGCCACACCTGCCAAGCTGTCTTCTCGCCATGATCACCAAAAGTGGACACTGTGTCACACCCTGTAAATGCGTGCCAAAAGAGCAGGGCTTTTGAGTGAGACTTTCCTAGGCTTGTTGCAATTTCATTGACAGGAATATATCTCTTATTTTTATCAGCACCATATTCAATCCACAAGTGTGATACATTGATCTCAAAGAATAAAGCAACGGCAATAACATCAGAAACGACAGTTTTAATTGACGTATTCTTGTGTTCGTGGTTGCTGGCATGTAATGCATGCAAGAACATGCGTGTGTCTGCTTCTTCTTGTTTGCAGGGCATAAGGCTTGTTACGTCCATATTAGAGTTTGCTGATGCGGTATCATCACATGCACACACAATCTCTCTCTTACCATCAGAATCACTTATGTTCTGTAACTGTTTACACAGAAGTCGAAATAAATCAGTTTTGTTTTCAGAATTATTCAAAAACAATGTCCATTTTTTGGGAGTCAGTGTGGAGTCTTTCACAAGTATTCTTGGTCCTTTTCCTCGTTGGTCTCGTTCTTCTTTTTTCAGACTGTCGGGATCATAACTGTCAAAGACTATGTCCATTCTGATGACACCACTCGCAAACTTTTCTAAAAAATGGTTGAAATGTGTTAGTGTAATACATAGAAAACGTCTGTCCCCGAATAGGCTTCAGCATGTGAGCTAATGCTGCTCCATCAAATATAACAGACGATACACTAGGTACATCGTATTGTGATGTTCCAAGTGGTTCTAAGCAAGAAATAACATCTGATTTAGTTTCTTTGCGCAATTGACCATTTGAAGAGAGTGATAGAGGATACGAAAGGTTTTCGTGAGCAAAGAAATCTTTGATGTCTCCACCTCGACTTTGACAAGCTATGTATAAGCGAGAAAACAGGCTACAGTCACTCTTTAAAATTGACTCCTTGAGTCCTTTTTTCGTTCCTTCTTTTTGCGATGTGTGAAAAAGCGTTGTCATATTTCTTTTAATCGGTTCTCTTAAAGGCGTCTGGCATTCGATGAGCCGTTTCTGAACAAATGTTTTGTACTGTTGCTTTCCCAATACTTCTGCTTTGAAGACAGACTCAGCTGCACATGTGGCAACGCAAATTAGGGCACCATTTTCTTGAGCAAATGGATTTCTGTCATCATTTTCACACGCATTTACTAAAACTTTCACATGTTTTCTGAACCTAGAGGAAAACGCTTCTGTATCTTCATGATGACTGTGATAATCTGAATCGTCACTTATTCCTGCCTCTTTCTCAAATTCGGTTAGTAATCCTGCAATCACTGGTCCCGAAACTACCCAACGCAGAAGAGCACTTTCATTATCAAATAGACCACTGGCACCTCCTTCACATTTTAGATCCTTATTACATTGTTCATGTAACTGGTCGTGGGACATGTATGAATATTTACTGTTTGTCTTTCTTCCCACAAAATTACCTTTCTGAACTTCATCATATACTTGTGGGTTTCGTACATTCAATTCTCCCAAAGACTTTACGAATACTGACATCCAACGCGCATAATTGATATGATCCAGGGCGAACATCCAGGGACAAATCTGATCCAATGCGCTACAATAGGAGGAAAATTTCGCCGATCGAATACTGTCCAGCAAATAAAAAAGAATAGATTCAAGGTTCATGGCCGTGTACCAAAATTTGAAGTGGGCCGATTGGGTCTGTCTTAGTGCTACCCAGTCATGTAATGTGAGAATTAGCTCATTTTGAGTTGCGTTATCTGCGTACTCAGAGTAGGCTTTATTCAGAAGGATGTATAAGGCTGTCATTGTTCCCTGATGAGCATAACGTGAACGTTTAACTTGCGAACAACTGAGACAACTCTCTGCTTTTCCAGATGAGTAGACATTCGCTTCAACGAGCATTTCTGTCCAACCACTGCCCCGCAGCCACTCGCCCAAAACGCCCAATACAGCCATTTCTATGTGAAGGCCTTCCATCATCACAATTACTTGATCTTCTCCATACTGCTCGGGGAGCAACCACTGAAGTTGTTTTGCTATTGCATACACTGGCTGGTCGCAAGTGATCACTAGCGTTTGATTAGGATTTATTGAGCGCAATATGTTCCGCACAAAGTCTATCGCATGTCTAACCATTGCAGGGGAATTAACTGAGTCACGAAATAATGGAAGTACAGCAATTTCACTTTGTGGTGGTCCATCACAGTCTTCCTTATTATTGGAATGGAATGCTGACCATGAAAAATGTTCAGTGCTATCTCCATATCGTAGTACAGTTGTTTCAACAGCACTAAGCCACTCCCTAGCTTCTACTAGACTGTTTGTGTGGATTCCAACTAATGAATTCACGGTTGAAAGTGGCACTTCAGGACGCTGTGTTGGTGTACTTGGGAGCTGTGTATACCAATCTGGTAACTGATTAACACTCTTCGACCATTTTCCGTTGATTTTCAGGTGACATGAGGCTGGTTGAAACTGGCTGTGTCACTGAATTAATGAAATAGCGGTATCATGAAATGATTTAATAGACGTACTTGAAGAAGGATTGTGGTCCAGATTATCGATGGCAGCGCAGGTAAACACCTCTTTCTGAAAGTTTGGGGTGCAAATGTTACTTGAATCAGCGTATGTTTCAGTTATCAGATTTGAGATTGTAGTTGACACTTCCAGAACACGATCATATGAGACTTATAATCCTAAATATACCAATCTGTCAATAATACCTCGTTTTCTTGTTTTTACATGAATCATCAAACCAACATATAGCGGTAAAGGTGTCTGTATCTCTCTGGTGCCGAACATTCGCAGTGGGTTCTTTTGTCTTTCGCTTTATGTAGTTGTGACGAATTAACTGGGAAATCGATAATGCAGCTTTATTAATTGTTTTTATCCTCTTCTTCCTCTATAGTAGGACCTTGCAAAATCATGCCCACTATTGCAGACAGAGCTGCTGGGACGGAACCTTCCGGACAATGTGATGAAAAATATCCATTAAATGTGGGCAGTGTAGCAAATATTTCTCTGCGTATGACGGCTGCTGCTTTTGCTATATATATACCGTCTTCTTCTGTGGTCACTGTCCTATTGCTCAGTACATCACCTACTTCATCTTTGCACACCAACAACATGTCTCTTCCACTTTGGTATGCTTCCAAACGTGGAATGCAGGCAAGTATTTTTGTCTTTAGCCTTGTGCTAGGGACATATTTGTCTGCCTCAGTTGCTCCTAACATGGTCATTCTTTGGATGACAGCCTGAGTGATTTGGGACAATTTAAAAACGGGAAATGTTTCGGAGTGTCGAATGATATCATCCAAATGATTTATAATGTCGGAGGATGCAGCGCTGTAAATGACAGCTTCAGAAGACCTGAAGAGCAACAGCATGTCGTCGCATAATTTCCAAACTGTAAGGCTACAGTTGGTTGGTAAATAAGTAACGCACTGACACCAACTACTGCTTGTTGTAAATATGTATTTTCTTAAATCCTTATATAAACGAGATAGCTTCTGTTCCTGTTGTCCTCTTTTGTGCTTTATAACACGAGACGAAAATGGATTATTATCACACATCGTCGCCGTGAAACTCTTCAATAATTTTATATGAGTGGGGTAAACGCGCGAACGTATACGCATGCACAGTAAATACGATATGTCCAAATACGGGTGAGATTGAAATAAAGCTACATCTATTGTTAAATATTATATATATTGCGTTTATTATCACAAGATGCAGGGTAAATTCATTTATCTTTATTTGAAATTATTATTATTTTAGTAGGGATTATATTGCGATAGGATACTAGTGCAGTAAGACCAACAACCAATCACTGGTCATCGATCCATTGGGAGTCAGGTGGGTTTGTTTATATTTACTTTTTCCTATGGCTGGAAAAAGAAAATACGTCACCGAAAGCAAGAAGAAATCTGAGATTATCACAGATGTCTGCCCGTATAAGGTTCAAAAGCCACTGATGATACAGAAAAAGCTTCCATTCTAGACACTGAACTTGGGAAGGATGAGAAAATAGGTGATAATAAGACTCCCTCAGAATCCTGGGGTGATACTTAGCATACAGGTCCCAGCCCGCCTCCTTCCTTCCCTTTCCTCGGATAGTGTGCTTGCCCAGGGACGTCATCCCTCAAACGTAACGGGCTAACATGGCCAGAGATGCCAAAAGCCCCCCAAAATCTAAAAGAATCCTATACATACATAATTGCCCTCCTATCCAGGGCTATAAATTACAACAATTAATAACAAAATATTGCAGCAAAGAAGTTACTTTACTATTCATGAAAGGATACACAAAAATTAAGTGCGTGCTTCAGGAAGATTCCGAACCTTGTGTTCTTACCATCAACTACAATGTTCCACCGAAATCAAGAAGAAAACTGAGACCATCAAAGCAGTTATTTGTCATCTTCCAATTGATGCCAGTATTGAAGACATTACAACAGCACTCAAGAAGAAGGGTTACCCAGTATTCTCCGTTTCACAACTGCGAACCCAGAATAGTGAAGGTGGAGAAGAGAAAGTCCGAATTCCACTACTCTTGATTACATTGAAGAAGTCTCTAGAAGCTACCAGAATCTTCAAAGAAAACTTATTACTACACACGAAAGTTCGCATAGAATCACTACAAAAGAAACATTACTTACAATGCTTCAAACGCCAAAAATTTGGGCATTCGCAAGCAACTTGCCAGGCTGTGCCTCGGTGCATTAAGTGCGCCGGCTTTAATTGGATGTACCAATCAGGGGTAAAAGTGGATCTGAAAACGTAGGGGGACGGTAGGTAGGGACATGACGTCACGCCGTCCCCCTGTCTATCTTTGCCCATTGTATTTTTTTTAGGAACTGGGGAAACGCCGTACACATTTTTTGGAGAACGGGGGCGTCGTCCCCCGCGTTCCTCCTCTCTTTTACCCTTGGTATCAATGCGAAAAGAAGACCTGAGACACATCAGCGAAAGTGTCAACTATAAAGGCGCTCATCTTGCTAATTATCCCGGGTGTCTGCGAATACAACAAAAAAGGAAAACAACACCAGCAAGCACTTTCTCACATTCAGCACTTTTTCAAGATACCCCTTCTACATCCACTTCAAGACCTGAGTCTACAATATCACGCAGTACCGCAGTTTCAACACCAAAGAGGTCTCCTGATTATAACTCATCCTCTGAAGACATCATCCTAAATATTAAAGAACTTCTTCAGCGTTTGAAAGATTTAAACCTGATCAACATTGTACACACCCTACACTCCTACATGCCAAATCTGAAAGCCGAACCAGATCTGCTCAGCAAATTCACCATCCTCATAGATTTTTCTCTGGATTATTACCGTAAAGTCCAGAAGCCTTTGCAGCAGTTCAACGCTTCATTGCTTGCTGTATGAGGCACTTGAAACTACAAATAAATGAATACTTATGGCCCCAGAGATGGTGTTACCTTCTGTGGTTCGTCCATTTTAGTAGTCTAAATATGTTTACATTTGCATTCTCTGAAGAAACTACACTGTGCATATACACAATGGTTTAATCAGTTCAAATGTTAATGATTTTGAGTACCTATATCATCTTTGTTTTAGCCCACTGATTTACTGGGAAAATTATTTTTCTATTTTCATTGAAAGCAGGGGCGTAACTACGGGGTATACTTGTGCTCACCTAATAAAAAATTTTATTCTTCAATTGTAATAGGCTTTAAAATTCTGTTACCTGCAATTCTTCAATCGCGGGACATGGAACTGAAAGATTTTACCACCATTTTCAAATATATATAGCGTACACACATACATACCCGTATACATTCGTTCTTTTCTAAATTTAAAATAGCTGTCTTTGGACTATAAGAATATTCGGTGGGCATACTCCCATAAACGCCCCATTAGATCCCTGGCTATAGGCTTTAAAAAATTGCTAATTAACATAACTGAATGATTATAAAGCAATGAATACGTAGGAGTAAGTGCAAGATACTGGAGAAAATCCATTGACACGATCAGTGACGTATTTACGATTTTGTTTCGAGGAGGCTTTGCTAACTTTCGGGGGGAAGACTTTACCTGGAAATGTGAAAATTCTGCAAGATATTTCATCTACTTTACTATAGTAAGTAAAATTTCGGGGGGGGGCTTAAGCCCGGAAGCCACTGGACACGATGTTATTCAGCACAAGCTTACACAACCTATGAACGAACCTGAGATTTCTCACACTAGAGGTGAACAAGTTTAGCATTGGGGAACCATTATCCTCTCAAGTAAGTTACGATATTACGTGTAGTTTATACAAAAATCTTCTTTAAATCTTTATACTATAATACAGAGTGTTTCAAAATGAATGTCGTAATTTTAATTTTTTGTACTATTTATTACAATTATAAATAAATCTAATCTAAGAGCAACTGAAACAGTTTTGTACGGATGCACGTGTATACACTGTCTTCTGTGCCTGCCGTTAGAAAGCGTTAGTTGCACAGATGACGATTAGTGAAGAGAAAGAGTTCTGTGTTTTACATTTTACAAAGACTAAATCTGTATTTACAGTGCAACATGCTTTCCGTATTATATTCAATTGCAATCCACCAAGTAATAATAACATTCATAGACAAGGGCGCCCATCAGGGGGGCAAGGTGGGACGCTTGTTCCCCCCTAAGAGGAAATTCTACTTGGGAATATGGAAAACCCAATAGAATTTTTACATTAGTTACAGCAAAATCTGAAACTATATTTGAAACGTTGCTTGTACTTGACCTAGAGACCTGCACGGGCTGGGCTTGGGCGGGCCGACTCTGTTATTTCTTTGGGCCGGACCGGGCTTGGGCGGGCCGACACTGTTATTTCTTTGGGCCAGGCCGGGCTTGGGCTGGCCGATACTGATTTCTCTTCAGGTCGGGCTGGGGCCGATCAATTGCAATACTTTAATAATTATTGACTTTCGTTAAACGATAATTGGAATAAAGCCAAACGTTGAAGAAATGTGTCCGTGAAAAATGTTACAAAGAATGCAATAGCTATTTACAGTTTGTGTTGCTTAGCGGCTCCACTTTCACTATAGAAGATTGCAGGCATTATGCGGTAAATTGAGCCCTGAACTTGACCTTCACTGAACTCAAAATATAAAAAGAAGAGGTGGGAATGTTTTGCATGTCGTTAAACAATATTACCATCTTCACTTTATGCTAAAAATCAATTAAGTTAGATTTTTGTTACAGGGAATGGAGTTTTTGTTCTTTCGGTGACAGGCAAAGTTCTAGGAGGCAATGGTAGCGTTCGGGAGGCAAGCGTCAGGTTGTGAACCAGAGTTTAGAAAATGTTTCTGAGGGTTAGGTCAAATTTAGTACTAAATTTTGAGAAAGATTCGGGCTCGAGCTAATTTTTTAAAAAACTTATCGGGCCGGGCCGGGCTCGGGCCGAAAATCTCCAAAATTTTTCGGGCCCGGGCTGGGCCGGGCCTAGGTACGTTTGGGCTGGATTGGGCTCGGGCCTAAAAATTCGGCCCGTGCAGGTCTCTAACTTGACCCCCCCTTGGAAACCACAACATGGGCGCCCTTGTTCATAGATGATAATAGTTTGAAAATACCGGCTGTTTGTGCAAAGTGAAGGAGAGTGACCGAAGAGCGTGTTTAACGAGTGAGAGAGTCTTTCACGCGTTGCGCCAAGATATCAATTCGTCGTGAATTAACAATTTCAGTGGTATCTGTGTGAATAATTTTAAAGAGATTGAAGAATTTAACAAAAACGATTGAAGCACTTGGTGCAACAATTACTCCAAACACATCGATCAAGGTTTAGGAAGAACTCAACTATCGACTCGATGTGCACTGTGTGAGGAATGATGCTCACATTAAACACATGTAACAAAAACTGAGTTGCTCTAAAGCCTTAAAACTCGGATATTGATTTTGAAACACCCTGTATAAAGTATTTCCACAAACCTATTTGAGTGTTGACCAGATTTTGTTCATGTGAATATCTCTGCTTATGCAGTGCGTGATTTAGTTTGGAATGATCCTATGTAATTGACGAAAAAAATAATAAAAAAATGCGTGGTAGAGTTTTTCAAAAGTCTCTCCACATTATGTTTAATTCCATCTGTTTTTAACTGTTACCTTGGTACTATCCTAATATCTGATAGATTAGGTTAGTGGTAATACAGTCAATGATTTAGAATAAATAAATATATATTGCATCACTTAGCACTGCAGACAATGAACAAACATAAAATCACGTCGCGAAATAAATTAACTGCTCTAAAAATGAATTGATGTATGAAACCACGCGAAATCTAGGCCATTAGGTTAATAAATATGCATACCGTTCATGCTGATATATATAAATGCATGCATGAACAATGTAAACTAGAAAAAAACTAGGATTGTATATATATGTACACAAAGAATTCTAGAAGAACTATAACTATGTCTGTCTGTCTGCCGATGCATACCAAAAGCGGTAACAGCAGGGATGTAAGGGAGCGTATACTCACCAGATATTTTATAGTCCAGAGTATATTTACGAGGAATTATCTAAAAGTAAGGTTACAAAGCCTACAAGAAAGCTTGTATATATTATTTCATACAACCAATACAATCCAATACAGTGGTGCCCCCCTTATGTTCATGACGCACCCCCCCTCAATTATCTACCCGTAAGTGTTCTTTCATGAAAAAATCTTCTTTTCGGTTAATTTTTACACTCCCTGAAACATATTTATACAGATTTTAACCCCCCAAATATTTCAATGACGCACTTTGCGTCATAGACCCCCGTGTGGGCACCCCTGATCCAACAGATAGTACATACATTAGGTTATTGTTCAACATTGTCTCAATATTGATTGAACCACTTGTCGCATTGTGGGATGAGTTTGAAGATTTCCTCCTGGTAAAAGTTTTTTTTTTAATTTTTAATGCTGATACTTCTTTTTCTGGATTCATTTTGTTTCATCCTTCCTTATTTTTTTCATTTCTGGTCTAGAAGAAGGGGGGGGGGGAATCCGGACTCCGGACCTCTCTCCTTGGTTACGTGCCTGGAAATGATTCCCAATGCGGCGATTACCGTCAGTACATGTATTTAGACGTACAGAAGTAAGACTTAGAATACCCGGCTCACATAAGATAGAAGCAAGAAAACAAAGACCAGTCCGTTACAACAAAGATAATGTAGAAAGAGTGATTGGTTATTTTCAAGATCATACGAGAGATAGTAAATTTGTAATGTTATTTATTTCGTCATGTTTGTTACATTTCTTGCTATTTGGTAGGTTTAATTTAAAATGCTGCATTACATTACATTAAACAACAGCTGGTGTCTTAACCTGGCACAATTACCATAGTGTTCGTTCCTCTGTGTGAATAGTGTGGGAACAGCCCTAATGGTTTAACATAAACAGAATCAGGAAAGTACTTATCGTACCACTAGAAGCACCAAGCGGTTTTTCAGACCGCTTCCAGATAAACATATTTCCCGTTCGTATACTATTGTATTGAACATTTTTAACCATTATTAAATACAATAATAACTTGTAACATGAAAAGTAACGTCATTCATTACTGATAACTGGAAATCTTCATGAGCGGTTTAAAAAAACACCGCTTGGTGCTTCTTGGAGTTGAAAATTTCTGGTGCTTATAGTGTTAAGATGTTAATGCTCATTCTCCCCCCGCCCCCCTGCAAAGCAAGAAAAATCAATCTTACAGGTGTCTTCGGGAAAATATCCTTTCTATCGAAGACTCATTTAAAGACTGTTAAATTGCATATGTACTTTTCCTGAAAATGTTACCCAGCATAACTGGATTTCTATCTTATTCCCCATTCTCGTGGAATACCATCCCGAAAATCTGTAAACAAGCTTAAGTATTGCAGACGTTGATTAACCTGGAAAATAATAATTGTAATTTAATGTAATCTAGTGTTAGATTCACACTTCCACAACTTCCCTGCCGTGGAGTTTGAACAACTATGCTTTTCCAATTGGAAAGGTAGGATAACGTGTATGCACTGAGAAAACCAAACATATGAAAACATGTCTACCTGGTGTCTTTTGTATACAAAGATTTGGTCATCTAATACTAGGAGGAACACGAAAAGACAAAAAATGAAGAGTTGTTGGAGACTACAGCGTTATCGACAAGATATGGAAAACGAATAATGCACGCATGGAAAGCAACAATTCATCATGGAGCCTTGCTTATTGGTAAAGCAACTATCCAGCATGCTAGAGACTGAGTGTCAATCGACGTCAATTCAGTCTTCAGTGTTACTGTGTTTATTTTTAGACAATTGAATCGTTGAGTCGAAAACCGGTCATCTCCATCGAAGCTAATTTGAGAGAAGTGACAAACAAAACTAAATTAATCAATATGTATCTGGCATATAGGGATATTTCCATTTTTGGAAAGTAGAAAAATGTCAGTTCTACGATCCGAAAATAAAAATAGCCCTATATGTCAGATGCACATTGACTAATTTAGTTTTATTCGTCACTCTTCTCAAATTAGCTTCGATTGAGATGACCGGTTTTCGAACTCAACCGGTCACTTACAATGAATTGTCTTTATAATTACCATATTTTCGTGTTCAATATCTAATTAAATGATTATTATTGTTATTCATTATCATTATCATCATCAATATGAACGCTTGTTGATCCACTGCTGGATGAAGATATAGCCACTATTTCTTCACAACTATCTATCTTGGGCAGTCCGTTTTCAAGTTAACCTACAGTGCTTCTAAATTTCGTTACACCACCTCGTATTACGACATTTCCTAGGTCACTTCTTGATTATTTGTATCTAGCCAAAGTTTTTGTCCACTTGCCATTAATTCTTCGTACAATATGTCCCACAAACTGCCTTTCTAATATCTTTATTTTCGCTATTATATTTGTCACTCTTGCCATCTTTCTGATTCATGTATTTCTTTTTCTATCGTTTCGGGCTATTCTGAGCATATTTAACTTAACTTACTGCTTTCCTATGTTCTATTAGCACAAATCGTCCAAGGACGTTCTTTAAGAACGTTTGGCAAATGAAAATCATGTAATCGTAAAATGTTTTCTGATAAACAAGATAGTTGTATACGACTTAATTGTATTCCTAATGTTCATGTTGAAATGTTTCAAGTTATTATTTGGCATATCTGGATTAAGTCAGTTAAATGGAAAAGCGTATT
Organism: Thermobia domestica; assembly: GCF_964235325.1. NCBI lineage: Eukaryota > Metazoa > Arthropoda > Insecta > Zygentoma > Lepismatidae > Thermobia > Thermobia domestica. The sequence continues at coordinate 8,220,449 of NC_137460.1, forward strand.
TTGTAAATTAGTTGGCATCGAAGATTTGGATATGTAACAAAAGGTTATTTATTCTATATGGAAGATGTCTTATTTACTGAACATGAACATTAGAAACATGAGCAAAAATGATGAAAAATGAATTGAAGCTTTTGAAATGTAGCAGTGGAGAAGAATGGAAATAATTAACTGGGTCGAGTGGAAAATGAATGACAGGGTGTTAAAAATGGTGGGGGAGAAAATAACAATTTGAGAAATGAAGAAAAGAAAGAGAAACTGGTTAGGATATTGGCTAAGAAGAAAGTGTATTACGATTGACGTTTTAGAGGGTATAGTGGCTGGAAAGAGATAGAGGGGACGAAGAAGACTACAATTAATGGACGATATCAAAACAAAAAGTCGACGTGAAGACGAAGAGGTTAGCGGAAGACCATGGGGCATGGAAGCTTCTTAGCTGCTGCAAGTGACCTGCCAATAATTGCAGAATACCTATGATGATACCCCGTAGATTTCTGTTAAATCTATACTTTCCTCGAACTTACTAATTTCTCAACAACTTCCACGTCTCTTATTATACGAATGTAATTTGTTTCTTTTAGTGTTGGTAGAAGCCATGGGCATGATACCGCCAATATAGTTCTTCAATGTAAGATACGAATATAATGTGTTTTGTAAGTATGTTACCCTTTGGATGCAGGCAACACTTCTTACTTTTTTGTATGGTTGGTTGTCCAACTTCAAGGTAAACCAAGCTCCTTAAAAAGATACCTGAATTCTTTGTGGTTTTGTATATTATTTCGCTCTGCAGACTACTATTCAAGCTTGTAACAGAATCCCACATGTGAAACCAGGTGCGTATCAGAATGAGACATTTAAGCAATGAGTAGTATTTACTCGTACATTTTTCCTGGAAATGGAACCCTCTGCTATTCACCAGATTAACACGTTTAAGCAAGCCTCTGAGGGTCAATATTGGTTTTCCACCCTCATGCAACTAGGTTCTCACATCAAACGGTTTAGCACAGTGTATTCCTTAATGTTTGCTCTTTTTATCCACACAAAAACACACCTACACACAAAAAGTGAATCAATGACCGTTTGATAAAACAGATATAAACTCAATGTTACTTAGAACTGAAACGAAAACACTTAAAAATAAGCTATCTATAACCAAATGTTGTTTCTTTAGATTCATCGCGGCAGAAACAACAATTCTCCATTGGATTTTATCTGCGCTAAGATAATCCATCAGTGTTTCTTCCAGACATAATTTTGTTAGGGCACTGCCCCTCGGAGAGTACCCCCCGGAGGAGGCCAAAATAATACGTCTATAATATACTTCATTTCTGCCACGTCCTCCTTATACTATATTGCATTGGCTAAATAATATAATTTGCATTTAGCACTGTTATAAAGTTACTTATTCATAAGACAATCATACACAAAAAATAAAGTTCTGTGCACTAGATCCCACAGTATGTATTCGATGTATTGTTTTTACGCAGAATCCAAATTTCAAAACCCGAGGACGATTTAACGTGCCAATTCCTTTTCAAAAGCGAAAAACGTGAGCGATTTTGAATGGGTAGGACACACGTAACACAGCTATACAAAAATACAAGAGTTCTGTTCAGCGTGCCCCAGGGTAAGATTTCGATGTATTTTGTTACACAGAATCCAAATTTCGAAGCCTCAAGACGATTCAAACGTGTCAATCCCCTATTATGGGCGAAAAATTTGAGCGATTTTGGATTCTGTTAAACACACATTTTTCGCACATAAAACAATATTAAGACGGCCGATCGTTCTAAGGGTTTCGAAGGTTTGATTCTGTACAATAAAATACATCGAATTCATACCTTCGAGTCTATTACACAAAACTTTTATTTGTGTGTGTGTCTCTTGAATGCAGTGTTTGCCCACCACAAAGCCTAGTTGGCGCCAGGGGCGGATCCAGGACCGACTTCTGGAGGGGGGCGGTGGGTTGTCATACTGCTAGTTTTAAGGGCTCCAAACTTTGGGATGGGTTTTATTTATATATATAAAATAAGAAAGTTTTCTCTTCTGGGGGGAGGGGCGATCGTCCCGATCGACCCCCTGGATCCGCCCCTGGTTGGCGCGACCTGGGATCGAACGAGGAACCCCACACACCAGAGGTGAACGCTCTACCGCTGATCCACAGCTGCTTCTCAAAATGGTGTACTGCCAAATCCTTCTTATACTATATTCCATTGGCTAAATAACATAATATGCATTTAGCTCTGTTTTAAAGTTACTTATACACCATCATACGGTAATTCAGCATGACATGTTGCCAGTAGCGTTTCCCACGAGACAAGAACTACGTTTGCTAATTCGAGACGAGACGAGACGAGACGAGAAATTTTACTAATTCACCCAGGTCTTACTCCTCAATATTTTAATGTTACGTGATTCATAATAGTATAACAATTCTAAATTGATAAACTGATTCTACGAACACAATGAAAGACATTTATCGACGTTTAACGATACTTAAATCAACATAAAATATACTCCAATAATAAATATTGTTTAAATGTTGTTATTTTTCGTGGGCCTCATATTACGCGGAAGGACACTGACAACTTTTAGACGAAATTAACAATAAATAAATAAATAAATTAATAAAGGTATAAAGTTTAGACATAAAATTACTAAATGGGACGAGAAAAATTTCCAGTAAAGACAATAAAACCTTTTTCGAGAATTGAGACGAGAATTCAATCATAATTACGAGACGATATGAGGAAACCTTATTTCTCAGGATTTTCAGGTAGAATCCAGGATTTTCTGACGGCGTGCACCAATAACTACCGAAATGACTAATCACACTGAAACTCTTCAGTGATATGTGACAATATTTTTCTACACTGACAACACTGATACATAGAACCAGGGGGGAGTATTTTAAAGAGGGTGACATACAGGAAAAATTTTTCTTCTCTCCTCCTGGCTTCTATTTTTTTTCCCTAATTGACAAATGTTATATTATTTTGCTTGATGAATCCTTTTCCTTCAACCTTTAGAAAATGAACTTAAACTATTGCTTTCGCAAACATCTGCTTTCTTCTAAGCCTCAAACGGAAACATGATGGCAGAAAGTTTAGAAAAGTGTTGGTATTTAGAGGTGCTAACTTCTAATTTTAGATAGTGTATATTTACTAGAAGGGGGGGGCTGCACGTGCACCGGTACACACCCTAAATCCGGCCCTATATGTATATAACTTAAGATATCTCTAGAAAAAATGTAAAGGTTACCTTTACATAAGAGAATGCAGAAATAGGGTAATACTGTTGCTGTATTTCTCATGTTACGTCTTACTCATGTCATGTGCATACTTTTACTGATTCAATCTACATGTATAACAATGAAAGTGAGCGTTAGTGACTCTTAGCTAGTTGGGTAGAAAGTGTCATGAATTTGGAAACTGTCTTATGAATTGATAATTGTGATTGCCTGTGCGAATAATAGTTAGTTTAAAGATGTAATTATCATTACCATTATATTAATAAAGGATGTTATAAAATAGAGGATCTGCTCCTACAACAAAATCTTGAAGCCATACGTCACAGTTTTGCCAGCTCTACTCTGCCCACTTCGCCCAATAAGATCGCAATATTTTGAGCCAACAATCATAGCGGCAACGAAAGTAGCGAATCAGACGATGGGGAAAACGAGAATAGCCAATCAGACGTATCTATTCTCGGTTGTTTTTTGGCTTCATCGATTTAATAGGATGAAGATACATATGGGCAGATCCCCTATTTATAACATCCTTGATATTGCTTGTATTAATCAAGATTATCTGGAATAGTAAAAAGTCGATTACAAAGATTTAGCCTAAGATAGGAAGTTCGGTACAAATATATAGAGGAATGAATGAGGAAGATAAAACCAGTACAGATTGAGAATAATGCGTTCAGTAAGATATGTTGTTTCTGATTAGAAAGATTCAGCGTTCACCCACTTGTGTAACCTTACTAATGTTGATTATAGTCTTTGGGTAAGTAAACTGAGATTAAGTACTATTTTTTGAAATACCGAATTAATTGTGTGTAGCTAAAAGTGACTTAATAACTCTTGAACGATCTGACCGATCTCGATCAAATTTTCAACATAGATGAGGTTCGGGCCTGGGATACTTTTCATCGTTTCAACTTGACGGTGCAACGAAGGGGAGCGGGAAGGGGGAGATATTTAAAATGATCGAAAGTGGCCAATATTAGTGTTGAATCCATAGTTTGGGGGTCGTTCAGACCAACATAGTGACACTCCCGATGCCGTTTAAATCCAAATTCAGCCTTATTAGTACTCCCATGGGGGTGGTGACATAAGAATTATTGAAAGGGACAATATTAGTGTCGAATTCATAGTTTTGGGGGCCCTAAGTTGATTGGTGAGAGTTTTGGTGGTCCTTTAAGTCCGCATTCCCTCGTACGAAGAACGGGCATTCTCCTAGTGTTTTATAAAAATGTAGTAAACTATATTATATATAAGAATTTATAATCACCCTCTGTATTTTTACTAAGTAAAAATAGAGTTGAAATTTACTTAACGTGGAATGATTTAAATTAAGTAATTTTATAACTTTGAGAAAACGATCTTTGTCAGTACAAGTATGGGATTGTACTCGTGAAAACATTACTAAACATGTACACATATAAATGAATTAATTCCTTTATCACTGGACGTATACTTAATAAAATGCAAATTTGATGCTTCTGCTGCAGAAGCTAACTTTGCTACCGAGAAGAAGATTCTCGGGTATGAAGGCCGCTCACTCTCTCTCTTAATTCGACAGTGATGGATTCAATTTCCAAAATATCATGACTTTAACTTTTGGCGTAGAAGCCTGTAAGACAAAACTGTTTTACGAATAGATAGTCAGTACGCGCGGACAGAAGAGAAAGTACCTATTGTCCTGATTATGGTAATTAAATATTCCCCCCCCCCCCCGAGAGAAAGTCTTTCCGTATTTCCTTTCCGTCTGAACTAGTTTCGTATTATTTTCTGTCCTACTGATAAAGTAAGAAGTACAAAGATGAAAAGAAGAAACTCTTCCTTTGAAAATAGAAAGATACGATAACGGAGTGGATTGTATTGAAGTGAATTCCAAAAGCACTAGTAGACGAAAACACAGAGTTGACAACTCTGTAACTTTCCAAACCACTAAATAGTACTGGTCTCTCTTTGGCTGATTAAGGTTAATTGACACATCGTGTGTCATTTCCTCCCTAATTCGATCCCAGCTCGCGCCGTGTGGACTTTGTGGTGGACAAACACCGTGCTCGTGGGTTTTCTCGTGGTTCTCCCGTTTCCACCCACTTTCTTCATTCCACCATTTAATTCATTTCTCATCATCACCTTTTCCTTTAGCCTAACCGGCATAACCGTGGGACATAAAACTCAAAGATTTCATTTCATTTTTTCGTCCACAAAGTTTCTTTTCAGACTTTGGCATTGAATGAAATGGTGGAATGAAGAAAGTGGGAGGAAACGGGAGAACCCCGAGAATTCATTAGATTCTCTGTTTTAATTTATACATGCCGTACCGTGGCTGTGCATTTCCCATGCTGTGTCCCGATAGGTCGTCTTGAAGAGAAATCAGCCCGGTCGTGGCTCGTCGGCCGCAACCCTTCGGCTTTCTTCGGAGCACACGAATCGACACGAAGTTGATTAGAACCAAGGGAAATGATGTTGAAAGTAATAGCTACTTTACATGGTATATGCAAATGGTCGCTACCATGGCATAGAGGGAGCATGGCAGCAGAATGGTATGGTCACTTCACACTATCTGTGAATTAACCTTAAGGTAGCAGAAGTTAGAGGTGTCTTGGGTCTAGGCAAGGGGTGGCCAGGACTCCTTGGCTAGATAGGACGAATGACTAAGGGAAGTGGATGATGATGGAATAATTGGTAAAATGAGAATCTGAGAAAAAATAGAAGTTTCCCTTAGAAGACCGACACACACTATGCTGTCCACCTCAAATTTACTTGGCCGCGGATCGAACCAGGGACCCAACACACCAGAGGCAAGTGCTCTACCATTGAATCCTATTCTCGACAATTTGAGAGCCACAGGTTGTAAAACATTTTTAATTTTATGTTGCTTATTGCTCACCCTGTAGTAACTCTACAGAGATGAGACATAGCGCATTTGAAAGAAGTTTAAGAAGACAAGTTGTTGAGGGAAATTTGGGAATCAGTGTTGCCACCTAATTCAATTAAATAATATTGCAAAAAAAAAAAAACTTCCGAATAAGCAAAATAAGATTAAAAATTATTCACAACTTGTAGGTCTCAGTACAGTTTACATAAATAAAGGAATGATACCTACACTCCATTTTGCAACAGGCCATAAATGCCCAAAAACTGTGTTTAGAGGAGAGAATTTCACACTTTCTTGACTTGGTCGCTCATAAAGGTGATGTAGTAGTGTCATTATGTAGACGTGGTCCCCATCCAGGTACCGGTACCCATTTTAAAGCGACCGGCCGAACCTCAGAATCTCATCAAAAAGAAATTAGAATGAGGGAAAACCTTTCAGTCGCCACCCGGGATCGAACCCATGTATCTGGGTGTCCCAGCGAGCTCTCAGCGTGTTCGATACATCACTGTGTTAACATCAATATACTACTGAGCAAGTTATATGGCTTAAAGTATTCAGCATTCCCTGTGGTTATACTAACCGTGAGTTCATGACCAGTGGGCCAATGCTAGTCTGCACTTTTTTTTTAAGATGACCATATAATATAGATACTGTCATTTCCAGACGAAATGTAGTTATGATTCAGAATTTCTTAGTAGCCCAGTTCGTATAGCTGGGAATAGAAAATAACGATTCATGGTTCCAACACGATTTAAAAGTCAACATTACCCAAGAAATCAGAGCAATAAATAAAGTAACGCTATTTTCAAGCACACAACCGTACGGTCATCTTATTCAAAAAATTATGGACGTAGGATTATTCCACTGATCATGAACTCATGGTTACTGAAATTGCTGAATACTTTAGGTCGCTTCCCCACCACTACATCGATGTTCATACATAGACGTATTAAGAATACCGTCACAATCCACTGAGGCACCTTGTATTGTAGGGTAACATATAAATCACTTGCTTGGAATCAACCATAAGTATCTCTACATTCATAATTAAGAATCACAGGGAGGTAAGAAGAAAATTCTGGGAAAGTAAAATTGTGGGTACGATAGTAGAACTCATGTCTTGCCTCAAGAAAAAACGATCCGTGCTTATAAATTCGGGCACTGTCTAATTGACATGTTTCTACTGTAGGTGCTACATTGGGAACCACACACCATTGGGTTGCTACTAGTGACCTCTAGTGGGTAGATAAACAAAAATTACCAATATGAGTCACCTAAATGCGGAAGAAAGGTGTTCTTTGTTGATTTTGAAGGAAATCTTTATTAGAAATGTCTTTTTGAAAAAATCACCTCGTTCAGGTCCCAGTTTTTATGGACGGTACACTGAAAAAAAAAATGTAATTAAATTGCCAAACATCAATGTAAAATCATTTCCCCTTCATTCTGTAAGTTGATATACATTTCCTTAAGATTAAATTACAAACTTTGCTGGGTCTTTTTACAAATTTACAGTAAATTTATAAGAAAGTATGATATTTTTATTGATAAAAATGTAATTTTACACCATTTCATAGTAGTAATTTTATTTTATAGGCGTAAATTGATTTACATAGAGGCGTGGCAAACAGATTGCCACCGTTTTTTGTAAATTTACCTATGAAATTTTTTACAGTGTAACTCAGAAACAAAAAAGCCCGCAAACCATAAGATTTCATAAGCTTGTAGAACAAGTGAACGTCGACCTTTATGCAGAGCCTGATGATAATGATACAATTTGTTAGTTTGATTTTTTATCTTTCTCTTGAAAATTTGATTCCAAATTAGATGATCCATAAATCAGGAATCAAAGGCATTCACACTGCAATATTTCATACAGGGACGACCCTAGGCAATTTGTCGCCCCGTGCAATAGTATCATTTGTCACCTCCCTTTCTTCAAAAATAACAAATCTTAAAAGCCACTTTTAAGTATGCTACCCTACCATGAACAACGAAGGGGACGGAAAGTGCACTCCCACTCAGATAGGCCTAAACACTACAAATACAATCTCGTTGTGTCTTTTTTTTCTTTAAATAATAATCTATTATGTCAGTGAAAGATATAGCCAACACACCTGTAGAGAAAATGCGATAATCCTTTTTATAGAATTTAATATCGACTTTCAATCTCAACATATATTGGTTTGCAATTCCAGTGCAACTAGCTCTTTTTATCTTTATTTCTTAATTTTCCTTCTACATCTCTTAAAAATATTAAAGAAAGTTGTTTTCACCTTCAACGATTAGGAAATTGTTTGTTACAAAGCCAAGACTAGTTTTCATATCAAAACTGTGGTAACTAACTAAATGGAACAGGTGTTCGCCACTGTTCGAGAATTGAGTTTCTTGTATTTGACAACAGTTAAGCAATTCATGCTGGAATTTGTTTGACCATTTGCTTTAGCACTGTCTATATGACCTTAAACTAATGCGATCTAAACATGATTTACGAATGTAGTATTCAAATAGAAGGTCAGCTTAACAAATATAAATAAATATAACTACCATCATCATGAAGTTTGTTTCCAAAAGAAATATTTATTTTTTGTTATAGTTATGACAGATTTTTGTTTCCCTCGAAACTTGGTGCCACTTGAAAATGCGTGTGTTGCACATATGGTAGAGCTATGCCTAATTTCGCATGTATATTAAGCCTTTGAACGTCAATTGGTATGCCAAGATTGATCCAGATTGGATGAGCCAATTCAATTTTTACTGTGCTTGATTTTTTTAAATGAAGAATGAACACAAATCCGCGAATTAGGGACACATCTATAAAATAGCCAAATTTGATGGAAAACGTCTGATATTGGCAACTCTGCTTACATTGGTACTATCTTAACCGAGGAAAGTTAAAGGGGAAACGCGCAGAGAATGAGGGAGGAAAGATAACTTGAAGCCGATAGCGTTGCGGTATTTGCTTTGGAAAGAACCTCTATGGAGTGAGTGACTACGTAGCCTAGAGTTGGCTCAGGTCCAGAAGAAGTAGTTAGGGCATTTTATTCACCAGGATCAGAAAGCTCTCTCACTCCTTCCCCCCTACCTCTATCACACACACAGACATAGGTCTCCACCAATACACGACATCGTACAAAACAATACAACAGCATTCAGAAGAAACGAACCATCCAATAGAGTAGAACCACCTCCAGCGTTCGCTGCAAATGTAACACAATTCGATCTACAAGTTATTATGAGTCCATGTAAATTTATTGGGAATTCATTTCGCTAAGTCTAATGACGTCAGAATGTAATACAGCGATATGGTTAAACCAAAATCCAAAAGTGGTATCTTTTCTCTCGGTATTGCTTTTTTCATTCTTTTAACATTCAAAGTTATGCCCTATGGGTAGTGTGGAATTTGTGGTTGGTTTTGCGAAAGGGGAACTCGTCCCGATTTTGCAGTATTTCATGAATAAAGGTGTTAGCGATACAATCATACAATCTGATATACAGGCTCTACAGAGGGAAATATATAGATCCTGTACAGTAGCGTAAATAACGGCCCCTGCAAAGCCCGCCATGCAGGGGAAGGAAGTCATTAGAGGATCTCCAAAACGTTTTCAACGGAATGATCTCCTTTGTGTATATATGCCACGCTTGTCTATAAAGAATTTGGGAACGGCTATCAGTCTATCTTTTTTTTCCACGCCTATACCGTTATGGGACGTATAGGAGATGACCCATGGGTCTATTACTACACAAAGCTGGAAACGGTGTGGGACGGTAGGTCGAAGAAAGGGCCCCCTTATCCCACTCCGACACGTTGAATCGGCCACCCTGAGGGTAGCGTCTTGTTCATGAAGCACCTGAATATTTTTACCGATCCGGAGATGGTAACACGCTTAAGAGTCTCGGGTCGCACTAGAATGGCCAGCTCGCTTGGGGCGCGAGCTGACCATATACCCCTCCATGAGAGAGTGCAAGTTGTCACCCGGGGCCAGTGACCTGAAAGGTCTCTTACGTATCCCCGGACTTGAGGGTTCCGGGAGTATTTGAGACATTTGAGATGATGAGCTGCATCCAGGACAGTGGCTCCGGAGACAACCTGCACATAAATATGTGTGGCTTGAGATGGAGTGTAAGCGACAATGTCAGGCTTTCTTAATCCCTCTGAGGTCTGAATCCGGGGCTCCCTAACCACCGTCCATCCCTACTGCTTAAGATCTTTGCACAGTACACCAAAGATAACGTCGTGGTGCTTGATACTAATTCCGTGAGTCCTACCATAATTCTGGATGATATGGGCTGCTGTCTCTCTGATTCCACAGTTGGCCCGGCAGCAAGTGGACATCTCATATCTCTGGACATCGCGAAGTTCGAATCCTACTCGGTAAACAGTTGGCAATCGTGTGAATAAAGTCCACATAATCTCTACCGGTAAAACTTAATGCTCCACTCAAAGTGAGGGCAGCAGATGACGCAGAAGCCCGGGAACACACGGAGTTCATAACCGTAGGTAGAGCCATGTAGCTTAAGGGCCATCTGTTCCCAAAATGCACGAGTATCCCTCACGCCTTGGCCGATAGTCTCAACTCGACCACGTGCTCACTCACCTCCTTCTGGATGGATGGAAAGAGGAAGGCGGCACGGAAAATTTCGAGACGTGAGTTTTGGAGCTTGATGAAACGCCTTAATTTCAGCACAGGGATGGTATACCTCAAAGAGAGAAAGCCAAGTCACCCTCTCTTATCGGGGCATGGAAGAAGGAATTAAAGACATCATGAGGCACACGAAGCCATTGGCGCACCGCAGCACGCACTTTGTCGGTCAAGTGCTTCTAGCGCCCAGTTGTTGTACGGCCCAACACCAGTGCCTGGTACACCCTAGGCAGTAGAAATTGGACCAACAACTGGATCCGCTGCTGCGGTTTCAGTGGCGCTTTCCGAAGGCGTTCAGGATGAAGCGCCAAAGAAGCCTTGGTCGTCTGGCGCCCCATAGATGTAAATTGTACTCCCAAAAGCGCCAGTGGGAGATAACTCCGGTATGGGGAAGAGGGTCGGATCCCACATGAAATTTTGGCTCCGTCTTGATCTTCATCTTCTTATCCTTTCCGTCTGGCACCATCGAGAGTACGGAGCTCTTTTTAAGATTAACTATAGTGTTATTAAAATAAAATATCCCTGGTATAATGAAAATCTATAGGGATGATGTTAAATTGTGGCTGTTAATCCACTCGTGCTCTATCTTAGGGCCTTTTATCCACTATGTTGCGGTTCTTCAACCGCCGTATTTTTCTAACTGTATTGACTTTAAATGAATCTTCGTCGCGATCTGAACCGCTATGGATAAAAGATCACATATGATACAATGTAAATAGAAAACAACCAACCTCCGCGAATCGTTGAAGTGTGTTCATTCAATAGGAATGCTTCGGAAAATGTCTTTGAAGTTCCCCCTGCTGAATTTTACAACAATCTCCCTTTGTTCCTGCATCCTTCTTTTGAGCGGGGTTGCAATGTTTTAATACCCACTCTGTTCTTTTTCCCAATACTATGGCCCCCCATGGTCTCCACATTTTGCTGCAATCGAGTATTATATATATATATATATATATATATATATATATATATATATATATATATATATATATATATATATATATATATATATATATATATATAGTGTTCTAAAAATGGCGCCCCCTACTATAGAGCACCAGTGGCGTATTTAGAGGGGTGGCTTCCGGGCTTAAGCCCCCCCCCGAAATCTTCCTTAGTATAGTAAAGTAAATAAAATATCTTGCAGAATCTTCACATTTCCAGGCAAAGTCCCCCCCGAAAGTTAGCAAAGCCCCTCCCGAAATAAAATCGTAAATACGCCACTGTAAGAGCACTATTCTACAAGTCAAAATAAAGCGAAAAATGTATATAATAATATATATTTCGCATCTTCGTCTGGAGGCGCAAATGGCACTATATGGCAACGTCACAGATAAAGAACCACGGTGAAGATATACCAATCCGTCAAATAGTTATATCAATTCCTTCCAGATGGCAGTTAAAGTCGATAGACGTTGACATTAGCACTACCTAGGCCTATTAGCAATCGATGTAACTGCTTGATGGCTTCATAGAGCAATACTAATAGTTCCAAGTTAAGCTGGAGCTCCTCCGTGGCTAAGCGGTTGGCGTACGCACCTTTGGCGTGGGAGGACCGGGTTCAATTCCCGGCGGAAGCTCATGTGATTCGGATTCTACGTTAATCAGTAGGTCCACGTCTCATATAGCCTCGCTGCTGAAAAGGGACGTTAAACTCAAATTCAGCTCAACTCAACTACAAGTTAAGCTGCAACGTTGCCATATAGTGAAGTTTTGATTCCATATAGCAGCTGAAGGAGGCCCCGGAGGGTATACCACTATACAAGGGCGCCTATTTCTCTGTAACTTTGGGGGGCCCATTCATAAAAAGTACATATAACAATAAAAATACATATAAAAATTCATAGACCCTATTCATAAAAATAAATTGGGGCTCACATGTGCTATGCGGGGACCGGGCCCTTGCCACTATATAGCATTTTCGCTTTATTTTGACTTGAAGCATAGCGCTCTGTTGTCCGTGGGTGCCATTTTTAAAACACCCGATATAGGAAAACTATATGTGTTAAACAGTCATCTAATCATTAACTGAAAGGACAGCACTTGAAACTGTGTAAACTAAAACTCCACGTGGAATTGACAAGCGGCTGTTAATTTTTTGATTAACTAGGTAGTTTTCGGTGGGTGCTTTCCACAAGGTCCGCGGACGATGACTGACATATGACACTAGCCACCATACGTAGAAGGTGGCATCCTATATATGCGAACTGCATCTCGGTTGAAAAAACAACAACATGCAGCCAGATTCTATATATGCGAACTGCATCTCGGTTGAAAAAAAAAACAACTACCAGCGGCCAGATTTTCAGACTGCGGTAGAGACCCGCTCCGCCATGGGTAAAAGGAGTCATTTAGTTCCATATAGTCAGGGTAACGCTGCGGTTGAGCACCTGCAACCGCAACTGCTTGTATAAAAGGACCCTAAGAAAACATAAATGCGATTGGTCCGTTACAATAAAATTCATATAACGCCTTAGCCCTGAGACTAAATATAGTCTGTGCTAATTTAAAAATGGGGATACTTCATTGATTCATTGCAAGTGTTAGCATAATACTGTGCGACTGCATTAACAAGTCTTTTAAGGATCTAACTAACTAAATAAATCATTTCGATGAGTATTTTTGTCTTGCAAATTTTTCTTCCTCGTTCACAATTTTTTTTAAGGTGAAAATGAAGACAGAAAAAGAAATGTTTAAATAAGGTTAAAGTGCAGAAGATTTTTCCCAATTATTTCCAGTGCCAACAGAAACCTAAGAGTAAATTCCCTCGGAACGTGATAATGAATAAATCATGACCTCTAGACACAAAGTTCTTAATGTCTTTTAATTTCGTCAGAAGTAGCAGCTTCAGAGTAGGAAAAAAAAAGTATTCAAGATTATTTTCTTTTCCCTTTTGGTGTTTCTACAGTTGCCATTATCGATTTATCTCTTCTTTTATTGTTCCTTCTTCTCTCTTTCTTTGTTTCTTTTAACAGAGGATTAAAGTAAGTCAGGACTTGTGTTGTTTCTATGCCATTACCACAAGATGTTTCGCGGTAAAAATTGCCGGCAAATGTTTCCAAAAAAGACCCTGCAGTTGGGCTCTACGAAATCGTTTATTGAACTTAATAGCTATTCCGGAAAGAGGGAATGGCTTCCATTTCAAGGACAATTCCTTCCAATTTAAAGATTTATTGTTACATTTCAGTACAATACCTTGTGCTAATGATCATTTCCTCATAAGGTCGGCAGAAGTATCTATTTTTACGTCTTCAAGTACATCTTTAGTTTTTATTCTTTTATTTTTCGCAAGAAAAGGAAAAGAAAAAAATATTTGCGTGAATGTAATTTATGTTAATATTCCATGGTTATTTTCTTTAAGCTATAGGAACCTAATGATTAGAGCTAGGTATTTTACGTGCACAATTTTGGGGGAAAAGGTCCAAGGGTACAGTCAACAGCAAAAGTATTTGCCCCATTGCCTGCTTTAAGTCCATTATTGCCGGGTCCAGTACGTTTGCTGCTATCAGAAACGCCTGGACAGACGAAACGCAATTTACAGCTAACATTATAACCAGCAGACGACAGTTGGTAAGCCTGTAGAGAACTGAAACAGGCTTTTCCTTTCGAATTGATGCACGAAAAAATCTCCACTTTAAGGTTACTTTCTATTGTTTGGAGCGTACTGTTCAATGAGTTTCTAATACAGGGTGTCCCAAATAAAACCGGTACTCCTCACGCACGAGATTCAAATAACTAATTTAACAGCAATAATGAACTAACAATAAATCGGTAATGGTAACGTTAAACAGTTATCTGTATATAAGAGATGCCTGAAGTGGTGGCCATGGGTATCCAGGCATCGCTGACCTTTGTTTGATGACCTTACCAGCAACGCGCTGTAATTCTGCAGGCGTGATATTGTTAATTTCTGTAATAACATTCCAGAGGAGCTCGTTCGTGGATAAACGGTTAGCGTACGCGTCTTTGGCGTGGCAGACCCGGGTTGGATTCCCGGCTGGAGCTTATGTGGTTCGCATTCCACGTTAATCAGTAGGTCCCGTCTCATGTAGCCTCGTTGTTGAAAGGGACATTAAAATTCACTATCAAGTCTAGTAACGTTCCGTCTGAGATCGTCTATTGTGTGAGAATTGTCAACATACACTTTGCTTTTCAGTATTCACAATATCAACTCGCTGTTCTAATTCAAATTGCCCCATTTCTGTTACAAATATTCCTTGTTACGACAAGCACTGATTGAACGCATTGCAACAATTCAACATACGAGCTTCTCAAAACTGATTCACGAACACATTTCAGAACTCAACTTTCCGAGAAAAAAAATATAGTGTAGCCAATATTCGAGACAAAAGTAAGTAGTCGGGGTAGGCAAGTAGTTACGGTTTTCTACTAAGGTATCGAGTTCAACAATTTCCCGAAGGTTCAAAGTTTATAACACGCTTCAATTTCAAACAGATGTTGGAATGACGGAGAATTGGAATAGGTCCATGAATGGAGGCAAATATTTATAATATATTTCTTTGAATCGTTCCATATTTGATATTTTTCAGTTAATTTCAATCATTTTCTAACAGATGTATGATGATTTCTTTCTTCTCACATACAGAATATAGTGAAATAATACGTTATTCTCATCATGAGCTATAATGTCATTGATATATGTACGAGGGACTACGCGCTTCGAACAATAGAAATTAATCTCAAAATGGAGCCATTTCTTCGTGTAGTAAATTCCAGCAGAAAGCTGTTTCTGTGCTCAAGAAATTTACCAATTGCCGCCTGCTGGTTGAAATGTTAGGTGTAAGTTGGGTTGCATAAGTTTAGGCATTTGTGATAACAACAAAGTACTTGAAGCGCCCTAATGAAATTATATCAGTCAGGCGGGAGAAATATTTTTGCTGCTGACTGTACAAAGAACGCCAGAAGTGATTAAACCGAATATAAAGACAAAATTTTATCATGTATTAAAATGTCTGCGAAAAACAAATCCCAAAATACATTCCAAATCCTAAAAGTTGTTAAAATGTAAAATTTAACATTGCAATAAAATTTACGCGTCCGGAAAACTATAGAACAGATAATATTTAACATTTCAATTTTTCTTTCCATGATGGCTGTATCTCCAGCTACCAAGTAAATATTTGTAAACGCTAACCGATGACCTAACAAACCAAACATTTCATAGACTAGTAAAACGTTCCTAAATCGATACCATGAACCTAATATAATCTTTTATAATACGCAATTTAAATTTGTTTATCTCGTGCCTATCACAAGTAAAGAGACTCGGACAGCTCTGTTTTACATTTGAATATTATCTAATTAGAGTTACGTTTAACTTTGGTTGAAATCACATTGTCACTCCTTCTTCGTAACTTTACAAGGAAATATATCACAGTCTTAATCTGGAAATCCTCAGCTGCAGTTCTTAGAATAAAATAATATATATAAATATTTCATTTTTCCTTGTTGGAAATGTTTCCAAATATAAAAATAGTGTCTACAGAAAATAAAGTCTGTAGTGTTAATAAGAGAGACGATGACAACATGCAGCAAAAAATATTAGTCGAAGCTGAGAAGTAAATCAAATTGGCGAGTTGATGTCTTTCAGGAAATATCAACAAAATATATATATATATATATATATATATATATATATATATATATATATATATATATATATATATATATATATATATATATATATATATATGTTAGAGAAATCTATATGCAAATCTTAAAACAATAACATAAAAAGAAATATTGGTATTATAAATTGGTAAGTCGATCATAGATGTGTTGAAACTCAAGGAAATATTGTTCCAAGAAACAGAAAACCAATCTTTCGCATAAGGAAAGTAAAAAAAAAAAAAAAAAAAAGTTTCAAATAAAATAATTTCGTGTATTCATGAAATACAAAAATGAAACAGAAATGGGATACTGTATGTATTCACAAAAAGATGTTTTCTAAGAAACGGGATATAATGATAAAATCATTAGCTTAGTGGACAGTGAAAAAAATGCTTTATATTTTGCAACATGTTTAAGTTTCAAAGGAAAATTATAATACTGGTAATTGCAGAGTAGCGAGTGTTACGTATAAGAAGCTTATTGGTTCATTGATTTGATCTTCTTTTCACCACCGAAGCTATATGAGACTTGTTCTAGAGCTTAATAAGGGATCCAAACCACATGAATTTCTATAAGGAATCGAACCAGGAGTCATTTATTCCCCGAAAAGTAAACTTCGGTTTTGCAATTTTTTTAACGGCTAGATCCGGTTCTACGTTGCTGGTTTAGTGGCTAGCTCGTGAGCTCTTGGTGCAGGTGGTCCTGGGTTCGATTCACGGTGGCAGAGCACAAAATCATTCACTTTCAATAATCACCCGTCTCCTTTAGTTCAGTGATCACCAAACCGTCGATCGCGAGCTACTAGTAGCTCGCAGGAATATTTTTGGTAGATTACGTTGACACTTCGGTTGGTTAATCTTGATTCCTCCAGTGAGCTCACGCTAACGGCAGGGGGCGTTGACGGCAACAAGTGCTTGTTTTTCCCGTGAACTGCCATTGTCAGCACTAGAATCTCACACAGTGTGACCACCGCTAGTACTTTCGTGCTAGAACTAGTACCTTTTATAATATTTTAGCGTTTTAGTACGTTCACTTGTGTTTTAGTATTTTTCTCCTCCTTTTCTTTTCTCATAAATACATTTGGGAGAGAAAAACAGGAGTCTCATGAAAATTTGGAAATGTACGAAAATTTCACTGTTTCTGGTAACTTTTTCTGCCTTTTTTTTTTTAACAGTGGCATTTACAAGAGCGGAAGTGGGACATAGGTGCCGACTGGTCTCCTCTTCCAACCAGAGAAATTATGGGATCTGCCAGTGATTGTACTAATGCCACATTGACTTGATCCCTAGTCTTCCGTTGCAAGCGCTGCTATTGGCTGAAAGAATTCCACTCGCTTTCTCTCGCTTAGCAACAGTTGAACCCTTATTGGCTCAACGCGTGGGTGGGTGAGGGTGTGAGCTTTAGTTCGCATTTTTGCCACGGCTCAAGACATTTTGGCAGCACAATAGTTGTTCCTCGCTTGATAATTCATAGGGCTCGGGAAACGAGATGATAGACCTAGTGCTTCTTTATGAACCTCGGCAAATGCTTTTGGGGCAAGTGTTATTGTGCTGGGAAGAAAATGAACCATGCAGCACTATTTACAATCTTGAAAGGCGAGATGTCGCTGGCAACAATACATATGTGGTGATCCGTTTAAACAGTAGGCTATTAAGGAATTAAAACTCGATTTTCCCATAAGTCCATTTTATAATATTTCTTTTTTTCCTCTGTATTTGTTATGCTTGTATTACTTTAGTGTTTTTACAGTGAGTTCTAATACGACAATTAAGCAGCGATTCCCCCAAGATTTTTAGTTCGGATTGTAAAGTCAAACTTCGGAGGGTGTAAGTGGTTTGCACGGTTTGTATCAAATTTTGACTGTAAAAAAAATAAAGTTGGGGTCTTTTCAGGAATTACTCCCTACACATAGGGGAGGTACAGCTGCCGGAAACCTTCTAACAAGATATTAATATCGTAAAATGTCATAAATGCAGTGAAACAGAAGCAGATAAAATTTTAGTACTTTTCCCCCAGATCTAGTGCTTTTTTCTGCATAGGTTAGTACGAAATATTTTTGCTGGGTGGTCACACTGATTTCACAGTTGATGCGTGAGGTTGTGCACATTATGTTTTTCGTATTATTAGACATTTGCTAATTTGGATAGTTTGTTTTCATATTTAGTAGAAATGTAAGTTTATAGGCAATAAAAAAATGTAAGATGTTTTTAAAAAAAGTTGGTAATTCTTTTGGTTGGTAGCTCACAGTAGGATTTAGAAATTATACGGTAGCTCACAGTAGGATTTAGAAATGGTACGGTAGCTTACAGTAGGATCTAGAAATGGTACGGTAGCTCACAGTAGGATCTAGAAATGGTACAGTAGCTCACAGTAGGATTTAGAAATGGTACGGTAGCTCACAGTAGGATTTAGAAATGGTACGGTAGCTCACAGTAGAATTTAGAAATGGTACGGTAGCTCACAGTAGGATTTAGAAATGGTACGGTAGCTCACAGTAGGATTTAGAAATGGTACGGTAGCTCACAGTAGGATTTAGAAATGGTACGGTAGCTCACAGTAGGATCTAGAAATGGTACGGTAGCTCACAGTAGGATTCAGAAATGGTACGGTAGCTCACAGTAAGATTTAGAAATGGTACGGTAGCTCACAGTAGGATTTAGAAAAGGTACGGTAGCTCACAGTAGGATTTAGAAATGGTACGGTAGCTCACAGTAGGATTTGGAAATGGTACGGTAGCTTACAGTAGGATTTAGAAATGGTACAGTAGCTCACAGAAGGATTTAGAAATGGTACGGTAGCTCACAGTAGGATTTAGAAATGGTACGGTAGCTCACAGTAGGATTTAGAAATGGTACGGTAGCTCACAGTAGGATTTAGAAATGGTACGGTAGCTCACAGTATTATTTAGAAAAGGTACGGTAGCTTACAGTAGGATTTAGAAATGGTACGGTAGCTCACAGTAGGATTTAGAAAAGGTACGGTAGCTCACAGTAGGATTTAGAAATGGTACGGTAGCTCACAGTAGGATCTAGAAATGTTACCGTAGTTCACAGTAGAATTTAGAAATGGTACGGTAGCTCACAGTAGGATTTAAAAATAGTACGGTAAGTCAGAAGATACATAAGTTTGGCGATCACTGGTCTAAAGGATACAAAGGTAGGATGTTAAACTATCATTTCACTGCATTTCATGGCTAACCAACTTGGGTATTGCGAGATTTTTTCTTATAAATTCTAAATATAAAGCAAATGAAGAAGGTAAAATAAACGAAATTTCCTTCTTTTTTATTTAGCGTATTAACTGCATGAGAAAAAATATTGATATCAAAAAGTTTGTACGAGTAATATTCAATGATGGTACTCAAGGCCGGGTTCGCTAATAAGCCCATTCAAAGGATCAAATTCGATGAAAATTTAAAGACTCATCGTTAATTCATTTTAAGAGACCTAATCACTGCGAAATTAAAATACCACTAATTTTACAATAATTATGTGATATCTTCAAATAGATAAAAGGGAATCGAAATATGGAACAGGAGCGCCCTAGACAATATTATTTTGTAATGAGGTACCGTTAT
This sequence comes from Thermobia domestica, assembly GCF_964235325.1. Lineage (NCBI taxonomy): Eukaryota > Metazoa > Arthropoda > Insecta > Zygentoma > Lepismatidae > Thermobia > Thermobia domestica. The sequence goes on from NC_137460.1 coordinate 8,240,407, forward strand.
CACGAGTCACTTGAGTAGCTTTCCGTTTGCAACCATTTAGAAACGCCAAAATAAATGCCAATTTTCTAAACGGCTGGAAATCGAAAGCAGATAAGTGAGTCGTGATAACGGTATTTCTTATAAAATAGTATTATCTAGGGCGCTCTTGTTCCACATTTCGATTACCTTTTATCTATTTGAAGATATTACCTAATTACTGTAAAAGTTAGTGGTATTTTAATTTCGCCGTGATGCGGCCTCTTAAAGGTCACTATAGGGTAGCTCAGGAAAACAGGAAATTTCAACTGATGTAATATGCACTAATCAACACAGGAAAGAATACATTCAATTATTCAGGTGCATATAGAGAGTATGCCATTAACAGTGACATTAGCTATGACCAGTGGCGTATTTAGGATTTTGTTTCGGGGGTAGGCTATGCACAACACGTAAATAAGCACATATTTTTCTTTTTGGGTCCCGACAAATTTTAATAAAGTTCATTTTCCTTCCTTTAATATTTGTATAATGACACTTACAGGTGTGAAGAATGAAAACATTGAGTAAGAGTGGGGAGGGGCAGAAATAACTGAATGGAATGAAATTTCACAAATATAGTATTATTTTTGAACAAAGAGCATAAAAACATGGAAAGTCATTGAATTTTTTAGTAATGGTTAAGAAGGATTATTGTTGTACGTGGAATGCGAAAAGCTAACAAATTTATTTCGGGGGGGGGTATTGAGCCCTATAGCCGCTAAATACGCCACTGACTATGATAATTTCATGTTACTTTATTTCTTGAAGACGACTTCGGATAAACGTGTCTCATCTCAGTATACACATTATGATACGAGTATATTTTTGAAATTCTGTGGAATACTCAGTGTGTTACGTCTTGAGACAGTTTCATATCTAGCTCGGGGCCGGAGCCCCCCACAGTTTCTTGAGTGACAAAAATAATTTAATCTATTATTTATATTCTTTAGAAAGTTTATAGTAAACTCATGACATATCTATCATAGTCTGGGTTCTGGCTAGCTCCCCCACTTTTTACCTTCTAAATCCGCCACTGCTTTCAGAAACGCTAGTGAGTCCTTTAGAGCGTTACTATACTCTTTCCTCTCGAGATGTCCCCGTAGCTAGGTACGATTTCATAACACATGTTTCTGACATTTCATTAACTTTTAAAATTTTAGTGTAAATAAAGAAAATAATATTAAAAAAGAAGTTCTACTTCTTGTACTAGTGTAATCATTTTGTATTACAATACGAAGGAGGAACATAAGTTCCAATAACCCAAAAAGCTATTCTGTTTGTTTTAATGACATGTTTAGTGTTTGAATATTCACACTAATTAAAAGCAAAAATATGAAGTGTATTTCTTCTAATGTTGCAGTAGTGAATATTGTAAAAATAAAAACGATAATTCTTTGGGCATTATTTTTCGAAACGTATGTAACAATTCAAATCTTTCTGTACAGCAGATCCAAATTGAAAATTTATTAAAATTTACTTTTCAAAAAAAAAAAAAACCGTTGAAACAATAGAATGGTATATAGGAAGCTTATTTTTAATTTTCTGCTGTGTTAAAGTTTTGTAGTTGGAGTGAGGTCCTGCAAATATATTTCGGCCTAGGAGCAGCAAAAACGTTAAATCCGCCCCTGGTATATTTCTTGCAAATGGTGTATTATATTGGTGCCATCAATTGACTTACGTTTTAACTTTTCAAGTCTTGATATCCCAGAGTGCTGCAAGAATGCAAACTTGTAACGCTCGCCAATCCAATGTGCACACAGAAAAAAATATGTGACGTATACCCAGTGGCGTATTTACGATTTTGTTTCGGGGGGGCTTTGCTAACTTTCGGGGGGGAGGCTTTGCCTGAAAATGTGAAAATTCTACAAGATATTTCATATACTTTACTATAGTAAGTGATATTTCGGGGGGCTTAAGCCTGGAAGCCCCCTAAATACGCCACTGAGTATACCTATGTTAAAACGTAGATTAGATGTGTAAATCCTGTAGTTTTTTGAACTTAACGTTCAACTCTATGTAACATCCTGCTCTGGACATTTATCACTTCCAGTTCTAAAGAAAATTAAAGATGATGACGAAGTGTACTTTCTCGACGCTTAATAGATGCAAAAAAAAAAAAAAAATCACTTCTCGCTATCTATTACCATTTTTAGTGATCAACGATAAAACCGGAAAAAGCTAATTTGCCCCACTTCTGTTTTTGAATACCCCTTCAATCAACGAAGTTGATTATCAACTTTTGATCGTCTATATCCCCCCCCCTCAAAATTGATAGCAATCAGCGACGCAACTAGGCTAATTGTCGCCTGGGGCAAAAACTCGCCTTAGCTCCCCCCCTCCCTGTCCAACCAAACCAAAACGCTCTCCGACTACACCTGCTATTGGCATCACACAGTAATTCTCCTATTCAGATGGTAAAGCTTGATTTCAAAATTACAGTACTAAATTTAGATTAGAATATTTAATTATGACAGTCAAGCTGTTGTCTCGAGTATTACAAACTAACTAACTAACTAACTCTATGGCCTATGGAACCCGGAGGTTCAATGCCGCGTTCACAAAAGCTCTCCACTGACTTCTATCCTTAGCTAACTGCATCCAGTTTCTACTTTGTATTCCAATCTCTGCGAGATCCATCTTAATATTGTCCTCCCATCTGCCCCTAGGTCTTCCTAATGGTCGTTTTCCTATGGGTCTACCAGTCAAGACTTTGAAAGCATTTCTACTTTCTTCCATTCTAGCTACATGACCTGCCCACCTAAGCCTCCTAGACTTGACGACCCTAACAATGTTGGGTAAACCATATAAATTATGTAGTTCCTCGTTATGAAGTTTCCGCCATTCCGCATTCCCGTTCCTCTTGGGTCCGAATATTCGTCTCAGGATCTTGTTCTCAAATACTTTCAGTCTATGTTCTTCCCTCAGAGTAAGTGACCATGTTTCGCAGCCATACAGAACTACAGGCATGATTATCGTTTTGTATATTTTAAGTTTCAAATTCCTCGACAGAATTCGCGACGACAAGAGATTTTGAACCGAATAGTAGCACGAATTCCCTGCTTTTAGTCGATATTTAATTTCTCCGTGAATATGATTTTCCCCTGTTAATATTGAACTAGATATTTGAAACTATCCACTTTATCAAAAGTATTATTTAATATTTTAACGCATCCATAATTTGCTGTATTTCGGTCCCGACGCACTTCCATGTATTTAGTTTTCTCTGCATTTACTTCTAAACCCATGTCCCTGCAAGCGTTTAATAAGATCTCTGCATTTCTTTCTATTGTTCTCCTATCATTCCCTATTAAATTTACATCATCAGCATATGCCATAACTTGGTGAATACCGTTCAACTCTAGGCCCTAGTTGCTATGTTTGATTTTCCTTATAGCGTATTCCAGAACGAAGTTAAATAATAATGGCGACAACGCATCTCCTTGTTTCAGGCCATTTTCGACATGAAAGCTCGTGAACAAAAATTTTCCTACCCGGACTTGACTTTGGGATTCATTTAAACTCTCGAGTATTATACTCGGACATTTTGCAAATCTCTTAATTACATATAAGTTAAATGAAAACAAAAAACTGGAACTAAAATGTAATTTTGAGGGCTCATTTGGCTGAAAGGATTTACAATATGCTCAAGAGATCGCGTTGAAGCTAAATTATACTCTATGGATATGATCCTAAGGTTGGTGAGTCGTTGTTGTCCTGTTAAGTTTCTGATTTATTTTTTTATGATTTTTAGTTTGCTAAAACTCCTTTTTTCTCTTAGAGTGAAAATGAATATTTGCCCAATTTTTGCTCTTCCTCTTCTTGCGCCTGGTATACAAGTACCGTATACCCCCTTTAGTCACGTCACTGATAGTGATCCGTAAAAAAAGCTCTTAAGGTTTGCTTGTCTCCCAGACAGACAGACGGACACGCACAGACTGTATAAAGTTTCATATGATTGCCATCTTTCCTTTCTTTTTCTTTTTCAATTAGCTAACAACTTCTGCACATTGATCTATATACGACGTAGAAAATAAACGCAATCAAATACTTACACGTGCGGAAAGCATGTTTTCTTTGTCGAGTACTGAGAAACAGAGATAGTTTAGCCATTTCCCACTAAAATTGAGTTTTGAAAATGTAAATAGTGTTTAGGAAACTAATGAAAATTCATGAAACTATTGTCATTAAGTTATGCTTTCAAAACGTGTTTCTAATAATCTACAGATTTTCAGTTAGTTAGCCCCTTATTGCTTTTATTAAATGACACTTCCTCTCTCTTTAAAACTAATATTTGAGGACCCATTTCTCAGCTATGTACGGAGAATGTATTTTTTTTCTAAATAATATTATCAAATTCTTAGTAACGTATAAACTAGAGCACGAAGTCAGCTATTTTAACGTTAATAAAATATTTTTACGAGCCATATGCTAAATTATTCATACAAACTTTTTTCATCTACTTTGAGAATGATTTGAAAGTTGTTACAAAAAAGATTTTTTCGCATTATAGAAAATAGAATACTATTACATAAAATAAAATAAAATACAATACTATTGTGTGTGTTTATAAAATGAGACAAAAATAATACATATAGTTTGCAATACAACCTATGACTTCAAATAAATATATACCTATCTGTCTATTTATACCTATCAGGAGTAAAAGTGGATGTGAAAAGGTGGGGGATGGCAGGTAGCAGAATAACGCACGCCGTTCCCCCTGCCTATCTTTGCCCATTGTAAATTTTTAAGAACTGGGGTCGCCGTACATATATTTTCAAGGTGGGGGACGACATTCCCCGCGTTCCCCCTCACTTTACCTCTGCCTATAATTATATTATATCTACGTCTATGTATCTATCTATCTACCTCTCTCTCTCTCTCTCTCTGTATATACATATACATATATATATATATATATATATATATATATATATATATATATATATATATATATATATATATATATATAGATATAGATATAGATAGATAGATAGATAGATAGATAGATAGATAGATAGATAGATAGATAGATAGATAGATAGATAGATATAGATATATTTAAAGGGTGGCTGTAAATTCAATACCTAATTTTAATTTATATTATCCTAGAAACTAGCATCAATTCTAGCTGGCGTATAATACATGTTACTAATGTGAGGTTTACCATTTATGGTTTCAGAAGTTGATCCAGTGAAACCGCAAAATGGCTGGTGTATGCAGCGTAGAAGACAGAGTTAGATTGCCACCAGGTATGAAGTCTGGAGGTCGGGGACAGATAGAATGGCCTGCACGCAGCCCTGATCTAACCCCATGCGATTTCTTCCTTTGGGGTTGGGCTAAGGAACAATGTACAAGTTAAAACAAAGGGACATTAACAGTCTTGAACAAAATATCCGTGAAATGTTTGCAGATATTCCGGTTGAGATGCTAGGAAGAGCCGTGGACTTCTGTTCGTAAGATATTCCAGAAGTGTGTGGTAGAGACCTGCACGGGCCGAATTTTTCGGCCCGAGCCCAAACCAGCCCGAACGTACCTAGGCCCGGCCCAACCCGGGCCGAAAAGTTTTGGAGATTTTCGGCCCGAGCCCGGCCCGGCCCGATAAGTTTTTTAAAATTCTTGGCCCAAGCCCGACCCGGGCCCGATAAATTTTAAAAGTTTTTGGCCCGACCACGGCCCGATAATTTTTTAAAAAAAATAGCTCGAGCCCGAAACTTTCTCAAAATTTAGTACTAAATTTGACCTAACCCTCAGAAACATTTTCTAAACTTTGGTTCACAACCTGACGCTTGCCTTCCGAATGGTACCATTGCCTGCTAGAACTTTGCCTGTCATCGAGAGAACAAAAACTCCATTCCCTGTAACAAAAATCTAACTTAATTTATTTTTAGCATAAAGTGAAGATGGCAATATTGTTTAGCGACAGGCACCCCTTCTTGTCATATTTCGGGTTCAGTGAAGGTCAAGGTCAGAGCTCAATTTACCGCATAATGTCTGCAATCCTCTATAGTGAAAGTGGAGCCGCTAAGCGACACAAACTGTAAATAGTTATTGCATTCTTTCTAACATTTCACACACACACACTTCTTCAACGTTTGGCTTTATTCCAATTATCGTTTAACGAAAGTCAATAATTATTAAAGAATTGCAATTGATCGGCCCCAGCCCGGCCCGACCTGAAGAGAAACCAGTGTCGGCCAGCCCAAGCCCGGCCCGGCCCAAAGAAATAACAGTGTCGGCCCGCCCAAGCCCGGCCCGGCCCAAAGGAATAACAGAGTCGGCCCGCCCAAGTCCGGCCCGCGGGCCTCGGGCCGGGCCCGGCCCGTGCAGGTCTCTAGTGTGTGGAAAATGCGGGTGTATAAGTTGAAATGTAACTTAATAACCAAATGGTACACCCTAATAATGTATTCAATGGAAATAAAACTGTGATAGGTTGTTTACTTTTTGAAATACTCATTGAAGGTGATGCTTCTTAATATATTTATTCTTTCAATACTGCCTCATAAATACGGTATTGTGTAAGCTTCAGTACATGGTATAAATAGTAATAAAGTCATTTACAGTTACGTGGTATATCCATACCAGTTTTAATAAATGTTACTATGTAAACATGTATACTCCATTTATTTTCTTGTTTTACAGCAGATTGCAATCGTAAACCCAGAAATTATATATGGAATAGTATGTATTTCTACGGAAATCAATCGCATCAGGTTTCATTCATATTATATAGAAGTCACAGAAATAACACTTCTGATATTTCAATTTTCAGAAACCTACTTCTAGCACTGCATAAAATGAATTAATACTTTCATATATATATATATATATATATATATATATATATATATATATATATATATATATATATATATATATATATATATATATATATATATATATATATTTAATATACAATGATGATTCCGATGTCCTTCGGAAGCTTTTAAAATGCACAATTTTGTTTCTTCAGAGTCTTTTGTATAAATTTAAATAAGCCATTTTATAATTATTCTCCATTCAAGAACGCAATTTTCCTGGTTTAATTCCCAGTAAGGACGCTCAGTCGAAGAGATATAACAACTTTTTTCAGACCAGCCACCCTGAGTGAAGTTTTGAGTTTTTTCTGGGTTCTTCTCATTCACACCAGGCAAAGGCCGAGATGGTACCTAACATAATAGTCCCAGATTCTGCTTTCTTCTAGGGATGGTCGGAACCGGTTCCTGGTGGAACCGGTTTTCAGGTCTGAAAGGAACCGATTCTAGAAGATCCGGTTCTGGAACCGGTTCCTCAGATCCAGGTCTGGAACCGGTTCCCAAGATCCGGTTCTGGAACCGGTTCGGAAACCGGTTCTGAAAACCGGATCTCCAAGAACCCGTTCCTCGCGGAACTGGCTCCGCTGGAACCGAAACTTTGTGACCATCCCTACGCTAAACCCGAGCTGCTGGCAGGCTGTGAACAGTATGCTAGATGAAATGGTGGAAGCGACAGGTAGGCGCCCAGGCGGAGGCCGCTTGTCTCGTTTGGCTAAATAAACTGAGTAACTGGCAAACTCATTGGCTAAACAGGCAAACTGGCCAACTCATTTGGCTAAACACCCACTGGTGCACCAAAATTTTTTTTGAGAGCACAAGCGGGTCTGGACGGGGAGGGCACAAGCCCATGGTCCTCTTTGCATTTTTGAAGGTGAACTTTGTGCCTCCTTTACGGGTCTTTGGGGGCTTTCGGGTCCACATCTGGAACCGGTTCCTAAGATCCAGTTCTGGAACCGGTTCCTAAGATCTTGTTCTGGAACCGGGTTTTCGGATCCAGATCTGGAACCGGGTTTCGGATCCAGGTCTGGAACCGGTTCCGCAGGAACCGGAAGTTTGTGGCCATCCCTACTTTCTTCCTTTCCCAATCCTTTCATCTTCTCCAATTCTCCGGGCAGTGTGATTGCCGGGGAACGTCATCACTCATATGTGTGACGTGCTAACATGGCCAGTATTTTCAGTTTAACGTCCCACGATTATGCCCTTTAGGCTAAGGACAACGAATGATTAAGGCAAGTGAATAATGATGGAAAAATTGATGGAATGAGAAAGTGGGAGGGAACGGAAGTACCCTAAGAAAACCAGCTGACACGACGTTGTCCATTACAAACTTGCTTGGGCGAAGATCGAACCAGGGACCCCATGCACAGGAGGCAAGCGCTCTACCACTGAGCTACAGTGTCCCCTCAAAAATCAAATACTTCTATTGGTAGTTTCGGAGAAAAGAAAAACTACTTATATAGAGCTGAGAAAATCTTTTTTTTTTTTTTTTGCCAACAATAGTCTGATAATTTATGTTCTGTACATGGAATTGTGTCGGGACCGGAATACAGCAAATTATGGATGCGTTAAAATATTAAATAATACTTTTGATAAAGTGGATAGTTTCAAATATCTAGCATCAATATTAACAGACGAAAATCATATTCACGGAGAAATTAAATGTCGACTAAAAGCAGGGAATTCGTGTTACTATTCGGTTCAAAATCTCTTCTAGTCGCGAATTCTGTCGACGAATTTGAAGCTTAAAATATACAAAACGATAATCATGCCTGTTGTTTTGTATGGCTGCGAAACATGGTCACTTACTCTGAGGGAAGAACATAGACTGAAAGTATTTGAGAACAAGATCCTGAGACGAATATTCGGACCCAAGAGGAACGGGGACTTCATAACGAGGAACTACATAATTTATATGGTCTACCCAACATTGTTAGGGTCATCAAGTTTAGGAGGCTTAGGTGGGCGGGTCATGTAGCTAGAATGAAAGAAAGTAGAAACGCTTTCAAAGTCTTGACTGGAAGACCAATCGGAAAACGACCATTAGGAAGACCTAGGCGCAGATGGGAGGACAATATTAAGATGGATCTCGCAGAGATTGGAATACAAAGTAGAAACTGGATGCAGTTAGCTAAGGATAGAAGTCAGTGGAGAGGTTTTGTGAACGCGGCATTGAACCTCCGGGTTCCATAGGGCATAGAGTTAGTTAGTTGTTGCAACATAGTGTACATTTACGTACTAGTTGAATACTCGCTGAAGGATAATTTCATAATAATATATGATATTTGAAAGTAAAAAGAAAATTAGTGAAATAAGGAAATAAAAATGAGTAAAGCTTTTAGCGTTGCCCCTGTTAATACGTGTGTAATAAATAAATAAATAACCAATTGTTGTGTTCCTTCTTCCTTAAATTAGAGCTCAAATGTTATTGGGACTACAACCAATCAGCTTAGCGATCCTGAAAACTATGATTCGAGACTAATATAGAATATTTTGGACATCTTATTCTTCGCTTACCCCCTTTCTCAGCTCATCGTGACTATGGATGCTAAAGTTGGATTAGAATAGCGGCACGGAAGTGTTACTATTCATTTCAGCGACCCCGAAAACTGTTGTAAAGTTACAATAAAAGACGCAATGATATGCAGAGGCACAATAGATGTGCGGGAAAACAACAAGACTGATAATTCAAATAAAAGCATGATTCTGATATTTGTCTATTGGTAGCAATAGGGGTGTTGATAGAGCTAAGATTGCAGAGCTTGGGAAATCAACTTAATTTTCAGAACAGTCTCAGCAAAAGAGATGTTGTTCCATGTTCCTCTCTCTCTGGTCATAGGCGGAGTTAGGAATTGGTTGCTGGAGAGGCAGACCTTCTGTCTGCTGTGTGGGGGGGGGGGGGAGAAGCACTGTTAATACAGATGAGAATTGAAGGATCTTGTAAGTAGCATATTTGTTTTTTGCTAAAAAGTTGGGGAGGGGCAATGCCCCCCATAGCTCCGCCCATGTCTGGTAGGTGACGGTGTACGTACTTTTAGAAGACCTGAAGTCTCCAAGAGCTTAACGTCTCAGAAGATCCACAGCGGAAAAGACCAACTCGCCAAAAGATTATGACATCAAAACGATGAAGACATGACCATATCCCAAATAACTGAGATAATGCTTAATCAATTGCTTTTGATCCAACTGTCCCTCTGATGTCATGAAGGTGAAGATACAAGGAACACCTATAGTGGATCTACGTGACACAGATGTAGTCAATCACTCCAAATTGACACAGACGAAGGGGGCCGCGGTGGCTCAGTGGTAGAGCATTCACCTCTGGTGCTTGGGGTTCCGGGTTCGATCCCAGCCCCCTCCAAGTGGACTTTGTGGTGTACAAACACCGTGTGCTTGGGTTTTCTCGGAGTTCTCCCGTTTATTCCCACTTTCTTCATTCCACCATTTTATTCATTACTCATCATCACCGTCTCCTTTAGCCTAACTGACATAACCGTGGGACGTAAAACTCAAAGATTTCATTTCATTTCATTTCATTTGACACAGACGAAGACCTAGTTCAGCCGTTAGCTGATTCAACACAAAGCAGCAAGACAGAAACCAAGCTGTTAGCGTTGATAGATGTCGCATTGCAGAATCCAGGAAGAAGAACTCATCCAAGTCAAAGAACATTCTTACAACAACCAATACTTCCTCATCGCAGCGATGAAAGGCAGATAAGCGATCATAGCGGACAACATGTCGGGGTGTTGTTGTATGACTGCGAGGAAGAGTAAGATACAAATTCACTGAGAAGTCGCCTGATCTCAATCATAAACAAACTTCATAGCGTCACTAAGAGACTTGACAAAGCTAAAAAGAAGATCAGTAGAGGGATAAAGTTTGGGAAACTTCTTCCACAGTTGTATTACAACAGCTTTACAAGTACAATGCTTTCCTTGTAGATAGCAAAACAATAAGTAGAAAATAAACGCATTTCCTTGATGTTAAAGTATCTGTCAACTGGCGACATCCGGCGGAATAGTCGATATTATTAGCCATCCAAACGATAAACTCCAACTCGGAAATGTAGACGGCTGTTTGGGTCTCGGTTGTTAGAAACTGTTCTCCTAAAAACTATTAAAGCTGAGCGGATCCCAAAACCATATCCTGTTACGCTATGAATTTGATATTGATATCCGGCGTCCCTGGTGCAGTATTTATCATCTACCTTTATTCATACATTTGACTCCCCGTAACTCCCCATCTACTCCATTAAAAAAAAAGACTTCGTAGGACATTACATCTAGTGAAGGAATATCTCTGTACAGAGTTTGGTTTCTATAGGTGGCTCCCTTCTATGCTTATGTACGAAAACCTGAAGACAGACAGACTCACATTATTTTAAATGTGCAATATATGTAAAAAAAAAAAAAAAAAAAAAAAACGCACTGTTAGGTACCATGTGATACGAGGAGATATACAAAAGTTTGTGCGATCACCTAGAAGAAATCCACTCCGGAGAAGTCCGACACTATGGTGGTATTAGTCCTTCTCTATGTAGTCACTGTGCCTCGCTACACATTTTTGACATGAGTTCTTCACTTTCCGAAAGCAAATTTTGTAGAAGTGTGCAATTTGGCTTTGAAACCACAATTCAACCCCAGAAATGACGTCATCCCTACTGTCAAAATGGCGTCCTATAAATGGACGCTTCATTTTTTCTGTGAAGAGAAAGAAGTTACTTGGTGCTAGGTCAAGTGAGTATGGAGGAGGGTAATATTTCATATCCTAATTTCACTAAGTAATCATGGATGCATTTGCGCAATAAGCTGGTGCATTGTCTTCCAACAGCAGCACCTGTTTTGTCAGCAATGCAATAAGTTTATTTTTACTCATTTCGTTTGTTTCTGGGTCACACAGAAAAAAAAAACAACTTTCATCCATTGTCATTAGCCTGCTGAAAAGTCCTTTTCATCCAACTCACAGCGATGCAATATTTCTCTGGCAGCGTCCTCGCGATTTCTCTTCTGGAAAAGTGTGAACAATCACCGTGCTGACACTTTCTGAAGACGCAGCTGGTTGTGGATGATGTTCCAGGCAGACACTTCATACGTATTGCACACATAACACTTTCAATGGTTATCCTCCTGTTTTCCATTGTGATCCGTTCAACTTTCTCCGTCAGGCCGGCACCATCAGTGAAAGATGGTCTTCCAGATCTATCCGCGGTGGTCATATGTCCAATCTGGAATTGCAGTTTCCACTTGAATAATATCTTATAGGATGATCTTTCATCCCTTGCAGAGTTATTTCATATCTTCGGATCTGCTTTGCTTATTTCTCCTGAAGATGAACGAAATTAATGGCGCTCCTTGCCTTAAGCTTGTCAATCATCACACCTTCATTGATTTACCCAAAAGAAAGAAAGAGTTGTCCAGAATTTTCAGCGTTAACATAGAAGGACCTAACTTTAAAATGCATGACCAAGGGTTTCGCAATTCTCACCTTCTAGATGATCGCACGAACTTTTTGATGCTTCCACGTATATATTGCCTGTCTTTCTAACGGTGATGATCAAACTGCCTATAATAACACTGATATTTTGCCCATAACAAGTCAATGAGAAACAATTCGTCTTAGATGATAATTTGTCGTCAGAAATACTATGCAAGTCAAGTCTGCGCATCTTTAAAGACTTCAATTTTGAAATATATCCATCCACATAGAGCAATTAATCTTCGTTTATATGTTCTGTGTTGACTCTGTGATAATAATATTAGCTTTAAGTAACTCAATAGCGTGACGAACGATGATTGAAATTGATTTGCAGACATGTAATGGGTTGTTCTTCCTCCAGAAGAAGCCAAATATTATCATTACTTCATACATTGCAGAGGGAGAGAGAGAGAGGAGAGAAATTTAAATGATGCACTGGTGTTTCGCAGGAAAGGAAGCGAAACGGTATCTGCATAATCACGAGTTCCTACGAAGAAATCGTTTTGAGTCAGGAACCCGTTGCTTATGCAGTGGCTTGATCTTTAAGGGAAGGAGTTTATGCACTGGAAAGGGTGGGATGGGGTTTGGGTAAGAAGAGTCTGAGAAGATTGCCTATCGTTTATCACTGTCAACGCCAGACAGAAACCAAACCAGATTTCTACAAAGTCACTCACTGGCGGTAATGAAGATCGGGCCAAGAATGTTTCTTTTTGACTTTTTGATTTTTTTTTCTGAAAAACTGATGATGAAGTGAAGGAAATGTTGTAACCTTGAAAAAATTGAAGATTTACACATTTCGTAATCTCTCAAAGCCGAAAAGGTGGATTTCTGGATGTTTATGTGTTAATCCATCCATATCTAGTCAGACTAAGAGACCATACTGTTTATTAATTCGATTTTAGTCGATAGATTTGAGTACACTGTTAAGGGCCGCGGTGGCTCAGTGGTAGAGCGTTCACCTCTGTTGCATGGGATCCTTGGTTCGATCCCAGCTCGCATCAAGTGAACTTTGTGGTGGACAAACACTATGTGCGTGGGTTTTCTCGGTGTTCTACCGTTTCCTCCCACTTTCTTCATTCCACTGTTTCATTCTCTCATCATCACCCTCTCCTTTGGCCTAAAAGGCATAATCGAGAACATAAAACTTAAAGATTTCATTTCATTCTTTAGTTTAGCGTCCATTTCGGCGGCAAAGTTGTATGAGACATGGACCTACAGACGGATGTAGAATACAAATCACATGAGCTCCTACCGGTAATTGAACCCGCGTCTTGTGGACCAAAGATACGCATGCTAACAATATGGTCAGTTTATCATTATCAAGACCAAAGTTTACATTTAAGATTTTTAAATGGGGTTACACAGAAGAACTGGAATTTTCCCTACAGCAAGGATATGAACTGTGAACATGAAATAAAAGCAAGGATAAGAACATCAAAAGATGTACTTAGGAAGAAGAAAAATAAGTTTGGTGAGTCCAATAATAAGATTTTCAGAAGAGCTCACAAAATGTTTCGTGTGGAGAATTGTACTGTACGAGGCAGAATCATGGATATTACGCAAAAAAAAAAAAAAAAAAAAAAAAAGACTGGGAGTTTTCGAATGTGGATGTGAGGAAGAATGAAGGGAACTAACTGGATCCAGCGAAAAACGAATAAGAAGGTATTAAAATAGTGAAGGAGAAAGGAACAATATTAGACGAAATTGAAAAAAAGAAAGAGAAACTGGTTGACGCATTGGCTGAGGAGAAACTGTATCATAAGCGACGTGACAGAAGATGCAGTGAGAAGGAAAAGAGGAAGGGGTGAAAAAGACTATAGTTGATGAACGATATTAAAACAGAAACTACCTACGGGATGAAGACGATGTTAGCTGAAGAATAGTGCGATGCATGAAGGCTTGTCAGTTTGCTAATAATTATATGGTACCTTAATTGAAAAAGAAAGAAGAAGAAGAGTAGGTTATTGATGAAAAGTTGTGTCTAACACATCAAAGTTTACGGCACTCCCTGTAAGTTTTCCAGACAAATCCCCCAGAAAATCAATATTTACAGTACTTATAAACGTTTACAATGACTGATTTTTTCAACAACAGTTTTAGGGTATTGCGTAAACCGCTCTTAATATTTGATTGTTCTTATATAAAATAGGAAAGTGTTAATATTTTTTCCCATCCCTTTTCCTTGTTGAGGATTATAATTATGTTGTTTGTTGGTTGGATTGGAATTTAACGTCACTTTCAGTCTCTAGGCTATATGAGACGTGTGCTCACAGCTTAATATGGGATCCAAACAACATGATCTCACACCAGGAATCGAATCCAGATCTCAAATGCCATATAATGATATAACAAATAATAAACAAGCAACAAATGTGGTAAAAAGAGGTACAGAACTCGTAGTTTTAGTGAAGAAGTTAACAGAAATAAAATGAACAATGAAATCTTTAAGTTTTACGTCCCACGATTATGCCGGTTAAGCTAAAGGAGATGGTGATGATGAGAAATGAATGAAATGGTGAAATGAAGAGAGTAGAAGAAAACGGAAGAACCCCGAGAAAATCCACGCACAAGGGAACAATGACAAGGGAACTATGGTGATGAAAACAAATGATATGTTCCAATGAAGAAAGTGGAAAGAAACGGGAAAACCCCGAGAAAACCTAAGAACACGGTGTTTGTTCACCACAAAGCCCACTAGTGGGACCTGGAATCGAACCATGGATCCCACGCACTATAGGTGAGCGTCCTACAACTGAAGCCACCGCTGCGATGAAGAAATGTTGTTTAAGACTGGATATTACATAACTAACTTTTAACAGCCAACGTTTAATTTCTTGTATGACAAGTGTGAACAAGATACATACGATTCTGTAGGGGGAAGGGGTAAGAAACACCATCGAGACACTGAATAGAATAGCATTCCATTGAAAGAAGTTAGAAATGTTTTAACCGAAGCTACTATACATTGCTTTATCGACATGAATTTACCGTGTCATGGCTTAACGCCTTGATCTTATGCAGCCTGAAAAACAACAATGCATGGCATGATTACATATGTGTAAAGGATATGCAAGTAATGTTCCTTATACTGTAGTTCTTCAAAACTGTTTTGTTCCACTTCACTGTTAACATTGCATTTGTGCAATATCACTTTAATTGGTTTCTTGGTTTCTATTAACACACGAAGTCACGCATGCCAGTCACTAGACCAACGAGAAAGGCTAATATATATTTTTTTCTGACGAGGTTGTGAATCTTACCTTATTAAATTTTGTGAATCTGACAAAATTTCATTGATATTTTTAAAATAATAATAATAATAATGATAGCCTCTAATGGAACAGACTGCGGAGGACCAAAACGTATTAAAGATTCTTAACTGACATTCCTGACCCAGCAATGTTGATACTATACAAAAGAAGACGAAGATAATGACAATGATGTTTATTGTTTTTGTTCTTGTTCGTGAGAGGAAAAAGTTTTAACAATATCTATAGTTGTAAGAAACTACCTCCATCAAACACGCAACAGGATTCCTCTTTTCGTGTACGATATATGTGTATGATACATTCTTACGTCTCCGCACGAGAAGAAATAAAGTTATTTCTTAAGATTCTGTATTTCTGAAAATACAGATTACTTTTTCTCAGTGAATCGAACCAGGGCCGCCCACAGGGGGGATGTATGGCGCAAGTTGCGCCATTGAGAAAAATTTTGGGGGGGATTTTAGTCTACTTTCGAACTAGCAATTTTACTGTCGGAATAGCATTAAAACACGATTTTGAGAAGCTAATTTTCAAAAAATTTCCGGGGTGAACCCCCGTACCCCCTGCTTCGATACTCGATGAATGAAGTACCGCGCAAGTAGCCGTATGAAATGAAAGGTTGGTTCGTTTTAAGAGAGAAGGGCCGCCCACAGGAGGGATGAATGGCGCAAGTTGTGCCATCGAGAAAAAAACTGGGTTGAATAAAAAAATTGGGGAAGAATTTTACTCTAATGTCGAATAAGTAATTTTGCTGTATGAATGAAGTACCGCGCAAGTTGCTATATGAAAGAATGGCGCCAAGTTCTCGTGAACAACAGTTACAAACACTCAAGGAATGACTTTCAAATTTAGATTTGAAACTTGCTTATGTTGTCTGTTGAAAATTATAAAGTAGTTTGACATAATTGTGAGCTAGTGGTAACCATACAGACAACAGCCAAGTTTCAAATCTAAATATGAAGTGAGCCAGTGAGTGTTTGTAACTGTTGTCCACCAGAACTTGGCGCCTATTTTTGTGATTTCAATTCTTTTTAAGGCCACTCGTACTTGGCTCTTTTACAGGAATGTTTTTTGTTGGATATCACTTCTTTTTGTAGGCTAATTTCGAGGATAACATTTTCTTTTGGTATCAAACTCAATAACTTGTAACTTGCGTCTTACTTTTCATGTACAAGGGAATTATATCAATATTTTGTAAACAAAAAATAATACTACTAATTGTAAAAAAAAGAATACCTGTGTCATACACAGTGTGTAGAAGTTTTTATACCCTTCAATATCCTTATAGAACATATTTAGTATTGTACACTACCAAGACTACTAATAAAAGTAATGCCATTTTTATAATTACTACTGCCCATACTACTACTACAAGCATTCTATAATACTACTACAAGAAATAAAAACAACAACAAAAATAACAATTACTAGTACTATAAAAACTACTGCTATACTGGGCAATTGTTTTTAGAGGACTTGAGTTTTGAGGAGGGAAGAGATTATTAGTTTTTGGGGGGAGTGCGCTATCAGCTTTGGGGGGGATGGGCACCCCTGAATCGAACTTAACTCTGATATTACAGTACTCGTTTCTGTAGTATCCAGCAGGTTGATAGTTTTTGTTTAAAGCTAGAAATAACATTACAATTAGCAGAACTTTCATGTATTTATTTATTTATTATACAAGAAAATAGTCCTTTAAGTTGACATAAGGTAACTCAAAACTCGTTAGATAATTTCTCCAGAAGGCCGCAATGGCTTGGTAATAACACACTCACGTCCAGTGCATGGGGTGCTTGGTTTGATCTAAGGAAGTGTTAAGTACTATTTGTGGTGGACAAACACCCTGTGCGGAAATTTTCCGTTTCTATCCATTTTCTTTGATCCATTGTTTCATCCATTATTATCATTACTGTTTCCTTTAGCTTCGGTGAATAATCGTGGGACGTAAAACTAAAAATTTCATTCAATGATTTCTCTTAGCTAAATACATGTAAGCGCAATGGCACATATTTTCGCGCATGGGATCCCTGGTTCGATCCCAGGTCTCGCCAAATGTACTTTCTGGTGGACAAACACCGTGTGCATGGGTTTCCTCCGGGTTCTCCCGTTTCTTCCCACTTTCTTCATTCCACCATTTCATTCATTTCTGACCATCTCCTTCGCCTTTAGCCTAGCCGGCATAAGTGTGCAAGACGTAAAACTTCAAGATTTCATTTCATTTTTATTTTGCATATATTTTCTAAAGTAGATAAAGTCAAATAAAAAGAAACCTTTAATACTCGCTGTTGTATTTGACAGGAAGAGAATAAGTGAAAGAATGTGATAAAAAAATAACAGAATTGGAAAAGTAAAAAAAAATGAGAAGAAAAGATATAATTACGACCAGGGAAAGGATAACATGATGTTTATCAAAATCCCCTGGGATTGAACCAGCGACAAGTGGCACATAGGTAGTTCAAGATGGGTAGGTGAACAAAGACCATGTTAATTCATCCATCTGCCGAGAAGTTTCGGAGCAAAAATAGTAACATACAGCAATTTAAATAAATAAGTAAATTGATAAATAAATAAATAAGCGGATATAAGAAATCAGCATTCAAAAGAATAAATCTCATTCCCTCCCTTTCCTCTCTACTGCGAAGGTTTTCAACTGCAAGAGCAGTTCATGGACGGAGAAGGATTATTATTACATCTGTAGGCCCGGGACTAAAAACATTTTGGTCCATAGACGCATACACTTGCATGACCAACATACACGTGCATGAAAAATTTGTTTCATCATGCATGTTGGAAGAATGTTTTTGCCCACACACGTACCAACTTGCTGTCCAACTTTACTAGAAGAATGAATCGAAGGAAAGAGTCACGTGATTTCTTCCTCTGTCGTGATTGGCGGACCTAAATATAAAACAACCAACTTGCATGAACGACCACATACACGGTAAACATACACGAAGAACGGCAAAACCATCAGACATGTTCACATAAGATTTTGAAGACTTTCAATATGCATGAACGAGTCCATACACGATCAATTTGCCTGTGGATTTATCATTTTTCATGCATGTTGGAAGGTTTCTTCATGGATGTGTCTGCGTGTATGGGACGCTTATGGCCCCAGCTGCCTTCGCCTAATACATTTCTGTGAAAGTACGGTAGAAAAGCTAAGTGAATACACGTGGTTCTACTACATCAACCATGCCATGCATTAGATGAATCTAATGGAACTTTCCAAAGGCGTAAAAAAAAAAAAAAAAAAAAAAAAAAACGAAGTTACCCTATTATATAAATGTAATAAGTTAAAAAAAAAAAAAATGAGTAACTCAAAATTTCTTTTCCTAGTTTTCGTCGTAGCGAAGTCCTCTATCACATCCTGGAAGTCAAGAGAACTGGTCGCCGTACAAATGTTTCTAAAGTAAACCACCTTTTATTGTGGTCAAAAATTCTACCCGACTCCACGCATACAGAGTTTATAAACAGACGGAACTTGTTGCCACAAAAGGAACATAACCTATTTTGAATCTAAGCAGTGACTTAATTTTTCTGCCCGATTGTAACTGGGTATTCTATAATTACATGAGACTTCAGAACACTTCTACTAAACGAGAAAATATGAATCACGCTTCTCATGCACTACATTCGATCTTTTTTTTTTTAAAAAAAAAAAAAAACTTATATACACTAATTTATTAAGACGGTGGATGCAACAAATTAAGAAATATGTTTCATATTTTTGGTTATATTTTATCCCATGACGATGACTGTATCTTGTATGAGTATTTTTAATGAGAGTTTGGTCAGAGAGGAGCTCTCGTTCAACTGGAGACCTGGGCCTACAGCCCCCACCCTTAATCCGGCCCTGGTCATGGCAGTCGCGAACGGTAGTGTAAACGATAAATATAAGTAGGATCAAGTAGCGGAAAATATACTATTAAAAGATTATATTCATTTAAAAAAAAATTGATAGAGATATTTCAATATCCATACTTGTCAAATATAGCAATGAATATACTAACCAAAATTTTATACTATTAAAGAATCGTTTTGAAAATCAATTAGGATAAAGGAGGAATAAAAAACCGGTGAAAAACTGCATATTAAAGTACAAGAGAAATATAAATACAGTAAAAATAACTGCATATTAAAATTCAATTATAAAAACAAGGGGGGACATATACAACTGTAAGCTATAAGCATCAGTGATCAAAAAGCTTATCACAAACCGAGAATAATTTATGGGGGTTGCTGTCAAGAGAATGTGATAAAAAAAAGGGGGGGGGCTCGTGATGTGAAGTACGTTTGTAACTCCACTCTACTTAAACTGGAATTGTTAAGAATCTAAAATTTCCGGTTTCAGGGTTGCTCAGGATACTTCGAGAAATGAGATTTCTTTTTATGTTCTTTTTTTAAATAAAAATAAAGGATCTTTTGTGTTTTTTGAGGATGCCGCCATTGAACATTTTTGAATATATTTTGGCCTCCTGATAAAAACACTAATTTTCCTTTTATGCGGTATCGACAGCACTACTTTAACACTAATTTTGTGTATAGGTTTTCATCTCGATCGGTTGAGTGGGTAAGGCTAGCGTGAACCTAGCCCCACCCAGAATCTTTTATTTGTTTTTTGAACTCTGTGTAACGACACAATTTTTTTTTATTAAATTACAGGTCGTCAGCACTAATTGGGCACTAATTTTTGGCATATGTTTTAAAATTAGTGCCGATGTGGGTGGGGCCAGATTCACGGACATGAATTTGTTCTATCTTCACCATTATTCCTATTCTAAAACTGAAAGTGATAAAAATTTAGAACTTTGGTTAAATAAAGCGAAAAAACGGTACTTGATATGAATTTATATTAACACCAAGAGTATAAGTTTCATCCACGATCTTATCCCGTGCCCCTCTAAACCTTATCTTAGATTTCTCAATTCTTTCAATATTGGATTCCCATTAAAAATATATATATATATATATATATATATATATATATATATATATATATATATATATATATTAGACAGAGAGACACTAATTCTTATGTTGGTTCTCCTGTCTTAAGAATAAATAACAAAATTCATTATTCCTATATTAAAACCAAAATGGTATAAATCAACTTCCACTTTGATTTAACTATATACTGTATACAGTGCCGGATTTAGGGAGGTGTAAAGGTGTACGTGCACCCCTTCCCCCTTCGTTGTAAATATATCCTACCTAAAGTGAGAAGCTGGCAGTGAAAATAGCAATTACTGGAAATTCCTGAAAATTTCTGCTGTTATGTTTCCGCTTGGGCTCAAAACAAAGGAAAGTTTTGCAAAATCAATAGTTTAAGTCAATTTTCTAAAAGTTGAAAGAAAATGATTTACCGGGAACAGATACTTAACATTTCTAGGGCATTTTCTCATTCATGCTACAGATGTCTAAAGGTATTTAAAAAATTCCAATTAAATTCAAATGTACTGGTAGTTATTTGGTGCACCCTCCCCCCGTTAGAAAATCCTGGATCCAACCCTGACTGTATAGGTTTCCACAGATGGAAAAGAATAAGAAATGAACGAACGGAGCTCGATATCCCGGGGATTCAGCGTATGAACAATAGGTTCCGTCTCCATTAGTAGTAAGTGGGGCAGCTAAAGGACACTTTTGGGTCCCTGTTTACCTAGTACGGGAGCCATGGCCAAGGGCGCGTAGGACCACCCCCTCTAAATTTTGGCTGGGTACCTTGGCCAACCTCCTAAATTTTGGCAGGGGTACGTAGGACCACCTGCTAATTTTTTTTAAATTGACAAATTTGAAAATTTGGTATGGTAGTATAAGACCATGGTATATACCTCTGTAAGGTTGGGTGGTCCATCCGGTTCCTTTTTATGGGTCAAAAATTGCCAAAAATTCAAATTTCAGGGTTTTTTGACCTACTTTATCTTTTTTAAATGAGGTCCTATTACCTTATATGGTTAATGAGTGTGTATGAGATCCATTTCTTTTCATAAGGTGTAAGCACATTGGTACTTTCCATAGAATTTTGGAAGGGGTTCATTGGCCCACCACATAAATTTTGGAAATAGAGAAATTTTAAAATTTGGTGTTTTAATTAGGACTCAAATATATACCACTATAAAGTTTGTGCGTAAGACAACCCTCTCTAAATTTTGACAGAGGTACAAAAGTGTCCTCAGTTGGCCCCCCTTACTACTCCATTATTTTGCCTATATTTAAACAGGAAGAAGTTTGTTGTAGTACTGTAGCTTGGAAGTTTACAATAGTTTCACAACATGAAAATGATAGTCACTTGTTCCATTACTTCGTCTGTATACGAGAGATATACCTGTCAAAGTAAATGATTCGTTAAATTTATTGTTTAATATAAATTACTATCAACCTAATATAGGTGAAATAAATAATTTTTCACGTACTGTTTTGTTAGTGCAGGAACGAAACCTGTTAATTTAATTGGACAATAATGCACTTCATACGATCGGACTGATATTAAGGTTATTTTTGGCTAATTGATTGACGAGTTTCCAATAGGGGGAGTTAGCAGCAGATCTAATTTCCCTTGTGCATGACGCAGGTGGTATGTCAGGTAATCATGAGGTTTCAATGAGGAAATCACTTGGAAACATTTACACTGAGAAAAAAAGGACTAGGATTTCCGTGTGGATATATCGTATTTACGAGGTGCACTCCTTAAGTAATGTAATTTCATGTATAAAAGTACAGCAGATGGAAACACCATGCCAAGTCTGGAGTTCGGCAGCTGGATTTCATGTTAAAAACAATATTTCCTCTCTTTCCTTCTCACAGAATGATATGACGTCTTATTAAGGTAGGGAGTCACAGATTTAGAAAGAACCAAGAGGGTACACTCGTAGGAAGGTGGTAACAACATTATATACGTAAGTTACCACCGTCGGAATGGGTATGGTGTTAATTCTAGATTTGAAATGGTGGTCCCACAGTACAAAATTTTCGCTGGACGGTGGTGTAGAACGTACTACGGATGAAACAACATTACCTAATGTGGTGACGTGCGTAACTTGGTAAAAACAGCATTTACATGCCGACTGGATTATGCATTTTTCTCCGTGTAGGCTCATGAAATGAGTCAGGATATGTACTGAATTTATTTACAGAAATTGGTATTTATGGAATATCAAGGTGGGTAGAAATTAGTATTTATTTATAGAAATTAGTGTTTTTGGGGGAGGATAGGGTGTATCTATAGAAAAATACATGTTTAGGTTTACTACCAGAAATAGTCGTTTCCAATATAACTAATGGGGGCACGGTGGCTCAACGGTAGATCGCTTATCTCTGGTACGTGAGGTCCCCGATTCGATTCCTGGTCAAGTAAGTTTGTGGTGGACAACATCGTGTCCGTAGATTCTCTCGGGGGTACCCTGGTTCCCGCCTATATTCTCATTCCACCAATTCTTTCATTAGCACTCACGTGTCTTAATTATCGCTTCCCTTATCCTAAAGGACATACTCGCGGAACGTCATAGGCCGAAAGCAGAACACGCACTCGCTAATGTGTTGAAAATCATTGCTTTATAAATATATATAGTTATTAATGGACTACGATGCACAAGCACAACGATGACTCGGAGTTGGGTACGACGGGAACTCGGTACAGTGAATGAAACAAAATCACACATAGTCCAATTAAAAGTTTGAGAAAATACAGGCTGTCCAAAATACAATGATACCCGGAGTTTGGGATAGTAGAACTTTTGAACCGAATTCATCACGAACTGAATTGTCAGTTCTAGGGCAGGTTCTGGAAATGTCCCCGTTTTGATTCAATGCATAGCAGTGTTGCCAGGTGCATGTAAGTAAAAGTTTTATCATGATAATTTCAGAGTTTCTTTTAATTGTTTTCAGGAATTGCATAATGTAGACAGATCCTTAACACACCTTTTGATGCATTGAAACATCAGCAGTGTTGCCAATTCAGAATGTTAATTTATGAAAATCACGTTTTCCCTAGTAACCCCTTACAGAGACTTCATCCGATTAATTATCAGTGAAAATGAAAAATTCTTTTTTCCATTCCATAGTTTCTAAGCCACTCCAACTAAACAAACTGAAAATTAACGACAGAACATCTATACATATGAGTTACGAGTCAATTTACGTGTCTTGTAAAAAAAAAGATCATTTACACCTTCTGTTACATCTGGCAACACTGTGTGGTTCCTAGTGTACTTCAATCGTTGATTCCTAGTTTAAAAATATATGCATGAACAAGGCTTCATTTTGGTATAACCATTATTTGTGTATCGCTTCCGGTTCAAAAGTTCTACTATCCCAAACTCCGTGTTGCATTGTATATTGCACACGCTGTAGAAAAGCATATACCAAGATTGATTAAACATACAATCTTCTACTTCAAAAATAAAAAACAAATCACATAAAGTACCTGAAATTCAAATGCTAGTCACACAATTGTGTGACTAATTAACCATTCAAAGCATTATATTTTTGTGCACATAAGAGTATTATTATTATTATTATTATTATTATTATTATTATTATTATTATTATTATTATTATTATTATTATTATTATTATTATTATTTGTTACAAGACAGCAGCTAATAAATTTTAACCTACATGCAAGACAGATGATAAAAAGCAAAAATTTCCCGAAGAAAAGCCGACACTTCCATCTAACAACACAAAAGTGTAAGAGGATTAAATTCACCGTGAAAAGAGCAACACAAGACCTTCTAAGACAACTGTCTGCTCCTCGACGTCTTTTAAGTTATCTTCATTGCGCCATTCTTAAAGAGTTGTAGTAAAGGCTCTTATGGTTCAACGTCAGCTTTTACAAAACAACGAAATCATCCTGTTGTTCGTACGCCAGCGCCATTTACAACAAAATGTTCGTCAGTTCTTGGTTCTATGAGGAACGAAGTGTAAGAAATCTGTTTGAGTAGATAATAAAAGAAAAAAAAAAACATTTTAGACAAGAAGAATGCACAGAGTAAAATAAGGTCGAGCATTAAAGATCTCCACATAAAAAAGACAAATCAGCTTTCGCCAAGCAGCAGATTTTGCTTCGGAAGGAAGGGGGATATGACTGTCCGATGTGAGTAAAGTTTCATAATTGTCATTGGTATATTAATATTCTATTGTTGAACTATATATAAATCTCACTCAGGAGAGGCAGTAAACCCCTTGGAGCCCCAAATGACTCCACTGATTACTGAATAACAAAAGTTTGAGCAGTCTAAAATTAAGATGAAAAGTTCAATTGAAATAAACATCAATTATAAGGTACACTGAGAAGAAAAGTTGTAGGTGGCGTACTTAAAAAGATAGGTTACATGCGTAATTCCTGTAGTTTTTGGACAACGTACAGCGGACGTATAACTGAAAACGCATTTTTTATAATACTTTCTCTATAAGTGTTCCATCTATACGTACTTTCCGTATGAAACAATGTAGGCGGTCAGGATCTCACATACAAATTGACGTAGATAACATATAGCTGACGAAGGTAACATAAGTATATGCATGTGATGTACGGAAAACTGTCAGATGTCAGACATCCTGCAACGGCATGATGTAACATCTAAGGGCAGTGTCTATGTAGCATACGAATAACCTATGCTCCGTACTGATTTCTATGGTAAGCAAGAGGATATCGTATAGTTGTACAATATACCGCTGTCCGGAGAACGGATTTTTCTCTGTGTATATTGAAGACGCTCTGAAACAAACTACCACACGATTGGTGCTTTATCAGGGAAGGTTTATTAGAAAATTTTATGTAAAAATATACGAATGGTTCCATATTTATTTACACTTTCCTTTTTTTTTCATCTCTCAGGGTCTATCATTGAGCTCGTCCTTACAGTTGAAAGGAAGTAGTCTTTAGGTCTGCCTTTAGGTGGAAGAACAATACAGAGAAGTGTAATCCCTCGAAACTACAGCACATTTCACCAACAGTTGTAAGAAATGGGCGGACAACATGGAAGGTGATCAGTAAGAACGGCAGTGGACAATGTGGTTTCTAGGGAAAGAGGGTGTACAAGCTGCGGTAATTCACCTGCGATTGGTGGCGGTGTGTGGAGAGTGCGTACCTTCACGCAAAACCATATACAACTAGGTGGACGGCTGGAAAAGTGTTCGCACACCATCGGAGAAGGGAACCAGTTTTGGAAGTAAAGTGATTATGACAACACCGGTGAACATAAGAGTGGAACGACGTATTGAAGGCAACAGGTGCATCTCGTTCACTAAACTGGAGGCGGCCACGGGACTTGCCAGAATTACTCTGCACCGCATAGTGCACGAACATCTTAAGATGGGTAAGATGTTTGCCAGATGGGTTCCCAAATCCCTGAATGCAGCACAAAGACAACAGCGCAAGGACGTGACTAGTTATCTTCTGCAATTCTACAGCCAAGATCCAGAAGGTTTCATGTCCAAACTCGTTACTGGCGACGTGACTTGGCTGCATTACCATGAGCCAGAGACCAAAGCCCAATCAATGCAGTGGAAGCATAAAGGCAGCCCAACGCCAAAGAAGTTTCGTACACAACTCTATGTAACCAAACGCATGGCCACAGTCCTCTGGGACAAGATAGGGTGATTCATTGACTGGCTGGAACCCGGAACCACCATTAACAGAAAGTCATACGTGACAACGCTTCGGAGTTTGCGTCATACAATTCAGAGGAGACGACCAGGAAAATGGGCGGAAGGTGTGCTCCTGCAACACGACAACGCTCGTCCCCACAAGAGTCGGGCAACCACGACTGCCACACCCACCTTATTCTCAGACTTGGTCCCTTCTGATTACCACCTATTCGGGGCATTGAAAAAACCTCTGTGTAGAATTTTTTTTGCCAACTTCCAGGAACTGCAAGACGCTGTCCGGACATGAGTGCGACAGACTTCTTAAAAGTGGTTGGCAAATGGCATAGAAAAGTTGCCACATCGATGACGCAAGCGTGTAGTTCTTAATGGTGACTATCTTGAGTATGTCCCGAGGCATAAAGGTTCTTATAAGTGTAAAGAAAAAAGTTTAAACCAATATGGAAAGCCCCTCATATAAAAAATATCATGTAAAACCTGTCTATATTGACCACCGTCTGTTAATTGGGCAGTAGCCAATTAACTATCATTATCTACATATTAGGTTGTTGTCAAAACATTTATACAATGTAAAAACATTCTATGTAATAAATATTAATATTAGTTTGTTATTTACTCCAGTGACGTAGCGTTAGGGAACGCCGGGATGACCTACATCCCCTGTTTTACGGGTGCTTGAATTGAAATTTAATTCAACAAAGCTGCGTCGTCAAAATAGGAAGATTCAAAATAGAATGTTACTCAGATGAGAACAGGTACATTTGAAATCAGACGACGCCCATCGTTTTAATGGCCCGGGGCAGCAAAAACAAAAGATGTAAACCATTAAAAATATCGAATTTGGCATTCCCATTTCGGATTATCATGCCACTCTAATGATTTACATGGATATTATGACAATATGGCCTTGTGTCATTCTAATGATTTGCATCACATGTTTTGTTGTGCGTAATTTCCACATGTTAATAAGGTACAAAACGGTCTCCTTTCCATTTATAAAAGTAAATTCGCATATGATCGTCAGTTCCAGGAAATACTGAAAAACTCATATTCAAACGGTGGCTCAGTGCTACAGCGATTACCTCTGGTGCATGGGGTCCTTGGTTCGATCCCCAGTAAATAAGTTTCTGGTGGACAACATCGTGTCCGTGGATTTTCTCACGCTACTCCCGTTTTCTTCTACATTCTTATTTCACCAATATTTCCATCATTATGCATTTGCTTTAATCGTCGTCTTCCTTAGTTTAACAGGCATGATCGTAGGACCTCAATCTGAATGATTACATTTCAAAACTACACTTGGGATGTTGATATAGCATTACTTGTATTTGCTGGAAACAACTGAAATGCTAATTTGGAAACCAATCAAGACAGCGAGCCTTGGAGCTAACATAGGACTCACAAGTTTCGGATGTTGTAAACGTACTTACTTAAAGTGATACTTCGACAAGAAAGTCATAAAGTCAAAAAATGATAATAATATAAAACAGCGAAAACTTCCGCTTTTTTTTTTTTTTTAATCCCATTTTTTATAAAAGAGAAATCTTCGTCTTTACCTATAAACAAGGTAACAATCACTAGTGATGATTCCATTCCGGGACCAAGTACCTGGGGAAAACCTATATATCGTCTGAAAGCTCTTGACATGAGAAGTACGAAACCGTTTTCAAATCACGCGCAAACCCGCAAATTGACCCTATATGGGGCCAGTTTGTTGGTAAAAATGAAATGAAATCTTTGAGTTTTACGTCCCACGCTTATGCCGGTTAGGCTAAAGGAGACGGTGATGATGAGAGATGAGTGAAATGGTGGAATGAAGAAAGTGGGAGGAGACGGGAGAACCCCGAGAAAACCCACGAGCACGGTGTTTGTCCACCACAAAGTTCACTTGGCGGGGGCTGGGACAGTTTGTTGGTGTTTGTGACCCTATGTATGGCATATTCGACAGAAATAAAAATGATGTTTCAATGCATGACACATAAGCTCATGAGCCCATCATGTTCCTGTTTGACTCACTGCTAGAACGTGACTCGGGTAAGGATTTGATAATATCACTTTGCACCCAAACGTACCCTTTTGTCAGTGTTGCCAACGAATTGTAAATACAACGTGGCAGATGGTTTCTATACCACTCGATGTATATCCATGAAAACGTGGCATAAACATCATTTGTCACTAGAGAAAATATATTTCAGACATATTCGTCTCCCAAGGACACCAGTTTGTCAGTGCTGCCACCCAAGTATAAAAATAAGAAATTGTAAAACAGGTTCCGTACGATGAGACGTTTATACACCAAGCTTTGCAGAAACATCACATGAACTATAGCAAAAAGATGTTGAGTGTAGCCGTCTCCCAACCATTCTAGGTTGTCACTGTTGCCACCAAATGTAAACATCACAATGTTGAAAATGGCGTGAATATCATTGAACGAATATATGACAAAAGTGATAAAAGCAGCAGGTTTTGCCCACGTACTTGATACCGGTATGGTATCATCCCTAGTCAGTTTATAATAAAACTTGATCTGTTATAGAAGCTTATAAAATCTTATTCTATGCAGAATTTTGGAAATGTGGGGTTTGGACTCCGTGAAATGTTTCACAGAACAATTTTAATAATGATCTACTTTAAAAATTTTTTGATGGACAAGTTTTTTCTCAATCGGAAAATTTATACTGGCGATATAAATGTGACAAGCAACAGGTAGATTTACGAATTGAATGAAACTGCCCTCTGTAATCAAAAGTTTGAAAGTTGGAAAACAAACCAGATTAAAAAAAAAAACTTTCTGACAATGGAAATTGAATCTGACAGTTCTCACTTCTTATAGATATTTCAATATTTTTTCTGTGTCACTTTTCCTCTAATTATTTTTTTTTTTTTTATTTGGATTTTGTGCCACAAAAGAAACTAAAAATGCATCAAGTTCGATTCGACCTTTAGCGATACCTGGAAACCATTTTATCAGGGAATTGGTTTATTGGTTTGTGAGCGATAGTCCGTTTTTTCTCTGCTTTTTTCTTCTTTTTACTAGTAGAGCATTTTCTTTGCAGCTAGAAGGTTTAATCGGATTCAGGAATTGCTTTTCGAAGTGACATTTTTTGTTTTTCAAGGGAACAGATTTGTTTTGTTCTTTCTACCTCCTTTTTTCCTTCTATTCTTTTAATCTCTAAACTATTTTCCCAGCCAATTGTGTGAGAGAATCATTTGGGTTTGTCAAGAGAGAGAAGTGTTGCGTGATTTTCGGGGAGCTATGTGTGTGTAATAAGAGGGGTGGGTGGTGGAAACCTGTCACCTGAATAAATCCAGTAGGGACAGCCCCGTAATGAGGGAAGCCTGCGTTCTGCAGTCAAGTTGTCAAGTTGACTTGTTTTTTTCCTCCACCGTTTTCGTCAGTGAAGAATAAAATCTCTTAGTTTTTATTTTTCCCCTTTGTTTTATTGAATAAAACAACAACTACAATAACAGGGGAAATTGTCGTTTTCCTGGTTCCCTTTCACAGTGATTTCGTGAAGAGTAGCATAGCTTATGTGTTATATGACTTTTAGCCTATCTTCTTGGTTACCTTGAAAACATATCTCATAAACTTACGTAATCATGTAACACTCAACAACTAAATGTTGTTACCGTTGTTATGGTTTAACGTTAAAAATGGTCAAAATGGGACATACATACATATATATATATATATATATATATATATATATATATATATATATATATATATATATATATATATATATATATATATATATATATATATAGATTTCATTGAGCTGAACAGAATTATTGGGTAAGAGTAAAAAAGTATAATAACATTTTTAGTTCAACGTCCCACGTTTATGCACTGCTGGTAAGGGAAACTGTGATCATGATAATGTATGAAATGGCAAAAAAAAAAAAAAAAAAAAGAGAGAGATGAAACGGGAAAATCCACAGAAATCCAACGTGTACGGTGTTTCTCCATCACAAAATTCGTGTAACCACGAGCTGACATTAAATTAGGGATTCCAAACACCAGAGCTGAGTGCTCTACCAAAAAGCCACTGCAATCCTTTTGAGAATGCAAATTCTCGTATGTACAATTAGGGATGAATTCAGGGGGTAGCCCGGGAGGAATCTCCCCCGAAGAAAATTCATTCCTCCCCCCCCCGGAGAAACTCCCAAAATTTCAGTCACAAAATGTAGAAATTATTTCACCCAATTATTTGCTTTTCTTTCCGTGCACGTACAGACGAAATCCGATCTCTCAATATACATATAAATGACGCAGACTTATTCTATATAAATATTAAACATGTAACATCTAAGATAGAATACCAAATAGTCAATAAAACCTGTATTTCTTAATGTTATGACCGAGTTTGGCAGAACATTAAATTGTCAACTGTTGAAGAAATGTTTGTATTTTAGCAGGTACTATACTTTCGCCTATATTATATATTAGTAGGTAGCGCTAGCACAAATTGAGATAGGAAAGGATCAGTTCTTGAAAATGTACAGTTGTTGCATTGTTTGAAATAGAGCTCCTAAATCCCATTTCTCGCATCGAAAGTAACAGATGTAAATGTGTTTTATGATTGTTGAAGTAAACACACTTTTCTTTAACTTAAATAAATCAGTTAAAGGGTGAGATTCAGAGGGCGTCATTTAGAGGGATCAGGGAGGAACAGTTCTCCCTCCTGGGTTAGAGATTTATATCATCATCGTAGGTATTCTGCCTTTATTGGCAGGTCACTTGCCGCAGCTGAGAAGCTTCCATGCTCCATGGTCCTCCGCTAACCTCGTCTTCGCGTATGATCTTTTTGTTTTTATATCATCCATTAATTGTAGTCTCCTTCACCCCCTCCCTCTCTTTCCCGCCACCATACCTTCTAGGACGTCCCTCATGATACAATCTCTTCTTAGGCAATGTCCCAACCAGTTTCTCTTCCTCTTCTTAATAATATCTAAAAGTGTTATTTTCTCACCCACCATTTCTAACACTCTCTCACTCGTTTTCCGCTCGACCCAACTAATTCTTTCCATTCTTCTCTACACCCACATTTCGAAGGCTTCCAGTCGATTTTCATCACCTTTACGCAATGTCCACGTTTCCGCCCCATACAGTACAACACTCCACACGAAGCATTTTATGAGTCTTTTTCTCAACTCTTTATTCAAGGTCCCACAAAACAGACTTTTCTTCCTCCTAAAGGCTTCTTTCGCCATTACTATTTTTGCCTTTATTTCACGTTCGCACTTCATGTCATTACTAAGAATACTACCCAGGTGTCGAAAACTATCACTTGTTCTATTTTCTTCCCTGACACAGACCCAATTACCATGACTTTTGTCCTTTTAACATTTATTTTCATCCCATATCCTTCAAGGCCCTTTTTCATTTTTTTCTAACATTTTATTGATTTTCTTTTTCGATTCTGCAAGAAGCGCCATATCGTCTGCAAATCTTATGCATCTAATCATTCTACCTCCTACCGAAATGCCGTCATCATCATGTAAACTCTTTTTCACTATCTCTTCTAGATAGACATTAATTAAATAGTGTTCCTTGTCGAACTCCCCTTCCAATTGCACTCTCTTCCGTCAGTTCTTCCCCTATCCTAACACTTACTTGTTGGTTCATGTATAAGTTTCTTATGAGTCTTCTAGAGATTTATATAGAATTTATCAATAAAATAGTAGCATATAAGTGAAAGATTGCTATTGAAGGTGACGAAGATCCTGCTCAGTGCCGTGCCATGGGGGAGGGGCTAGCAGGGCAACGCCCCGGGCGCCGAAGTAGGGGGCGCAAAATTGGGGAGGGAAAAAGAAAAGAAAAGAAGGAAAGAAAAAGAGAGGAATGAAACACATGTGCACATATGGGCATACGCACATATATAAAATGAAAGGAAAAAGTAATAAAAAATGCTCAAAATCAAGGAAAAGTAGGGTTTACTTTTTAAAATTTTCTCACCTTTCGCGGCTGGGCTGTCGACCTCACTCATATGTAATACGGGGGTGCCGTCGTATACTCTCGCGCCAAGCGCTATTTTCCACGACACGGCACTAATCCTACTGAAGATTTCGTAAACTAAACTATTGATGTATATGCTGTGAAGAAACCAAGGCTAATATGCTTGATTTAGAATCAGAAGTGTGATACAGAATGATAACTTTTTGGTTAAGATATTCCTATGTATGTTTGTTTTTAGACAAAAAATACTTGAGTTAATTAAAAACTTCTACATTAGTAACAAACAGTAACTACTGAATACAGGAAATAATAACAAAAATAGCTACTGTAAATAACAGTTAAAGTTTAGTCTAAAATATTTTTGCCAGTTTATATTTAATGTTTTAGATAAAATTAAACGATTATTTTTTTTTTAAATTATAATCTCACATTAAAAAAAAAACAATGCCCCCGAGGAGTTCACATTCCCCCCGGGTAAAAATGTCTGAATTCAACACTGTGTACAATGCAACCCGGAGTTTGGGATAGTAGAACTTTTGAATCGGAAGCGATACTCAAATAATGGTTATACCAAAATGAAGCCTTGTTCATTTATATATTTTTAAACTAGGAAGCAACGATTGAAGTATACTAGAGACCACATGGTATTGCCAGATGTAACTGAAGCTGTAAATCAATTGTTTTATAAAACATGTAAATTGACTCATAACTCATACGTATGGATGTTCTGTCGTCAATTTTCATTTTATTTAGTTGGAGTAGCTTGGAAACTATGGAGCAGAAAAAGAATTTTTCATTTCCACTGATAACTCATCGGATGAGGTCTCTGTAAGGAGGAACTAGGAAAATCGTAGCCGGATATGCACCCGGCAACACTGCTGTTACCCGCAATGAGTTATCAGCTCTACCGTGTCTGCTGGAAGTGTCTCCTGTTTTGATTCAATCACTGGTTCACACGTTTCATCATGTTAGCAGCAACTTTACGAAGAATAGAAGTGTTAATCTTCTCAATGGCACTGTGAATGGTCGTTTCCAGGTCTTGTATAGTTCGAGAATTGTTCTTGTATACCTCTTGCTTTAAGTAGCCCATAGAAATGAATAGCAGTGTTGCCGGGTGTATGTAAGTAAAAGTTTTATCATGGCAATTTCAAAGTTTATTTTTCATTGTTTTCAGGAATCGCATAACGTAGATAGGTCCTTAACACACCTTTTGATGCACTGAAACATGAGCGATGTTGCCAACTCAGAGTGGTAATTTATCAAAACTACGATTTTCCTAGTTCCTCCTTACAGGGGACTCACCCGATTAGTTATCAGTGGAAATGAAAATTCTTTTTTCTGCTTCATAGCTTTCATGCTATTCCAACTAAACAAACTGAAAATTGACGACAGAACATCCATACGTATGAGTTATGAGTCAATTTACAAGTTTTGCAAGAAAAATTCATTTACACCTTCGGCTGCATCTGGCAACACTGTGTGATGTTTCTAGTGTACTTCAATCATTGCTTCCTAGTTCAGAAATATATAAATGAACAAAGCTTTATTTTGGTATAACTATTATTTGTATATCGCTTCAGGTTCAAAAGTTCTATCCCAAACTCCGGGTTGCATTACACATTGGATACCCTGTAGTTTTAGAAGAAAGCAACACCGTAGTCCAGCGGTTACAGCATTCGATTCACATCCACGTGGTCGATTCCCGAGCGGTGCTTCTCAATTTTCGTCGCCCACTCAGCGTCGTGAGGCAAACTGGTGAGTCACGTAAATAAAAAAACGTGACGGCTGCTAGGTCTAGAAATCTTCTGATACACCTATAAGCGTATGGCTATTTGAGAATGCGTTTTCGAAGCGTTACCCCCTAGAGCGAACGCGACCAAGTTGGTTATTTGGTAACTTTACTTTTCCCAGAGTTATAAATCATACTGTGAGCCAGTCAGGGTTTCCAGGTCTTTTTTGTGCCAGGTCCAGGTCTATAATAGCAGAGTTCCAATACTCTGAACAAAGTATCTTCCAAGCAGCAGCTTCTTGCTAAAATTTCCTTCCCTGGCAACATGTCTTTCCTTTTTTCCCCTTCCTTTTGACATATTTTAAACAGCAGGCGGTCTATTGTTCCGAAACGCTCCAAATACGCTCGAGTTGACGTTTTAGCCGCGATTTTATTGCTTTTGCGTTTGTGATTAGCCATGCACATTGAAATACATGGTCAACGTATTCTAAGCGTACGCATGAGCAATAAAAACTCGTTTCAATCGCTTCAAATAGCCGGGTACTTAGAGACACTGCGACGCAGCTTGCTGACCACGTGTTCGTCACTAGACTGGACGTAGTTCAGCCCGTCGCTAACAGATGGCGTTGGAGCTGCTTAGGCCCATAAGGGCTATAATGCAAGAAGACAGAAAAAATCGATAGAAGATAGAATATGAAGATGAGATAGAATATGATAGAAAAAAATCGATTCTTTTGTGAACCTAAAATTAAATACTGTACGACAACCACGCAATCTATCAAGACTAAACTGAAACTGAAACACACACTAATTAAGTAACACTAGCAACTCTGCAGTATTCTGTATGATTAACGAAATACAGGGTGTTAATGATCTATACTGACAAACTGTAAGAGGTGATTCCTCACATGAAAATAAGAGAAAAAGTTCATATGGACCTATGGCGAAAAGTGCATAGTTTCAGAGCTAGGGCTGTCCAAAATTGCGAAAAAGCCAAATTTCAAAAGACCCTATTTCGAATTCGAGAGACTGTGGATGATGGTCCTTATCAGCGTAAAGGAAGTCACGCATACGCAATCTAAAAATGCGTATTTCATTAATGTTCAGAGTATTTCCTGCAGGGCGAAATTCCCACACATGCCATCAACCGAATTTTGAGATATGCTCTGACTTTATGATTGGTCCAAAATAGGCAAACGATAAGCCTTGATAGCAGTGAATACGGCGATGTCCTTTGGCGCGATGTCGGAAGTGTTAAGGATGGTCAGCAGCACGGTCTCTTGTACTTGGGAAAACGCATGCTGTGATGTTTTCTTTCACGCTTATAAGTGAAGCACGCATACTCCAGGTCTTTTTGAAATACATATCATCACACGTTATTCCGAACACAAAGAAGGATGGAGCTACCGGTTCCTAACACTTCCGCCTTCTCTCCGAAGCATTGGATGTCCATTGTTGTCATGGCTTAGCTCCTGCCACTTTGAACTCTTCTCGAAATCAGGGTACATCTGAAAACTCTATTGAGAGCATATCTGATAATTATACCCTATAGGAAATATTCTCTACACCTATTGACAATTGATTAAATATGCACTTTTGGATTGTGTATGCGTGTCTTCCCTTACGCTGATAAGAACTACCATCCACAGTTTCTGGAATTCGAAATAGGACCTGTTGAAATTTAGCTCTTTCGCACCGTAGCTCTGAAACTATGCACTTTTATCCACAGGTTCATATGAACTTTTTCTCTTATTTTGATGCGAGGAATCACCTCTTACAGTTTGTCGGTCTAGTTCATTAACACCCTATATATATGTATATCTTACAAATATGACCTCTGTGGTATGGGGTTTCTGGTTCAATCCCAACTCATCCTAAGTGTATTTGTTGTGGACAAACGTCGTGTGAGTTTTCTGGAAGTTTTCGATTTACCAAAACTCTATTATAAATGAGCGGTTCGGGGAAACATAATGGTGTGCCACATTTTCTAACTTTCGAATAAGTGGGAAAGCAGATTCAACATTCCCACACAAATCAATCCAACGCCACATATAAAAAGCTTCCCTTGTCGTCTGGACCGGACTATATATATTTGAGAAATTGTAAATACAGTCGATCCGAAGTCAATTGGGGGTTAATGTTGGTGGGAGAGGGAAACATTATGACGTGGTTAAGGTTGTCGTCCACCATCTTGGTGTCCGCCATATTGGAATCAATTTGTTTATTTTAAACGGCAACATGATGTGTGACATATGAAGCAACATCCTCGTTCAGAGAGAAATCCAACGGTAAAGTTATTTTTTCTAAACTCTACAACGGTTTTGAAGTTATGAATTGATTTAGGATAGGTTATGTCATCTTTTAGACTTAAAGGACACCATCCAAAGAGCATTGCATTTCTCCGCTTGTCCGATTTGGGTGATTTTTGGATATGTTGTAGCTGAGGATCCCTTGGTCAATTATTTATATGGGGTGAACTCTCTATGAACAACCCTGTAATCTTCAGAGGTTACCAAAAGTTACACAGTTATATGAACTACTCTCGTTTGCCATAGTCCAGTATAACACATAACTACTTTTGTATGCCAAGTTTGAACCAGTTCTACTAACACCCGTTGTTTGAGCTTTGGTGACCTCTGGATAATCCATATAAACAATTTTCCGGAAGATCCTCAACTACAACATACCCAAAAATCTCCCAAATCGGACAGACGAGGAAATGCAATGCTGTTTGTACGGTGTGACCTTTGGTGACTTCTGGAGGTCACAAAATTGGCCATAGGGAGTTGGTCCCATATAAATAATTGACCAGGAGGTCCTCAGCTACAACATATACAAAAATCACCCAAATTGGAGAGACGAGGAAATGCAATGCTTTTTGTACGGTGTCCTTTTGTTATGTGTACAGCATTGCATAATCGGAAACCGTCTGTTTCTTTATTTTTTTTTTCTTGTAGGTAGGATGTGATCTTAACTCGAGAGGAAAGAATCGAAATTATTCTTTTGGCTGGAGGACACAGTTTAGCAGTAATAGCAGTCGTCTTCAATAACCCACACCCATAAATGGTAGCGAGTCGATTATATGTCCCAATAATACTTTTTATCTCCATTCTTTAACTCCCTAATAAAACCGGAAGTAATAGAAAACCATTACATTTTCCGATTTCAATATTGATCTAGGTTGGCACACAACGATAACAGGTACCGATAAGCGTTATTTTAATGATTTAGCGTTCTAAGAATGGGTAGCATCTTCTCACTCTTAACTCTCTATTTAAACCGGAATTGGCAGAAATCAATCACTTCCGGTTTAAATGTTGATCGTTATTGAGTGAAAACGGGAATAGATAATGAAAACCGGTTTCCCGTAAACAATTTATGGTCTCGAGGATTTGTTAATTTCCTCTTTAACCTCTCCACCCACATCGAAGAGATATAAATCTACTAATACTTCCGGTTTTCGTATTAATTCAATAAAATATTACTGCCTACAAACCAAACTGCTTCACGTGGTGTACACGTGACACGGCTACTTGTTGCTTCCTTCTGAATACGTGACTGGTATCTTTCTTACTATGTTTCAAGACACTGTGAAGACATGTTTCAATAAGATGACATACTGAAAATATGCCTTGCTGAAGGACTATTTCTCCCAGCAGAGGGAGGCTTTTTTGAGGCGCTCAGATTGATTATACCTTAGTTGTATTGTTTCTTTGAGAGTCCTATACAGTTTCGTAATGGAAATCGAACAAATATTTTCAAAATTATTATTTCTGATTGCAATGTCCTCATAAATTATGTTTTTTCCTCACAAATTAGAAGTTTTATCAAGTGCTTTAGAGCGTGAGTCTTAAAAACTCCCTGCTGTTTCAAAAAGTATCTGGCTATACTATAATTACTGTTGCTTCTTCCAGATAACCTTCTGTCTCTTTTTGCTTTTTATACCAATATGATCAGCGAAAGTTTTCAAGCGTAACTCGTTCCCAATAGCAACCAATATCATGCATCGCTGACCTCTGTTGATAAAGTTTGCAACCATTTCCAGACGACAGGTTGACTGCAAACTAAACATAGGTTTCAGATTTGTATTTTCTAAAAATGAACCGCTGGAAATTAACATTTACAATTTTATTTTTTACATGAATGCATACAACTAAATATTTATTGTTAGGGAAAGAAAGAGGGTATTGTTTTAGAAAGCAATATATAATTTCGTTCTACGTTGAGTTGTCGGCATACGTCAAAACAACTGTCGGTACATTTTTTGCTTCGTCCTTAATTTAAAGTTTCTTTTTAAAAAAAAAAAATCACAATGAAAGTATTAGTTTGGTGCAAATGAAATTTCTAATTTGATGTTTGGTTGGTAACTCACCTCAAGTATAGAAAATAGTGATGGAACATGTTCATGTGTCTGCACTGAGAGAAAAACGTATGTGGCATACGTAAAAACGTAGGTTACATGTGTAAATCCTGTAGTTTTCCGATCTAACGTGTAGCAAACGTATAACTGAAGAAGTATATTTTATACGTAATTTCCCTACAAGTGTTTCGAATAAACGAATAAATGTTGTAGGAGTTTATTTCAGAATCTAGCAACCAGGCCAATTTGTCGCATATCCGTCTATACTTCATTCCTCAAGAATCCAATTCAAAGAGATTAACTTTTGATCCTTCCGAAATATTAAATTATACTCAAAGCATCGAGATGTCTCAAAAGACCGTGACTCTGTTTAAATATCTCCACTTCCTACAGTCAGTTGCTCAAACCACTTCCCGCATGTGTAGCATTCGAGTCTTCCGTGGGTAATCGCTTTGCATCTACTACAATTGAGCAAGTAACATTCTCTAAAGCCTCACCCTTAGTTCATTCGTTGCGGAAGTCTGTCATTCAATGTTTGACATGTATTGTCTAATTGTGTGTTTGCCAGTATTTGGACGATAGGTGTTAAATCTACGGTCCTATTGGAAATTATGCGAGTTATGATTAATTTATTTTAAACAGATGTGAGTAGTATAGCACGTAGATCTCACGAACTTGTTCCGAAAATCTCACGAAAAACGCCCTAAAATCCGCCATTTTGTACCAAAATTTACCCATGTTCCGAAAATCTCACGAAAAACGCCCTAAAATCCGCCATTTTCTACCAAAAATTATCCATGTTCCCAAAATCTCACGAAAATGAGGCTAAAATCAGCCATTTTGTACACTCCGCATCAAAAAAATTGCGACACCTAACGCCATGCAGCTAGGCCACCCAATATACACCTTCTTATCCTATAATCGTGTCTGGTAAAGAGACCCCCTCTCTCTCCTCCTTTCCTCTCTCCCATACTAAAATTACCTTAACAACATGAACGCAATTCTAATTTCAAACTACACATGTATTAGTATCGATAAAATGAAATAACAAAACCGAGACGAAACAAGATTCATAAGTTGATTTAGGGAGAAACTGAAACACATACAATGGAAAATTCAAAACCAATGAATGTATATTACACATAGGTTCAGAAATGAGGCAGAGAGAGAAGAGGAGAGAGAAGAAAAAGAAAAGAGAGAACAGATAAAAGTGTGGAATTTCATACTTAATAAGAAAACAAGCTAACATTATAAAGTTCCTTTACCAGAAATCCAACAGTAATATAGAAATAACGTTTGTTTTTATATATTTTTCTCAGGACTATTCTGATATATAGAGGATGCTTGAAACATTCATTAAGTCTTTTCATAAAGGATAGCATACTCAATTTTCAGTAGAACTGTAGATCTCACAGACACATCTAAGATAATGTCAAAAGTTTAACACATGCTTTGTTTCCGCGTGGTTCAGTTGTAAATTAGTAGTGTTCATTGGACGTACTGATGCAAACCACATTCTAATAAACCCAGTAGGTAGCGTAGATTACATCTTCCATTCCAAACTAATAATGCAAAGAGAACAAAAAAAAAAACGAAAAGAAAAGGAAGAAAGAAAGAAATATAAAATTGAATGAGTGCTATTTTACTGGTAATTTTTTATCAGAAATATCCTATATTAAATGTCCAAACCGTATCATAATGAAAAGTTATAAATGTTCAAATGGAAAATTGGGTGATACTTATAGATGTAGCAGAAATTGCATGTTTCAAATTTCAACATGAATAAATCACATTGAATTATAGGATGGAAACAAATTTGTGTGGAACTAGTATAAATAAAATTTTGTTTTTAAATAACCAAGGAGCTTGCCATTTTCTAGTCTTTTCCGAAGATATATCTGTTCCGAACATCCAGCATCACTTTCTTCTCTTGTGGATATAACGTTGTAATTTGCACAGATAGAATGATCACGCTAGAGCTCAAAGGGATCATACTGTTAGTCGGATAATGTTGGTTAGCTTATGGATCACCACTTGGTCAAGGATTCAAAGCCATAGTGACCCGGTAATTCGACTGAGACTCGGTAACCCAGATGATAAAAAAGATATTTTGCTTATTCCCTTGCGTTTAAACAGTATTTCTTTCAGAGATGACCAGGACTGGAGATGTTATCCCCAGAGCACAAAAACTCGACGCTGAAGTTGCCAGTTAATTACATTTTACAGACCAGGTCTATCGGTCTCTTGCTCCGTTTTAACTTTGGAACATGCACACGCACATCAAGTGTGTGTGTGAGAGAGAGAGGGGGGAGAAGTGAAAGATGCAAAAACAGGATAGGGAAACGTCAAGAAAGAGAGAGGAGAGAGACGAATATAAATATCAAACATACTTATCATTACAGTGTATGATGAAGAACGCACACACTGTTTATTCCAATTCTCGCCAGCGATGCTTTTTAAGTTCTCCAACAGAAGATAAATCTCTGTTTGCAGCATTTATTTTATGCGAAAAAGTTATACTACTCGACGGAGAATCGAACCCAGATTTTCCGCTTGGAAGTCTGGTACTTTACCACTACACCACCGATTGCTTTACCCAAACTTTGTCCAACAAATGCTGTAATATTTCTTTCTGAGAACGATAACACGAAAATTGTTTACTGCAGATTAATGAAGTGTTTCGTATGTCCTGGTAAATCCCTTGCCCTTTCCCAACCAGCATTCGTAAATCGTCTCTATCATGATAAAGGTGTTTGCTTCCACATTCTTAAGCATTACACGTCTAATATGAGAAATCGATTCTTCACTATCACTTTGTAAAAAATGCAGCTTTGGCCTGAACAAGATTTGAACCCATGCTGGACAGCGATATTAATCGTAACTCCATTACGTTACCGCAACACTATCTCGCCACCTGCATCTAAAAGCCAAATATTAGTTACTTCAACCTTGATCTTCGGAACGATCAAGCTTCTTCCTGTAAGCTTATTTGCACCTAAGTGCACAACGAAATTCATTTATTCAATGACCTGGAGAGAAATTAGTGCTCACTCATAAAGGAAACAACATACAATCCACTAAAAATTACAGAAATAAAAACATATTATGCAGTAATTTCGCCGTGCTTATTCAAAAGTACGCGAATAATAATAATAATAATAATAATAATAATAATAATAATAATAATAATAACCTATATTATAAAATTATTATTATTATTATTATTATTATTATTATTATTATTAGCAACAACTGGTCGCTTTGCTGGGCTAAATTGAGAAAAAACAATAATATGCTCCGTTATTCAGTCACTTTTTCTATTACTAAAGCACTCTTTGATATCGGTCATTTTCGATAAGTTTTATATTTCCCACGTTGCGGAGCACGGCATCTTCAGTGTCATTGTTCATCTCAGCTACCCGGAAAACTATGAGTTCGACAATGATATTGGTTATTTTGATCATTTTTATATATCTGTCCCTCCTCCATGTTGCGGGCTGAATTTGAATTTTGAACGGCATCAGATGTGTCACTGTTCATCTCAGCGACTCCAAAAATCATAGATTCGATACTATATGTCATTCTTTGTTCTCTTTTCAATATTGCTATTGTTCCCCCTTCTTTTAGTTACACCATCTAAATGATATTAGAAAAACCATCCCCGGTTCGAACTTCATCTAGGTTGAAAATTTTATCGAGATTGGTAGGGTGGTTCAAGACTTATTATATTTTATATATCCTTATTATATTTTATACATGGATTTTA
Organism: Thermobia domestica; assembly: GCF_964235325.1. Lineage (NCBI taxonomy): Eukaryota > Metazoa > Arthropoda > Insecta > Zygentoma > Lepismatidae > Thermobia > Thermobia domestica. The sequence continues at coordinate 8,282,406 of NC_137460.1, forward strand.
TATACATATATCCCTTTCCCATTCCCCTTCTCTAAGTTCTAGCGTCAAAGTGAAATAACAAAAAACATATTAGGGAGGAACCTCATCTGTTAAAAATTTGATCTAGATAGGTCGCGTGGTTCAAGAGTTGTTAAGTTTTAGTTAATTTTAAATATCTTTCCCCTCTCCACCAAAGTGAAATGGTTAAAGAACATTCCATGCACAACGTAATCCATGTTGCAAATTTCACCCACATTCGTCGTTTGATTCAAAACTTATTAAGTTTTCTTAACTTTTTATATTTTCCATTCTCCCCCTCCCCTAAGTAACATCAAAACGAATAGGTAAAAGTACTTCCACGTCCGAAAATAATCAATGTTGAATATTTGATCGAGATCAGTCGGGTGCTTCAAAAGACTATAAGTCACAGTCACTTTAATTTTATAATATAGGTTATTATTATTATTATTATTATTATTATTATTATTATTATTATTATTATTATTATTATTATTATTATTATTATTATTATTCGCGTACTTTTGAATAAGCACGGCGAAATTACTGCATAATATGTTTTTATTTCTGTAATTTTTAGTGGATTGTATGTTGTTTCCTTTATGAGTGAGCACTAATTTCTCTCCAGGTCATTGAATAAATGAATTCCGTTGTGCACTTAGGTGCAAATAAGCTTACAGGAAGAAGCTTGATCGTTCCGAAGATCAAGGTTGAAGTAACTAATATTTGGCTTTTAGATACAGGTGGCGAGATAGTGTAGCGGTAACGTAATGGAGTTACGATTAATAACGCTGTCCAGCATGGGTTCAAATCTTGTTCAGGCCAAAGCTGCATTTTTTACAAAGTGATAGTGAAGAATCGATTTCTCATATTAGACGTGTAATGCTTAAGAATGTGGAAGCAAACACCTTTATCATGATAGAGACGATTTACGAATGCTGGTTGGGAAAGGGCAAGGGATTTACCAGGACATACGAAACACTTCATTAATCTGCAGTAAACACTTTTCGTGTTATCGTTCTCAGAAAGAAATATTACAGCATTTGTTGGACAAAGTTTGGGTAAAGCAATCGGTGGTGTAGTGGTAAAATACCAGACTTCCAAGCGGAAAATGTGGGTTCGACTCTCCGTCGAGTAGTATAACTTTTTCGCATAAAACAAATGCTGCAAACAGAGATTTATCTTCTGTTGGAGAGCTTACAAAGCATCGCTGGTGAGAATTGGAATAAACAGTGTGTGCGTTCTTCATCATACACTGTAATGATAAGTATGTTTGATATTTATATTCGTCTCTCTCTCCTCTCTTTCTTGACGTTTCCCTATCCTGTTTTTGCATCTTTCACTTCTTCCACCTCTCTCTCTCTCACACACACACTTGATGTGCGTGTGCATGTTCCAAAGTTAAAACGGAGCAAGAGACCGATAGACCTGGTCTGTAAAATGTAATTAACTGGCAACTTCAGCGTCGAGTTTTTGTGCTCTGGGGATAACATCTCCAGTCCTGGTCATCTCTGAAAGAAATACTGTTTAAACGCAAGGGAATAAGCAAAATATCTTTTTTATCATCTGGGTTACCGAGTCTCAGTCGAATTATCTTGTCGCTACGGCTTTGAATCCTCGACCAAGTGGTGGTCCATAAGCTAACCAACATCATCCGACTGACACTATGATCCGTTTGAGCTCTAGCGTGATCATTCTATCTGTGCAAATTACAACGTTATATCCACAAGAGAAGAAAGTGATGCTGGATGTTCGGAACAGATATATCTTCGGAAAAGACTAGAAAATGGCAAGCTCCTTGGTTATTTAAAAACAAAATTTTATTTATACTAGTTCCACACAAATTTGTTTCCATCCTATAATTCAATGTGATTTATTCATGTTGAAATTTGAAACATGCAATTTCTGCTACATCAATAAGTAACATCCAATTTTCCATTTGAACATTTATAACTTTTCATTATGATACGGTTTGGACATTTAATATAGGATATTTCTGATAAAAAATTACCAGTAAAATAGCACTCATTCAATTTTATATTTCTTTCTTTCTTCCTTTTCTTTTCGTTTTTTTTTTGTTCTCTTTGCATTATTAGTTTGGAATGGAAGATGTAATCTACGCTACCTACTGGGTTTATTAGAATGTGGTTTGCATCAGTACGTCCAATGAACACTACTAATTTACAACTGAACCACGCGGAAACAAAGCATGTGTTAAACTTTTGACATTATCTTAGATGTGTCTGTGAGATCTACAGTTCTACTGGAAATTGAGTATGCTATCCTTTATGAAAAGACTTAATGAATGTTTCAAGCATCCTCTATATATCAGAATAGTCCTGAGAAAAATATATAAAAACAAACGTTATTTCTATATTACTGTTGGATTTCTGGTACGGGAACTTTATAATTTTAGCTTGTTTTCTTACTAAGTATAAAATTCCACATTTTTATCTGTTCTCCCTTTTTTTCTTCTCTCTTCTCTTCTCTCTCTCTCTGCCTCATTTCTGAACCTATGTGTAAAATACATCCATTGGTTTCAATTTTTCATTGTATGTGTTTCAGTTTCTCCCTAAATCAACTTATGAATCTTGTTTTGTCTCGGTTTTGTTATTTCATTTTATTGATACTAATACATGTGTAGTTTGAAATTAGAATTGCGTTCATGTTGTTAAGGTAATTTTAGTATGGGAGAGAAGAAAGGAGGAGAGAGAGGGGGTCTCTTTACCAGACACAATTATGGGATAAGAAGGTGTATATTGGGTGGCCTAGCTGCACGGCGTTAGGTGTCGCAATTTTTTTGATGCGGAGTGTACCAAAAAATTTACCCATGGTCCCAAAATCTCACGAAAATGGATGCAAATTTCCTCTGATCTATTTTATCATATATTTTAATACAATTTTATATTAATTTATACAATTTATGCTGATTACTTACTGTTTTTCCCCAAGCCTTTAAGAAACGTGTTTCTTCCGTGCTTATTCATCCCTCAAGTGCCCAGAAATAACTGAAGAAGCTTCAAAACATGTCCACACAAGTCTTTTTGTTAATCTTGAACACAGTTGGTCTTGGTATTCAAGAAACTAATTCTAAAGAAAGAAGGCACCTATAATAAAAGATTGGGATGTTCTAAGGTGACGTAAGTAAAGGAGAAAGGCAGAAAACAAAAGAAAATCGAGTAGGTTTGGGGCTATATGTAACCTTCGTGTGTGGCAATATAGACAATGGATTGCCGACAAACACCCTTTATAAACGTATGAGATGCTTCTTATGTAGCTGTCATGTATTTTCATCATTGTGTCAATTAAGGAAGTAAGAAAGTGTCAATTTAATGTGACATATGGATGTTACACAATACTTTAACTGTTGGAAGGCAGAGAGACACGTCAAATAAATTTTAGAAACATGAGAAACATGAAAGAAAAGGATACAATTTGAACATTGTGTCATTAAAAGAAAGAAGAAAACTGTCAATTTAATGTAACATATGGATGTCTGAAAATAGTGTAACAGCAGGATGTGAGAAAGTCATGTAACCTAAGAATGGCATGGGTAGGGAGAGAATTCTTTGATGTGTACTAAAGAAAGAAAGAAAGAAACATATACACAGGTGTACTGTAATTTTGGGTGGTCCAGTTTTTTGGAGGTGGAGGGCGAACTGTGCTCTGGACATTGCTTAATGAGGGGACTGTGATTTCTACTGCATGGAAACTGAAAAATATGTGAAAAAGAAAGAAATAGGAGACACCTGCTTGTATGTGTGTGTTCCAGGGTTTTTGGAGGTGGAGGGAGCGAACTGTGTTCTGGATATTGCTTAATTGTGGGGACGGTGATTTCTACTACATGGAAACTGAAAAATATGTGAAAAAAGAAAAAAATAGGAATCATTATTCTAAGGACAGAGAATGTAAGAATGAGATAGGTACGTGTCACTTTTTAAAAGTTAATGTATTGCCCCATATTGAGGGAACCGCACATAAGATGGAGGGGGTGAAGTGTGTTTTTTGTTTTGTGAGCAAAGGACCACTTTAAACCGGCGTGCGACTTGTTACGCATTTTGTTAAGACCTTGCCATATACGTAGAGGGGAGAGAAAGGGTGGCCCTTTCTACCTGACTTGCAAGGAGGAAAAAAAAACTGAATGAATTGTGTACGCAAGACAACTTTCACTATTGTGCTTTTTGGAAGAAGTGTTCAAACAAGATTTCTTTAGGTATTTTCACATAAATGATTTTATCCTTTTAAAAACTAGAGTAATGAATTAATTATTTATGAATATTAATGAAATGATAATGAATATTAATGAGATGGTAATGAATATTAATGAGGGGGTATTTTATGTATTGATATTGTATTTTCAGTAGCTGATATGGGATTTTAGCATAGAATATCATCTTTTGGATATTGTATGGGTCTAAGGGTGTACGAAGCTTAGACAAATGACAAATTGCATGTATATATGATTACTTTGTAAGTGGGGTACATGTATGTGTAGCTGATATGTGATGTTAATATAGAATATCATCTTTTGGATATTGTATGGGTCTAATGGTGTACGAAGCTTAGACGAATGACAAATTGCATGTATTTGTGATTAGTTTGTAAGTGGGTACATGTATGTGTAGCTGATATGTGATGTTAATATAGAATATCATCTTTTGGATACTGTATGGGTCTAATGGTGTACGAAGTTTAGACGAATGACAAATTGCATGTATTTGTGATTAGTTTGTAAGTGGGTACCTGTATGTGTAGCTGATATGTGATTTTAACATAGAATATCATCTTTTGGATACTGTATGGGTCTAATGGTGTACGAAGCTTAGACGAATGACAAATTGCATGTATTTGTGATTAGTTTGTAAGTGTGTACATGTATGTGTAGCTGATATGTGATTTTAACATAGAATATCATGTTTTGGATACTGTATGGGTCTAATGGTGTACGAAGCTTAGACGAATGACAAATTGCATGTATATATGAATAGTTTGTATGTGGGTAGATGTATGTATGTATGTATATTGGTTTTTGATATCAGGACAGGAATATATGTATCATATTGTAGATATATTATTTTTCGTTTGCATGTAAGTGTTTTAATCATGTGTTGTTGGTTGCGTAGCTTTAGGGGCTATACTAGACTGGATGCAAACACATGAAGTGTTTCTATTGTATTAATTTTGGATTGTAACCTTATTTTATCGTATTGTAGAGCTGTATATTTTGTTTGGTGATATGCTAGTTGAATGCAAACACATGAACTGATTCCTTATGTATATAGATTACCTTGAATACCACGTTAGAATGTATATATTGTGATTTTTACGCATGTAGATGGTTGTTAGACATGTTGTACGGATATTTGAAGCACAAAGGATATCACTGTGGTATAACCCATTTACATATAGATATCTTTTCACTACAGTATTCTAATGTCTTATATTGATACCTTTACTTACTTCTAAGATGCTTGTTCATCGTATAGTAGACATTATGCCATCATTATGGTTTCCAACTTAGAATCATTTATTGTAGGAAATACGTATAAATAACCTTATATGAAGCATACGTATTCTTTCTTTATCTTATATAGAATACAGATACTTCGTATGATATCAATATTTCTTTCGAGAAATAAAACATATTATTATAAATTGTAACGCTTTATTGTATTTATATAGTCTACAATATTGTATTTTGCAATATTGGGATATTGATATACATATATAGATATATTTAAATAAGATATTTACTATACTTAGAATATTCTTAATAACTTATTGACATATTTACATTATATATACGTACAAGTACCAACAGATAGCAAAACTTATGGACATATTTGATGATATTATGACATCATGATACCTTTAGACAGTTTACTATTTACATATATACAGAATACCATTCATTTCACGCACTTAATACTTTGATAACCATATGGCAATGTTCTATAGTCAGTAATACTGTTATGATTTAATCGTCGTCTTTTATTTTGAACTTTTTGATGTGTTTTAGTTTCAGACTTGGATACAATGACAAACCCAGGCTTACGAACAATTCTTCCTGGATTGTGTAACTGTTTTTTGTCAGCTTTATCCCGAACTAGTTGATAAAAATGATCAAAGTTAATTTCTTGTCGTGTACGATGATTTAAAGTTATTCCTCTAATTTTAAATACATAATCTACTTTCCCTGTTTGAACTTCTTTCATCCTATAGGCATAATTTTTTGGCCCTAAGCCTATAAACGCATCAATTTCCCACCCATCAGGAACTTCATTAGTTAACTCACCTAAATAGGAACCCAAAGAAAGTGGAGGCTTTTCATTACGTTGCTGCACAAACATAATACTATCAGTGTCGCAGTACAATACACGCTCAGGATCTATAGCTGTTAGTAACTCGTAAAGTTTTAGACGCGCCCAAGAGGTGATGAAGGCTGCAAGGACAACATTGGAAAATTTCCATGGCTTGTTTTTGTTTTCAATGTTTTTATATGATACAATGAGATGCCGCTCTCCAATAGGCAATACAGTTTGTACCTCATATTGGGGTGCCCATAGATAACTTAAAAATTTTTCTGGAGTATCTACAATTACAGATTGAGATAAATCTGTTCGCTGTCCCCATTTCCCATACAATGAATTGAGAAATATTTTGGAAATATATCTTAGACCAGGATTTGATTGAATGTTATTTTCCGTTAACTGAATGCATTCATGTTCATAATAGTCTGCAATATATTTTTCTTGATCTTGTTTAGTTTTGCACCAGCTAGGAAATCCTGAAGACTCCTGTTTCATTTTTAAGAAGGAATTGACATAATCTTTAAACAGATTATTTTCTGAATCGGATAATTTGAATTCCCAAATTTCAATAATTTGTAGAATTTTGTATCCGAGATCTAAAGCCACATGAAGTTCAGGAGTACAGTATGTACCAGTAAGGACACGCTCGGCATCATTATGGATGCAATTGTTGTCACTTTGTTCCATACACGTTCGACATAACCCAAACAAAAGGCGATCATTACATGTATATGGTAAAATTGGAAAATATAAGTCTTTGGGAGGCAAGATACTACATTTAACTAATCCATGAATACTTTGCACTTGTGGAAAGTCAGGCCCCTTGTATATTATAGGTTTTCCTATAGGCAATGGCTTACGTGCCATCACCCAGGGGTAAAGACTGGTAACATCATAATATGACACAGACTCTTCACTGGTACACTCATATAAGGCATTAAAACATTCTGTACGTCCCCCATGAAAACTATCTTTAGGTACCAGATGGTTGACAAGATCATGACACTGTGTTTGAATAAACTGTTGTAATTTTTTATCATTTTTTACCATATGATCCCATTCACATTCCCACATTTCAATGACATTAAGATTTAATTTTTTAAGAAATGCTATTTTTGTGGTGGTGTTTTCATACCGATCTTGTAGTGATGTACCTTGCTTAGAGGTTGAATCTAGGGACACGTGTCGTAGTGTAGGATAACAGTTTAAACACCCGTGATAGTAACATCCATGAAATTCGTAAACTGTATTTGTTTCAGTTTCAAATCCATCAACCTTATACCTCCCAAATCGTTTTTCCAAACCATTTCCAGAATGAAGAATTTTATTACCAGTAGTACGTTCTAAGTACCGTAGCCAGTACATTGCCTTCAGACTTTGACGATCACGATGGTCAAATCCATAAGGTGGAATAATTGGAATAATTTCTTTGGGTAAATATAAGGTACGATATGTTAGTATTGCCAAACTAGCAATAGTTGGTGCAGCGATAAAACATTGGATACCATTTGTTTTGTCTTCAATTAAGTTTGAAAATTTAATGACAGCTTCTGCTAAAATTTTAACATCATTTTGACAATATTTAATCATTTCCTTTTGGAGATTATACTCCTCATTACTTGCAACACGTTCTTTGTGCCATATGATAAGTTGTTCTCGATCTTCAGTGCTCCTTGAATCAGGATCAAAATATTTTACATCAGGAATTTTGCCTATATAATTTTGGTTCTCTACTGTATTAAACAAGTACGGAAAATCTCCCTTTCGTAAATTTGCAGAAAGACCTAACGTCTTAGGTAATTTAGATAATTTAACTCCCATATACAAATATGTGTCACGAAAGTAAATCTTTTGTCCTAAACGCATTTCAATAATTTTTTGCCCTGACATTATTACTTCAGGTGTAAAATGATGGTTTATGATCAAAGTTTTAGCACAGAATTGCATATCATAATTACTGCCATTATGGGAAAGCACAATGATTTTTTTAAACATTGGTCGAGTTATTAATACATGATTAACAAATTCTTCAATGTTGTGAAAATCAAACGAACGGAATCCATTTTTATCGCCGCATACAAAGCATGTATCATCAAGTTTCATATCCTTACACTTGTAACAAGCATGAATACAATTTACGAAATTTACGCGATGTTCTTGTTCTCCCTGTTCATTTTTAGGAAGTAACATTGTTTCTACATCAAAGATAATGTACAAAAAGGTATCTACATGTTGCATCATAGCCGCTTGAACAAAACAAATATGGTCATCGCTTACATATGTGTAACATGTTTTACAATAACGTTCACCACATTCATGTTGAGACCTGCGTGAACGCATGTCAATCATATCACCACATTGGACACAAATTTTCTTTGTTTCGCATAAACTTTTTCCGGAAACATTTATTGTTTTATGATTAGCAAAACATTCTTCTGAAGGAAACAGTCTATGACAATTAATGCATTCGCGTTTAATATTATTATCATTATTACAAACATTGTGATACTTTTCACACATTGGACATTTGAAGTTACACTTATGATTTTCTGTACGATGATAACCTTCCAAACAATACTGACAATAATTTTTCTTGTTTAATAGTGTTGTAATACTAGTAATTAATTCATAATGTCCCTCAGTATACAAAATTAAAATTTTCTTTGATGCATATATTCCAGGATAAATTACATTATAGTTTCGAGTTAAACGATTTTTTTCGTAAACAACAATTTGATAATGAGGTGCTAGCTTATTTTGAAACTTTTTTACATCATCAATAGTACATCCATCATGGATTTCAATGTCAACTTTAGCACTGACACACAAATCCTTTGCTTGTTTCATCAATCGTTCAGAATGATTTTTCAATTCATATACGTAATTATAACGATGATCAGCCCTACCCATTCCAAGAATAATACTCTTGGGAAGACAATACACATCCTTTTGTACAGGAATAGTACATTGATGCATGTGTGTTACAAGATCAACATATTTTGATGAACCCATAGTTCGTCCCCTACCTTTACGTAAATCAACAATATGAATTTTGAAATTTACTTTATCACCTAATAAATAATTTTCATTACTATTTAAAACATTTTCAATTTTACGAAATAGAATGTCGGAGCTTAAATTTGACTTTTGACGCCACGAAATGTATATTGGTTTATTAATTGTGGAAGCAGAACTTTCTATTGTTATACCAACATACATATCATCATCGGCATCATTTAAAACATGATCCTTTACAAATTCAAATAACAACTGAATATATTTTTCAGGATCATCTATTCCGCTAGTTTGCATACGTTCAATTGTAACTTCCTTTCCTGTAAGTCCAAAATAAGTATAATGTTTGGTTCTATTATTAACAATACGAAAATATTCATTTGTTTTACCACTCCCATACATGACAGGTTGTGATACATTATTAGTATTAGGACTTGGAAAGTTTATAAAATTTTCCATGAAAACGTTAAAGTCATGTGTAGTTAAACTATTAGCTTTTCCTTCAGACACAAGTTCCATAAACTTTTCACGAGCTAAATTCTTTATATTATCTTGACGAAAGAAGCCTATATGATATAAATCAATAATATCTTTTGCAGACACACTTTTTCAAAACAACATGAGGATCAGAACCAAAATGCATAAACAATGCCTGCAATAACTTGGAATAAGCTTCATTGCTTACCATGGCACCCGCAGCATGACATTGTGTTATCACTTCCCATGTAAATAAAACTTCGTTTGGATTTTCATATCCACGTGCTTCTTGTGCCGACAACATGGTACAGATGACAGACTGTCCTTCCATTGTATGATTGACACACTAAATATGTAATTGCAATTTGAATTTTTGTCTTATACAGTAAATATTTTACACAATAATGTACACAGAACTTTGATATTTCTTTTCACAGTATTTTAAATGACAAGGTTTCGTAAGTAGACTTGTGAAATAATATGAAATTCACATATTCATTAATTCATAATGAATATGTGAATAATGTGAAATAATATGAATAATAATGTGAAATAATATGAATATGAAATAATATGAAATAATATGAAATTTCACATTATGAAATAATTCACAATGTGTTGACCAAAGATACACTTTTTAAGAATTTTTACACTTAGCAGTAAATATAATAATAAAACTTTCCCGAACTTGTTTTAGTTCACAACAGATTTAGTTGTAAGTTTACCGACACTACACTTGAAAGGTTGTCGGGAATTGCACTAACACTGCCCGTTAACTACAATGATAAAACTTCCCGTAACTTTTTCAGTTTAGTATCGATGCACTACCACTTGCCACTCACTAACTATATTTTAGTTCACCGAAGATATACTTTTAAGTTTATCGGTTAATCTTTTAGCACTTTCCGATAATTGTAATTTACAAATTGCCGTAATGAAATTGTTTTAGACTAATTACAGCACACAAAGTACAAACAGGAACTGTGTTTACTTTTTATTGATTGTTTATTATCAACACTAATAAATGGAAATTCCAAAAACTCCACACGAAGATTCCCGAAGATTGCCGAAGGTTCCCGAAGTTTCCCGAAGTTTTCCGAACATTACCGAACCTAACCGAAGATGAACATGAGAGTTTATCCGCAATTCCTGTACATGTTGGTTAATGTACCACACGAATGGTTCCGAAAATTGCCGAACTTAACTGAAGATGGACATAAGAATGTATCAACAATTCGTGTACACGTTTAGTAAATGGAACTTGCAAAAGTCTTGTAACTTTAAAGATCAGCAAAGATATATTTCAAAGTTTATTATTAGATGTAACTTTGTAACAAATTTGGTATTTTAAAATAAATGATTTAACAACAGAGAGTATACCAATGATTGGCTTTACTTTAACAGTAGTAATTTTATAGTGCGCGGCGCGGCTTGCTGCGCGGGATTTATAGTTTTAAAATTTAATCTCGTACCCAAACGCATTTGGTTTTGTAATCTCGTACCCAAACGCATTTCGTTTGTAGTCTCGTACGCAGGTGCTTTAACATATTTTAAATTAGTAACAGTAATATTACATAATGTGATATAATTTGTAAATGCATTATTAAAGTTTGCAACACTTGAAATAATTATAGCTACTTGCTTTGTATGCTTTTCCACTGTGTTATGGGTCTAAAAAATTCCTTTCTTAGTAGTGCTAAGAATTTGTTTTGTCTGCTAAACTGGTTTAAACCGGTTTAAACTAGTTTATTGTTTTTCTTATACAATTATTCAGTTCTGCAACAACTTCGTTGTTAATTTTTTATTTGTTCGCTTCCAGCGTAAGCTCTGAACAATCGTTGATTGTGAAAATATAAAAATTGCTGTGCAAACTCCTTATTTATTTAACATCTCGTAATAAATTACTCGAACACTACGTGTGAGCATACAAAAGATAAAAATTGCTGTGCAAACTCCTTATTTATTTAACCTTTCGTAATATTCATTGGATCGTTTGTTACTCAAACTCTTTATTTATTTAACCTCTCGTAATAAATTACTCGAACACTACGTGTGAGCATACCAAAGATAATTTGAAAATATTAAAAGTTGTGTCAACCTATAAATAATTCCGATAGAAACACAAAGTAACATAGTTACAAATATTTTATTCGTTCGCTTCATTAGCAGCCCAGAGGAATTACATTCCGAAAATATTAAAATTATCAAAACAACTTAAACATAAGAAAGTTATTTTAGAATGACACAAGATGATTAAACTTAAAATTTATTACATGAAGCTCTTTGAATGTTAAATGCTGAAGTAAAATTTAAGTCAGTGTTGCAATTGAATACAGAAACTATCAGTAAAAGTACAAGTTCCCAAAAGTAAAATGTAGAAACAAAACTTAAAACACAATGTTGCAATCTAAATTGGAAAGAAAATTAAAAATACAACTTACAAACAAAATGTAGAAACCGAAAATAAAATTGCAGAAGCAAAATTAATACTGCAAGTTTAAAAAAAATTGAAACTGACATGAAAATACATAAACAAAATTAAAACAACGCTACAATCTAAATTTAAAGTACAAGTTCCCAAAAGTAAAGTGCAGAAACAAAACTTAAAACACAATGTTGCAATCCAAATTTTGTAAAAGAAAAAAATAAAAGTACAAGTTTAAAAAATTGAAACATGCAAACTAAAAAATAAAAATACAGAAACAAAACTTAAAACACAATGTTGCAATCCAAATTGCAAAAGAAAATTAAAAGTACAACTTTAAACACAATGTTACATTACAAATTCCGAAACAAAATAAAAATTACAACTGAAGAAATAAAAAATGCAAACTGAAAAACTAAAAATGCAGGAATAACAAATTTTAAAGTACACAATGTTGCAATCTAAATTGCAAAATGAAAATAACAAGGAGGAAAATTTAAAAAAATGCAAACTGAAAACAAAAAATACAAAATAAGATTAAAACAATGTTGCAATCGAAAATACAGAAAGAAAATAAAAATACAAACATAAAACATATACGAAACATTATGTAGTAGTATAGCACGTAGATCTCACCAACTTTGTCCGCAAATCTCACCAAAGCTGGTGCCAACTCATGTTATTAAAATAATGACGTGCTATACTACTACATAATGTTTCGTATATGTTTTATGTTTGTATTTTTATTTTCTTTCTCTATTTTCGATTGCAACATTGTTTTAATCTTATTTTGTATTTTTTGTTTTCAGTTTGCATTTTTTTAAATTTTCCTCCTTGTTATTTTCATTTTGCAATTTAGATTGCAACATTGTGTACTTTAAAATTTTTTATTCCTGCATTTTTAGTTTTTCAGTTTGCATTTCTTATTTCTTCAGTTGTAATTTTTATTTTGTTTCGGAATTTGTAATGTAACATTGTGTTTAAAGTTGTACTTTTAATTTTCTTTTGCAATTTGGATTGCAACATTGTGTTTTAAGTTTTGTTTCTGTATTTTTATTTTTTAGTTTGCATGTTTCAATTTTTTAAACTTGTACTTTTATTTTTTTCTTTTACAAAATTTGGATTGCAACATTGTGTTTTAAGTTTTGTTTCTGCACTTTACTTTTGGGAACTTGTACTTTAAATTTAGATTGTAGCGTTGTTTTAATTTTGTTTATGTATTTTCATGTCAGTTTCAATTTTTTTTTTAAACTTGCAGTATTAATTTTGCTTCTGCAATTTTATTTTCGGTTTCTACATTTTGTTTGTAAGTTGTATTTTTAATTTTCTTTCCAATTTAGATTGCAACATTGTGTTTTAAGTTTTGTTTCTACATTTTACTTTTGGGAACTTGAACTTTTACTGATAGTTTCTGTATTCAATTGCAACACTGACTTAAATTTTACTTCACCATTTAACATTCAAAGAGCTTCATGTAATAAATTTTAAGTTTAATCATCTTGTGTCATTCTAAAATAACTTTCTTATGTTTAAGTTGTTTTGATAATTTTAATATTTTCGGAATGTAATTCCTCTGGGCTGCTAATGAAGCGAACGAATAAAATATTTGTAACTATGTTACTTTGTGTTTCTATCGGAATTATTTATAGGTTGACACAACTTTTAATATTTTCAAATTATCTTTGGTATGCTCACACGTAGTGTTCGAGTAATTTATTACGAGAGGTTAAATAAATAAAGAGTTTGAGTAACAAACGATCCAATGAATATTACGAAAGGTTAAATAAATAAGGAGTTTGCACAGCAATTTTTATCTTTTGTATGCTCACACGTAGTGTTCGAGTAATTTATTACGAGATGTTAAATAAATAAGGAGTTTGCACAGCAATTTTTATATTTTCACAATCAACGATTGTTCAGAGCTTACGCTGGAAGCGAACAAATAAAAAATTAACAACGAAGTTGTTGCAGAACTGAATAATTGTATAAGAAAAACAATAAACTAGTTTAAACCGGTTTAAACCAGTTTAGCAGACAAAACAAATTCTTAGCACTACTAAGAAAGGAATTTTTTAGACCCATAACACAGTGGAAAAGCATACAAAGCAAGTAGCTATAATTATTTCAAGTGTTGCAAACTTTAATAATGCATTTACAAATTATATCACATTATGTAATATTACTGTTACTAATTTAAAATATGTTAAAGCACCTGCGTACGAGACTACAAACGAAATGCGTTTGGGTACGAGATTACAAAACCAAATGCGTTTGGGTACGAGATTAAATTTTAAAACTATAAATCCCGCGCAGCAAGCCGCGCCGCGCACTATAAAATTACTACTGTTAAAGTAAAGCCAATCATTGGTATACTCTCTGTTGTTAAATCATTTATTTTAAAATACCAAATTTGTTACAAAGTTACATCTAATAATAAACTTTGAAATATATCTTTGCTGATCTTTAAAGTTACAAGACTTTTGCAAGTTCCATTTACTAAACGTGTACACGAATTGTTGATACATTCTTATGTCCATCTTCAGTTAAGTTCGGCAATTTTCGGAACCATTCGTGTGGTACATTAACCAACATGTACAGGAATTGCGGATAAACTCTCATGTTCATCTTCGGTTAGGTTCGGTAATGTTCGGAAAACTTCGGGAAACTTCGGGAACCTTCGGCAATCTTCGGGAATCTTCGTGTGGAGTTTTTGGAATTTCCATTTATTAGTGTTGATAATAAACAATCAATAAAAAGTAAACACAGTTCCTGTTTGTACTTTGTGTGCTGTAATTAGTCTAAAACAATTTCATTACGGCAATTTGTAAATTACAATTATCGGAAAGTGCTAAAAGATTAACCGATAAACTTAAAAGTATATCTTCGGTGAACTAAAATATAGTTAGTGAGTGGCAAGTGGTAGTGCATCGATACTAAACTGAAAAAGTTACGGGAAGTTTTATCATTGTAGTTAACGGGCAGTGTTAGTGCAATTCCCGACAACCTTTCAAGTGTAGTGTCGGTAAACTTACAACTAAATCTGTTGTGAACTAAAACAAGTTCGGGAAAGTTTTATTATTATATTTACTGCTAAGTGTAAAAATTCTTAAAAAGTGTATCTTTGGTCAACACATTGTGAATTATTTCATAAAAGTCTACTTACGAAACCTTGTCATTTAAAATACTGTGAAAAGAAATATCAAAGTTCTGTGTACATTATTGTGTAAAATATTTACTGTATAAGACAAAAATTCAAATTGCAATTACATATTTAGTGTGTCAATCATACAATGGAAGGACAGTCTGTCATCTGTACCATGTTGTCGGCACAAGAAGCACGTGGATATGAAAATCCAAACGAAGTTTTATTTACATGGGAAGTGATAACACAATGTCATGCTGCGGGTGCCATGGTAAGCAATGAAGCTTATTCCAAGTTATTGCAGGCATTGTTTATGCATTTTGGTTCTGATCCTCATGTTGTTTTGAAAAAGTGTGTCTGCAAAAGATATTATTGATTTATATCATATAGGCTTCTTTCGTCAAGATAATATAAAGAATTTAGCTCGTGAAAAGTTTATGGAACTTGTGTCTGAAGGAAAAGCTAATAGTTTAACTACACATGACTTTAACGTTTTCATGGAAAATTTTATAAACTTTCCAAGTCCTAATACTAATAATGTATCACAACCTGTCATGTATGGGAGTGGTAAAACAAATGAATATTTTCGTATTGTTAATAATAGAACCAAACATTATACTTATTTTGGACTTACAGGAAAGGAAGTTACAATTGAACGTATGCAAACTAGCGGAATAGATGATCCTGAAAAATATATTCAGTTGTTATTTGAATTTGTAAAGGATCATGTTTTAAATGATGCCGATGATGATATGTATGTTGGTATAACAATAGAAAGTTCTGCTTCCACAATTAATAAACCAATATACATTTCGTGGCGTCAAAAGTCAAATTTAAGCTCCGACATTCTATTTCGTAAAATTGAAAATGTTTTAAATAGTAATGAAAATTATTTATTAGGTGATAAAGTAAATTTCAAAATTCATATTGTTGATTTACGTAAAGGTAGGGGACGAACTATGGGTTCATCAAAATATGTTGATCTTGTAACACACATGCATCAATGTACTATTCCTGTACAAAAGGATGTGTATTGTCTTCCCAAGAGTATTATTCTTGGAATGGGTAGGGCTGATCATCGTTATAATTACGTATATGAATTGAAAAATCATTCTGAACGATTGATGAAACAAGCAAAGGATTTGTGTGTCAGTGCTAAAGTTGACATTGAAATCCATGATGGATGTACTATTGATGATGTAAAAAAGTTTCAAAATAAGCTAGCACCTCATTATCAAATTGTTGTTTACGAAAAAAATCGTTTAACTCGAAACTATAATGTAATTTATCCTGGAATATATGCATCAAAGAAAATTTTAATTTTGTATACTGAGGGACATTATGAATTAATTACTAGTATTACAACACTATTAAACAAGAAAAATTATTGTCAGTATTGTTTGGAAGGTTATCATCGTACAGAAAATCATAAGTGTAACTTCAAATGTCCAATGTGTGAAAAGTATCACAATGTTTGTAATAATGATAATAATATTAAACGCGAATGCATTAATTGTCATAGACTGTTTCCTTCAGAAGAATGTTTTGCTAATCATAAAACAATAAATGTTTCCGGAAAAAGTTTATGCGAAACAAAGAAAATTTGTGTCCAATGTGGTGATATGATTGACATGCGTTCACGCAGGTCTCGACATGAATGTGGTGAACGTTATTGTAAAACATGTTACACATATGTAAGCGATGACCATATTTGTTTTGTTCAAGCGGCTATGATGCAACATGTAGATACCTTTTTGTACATTATCTTTGATGTAGAAACAATGTTACTTCCTAAAAATGAACAGGGAGAACAAGAACATCGCGTAAATTTCGTAAATTGTATTCATGCTTGTTACAAGTGTAAGGATATGAAACTTGATGATACATGCTTTGTATGCGGCGATAAAAATGGATTCCGTTCGTTTGATTTTCACAACATTGAAGAATTTGTTAATCATGTATTAATAACTCGACCAATGTTTAAAAAATCATTGTGCTTTCCCATAATGGCAGTAATTATGATATGCAATTCTGTGCTAAAACTTTGATCATAAACCATCATTTTACACCTGAAGTAATAATGTCAGGGCAAAAAATTATTGAAATGCGTTTAGGACAAAAGATTTACTTTCGTGACACATATTTGTATATGGGAGTTAAATTATCTAAATTACCTAAGACGTTAGGTCTTTCTGCAAATTTACGAAAGGGAGATTTTCCGTACTTGTTTAATACAGTAGAGAACCAAAATTATATAGGCAAAATTCCTGATGTAAAATATTTTGATCCTGATTCAAGGAGCACTGAAGATCGAGAACAACTTATCATATGGCACAAAGAACGTGTTGCAAGTAATGAGGAGTATAATCTCCAAAAGGAAATGATTAAATATTGTCAAAATGATGTTAAAATTTTAGCAGAGGCTGTCATTAAATTTTCAAACTTAATTGAAGACAAAACAAATGGTATCCAATGTTTTGTCGCTGCACCAACTATTGCTAGTTTGGCAATACTAACATATCGTACCTTATATTTACCCAAAGAAATTATTCCAATTATTCCACCTTATGGATTTGACCATCGTGATCGTCAAAGTCTGAAGGCAATGTACTGGCTACGGTACTTAGAACGTACTACTGGTAATAAAATTCTTCATTCTGGAAATGGTTTGGAAAAACGATTTGGGAGGTATAAGGTTGATGGATTTGAAACTGAAACAAATACAGTTTACGAATTTCATGGATGTTACTATCACGGGTGTTTAAACTGTTATCCTACACTACGACACGTGTCCCTAGATTCAACCTCTAAGCAAGGTACATCACTACAAGATCGGTATGAAAACACCACCACAAAAATAGCATTTCTTAAAAAATTAAATCTTAATGTCATTGAAATGTGGGAATGTGAATGGGATCATATGGTAAAAAATGATAAAAAATTACAACAGTTTATTCAAACACAGTGTCATGATCTTGTCAACCATCTGGTACCTAAAGATAGTTTTCATGGGGGACGTACAGAATGTTTTAATGCCTTATATGAGTGTACCAGTGAAGAGTCTGTGTCATATTATGATGTTACCAGTCTTTACCCCTGGGTGATGGCACGTAAGCCATTGCCTATAGGAAAACCTATAATATACAAGGGGCCTGACTTTCCACAAGTGCAAAGTATTCATGGATTAGTTAAATGTAGTATCTTGCCTCCCAAAGACTTATATTTTCCAATTTTACCATATACATGTAATGATCGCCTTTTGTTTGGGTTATGTCGAACGTGTATGGAACAAAGTGACAACAATTGCATCCATAATGATGCCGAGCGTGTCCTTACTGGTACATACTGTACTCCTGAACTTCATGTGGCTTTAGATCTCGGATACAAAATTCTACAAATTATTGAAATTTGGGAATTCAAATTATCCGATTCAGAAAATAATCTGTTTAAAGATTATGTCAATTCCTTCTTAAAAATGAAACAGGAGTCTTCAGGATTTCCTAGCTGGTGCAAAACTAAACAAGATCAAGAAAAATATATTGCAGACTATTATGAACATGAATGCATTCAGTTAACGGAAAATAACATTCAATCAAATCCTGGTCTAAGATATATTTCCAAAATATTTCTCAATTCATTGTATGGGAAATGGGGACAGCGAACAGATTTATCTCAATCTGTAATTGTAGATACTCCAGAAAAATTTTTAAGTTATCTATGGGCACCCCAATATGAGGTACAAACTGTATTGCCTATTGGAGAGCGGCATCTCATTGTATCATATAAAAACATTGAAAACAAAAACAAGCCATGGAAATTTTCCAATGTTGTCCTTGCAGCCTTCATCACCTCTTGGGCGCGTCTAAAACTTTACGAGTTACTAACAGCTATAGATCCTGAGCGTGTATTGTACTGCGACACTGATAGTATTATGTTTGTGCAGCAACGTAATGAAAAGCCTCCACTTTCTTTGGGTTCCTATTTAGGTGAGTTAACTAATGAAGTTCCTGATGGGTGGGAAATTGATGCGTTTATAGGCTTAGGGCCAAAAAATTATGCCTATAGGATGAAAGAAGTTCAAACAGGGAAAGTAGATTATGTATTTAAAATTAGAGGAATAACTTTAAATCATCGTACACGACAAGAAATTAACTTTGATCATTTTTATCAACTAGTTCGGGATAAAGCTGACAAAAAACAGTTACACAATCCAGGAAGAATTGTTCGTAAGCCTGGGTTTGTCATTGTATCCAAGTCTGAAACTAAAACACATCAAAAAGTTCAAAATAAAAGACGACGATTAAATCATAACAGTATTACTGACTATAGAACATTGCCATATGGTTATCAAAGTATTAAGTGCGTGAAATGAATGGTATTCTGTATATATGTAAATAGTAAACTGTCTAAAGGTATCATGATGTCATAATATCATCAAATATGTCCATAAGTTTTGCTATCTGTTGGTACTTGTACGTATATATAATGTAAATATGTCAATAAGTTATTAAGAATATTCTAAGTATAGTAAATATCTTATTTAAATATATCTATATATGTATATCAATATCCCAATATTGCAAAATACAATATTGTAGACTATATAAATACAATAAAGCGTTACAATTTATAATAATATGTTTTATTTCTCGAAAGAAATATTGATATCATACGAAGTATCTGTATTCTATATAAGATAAAGAAAGAATACGTATGCTTCATATAAGGTTATTTATACGTATTTCCTACAATAAATGATTCTAAGTTGGAAACCATAATGATGGCATAATGTCTACTATACGATGAACAAGCATCTTAGAAGTAAGTAAAGGTATCAATATAAGACATTAGAATACTGTAGTGAAAAGATATCTATATGTAAATGGGTTATACCACAGTGATATCCTTTGTGCTTCAAATATCCGTACAACATGTCTAACAACCATCTACATGCGTAAAAATCACAATATATACATTCTAACATGGTATTCAAGGTAATCTATATACATAAGGAATCAGTTCATGTGTTTGCATTCAACTAGCATATCACCAAACAAAATATACAGCTCTACAATACGATAAAATAAGGTTACAATCCAAAATTAATACAATAGAAACACTTCATGTGTTTGCATCCAGTCTAGTATAGCCCCTAAAGCTACGTAACCAACAACACATGATTAAAACACTTACATGCAAACGAAAAATAATATATCTACAATATGATACATATATTCCTGTCCTGATATCAAAAACCAATATACATACATACATACATCTACCCACATACAAACTATTCATATATACATGCAATTTGTCATTCGTCTAAGCTTCGTACACCATTAGACCCATACAGTATCCAAAACATGATATTCTATGTTAAAATCACATATCAGCTACACATACATGTACACACTTACAAACTAATCACAAATACATGCAATTTGTCATTCGTCTAAGCTTCGTACACCATTAGACCCATACAGTATCCAAAAGATGATATTCTATGTTAAAATCACATATCAGCTACACATACAGGTACCCACTTACAAACTAATCACAAATACATGCAATTTGTCATTCGTCTAAACTTCGTACACCATTAGACCCATACAGTATCCAAAAGATGATATTCTATATTAACATCACATATCAGCTACACATACATGTACCCACTTACAAACTAATCACAAATACATGCAATTTGTCATTCGTCTAAGCTTCGTACACCATTAGACCCATACAATATCCAAAAGATGATATTCTATATTAACATCACATATCAGCTACACATACATGTACCCCACTTACAAAGTAATCATATATACATGCAATTTGTCATTTGTCTAAGCTTCGTACACCCTTAGACCCATACAATATCCAAAAGATGATATTCTATGCTAAAATCCCATATCAGCTACTGAAAATACAATATCAATACATAAAATACCCCCTCATTAATATTCATTACCATCTCATTAATATTCATTATCATTTCATTAATATTCATAAATAATTAATTCATTACTCTAGTTTTTAAAAGGATAAAATCATTTATGTGAAAATACCTAAAGAAATCTTGTTTGAACACTTCTTCCAAAAAGCACAATAGTGAAAGTTGTCTTGCGTACACAATTCATTCAGTTTTTTTTTTCCTCCTTGCAAGTCAGGTAGAAAGGGCCACCCTTTCTCTCCCCTCTACGTATATGGCAAGGTCTTAACAAAATGCGTAACAAGTCGCACGCCGGTTTAAAGTGGTCCTTTGCTCACAAAACAAAAAACACACTTCACCCCCTCCATCTTATGTGCGGTTCCCTCAATATGGGGCAATACATTAACTTTTAAAAAGTGACACGTACCTATCTCATTCTTACATTCTCTGTCCTTAGAATAATGATTCCTATTTTTTTCTTTTTTCACATATTTTTCAGTTTCCATGTAGTAGAAATCACCGTCCCCACAATTAAGCAATATCCAGAACACAGTTCGCTCCCTCCACCTCCAAAAACCCTGGAACACACACATACAAGCAGGTGTCTCCTATTTCTTTCTTTTTCACATATTTTTCAGTTTCCATGCAGTCGAAATCACAGTCCCCTCATTAAGCAATGTCCAGAGCACAGTTCGCCCTCCACCTCCAAAAAACTGGACCACCCAAAATTACAGTACACCTGTGTATATGTTTCTTTCTTTCTTTCTTTAGTACACATCAAAGAATTCTCTCCCTACCCATGCCATTCTTAGGTTACATGACTTTCTCACATCCTGCTGTTACACTATTTTCAGACATCCATATGTTACATTAAATTGACAGTTTTCTTCTTTCTTTTAATGACACAATGTTCAAATTGTATCCTTTTCTTTCATGTTTCTCATGTTTCTAAAATTTATTTGACGTGTCTCTCTGCCTTCCAACAGTTAAAGTATTGTGTAACATCCATATGTCACATTAAATTGACACTTTCTTACTTCCTTAATTGACACAATGATGAAAATACATGACAGCTACATAAGAAGCATCTCATACGTTTATAAAGGGTGTTTGTCGGCAATCCATTGTCTATATTGCCACACACGAAGGTTACATATAGCCCCAAACCTACTCGATTTTCTTTTGTTTTCTGCCTTTCTCCTTTACTTACGTCACCTTAGAACATCCCAATCTTTTATTATAGGTGCCTTCTTTCTTTAGAATTAGTTTCTTGAATACCAAGACCAACTGTGTTCAAGATTAACAAAAAGACTTGTGTGGACATGTTTTGAAGCTTCTTCAGTTATTTCTGGGCACTTGAGGGATGAATAAGCACGGAAGAAACACGTTTCTTAAAGGCTTGGGGAAAAACAGTAAGTAATCAGCATAAATTGTATAAATTAATATAAAATTGTATTAAAATATATGATAAAATAGATCAGAGGAAATTTGCATCCATTTTCGTGAGATTTTGGGAACATGGGTAAATTTTTTGGTACAAAATGGCTGATTTTAGCCTCATTTTCGTGAGATTTTGGGAACATGGATAATTTTTGGTAGAAAATGGCGGATTTTAGGGCGTTTTTCGTGAGATTTTCGGAACAAGTTCGTGAGATCTACGTGCTATACTACTGATGTGGTTCCATTTCGTTTTGATTGCCATTTATGCAATGGTATTTTATTATTCTTGAACTATTGCTAATACGCGCTAATCTGACATAGGGGTTCGTATCGTTTCGTTATCTTGATTCGACGATTATTTTCCACTGAGTTTAATTCTGTTAGTCGAAATAAATAAGTCATGGACGGGTTTAGTACCTACGATGTGCAATAACCCGGATAGTCAGACCGGAAGACAAGTGAGCAAAATATCTAGTTGTTCTTTCTCGTCGTATTCCTCAACAATTCCACCAAGCAAACTCTAGTTGCATATTTTGTTTTATCAAAGTATAATATTAAGATTTGTGGCGACATACATTGAGTCACAAAGATTTTCACAAATTTATAATAACTTATTACATTATTGGACACGCTTCTGAGCCATGCATGGCCCTATTCAGATACTATAGTATCAGAGTTAACTGGTCCTATTCGGAGTAAAAAAAATGAAATAATTTGGACACATCGGGTGATTTCTCTGGGAATAATCTTGTTGTTTCAGGAATTATGTCACTATTGAACAACGACAGATCTTCGAGACCTCTATATTTGAGGGAAATACTCCTAGTTATCAGAGGCGGTTCTAGAAGATAAAAACTGGGGTAGGGGGGGCAACCAGAACCCAGAATATGATAAGTATATCATAAGTTTATTATGAACTTTCAAAAATATACAAATAATAGTTTAAAATATTTTTGCAACTCAGAAACTGGGGTCCCTAGCCCCGGGATAGATCCGCCACTCCTAGTTATCATGTCATTAGTAATAACTGCGGACGAAGTGTGCCATATATTCCCGTTATACTAATTTCATTCAGAGTAGAATGAAAATTGGTGATGCCTAACATCAGAGATAGGTGATAGGTTGGGACCTCCCGAAGTCCCTACTTGTCTGTAAATTTAGTCTAAACAAATTTTAATATAATTTACCCTCATATTAAATTTGATCTCTTCTAAATAAAACTTTGGACCCTTCCCGAAGTAAATATTTGCCTACATGCCTGCTTAATTAGTTAGCTGACTGGATGTGATATTACCTGGATGTGATACTACAAGACGCAGAAGTGTACAATTATAGATGTACAAGCTGCTAATCCCTCTATAATTAAAACTAGTAACCACAGTATTAAAATTTCCTTGTTATTGCGGTAGCATTCGTTGTCACAGTCGGAATTATTTCCGATTCTGTACTCAGTACTGAAGAGAAAGTATTATTAGACCGTGTGTGTACATTTCATGTACTGATCAATAGATACTCTTAAGAGTTTCCTTCTCCTCAGTTGGATTCTTATACTTACTTTTTGTTTACAACTTGATAATGATTATATTGTAAATGATAATGATTGGTTGTATGTAGAGCGAGCTAATAAAATGAGTGTCCAGAACTGACTCCCACTACCAGCTTTTATTATAAAATTCAGTAAATAACAGTATTTACGGAAACATTGCAAAATTAATATCCTCAAAGTTTGTTAGGTTAGAAATATGTAGTTCTTGACTGTGACGTCGCGGACAGGATCTCCACAGAGCCCCGTGGCAGGCTAAGCAGAGTGCCGAATGGAATCCCCAAAGCTCCGTGGCAAGCAGTGAGGAGGTTAGTAGTCACAGATCCCCATAGCGGACTAAACAACTGGGGGTAGGATTCCCAACAGAACCCCGAAGCAGGCTAGGCCAGGAGAAATTAAAGGCGTAGTCCCGTAGCAGACTAGAGGCTTGTGGTTAGGTTGCTTCTAATGTTCTGTGGCAAACAGTAGGAGAAACACTAGAGAACTGGTACTGGTCCACTGGTTGCTGCCGAATTTATAGGCCTTCAGGCGGTGGTAGCGCTGCTGCTCCGATGTCATCGTCTGCGTCGTAGGAGGAGCCAGAAGTCCGTCGTCTGCTGGTTGTAGTGAATCAACGTGGTGCGTAGTATCCAGACGTAAAACCATGTGGTGGTGTTTGTAAACACAAGCGTAAAGTATTGTCGTTTTCTCACATTCTAATCAACATCATCTCACATCAGTTTGACTAATTATGCAACACTAGTAATCAAAAATGTTTACGCATTTGAAATGAAACCAACTATTACAATATTCGCACCGTGTTATTTTCATCTACCGCCATTGCATTGTCCTCACAACACATTTCGGTTACCTCATTTTCGGTTACCTCATTTTCGGCTCCACATAGTCTATTTTTCTTAATCATCATTCCCTTGCAAAATGGCAATATAACTTTGGTTTCTATTCTTTTTGATGATGTCCAGTAGCAAGCAGAGACAAAACAACTTGAAAGTTTCACTGATTGTCTATGACTGTGATCTGCGACGTCATAGCTTCCTATTCCTAATTACAGTAAACCAGATGAATATACGTATGGAGAACACAAAAGCAGTGGTCGTTGGCAAAGGAGGCAGAGATGGCAAACAAACAATGCCATCAGTTGCGATCAATGGCTTTTCAGTTACACCACTTATTGATTCATAATTGTTCATACACTGGCAACACTTTTCTACACCTTTCTCTCACTCCTGGTGCAAGAAATCCTTGGTTCAACCCCAAGCAATAAGAGATTTTTGGTGGTGAACATCTTGTCCCTGGGTTTTCTTGATGTTCACTCCTTCCACATTCCCATTTCACCATTTCTTTGTCAAAATATTTTTTTTTATTATTCATCCGCCCCCTGTAGTTTCAAGTATATATTCGTGGAATGTAAAACTAAAAGATCTTATTTTATTTTCTTCTATAGGCTGGGGGGGGGGGGCACACCGTGAATCAGTGGTAGAAATGAAATGAAGTGAAATATTTCAGTTTAACGTTCCACGTTAATTTTAAAAGGAATTAAGTGGAATCAAGACCACTTTAACGCATTAAGTGTTCTCCACTCTGGAATTGAACCCAGGACCACGTGCACTAGAGGTGCCCGTGGCAGACATTAGATGAATAGAGATGGCTGGTGTTGGCTCTTTGTGTTTATGTTCCTCCACACAGCATCACAAGTATTTTGGTATAACCTTACTAAACCCATATTTTCTATTCCCTACCGAGATTCTGTCGTTTCGGGGATAAATGCAAGCTTTTGTTTTTTCCTTTCTCCTGGCAAACGTTTGATTCCTTTTTCCTTTCCCTAGAGGAAGGGATTGTATTGTAAGCCATTGAGGGAAGAACTTCTGGAATCCAGGCTTCGAGCGAGTGGTAGATTTTTCTCATCCGTGGAATAACCAAATGCCTTTTCCCTAGAATTCCAAACAATGTACTTTGTTTTGCTTCTTTGTTTTCATCCTTTACTTTGGTGTTGCTTTTAGTATCATCCTCCAACTTTCATGATTTTCCTTTCTTCTTCTTCTTCTTCTTCTTCTTCTTATTATTATTATTATTATTATTATTATTATTATTATTATTATTTGTTACCTCGGTAGTAGTTAGATTATGTACACTCATGTCCAAAATGATTGTCGCATATCTATAACTGTCTTCTTGTAAGAATATAATTTGATAATGATTTTGCAGGGTACGAGTAAATATTGATACTGTGTGCATAATCGAGATATGTATATTTGTGTTAAATTTCATAGAAAAAAATTATAAATACAAACATTAGAATGAGTAAATTAAAATGTTGCTAAATGGACAAGAAAGTTTTATTTTCGTTTTATTGTATTTATTGCTCTTTTGACATGAAATTTTCCACATACATGTCTTTGCCGATTACACACATACTAACATTATTAAAAAATACCGTTCGAAAATTCGTTATCAAATTATATTCATTGGCACCAAGCTAATAAAAGCATCAATGCTAGCAATCATGATTGTTGCCGATATTGAAATACCTGAGAGTGTTTTAAAAAGAATGGCTCAGCTATAAAACGTTAACTTGTGTATTAACGCACCGCCAAGCTTTAATGAATGCACGTCTTTCGCATGATGGCGTATATGAGACTTGCCAACCATATAATTTATCGTGAATTGCGATAATTAAGTCTTAACGCTAAAAACGATAATGCCCTTGCGATAATTAGTAAATATACAATAATTTTAAAAGGCAGTCTTTTTTTTTTTTTTTTTTTTTTTGCACTCTTTGAATGTGCAAATTTGTTGTAGATCTGCATTAAATAATTACAAAACACTCACACACTTAGGTTTGAAGGTCATTCCCGCTGAAATAAATCAATAACGATTTGAGAATTGGCAAATGGCAACCCTGCATCCATTCTTTAAATTCAATCACGTTTACGATTGGTGGAAATATTGTTGTTCAGGGCGGTATTAATAAAGAGAAAAATCGTGAAGACAGTGACGTCGATTTGGAGCTCGAGACTTAAGATTACTAGATAAATTTGTTATAGGCTATATTATTACTAGTATTAGTAGTATTATAGTTGTTTTTACAATTATTACGTGCATAACGAATATACATTTTTTTTTGGTATATACGATAATTTTAAAGATGAAAATCGGTAATTTTGTCTTCTGTGGTTGGCAACTATGGCGTATATGTAACAGGATATGTTTCGTGTTTTCGAATTTAGCAAACCTGTGTCCATCGTAACGATGCTGATTGCATTTCGACAACGTCACGGGATTGTACAGAACAGTCGTTCTTTCAGAAAATTGTTCCAGGGGGGCACACTTAGTATTCCAGGGGGGGCTCTTCTGGAACTATTTTATTTATTATTATATTATATATGTATTATTTTGGTCTCGTCCGGGGAAGGCACTCTCAGAGCTCCGGGGAGCGGTGCCTCCCAAAAAACATGTCTGGAAGAAACACTGGTACAGAACATCCGCCGTTGGTTTCAACCATTTCAGGAAACAAGTTGAGTTGATTTTGAGTTTAACGTCCCTTTCCAGCAGCGAGGCTATATGAGACGTGGACCTACTAATTAACGTGGAATCCGAACCACATGAGCTCCCGCCGGGAATCGAACCCGGGTCTCCCGCGCCAAAGGCGCGTACGCTAACCACTTAGCCACGGAAGAGCTCCTTCAGGAAACAAGGTGTTCACCTAAGGACAAGAATCAGGAGTGACCACGCACTTAAGGGTCTTCACTACAGCGAAATTAAACTACCGCTAATTTTAGAGTTTTTCTGTAATATCTTCAAAACAAATAAAAATATTCGAAAAGCAGAAACGTAGTGAACTAGATAATACGCTTTTGCATGTGATACCTTTACCACAATTCACCTATCTGCTTTCGATATGCCGCTATTTACAAAACCCGCAAAAAAAAAAAAACGCTAAATCTATCTACAATTGCAAATGGAAAGCAGATAAATGAGTTATGATAACGGTATCACATGCAAAATCGTATTGTCTAGTTCACTACGTTTCCGCTTTTCGAATATTTTTATTTGATTTGAAGATATTACAGAAAAACTCTAAAATTAGCGGTAGTTTAATTTCGCTGTAGTAAAGACCCTTAAGAGGAAAATGTGCACTGAACACAAGACGCTTTACAGCTAAACCTGTCAATCTTGGTCTCCAAGACTTCCGGACATTGCACCATGTTTTTTTTCTTCTTCCTTTCTTTCTTGTGGGAATGTAAAGGTTTTTTTTTTTTTTTTTTTTTTTTTTTTGCCCGCGGATTTGGATGTGCTCGATAACAGAGTCACGGCTACACAGTGGCAATTTTTGACCGAAGTAGGATTGGTAATCATTAAATTTTTACCCCACTGGCGGATTTATCCCGGAGCCGGGGGGCCTAGTCCCTCAGTTTTTTACTGAAAAAATAATTTAAGCTATTATTTACTTATTTTTGGAAGTTTATAGTAATCTCATGATATATTTGCCATAGTCTGGATTCTGTGTGTCCCTCCAGTTTTCAACTTCTAGATCCACCCCTGTTAACCCCTGTAATCTAAGGCTAGACAACTTACCTGACGTACTTATTCATGAATGCAAGAATAAAGTAGGCTCAAAGAAACTTTTGTTTCGGAGTGTCCAAGCTTTTTGTTGGGGGACGGAGGTTCAAACCACTACTTATATGTAGAGATGCAAAAAAGCCGGCTTTTTTGAATCGATGTTTTTTTTTTTCACATAAAGAGCCGGCTTTTTTGGGGAAAAACGAGAATTTTGGAAATTTTGGCTTTTTTCATTTTCATGATTTTTCTATCTAAATAGCTTTCTTATAGTATTTTCTATAGTTAGATAAGAATTCCATGACCTAAATGCGATATTTCGCTCTGAAATTCACCATCAAGATGGATGGAGCACATGATTTACGAATTATAGCTAACATGAAGAATGTAGTATTTGAGGGCAATTTTAGAGGCTATTTAACTTTATTTTAACTTTTGAGTTATCGACATCTTTTTTCTTCCCTAGATTATTTTAGTTTGTCATCCGTATTTCATTTCTAAGAGCTTAGTACTCTAGCTTCTAGCGCCAAAGTTAAACTTGTCCGTTTTTCTATTTATTCGTCAAAACGTACGTTTTTCAATATATCCGTCAAACCGTACTTCCACATTTCTGTTATACATTAGTTGTGAAGTGATTTAGCAATAATTTTCCGGACACAACCTTGAATACCAATTTATACAAATAATCAGAAATGGATTTAGAAAAGTACTTTAGGAGGGGATTTTCTGATTGTTTCGTTTTCTAAAAAAACTCCTAATTTTATTTGGGAGGTACTTGAAGTTTATGAGTACAGGCATAACTAATAATTCGTTTCGTTTATATGTTTAGCAATAATCTTCCGGATACAACATTAAAGATCATTTTATACTGAGAATCAGTGGTGGATTTAGAAAAGTATTTTGGAAAGGGTTTTCCTTACTAATGTTTAGTTTTTCTAAACATTTGTAATTTTTATTTGACGGTAGCTTAAAGTTTATGAGTAAAGGCATAACTAATAGATATTTCGTTTGTTGCAGACATTCCGTAACTTTGGGGTACAGGCTTCAGTCCGAAAGACCGCCCCCCTAACTTTCGTAAAACTGTCACTGCTGGTAATTAGTAATAATAACGATTAAAAAAAAAAAAAAAAAATAAGAAAGGAAGTCGGCCAACTCACGGTACACGCACTATTTCTACTTCACAGAAGGAATGAAGAAAAGCTTTGTCAGAATGGTCGAATGCTGGATTGAATCCCGGACTTCCCGATAGAAGCACAGAAGCTAATCACTCACTCATTTTTGTTGTGCAGTTGTATTTAGCTTAAATACATTCCGTAGTCCTTTTTCGGGGGGGGGGGAGTTCCATAATGATATGTTGAATCCCTCTTGTTAAAAATTCAGAAAACTTGAGGACTGAGTAAACCGTGATGGTGGTTATATAAAACTGTAGAATTTCAAGAATATTGTAAGGATCCCCACGTTGCCGTACCAGGCAATAACCACGTATGAACTACATGTGTTACTAATAAATAAAAACAAACAGACGACGTTCCCGAAGAGGAGTCGATCACCATCGCCAACAGTCGGAAGGACGAGAATCAACGATGGAAGCCGACAAGACAGAATAAAAAGGACCTGCACACCTCGACCAACATCAATCTTCACGGATTGATCACAACACCTAAAATCCTTCTCACGACGCTTGGCCAACTGGTTTCTATCCTCTTTCTCACGACGCACGGTCACCGAGAGAGAGAAATCTAATCTACACCCCTCTCACGACGCATGGTCACCGAGAGTACCTAACCCCAAAGCCCACGACGCTTGGTCACCAGGCTCCTACCTAATCTTACCTAAATAATAGAGGAATTTCTTACTATAATTTGTGTACATTGAACTTTTGTAATAAAAGGGTGAAGGGAAAAGTCCAAATCCCGAGTACACTTATTGCTCTACCCGAGAAATCTTTATTTACAATATACAAAACCAAAAGCTCTAGATGTGCAGCCTTTAAGTGTATCATATAAATCTAAGTATTTCTCTTATGTTTTATTTTAATTTTATTTTGTTTCAAAAAGAGGGTATGGAATATTTTGAAGTAAAAATACTGCATACAGTTTTGCTAGTTGTTTGTATATTTTTTTAAAAAAGAAGTGTTTACTTTTAGGGTTGCTGGTTTACCCCAACTTTTTTTTAATAACTGGTTTAAACCAAAAAATTAAAAAGAACAAAAAATGCGAATCGTGTGAACTTCATGGTGACGTTTTCAGATATCAAACCACCTGCAATAGTTTTATTTCCCTTTCACCTTTTAATCAAGGTGTCCCATGTTCAATTCTCGGTCGAACCATAACCCTTCTTTTATGCGTAAACCAAGTAGCGATCCAGATGCCAGTTTAAGTGAAAGTCTTCTCCTTGATAACCTCGGTATTTCCTAAGGATGTTAATCCTAAACATACGAAACGAAACCAAATTGTATATTCCTGCATGCCTAAATGCCTGTTGTTTTATAAAGAAGCAAAATTTATCGATTGCCTACGTAGCTTTCAACATCAGCTTGGATTGGACTTTTAATGATATCTACGCACTAAATTTGTAATTTAATACCCCAGTTTTAGCGTACTGATTATGATACGTTGACCTTTAAATTTTATATGCAAAGCAATAACAGGATTTTCCGTTATTGTCTTACATTTCAAGTAATTACGGGATTTTCCCGATGGTTAGGGCGGGAGCTTCTCAATTTAAGAAATTTACTGACCGGACTTCTTTAAGCTTATGGGAGTTCTTCCGGCATAACACCGCTGTTGCATAATAACACCAAGGCGAAACAAACTTATTTCTGTGAATATGTAATACAAATACATAAAGCAAAGAATCTAAATTTAAAAAAACCTGGTTTAAACCAAAAAAGCCTGGTTTAAACATTCCCCCCCCCCCGAAACGGGTTTTTGGCATTTTCAAAACAAACCATGGTTCGTGCCAACTCTGCTTACTTTTATAGGAGGTTAAAAAGTTCTTATTATATACATTGGTTAATCCTTTAGAATTCATAATGTAAATATGTTGAAGAAAAATTGTTTGAAATATCTTTTCGAAATTCATAGTTTATTTTCGAGGTTTTATATTATTATCAGCATCAACCACTAATTAAATGACTTTTTGTGATATAGAGAAGCGAAACAAAGTCTGCTTTATCAATTTAAAAAAGCCCAAAATTTCCCAAGCAAAAAAGCGAAGCAGAAAAAACCGAGTTTTTTTTTTTCAAAAAAAGCCGGTTTTTTCCCGAGCCCTTGCATCTCTACTTATATGTAGTATTAAACGGGTAATATTCTGCATCCGATAGGATGATAAGTAATTGTAAAATACTTCCATCTATATTATCAGATAAAAATGATAGGACTCAATTGCTTTTATAAGAGAAAAAGTTGAGACGAAGCATAAGATCAAATTTTCATGTTATATCAACTATTTTCCAGTTAAACAAGTATGAATATAGTTTTATTCAGGGGTAAAAGTGGATCTGAAAAAGTAGGGAGACGGTAGGTAGCAGCATGACATCAGGCCATTCCCTCCGCCCAGGGACATACACAGAAATTTATTTCGGGAGGGGTCTAAAGTGTTTCGGGGGGGTCAAAATAGAATCTGAGGCTAAATTATATAAAAATTTCTAAAATTGCCCCTAAAAGTAGACTACATTTACAAAAAACTCGGGATTTCGGGGGGGTCCGGATCCCCAGGACCCACCCCCTGCTTACGCCTCTGTCTCTGCCTATGTTTGCCTATTGTAATTTTTTAGGAACTGGGGGACGCCGTACATGTTTTCTTCGAGACGAGGGACGGCGTCTCCCCGCGTTCCCCCCTCTTTTACCCCTGGTTTTATTGAGAAAGTGTACATATTTTTTTTTTTTTTTTTGAGGGTCCGGATCCGATGGACCCCGCGTGGGTGTGGCTCTGGAATAAAGTGTCTTCTTTTCTTATCTTTTAGCGACAAAAATTTTATTGTTTACTAATGTTTGTTAAAAGAACCGTCATTCTAATTGCAATAAATTTTGCAAAATGTATATTCTACAAAATAATTGTTACGAATGATTTAGCTATTACCAAATTCGTGGGAATTTCAGGATTTACTTACTTGTTTGTGATTTATTTTCTACTACAACAGATTTTTATCTTTGTATACAATCGTGATTATATGAAAAGAGATCATTATTCTCTAACCGACTGCAATAGAAACATTAAAATACTCATTATTTAGCTGATAATGTGTGCATATGTAGGTGAGTATTAATGAAATAACATTATGGCTTAAACGTAAAAGTATGCCATCTTCAGTACTACTTAATACAAATATACAATACGTCAAGATTAATTTATCAGCCATTATTTTTTTTCTCTATTTAACAAAAGCAAACAGAAGATCCGCTGTCATTTCTCATTTTCCACAAATTTGAGGGAAAGAACACAGCAAATAAAGGAAGAGGTAAAACAAAATTAAAGAAATAAAAGAGGAAAAAGAGAGTAGTGTCGCTTTCAATTTTTCATGAACGTAGAACGAGTACCGGCGGGAATTCGTTGACAAGGATTCGGAAATAAACTGACAGGGATTTGTGGGTAAATATTGTAG
Source organism: Thermobia domestica (assembly GCF_964235325.1). Lineage (NCBI taxonomy): Eukaryota > Metazoa > Arthropoda > Insecta > Zygentoma > Lepismatidae > Thermobia > Thermobia domestica. The sequence goes on from NC_137460.1 coordinate 8,315,851, forward strand.
TTTAACTTGTTGCCGGTAGAGGGCTAGAAGCGATATGACAATTTCGACTTCTTATATGGAAAATAAATATGAAAAAGAAGAGAAGCTAAGAGGCAAAATGAAATATAAACAAACTTGGATAAGAAGAAGAAGACAATGACAAAAGAATGAACCATTAGAGAAACGAAGACAAAGAATAAATAATAAAAAAGGAAGAATGATACATAGGAATTTAATGTCAACAAGTCGTTGACTACGTCATTCGCAAAGATTGATGGGACATTTTCTGTCGATCTATGCTCCGTTCTTATTACTTTAGGATCAGAATCGTGAAGAACTTCCCGTCTTTTCTTAGCAATCGCTCATACTAAATTGAGTTAAAATTCCTCCGCTGAGTGGCGCTTGCATCACTAATAGACAGAAAACAGAGGGGAAAGATACAAAATTCTTTTTTGAACTACCATGCCTACGCTAAATGACAGCAACGAACTCCAAAAGTAGCATGTCGTCAGCGTAAAAACAGGGGCGTAGCGTGAGTGTTGTAGGGATGGGCACGAGTCGAGCTAAAACTCGACTCGAATTCGAGCCGAGTCAAAGGTAATTTTCTCGAGTCGAGTTATTGTTTTTGAGGTCGAGTTTCGAGTCGAGTCGAGTTTGATAAATGGCTCGCTCGTTCAGCTCATTTTAACTCGTTTCGAAATCATGGCCTGATTAAACAGTAAAGCGAAAGCAATGTGGAATGTAAGCAGTAATGTGGAGTACTTTTAATGTTGCTCACGAGAGAGGGCACTGCTCGCATCACGTCTCGTCTCGATAACGAGACGACAAGAGATTTTTATAACGAGCTTAGTTCGGCTCGGCTCGGCTCGGTGGGCTGCTGGCTTGGCTCAATTCTCGGTTCGGTTCGTTACTGAATGAGCTGTGAGCTGAGCTGCTCGAGCCATTGACAACCCTAAAACCAGGCCGAGCAGTTTTGAACATGTTTGGCTGGCGCCCTATAACTTTTATTAATTTTCGGTTCGAGCCCTAATAATTTTTTTCCACCGGAACTCAAACCCAGAACCTCGCGAACGATATCAGATACAAACCGCTTACCTTTCATGTTTATACACGGTATAATAATAATAATAATAATAATAATAATAATAATAATAATAATAATAATAATAATATCATTCATAATAATTATATTGTCTATGTAAAATACTTGAAGAGAGTACTTGAAACTACACACAGGATTTGGCTCGATTTGGGTCGTTTTAGCTCGACTGGACTCAAAACTCGACCTGAATTAGAATCGAGTTCCGATTCGAGCTCAAAGATGTCTATTTCGAGTCGAGTTTCGAAAAAAACTCGTTCGAACTTGATCGTGTCCATTCCTAGAATATTGCACATACAAAGTACGTACAGTTTCTAGTTTTAATATTAAATACCATAGAGTACTGATTTACCAAATGGCGCCTCGCATACCGAATCGGCCCACTAATGATTTTCATCCTATGTTTTTTTTTATTTCGTGTGCGTGGGTTTCCATGGAGTTTCCCGTTTTCTCTCACTTTCTTCATTCCACCATTTCACTCTTTTCACATCATCACCGTCTCTTTTAGCCTAGCCGGCATAAAACACAAAGATTTCATTTTGTTTTCGAGCCAGATGATTAGGTACTGTATAATTATAATTGTTAATTTCATATTCTTTGAAAATACGAAGTATTAGTGAAAAATAAAATAGAATTACCGCTGGATTGGTAGACTTAACAGCAGATCTCTCACTCACTTCCTACCTACTCGTCAACTTAAAAAAATCTTGAATTATTCTTTAACATTGTATCTAGAATCCTAAACCTTGGTGGAATCAATATTCCACTCATGTATTTTGTTGAAGCATGTATGCACTGCAAAAATCTATTTAAACAAATGCAAATTTTAGGTGAATATTCCTTGTGGTTCGGTTAATCAGAGATAGTTTACTTCTAAACCTTATGGTGGACAAACACGGTGGATAAACGTATACGAACTTTGATTCGCTCAGCTCAATTAAGCCAAGAAATATATATATATATTACAACGATAACTATTTTATAATCAAGGGATGAACACAACGTCTTCATAAGTAACTATATTGGCCTTATGCAGAGTTTAGTCAAACTCTTTAGTATGACACTACCTAGGTAATCACAGGTCAGAACGACTCTGCATAAGGCCCTATATGTTTTAACATGTGTATATAACGACTCATAAAAAACATTTTTCCTAATTATATTTCATTGCCTTGCGAGCAGTGTTTCTTTCAGAAATATGATAATGTTTCTGGAGCACACTTAGGATTCTGGGAGGGGGTACTGCAGGTACTATTCTATTTATTATTACATTATAGACGTACCGGTATTAGTTTGGTCTCTTCCGGGGGGACACTCTCAGAGCTTCGGGGGGGCAGTGTCCCCTCAAAAACATGTTTGGAGGAAACACTGCTTGCGAGAATATTCCTAAAATAGTTAAAAAACGTTATTTTCTTAATACAGTCCAAATATGTCACGATCCAAATCTATACAAAGGATTCCCTGAATGTATATAAAATTTTATAACAGTTATTATGGATTTTAAACTGAAAAATTGGAACTACAAATTCGGAACTAGAAATATTACTCACTTCGTAAAGTCATTTAAAGAGAAAAATATTTACTTTTCCCTTCTTTCTTTTCTATACAAGAGTTTAAATTTGCGGATGGGAAAAAATCGACATTTATTTCAGTCTAATACACAATAACACATTGAGCAAGGCTATGTAAAAAAACAGTATCACGTAACAGTTTCAACACAATAACTGTGTCTTCATCAGACTTCCACTCCTTCTGGCTGCTGGGAGTTGGTCATCACTTATATATACTGTCCGGAGATCAACTTTTAATTAGGCTCCGCCCCTTCATTAAAAAGTAACACTTGTGTGGCTTTCACTTTCACTTTTTAGCTGCACACGTGTCCAATTAAAAGTTTACTTTTTACCGCTGGATGCGTTCTGGAAAATAAGGATAATTAGAGGACAGAACACATCCAGCGGGTTTTCTAATATGGATTCAGAGGTTCGAAATCACATTCGTCCAACACTTTCTTCTAACAAGGTACATTCACCAAGTGTTCCCTCGGGATTCGTGTAAAATTGATTCAAATGGAAAGTTCTCCGCACCCCAATGTGTATTGTACTAATTTTAGTGGCACATATTGCATATTTATGGGCCTTCATATAATCGGAAATCAACGGACTGCTATAACGCTCAGACACAAAATTCCTATTAGTTTCTCTAGATGAAACTGAAAACGAATAGGGTCATATGCAAAAGAAATTGGATTAAGTACTGCTTCTCTGATACATGTTACCCACCTCGGCCGGCATATTGGATCTGCCATATTGGATTCAACATTCCGTTTTCAAATGAGAATAAGTATAAGTGATACCGGTACATCAAATTCATGTACATTTTTCTCACAAATTCACTGGTGTAGTGAATTTTACCGTAGCTTGTATCGTTTGGAAGGTATTGCATGTTAAATCCCTCCAGATACTTCGCTAATAGACATTGCAGAGTAATATCAGTTACCATGGGCACCCGAAGAAAATTTTCTAGAGGCGTTCAAATACCTGGTTGCTACATTACGTTTAGAATTTTTTTTTTTATTTGTATTAAGAAAATCTTCGGAAATTTAATACATTTTTATTTATTTATTTATTTGTAAAAGGCATACAGGATTACAATCCTACAATAGCCTTATTAACATAGTATTTTAATAAGATACAATTATTCTAAAATAAAATAGACAAGAAAGTAAAATAAAATAAGTAAGCTACAGTCAAAACGAGACAAGATAAAAAAAAATACAAAATACAAATACAGTAAAGGTACAAGAAACAAAAAATAAATGTAAGTATAAGCACTTTCCTGCAAATTGTACATATATTAGTAATGCACTACAAATATTAATTTGAATTCATTATTTCAATTTTAATTCACAAATATTAATTTCAATTCAATACTATTCTATATAAAAGGACATACCAATAATGTTTTAGTTGGTGTTTTATCTCTTGAGTGTACACATTACGAGAAAAATCCATTTCAAAACATTAAGCCAGAGAGCTCCAAATCTATACATAGTTGTTTAATTTTTGCATGAAAATGTGATTCAGTATCAAAAAATATATCACAATATTTCGACACAAAATTATACAGTTTTAAAGTTCTAACAATCGATGAATTTTTGTGTTGAGTAGTTCTTGAAAATGAAACACAAAAGAAGAGATCGTATCTAGGCCTAAGGCCTGGTACATATAAAGAAACCTGAGAGAGTAAAGAAGGACAATCTATTCTATTGTTGAATAGTTTTTTCAGAAAAATCAAGGACAGTACTGATCGGCGAACTCTGAGTGAAGTTAGTCTAAAGTATTCTCTTAGTACAGTATTGGATAAATAATATGGGCAATATCTATTATTAACCTTGTAGTACAGAAACCTTAAAAATGTATTTTGTATATGTTCTATATCATGTATATGTTCTTTATAATATGGATTCCAAATAATAGCTGCATAATCCAATTTACTCCTAATTAAACTATTATAGAGAATTATAGGAATTTCTGGTTTCTTAAAATACTTAGTATTTCTAATTATAAATCCTAGCAACTTGTTTGCATTACTTACTAACTCCTTATAGTGAGTTGTAAACGATAATTTTGTATCAAAATAAATTCCAAGATCTTTAATTGAATTAACTTCCTCGAGTTGATAATTATCAATTGAGTAATTTACTGTAGAATTTTTCTTCCTTGTGTAAGACATAACTTTACATTTGTTTATATTTACAGTAAATGAATTTCTAGCACACCAGGCAAATATGTTATTAATGTCTGACTGTAATATTATTTGGTCATTTTCATTGTTAATTGTTCTATACAATTTTAAGTCATCGGCAAAAAGAAGACACTCAGAGTCCTTGACTACGTCTGGCAAATCATTAATCATAATTAAAAATAACAACGGACCAAGATTAGATCCTTGTGGGATTCCTGAAGTAGCAACGAATTCTTGAGAAACTCTATTATTGAAAGATACAAATAAATGTCTTTTGTTTAAGTAGGAGCAGAAGAACTTCAGTAATTTATTTGAGAAACCAAAATTGTACATCTTTTTTATTAGAATCTCGTGATCTACTCTATCAAATGCTTTTGCAATATCCATATATATTACATCCACACGTCTATTTGCATCTAACTGATCATAAATACATTTTACAAAACTTAATAAATTTGTTATTGTTGATCTTCCAGATACAAAACCATGTTGTAGCTGCGATATTCCCAATTTAATATGTTCATAAATTCTGCCATACAAAATATACTCAAATACTTTAGCTAGCGAATTAATAATAGAAACCGGCCTGTAATTCGAAATTACAGATGAATTTCCTGTTTTTAAAATAGGAGTAACAGTAGATACCTTCCATCTACTTGGGAACTGACATGTTTTCAAAGCCAGATTAAAAATAAACGTTAATTGTGGAGTTATTACTTCAGCACAACCCTTAATAATATATGGCGGAATACCATCTGGACCAGCCGATCTTTTTGGCTTCAACTTTTTCTTAATAGTACTTAGAACTTCTGTACTAGTTATTGACCCAATATTCAGAATATCAAAGTTCAAATCCTGATTTGTTTCAGCAAATTTAATTTCCTCGGCATTATATTTAAAATTAGATTTCACAAGAACTGAGGAAAAATAGTGAGCAAAAGCATTAGTAGCTTCCGGATTTGAATATGAGAGATCTTCTAAAGTATAAAATGTATGTAAGTTACGAGAAGTTTTCAAACTTTTAACATAGTTCCAAAATTGCTTGATATCTTGTTTTATTCCATTTTCTAAATTATTATGATAGGCGCGAAACGCTATTTGAGTACGTCTCTTAATGTCTGACCTCAACTCTCTAAACCTCTTATCATGATATTTAGAATATTTGCGCTTTCTCGCACATTTATCCTTTATTCTTGTGTCTTTAATTAAATCTTTGGTAAACCATGCCGGATATTTTGACTTTGATACATATTTGCATTTTGGAATACATTGGTCGAAACAATTATACAGAGATCTATATAAATAATCCACAGCTTTATCTACATTATTGAACTTATATAGATGTTCCCAATCGTGGTCTCGTATTAGTCTATAAAGTAAAAGGAAATCAGCTCTTTTATAATTGTAATATTCTTTTTTGAATCCTTCTTCTACTCTACGTTCAGTGTTTAGGGAAAACACAAGATTCAGACAAGGGTGGTGAATATCCTCAATAACCAAAGGAAAGCTATCTCTTTCAATTACCATCCTAATGTTACTAAGTACTAAGTCTAATGTTCTATTGTTATCATTCGTCACATTATTGTATGATGTTAAATTTAGCAAACTTGCAAGATTAGCTATTAAGCGACATGAAGTAGAGCCATTCATGAAATTATAATTTGTTCCATTTATTTCACTTAAATTAAAGTCACCTAAGATAATACAGTCTGATGATACGATATCTATATCACTTTCTAGGTAATTAATATAATCCGTATAAATGGTTAACGGACTGGAAGGAGTAATATAAACAACATTTATAAATATAGCTCCTGTTTGAGTGAACAATTTAATAGTCAAAGTTTCACAATTTGATGAATTATAAATAGAGTGAAGTTGAACTCTATAACAAGTTTTTACAGCTATCAGTGTACCACCTCCTCTAACCTTATTTGTTAAAGTAAGAATTCTATCGTTTCGGAATACTTTATATCGCTCATCAAATAATTCACCATCTTTAATGTCTTGCGACAAGGATGTTTCAGTTAGTACTATGAGATCATGTGAACAACCCAGCAAATTCTGAAGAAAATCTGAGGTTTTAGTTCTAAGTCCATTTACATTTTGATAATACACACTTAATTCATTATTACCTATGTTTGTCATTAACATTCTTACAATTTGTCAATATCTTGTTCACAGCTCAAAACAATTACAGGTGAATTTTCATTCTTTCTAATTTTTATGCGGCCCATTTTGTCAACCCATAGAAATTTATAATTCTTATCACGTTGAATGACTTTAGCTTTGGCGAACATAATCCGTCTTGCTGCGGTCAGTGATTGGTTTATGTATATTGGGTTATTCTCAGTCAAACCTAAATGAATGGTAGAAAGATTTCTTTTGACACGCCTTCTTTGCAATAAAGACTCTTTATCAGGTCTGCGCACAAATTTGACTATTATACCCTGAGTTGGTCTATTATTTACTTTCGGTAATCTATGACATGCGTCAATCATACTCTCATTAATTTCAAAATCCAAAGCTTTGCCTACATCAATTACTTTTTGTACCACATTCTCGTTTGGTGTTACTGGAACCCCGTATATTTCTAGCGTATTAGACCTAGAATACTGTTCAATTTCGTCATTTTTCAAACTAAGTACACTAATTTCTTTCTTAAGTCGAGCATTTTCATTTATTAGGTTATCAATTTGAATTTGTTGGTTTTGAATGATCTGTTGTTGATTCAAAATTAATTTATTATTGTCTGCGAGCTTTTCATGACAGTTTTCAAGAGATTTACCCAAATCATCTTCTATTTTCTTTAAACTTTTTAGTATATCTTCCTTAAAATGATCAAGCAAGATTGTTAAGTCTTCTTTTGATAATACATCCATCTTAGTCTTTTCCGTATTCACCTCGCTATCAGACATTTCACTACTTGGTCTACGTTTTGACATACAAACATTGCACAACCACGGTTTTTCACTTTTATGCAAATTCACACAGCCAGTATGAAAGGAGGTATGACACTCTTTACAATTTATTTTATTTTTAGCAGTTCTTGAGATGGGGCAGGAGCACTTTCCACAAACACTCATAATGAATTTCGAGGCATTTAAGTCCTCATTTCAATCCGATTTGCGTCAACGCAAAACAAAATTCACAAATTATTTCGCAGTAGACTGCATAATAGCTATAATTTGATCTTATATTTTGCGTTGCATTACCATATATAAAATCTACGGAAACCGCTATATAAGTAGTTTTGGATAGGACTCTTAGTTCAGTTAGTACTGGTATCACTGTTTTTAACCGATAATATTTTGTTTCCTTTGATAATTTCATTGAAACAGATTCCAACCCTGTCTCATTTTTTCTTGTAAAAGAACTTGAAATAGAGGAAGCAAAATATAGTATTTTTGAACATTGTAACACTGTATTTGTTGAGATATTAACTCAGATGCATTACACATGCATTTAAATTGTCTGATATATGCGATTTGAGTATATCCATGCCTTAAATCCTTGTGACTTACATGAAAAAGCAGGACAGCATTCCTAGGTTGTTTACACTCAATCCAGGATGGGAAAAAAATTAAAAAAAATAAAAAATAAAAAAAAACTGGGTTAGTTACATGTAAGTGTTTCATGAGCCTGTGGGGGTTTCGGGCCCCACTCTGCCCTCCCCTTCGGGTGCCCATGTCAGTTACGATTACGTTTTTGATGCTGACAAATCAAAACAATTTCTAACTGGAAAAATACTGTAGGTATAAACGAACTTCATTGGTGTTATAATCTTGTTACATTTCTGTAAGTGATTGTTATACTCCAGATATGGCCAGATTTATGTGAAGACTTATCATTTCCGTATTGACGTCTGTGTTCATGTTCATTGTTCATGAATTTGATGTATCACTTACACCTATTCTCATTTGAAAAACCGAAAGTTGAATCCAATATGTCGAATCTAAAATGGCCGCCGGGGTGGCTAATATGTGTCAGAGAAGCAGTACTTGATCCAATTTGTTTTTGCATATGCCCACATTCATGTCCAGTTACATCTAAAGAAACTAAAAGCAAATTTGTGTTCGAGCGTTATACCGTAGTAGTGTATGATTGAATTCCGGATATATGAAGACTCATAAATATGCCAATTACCGTATAGGCCCTAAAATTAGTACAATACACATTGAGCCGCGGCGAACTTGTCATTTAAATCAATTTTACAGGACATTTCGCGAATGCACCTTGTAAGTCTAAGGAGGGATAGGTATGTAATTAGACAAAATTCGTAATTAAGTGACTTGTAAATACGAACAAGAGATAACAAAGGAAGTTGTTTTGCAATATGAATCTGTATTAAAAGTTACGTAAGTAAATAAATAACTTATTGTTTTACTTTAGATGTTATTTTTAGTTACTTTTTTTAATACACAAAAGTATTTGCAATTAACAGTACCAAGGTAAATGTACTACTTACGCTTCACATATAATTTAGAAACGCAATCATCTACAGAAATTTGAAAACAACTGATACTATAAGAGATGTAATATTGTATGAGATTCTAGCAGAAAAGAAATAATAAAAAACTCTGGAAGTCAATGTTCTCTCTTAATAAGATATTTATGTACAAGCAAAGATACTTCGTCGTAATTATTAATATATTTTCCTGTAGCTGTATCATCACCAGGAAGGAGAAAGAAGTAAATGGAAAACAGGTTTATTTAAAATTTAATCGCTAGAGGGCACACCACGTCATTTTTTTTCTTTCTTTCTATTTCCTCGTTTTACTAACGAAGACCTCTGTTTCAGACGCAAATGCGAAGTTTCTCTTCACATTTTTTCTTTCTTTTTTCTTTTTCTTTTTCTTTCTTTCTTTTTTTCTTTTTTCTTTTTTTTTTTGAAGAAGAGAAACTTTTTATTATTATTATTTCAGGAGTTTTTAAAATATTCTAAGTTTCTACACCTCACTGGTTCTGTTTTTTAAATCATTTTCTCAGCTCTCATCAATTCTTCAAGTAATACCTTCTCTTAGCATACGAAGATTTCAAGGTATATAATGTGATGCATAAGTCGATGGCAAATTTGGTCGCCAGATCTAAACACAGTTAGGTTTCGTTTTCACCATAATTAAGGATGAATGTAGTTTCCTCGTTTACCGCACCACCGATAGATGTCTCTTTCTCTCTTCTCGTCTTCGTGTGTCTCTCTCACTCATAACGTTGTGGAGGCGTGTGAGTTTTTTCCAGCATTAATAAAAGAAAACCTCGTTAAGTTTTAACGAGACGATAATGAGTTTCTGCCCGTACGCTTTCTCATTCTAACGTTCTTCTAAGAAAATAAAAAAAAGACCAGTTTGTCTCCTGTAGCATGCGATATTTACTTCCTTCACCGCTAATCATTCTAGCTTCGCTTGGAATCTTCTACATTTATGTAAATACTCGTTCTGTCAAGATGTAATGAATAACACATGAGAAGGGTGAATATTCTTGTGAAAATAGATACTTTTGGTTTCCTGGATTTGTTTACTATAGTGGCGACCGGTGAGCTGTGATGTCGGGTTTTGCAGTAACAAAAAAATCAGACAGAAAGTTGAAATTGGACTCATTAGCTAACCCAGTGGTTTTCAACCGATGTGTTGCGACACACTGGTGTGTCACTCAGTCCTCAAAGGTGTGTCGCGAAATTTTAGAATGTAAAAATCATAAAGAACTTACTAATAATTAGTTAAAATCGAGACAGACCGTACCAGTCAACACCTACAGCGGTAGCAAGAATGCTTAGTGCTATATAGAGTCATTATAAAAACTAATTGGTTTCAATATTATAATAATATTTGAGTTTTATGTCCCACGGTTATGCAGGTTAGACTAAAGGAGACGGTGATGATGAGTAATGAATGAAATGGTGGAATGAAGACAGTGGGAGGAAACGGGAGAATCCCGAGAAAACCCACGCACACGGTGTTTGTCCACCACAAAATTCACTTGGCGGCGGCTGGGATTGAACCCGGGACCTCAAGCACCAGAGGGGAACGCTCTACCATTGAGCCACCGCCACCCCATTATTATAATAAGTTTTATTATTGTTATTATCATTATTTATAATCAGTAAAGTGTGTCACCAGTCAGAAAAGGTTGAAAACCACTGAACTAAGCAATAGAACTGTGACTAAACACTAACATGTGAAAATAAATAATATTTGTAATAAATAAATAAATTGAACACATTTTATTCATGGGTTCTCTGCGGAATTTTGCAGTAATGAAGAACTATATTGATCTGGCAGAAAGCCCATTCCTATCATGAGTCCTGGACCTGGATAAAATCGTCGTCTAAGTAACAATAATTTAAAAATGTGAAACACAGGCTGACAGTTGTCCATTCTTATTTATTTTGCAGAGTTTATATAGCTTATATGTGGCAGCTAGTGCAATGAAACGTTCAACTTGTGTGCTGCACAATATATTTATACAAAACTTGAAATTTATTTTTTGTTTTTTTTATTTATGTTGTCGACCTATAGTGTTGTAAGTGTTTGAAGTTTTGGGAACATAGCAGGGCTAGTGTGAATGTGCGAGCTGCGCAATTTTGTTTTCGTTGAGCTACTAAATGTATGGGTAAGAGATGTCGCTACCTGCATTAAGAATTAATATTGTGTCAACTTTGGACAAATCGAAGGTATTGGTTAAAGTAAACCTGGGCGTAAATTTAGATTGGTTGGGTAAGTGCAGATAATATTGTTGGTAAAAAGAAAAAGGTGAAGATCGAGACACGTGGAAGAAACATTTCCAGACCCCGAAACCAAAAGAAGAAAGAAAACCCTTCATTAGTTCCAGGACCTGACAATAGATGAGTATTCTCATACATGGCCATATTTGTTGGATCTCTTCCCCTCATGAACTATATCAAAGACTCGTCATCTACGAAAGGTATGCTCTCTGACTTGCTTATCGTATCAAACTACCAGCACCGACTGCCGACCAGCGTTGCCAGATCTAGCATAATGATGCTAGATCTAGCATAATTTGCATGTCTTTAGCATCTAGCATCTTGCTTTTAGCATCCTGCCCAAATCTAGCATAATTTCAGCAAGTTTATCAAAAAGCCGTAAAACCTGGAGATGAGAAAGAAGGTCGTGGGAAGAAAAAGAACGGCAGAAATGTATCCTCTTCCATTGATTCATACAGTCGGTAAACCATACAGGCAGTCTTATTTTCCGAAGTAAGTTAGAAACGGCTTTGGGCTTTTTTTTTTTTTTTTTGGCCCCACCCAGGGTTTTCTAATCCTTTAACTGCGAGGCATGGGCGGAGCTATGGAGGCCATTCTCCCCCCAACTTTTTGACACCTTCACCATCTTTATTTCTGACTTCATGACCATCTTTATTCCTGAAATGAAAGGTCCGAGACCGACCAAAAAATCTCCCTCCCCCCTCCTCCCGCCACCAGCAGACAATTACCAACTCCGCTTATGCTGCGAAGTAATTTTCTTTCAAAATATGTAAACAAACACTTTGCATTCATTTATACGATATATACGCCATTGAGTCTGGCAATGAATGCACTAGTTTAGTTGAGTTAAAGCTTAGGTGCGTGAAGTATTGAGTTCTATCCACGCATTCTTGCGCTCTGCGTATTTTAAGTTACGTTATCGTATCTCAACTTCGTTTTTTTTTTCTTTCCTTCTTTTAAAACTCCTGAATTAGTAGCATAATTTGACCGAATCTAGCATAATTTCGATCAGGTTTTGGAATAATTCCGAGCTGTGAGTCTGGCAACGCTGCTGCCGATCTCTATCGCCGAATCAACTTTCCAACAATATTTCCACACTTAGAAACACTTCGCACTATATATGTTACAAAAGTCATTGCAGAAGGAAATCCGATATTCCTAGACACCTTAAAACAGGACATAATACATGATACGCCCCCACGTCACCAACCCACTCCTCTACAACATCTTCTCACTCTATACCATAACACTCTAGACGACGATGACCCTCAAAAGGCCGACTTTGCCATCTACCATCCACCTCCTCTTAGTCCATGCATTTATCCATCTCTGCACTAGTGTTCCATCAATGTTGCAAGCAGCGTGCTTCATCTGTCTTCATCAGCCCTGTGACGCCCCAGGGCAGAAGATAACCAATCACTCGTCCATACTAACATTACCCTTGTGTTTGTGACGTCCACTTGCACTTCACCTCATCTCTCATTTTAAAAAATAAAAATAAAAATAAAATAAAATAAAATAAAATAAATAAATAAATAAATAAGATGCCCACAAATAAGACTGAAATAAAATGAAATAAAATAATGCTCCAAACCCTCAATGCCCCCTATAAATAAAGAAAATTCCCCATACCTATAATCCTCGTCCCGAAGAAAGGGCGTAACCCTTTGACCGGCTTAACCCTTAGAAAAAAGACAATAGCTAGAATGCTTAAGTTTTAACAATTTCGATCATTTAATAATGAAAGGGAGACGATTTGTGATGTTAACATCAAGAATTGTTAAGACTTCAGCCTATTAATACAGTGTGTTTCGAAACATCGGCCGCGTTTGGGAGGTGATTCCTGACTAAGATAAAACTACAAGTATAGACCAACCTGGGTAGCAAATACTTCCTTTCGAAGTTATAGGCTGCCGAAAACATGAAAAATGAACTTTAAAGATCCACAGCTCCAGGCCAGTATGAAAGCGGTCTAGGGGGCCGCCCCCCATAAAATTTTGCGGCCCCCTAAAATGTTCACGGTAGGCTTGCAAATGAACTATAATATGGTTGGATCTGGCTACCCTAACTTCAGCCACCCCCTTCTACATCTTTGATCAGGCTACCGGCCTGCATAGCTCCGAAACTATGGGACCTACCATAGTCGGCTCGAGACTTCCCTTAGAAACTAATATATTCGCTATCCAAAATTGCATGTTTTAGAATCCTAAGGTACTCACGAAACAATTTTTATAGAGGGAGTTTAGGTACGGGAATATAATTTGAAGTCCTCACCAAACTACCTCTATAAAAATTGTTGAAGAAGTAACGCAGAATTGTGAAACTTGAATATTTGGAATAGAGCATATACTAGTTTCTAACTGTAGTCTTGACCCGACTACCGCAGGTTCCATAGTTTTTGAGCTGTGGACCTTTAAATTTCATTTTTTTTTTAAATGTTTCGAGCAGCCAGTAGCTTCGAAAGGAAGCATTTGTGCAAACTGTCTATACTTTCTGTCTTGATATCAGAAACCACTTCCCAAACATCCTGTATTTTGAAACACCCTGTATTTTATGATTAGACTGCCTTTCGGTGTGAAGAGCGCACAGAGAACGGTATGAGACTTCGGCAGAGATTCCGTACTATAATTCCCTTTCAGGCTTTTACGGTAAATATTTTATGTTCTCGACATCATTTGTTTCTTTTTTACCGCGTTGGGGGCTGTGATCGAAGGTTTTAAAGTTGCAAAACGTTACTAGTGTTGCACAAGAGACGAGACGAGCAACGGCATGCAACTTACAATAGAGTCTACACTTTGTTTTGGAGTAGTACAAGTTGCAGTCAACGGAGACTACAGCGACACCAGGGATAATATCACGACGAGGGAACAGTAGCCCACCGCCTCCCGGAACGAAGCAGTCACCAGTCACCGTGATTGGTTAAATCCCCGTTTTGGGCGTGCACTGGAGCCTAGGAAGTACCTACCCTACCGCAAAGCATTAGCTTGCAGTGCAGCTAACGATCTCTTTTCGTTCTGGCTTGCAGTGGAGCCTTGTGGGAGACTTTACCTCTCTTTCTACTTCCAGTAGAGCAGGAGAGGATCCTAAAATCACAACCCGGCCTGGCTTCCAGTGGAGAATTGTCGGGAACCTACCCTTCTCTGCTTGCAATGGAGCAGGGGTGTCCTATATCTCTTCACGTAGTTCGCTTTCCAAGGCCGGTGGTTGAAGAGACTCTATACCTAACGTATGTTACAGACATTTACATTATTGTACTATACTTGTAGAATACTGCTTATAGTGTATTTTATAATAAAACCGACAGTGGGAAACGATTCCAGACTATAATTAGCTCTACCAAAGCTTTACATTGCCCTATGGAGAGGGAACGTTGCAATAAAGAAAAAAATATGTCCTGATCTCTTTCTTAATTTCATTTGAAAGTTATCAGAATTCTTACGCGTCGCGAGAGATCCACGAACATAACATTTAAACCATATGTAATGAAAAATAACACAATGGTTTTGAATACAGATTATAAAAAAAAAAAAAAAAAAAAAAAAGATTTAACGGAATGCTGTTTGCGCTCAGCGGTAACTCTCATACTCTACATGATAAGTTTTATAAATTAAATCTTTTGAATTTTGGTATATTTCTTAAGAGAAACGTGTAGCTTTATTTTCTGTCATTCACACGCCTCTATGCTTTGATAGAACTTGCATTTATCTTTCAGTGCAATACTTTGACACACACACACAACGAAAAAGCACGAAAAATATAAATTTGGTGTTACAATTGAATTAGAAGCCTGATATATATTGCAATATCGCATCATATTTATAAACATAAGATGTGTTTCTCCACGAGAATCATCAAGCAGACGACAGACGCAGTCTACGAAGAAGTACGAGAAGGACACGGAGAGTCACGAAGAGACCACTATAACTCCTCCAAATTCGTCTATAAAACAGCATGTCAAGGGGCAGAAGGCACCATTTCCAGCTGATCACTCCTACCTTTCTCTTCGTGCTGCTCTGGGCATTGATATAATCCACTTCCGCGCTGCTTCGGGCAGAAAGTCCTTTTCCGTCTTCGCGGCGAACTGGACAGGAGGTCCAAACTCATAGAAAAAGGACTATTGTTAGAGATACCTACTCATTTATAGTGCAGTGTACATAAACTTTGTAAAAAACACTTTTATAATAAAAGGCGAGGGGGAAAAAACGTGTACCGTCTCTACCACGCATTACAATATGTTCTTCAAGTATATGGCACTGTTACGTCATCTTCGGGTCATCAAATCTGACTGCTCTGGGGAAATGTCACGTCTTCAGAACTATTGAACACTCGAAACAAACGTGAATTGAGAAGTCTACCCATTGGATTAGGGGGATCGTATATCCCCATTCAGTAAGGTAAAGAGAACAGACGGTATAAGTAGCCTGCCACAGGCCATGAAGTTCCTAATTAGTATTACAATGTTAAGTTAATACAGCACTTCAGAGAGCTTCTACTGGGAATTAAACACAGAATTCTATATTTACTGCTCAGTTATGCTTGTTACTACAACAAAAATTGCTAAAGGTTGATACAAGTGAAGAGTGAGAGATTTTAAATAGGGTCCTTTACTTCAGTATAAATACTACTGATGCGTTCGTTGATTATATTTTTACGTTCCTGTCTTAGTTACAGTATTTGAATATTTGTGTATACACCACTCCTGCATTGACTGCAAGTAGGAATGTACATATATATATATCACAGCACCCATGGCCATAACGAGGCAGCGACTCCTAATATCCTTAACAGTTGTTGGCCCGTTGCCCAATGCCCTTGGGAGCCTCACCAAAAAGGATGATTAGTAGGGTAGGGAACGGACACATAATGGATGTCTTCTTCGCGTAATAGAAAGCTTTTGGGACAGGCTAAACTATCCCGAAATTTCCTCCCTCTCCCCCTCTCTCTCTTTCTCTCTCTCTAGCTTTTGTTTCAGGACTTTATCTTGTTTCCTCCGGCCTTTTATCTGTTTTTTTTTTTTTTACTTGATTTCCTTTGCTTTTGTTTAACTCCCCCTTGTGGTGGACAGACAAAGTTGGTGACAGTCAGAAGTCCTTTTTCTTGTTTTTTTTGACAAAGACAGTGTGGGACATTTGTGACCTAACGTAGCAAGTATTACAGCTTTTCTTTCCGCATGAAATTGAGTTATTGTCTCTTTAAAAACCAGAGTACTTTGTAATTACTTATTGCTTTTATTATTCATTACTAGCATAATCCTCGCTCTTCGTAAAAGAAGTCGCTAAACATATGGAATAACAAGATATGGGCATCTTACTATAATAATTGGAAAACTCGTTTTTCTTCTAACTTCTTTTGTTCCCGTAGATCGAACATTAAAAAAACGTCGATATGCATCTTTAATTATATATTAAATATCAAATTTTATGTAACTTATTTTCAATGACCGTTTCTTTTTACGGGAAGAATATGTTTCATTTTGGATATAAAGGGCACCAAAACTGTCATCAGTCAACTTAGGGACTCCAAAAACTATGAATTCGATACGAATATCGGTCATTTTCAATTATTTTACATGTCAGGAGAAAATATTCAAATATTCACTGTCACTCCTGCTGGCTCCCGCCGGAAATTGTTGGAATGTTGAAAGAAAAAGATTACTATAGAAAACACAAGCATATTTAAGTTTATAATATGAATAAATTTAGAGAATTACATTAACGAGCTAAAACTGTTATTAATAGGGCTTACAAACTATATATACGAAAATCTGAAAATGATCTACAGAGTAACTTTAAATGTTTTTGGAATTACTTTAAGAGTAAAAGAAGTAGTACTTTACAAGTTAGTCATATGATATATAACAATCAAATACTTACGATTCTGCTATTGCCAATCATTTTGCTCAATATTTCAAAAGTGTTTACTCTTCATGTCGTCCAAATTATGATGGATATTATTCTCCCATCTCAAACGTGCCAAACTGTCTAGTACTCAATTCCATTTCTGAACAGGATTATGTAAATGCCATTAACAAGTTAAAATCATCTAAATTCTCTGGTCCCGGTTTAGTTCCTACATACATTGTTAAGGGTTGTGGAGAGCTTTTGTAGATACCTCTATATCACATCTATAATATCATATTAAAAACTTTTGTCTATCCAGATGTTTGGAAAATTAGCAAGGTTCGTCCTATATTTAAGAAGGGTAATCCTGTAGCAATAGAAAATTGGAGAAAAATGGGAGAAACATAGCCAAGAACGCAGTTAACTATACGCCAGATGAATTGAACATTTTTTTCTGTCAAAGCCATATGATACCAGCCTCCATGAAACTGCAAACAATGAATAATATTGTAGCCTCGGAAATTAACTCTATGTTCTCGTTTTCTCACGTACAGCCTGCACATGTTTTAAAAGCGATCCAAAGAATTAAATCTAAAGCCACTGGTACAGATGATATTTTAATAACCATGATTAGGAAAATCCTACCGCATGTACTTAATCCTATCACTGACATTTTTAATAACTCTCTTGCCACAGGTACTTTTCCCACAGTATGGAAACTCGCTAAGGTCCGCCCACTTCCAAAAAAGAACAACGCTGATAATATTGCAGACTATCGTCCTATCAGTGTCCTTCCCGTGCTTTCAAAAATTTTTGAATATATTGTAAATGATCAAATTCGGGAATACTTAACAACAAATAATTTATTGGATACATTTCAATCTGGTTTTCGAAGTAATCATAGCACATGCACTGCACTAGTAAACGTAACGGAGGATATAAGATGGGCTATTGATAACAGAAAACTGACGCTCCTTACCCTACTTGACTATAGTAAGGCATTTCAAACGATTGATTCTGACATATTACTTCAGAAATTATCATTATTGTTTAATTTTTCTGAACCAGTGGTTAAATGGTTTCATTCTTACCTTCACGAACGCAAACAAAGAGTAGTGATCAATCAGGATCACATATCGACATGGCATTGTATCAACAGTGGAGTGCCGCAGGGTAGCGTACTAGGTCCCCTTCTCTTTGCCCTTTACATTAATGATCTCCCTAAAATTCTCACATATTGTAAATACCACATTTACGCTGATGATTTTCAGTTATATGCTTCTTTTCCCCAACAAGATATTAATAATGCGATTGAGAAAATAAATACCGAGTTAAACAAAATCAGTGACTGGTCTACGGCTCATGGGTTAAAATTAAATGCAACAAAATCGCAGTGCATCTTAATTGGCTCCCAAAGAATTCTTTCTTCTATTAATATCTATCAGCTCCCAAATATAAAATTGTCCAATACTGTTATTCCATTCTCTACAACTGTCAAAAATTTGGGAGTCATACTAAATCAACATCTCTCCTGGTCAGATCAAATAAATGGAGTTTGTAAGAGAGCATTTGGTGCCCCGCATACGTTAAATCGACTAAGAAATTTCTTACCAATATCTTTGAAGATCAAACTTGTCAAGGTACTGGTGTTCCCACATCTTGACTATTGCGACTCAGTCTATTCTGATCTGACCGAAAATCAAAGGGCTTGCAAAGAGTGCAAAATGCCTGCATTAGATTTATTTTCAATATAACTTACAGGGAACATCTCACATCTTTTTATAAAAAACTGTCATGGCTGACGGTAGCTGGAAGAAGAAATTTACATAATCTTACCCTATTGTACAAAATACTGACTACGTCAGAACCATCGTATCTAGCCCGTAGATTTTTATATTTATCTGACTTTCATACTAGAAGCACAAAATCACAAGATAATTTCTTGCTCTCCATACCCAGTCACAATTCTGATTCATACTCAAAATCCTTCACAGTAAGTACTACACGCCTCTGGAACAGTTTACCTCAATTAACACACAACGTTTCCACAGTTGCCAAATTTAAAAAATCTGTAAATTCCCTTCTCTTAAGTAAAAATAAGGATACTGGTAGCACATGAGGCATCTTCGTTTTACCAGACTATTAATAACCCACATATGAACACACAACCAATAGGTAATCTATGCTAATTTGTACAGCTTATATATTCATACTTCTTTTACCGCTATAGGCAATATGCAATTTAGGTTTTCTCCATGTTATTTTGTTTCCTCTATTGTATGTTATTTTCAATTTTTGTTTTTGAAGTGTTTAACCATTTTTTTATTTTAAGTAGTATATTCTCTTTTTATGTGATTCAGTACTTTTCTTATTGTAATTGTTAATATTTTCTATATATTGGTGCTTTTTTTAAAAAAAATACATAATGTATGCACGTGGTTAAGTGCTCGGAGAAGGCTGCAGAGCCTTAACTTCGCCACGTAAAAGAAGTCATAAATAAATAAATAAATAAATAAATAAAATTATAGACCAATCTCACTAATTTCTACAATAGCTAAAGTTTTTGAACACGTCCTTTATAGTAAAATTTTCAATCATGTTAAGCCGTATACACTATGTGATCAAAAGTATCAGGACACCTAGCTGAAAATGACTTACAAGTTCGTGGCGCACTCCATCGGTACTGCTGGAATTCAATATGGTGTTGGCCCACCCTTAGCCCTGATGACAGCTTTCACTCTCGCAGGCATACTTTCAATCAGGTGCTGGAAGGTTTCTTGGGGAATAGCAGCCCATTCTTCACGGAGTGCTGAACTGAGGAGAGATATCGATGTAGGTCGATGAGGCCTGGTACGAAGTCGGCGTTCCAAAACATCCCAAAGGTGTTCTATAGGATTCAAGTCAGGACTCTGTGCAGGCCAGTCCATTACAGCGAAGTTATGGTCATGTAACCACTCCGCCACAGACCGTGCAGTATGAACAGGTGCTCGATCGTGTTGAAAGATGCAATCGCTATCCCAACAGTGGGAAGCAAGAAGGTGCTTAAAACATCAATGTAGGCCTGCGCTGTGAGAGTGCCACGCAAAACAACAAGGGGTGCAAGCCCCCTCCAAGAAAAGCACGACCACACCTTAACACCACTACCTCCGAATTTTACTGCAGTGTCCGGCAGTACACACGCTGACAGATTACGTTCACCAGGCATTAGCCATACCCACACCCTGCCATCGGATCGCCACATTGTGTACCGTGATTCGTTACTCCACACAACGTTTTTCCACTGTTCAATCGTCCAATGTTTACGCTCCTTACACCAAGCGAGGTGTCGTTTGGCATTTACCTGCGTGATGTGTGGCTTATGAACAGCCGTTCGACCATGAAATCCAAGTTTTCTCACCTCAGGCCTAACTGTATAGTACTTGGAGTGGATCCTGATGCACTTTGAAATTCCTGTGTGATTTTCTGGATAGATGTCTGCCTATTACATTTTACGACCCTCTTCAACTGTTGGCGGTCTCTGTCAGTCAACAGACGAGGTCGGCCTGTACGCTTTTGTGCTGTACGTGTCCCTTCACTTTTCCACTTCACTATCACATTAGACACAGTGCACCTAGGCATGTTTAGGAGTGTGGAAATCTCGCGTAGAGACTTCTGACACAACTGACACCCAATCACCTGACCACGTTCGAAGTCCGTGTGTTCCGCGGAGCGCCCCATTCTGCTTTCTCACGATGTCTAAGGACTACTGAGACCGCTGATAATGAGTACCTGGGAGTAGGTGGCAGCACAATGCACCTAATATGAAAAACATATTTTGGGGGGATGTCCGGATACTAATGATCACACAGTGTATGTATATCAATATATCAAAATGGTTTTTATTCCCGGAGATCAACAGTTATAATCTTGTTACTTTTGTTCAATATATATTCGATGCCCTCAATAACAATAATTCAGTTGAAGAATTTATACAGATTTTTCAAAAGCTTTCGACAAATTGGATCACAATATTTTAATTATGAAATTGCAAAGTTTCGGTTTTTCAAAACAATTCTTTTGATTTCATCTTACCTAAAACACACAAAAAAGAATATGTGGTTTTCAATAACAGAGATCTGCTTTCTTTGATGTTTATTCAGGCGTGTCGCAAGGATCTAACCTAGCACCTTTATTTTTTGTATTATTTATCAATGGTTTGCCGTCTGTTCTCAAGTACTCAAATTGTTTATTGTACGCCGATGATATTAAACTGTATAGACAAGTAAGACAGGCTAATGATCTTAGGAAGCTACAAGATGATTCAAATAGTTGTTACCAATTGAGTCTTAAAAATAAACTGCATTTCAATATCAATAATAAATTATCTTTTAATGTACACATACCAAACTCTTCTGAGTATTTTTTGTTGTTGGTCATTGGCAACTAGACGTGATCACTCACAGCTAAGTTTTCTTTACAAATTACTGAATGGAATTGTCGAGGTTCAGAATGTCTAAAGCTATTAAGTTTTAATACAAAATTATGGATATTATGGATATTTGGATAGGACACATAGTAGTCCCTAAGTAAAGTCTTGACCCAACTACTTTAGGTCCCATAGTTTTCGAGCTATGGACCTTTAATGTTCACTTTTTTCATGTTTTCAGCAGCCTATAATTCCGAAAGGAAGCATGTGTGCACCCAGGTTGGTCTATACTTTTTTGTTTTATCTTGGTGTCAGGAATCACCTCCCAAACGTTGTCGGTGTTGTTTTGAAACACCCTGTATACTCACAAAACATATATAGAGATTCAGATTAATTTATAGTCTTATTTGTTCATTAAAACGTGAAGTGATAGAAATGAAACATTTTTGGATCTACCTTGATCACTATAGAGCAAACACGGTAATAGGCACCAAGAAATTGTTTCTATCACTTCACGAAAACATTTCACTTTTCTATTTAAACCGGAACTGGTAGAAATCCACTGCAACTTCCGGTTTCAATATTGATCGGCATTGAGCAGAAATAATAAGAGATAACGTGAAATGTTTTTTAAGAATCAATTTATCGTTCTAAATATAGTTTTCATCTATTCTCTTAATAATTTTTTAAAACCGGAAGTGGCAGAAATGAACCACTTCCGGTTTTAACGTTGATTCCTATTGAGGAAAAAACAGTAATAGAAAGCGAGGACCGGTTTTCTGCAATCAATTAAATGTGCCAACAATGTATCTATCTCCACTCCAATCCCTCTACTAAATCCGAAAAATATTAGAAATCCACCACCACGTTCGGTTTCAATATTATTTAAGAAAATGTCACGTTACACAAACCAAACTCCTTGACGTGATGTACACTTGACATTGCTATTTGTTTTGGGAACACATTTTGTTTGTTTGACGTGACGCAAAATTTAATATAGAGCTCTGTAAAACATATTCTTTAATTAATAAAATTATGATAAATTTTGTGATGAGTTTTGACATTATTGAAATTGTAATGGACCAGCCTGGTCTCCATTACAGTACAAGATTATTTAGGGCATATTAGTTACTGTTAATATTGTATTCATGCCATTATTTCTGTTATTTTGTTATATAAGTTAATGTTGGATTATATTTAATCTGCGCCACCGGTGTATTGGCGTTAATGTCCGAGAAATTATAGCCAGTTATCTTCGTTTTTCTCTGTTAAATTGATATTTTCTGTTGTTTATATTATTAGTGATTGAAATAGAAATAACTATGTATATAGTAGTGTTGATCAAGAGAAGAAAACATGAATTTGTTGTATTAGTTTAAATAGTCTGGAATCCGTGAGGATTCCGTAACTGGAATGTCTTCTCTCCTGTTTATAAATAATATCTTTCACACCAGGATGAATAGAACATCTTAGAAGTTAATAACAAATAACAATTCGGATGCCTGTACAGATATGATAGTGTAGTCGTTTTATTATTATTGTGTATGCCATTTCAAATAATTAGGTTTGCTTCCTGTGATTAAATGATCATACTTCTGCTATTACAAAACTGAGTCACTAAAAGTAATATAAATGTTATTAATATACATATATGTGATGAAACACGACGATTTAAAAGGACTAAATATGCATTGGAATACGAAGATATTAGTAAATAAATGTTAATTATGTGTATTGGTGGATGAAACAGGAATGCTATTACGTACATAACTCACATGTTAATGAATTTGGATATATGGATGTGTACACTATCATAATCACACTGGCATAACCGTCTTGATTGTAACCGATATGATGAGACGACAACTGTTTGTTTGTTATATACAGTAACAATTAAAACTAGTCAACATTCTACAGTTGTGTTTAATTCCTATTCTCATCTTATGGAACGCATTGTGTATTTATTCCTGATGTGTTTATGTCCTGTTTCTTTCCTTGTAAGCCTGTCCTACGTTGGCAACGAATCAGCACTCGGAAGTCCGATGCTTTAATGTTTATCTCAACTGTTATTGTGGGATTGCCTGCGCCGTACCAGAACGGTGTAAGAAAGGGCACTACAAAATTGGCGACCGTTTATCCAGGATACAGTAAAGTTTGGTATTACTGAAGCACGACGTGGTGAGTAGGTAACAAGAAGAGAAACATGAGAGGCTACATACATGAGAAGATGACCAGATGCGGATGAATCACTGGATTTTCGACAATATGAAAATAATGGAAGCAAATAGTGAGAAGGAAGACTTAGGCAAGGATTGGCAATATGCCTGCTGTATAAAAAGAAAAGTATCACCTAAGGAAGGACGCAAAATAGTGGCTTCAATTATATGTGAAAAATGTAAATGTTATTATCACTTTAGGTGTATTAACATGACATTTGAAAGCTATGTACAAATGAGTTTCGCCGGAGAAATTTGGATTTGCGACTACTGCCGAAGTAAACAGAAGGTATCTAGCTTGCGAGAATACGCATCACGGCTGAATCTAGAAGCCACAAGGAAAGAACCACAGCCAACATATACCCGAAAGGCAGCTGTGTATGTTAACGCTTTGGATGAAACTAAAGACAGGATCAAAACTGAAACGAGTTCTCAACTGAGTGTGATGAAGTGTCTTCGCGAAGAGAATAATCGTTTACAACAGAACCTTCAAGACTGTTTACTCTCTCTGGACGAACAGAAAACAAAGTCTGAAGAGATGAAGAAAAGAATGAGTGATATGGAAGCAGACCAATATTCTATCATGAACAGATTAAAACAAAAGGACAGAGAAATAGCTGAAAAGGTGAAAACTATTACAGCTCTTGAAGAACGGACTCAAACTTGTAAGTGTTTCACTTTTAATGCTAAAGTGACGGAGCTGGAATCAAAATTAGCAAAAGCAGCAAATGCACATCAATCTTTGTTGGATCGAATCAGATCTTATGAGGAGTGTGTAGCGGATTTTAAAAGTATTATTGGTGCTAAAGACAGTGAACTTAGTATGCTTAGTGAAAAATTAACTAAATGCCAGCGACTTCTCGAAGTCGAACAAGCACAACAGTGTGAGCTAAAACATAAAACTGAAATGTGTACGGATAGAGTGAATGAGTTACTGTCGTCAGTGAATAATTACGAACAAGAGATTGAAACGTTACATGCAGATAAAAACACTCTGGAAAACAGATGTAACGCTCTTGAAGAAGCTAACTACAATATGGCCTCACAGCACAAATGTGAGATGAATCTTTGCTAACACGAATGAAGAATTTGGAATCCCTTGTGCAAGAAAAGGATGAAAAGATTCAGAGCCTTGAAAATAATTTAGAAGAACAGAGAAAACAGTTTGAAAAGAATCAGCAGCTTCAAGAAAATTTGCATGCGGAAGTTAAGGAGCTACGAAATACTCTACATGAAAAGGAAAATACGATACATAAAGAAATGTCTGAGAAGGAAAATGAGATAATTTCATTACAACATGCACTAAAGGAAATGCTTTCTCAAAAATCAAAAGAAAAAGAAGAAAGGAATGCAGAGATTAATATGTATTCTAAAAAATTGAATCGTGCCGAAGTTGTTATACGTGATAATTTTATTGCTATAAAGGAAAAAGATGCTGAAATTGATAAGCTGCAAATACAGCTTAAAGGTTATGAGAAGAATGAAATTTACGTAAAGACTATAAGTCAAGAATTTGATAGTCTTCGAGACGAGAATTATAGTCTCAAAACGGAAATAGACAGCCTGAAGGAGGCTTTAGATTTGAAGGAAACGGAAATAGTTTCATTCAGGACAAATCGTGATCAGTTGGTGTCACAGTTTGATGTGAGTTTGAGACAAAAACAAGAGGAACTAGACCGAGAGAAGCGGGAAGTTCAAGCTCTTAGGGATGTGCTCTCCAAGAGTACACTAAAGAAAGTCGATGTTGAGACTTTGGAAGCAGAGAACTCCAAGCTACAAGAACAGAATGAAAAGCTTTCAGAATTCGTTCACAAGTGTAGTAGTGAACATAAGTATCGGAGGCTTAAGAAAGAACCATCAAACTCTGATTATTCGCCAGAATCTGACAAGAATGCTGATCAGAGTAATCAACGGTGGAAGGGAAATAAGACATTGCAAAAGAAAATAGTACTCGGAGAAAATAAAGAAAATAAGTGCATGTTAAATAGTGTAAGAAGAGTACGAAAGCTATGGAAAGGGTCACAGAATGAAGACTTCGATTACCTTAAGGCTGAAAGCGAAATTAAAGAAGGATTGAAACACAGACCTACTTCAAATAATTGTATGAATTACAAAACTAGGAAGAACAACAACGGAAAGAAAGTGAAAGAAATGATCCTGAATGTGCATGGAAAGAAGAGAAGAAAAGTATATGAAATTCGAAAATGGATCCGTAAACTTAGGAGAAACTTGAATAAATATATCTTGACTTGGAAATACAAAAGGAAACCTAAAGCATGGAAACGGAAGCTTGGAAAAGAGGAAAAGAAGAACCGTCATAGAAAGAAGAAGCGAAAGAAAATAAGGACAGTAACTGTGAGAGTATGGTTTAAGATGAAACGGAAAATTGACCAACGGCAACAGAAGAAAGAAAAAGAAAATATGAATTGGAAATTCCGAAAGAAAGTTAAGAGTAGTGAATGAAGCCTAGTTCATGTAAATTTTGCTCACTCGTTCCTTGTTTCTCTAGTATTGTTCATTGTGTATTTGTCCTGTGTTGTGATTTTAGTGTGTCCGGTTATTTAAATATCTTGCACTAGACAATCAGAAAAAATATATGTATATATTTTTTATTTGAAGACGGGGCAAACTGTAATGGACCAGTCTGGTCTCCATTACAGTACAAGATTATTTAGGGCATATTAGTTACTGTTAATATTGTATTCATGCCATTATTTCTGTTATTTTGTTATATAAGTTAATGTTGGGTTATATTTAATCTGCGCCACCGGTGTATTGGCGTTAATGTCCGAGAAATTATAGCCAGTTATCTTCGTTTTCCTCTGTTAAATTGATATTTTCTGTTGTTTATATTATTAGTGATTGAAATAGAAATAACTATGTATATAGTAGTGTTGATCAAGAGAAGAAAACATGAATTTGTTGTATTAGTTTAAATAGTCTGGAATCCGTGAGGATTCCGTAACTGGAATGTCTTCTCTCCTGTTTATAAATAATATCTTTCACACCAGGATGAATAGAACATCTTAGAAGTTAATAACAAATAACAATTCGGATGCCTGTACAGATATGATAGTGTAGTCGTTTTATTATTATTGTGTATGCCATTTCAAATGATTAGGTTTGCTTCCTGTGATTAAATGATCATACTTCTGCTATTACAAAACTGAGTCACTAAAAGTAATATAAATGTTATTAATATACATATATGTGATGAAACACGACGATTTAAAAGGACTAAATATGCATTGGAATACGAAGATATTAGTAAATAAATGTTAATTATGTGTATTGGTGGATGAAACAGGAATGTTATTACGTACATAACTCACATGTTAATGAATTTGGATATATGGATGTGTACACTATCATAATCACACTGGCATAACCGTCTTGATTGTAACCGATATGATGAGACGACAACTGTTTGTTTGTTATATACAGTAACAATTAAAACTAGTCAACAAGCAAATTTCATTCAACATGGCAAGCACAGTAATATATTAAACAAATGTACAGGCATCCGATTTGTTATTTGTGATGAATCAAATATATATTATTTTCCCTGATGTTATTTATAAACAGGAGAGAATACAACCCAGTTGCGGAATCCTCACGGATTCCAGACTATTTAAACTAATACAACAAATTCATGTTTTCTTCTCTTGATCAACACTACTATATACATAGTTATTTCTATTTCAATCACTAATAATATAAACAACAGAAAATATCAATTTAACAGAGGAAAACGGAGATAACTGGCTATAATTTCTCGGACATTAACGCCAATACACCGGTGGCGCAGATTAAATATAACCCAACATTAACTTATATAACAAAATAACAGAAATAATGGCATGAATACAATATTAACAGTAACTAATATGCCCTAAATAATCTTGTACTGTAATGGAGACCAGACTGGTCCATTACAAAATAACGCGTAGTTTCCTGTAACAATTAAGATTATATAAGCATAATTGCTTTGTATGAAGAATACCAGTTTTAACAAGAATCTTATAAAATAGAGGATCTGCCCTTAGAACAAAATCTTGAAGCCATACGTCACAGTTTTGCCACCCCTACTCTGCCCACTCCGCCCAATAGGATCGCAATGTTTTGAGCCAACAATCATGGCGGAAACAAAAGTAGCCAATCAGACGATGGAGGAAATGAGAGTAGCCAATCAGACTTGGCGTTGCTCGGTTGTTTTTTGGCTTCATAGATTTAATAGAATGAACTTATTTATGGACATATCCTCTATTTTATAATATCCTTGAGTTTTAAGGTATAATAAAACGCAGTTATCAAACAATTTTAGGGCCTGTATCTTTAGTTTTTTGTTACGCCCACATTTTTTATAATATTGATATAACTTTATATACTCGCATTCGTTGTTGCTATGAAAATAAATAAATAAATAAATAAATAAAACATTGCTTTTGTGTAATAGATCATTATCGAAACAGCTTAAACTAGAAATACATTGGCTCTAGTGGGCAGTGTATCTTCAATGTTTGTGTTTGAAGTAAGCAAAGAGAGACAGTGAAACCTTCTGAGGAAGTTCGAGGTGTGTGGTGCGTATGTGTGATGATTCTAGATGCATGCATGCGAGTGTGACTGCCGCATTTCTGCACAGCGGGTATTCTCAAACGAAATGTTATATGTTCACAAAGAGCAGAGAACTGCACACCTCGCACTGTCTCAGTCCTGTGATAAACGCTTAACCCTAGCGATATACTTAGTGGCGTCATTTGAGCCTGCAGGGTGGGCATTCTCACTACCCTGAGTTTGAAATATGTATGTATACATTTTAATCAATAATATACTAATGAAAAACGTAAAAATATTAATTACATTTTAGATCCTTGTCCCTCGCAACTGAAACCTAAAACGTTGTTACTAAGTTTTTCACAATTTCTGTTACGACGTTTTCGAGTTGACTCTACTCATAAAGAGAGCCAAAGACATTATACGCCCTACAATAGAAACTCAAAATTGACTTTTTTCTTGTATCACCAAGGGCAAATCCCTGACACTTTAAGCCGTACGGCCTTGGTTAACATCGCCTTATAATCTTATTACAAATTACTAAACGAATTCTACCTTGGTCCATGATCAACATTTTTGTTTCCATATTTCAACTAGCTATACCATTAACACACCTGTGTTCTTGAAAATACTTCATCACCATACAATATTGCCATCACCAAGATTTATGGAAATTGTAACAAAACTTTATGTCAGAATGTTCTTCTATTTCAAATGAGCCTGTTTTGTACGTCGAATGCACATTATGTACACTCATGTCCAAAATGATTATCGCATATCTATAACTGTCTTTTTGTAAGAATATAATTTGATAATGATTTTGCAGGGTATTTTTAATACTGATACTATGTGTATAATCCGGAAATGTATGTTTGTGGTAAATTTCATCGGAAAATAATTATAAATACGAAAATTAGAATGAGTAAAACAAAATGTTGCTAAATGGACAAGAAAGTTTAATTTTCGTTTTATTGTTCTTATTTACTTCTCTTTTGACACGAAATTTGCCACTTACATGTCTTTGCCGATTATACACATACTAACATTATAAGAAATACCGGACGAATTCGTTATCAAGTTATATTCGTACAACAACATATTTATAGACATGCGACAAAAATTTTGGATAAGCGTGTACATGCATTTGTCGCGGGCTTACCCAGATACAAACTGCATCAATACTTGGAAGTTTCTGGTTTACAAATTGTTGGAGTATGTTTACACATGAATCCCGTTCTTCTGTAATACGGTAAGTACAGGTATCCCAAAAGCAATTAGGTGATTTTAAAACTTAATAACAACTTTTAAAATGATTAATATTTTTTCTTTCTTGTTTTAGATTTGAAAACTAGAAACTTAAAAGTTATGATATGTTTTTGTTTTTGCGGATTTGAAGAGATTGAAAATTGAATAGATTTACTGTTGAGAAAAGAAAGGGGGACATTATTTCGAAAACCAACGATTAATTACTCCGACTCTGTACGCGGCTATTGCAGATATTTTATTGTAAAGATAGCACCCTTCGACATGGCTATGCACCATCTCATTACAGATTTTCAATATCAGAGGTTTCTGACTGACCTGGTTCGAAAAGGGGACTATGCTTTTCCAATACACAACAGAATAAGGAATAAGAATGTACGAAGCTGAAAAGGACAGACACTCGAAGAAGAAATGGAAATTTAAAAAAAAAAAAAAAACAAGCTGCGTACTTTATGATATCCTCTCCACTGAACCCTTTTTGTAGAACAGATATCTTGTAAAACTGGCTTCCGAAATCATGTAGTTACTTTTGGAATACCCTGTATTTTTGTTTCCCAATCTTTAGGATTAGGAAGGAAATTAGTGGTTTTTCGGAATCTATTATGGTCTTTTAAGCTCGTCACGTATGAGGGATGACGTTCCTCGGTGATAATATAATCCGGAGAAGTGGGAAGGGATGGAAGCGTCCGGGGACCTTTATGTTAGATATCATCCTGGCATTTGCCTGACGTAAATGAGGAAAATTCTTACTTAAGATGACTGGCCTAGAAGGGCTTTTACACCTCTCTGACAGAGTGTCTTTACTGGGAAGCAAGGGCGCCCATCAGGGGGGCAATGTGGGGCGCTCGCCCCCCCTAAAGAGGAAATTGTACTTGAGAATATCGAAAACCCAATAGAATTTTTACATTACTTCAGAAAAATTTGAAACTATATTTGAAACGTTGCTTGTACTTGCCTCCCCTTGGAAACCACAACATGGGCGCCCTTGCTGGGAAGTGGTCCCGGGTTCGATGATGAAAAAAGACCTTTTCAGGAACGCATTCCTGATGTCCTGAGCATTTTTCTGATTTTTTCTCCTTCACACCAGATAAATGCCGAAATGGTAACTAGCATAAAGGCCTCAAGCCGTTTCCATTCCTGCCCACGTCTCTGGAGAGTATGATCGCCGAGGAACATTATCCCTCATACGAAACGATATTAAAAGCATAGATGCCGAAGGCAAAGATATTTTCCTCCTGATCCTAAAGACTAGGATATATTAAAATTTTGTCAGATTCATTGTTTTTGAATGAGATTCTCGTTGTTATGTGATCATGGGGCGTTTTTTTTTTTTTTTTTTTTGTTAGTCCTCCTTTTGTTGGTGCCTTTTCCCTTATCCCACGTAGGTGATGATCAAAGATGGCGTGAGACAGTAAAAATTTGACCCACGACCCACTGACCCACCACTCACCATGACCCACTACGACCCACCACCCATCACGAAACCACTCTGACCCATGATCCGCATCCTCCTCTCCACTAACTACTAGAGAGTTTACATTTGTAATAAAAACAAAGCTGTGAAATTATCACTAATTGGAATTTGAGTTGAGCTGATTTTGAGTTTAACGTCTTTTTCAGCAGCGAGGCTATATGAGATGGGACTTACTGATTAATGTGGAATCCGAACCACATGAGCTCTCGCTGGGAATCGAACCCGGATCTCTCACAACAAAGGTAATCTGAATTTGAATTTCTACGGTCAATTGCTCAAGCATCGCTCTGTTACAATACAGCTAGATCTGACCTTTACGATATAAAATGGTAAAGTGTTTGTCATGGACCATATCACAATGCATTTCAATTTAATTATCATTCATAATTATTTCCTTGTTGAATTACAGATACTTTTCAGTGGAAAATAGAATGAAATTTGTAATTCTTAAGTCAAAGTAGATCAACGTAAAGGGGGACAAAAAATGTTAAATTTTCCACATAATTAAGCATGCTGTACAAACTTAAAATTTCCATGTAGTTAAGCTTACAGTACAAATTTTATGTCTACTTTTCTCACAACTTTAAGCGTTGATTCCCTTGTGCTCTGAACACTCCATACAATAAACACAAGCTTCAGCAATTATTGTATCAGAAAGTAGTGGATGTTAATGTATTTTTTGTTTCTCAATTTTTCTTAACTAATATCGATTGTTTTCGATTATTTTTACAAGTCAACCTACTATCAATTTCCCATATATAGAAAGATCCTCCTAATAAAAGAGAATTTTTAAAAAAACATGCTAGGACACGCTCTGTTTACTTTTAATAAAGAGTTAATATACTGAATTTCAGCTCCTTAAGTTGAACACTTCCTAAGATACTAAATTTTTCGCAAAAATTCTGATCTCCACTCTTTCCGCAAGATATGTATTATAATGAAAACGATGTGATAACATCCAAGTTTGGATTGGGGCCTAACTACATATCAATAGTCATTTTATTTGATTTTGCAATTTGGCAGTGATGATCAAGCACACATAGTTATATGCAATTTTTAATATAATAATTCATATAATTACACGTGATTCAAAAATATATTTTTCCAGTAGTTAGATCCTCTGAAAACTTATAAGCTGTGTCTTGAAAGCCAAGTAGTAAGTATTATTGCTATTATTACAATTACAAATATCAATATTCAAAAGTGCCTGAAGTTCTTTTTTCACTTCGATATACTAGTGTGGTATGTTAGCGTAAGTACCCTGCATTTCCGGATGCCAGCATGAAAGTTCGTCATTTTGTTACATGTCCAATCAAGGTTGGAAAATTACCGGGAGACAGTTCGTAGGATCATTATGGTCGACACTGGACGCCATATTGAAAAATGGCTAACTTCTAGCGACTTAATCTAAATATTTACATGAAAGCTTTAGAAAACACTTTTCTTCTTCTCCAGTCTGCTGCCAAACAGAATAAGAAACAGTTAACAGCAAAAATTTTCCGATTTTAGTCATTTAACCATTTGGGGACCGATGAAACAGATCTGTACCGTAGCGTCGACCTTTGGAATTTGTCTTATATGGCTTTAAGTTAAGCTTTTCACACCGGGTTTTTTGCATTTATTCAAGCGTGAAAGCATCAAAGAACGTGTTTCATGGGCATTTTCCAGTCACGCGTGTGATGCCTACGGGTGGTGACGTCACGAACATTGAAGAAGAAAAACATCGGGTAAATTTTAGAGCTTTTTTCGGAATTTTTTTGACACGTTCCTATTTATTCTAAAATCATGGTTCGTACCTTGTTGTGTTCGTAATGAAGCACTGTTTCCAACTGTACTATTACAATTTCCTTATTGTGTATCAGAAGCGAGAAAATCGCGTCCAAATTGAAAACAAATGAGATTTTTTTCGGAAAAATGTTCCTTTTTCGGGATTTCTTCCCCTCGGGGACACGATAGGGACATGTGAGTGATACCATTTAAAAGCTACCTTAATTTGACACGAAATTGTTTGCAAATTATGATCCTCGGATAAATAGGGACGTGTCAGTGATTTTTTTGTTTTTTCCTTAAAGTTGTACGGGTTATGCTTTCCACGTGGGGGAATTTTCTTTACCGCCCTTAGTTTTCAAGATATGAGATTGATATTTTCCACAGATATTACATATATCATGTAGTATGTTTTAGGCGATTTTGAGATCTAAGCGTTAAAACAGGGGGGAGAGGGACCCAAACTTGAAAAAGAGTGTTTTTTCTGACAAAATTTCCCTTTGGAGGTAATTTTCCGTCCACAGGTACATGATACCCACATGCGAGTGGTGACACACGAAAGGTTGATTCATTATAAAGACAACAAGGTACGATTCATGTTCCTACGAAGAATAGTCTTTATGCTGAAGCTCATTGGAAAACAATTGACTGACAATGTATTATTGGGGGAAATTGGTAAATCGGCTAGAGCATCTACACTAATTTTTGAGGGACCATTCTTCATACCTCATTCTATTCACTATAAAGCAAAGTTTTTTGGTACCACTTGCATGTTCGTGTCATGTACCACTTGCATGTTCGAGGGGAGATATAGATGCCATTTTTTTTTTTTTTGTAATTTCCGTTTTTTCTACTTTGGGCGGGAATTTCCCGCCTGGGTACAAAATAAGGAAATTTGACTAGTACAGTTGGAAACGCAGCTTCATACAAAAAACGAGGTATGTACCATGATCCTACGATAAATAGTCTCGTTGCAATAGCTGCTTGACTGAAACTCTAAAATTTACGTAAAAAGGCAAGGTCCCATAAGGGTTAACTACATGAATGGCCTCCCGATCACTCGACCTCACTATGAGTTTTTGTTGTAGAGGTGTTGTATATGAAGTACAAACTAATACAGTTTATCATTCTACAACTTTAATACGTTTGCTACAATGTTACATATCTACATTACTCATATACACTTTCACATTTAAGAAAAAGTTCAGCTGATGTGTTCATAGAGATATCACTGTGAGTATTGTCCTTCACATTCGCAAAGCAACGTACAGATGAGGCCGTTCTTAATACAACTACATTTCCCAGTACAGCGCAGTTTGCAATGGCATGTCCTTATTTGTCGACTGTTATCAGACATACTCCTCAACGTAGTCCACACAGGTTGGTAACCGAGTCCATCTGTTTCCTTCCAACCCCAGTTCAGGGGTTCAACATCATGCACATCCTTTTCGAGGCACTGTCGCCAGACCTTGCACTGAAGAGTTTCTCTTCTTGTATGGAGATTCAATGCGTCTTCGGTTGGAGGTATTCTGTCTATTGTGCGATTTTTCTTCCTGAATAGAATACGTCTGGTTTCGTTGGCTTCCCCGAAAGTACTTGATCTGTCGTACATGAGCATCACAAATCGCTGGATTTGCATGAGAGATTGGTAGCTTACAACAGCGTGAGAATGAACAGCTGACAGTTCCCGGAAAGCTGTATCCACTTGTCTAAACACCATCTACCAGAGTCCGTAAAACTGTGAAAAAACGGCAGCAAATCTATCGTTCCAGAAGGTAAGTTCGTGCACATGGTGTGTATAGGAATAAAACGTCGCATTTTTGCAGAACCAAAATCAATCCATAGTTTCTCCAGAGTGAGTGACAGATGCAGAAACTCAAAGAGAGCGATAACAACATCGGAGTCAACTGTACGAACTGTAATATTTTTTGTCCCTTCTCGGCGGCATGACGGACGTGCAGAAGGTTTTTTCCATCAGCTTCTATGTGGAATGACGAAGAAATATCTAAGCCTGAGGAAGAGGATAAGACTTGATTTCCTCTTGTGCAGAATATTTCTTTTCCTGAAATATCAGCTGCAGTTAATGTTTCGGCGAGGTAATGAAATAGCCTCTCCTTGTTGTCATCGTTTGCAAGGAACTTCTGGATTTTTTTTTTTGGAAGCGGTCCCTTTGGCTTGACAACAAAGCGGTCGCCCTGCCCACGCTTCTGACGAGTCTGTGTTTTCAAGCTCTTTTCAATGTAGCGGTCAAAGACCACGTCTAAGCGTTTAGTGTCTCGAAGTGTGAAAGAAACCCAGTTATTCACAACTGCGGCATATTCTGCAAATGTTTTCGCTGCTCCTGGTTGCAGTTGGTGTACCAGCATCGCTCCATCGACGACAAGACAAGAGGAATGGGGGATGATAGTACTTCTACACCCATCAAATTTTTCAAAACATTTCAAAGTATCTGATTTAAGGTAGGAAGTCTGAGATCTCCAAATTCAGATATTGATGGAGGATAAGTTGTGTTCTCATGAGAAAAGAATTCTCTGATATCGCCCTCCCTTTCGTGGCATGCTATGAACATCTTGCAGCAGAACAGGTTAGAATCTTTGTGTGCACTAGTAAGTTTCATCTTATCTTTGCAACGAACTTTCAACGAGCTGCAGTTGAAAAGCTGCATATTAACTTTCTTTATAACATCGTGTATAGACGGCTTGTATGTCATTAGACAGTTATAAACGAAGTCCTCATACATTTTGATTCCTGTGCTAGCTGCGATGCGGACAGACTGGCTGCGATGCGGACAGTTGCTCTTCTTCAAAATGATTACCAGTATCACGAAGTACAACAATTACGTTCTTCACATGTGTCCTATACTTGCTTTGGAATGCATCCGTGTCCTCGTGGTGTGATCTCGATCTAGTAATTACTTTTTCTAGTAATTACGGTTGTGTGTTGCATTCTTTATAATCTCCACACACGCAAAATTTAAATGATACTCCAACGCACTTAATGTACGAACAAGATCATTAAAAAATGTATTATTTGAACGTTTCATTATAGGTACGTTGCAGAATAATAAAACATTTTCAAGATGACTGCTATTTCCAACAAAATATTACTGAATGCAGCAGAAACATGTATTAATACTCGATACCTGTTGCAAATAATGGCAGCACTGTGACAACGCTAGATAGGAAGAAGGAGGCAAGTGCCCTCTGGTGGCAACGTGAGCCAGACTCGTAGCCATCGCAAAAATGTAGGGGGGGGGCGGTAGAAGTTAGGGAGCCCGATCCAACCATATTAACTGTAGTATGTGCTCTTGCAAGCCTACCGTGAAAACTTTAGGGGGGCAGTAGAAATTTAGGGGTGGCCCCCATGACCCCCGTGGATACGGGCCTGTCTTGAACCCCCTTCCCAGAGATGTAGAACTCGATATATAGGTGAAATAATATAATAGTCTTATTTTTAGTGTACACAAAATAACTGCCCCCTAGAATACCTGTGCCCTTTCACTAGCCCCCTCAAGGAATTAAAACTACTGTCGTTAGTGTCTAGCAGTTCACAGTCTTCTACAGTCGTTTTGCCTGTGAATTTGAGCCCAAAGACGGTGTAAATCGGACAAAATTTGGGGAACTTGTGAAAAGTAGGCCATTTTTCAAGATGGCGCCCAGAGTACATGAAACATATTGAGAAGCTGTCCACCGCCTTTTTTCTCATTTACATGTCGCGTTAAACACTCTGACCAAATTTCGTGCTGGTAACCGGAAATGCACGATCCTGCACTTATGGACCGCACTATACTCATCTCAGGTAAGTAAATAGACCCAAATGAAAAGGGAAGAAAAATGGAAAAAATGAAATGAAATTCTTGAGTTTTACGTCCCACGGTTATGCAGGTTAGGCTAAAGGAGGCGGTGATGATGAGTGATGAATGAAATGGTGGAATGAAGAAAGTGGGAGGAAACGGGAGAACCCCGAGAAAACCCACGCACACGGTGTTTGTCCACCACAAAATTCACTTGGCGAGAGCAGGGTTTGAACCCGAGATCCCTAGCACCAGAGGTGAACGCTCTACCACTGAGCCACCGCGGCCCGTAGTGGAAGAAAAATGGAATCCTTGAAAGTAAAACGTAGACAAATTCACCAGTGTTCAGAAGGTGCTGTCTACAATTTACTAAGCAGAGTGGGTCGGTGGGTCCGTGTGGGTCACATCCTTTTGACACACGCACAAATCTTGACCCACTGCCCACTCCATTTTTGGTGATAAGATCTATTGACCCTGTTATAATTGTAGTAAAAACAAGCAAAGAAATAACTATTAGATCAGAATTTTTTTTCGTTCGCTTCTGTTGTAGTCTCAAATTGTCCTGAAAGCAAATACTCAAAATTTCTGCCCAGCTCCCGCCAAGTGAACTTTGTGGTGGACAAACACCGTGCTCGTGGGTTTTCTCGGGGTTCTCCCGTTTCCTCCCTCTTTATTCATTTCACTCATCTCTCATCATCACCGTCTCCTTTAGCCTAACCGGCATAATCGTGGGACGTAAAACTCAAAGATTTCATTTTCATTTTGAAAATTTCTGTACCTATTTAGAATTGAAGATGTTCGGGCCGATCGCCCTTCCTTGAGGATCTTGTCCTTAAATAGTAATTTTTCCTTCCCTCCGGGGTTCACTTTTGTCAATCCTCGGAATTTCTTTCTTTTGGGCGGACAAGTGTGTTTTTTTTAAAAAAAGAGCCGTTAGACTAGTTGCTTTTGTGTGTATGCGTCCCTATGATGTGAACGTGTGGTCTACAGTGTTTTAGTGGACAATACCGCTTCCATAGTTTGAATTTAATGTGTTTCTAAAGTTATAATTATTTGTTTGATCCAGTTATTAATAAATAATATATATTCAGTTATAGAACCTTCTAATTTTAATATATGTGCATAGCAAAATACCTTTGCTTGGTTCGTACATATTTAATGGTCCTCCGGTCGTGGATCAGTGTAGGACACAGTCATTACAGAGTGTGAGTGATTTCAATTAAAACATTTTGTGTCGTGCGAACAAATAACTATGGAAGCTCTAGCAATCAAAAAACGGACTCTCAAAGCGAAAATCACGCGGGAAGAGAAAGCGATCGCTGCTTTATCGGCAACAGAAACCAGCTTCATTGCGGTTCACCAGGGAAGGGTCAGTGACCTTCAATAGGATTGTTCGAAGCTTCTGGATGAGATTGCAACCATTTCTAATGTTGAGCAGTTTCAAAAAGAAGAAGAAGAGCTAGCGGAGATGGACAATCGATTACTGAAGATGTGTGTGGTGCTAAGGGATTTACAAGTTATGGAAAACAATTCGGTTTCTTCTTCAGAAACAAAGCAAAGTAGTGAGGTGAAATTGCCAAAATTATAGTTACCCACATTTACAGGTAATTTGTTCGAGTGGCTGTCCTTCCACGATTTGTTCGTAGCCTCAGTACACAGCAACGATAAATTATCTGGTGCTCAAAAACTGCAATATCTAAAAACATCTCTGAAGGGGGAGCCAGCCCAACTCCTTCAGGCGATGCAAATTACGAACAGTAATTACAAAGAAGCATGGGACATTCTGAACGCGCGGTATCACAGTAAACGTGAAATTGTGAACTCAATTCTTAAACGCTTAAATACGCAACCACCCATCCAAAAAGATTCGGCAACGGCGTTGCGTAAATTAATTGACACAACGATGTAGTGTACTCGATCGCTGAAAGTGCTTGAGCAACCAGTGGAGCACTGAGACGCGGTTTTAGTTTATCACACCGCGGATAAACTAGACAGTGAGACGCGAAGACAGTGGGAACTTTCGTTAAATTCCAGTGAACAGCCATCTTTCGACAAGCTGGCGGCATTTCTGGACAACAGAGCCCGCGCTCTGGCTGTTTCGACCAATGGGAAGACTCGACACTCCGCAAGCAGTGATACAATGAAAAACCGCGAAAAGAGGCTTGCATCTTCTCATGTGACAACTGCACAACGGACTCAAAGTTTGTGTGAACTATGTAATTCAAACCATCCGCTATACAGGTGTTCCGAGTTCGTCAAACGTTCAGTGGCGGAGCGTATCGCGCTCGTGAAAGAAAAGAACTTGTGTTTCAATTGTATGCGCAAGTCTTGTCGGAAGGACAGTTGTTCATGCGGAAATTGCCGCAAGTGTGACAGAAAGCACAATACAATGTTACATTTCGAACGAGATGATGCGTTACCAGAGCATGATTCTAGTGTCACGTCACATTTTGCTTCCGAAACAAGTGTGCCGCATGTTTTATTGTGCACAGCGATTGTTAAAATAAAGGGAAAAAACAGTGTGTCATATCCCTTCAGAGCTCTGCTAGACTGTGCGTCAGAGACTAGTTTTGTGACCGAAAAGTGCGTGCAAAAGCTCGGACTACAAAAAATAAAATCCAGTGTGGTGATCTCGGGCATAACGGGAGCAGGGGTAGGATCTGCAAAAGCGATGGTGGACTTGCAGCTTCAGCCGTTAGGTCAGATGAACGAAACGTTCGAAACAAGAGCGATTGTAGTGGCGAAGGTAACATCTGATCTCCCAAAGCAACCCTGTGCCAGTGCTTCACATTGGCCACATTTGAAAGGGTTAAAGCTAGCGGACCCCACTTACAATATAGTGGGCCCCATTGACGTGCTTCTTGGAGCGGATGTGTTTCCATTATTAATGCTCAGTGGAAAGCGTGTTGGACCACCGGGTACACCCGTAGCTCTAGAGACTGTTCTTGGTTGGGTGCTTTCTGGTAGAGTAGGTACCACAAGTGGAGCCGTAACAGTGGTGGCATATCGTGCGTCATGTGAAATGGACACAACACTTCGTAAGTTTTGGGAGCTAGAAGAAGTTACTCCCAAAAAATACTTGTCCGAAGAAGAGAAGAACTGTGAAAAGCATTTTGCAGATACTCACTACCGTGACGAATATGGCCGTTATGTAGTGAGATTACCATTCAAGGAGAATGTGTCGCCCTTGGGAAAATCACGTGACATTGCAGTCAGAAGATTGTTACATTGTGAACGCAAGTTAGCAAAACAACCTCAACTTCAGGAACAATATCGTGCGTTCATGGAAGAATATCTGAGGTTGGGGCACATGGAGCTTGTTCCCCCAGAAGAGAAGAACGTGGCACCTGAGAGAAGCTGTTACCTCCCCCACCACGCAGTTTTAAAACCCACGAGTTCAACAACAAAATTACGAGTGGTCTTTGATGGCAGTGCGAAGACAACATCCGGGGTTTCTCTCAATGAACGGCTAATGGTGGGCCCGAAGCTACAAGACGACGTTTTCCCACTTTTGGTGCGATTTCGTGAACATCAAGTGGCCTTATGCGCGGACATTGCCAAAATGTATCGGGCAGTGATAGTAAACAGAAAAGATGTTGAATTTCAGAGAATTGTGTGGCGCAATTCCGCGAACTCTCCTGTAGAAGACTACCGATTATTAACGGTGACATACGGAACTGCTTCTGCTAGTTTTTTAGCTACTAGGTGCCTCCAACAGATAGTAGCAGACGAAGGTGAAAACTATCCCTTGGCAGCAAGTGTACTAGTAAGGGACTTCTTTATGGATGATTTTCTAGGTGGCTGTGAAACTGTACGCGAAGCGATCGAACTCCAACAATAACTAATTCAGTTGCTGAAAAAAGCAGGCTTTGAGTTGCGAAAATGGGCATCCAGTGAACCGGAAGTGCTAGAAGCCGTACCGTCTCATATGCGCGAAGTGTCTGTGCCGTTCAAGTTCAACGATGACAACACCATCAAGACCCTCGGAGTGCAGTGGTCACCAGTCAGTGACGAGTTTGGATTCAGTGTTTCTCCCCCCTTGCAGCGCGACGTGTGGACCAAGCGCATGATACTATCTGAGATCGCCAAAATCTTCGATCCACTTGGTTTCCTTTCACCGGTAACCATCAAGGCGAAGGTGCTTCTACAGTCGTTGTGGAAGGAAAACTTGGGATGGGATGAAAACCTTCCTAGTTCAATGTGCGCGGAGTGGAAAGAATATTGCAAGGAACTGTCCCTATTAGAGGAAGCAAAGGTTGAGCGGTGCATCATACCTCCCAACGCTAAAAAATGTCAAGTAATTGGCTTTTCAGATGCCAGCGAGTGGGCTTATGCTGCAGTGGCGTATTTGCGGGCCGAGCTTTCAAACGGAACGGTCAGTGTGCAGCTAATTGCTGCAAAAACAAAAGTGGGGCCAATTAAAACTGTTTCTCTCCCTCGATTGGAGTTGTGTGCTGCATTATTGCTGGTGAAGTTGCTCAACGCAATCTCAAACGCCCTTGTGTTTGAGGTGCAAGAGGTAAAAGCATTTACCGATTCACATGGATTACTTCTTCCCCTGACAAATGGAAAACATTTGTGGCGAATCGAGTCGCGGAAATCCAAGAAACAGCTCGTGCAGCGGAATGGTGTTTTGTAGACGGCTTGCTAAACCCTGCTGATTGTGCCTCCAGGGGTGTGAACCCTAGTGAATTATTGTGCCATTCATTGTGGTGGAACGGTCCCAACTGGTTGTATGATGCAGTGTTGCCAACGGCTGCAGGACCACCCCTCATATCTGACAAGGTGACGGAAGAAAGAAAAAAATGTGTCAGTGCTATGTGTGCAGCTACAGTGGATGATATCACTAGCCGTTATTCATCTCTGCTCAAAGTGAAACGCGTTGTAGCCTGGTGTCCTCGCTTTGTCTACAACTGCAGAAACCCCCTTCAGAAGCTTCAAGGCCCATTAACAGCAGAAGAGCTGGAAGGTTCTTTAAGGTGTTTAGTGAAACAAGTTCAAAAACAAGCATTTCCTGAGGAACTGGAATGTTTAAAAAATGGCCAACCCCTCCCACCTAAAAGTCGTGTTTTGTGTCTAACTTCATTGATAGTGAGGGGCTTTTGCGTGTTGGAGGAAGACTACAAAATGCAAAAAATCACCATAGACAAAAGGCATCCGGTTTTATTACCAAAACAACACAAGCTTACAGAGCTTGTAATTCAGAGGGAGCACCTCAACACGCTCCACGGGGGTCCTCAACTAGTTTTGTCCATTCTTCGCGAAAGATTCTGGGTTGTTGGTGCGAGAAATCTAGTAAGAAACATTATCCGAAAATGTGTAAGGTGTCATCGGTTCGAGACCAGAACAGAAACTCAAATTATGGGACCGTTACCCCCGGCTCGTGTAAACCCGAGTAGATGCTTTTCTCACACAGGTGTAGACTATGCGGGACCGTTGCTATTGAAAAACAGTCATGGGCGAAGCCGAATGAATACAAAGCATACATTGCTCTTTTCGTATGTTTTGCTACTAAAGCAGTACATCTCGAGTTAGTGTCTGACGCAAGCGGTGCGTCATTTTTAGCGGCGTTGAAACGCTTTGTATCTCGGAGAGGGCTCCCTAGTGATATGTATAGTGATCGTGGCAAGAATTTCGTAGGAGCGAATAAGGAACTCAGAGACCTGATCCAACACAGTGTGCATACGAAGGGAAACCAGCTGACTTCGTCCTACCTGAGCGAAAAGGGCATAAGATGGCATTTCAATCCCCCCTCTTCCCCTCATTTTGGTGGTTTGTGGGAGGTTGGTGTGCGTAGTGTGAAACATCATC
The DNA here is from genome assembly GCF_964235325.1 of Thermobia domestica. Taxonomy (NCBI): domain Eukaryota; kingdom Metazoa; phylum Arthropoda; class Insecta; order Zygentoma; family Lepismatidae; genus Thermobia; species Thermobia domestica. The sequence continues at coordinate 8,358,517 of NC_137460.1, forward strand.
TTAAAAGAATTGTGGGTAATGCAACTCTGAGTTATGAGGAGATGAACATCATCTTGATCCAGATTGAAGCAATTTTGAATTCACGTCCGCTTATCCCCTTATCTGAAGAACCTAATGACCTATCTACGCTAAAACCGGCACATTTCCTTATAGGAGAACCGATGCTTGCTGCTCCGACACAAGATTTCACCTTGTCGAAAATGTCCCACCTGAAGAGATGGCAATTAGTTTAGCAAATGGTACAGCACTTTTGGCAGCGCTGGTCTCAAGAGTATTTATCCCGTCTACAGCAGAAGCCAAAGTGGTGGATCCGACGTGATAACCTGAAAGAAGGAGACTTGGTGCTATTAAAGGAACTTCACCTCCCCCCTCTACAGTGGAGGCTAGGTCGTGTCAAGGACATCCATAGTGGTAGTGATGGACTTGTGCGAACTGTCACCGTAAGAACAGCTACTGGGGAATTCAGGCGCCCCATTGTGAAGCTCTCTCGTTTACCGTTTGATTCAAATAGCTAGATATACTAGTGCATTCAAATATCAACTTTTCATATTGTGTTTATGGTACTCTTATTCATATTTCGTGTTTTGATTTTCATTTTTTCTTTTTTTTTTTCATGTTGTGCTTATATTATTTCTGTCATATTTAGTGTCTCGATTTTCTTTACTTGTTTATTTTGTATATACATCTTGGTGTTGTTTTCTATTTTGTTGCATTACACTTCTCATTATAATATTCATGTTCTTGAAACGCGAGCATTTCAAGGTGGGGGCTATGTTCGGGCCGATCGCCCTTCCTTGAGGATCTTGTCCTTAAATAGTAATTTTTCCTTCCCTCCGGAGTTCACTTTTGTCAATCCTCGGAATTTCTTTCCTTTGGGCGGACAAGTGTGTTAAAAAAAAAAAAAAAAAAAAAAAAGCCGTTAGACTAGTTGCTTTTGTGTGTGCGCGTCCCTATGATGTGAACGTGTGGTCGTCGTCGTGCCTACAGTGTTTTAGTGGACAATACCGCTTCCATAGTTTGAATTTAATGTGTTTCTAAAGTTATAATTATTTGTTTGATCCAGTTATTAATAAATAATATATATTTAGTTATAGAACCTTCTAATTTTAATATATGTGCATAGCAAAATACCTTTGCTTGGTTCGTACAGAAGACATATTCTTTATATTTTCACCAATAGGGCGAAGAAATCGGAAATCTATTCAGAAATGATTCGAAATAATTTGGAGGAATTTAGTATTCAAATAAATAATATGACATTTTATAATTACTTATATTTTGTTATAAGATATTCTTTGAGAAAATTGTGCTCTAAAAATAAATTAATTGAATATCAAATATTCATTTTGAAAAAGATTGTGATTGCGTGTACAGACAAGACAGTAGTTGGACGTACCATCTAGTGAGTGAGATAAATTCTACATTATTTTTAAGGTTAACGAGTAAATAATGTAAACACGTGAGATAACCAATAAATTCCATTGGACTGAACAAAATTATATCACTCAGTGTAAAACCTCATGCATTTAAGAAAATAAAAAAAAACGTTTGTTTTCTTAAATATACAAACCTAACAAGAAATTTAGGAATGGTCCAAAAAATGCATCAAAAGAGTGCGATCTTTTGCAATAATTAGTTTTTGTATCATTGGCCACAAAATTTTTGAACGGCCCCTAAATCGAGTTTTCGGTTGTTTTTTTAACGGAATAAGCAGATCGTACTGAGTTAGGTGATAACTTGGGTTTCGCTACACTGTGTGTACTTCTCTAGATATAAAGCGTACAAGAATTTTTTTATTGAAATATATTGGATTTTTTGATTCATTTTTGGATCAGAAGCTACAAAAGTTTTGAACGGCCCCTAAATCGAGTTTTGATATATTTCTTTTTTACCGAATAAGCACACCATACTGAGTTAGGTGATAGCTTGGGTTTCGCTACACTATATGTACTTCTCCAGATATAAGGCGTACAAGAAAATTTTCAATTGAAATGTATTGGAGTTTCTTGGATCAGCGACCACAAAATTCTTGAACAGCCGCTAAATCGAATTTTCGTATTTTCTACGAAATAAGCACATCATACTAAGTCAAATGATAGTTTGGGCTTGGCTACACTGTATGTTGTTCACCAGATATAAGGCCTACAAGAAAATTTTGGCCTGAAATATATTGGATCTTTTGATCCAAAAATTGATGTACCATAACTACACCATCTATTATATAAAATTGATATTGAATTATTAAGGCAGCGAAACATGGCCGCTTACTTTGAGGGAACAAAGCAGACTGAGAGTATTTGAGAGTAAACTCCAAAGGCGAGTGTTAGGACCAAGGAGTGTCAGGAATGGGGAATGGCTAAAGTTCATAAAGGGGGACTGCATAATTTATGCCGTTTACCTAATATTTTTAGTCTCATTAGGTCTACAAGGCTCAGGAGGGGAAGTCATTTATTCAGAATGAAATGAAATAGAAACAGTTTCAAAATTTTAACTAGAAACTGAATCGGGAAAAGACAATTAGGAGCGGTGGCTTCCCGTTCTACCTGAAGGTCCCCAAGCACTTCCTAGAAAATATTTTCAAATGATCTTATCTTTAGGCAGAACGGGAATATATTTTGTTTAGTTACAATACTATGCAGAGATAAGGCGTATGTCAATCAGAAAAGATAGTACAGAGCTGAAAAAACTGATGTGAAGATATGTGTATTTGGACACATAACGAAACATTTTATTTCGGACTTTGGGACATTTCATTTTTAAATTCAATGCAGTGAGAAACATCATCGTTAATTTAAAGTTTAATCACTTTTCATTTTTCTTCTAAGTTCATTTACTTTTCTTACAAAGTAGTTTTCTTGCTGTTTGTTAATTCCTTCTATACATGTAATTTCTTAATGAATAAAAACGACAGATTGTTTCCCTGTCAGCATTCCTATCATCTCCTCACCTTTGGTTAATCTATGAGTACACACACACTTTTCATCGAGACTGAAGAAACAGTCAACGACCCAGGATATTAACCCGAAAGGGACATGGAACAAAAACCATTAAGAGACTTTTGGAAGAGGTAGTCCGGATCGTATGAGAGACGAGTCAACATGTAGGAACACGAGGTACAATTCCGAGTTACGAGAAGTTTACCTTGCTCTAACCTAGAGAGCACCTTGTCTTAGCTGACGTTATAGCTATCAACTACCATGAACATTTCGTTAAAGAGCGATTTCGATGTTGATTAAATTTTCTGTATTCGCAACGCTAGTTTTTCTGCCCGGGTTTCGCAGACCCTTAACTCACGACTACCTGGACGCCCAGTAGACCAGAGAGAAGGATGGACGGACCTCAATCCACAGCAAGAATCGTCGAGGAGAAAACACTGAGATTTACAAGTAAGTGCGAGTAGATAAACCAGTCCTAAAAGTTACTCCCTCCTCACCCCTTTCAACCCCTTTGACATCACAATCTGTTTCTTTTGTACATGCTTGATTTTGTTTGTATGCAACCCAGGTCAGATCCCGTATTTTATGCTCTACCAAATCCAATGTTTACAAAATCCTGGGCGCAACTTGTCAGTTCTAGCACCCCCAATTACACTATCATTAGCGCGTTATCTGAGCTTTCAGACTGACAAGGGGCGCGTTTGCACATTGAAACATTTGAAGATGGTTTGTCATTGAACTTATTTCATTGTTTAATAAATGTCTTTGGTGCCAAACTTATTTATGTACTCTGTATGAAAATATATGCACAGTCCAGTAGCAGATAACATCTATGTAAGCCCGACATTTTTTTTTTTTTTCATGAGAATACGGGACACCTTCGATCCCCCCTTTTGCCAAACTTTCCAACACAATACATTTTTGGGAAACATTTTCACTGCATTATTTGAAATGAATGCAAAGAAGTAACGAACAGTCTGTCGTACAATCTGCTTTTAGGAAATATTTATGCTTCTGGAGAATTCCTATGAGTGTTTAGCATTTACATGGGATTTTTTTTTCATCTCCATACTCTTCAAATTTGAAGAAAAATTTCATTTCCGTTTAGCTATTCTTGTTGATACAAAAATTGGAACCCTTCACTTGTAATACGAGTATATTATAAAAAACCAGCTCAGCTCGTGCACTTAATCAAAGATTGTAGATCCCCTTGATTGGCAAAGAACAACTGAAAATGAAATGAAATCTTCGAGTGTTACGTCCTACGCTTATGCCGGTGAGGCTAAAGGAGACGGTGATGATGAGTAATGAATGAAATGGTGGAATGAAGAAAGTGGGAGGAAACGGGAAACCCCGAGGAAACCCACGCACACAGTGTTTGTCCACCACAAAGTTCACTTGGCGGGGGCTGGGATCGAACCCGGGACCCCAAACACCAGAGGTGAACGCTATACCATTGAGCCACCGCGGCCCCAACGAACAACTGAAACTCTGCGTTGCGAATATAGTCTATTGTTTCACTCGCTATGAAAATAAGAGACTGGTGTAGTGATAACCTGCTTCAAGCTGTTTCATGTTACAACTTGCTATTCATTTACTAATAACAGGGTTCCCAGTGGATAAGCTGATATTGACGGCAGAAACGGAACGGGATTAATATAGGGGCATTTGCTTGTTTCCACTAAATTTACGGAGACGCGGGACACTGGAGTGCAAAATCGGGATTGTCCCGTTTTAAACGGGACGTATGGGAGGCTTATATTTATTGTTTGATTTCTCCCAACGTTGAGTCACACGAATAACAACGGCAGAAGGTAAAGGGGGTGGACGCTCCCCTGCTGGCTACATCTGCCCAAAGATGTTGCATTGAAATACAGGTCAGACAATGTAACACTATCCTGTAAAATCATCCAAAGAAGAAATTTAAAAAATCCAGATTATGCTACTTCTTTTGTCAACTCTTTTTGTAGAATAAATTTCTTTAAACTTTTCGACTTTCCGAATCACCTAGTTACTATTGAGACACCATGTATTTTAGGATTAGGATTAGAAAGGAAATTTCTGTTCCTTCAGCATCTATGGCTTTTAAACTCATCACGTATGCGGGAGGATGTTCCTCGGTGATCGTAGTATCTGGGGAGATATTTAGGTAAGGCACCATCCTGACATTTGACTAATGCGAATGAGGAAAACCCAGAAAAAGCTCTTTTTAGTTTGGATTTCTGACCTAGAAAGGCTTTTACACCTATCTGATGGAGTGGCCTACCAGGAAATGGTCCCGGTTCGAAGATGAAGAAACGTTTTGAGGCCAGTCATCGTGAGATCCTGGGCATTTTCCTGGGTTTTCCTCTTTCACGCCAGGTAAATGTTGGAATGGTACCTAGCATAAAGGTCCTAGGTCCTTTCATTCGTCCCCATTTTCCCGAAGAGTATGATCTCCTAGGGACGTCATCCCTCTTCATACATGGTGCTCTTAAAAGGCTTTGATATTTCCCTCCTAATCCTAAAAAATTAGGAAACAACAACATTTTGTCAGATTAATTGTTGTGAATAAGATTTTCATTGTTAAGTGATCATGGAAGATGTTTTTGTTGGAACTTTAGATTTTCCTGCTGATGCCTTTTCCTTTATCCCACATAGGTAATCAGAACTACTCAATCTGTTATTATTCTAGCGGCTACATCTTTATGTTCTACAATGATAAATAAATAACTACATTGACCCAGGAAAATTTTTCTTTCGGTCACTTCTGATGTAATTCAACATTGAACTCGAAAGCAATGTGCAATCCAGCGAAGTCATCGGTAGTCTACTCGCGAATAATTTACATAATTTGGGCGTAGTTAACATTTAAATAAATAATATGGCTTTTCGTACTTAGTTATATTTTTATTGTACGACATTCTTTGAGAAGACTCTGTTCGGATAAATAAATTAATTTAATTCCAAACATTCATTTCGAATAAGATTGTGAGTGAATATATATCAATTTCAAATATATGTTCAAATTTTGCTGCAACTAATGTTAAAATTCTATTGAGTTTTCGATATTCCAAAGTACGATTTTCTCTAGGGGGCCGATCGCCCCACCTTGCCCCCCTGATGGGCGCGCTTGCTACTACTGCTTATACTATGGATCCGTATAGTAAAACTGCACGCCTAATGTAACACAATCTAACTTAACTTCATGTATTACAAACAAATATAACCGAATGCAGTACATTTTGGTACGTTTTTTCGATTTTGAAATTGATCCAGCAATACAGCCGAAAACTTCCAATCATGAAATAGATATCAATCGATAAATCGCATTCAGTGTTTGTTTGAGGTATACTTTTGGGGCAGCTTCCCCTACAGAACTCGTTACCTCCCCCTGAAGAAAAAAGTGCAACAAAACCAAAGTATAAAAGTTGTCTTGTGCCCAGGGACGGCATTAAGGGTGGGCCCCGTCCACCTCAAAAGAAGTAGAGTAATGAAGGTGACATCCTGTACTTCAAAAGCAATAGATATTACTATTGATTGTAATGTAATAGGTTCTAGGACCCTGTTTAACTCTGCAATGAACAATGATTTTAAGACAGATACTTGTAGTAATATAATGATGCGAAAAGTCGTGATTAACCTTTAAATTACGCGGGCTTTAAATTCCAGCTCCTCGTGAACTACGAAGCCATTTAAGGTTAATGGAAAAGGACAAGTTTTGCCGATAGATGTCACTACAGTCTTCGTATATCTCCCATGTATTTTTTACCTTTCACGAAAATTTACAATTTCTTTTATACATTTCAACCTAGAGACTTCAAATTTTTATAGAAGGAACTTCATAACCTACTAAAGAGAACAATCTGTGACGATTTTTTATTTAGAATTTTCTTCATTGTTGAAACAGTTCAATTGTTAAAGGTTTTGATATCCATTTCAACAATCAAGCCATTTTAACAATGAAGAAAATTCTAAATAAAATATCGGTACGGATTATGAAGTGCCTTCGATAGATTATGAAGTTCCTTTTCTAAAAATTTGAAGTCTGTAGGTTGAAATTTGTAAGGGAAATCGTGAATTTTCGTGAAAAATAAAAAATACATGGGGGAGATACGAAGACTGTAGTACCATCTATCGGCAAAACTTGTCCCTTTAAACCAACCTTAAACCGATTTCGTAGGGCTGAAAAAAATGTAAAAATAATCACTCGTAATTGCTGCACTCGTAAAACTTTTGTTACTTAATATCTCTGCTTCAATTTCAGTTATTGACATATACGCAGTGGTGCCAATTTAACCTATTTTCGGCTAAATTTAGCCTATTTGGAGAGGAATTTAACCATAGAAATCTACGAAATTCTTATAGCCTTAAATATAGCTTATTGTATGAAACTCTTTTTCTATTTTTGCCCTTTTTATTAGCCGTTAAATTAATTCTAAAAATACTTTTTTCTTTGAAAATAAAGTGTATCTTTTTAAAAATTGGTCTATGTGTCATTATATATTATTGTCTTAATTGATTTCTCTAGACAGAGGGTGTTTTATCACGCAACAAACACTTGTTTTTCATTCTTCTCTCTCTCCACCTACAGATTTACAACTACTTAGCAATACTTATCAATTTCAAAGAATTTTAATATCACTCCCGTAACTGCCCCGTTATTTGCTACTTTTTAATTATTTTAATTTTCGCATTTCATAGCAAGAATGAAAGTTTTCTAACACAAATTGAACAAACTGTTCCTTTTTTCAAACACAGAGATTGTTTTTGTTTAAGGAATAAAATAGGATATCCAATAAGCTTGAAAACTCTTAATGCAATCATGATGATTCATGCGGATGTATGGAGAAATAAGATGATAATTTATGTAAGATCTATGATCCGCCGAAAGAAGTACTACTGAAAATTGGGACAATAGTAGTTTCCGCAAACATAATCAATCCATGATCCAACGATGATGCATCTAGTTCCAGCGCCTTGGCTACCTGTGACGTCATCGATGATGACTTATTTCAATTCAACTGATAATATGGCTGTTGATTTTCACAGATCAGAAGAGTTCTTGATGGGTTTTTATTGTAATTTAAAATCATGTATGTTGCTTGTTATTCTTCAGTGAATACAATTCAACATTTCTAATTTTACTATAACTCACTTATAATATTACACACAAAAAGGGGGTTTAAAATCAAAACAATGTGAGTTATAAGTTGGCAGTTCAAAATCTAGCCATTTTTTGCATAAAAAAGCTTATTTCTGAAGGCCTTCTAGCCTATTTTCTTCACAGGTTGTTGGCAACACTGCATATACGTGATTTTATTATTTTATGCATTATTAGTATTGTTGTTACTGTAAATTTCCTTTTAGAAAAGAAAACTAAAATTTCTCCCCCCACCCCTCCTCAAATATACTGATAGGAGGAATATGTGTTTATTATTCCTTTAAGTCCATTATTTAACATCACAATCCATGTAAACCTTCATTTCTAATTCCAGTTTTTACTCCAGGAGAAAATAACACGAAAAAGATAAAACTTACATGGTGCATCTAGTTTTAATGGGGGATTTCCTCATCATTCCCGGATAATTCGCAAATTGCTGTGGACCAATAAAGTTAGCACGGCTAGAATTGAAGAATTTGGTGCAAGAAGGAGGCAGCTCCACTTTGTGCCGCTATTGAGTTGCACACCCTATCACATAGAAAAGAAAAAGGCGCTTCATTTGGTTCAAGAATGAGGCAAAGAAATGCGGCAGATGGGAGAGTTTGCGTGAAATGGCGAAGGCAGCTCCAAAACGTTTTTGTTTAATTTGCTACATACTGGAGAAAGTGGAGCTGCCTCCTTCTTGCACCAAACCCTTCAATTGCTAATACCGGTATTGCTTCCTCTCACACGGTGTAAACATGATTGGTAGGTTGTTCTATTGGACATGAATGAGTATAGGTGACTGGCTTTTATTCGAGCTCATTTAATTACACATTTTCGTATTTTGTTTCTCCACTAGCAGTAAAGGCTGCTCGCGTTAATCCAAACCCACCGTAATCCGAACTCTGCGCTTGTTCGAATGACATTTAGCCGGCGGGATTGATATTTTTAGACGGACTGGTTGCTCAAACACAAACAGTTGTGCATTATTTTTATGTGTTCATTATTTTTATGCTGACTGGCATCACAATTGTTGAATTATAGGTGTATTGACTAAAAAGTTTAGAGTTTTTTTTTCTCCTTTTAGTGTTTATGAGTCTAGCCACCACATTACTTTTCTATGCCTTAGAGAATGTAAATATTGCAGACAAATAGTGGCCTATAAGAATATAAGAGCAATCTGAGCTGCATTGCAAATGTGACAGTGGAATATTACGATTCTTCGCAGCATTACAAAAGAATGAAGAGAACAAAAAAAAACAAAAAAAAACTTGTTTTAGTGTTTCAGCAGCAGAATCTAGTAAGAAATCGTGGGAAGTTGGAGGAACATCACCTCCTATCGTGGAATCTTGCAGTTCCGACCTGCAGGATTCGAAATTATCAGGTGAAAAAAGAATTCCTAATTCCTAATTACTGGCTATAAAATGACAATAACTAATGTCCTAATTCCTAGTCACTACATACAAGAGGAAAATATTTTTCTGCCGTATATCTTTTGGGGATAAAATTCTTTAAAGACTACTTATTCAATTATCTTTTTTCAAAGGTAATTTGTGCAGCCTTGGTCAGTGAGTTTAATTTAGTTGTACATACTTCTCGTTTCGATTAGAGCGTTCTTCCATTTTTAGCATGTAGGTTTCTTAAACAACTTTCTCATTTAAACAAAAAAAAATAAGAAAATATGTGATGGTTCACTTAAATGAAGCAAAAGAAACACGAAGGTGTAAATAAACGCGGAAACACCTCCGGAGCCGTAAACTAGACTGAACGGTTTGTGGCAAGCGATGAAATTTCAACAGACAACCAGTGCGGTAACGAGACGTAATTTCGTAGCAGGTAGAAAGAAACGAAAAATAAGGCAGGGAGAGAGCGGAAATTCCTGGAAGGTTTTGGAATACTGTTGAATATTCATGGTTTTTCGTGAAAATGAAACATTTTCTTCGACCAGCTTCGCCCCATCCCATGTGTTTGCTAGCTTTTAACCAAACATGTAAAGAAGAGAGGACGAAGCAAAGCGCATGCAGACTTAAATCCTTAGAGAAATTTAGTGTTCTCTACCATGTACCTGGGTTTCAACATGTCTGATTTTCGTCTTTCTTTTATTTTTAAGGAATAAAAGAAATAAAAATTCCTGTGGTCTCTTCAAAATAAACTTAATTTTAAAGGCATCGTTTCGGTTTCATTTGCTTGCAAATTCCCTCTTCTGAAAGATTAATTTATATGAGGAAACGTTAGTTATTTGTTTGGACTTTAACATTCCCTTTTAGCATAGGGGCTACATGAGACGGAGACCTGCAGCTTAATATTGTATAAAGCTGCAGGGTCTCTCAGTGGTATCGTAACGTAGTCTGAGACGTTAACTGACGACAGAGGCGTACCCAAGGAGGAGCACCGAGTCTGAATATCCTTCCCTCCCAAAAAAGACTTCGTCAAATCTTTATAAATAATATTGTCATGTTTTCAGGAATGCACTTAAGAGGGTTGCAGTTGATCCGGACCCCGTCAAACCTTTCAACTATGGATCATTCAACAAAGATTTCTTGATGCTTGGTGCACGATCATGAGGTGAAATTTATCAAAAATTTGACTCCTTCTGAAGAGCAGGGGTATTTTTAACTGTCCTCAATGTTCCTGTGTTAATATCCCTGACACCTTTCATAGTCACGAGAACTGCAAGAAAGAGGAACTAGAATAAGAAATTATTATCTTTTTTTTTTAAGTGATAAAGCGCTCTCCTCTGGTACGAAGGGCATCTGATTTGATCCAACGTCATGTGACGTTAGTTGATTTGAGGCATAGTGTGTTCAGCAACGAAATTATTTCACATGTGGAAATAGTATAATGTGGGATTTGAACCACATAAGTCCCACTGGTAATGCGTTTTATGAGTGTGTGGTGGCAGGTCCGTAGCCAGCCCCAAAATTTACGGGGGGCCCGGTAGAATTTAGGGGCTCCAACCCAACCATATTATACTTCATATAAGTTACCATATTATAGTTCATTTGCAAGCCTACCGTGAAATTTTATGGGAGCCAGCCAAAATTTAGGGGGGGCAACCCCCTCTTGCTTCCCCCTCGTGGATACGGGCCGGGCCTGTGTGGTGGAAAATACTGTGTCCATACTTCTCCCGTTTTCTCTTACATTCTCAGTAAAAAAAAAAAAAAAAAAAGATATTTTATCACTACTGAAACGAAGGGTTCGGTGTCAAATATAAAAAGTAGGAGAGGAGAAAATAGAACAAGTGACTAGTTTTCGATACCTGAGTAGTATTATTAGTTATGGTATGAAGTATGAACGTGAAATAAAGCAAGGATAGGAATGGCGAAAGAAGCCTTTAGAAAGAAGAAAAATACTATTTTGAAGGACTTTGAATAAAGAGTTGATAAAAAGACCCATAAAATGCTTCGTGTGGAGTATTATGCTGTATGGGTCAGAAACATGGACATTATTAAAAAATTATCAAAAACGACTGGAGGCTTTCGAAGTGTGGGTGTGGAGAGGAATGGAGAGAATTAGCTTAGCCCAGTTGAAAGTGAATGAGAGGGTGTGAGAAATGGTGAAGGAGAAAATAACAAGTTAAGATATTATTAAGAAGAGAAAAAGAAACTGGTTTTGACATTGGCTAAGAAGGTACTGTATTATGAGGGACGTGCTAGAAGGTATGGTGACAGGAAAGAGAGGGAAGGGGCGAAAAAGACTACAATTGATGGACGATATCAAAACAGTGATATCGTACATGAAGACGAAAAGGTTAGTGGAGGACCGAAAGATTCTCAATTGCGGCAAGTGACCAACGAATAAGGTAGAATACTTAAGATGATGATTATCATTATAAGCTAAGAGAATTACTAAATATTTTATCGCTGCGACATTTATAATAATAGGTGTATATCTTTAAGTTTTCTTCCTTTCGTTTGTAGCCATGGGCATATCAAGAACATTTTCTAGGGGGGGGGTAAATCCCCATGGTTGCTATGTTACTTCTGGCATTTAATATTCGTGGTTTGCTATATTAATACTATATATTTACGTAAACCTGGGGGCCAAAACCCTGACACCCCCCCCCTTCGAGCGGCAATGCTTGTGGCGGTAAATTGTTTGTTTTCAAGAAGTTTGGTTACTAACCTAAACTGTGTTGTGTAATTACTCAATCTATTCTTTTGCTTGTTCGTCTAGAAGACCAAAAAAAAAAAAAAAAAAAAAGCCAGAATGTATGGGAACAAAAGCCAGAAATCGAGTTCATGAATGGAGCTGACTCGTCCACCGGAAATGGTTGAAATCAGTCATTCCCGGTTTTCACGTTGATCACTATAGAACTAAAATGGTAATAGATAGTGCGAAGTGGTTTCCTACAATCGAATAAGCGTTTTAAAAATACATGTCAGCTACATTCTTAATTCTACTGAAACCGGAAGTGATTGAATCTACTACAACTTCCGGTTTCAATATTTGTCTACTATATAGCAAAATAAGATAGTGATAATACACTTTTTCCTAAATTGGTTCAGCGTATTAAGAATTATCCTCTGCGTATTGGTTCGGCGTATTATCCTCTGTCTCCTAACTCTCCATTCAAACCGGAAATGATAAAACTCAACCACTTTCAGTTTCAACGTTGATCACTATAGAGTTAAAACGGTAATAGATAGCGAGAAAATGTTTTCTGCAACCAATTAAGCATCCCAAGAATATCTTTTATTTCTACCCTAATCTTTCTCCTAAAACTAGAAGTGCTACAAATTACAGACGTACCGCCATCCTTGAAGCGTTTGCATCACTCAAATGTCTTACTGTGGCTGAGTGTCTCATTACTATAATATGACTAAAATCTAAAACTTTCAGCTCATTTTAAGTCGTCTTCTTTAAAAACTTCACCAAAACTATACTCTGTTCCGTGTATACGTTCACACTGTTGTTCGCCATTTTGAATAACGATCTCCAGACTGGCGCACAAGAGTGTCAACTACCAGTAACAGGACACAGTTGCTAGTTCCTATAACATACAGTCCCTCCCACCATGGATTTGATTTTAAACTTGCAAAAAAAAAAAAAAAAAAAAAAAAAAAAAAAAAAAAAGAATTGACTTAAGACTTCTTTCTTCTAGTAGGCTTATATCATAATTACAGCAGCTATTTACAGATTATATTTACTTAATAAAAAAGTAGATTATTTTATTTTAAATTAGTTAGATTATATGTTACTTCCTTACTTATTAATTTGGTGCCTATTACATTCTGCTACGTATCTGATATCTATAATATTGCAGTAGAAAACAGAATAGAATAGATTAGAGTAAAATAGAATAATATCATGTTACAATACTCTACACAGCAAAAGTACTCTACACACCACTTTAGCGTGTTACTTATGTGTCAAGTCAACACCAAGCACATCACCTTCAGAGCATATCAGAAATACCTCGTCACTGACTGTGAGTATTTCCATTTTTTTTTTTTTTTTTTTTTTTTTTTTTTTATTGTTTGGATGAGCAAAGGTTTGTGAAATATATTTCGCATTTATGGCAAGTAACTAATAACATTCTATGTTTTAGGTAATCGGTTACAATAATATTGTTGTAAACCTGTGAATTTTCTGTCCTGGTTGTCTACTCGCATCTATGAAATTTTGCCAATGTCTTCTCTCGTACTAAACGGAGAATATCTCCTGACGATACAGTGTTGTTGGATTACTGCTAAGTTTCATTTTGTTATTATTGTTCTGGTCGTTATTTTACATTTATGCTATTATTATTCTTACCATATAATTCGAATAATTGTTAGTGTTTCTATTATAGTTCTTAAAATGATTTTCTTTTGTCGCTTGTTTGCCATGTCTTCTAACAAGGAACGCACATGAACCTGTCATCCGGATATCTGAATCGAACCTAGTTCATTCGATAAACATAACAAAGATATGTTCATATACAAAAAATTAGTTGTCATGCACAAAGGAGTTAGTATAAAGAAAATCGTAGACTCGCAGTGAAATAGCTATTGCATCAACACTGTTCATTGAAAGTCATGGTTTATAGTTCATTTTCTTCATCAGGAAACAACCTTTCCAGAGGCGCTAAGTATTGGGGCCCACAACGTACTTGAACAGAAAAAAATTGGTAAAATGTCGGGAAAATTCTCTCCAGAAATCCCTTCCATTAACTTTAGATCCCTCTGGTGTGGCCTCTGGTAAAAGCACACAATCCAAACATATTTCGAAAAGTACTATAGTAGGTAAGAAATGTGTATAGGCCCTACCAAGTTTTGTATTGATAGACAGAATAGGTATGGAGGGAAAGCTTGTATTGGTATACAAGCTTTTCCCTCATATCTATTCCGTCTATCAATACAATACTTGGTAGTCATTTCCTAACCCCTGGAATAATTTTAGAGATACATTTGGATTGTGAACTTTTACCCGTGGACATTCCAGAGGGGCCCAAAGTTGATGAGAGAGATTTCTAGAGAGAATTTTCCCGACATTCTCCCAATTTTCCCTGTTCAGGTACTTTATGGTTTCCAATACTTAGCGCCTCTGGAAAGGTTGTTTCCTGCTGAAGAAAATGAACTATAAACCATGACTTTTCAATGAACAGTGTTGATGCAATAGCTATTTCATTGCGAGTCTACGATTTTTTTATACTAGCAGGGTCAATGGGCCACAGGGACTTACTCCGTTGTCCATGGCACCTAATGTTTTGTACATGAACATATCTTTATTATGTTTATCGAATGGACTAGGGTTGATTCGGATGTCCGGATAACAGGTTCATGTCCGTTCCGTGTAAATTTGGCAACATTGTTCGTGCACTTCTGCTGTTTTACTTTTTTTATGTGTGTGTGAGTTCGGAAGGCAGCTCCACGAATCGTATCAAATTCTTCCGATATAACACACACGAGGCAAAACGGTTCTATGATTGGTGTAGAGCCCAATCTTCATGAACCGTTGCGGTCAATATAGATCAGGTTTGCGGTCTAAAACTTGGGTGAATTACCGCTGCCTACGAAACTCTCGAAGTTTCTCTGCTCTTCCCGAGCAGTGTTGCCAACAACTTTAACAATAAAGTCACTAAACGTACTGTGAAAAGGCGCTAGAAATCTTAATTCTAATGGAAATAATGCTAGTTTATTCGCTGTACGACATCTCAAAAGTCGCTAAATCCCGAGTTTAACAAGGGTAAACGAAACAAATTTTGTCTCTAAAATATATGATCAAATCGCTAGATTTAGCGACAAAATCCCTAAATTAGCAACACTGTTCCCGAGTTTGAAAAGTTATTTTTTTTCTTTCTTTCGTGGGCAGAGTATTGGCTGATACTCTGTTTCAGTGTTTTTCATTGGTCATTCCATTATTAACGGAAAAATGGTTGCCCTTACTCGTATAACTTGGACTTACTCTGTCTAATAATACATCTTCCTGCCATCTTGTGGCTTGTTTTGTAATAAAGTGGAAACTTGCCAACACCATGTATAAACTTTACTTGAAAAAGAACAAGAATTCCGGTTTTTGTTTTTTTAATCTGTCAAGTACAAAGTTATCTAGGTTGCGTGACTTTTAACAACATAACTTGTGTTATGTTGCTTATCGTAGAAGCTTATTAACCCGCGAAGTGGGCCATTTTGCTTTGTTCTAAGTTGACGGATGGTCTTTTGTGTGCATTCCCTTACCTTTCTCAAGAATTGGGGTCTCGTTTTCCTATTTAAATGTCCATATCTCCTTTGTCACGGCAGGTAATTAATTACGGTGCTTAATCTAGTTAGGAAGTTATTGCGGTTATGCTGTTTAAACTCTGTTAAGTTTGGTAACTTTAAAAGATTAAAGTTTTATATAGACTGAATCGATGTGGAAGTGTATTAAAGATCTGACAATTTTAGACACGTAAGAGTTCTTGTTTCGGCCCAGATTTCTAAGATACATTAACGTAAGTAATTCTGCTTGTTTGCTCAGGCTAATTGGGGTAGGATTACGTAAGAATTGAGTGATCTGGCACTAGAGGTTGTAAGGCACCCACTTGTGATACAAGTGATTTCTGGTTCGATCTCCGAACATGTGAGTTTGTACCGGACAGCAACGTGTCTTTAAGCTTTCGTATGGTACTTCTGTTTCCTTCCACATTTCCGTTCCACCAATTCTCTGATAATACTCCTCTGCATGCATTCTGATGTTTTGAAACGAATAACATTTTCTGAACTGGTTATTTTCTCTGATTACAAATATGCCATCAGTTTTTTTTTTCCTATCACGTCACGTTTTCTGAGATTTCGACATACTCAAAAATCAAAGTTTAGCGGAGTCTATCTTAAACTCTATTAGATAACGAATACATTCTAGTAATTGCTATAAGATTGACATTAATTTTATTATAGGTGAGTCCTACGATGTCTTGACATCTTTATAGTCAGATAAGAAAACGGGTGATAAAACTATTCGCAAGATGTGTCCCAGGACATCTTATTTTGCTGAACATGGATCAAGGTTTACTGCTGTGGCATACCAGAACTTAGAGAATGCCGCACTCTCTTTATACAGTGTTCCCATCCATCTTCTATATTATAAAATTTGAAAGCGACTATGTTTGTGACTCTTAATCTCTTGAACCACCAGACCGATCTCACTCAAATGTTCAACATAGATGAGGTTGGAACCTGGGAAGCTTTTTATCATTTCACTTCGACGATAGAACTTAGGGGAGGGTTAAATATTTAAAAATAAATAAAACTTAATAACTCTTGAACCACTTGACCGATCTCGATCAAACTATCAACATAGATGAAGTTCGGGTCTGGTATAGTTTCTATCGTTTCACTATTACGGTGCAACTTAGAGGAGAAGGAGGGGGGATATTTAAAAATGATACAAAATGACAGATATTAGTGTCGAATCCATAGTTTACGCTGAGATGAACAATGACAACTCCGATCTCGTTTTAATCAAAATTCAGCCCCGCAACTTGGGGTAGAGGTAGATATATAAAATGATCGAAAATGACCCATATCAGTGTCGAATTCAAACTTTTCGGGGTCAATGAGATGAACAGAGATACTTCCGATGCTGCTTAAATCCAGACCACCACTAAAAACTAAAACAGTATAGTTTACAGGTACCAGACACATGAGATAAGAAGTTGTGCATTTAAAATTTTTATTTTAACCCAGCTAAGCGTGTAATCGATACTAGTACATAGATACGTGGGAACTTATTCGTTATTTTTTTAAATGAATCTGCGAAACAATTGCTTATTTGTAAATATTGATAATAATGAAAACCGCATAAAAACGAAATCTAGGCTGTTGGAAACCGCATTATACAAACTACTCGTTTATAGTGTAATAATCGTTTTGATATCATGGGCAGCAGAAAATATATGAAGGTAAATACTTTTGGTAACAACTGTATAAAATTTAAGATTACCTAATGCAGTGGTTCTCAACCTAACTCTTATCACGAAGTGCAATTTATCACATCATCTTGCCTGCGACTCCCTTATAATTTCTGGTTTGTAATAAGTTTGGGTGGGATTTTTATTATACCTATTGCGGAGATCTCACGATATTCATCTACTTCTATAATAGTAGAATCCATTTCTTGTATATAGTGGATACAGTAACTTCCCTAAAAGCGAATGGATTAAAATTAAATTTGGACAGTACATTCATATTACAAATATCGAATCCGATTCGCCATATTGTTTTAAAATGGTGGCCGTTTGAAACTGTTAAAACTTCATAACGCCCTTAATTTTGGGTCATATGATTAAAAATGAAGTGATTTCTTATTTTGGTTCAGAAAAACTTGGACAGTTATTAAAGAAGTTGTTGAGTATTTTAATTGACTTAATAATGTGGATCACGAATTGAACCGGACATTGCCGCACTAGTGAAATCAAACCATGTTCAGGTAGATATCTCATTAGCTTTCAATTTTAATTGTATTTCAATATGCAGGTTTTACAGCATTTTTATTTTTCTGGTACCGATATTTCAATATGCAGTTCTCATTAGGTTCATATCGTACCTCTTTCATTTAAATTGATTTTTAAACAACTCTGCACTTGTTAAAAATGTTTACTAAACCTATTTTTTTAGTGTTCTTACCAGTATGTATACAAATAAAAATATGCCTATCAGAACAAAATTCAACACAATATTTAAAAATTTTTCGGTATTAGATTCTAATTATATTTATCTCTTCTGCTTATCTTCGCGACCACCATGAAATCCTCTCGCGACTCCCAGGTTGAAAAACCCAGGTCTAATGAATTGGATAAACTTCGGAAAAACAAAGAAAAAAGAATTTATGTAGAATACTAAATCCGTTACTTACAGGACGTTGCATCCACTGGGACACATTTTATACTTTCCTCGGAAAGAAAGTTCAAAGTCGATTTTTGGATACTGCAGAAGCGAAAAATAAAAAAGAACTGGCGTTATGTTTTTTTTCTTAAAGAAAATCTTTTTTCCCTAAAAATTTATGTTAAATTATCTGAACGTCATCTGGAAGCGGTCCAGAAAATTGTTTGCTACCTACTGTTTCGTTCTTCTGTCTCCCAAAAGAGAGCCCAATGTCTCTCAAGATTTACATTCATTTAAAATGCTTGTGCATCTTTTAGTTTTTTTCCTTTTTCTGAAAGTTTTATTTTCTCTCTTACGGTGTCGCAGTCAAGTGATTTATTGACTGACAGCGCCACTGAACGGCCACCTTCTTTCCTTGATTCTTTATACCTCTTTAAAAGTGAAGTTTCCCCTACTCCCTCTGCCGTAACTTCAAAAACAGTGATGCCATTTGCAGGGAAGTTTCCTTTTCTGTAAGAAATTCTGTTTTTTATATGTTTCAAGTCTTTTTCATCACTGACGCAGAGCTCCCTCGTGGCTAAGCGGTTAACGTACGCGCCTTTGTAGTGGGAGACCCGGGTTCGATTGCCGATGGGAATTCATGTTCTAATCGCACGCAAGGCTATAGATTCACGTCTTTTTTTCAGTTATCCGTCCTACGATCAGTGGCGAAGCGTACCATGAGGCTCTGAGGCCGGGCCTACCCTGTTTTCTACCGTATATTTTCTTTACCTTTGACTTCTTATAAAATACAGTCAATACTTCAACATTTGTTTTTCTCGGTAAAAAATAGTAGGTTGGAAACACTTAGAGGCCCTTCCGTCTGAGTCTCACCAGCTCGCTAGACAGGCTTACGGGCTATGCTGCTCAGGGAGCGAAGCTATTATTGCTGGGGATTGCACGCATGGTTAGGAAGATGCGAAGGCTCGCCTCTGGGAGTTTAGTTTTAGCGTTGACGGCATCTTTGAATGCTAATACGTTATTAAATGATTTCTTTAAAATAGAGTAAGAAGTTTCTCTGTATAATTCTGTATTTCTATTAGTGATAACTTGTTTAATTTAGGTATATACTCTCAAGAGTTATTCAGAGTTGCTCTTTTCTTTTTCCTACATGGGGCTTGGTCCTTAATAGCTTGTACAATATAAGTCTGACACATTAAAGATATGTATAAATTTACCAAACGCTACCGTACAGGATAAAATAATATTTGTGTGTAATTTTAGTTGACTTTTCCATTTCATAGAATTAGTGGTGTATTTACGATTTTGTTTCCAGGGGCTTTACTAAATTTATTCCTGGAAATGTGAAAATTCTACAATATATATAAAACAATAAAAAAGTTGCGATAAAATTTCGGTGAGTGCTTAAGCCCGGAAGCCACACCCTTAAATATGCCACTGCATAGAATACAATATTAGGCCTAAATATCTTGCGTTGATTCAAATGAAGTTCCTTCTGAGCATTAATGTTTCTAGTGGTCAGTATCACGTGATACATTAATTAAATGCAATATTGAACTTGCTTTAAAGTGGGAGGTGCAAGTAACAAACGCTTTTCTTATTCTTTCTCCTTTTTTTTTTTAATTTGACAGCTAACAGTAAGAATGTACCTTCTTTTCCTCTCCCTCCATTTTCAAATGTGCAGGAAATGAAAACAGCAAGTGAGGAGGAGATACCTCTCATCTCCCCTGCAAATCCCAAACAGAAGAAAATATGAACTGCACTTCAAACTATTTGTAGTGGAGCTAAATGGGAATATTAGTTTATCGTGTCTACCCTACTTGTTGGATCACGCTTCGCCACTGCCTACGATCATGCCGGCTAGGCTAAAGGAGACAGTAATGGTGAAAAAAGAGTGAAATGGTGAAGTGAAGAAAGTGGGAGGAAACTGAAGAATCCTGAGGAAACCCACCACAAAGTTCACTGGGCGCGAGCTGAAATCGGACCAGGGACCCCATGCACCAGAGGTGATAGCTCTACCACTGAGCCACCGCGACTCTGTCCACGTCTCATATGGCCTCATTGCTGAAGGGGTCGTTAAACTTAAAATCAAATCAACTCAAACATTGACGCTAGTACTTACAAAACGTGAGGTCATCCTCAGTTAATCAAAGCGTATTCAAGAATTTTGTTGAAAATACAGGTTTTGTGAGTGTTGGAGAGAGTGATGCTAGGTTTTCGTCAAAATTTCCTTCAGGAATGGTCAAACATTCCCTTTCTAAGATAAAATTTCCCTAATTTTCGTTCTCTCTCTCTTTATATAGATATGACATTATTTTGTATATATGGATTATTATAGTGTGTGGATTATTATACTGTGTGTTCATATCTCCACAACATACATTTGTGCTTTTGATCTTCTGTTATTACTTCAATGTTCTCTTGTATAATGACATCCTCGAGCCAGGCCGCGGAAGGCTTGTGAAAAAAAAAAAAAAAAAAGTTTGTCACTTTGTGTGTGGGATTCTGGAAGGAATGCCCCCGTTTTCGTCATACTGCCGCAGTGCTTAGTCACATAACATTTGTTGTAAAGCTGCATTTCCCTACATTTTATCTCATATTCGTAAAATCTCCCTACGCCACGAAAAATTTCCCTCAAACTAGTATATCACTGGTTGATTTTTGGTGACCACAATTTTTCAATGGTTGCTAATATGTTGAAAATGTCAACTTTGCCGCACTAGTTTTCAACCAATCAATTTTCACCGGTAAACCAACCAAAGTTACTAGTAGTTTTCAACGATCCTTATAGTAACGAACTTCACTACGCTACGCCATGATTATAGCTGCGTGCGATCACTCTGACCTCTCGTGAAAGAAAATCATACTACAGTCATGGCTTTAATATTGGAACACGACATAGTATCTTGTATTTCAGTAATAAAACTCTACTTTTAAGATTGCAAACAAGTTCTCACTTGAAAATATTTATGTACGAATTACGCATTACTTAACCACCAAGAAATAAATGTTAGTCAAACGAATGAATGTTAGTCAATGATAAATGAATGATTAGTCGATTCAACAAAATTAGTAACCACAAATTGTAGTTGAATGAAAGTGGAAATTCATTGGTTGAAATCACCAGGATTGACACTACCATAAAATGCTACTGTGCAAAGTCGTTTTGCGAACGAAATCAACTTAAACTTAACCACAAAACAGTGGCGGATCTAGCTTGGGCCCACGGGTCATAGTTTTTTTAATGGCAAAAATAATTTAAGCTATTATTTGTATCTTTTGGACAGTTTATAGTAAATTCATCTCATGATAAACCTATCGTAGTCTGTGTTCTGCCTACCCGCCCCCCAATTTATACCTTCTAGATCCGCCAATGGTACAAAACAACATTGGACAATAATTTTGGTTACGTGAGTGACCAACTGAATTTCATTTCACTAATGTACTAAAGTACAGAATGTATAATGTCGTTAGCTTCCCCAGAGAAGTTATAGTGACGTTTATGGGAAATGGTCAGCTTGGTTATTGGTGGCTCTCTGAGCGCAGTAGACGGTTGGTGGTGATTGGCTACCCTCTTACCACACCTCCAGTGATGAGCAGGTCCAAGCGCTGGAAGCCAATGACGTTATACCTTCTGGACTCTAGAGCCCGCCGTATTGAGTCATTGCTCGTGTTCCACTTCCGGAAGACTTACCAACGTAAAAGTGAAAGGAAAATAATCGTAAGATGGAGAGGTCTCACTAGAGAAAATATTGATTATTCTTACCCTTAAGATGAGATTAAGAACTACCGGTAGGTAATGTCCAATGTCAGGTTAAAGGAGCAGTAGGAAAATGTTTCTGAAATAACATTTTAACACTGCAGAGAAGTAATGACGAAAACTTATGATAAAAAATGTTCACTCTGTTACACAACGGCACTATGCTTTAGGAAGCTTGAAATCTCCCTGACTAGTAGCAGAAATTCTGAGAATTACGTAACTTTTCTAGAAATTTCAAATTCCCTGCCTTTTCTACGATACATTGGCCCAAATTCCGGCGGTATGAGAGGGACATGTCCCCTCCAACCTTGGAACTGAGGGGAACTGTCCCCCCAAGAATCCGATTTGAATTTTTTTGGGGGGAGGAGGAGAAATGTGATTATTTGTGTCCGATTGCCACAAAGGAAAGTGAGATGAAATTAATGTCCTCCCAGAATAAGCTTTAAATCTGCCTAGCTCCCAATCTGGAGAACTCTGCTCCCCTGATCCTCCACAGCATTGTTTTTTAACTTCATAAATATTTTGAATCTCGCTAATATATATATATATCCCCTCCAATATCTTATCTATATATATATTTATTATAGATAGATAGATATAGATATATACATATATGGCAACGATCTTACTCGTCCTCCCAATGTTGAAGACAGATTTGTACCCTCGCTAGGATATCCAGCTCATTCGCCATCATGTATTGCAAGTTATACAAATCTCCTCAAAAGAAAGAGTAATCAAAAGCTTGCTTTAGCTTTTAACGCTGATTATTCTTTTTCTCGTTTCTTTTTGTTTAATTCTTCCTTAATTTTTTTCATTTCTGTTTTCTAAAGGGAGTGTCCGGACTCCCCCTTGGCTACGTTCCTGCTATATCAATACATCGTTCAGCCAGAAGACTGCTATTATGAATATTGGGTCTCCATCCTAAGGATAGATGGGGATAATTCCAAATTACAATTTCCAAATGGTGACCAGTGAGTTCCATTTCATCCCTACAGATTGTTTTCTCTTATGAATTGACATATTTTCTCTACATTAAATCTAAATTACCTCTTGTGTTTACTTCGAGGTAGAAATGGTAATAACAAAGCTCCCTTGCATTAACCACAAACCCATTTGCTTATTTGTGTTATATATAAAAATACACATATGAGCAGATTCTTCCCAAAATGTACTGCATCACGATGGGATTTTTTTTCAGGAAACAGAGAAAAAAACAAATATGATCATTAAATTTTGCTGTAGAATAGCGATCCAATTTTAGTTAGGTAAAATGTTTTGTAATTTATTTTACTGATACATAATTCGGTGCATACATGTACTTAGTAATTTTTAATAAAATATTTAGAATTTTAAAAATTATGGATATAGTACCTTTTGGGTTTCTTTGTGGATATAGTATATTTTGGTATTAAATAGAATGGATGTAGTATGTTTTGGTACTAAATACAATAGATATATCATGTTTTGAAACTAAACTTATAGAAGACGGTAATACAAGATTATATTTTTAAAATGCTTACTTATTAAATAGTACACTTAAACCATACACTCTGACATTTTTTATTACACGAGATAAATGCATACTGTATAAGTTCACAATCTATTTGTGTCGTTTCCATGAATGTTTTGGTGGTGTTTCAGCACAATAGTCCCATGCGTCTTGATCACTACATTCTTCTTCACTCGAGAACCCTGGCAGCAAAGACAACTTGGAAACCGTTTGCTTCAAGCTTGAATTGCAAGTCGGCCAAACTTGCATCCAGCTTGATTGTAAAACGTGTAAGCATGCCGCAAACTGGACGAAGTTACATGGGGACAACCTTGCATTCAGTGTTCCATTCAAGCTAGACGCAAGCGTTTTACAAGTCAAGTAAAGTCAATAGCTAATGAACGGCCAGGGGTGCTATGACGCTCTGCGAAGGGTCTAAAGCATCGCTTGCAAGTACAACAAAAGGCAGATTGGATGAAAGCATGCATTTCAAGTGCAAGCGTAGAAAAACCAAAAGGCAAGCACGCGCCAACTGATCGAAAACTTTCTTGCTACTAGGGAACGTTATGATATTTATTAAACTAGTTTCAAACAACAAACATATTACAGAAACAACTCGAAAAGTATAATGTTTGACGGAAACTAACGTGCAAAAACTAGCTAAAAACTAGTACTGCTAGCAATAAGAGTGGCATCAACCATAATCTTAACAATAATGTTTACTGCAGTGTTGTAACAACGTTACCAAATGCGATGCTGTCAAATGAAAGCATGAATCCTTTCAGTACAATTTACGAATGAAAAAATGTCATATTTCCCACTCAGAATACTTAAAAAGGAGCCTAAAGAACTGTTTGGCGGTTTTACTTGGATATAGTACATTTTGCCATGAAAAGAAAGACATAGGTATTAAGACAAAACTGGATACAGTACATTATGGAATGAAGAAAGGATATAATATGTTTTGATACAAATAATTGCTGGATATAGTACATATTGGAACAAATGTGTTTCTAAAGTTCTTTTTTTAACATGGTTTCAGAGCGTTCTGGCACAAATTATCATATTTATGCAGAACTAACACTAATCGTTGTGTTCCCAATAAAATGTCAAATTCTGAAAAAAAAATGGGTATAGTACTTTTTGAAAACAAGCTCCTCATATATATTATGTACTGCGAAAATTTAATTGTGCGCTCAATTGAGTGAACAGTAGATATCTGAATGTATAATTTTATGATTAGGCAGTACATTATTCTATGAGTGGCAGATTGTACCATAACAAATTACTTCGAAGTTCCAGTACAGAAGGATGTTTGTATGGTCCAAATCATCGAGTTGGCTTCGCTGCTGGAAGGCTTTTGTAGGGTCCCCAGTCAGCAAGTTACTTTGAAGATGTAAGACCTGGGGTCTATTCCACCATTGAACTTTGCAACTTTTCACTTTGCGCTTTGCAGATTGCAGCAAGGTTTATGTTCCACGAAAAATTGTTTCTGCAAAGTGATAAGTGCAAAGTGAAAACTTGCAAAGATTTTGCAGAAATATCTGACATTTATTCCACCATCATCTTACAACTGAAAAGTACAAAGCAAGAGTTTGCAAAGTTGTGTCGTATTTTGCAAAGAGAAATTTGACTTTGCCTAAACGATTGACTAAGAGCCATTGTCGTTTGAAAATGATTCGGAGGTTATTATATTCATCAAGTGAGGATGAGATTTCCTAAGAAAAAACAGAATCAACTTCCACGGTATGAATTCATTTCAGTTTAAAGAATGTTTTCGTTTGACAAGTGAGCAAGTAGAATTCGTACTGGAGCATATTGGACCGGCTTTAGAAAGAACAACAAAACGTAGTAAAACCCTTACAGCAATAGCAAATACTTCTTTGCCTTCATTGCCTAGGAAATGGTGCTCAAATGCAAGGATTAGAATAAATTCACGGTGTATGAAAAGCAACTGTTTGTAGAACAGTACATAGAGTTGTTAACTCTATTATAAACATTATGAGCCTTATACAGAGTTGTTTTGACGTATGATTAGCATTATACTAATAGTCTGACTACTGCAGGAAACAAATGTTAATCGAACTCTTTAGTACGGCACTAATCACGCGTCCGAATGGCTCTGCACAAGGCTAATATAGTATAGTTTTAGTCAAATTGTTGTCTTTAAATGAACCAAACAATACATTATTTTTTCTTTGACCACTTGAAAAACTGCTATTTTCTATTCATCAACTTTTTTTTTTCACTTCTGAAATAATACACTAAAATTCGTATTTACGAATCCTTGCAAATGAATAAGTAGAATATAGCGCCTAAAGTCGCACTTCAACATTCAACTGCCACATTGCAAAAACTTTACAACATTACAGTTGCAGGATATCAAGTTGCAAAATCCTTCAAAATTAATCATGGAACTCAAAAACTTTTCACTTTGTAAAATTTGCAAAGTGAAAAGTGAAAAGTTCAATGGTGGAATAGACCTTTAATCTTGACAGAAACGATTACAATTGCCCCGGACGCCGCGACCAAATGTGGTGCCGCGAGAACAAATCAACAAAATTCAAGGAATTCAGATTATGTTAGTAAATGATTATTTTTTAAAAAATATTAATGTTATTTGAGATATTTTAACCCTTTCGGCATCCGGGGTTTTTGGGGTATTTTTTAGACTTTCAGTCAAGCAGCTACTGCATCGTCACTATTTATCCTAGGATCATGGTTCATACCTCATTCTCTTCAGAATGGAGCTGGCTTTCAAATAGTACCACCTGCATGCTCATACCATATACCAGGAGAGTGAAAAGTGATGTCAAAGGGAAAATTTCGGGGGGAAATTTTTTCACGCTTTGGGCCCCTCTGGAACGGCCCTGCGTAAACGTAGAGATCTCAAAAAACATCTGATAAATAGTACTTGGTAGACTGAATGTGTGTGCCAAATCTCAAGTTTCTATCTTGAATACTAATGGGGGGAGAAATTTTATCAAGAATCCCCACAATGCCCCAAATTACCGCAAAACACCATGATCTCAGGTAAAAAATTTCCTGAGACATCTCTATTTACCCTAGGACTATAATCCGCCAATCATTCTCTTCAGAATAGAACTGCCTTTCAGGCGGTACCATTCACATGTCTCCATCATGTATCTAAGGCGGGAAAATCCCGAAAAAAGGGATTTTTAGGTCTAAATATCTTTTTTTTTCAACTTTTAGCCTCTCTGGACCCCCCTGTTTTAACGCAGAAATCTGAAAAAATCTGTTAAATACTACTCGGTGCACTGAATGTTTGTGCACAATTTCAATCTTTTAGGTGCAAAAATAAGCCCACAAAAAAATTACCGGAAATGTCCAATAATCCCCTATATAGAAGTATATTTTGATAAAAATTCCCTGACACATCCCTAATTACCCTAGGGTCATGTTTCGCCCATCATTCTCTTCATAATAGAACTGCCTTTCAAACGGTACGACTCACGTGTCTCCATCATGTATCTAAGGCGGAAAATCCCGAAAAAAATAATTTTTTTCTAGATATCCCTTTTTTCAACTTTTAGTCCCTCTGGACCCCTCAGTTTTCACGCAGAGATCTGAAAAAATCTGATAAATACTACTAGGTGGACTGAATGTTTATGCACAATTTCAATCTTCTAGGTGCAAAAGTAAGCCCGCCAAAAAAATATATACCGACAATGTCCCATATTCCCGTATACAGAATGATATTTTGTAAAAATTCCCTGAGACATCTTTAATTACCCTAGGATCATGGTTTGCACATCATTCTCTTCAGAATAGAACTGCCTTTCAGGCGGTATTATTCACATGTCTCCATCGTGTATCTAAGGCGGGAAAATCCCGAAGAAAGGGATTTTTGGTAAAAATATCCTTTTTTTCAACTTTTTGCCCCTCTGGACCCCCCGGTTTTAACGCAGGAATCTGGTAAATACTACTCGGTGGACTGAATGTTTGTGCAAAACTTCAATCTTCTACGTGCAAAAATAAGCCCGCCAAAAAATAATGAACATAGATCGGCCCCGCAATATTAAAAAAAATATATATTTTAGAATTATGACGTCATCACCTCCTATGTCTCGACGCAGGAAGGTGTGAAACTATACGTAAGGTCTTGTATATACAATGCCTCTGAACTTGAAAACAAACAAAAAAAAAAAACGGACGAAAAAACTCAAATAGGAGAGTTATAACGCAATGTACCATGAAACACCCGTAAGGTACAAATTGTACCATGGATGCCGAAAGGGTTAATAATGATCAGGCTACGGTGAAGTAAAATTTATTTATTTATTTCGTAAGGACAACACAACAGGCTTAATGCCCAGTTATGGTGTTGTGTACATAATTATCTAACATACACTATTATACATACATTATTATATATGCACAAATATACGTCGTTGAATTATGCAGAAATTATTGACTGACAAGTGCTTTGAGCTTGTTTTCAGACATAATAAAAACATCTAGTACATGAAATCTAATCATTTCGTTATATAAAGCACACATTCTCCACACATGAGGCTTATGTAATGTGTTAGTTCTTGCTTTTCTACAATAGAATGTTCCAGTGTTTGCTGTTCTAGTCTTGCCTGTTGGGATTACGTAATAATACTTCTGAAACTAATTCTGGACAATCAATTTTGCTGTTTAATAATTTGTGTAAGAACAAAAATCAAATACCCATCTCCTCTTCTCTAATGTTTGAAATTCGGTACTAAGTCTTCATAGGGGACATAAATTGGGTAGAAACCGGTTTTCTTATATGCAAACATTTTTAAAAATTTAAACTGTATATTTTCTATTGCATCAGAGTATTTAGTGACATTTGATGTCCAAACAGTACAACAGTATTCTAATTTTGACCTTGCATGCGAAAAATATAACCTTATCAATGTTGATTCTTTGTAGAAATCCTGCCCTATCCAATAAATTAAACCTAGGTTTCTATATGCACTACTCGTTATTGCGTCAACGTGTTGAGCAAAGATTAATTTGCTATATATATATATATATATATATATATATATATATATATATATATATATATATATATATATATATATATATATATATATATATATATATATATATATATGTATATTGTAATGATTTTGGTAGAGTCAATAATGGACCGAGATCTATCCCTTCACTGATTTATTATAAATTTGATAAATACAAAATGTCTTTGATTACAAAGAGAACAATACTGTTTTCTCTTTAATGTCCAAGTAGAGGAGAATAGGTGTTTTGCACGGTGCCCCTTCTCTCAAGGCAGTCTCCAAGACACCTGCCGGTTCGGTGAGTTTGGAAGGATAGCCCCCTCAGCTCAAGGCAGCTTCGCAAGGCTTTGTTGTTGAGAGGATCGCTAGTCCAGTGCGACCTCGGGAAGGATGGGTGTACCCTTAGTCCAGTGCGACCTCAGGGCGGTGTAGGTGATTTGATCAGTTGGACGACTGATGCTGAGTTCCTCGGTGTTCCTCCTTTTATTTGTCCTCATCGGGTCCTTCCGTAAGGTGCGTCTGCTTTCGGCGTTCCCCAGTGTCCTCCGTGTTGGCTTGCTGTCTACTAGGTTGTTTTTAAATAATAGCACGTGTTGAGTTGACACGTGCGTCTGTCGTGATGTGGGGATCCTTGCAATATATATATATATATCAGATCTTTGATAGTATTTGGAAGAAAGTGTCATTTATTTTATGGGCAAAGTTAATTGGATTTCCTTTCCTCGCGAAAAACAGAGATTTACATTTGGACACATTCAGGACTAATTTATTCTTATCACACCATATTTGAACTCTCTGTAGATCCTGTTGAAGTTTCACGCAGTCATCAATTGAACTTATTTTGGAGTATAATTTGAGATCGGTAAAAAAAGAACAATTTGAGAACAACAGTTTTAATACACCGAGGAATATCATTAATAACAAGAAGAAACAACAGAGGACCTAGATTAGATCCTTGAGGGACTCCTGATAGAGTATTGAACTTGAACATTATCGGTAATGTAAAACATCGTCTAGGGTTATTCAACTGAAACTCTCTCCAGCTCTCTGTGAGAAGAGGTATTTTTTTAAATCTAAATATTTGTATCGTTATTTATGCATTCTATGCTATTACTATATTGATGTGTAAAGTTCAAAATAAACAAGAATAGTTCTCGATTTCAATAATTCAAAACGATGTTTTCGTAACTTTTATGTTTTAATTGCAAAAGCCATTCACTTTTTTAAAAAAAATTACATAATACTAACTTATTTTATCTTACATTATGATCTTACATTTCATATTTAAATCTAGGAGTACAGAATAAACTCTGGTTGTTTTTTCGTAATACACTGGAGCGCCTGGGAATTCTCGCTCCGAGGAGCGCTTACAACCCACGCCACGGCCCTCCAATGGACCCCCCTACGATACCAGCATTCTGCGATACCTGCATTCCTTGTGGGACCTTGTTGGAACAATGAATGACCCTCTTTTTCTGGGGGCCATGAACAGCTAACATCATTAAAATAAATCAGCATACTAGATTTTTTTATTTCAAAGAAATTTTTAATAATTATCATAACGATATCGTGCGTTGATGATGGTTCTTTCGTTGCGTCATTCAATTCACTATTTTGCTATTTTGCATTAAAGGGCCCAGCCTAAGCTGGTTGACTCGAAGACAGTGTACACTCACAGAATCAATTGGCATATCCTCCTAATAAGAAACTTGATGAGAGGTATTTGCAAAGTTTGGAAACGATGTAACAGGTCATTGTATCCTGACATAACTAATGAATGTTACGTAGGATATACAGGTTTCCTTTAAGTGTATTATCTAGCATGTTAAAGTAATATTATTTATTGTATTGATATTTATAAGTTCACTTATGAAGTCTTAAATCCTCGATTTCAAAGAGTGATGAAAAACTTGGGGTAGAAACTGTACCAACAACAAAAAAGTTGAAATTGGCGGTTCCTTGCAATGGTCCAACAAGCGCATCCGTAGCAGTTGAGCTCGAGCTGTTTACATCGTGCAGTGATTTATTGGTGTGTGATGCCTGAGTTATTCCATTATGATCTTTGCAGTGACTAGTTGCTCATTGTGGAAGTCTAGTGCTTTTGCTTCTGATCTTGGTGTGTCGCATAAAGTGTATTTAGAAGTTTTAATATAGTTACTGTAGCCATGGAATTCAAGAAAGATTTACAATTTTAATTTATGTTTGACCGCCGTTATAAAAGCTCACGCTAGAACGCAAGTCAAGTATATCAGTGGTTAGAAGACAATGTTCACCTGTATTTGTGACAATGTTTGTGCGCTTCAGTTATATACGGAATCGTACAGTATTTAAGTCAAGTTTAAAGATTTACTCTCGTATGAACTGCTCGCTGCGACAGCTCTTGCATCAGTAGAATTTTGCTATTCAGACAGAGCTATCAGCAGTGTCAGAATCGTTGCCGACACTGACCCCATTAAATTGGTACGTGTTTATGACTTCCCTTTGAAGGCCTCATTGTCGTTCTTGAAGGGACCATTTGTCCAATTATGGGAAAGTGCATAATGTGGAACCACAGTTGTTGAACGTACCATTTCCGGCTAGGATAGACATAATGGAGTTCGAATTATTCACATGGAAATCCACAAACATATTCCGTCTCATATCATTGTTCAGGGTTGTAAAGTGAGTGTGAAGAGCACTATTATCACTTGTTTCCTCTGCCAACAAAATTTCCACACAATTTCGATGTGCCCCGAAGAAATCGAAAAACCCTACATCCGCCACTGATAGAACCCTCATATAAATGACTGATAGGAAAAGTCCAGCGATCGTCTTTATCCTCAGGGCTTAAATCAAAATTAGTTTCTGACCATTTGACCTCAGGCTTACCTTCTTTGACTAATAGGCAAGAGTTTCCGGATTTACCCATTCCACAACAAAACAACTCCGCTACTACAAGAATCATTGGCAATTCGGGTTACATCGGCTTGACACCCGCACACTCACACTTACAAGACCAGCCTTTATACGTCATGCACACTGCTTCTTTAAATTCTTCGCCTCAAGAATTACTTAATGCGCCGATTTGTTCTACTAATGATTAACAAGAGACTTTTGCACAGTCTCAAGACGAACATCAAGTTGATTCAATACACTTAGACTTTATTTCGAAGCAGAAGAAGAAGAAGAAGAAGTAAAAGAAAGAAAGAAAAGTGACACGAACACAAACTGGTAAAAGAGATCAATCAAGCTGTGCTTCTCGATGGACCCAGGTCAGACAGAATGAATGGTTCTGAATTACGTTCCCAGGTGTGTACGATTTCAGATTCATAACTACCTTGAGGCGCGATATTTGGAGCTTTATGTGTCAATCGTCACAGCTGACCTTCAACTAAAGTCTAGAGTTTTATTTTTGTCTGTCTTTGTGTTTTTTTTCTTTGGATGTGTATATTTCCACGTTCTCTGTTGTGGTGCTTTTATATCACGTGCATCCCACTCAGCTCTCATAGGACAATATCCCTCTACCTATTGTAAGTATTCTGACTTTGTCTTGTTATCTTTGGGTTACGGAGTTCCAATAGTTAATTCGCTTAAGTTATTATCCCTTAATTTTCGTCGTATAAGTTCTTATCATAATGACACTATTCTTAAACAATTTAGAGAACCACGAACCCAAAGTGATCTGTTTTCAAGAATTGACGCTTACTTCATTGGGTTTCCTCGCCGACTACAAGGCAGTTGTTAATTGTGGTCACTCGACTGGTGTTGCGCTTCCGGTTAGAAAAAATCTCAGGTATGATTAACTTTTCTTGACACCTGATGGAAGATTCATACATTATTATATAATACGTATTTAGTATCTATGGTATTCGATTGTCAGTTGCTTCTGCCTTAACTTAGAGGTTTGCTGCATGTTCATGAGAAGTTTGCACATTTCCCACAATTTAAATTTTCATTATGTGTTTTAATTAGTTTTTCTTGTTTGGAAATTTGACATGAGACGAGATAGAAATAAATTGTCGAGATATACCGTAATTGTCACTAGACGAGACGAGAAACCGTTAAGTCTCATCTCGTGTTGTCCTTGAAGATCGTTACAGTTACCAGATATTTTGCAATTTGTAATTTTAAGAAATCTCTTTTAATATGGTTATTTATAATTGGGTAATTCCAAATTATTTCACACGGCACTTCATTAACAGAGATTTTGGACTGAGATGCCTAACATTGTCATGTTACTTATATATAGAAATGCAAAAACGCCGGCTTTTTTGAATTGATGGTTTTTTTCACATAAAAAGCCGGCTTTTTTTTTAAAAAAAAAACGAAAATTTTGGAAATTTTGGCTTTTTTCATTTTCATGATTTTTCTATTTAAATAGCTTTCTTATAATATATTCTATAGTTAGATAAGAATTCCATTACCTAAATGCCATATTTCGCTCTGAAATTCACCATCAAGATGGATGGAGCACATGTTTTACGAATTAAAGCTAACATGAAGAATGTAGTATTTGAGGGCAATTTTAGAGGCTATTTAACTTTATTTTAACTTTTGAGTTATCGTCATCTTTTTTCTTCTCTAGATCATTTTAGGTTGTCATCCGTGTTCATTTCTAAGAGCTTTTAGTACTCTAGCTTCTAGCGCAAAAGTTAAACTTGCCCGTTTTTCTATTTATCCGTCAAAGCATACGTTTTTCAATATATCCGTCAAATCGTACTTCCACATTTCTGTTATACTCTAACTGTGAAGTGATTTAGCAATAATTTTCCGGACAACCTTGAATACCAATTTATACAAATAATCAGTAGCGGATTTAGAAAAGTACTTTAGGAGGGTTTTTTCTGATTGTATCGTTTCCTAAAAAGTCCTAATTTTATTTGGGAGGTGCTTGAAGTTTATGAGTACAGGCAGTGGCGGCGGTTGGAGGTTAAAAGTGGGGGTCAAGACATGATCTGAATATTTGCATATAAATGTTAGTTTTCCTGCTTGTTTCTAATATTTTGTTTGTCAAAAGGTTGTATAGCTAATAGGATACTATATTTTTTAGTTAAAATACCGTATATTGTATTTCATATTTTATTAAGTAAATTGACAAGAGCAACGCCAGTAGGTAGTAGCCCTTTGTACTCTTATAAACAAAAGTGTAAGAAGAGATTTGATTCCTTGCTCATGAACATCTTAAAATTCTGTCTGGAAAACTGTGTGATCAGATTATTGAATAACAAATTTGCAAAACAAATAAATAGAAAGGATAATATTAATCATAGTAATAAATAATGATGCTTGTTTTGCAAAAGTCATATTCAAACAGGGATTAATGAACAACTTAATTTTTAATTCTTCACATGCTATTAAATGTATGTTATTACTCTTAGAAAATGAAAGACAGTAAATACTACAAGCATATGCTACGACATTTAAAGAAATATTTCCTTTTCAACTTCCCGAAACATGTTTGTTGCAATTAGGTGCAGTTTGCACTTTCAGGAAGCACATCAAAATACAACAATACTTAGAATCACTCAATACTCCAATTATACAAAATAACACTGAAACCTAGAATCATGTTGAATTCACTAAATTTAATTGTATATACACTCGTACACCCCTAACACACAACTTCACTCATATATTGCACTACAAAACAATGTAAAAGATAGAAGTTGTTTCTTATTACGTTTTTTCCCCTTACTTTAGAAAGAAGAAAAGACATTTTAGGAACTGTCAATTTTTGTGCAATTAAAAAATAACCTGTGAAAGACTTTTTTTCTTTCGCAAAATGCTCTCTGGTTAGTTTCAAAGCGGCTGACTAATATATCGAGCCCTTGTAAGAAGTGAAAGTATGCTGAAATTGTGCTCCAATAGTTAACATTAATTTTGGGGTTATAATCTGTGGCAATTAAAATGCAATTCCAGTAGTTTTCTTTACTCCACGGGAAGATAACCAACACATACTCACGGAACGGCAAATATATGGCACCATTTCTTTCTATGAACCAGTAAATACATACAGAAATTTTACTTTTCTAA
Source organism: Thermobia domestica (assembly GCF_964235325.1). NCBI lineage: Eukaryota > Metazoa > Arthropoda > Insecta > Zygentoma > Lepismatidae > Thermobia > Thermobia domestica. The sequence goes on from NC_137460.1 coordinate 8,393,140, forward strand.
ATAAAACTATATACATTAATGGGTTACTTCAAAAAAGTGCGGGAGCAACTTCCCTCCTCTGCCCCCCTAATAGCCGCCCATGAGTACAGGCATAATTAATATTTTGTTTCGTTTATATGTTTAGCAATAATCTTCCGGATACAACCTTAAAAATAATTCTATACTGAGAATCAGTGGCGGATTTAGAAAAGTATTTTGGGAAGGGTTTTTCTTCCTAATGTTTAGTTTTCCTAAACATTCGTAATTTTTATTTGACAGGATCTTAAAGTTTATGAGTAAAGGCATAACTAATAGATATTTCGTTTCTTGCAGACATTCCGTAACTTTGTGGAACGGGCTTCAGTCCGAAAGACCGCCCCCCTAACCTTCGCAAAACCGTCACTGCTGGTAATTAGTAATAATAACGATTTAAAAACAATAAGAAAGGATGTCGGCCAACTCACACTACACGCACTATTTCTACATTCACAGGTGGATTGAAGAAAAGCTTTGTCAGAATGGTCGAATGCTGGTTGAATCCCGGACTTCCCGATAGAAGCGCAAAAGCTAATCACTCAGTCATGTTTGTTGTGCAGTTGTATTTAGCTTAACTTAAATATATTCCGTAGTCCTTTTTCTTTGGGGGGGGGGTCCGTAATGATATGTTGAATTCCTCTTGTTAAAAATTCAGAAAACTTGAGGATTGGGTAAACCGTGATGGTGGTTATACAAAACTTAACTGTAGAATTTCAAGAATATACAGAACCAAAAGCTCTAGATGTGCTGCCCTTAATTGTACCATATAAATCTAAGTATTTCTCTTATGTTTTATTTTAATTTTATTTTGTTTCAAAAAGAGAGTATGGAATATTTTGAAGTAAAATTACTACATACTATTTTGCTAGTTATTTGTGTATTTTTTTAAAAGAAGTGTTTACTTTTAGGGTTGGCTGGTTTACACCAACTTTTTTTTTAATAACTGGTTTAAACCAAAAAAATAAAAAGAATGAAAAATGCGAATCATGTGAACTTCATGGTGACGTTTCCAGATATCAAACCACCTGCAATAGTTTTATTTCCCTTTCACCTTTTAATCAAGGTGTCCCATGTTCAATTCTCGGTCGAACCACAACCCTTCTTTCATGCGTAAACGAAGTAGCGGTTCGGATGTCAGTTTAAGCGAAAGTCTTCTCCTTGATAACCTCGGTATTTCGTAAGGATGTTATGCCTAAACATACGAAACGAAACCAAATTGTACATTTCTGCATGCCTAAATGCCTGTTGTTTTATAAAGAAGCAAGATTGCTTAAATATATTGATAGAAATTGGCAAAATTTATCGATTGCCTACGTAGCTTCCAACATTAGCTTGAATTGGACTTTCAATGATATCTACGTACTAGATTTGTAATTTAATACCTCAGTTTTAGCGTACTGATTATGATACGTTGACCTTTAAATTTTATATGCAAAGCAATAACAGGATTTTCCCGTTATTGTCTTACATTCCAAGTAATGACGGGATTTTCCCGATGGCTAGGGCGGGAGATTCTCAATTTAAGAAATTTACTGACCGGACTTCTTTAAGCTTATGGGACCTCTTCCAGCATAACCCCGTTGTTGCATAATAACACCAAGGCGAAACAAACTTATTTCTGTGAATATGTAATATAAATACATAAAGCAAAAAATCTAAATAAAAAAAGCCTGGTTTAAACCAAGAAAGCCTGGTTTAAACATCCCCCGAAAAACGGGTTTTTGGCATTTTCAAAAACAACCATGGTTCTTGCCAACTCTGCTTACTTTTGTATATAAGAGGTTAAAAAATTCTTATTATATACATTGTGTGCCGGTGCTGTGTCATCAGTTATAGCTCAGAATACGAAATAAATAAATGCAACCAAATGGGGATGGAACTGATGCACAACACGGTACTTAACTGTAAAATTGTGGTTAAATTTAAATAAAATTCAAATGTTTAAAATTTAGAAAATGACTAGTTGGGGAAAAAGGTGAGAGAAAGAGAAAGGTTATGACTAAAAGATAAAGGATGAGCACTAGCCTGATAGATCCAACAGGGCTGGCGTCGTCCTGGTCATCTGGCACGACGAAAGGTTTGCCGTGGAGGAACCTGGATCTTCTGGTAACAGCCAACAACTGGAATTCAATCCTGCTGGACTGCTAGGGGCGTCGAACTCTCTCCGTGATACGTCTCTGGAATAATGCTTCTTTAGGATGTCCTCTTACATCTTCATTACTCTAATCACAACTGACCAAAGTATCTGCGGCGATGAACCGGCAGAATGGTATTCTTTAAACTTGGAGTTGGTGGTCCTCCAATGGTGGGATCCGCTTCTTTCCGATGATCCTGCACCTGTCTCAACTTCGTGACGTATACCCCTTGTTGTTCTGTTCCTCGTGGTTTTGATCAATTCAAGAATGATGACCTACTCGGGAAATATCAGGCTGTGCTTGAAGGTATGCGGAAAGGAAAGAAGGAAGCTAGTCGAGTTTATTTAACAAATATGCATTTACAACAGGTGTCTGAGAATGTACACTTCTAGTCGTTGATTTTCTTCATTCTTCACATACTCACATTTAAAAAAATAAAAGCAAGAAACTTCTGTAGTGATACGCTGTCAAATCAAATGAAATGGTACAATTCTTGAAGATACCAACGTGTTCCAATTTACGAAGTATTCCAAATTTCAAAGTGTTCTAAGTTTTCGAAGTGTTCCAAATTTTCGAAGTGTTCCAAATTTTCGAATTGTTCCACCGGTGGATTTCGATGCACAATTCAAAACCAAGATAAACTAACTTCTAAGCGTGGCCAGTGCTAAAAGAAAGTTCATCGACCATCTGCAAGGTGTTCCTATGCACAATCCAATCTTCAAGAAAAGTAATCCACATACAAGTTACGTGCGGACAGACGGACTGACAGATTCTTCATCAATGGGAAAATATATGGGGAGTAATCGCTGATAAATGTCCCAATTCTCTCTATCATAAACACAAAATACGACACGGTTTACGTCATCAAGATGTTCTTCTAAAAATATTCTTGTTGTAGCCAAGGCAATTTTGGCAGCTTCTAACTTCGGAAACTTAAATGCTCCAGTCGAAATGTTAGGTAATACAATTGTAGAAAGATCATTCTCCAACATCACTTTAAAACAATTTTTGTACGTCTCTCGTAAAATCTTCTTGTCTGAATTCCGTGGTCTAACTAACTAACTAACTAACTCTATGGCCTATGGAACCCGGAGGTTCAGTGCCGCGTTCACAAAAGCTCTCCACTGACTTCTATCCTTAGCTAATTGGATCCAGTTTCTACTTTGTATTCCTATCTCTGCGAGATCCATCTTAATATTATCCTCCCATCTGCGCCTAGGTCTTCCTAATGGTCGTTTTCCTATGGGTCTACCAGTCAAGACTTTGAAAGCGTTTCTACTTTCTTCCATTCTAGCTACATGACCTGCCCACCTAAGCCTCCTAGACTTGACGACCCTAACAATGTTGGGTAAACCGTATAAACTATGTAGTTCCTCGTTATGAAGCTTCCGCCATTCCCCATTCTCGTTCCTCTTGGGTCCGAATATTCTTCTCAGGATCCTGTTCTCAAATACTTTCAGTCTATGTTCTTCCCTCAGAGTAAGCGACCATGTTTCGCAAACATACAGAACAGGCATGATTATCGTTTTATATATTTTAAGCTTCAAATTCCTCGACAGAATTCGCGACGACAAGAGATTTTGAACCGAATAGTAACACGAATTCCCTGCTTTTAGTCGACATTTAATTTCTTCGTGAATATGATTTTCGTCTGTTAATATTGATCCTAAATATTTGAAAGTATCCACTTTATCAAAAGTATTATTTAATATTTTAACGCATCCACAATTTGCCGTATTACGGTCCCGACGCACTTCCATGTATTTAGTTTTCTCTGCATTTACTTGTAAACCCATGTCCCTGCAAGCGTTTAATAATATCTCTGCATTTATTTCTACTGTTCTCCTATCATCCCCTATTAAATTTACATCATCAGCATATGCCATAACCTGGTGAATGCCGTTCAACTCTAGGCCCTGGTTGCTATCTTTGATTTTCCTTATGGCGTATTCCAGCACAAAGTTAAATAATAATGGCGACAAAGCATCTCCTTGTTTCAGGCCATTTTCGACGTGGAAGCTCGTGGACAAATATTTTCCTACCCGGACTTTACTTTGGGATTCACTTAAACATATCTTAATTAATCTAATTAGCTTTCTCGGTATTCCAAGCTCTGTAAGAACGTTGTATAATGTTTCTCTCCTAACCGAGTCGTAAGCCTTTCTAAAATCAATAAATAGTTGATGTACCGGGGTATTGTATTCCCACTTCTTTTCGAGTATTTGGCGAATGGTAAATATTTGGTCGATAGTTGATCGATTTCATCTAAATCCGCATTGATAATCTCTAATAATTTCATCTGCGTATGGGGTCAGTCTTGCTAATAGATTATTTGAAAGAATTTTATAGGGTGTTGACAGAAGAGAAATGCCTCGATAATTATTACAGTCAGTTTTGTCGCCTTTCTTGTGAATTGGAACAATGATTGACTCTTTCCACTCTTGTGGCAATTCTTCCTTGTTCCAGATAAGGATAATGAGTTTGTGTATCTTGTTCCACAATTTTTCGCCTCCAGCTAAAATTAACTCAGCCGGAATTTCATCTACACCCGGAGATTTGTGTTTCTTTAATTTCTTTATAGCGGCTTCCACTTCTATTCGATTGGGTTCTGATTCCGTGGTCCACATGTCATAATTATATAGTTAGCTGGTAGACGATAACCATTGGCAATCTTCGCTTCTCCTGGCTTCAATGATGATATGGACAAACATTCTTCTAAAAATTCAGATCCAGCTGCGTCTTGAATGGCTTTATCTGCACCACCTAAAGGAGTTAAGGTTTCATTCGTCGGATTTACTAAAGCATCTGCTTTTACGTCCACTATGTTACCTTTATAAATACTAATCTTCTGATTGATGGCAGTATTACAAGCAAATTTTGGTTTTTCATCTGTAGAATTCTTCCCTATAGTTGCCCACGTTGGTAGATTTTCGGCAATCACAACATCCTTAATATGAAGAGAAGGGATGAAAATTTCTTCTTCCAAACATTGTTTCCTGGGGTTGAAAATCTCTTCAGTTGGTGGTTCCTGATGGTCTTGGCGTCTTGTCTTCTTCTTTTTCATCGTATGGTCTTCCGTGCAGACGTTGATAGGCATCTCTTCGTCAGAGTCTTCAAGGTGGTCTTCTTCTTCCGGGTTTTCCTTCTCATAAAACTTCTTCAATCTCTGAACTGCTATGCTGTCTATCTTGTAAGATCCTCGGGCGGTCTTGTACTTAACAAAATATGAATTTGGATTTTCCACACGTTCAATTATGCCTGGACCAATAAACTTTCCACTGAATGCTTTGGCGTGACCTTTTTTTCTTGTGGTGTCTAAAATCCAAACTTTTTCTCCTTCTTTAAAAGTAGGTTTCGTGTGTCTCTTGTCAAAAAATTTTGTCGCCGTTTTATGACGTTTGTAAAGATTTTCTTGCGCTTTATCTCTAATCTCTTGTAATTGCTGTAAACGAACGGCATTTTCTTCGTATTGACACGGGGTATTTAAAATTGCCTGATGAAGTAACCTAGGTTTGAAGCCAAAAAGACATTCAAATGGTGAAATTTGAGACGATAAGTTCTTGGTGACGTTAAGCGAAAAAACTATCGGTTGTAATAAGTCAATCCATTCTCCTAAACCTTTGTCACAAAAAGATGATTTCAATCGTTGTTCTATGTTCCTAATACTAACTTCACAAACACCATTACTATAATGCCCATGTATATTTACAAAACGCATGTTAGCACCAATCATAGCACATAATTCTTTAAATAGTCCACTAGTGAATGCACTACCTTTGTCTAAGACAATTTCATAAAAAATTCCAAACTTTAAAATTACTTTATGATAAAGAAATGAAGCCAAATTACTTGCTGTAACATCAGGAAAGGAATTTGCAATTATGTATCTAGTACAACTGTCTACTACAACTATCATATATTTGTGATTTAACATATTATTGGGGGAATAATTCCCAGCTACATCTATGTGGATGCGATAGAAGGGGGGAACGGAGGGATAAGTAAGCAATGTACCATACGGAGAACCAATTTTCGATTTTGATACTTGACAAATCGTACATTCTTTACATTTCTGATATATATATTTCTTCATGTTGGGAAAATACACTGTTTTTACTAACATATCATAGGTTTTACAATAACCAGAATGAGATGATCCCAATGCAGACGTATGACAAGCATTAAAAACTTTATAACGCAAAGAAGTAGGAACTGCAACCAAAAATTTTATACCTTGAGAAGTTTTCTGCTTTCTATACAAAATGCCATCCTTAATAGTAAAATATAATGCTTGGCGTTCTATTTTAGGATGTCTATTTTCTTTCTGTTCCAACCAAGAAAAAATATCTTTAAAAAACGGATCTTTACGCTGTTCTGTTGCCAGATTTGACTCATTTAAAATTGAGAATGAATTTGTGGTCTGAGTAAACAAAATTTTCGGATCTTCTTGATTCTTTTTCTCGTCTTTCAAATCTCTAGGGGGGTTAGAAAAACGTGAAATGGCGTCTGCCTCTACGTTACTGGAGCCACTGATGTGTGAAATAGTGAAATTGTACGATTCGATTTCACTCAACCATCTAGAAATTTTACTTACATTCTTTGTTTGCTTCAAATAAATTAAACTATGACAATCTGTCTTCAAATAAAAATGACGACCCAAAAGAAAATACCTAAATGAACGTAATGAGTACAATAATGCTAGTAATTCAAGCTGATATGGGTGTAATTTTCTCTCGCTAGGAGACGTTGCACGACTACAATAACTAATGGGAACTAGATTTGTGTTGTCAGGTAAATTTTGAGGTTGTTTGATTAGTCCGGAAAGAGCGACTTTGCTAGCATCAAAATAGAGATACAGAGGATAATCAGGCTTGTATCTCATTAGACAAGGTGCTGAAATGATGGCTTGTTTGATATTATTGAATGCTGTCTCATGTGCGTCCTTCCAACCAAAAGGAGCGTCTTTTTTCAACAAGGAAAGTAACGCTTCTGCTAATTGACTAAAATTAGGTAAATACGAACGAACAAAAGAAGCCAATCCTAAAAAACTTTTGACTTGTTTCTTTGTTTTGGGACGTTGATAGTTGGAGATTGAGTTAATTATTATTTTCGAAATAGACAAACCATCTTTACTAACAGTGTGACCTAAAACATCTAATGAAAAATATTCTAATTTTGTTTTTCTGGGGAAAGCTTTAAACCAATTTCTTTTATTCTTTGAAGCAACATACGAGTTTATTTATTTTTATTTATTTAAAGAAGAAAATTAATATATTGGATGTATCCAATATATTAAAGAATATACATAAAAAATACATAAACATATTAAATTATAAAATAACAATATACAAAATATTAATGAAATAAAATAAAAGAATAAGAAAAATAACTGCTACAGAAATTAACAAGTAAATTTTCTACTTATAAGTGCTATTACTTCTCTAAAGGAAATCGGACTTCCTGATTCCCTTTATTGGTAGAGTTTAACGTACCCGGTATTCAGAGATGACAGGACTTCGGACTTCCAGAAGTCATGTCTATCTCACAGTGTCGGGTAACTTAATTCAATGCACTTATTTCAATATTGCGAATTTTTTTTGTATTTTTTATGCAAAGAATAAAAAAGAAAATGGCTCACATAAGCAAATGCTTGTGTGTGAGCCTGATTCTCGTGTTTTATTTATTTTCTTATCGTAACATATGAGGTTTATTCTTACTTTTACTAACAATAGTTTTTTTAAACACTTTTTAATTCTTTTAACCATTGTAAAATTAACCTTTTATATGTTTTGAAATTACTTTCTTCTTTGATTCGGAGTGGGAGTTCATTATAGATCTTCGATGCTCTGTAATATGTTTGGTGTTGAGTTATAGATTTAGTCGTTGCTCTAATTTCTAAATTTTTGTTTGCCACATTTCTGGTTATATACGCATGTTTTATTACTTCCCATTTGTTTCTGTTCTTTTTAACATATATTAATACCTTCTGCAAATATAATTTTGAAAGTGGTAATACTGAGAATTGGTCATAGATTCTATCTAGTCTACTCTCAAGTCCCTTTTTAAAACATATTCTTACAATATTATTTTGCTGAACAATCAGAGGTTTTAAATGAGTAGGGTAAGCAGCTACCCAAATTAATATACCATATGTAAGTATACTATTACAAGAGCATAATATACAGTTCGTAATATTTTTATGCTTACAATGTTTCGTAATTGAACAAATTTATATAATAATTTTCTTAGTATCGTGGCGATATGTGTAATATGAGAAGACCATTTTAGATGCTTGTCAATAAATATACCTAAGTATTTTACTTTATTTTCACTAATAAGAGGACTACAGTTACATTTTTCAATATTTTGACAATGATGCAATTTAATTGACATGTTTTCTGGCTGTCCTGTTAAAGTTGGTGAAAACGTTATATACCTGTTTTTTTCAGCATTTAATACTAACTGATTATTATCAAGCCATTGTTTTACTTTCTTCATTTCTGCTTCAGTTTTTTTTAAATACATCTGTCCATGTTTTACCAGTAAATATAAGTGAGGTGTCATCAGCAAATGATTGTATATGCCCGTCCATTTTTAAATTACACAAATCGTTTATATAAATTAAAAATAATATTGGGCCTAATATAGTTCCTTGAGGGACTCCTTGTTTTACATATAAATAATTGCTTTGAAAATTACCTATTTGGACGGCCTGTTTTCTGTCTTTCAAATAACTGTTAAACCAAGATAGCGACATACCCCTTATTCCACATCTTTCTAGTTTATTTAAGAGAATTTTGTGTGATATTGTGTCGAATGCTTTAGCTAGGTCTAGGAAAACTGCAATTACTTTTTCAGCTTTATCAACATTTTTACAAACAATCTCTGTTAAATTGTATACTGCATCTGATGTACTTTTACCTTTTTGAAATCCATATTGATTTGAAGAAAAGAATTTATTTTGTTCAAGAAAATTAACTAATCTTCTCTTCACACATTTTTCTAACAGTTTAGCACAGTTACTGAGGATTGATATAGGTCTATAGTTATTAGGATCAGCCTTTGATCCTTTTTTATATATAGGTTTTATTACAGCAGTCTTAAAATCATCAGGAAATACACCTGTTTCTAAGCTTAGGTTAAAGATATACTGCAAAGGTTTTAATATATTTGATTTCGTATGTTTCAATACACTTGCTGATAATCCATCTATACCAGATGTTGCTTTTGGTGACAATTCATTTATGAAGCGTTCAATTTCCTGTTCAGTGATTGGAGTGAAGAATATAGAGTTTACTACTTTAGCTTGGGAATTCAAATTCAAATTTATTTTATCATCAATCTCTTTGTTAACTATTTTTTTGCCAACACTGGAAAAATGCTCATTAAAACCTTCAACTATTAACATTGGATCACGTTCAAACGTTACTAGACCATTTTTAGTGTTTAGTTCATTTATTTCTATATACTTTTTGTCATTTTTATCTATAATATCTGTTATTACCTTCCATAATTTACTAACATTGTTATTACATAATGTAATTTGTTTTCTATAGTAGTCATTTTTAACTTCTTTTATTAATTGTGTAAGTTTATTACTATACCTTCTGTAATATTCCTTAAATTCTAAATCGTTTTGGTTTTTTTATTATTAAACGACTTAATCTATCTCTTTCTCTTACAGAGTTGACTAATCCTTTTGTTATCCATGGTTTTATTTTGCGATATTTACTACTTACTTTTTTATTTTTATTGTTAATACATGAATTACTTATACAATTTTTCATTATTTGGATGAAATTCGAGGTTGCAGTATTAACACAATTACTGTGTATTACCAAATTCCAGTTACATTTTTTCAATTCTTCATTTAATAAAGTATAATCTATAATTGTTCTTTCATATGACATTTTTTCCCTCTTTTGCATTGTAATGGGAACATTTATACTAGTGAGAAAGTGGTCAGTTATAGTTGTTTGCAACACAGCTGATGTGACATTCAGTGGACTTTGGTACTTTAAAAATATATGATCTATACAAGTCTTACTATATTCTGTAACTCTAGTGTGTTTATTTATGCATGAAACATAACCATGACTATATAGTAAGTTTAAATACGTGTCTATATTTTCACAGTATTTGTCACTTAATATATCTAGATTGACATCACCTAAAAGCAAAGAGCAAGTTGATGAATTTTTAAGCTCATCATTTAGTGATTGTAGAAATGCTTTCTCATCACCACTTGGAGTGCGATATATAGCTATTATGTTACAACCTTCTGCATTGTTTAAATGTAAGCGCATTCCAGTGGCGTCAGCAAGATTCAGTTCCGTTACCTTGTCAATGTCAACTTGCTCGTTTACAAATATCATGACTCCATCTGCACGTGTTAAAGACCTATTTGTATAATAACAGCGATATCCGTTTATGTTAATGTTACAAGTTGCTTCATTTTTCCATATTTCTGTTAAGACAATTATATCTACATTTATAGCAATATTTTGTAACAATACTAAAAATTCATCTAAATTTTTTCTAACACTTCTAATATTCAATTGAATAATCGTGATTCCTGTTTTATCACTAAATAATTCATTAAAAGAGTCTATATTATTACAGATGTTAGTGTCTATATTTTGGTATAAGAAAATTTCATTAATTACCTGTTCCATCTTGAGTGAAGTTGACAGTCCTGTTGAGCCACTTAGTTTTGCATGTTTTGTAGATCTTCTAGCTTTTTGATATGTTTCACTCGGGATGTTTCGTCTTTCCTTAGAAGCACTTTTCAATCACGCACCCAAACAAATCGGAAACCATTGTTCCTGGCGAATTGTTTTGTTTCGTATAGCACTTTTCGATTGTTTGGTGTTAATTGTTCATTAACAAAAACTCGATTGTTCGGGAACTCAGGTTTGACTTCTGACGCTAATAAACTCTTTTTTTCTCGAAACTTCTGAATCCAGTTGTCCCTAATTACCTTTGAAGAAAGTTTAGCTATAATTATTCTGGGCTTGTCTCTTCTTGATGTGGGCAGTCTATAGGTTTTTTGTATATCTTCACTTTTTGTTATTATTCCAGCTGCCTTCGCTACCTTCATTACCATTTCATTGGTTTGTTCTTCTTTTGTCTCGGGAATTCCAACTATTTCAATAGTTTCATCTAACTGTTTTTGTTCTAGTTCACTTACTTTGTCCTCTAGTGTTCCAATTGCTTCTTTCAGTTTTTTGTTTTCTGTTTCCAAAGTTTCCGACTTTTTCTTTAGATCACTAACTGATTTCTTTAGATCACAAATTTCCTTAGTAAAGTCATCAAATTTGTCCGACAGAAAGTTTATGGTTTTCTCCAGATCACGAATATTGTCTTTCATTTGCATAATTTTTGGCATATTTGCATGAATTTCACTCACTTGTTGCATTAGCTTTTTCAAGTCAGTATCTTGGTTTAGCGTACACTCCGCACTATTGCCCGATTTGCACACATCGCACTTCCACTGTTCTTTTCTTGCTCCCAGTTTTCGAATATTTTCTGCATTTTTCAAGGATGTACATTTGGCGTGAGAGCAGAGCAGAAGATATGAGAGCAGAATGGAGAATATATGTTATAGAAACTGCAACTGACTCGGATTTGCCAATAAATGAGTACTACGTACGGATTTAGTTCCATCCATTCCAGTTTGTTGTAGTCTGTATTAACACTCACACTAGCACTTCACTAATAAACAGTTCGTGAAGGTTGTTAAGTGACACTTGTCTTAGTCTGAAAAATGAGGCGGGAAGGTCTCTAGTCCATTAAGCATCTAAATTGCTTGGAGATCAGCTCTGGGCGACGACCAATTAGGAATCTGGATTCCAGCATCGTTGACTGTAAGGCAACCATCTCTTCCTTCTTTTCTGTATGGGCGAAGTTTTCGGCGATTTTCCCTCTTTTGGGAGGACCACGAGGGTGTCTCCTAAGGATCTGAAATACCCTAAAAGTTTATGACAGTCCTTTTCTCATTTTGGGTATTTTCTTCTTCAGATTCGTATATGCTTTAATAACAAAATAAGACACATCGGAGTATCTCGCACACAGAGATGTTGTGAGTTTGAAATATCGAGGTAAAAAGCTTAGTGTTACAAGTTGTTGCTTCTATTTGTAACTTCGCTTGGCGTTGTTCGAAGGATCTGGCGTCCCTATCTCAGCAAATCAATTGCTTGTGATGAGAACGTTCTCTTCAGTGTGTTTCCATCTTATGTCTGCAGTTTCGTTGTATGTTTTTTTTTCTTCTGCTCTATCTGCATGTTTGCTTCCGGCTAATGTTGAACTATTGAAAGCTAATTGCATGAGACACGAAAAGTAAACGTTTCTATGCAATGGAAAATTAAATTTAAAATAATCGGGTTTCTTTATTATTTCCTTTGTACTCTTTCTGATTTATTTTGTTTTCCTTTTAGAAATTACAAATTAGATCTGTTTTACAATACAGTCCAAACAATAAAGATTCATCCTGAGAGATATACAACCTATGTGTACAAATGTGGTGTTGGAATTTATAACCCATAGAATATGATGCTTTACTTCTTAAAATTTCAACATTTCTAAATGTATCTCTGAAAAAATGTAATAAAGAAATAACGGTCATGTTTTTAAATATTAAATTAGAACTGGACAATCAACACAAAATTTGGAATCGATCAGTGAAAACTGCATCTTTCTAGAGCCTATTTTTCCCGAGAACTCACTGTCAAACATATGAACATATGAACATTGGCAACAAACATATGAATGTCCAAAAACATATAAACTTTTCTAGCATTTTTATATATAGATTGAAGAATTCAACTTTCAAGAAGAATTAGTATCATATTCACAAATTTCCTGAGCATTTAATATCATCTTGTCCGTTATACGGTATTTACTTATTTAATGACACACCAATCTTTCACCTTACTTCTTTCTATTATATTTACCTTTGTCTAATTAATTAAAGCTTTTCCTATTTTCGTTGTTTCCTCGTTAATTATATCTTTTATTACTTTATTATTATTATTGCATAACTTTAACTATCTTTATTTAATTATTCAATTACTTTCTTTGCAGGAATGCTCAATCTTCTACTGTTGCCATTTTCAGAATGATAAACGTAATCATTTCCTTCGATAATCAAAGAGACTTGAGTTCACGTATGAATTCTTAATTACTGAACAACAACATCAACATATCCCCGATGTATTCTAAGATTAAAACAAATTGCCATGAACTTTGTTCTATCTTTTCTCATTAAGCTGCGCTATTAATTAACCTTAGATTTAGACAAGCCTTTTCGGATGTTAATTTAAATCTAAAATTTCATTATCAGATGCTTTTGTGGTCGGTAGCATGGAAATTGGTAAAGATATTTCTCAAACTAAACTTGACTTAATAACTCATTTTCTTTTTGTTCTCTTCTGCCACTAAAGCTAACTTCAATATCCTTAAACTTTACGAACATTACCTTAGATATCTTCATAAGTAGATTTTCCTAGTTTCATTGTTCACAGAAATGTAGGTGGCGTCTACAACAGTTCCTTATTATACTGTGGACGATATACCTTTATTCCACGATTGCATTGGGTCCCTGATTCGATCCCAGCTCGTGGCAAGTCGACTTTGTGGTAGACAAACACCGTGTGCGTCGGTTTTCTCGGGGTTCTCTCGATTTTTTCCACTTTTTTCATTCCAGCATTTCATTTATTTCTCATTATCACCTTCTCCTTTAGCCTAACCGGCATAACTGTGGGACGTAACAACTAAATAATTCATTTATTTTTTTTCCTCATGACTTTAATTTAAGAGAATTTCTTTTTAATTTCTCGAAATGGATTTTGTTTTAACTCTTAAGCTTTAAATACTTACTTTCCAGACATTACAATGTATTTGTTTTTATTGCATGACCTATTATTGAGTTGAGTTGATTGTAAAAATTCGAAAATATCATCTTTCTATGACTCACGGTTCCCGAGACATGGTTCCTTAAATCTCCCGAAATTCGAACTTTTTTTGGCTAATATCTGGGGAACGGTAGCCAGTTGGCCAGTAGCCACAGGTTACTATTTAGTACTAAAATGTTCGCCATCCTCGTAGGTATTGATCAACACCAATATGATCTCTGTTTGACTTACGGTTCCTGAGATACGTCTGCTTAAATCTTCCAAAATCGGAACTATTTTTCGCCAATATGTCGGGGGGGGGAGTGGAGTAAGTCACAGGGAGATGATGATGGTGTTGATCAACAGCGGCCATCCTGAAATTTACATTTTAATTCTGCCAGGGTTTGGAATAATTTCACATATCCTAAGAAGATGGTGCCGATATTAACTGGTGGTTACTGGTCAAACCAGTGGCCACCTGTTACTATTTCATACCAAACTGTTGACTATCCTCTTAGGTATTGATCACCACCAATATCATTTCTCTATAATTTATGGTTCCCGAGATATGGCTCCTTAAATCTCCGGAAATCGGCCATTTTTTGGCCAATATCTCAGAAACGGTAAGAGTGACGCGAAAAATTCCATCACTTTCTTAGGAAGTTTTTAATTCTCCATCGAATGGAGAGCTCAAATTTTGAAAAAGAAAACGCAAATAACAGACAGGAGGACAGACAGACACACACACAGACATAGAAAATATAAATTCATTGATAAAAATAACTCAGTAAAGTGTTATAAATGGAGTATTGGACTGTATGGTTTGTAGGCTCTGACGTTACAGAAGTTAGAGAAGAAATAGTTAGAGGGTGACGAAATGTGGTATTGAAGGAACATGAGGAAGATAAAGTGGACAGACAGAGTAACAAATGAAGATGTTTTAAAATGGATAGGAGAGACGAGGACACTTTTAGTCAGCATCTTTCGCAGGAAGGCCAATTGATTGGACACATATTACGAAGAAATTTTCTCCTTTTCACACCGATATAGAGGGAAAGGTGGAAGGAAAACGATGAGTAGGAAGAAGAACGCAACTGATCGATGATTTAAAAAATAGAAGAAAATGTTGGGAGTGAAAAGAGGAAGCTGAAGATCGAGAAATGTGGAAGAAATAATTCCTGGCTCGAAACTAAGGGGAAGAAACTCAGTAGTCCCAGGACTTACCAACAGGCCCTAATGAAACATAATTCTATGCAATCAATGGCGTATGACAACCTACGTTATATTTTAAACTAATTAAAAATTGAAATTTGTTAAATTAAAAGAAAACATCTGAGAAATGTTGAAAGTGATCTCCGCTCACTCTCTAGGATTTATAAGCTGGACTCGTAGATGATACCCAATCATCGCTGGTCTAGCGGCTAATGCTTTTGCCTTTAACCCTTTGACTACCAATTTTTTCAATGTGAACATTCTTTTATATGCACGACTCGTTTGATGTTGGATATTACTGGCATCTGTACACAGTTTTGGAAACTAAACAGTCTCCTGGTCACATTGACCTGATTGGAGAACTACATGTAATTTTTTAGAATTTTCTAAAAGCAAATTCCCAACGATGTTTGAATTATTCGCATGGGACACATGTATCGCGTTGGTAGTCAAAGGGTTAATGCACAAGTACCAAGATCGATTGCCGATGGAAAGGCTTTCAACAGTTTGAACGTATTAGGTGGTTCGGGCCACTTTAAACTGCAGAACCACGTCTCATATGGCCTGGTAGTGAAAGAAATGATTACCTCTAATTAACTAACAAAATAATTGATACTTTAGATTGCTATCTTCACAAAGTGTCTGATGGAAATGGTAGGGTAACGTAAGGTCTGTTCGTGATAATTTGCAATAAAGATTAATATAGTAAAGTCTAAGCAAAAGACAAGGCTCAAGGGCGCACCGATGGGAGGGAGAATCCACCAGGTCCGCCCCCCCCCCGAAAACTCTTTAACTCAACATACATTTGTACCCTTTCTCAATAAAACTCTATTTGCTTAACAGGAAAATAATTGATATAACATGAAGATTTGATCTTACACTTCATCTGTACTCTTTCTCTTATAAAAACAATCTAGTTCTATCACTTGTATGTTTTTTTTTTCTGAAAATATAGGTGGAAGTATTTTACAATTATTTGTCGGGTACAGAATAATACCCGTTCAATACTATATAAATGTAGTGACTAGTAGTATTGAACCTTCCCAAGGCTTGAATACCCCCAACAAAAATTTCTGAGTGCACGCCTGACAAGGCCCCATGCAGATATAGGCACATTCATCTATACTGTTCTCCCATAGTACTTACCCTGAAAAAAAAAAAAAAAAAAAAAAAAAAGTTGAGGGATGTGTATCGTGAAGTTACGAAATGCAATCACTTACAATTAATTTCGTGATTGGTAGTTAGGTTCGTGATAGTACTTTGGTATATTCGTGGTAACACCTTAACTGTTTTTTTTTTTTTTTTAAAAAAGAACACAAGTGCAGGAGAAAAATTATTATTATTATTGAATGAAAGAAGCAAAATAACAACACTTTTCATTTAGTACTTTCTGTTTTGAATCGTGTCATGCGAGAAACGAGTTAAATCTATTTTATAGATTTAGGTGTATTTGCAGACTTACTCTCACTGAATTACAGAAGAATCTTTTTCTATGTATTTTCCATATCAGATAGCCTAATCTCTCAAGGATTTTTTTAAAAGTATTCTTTTGGACGTCTCTTTTGGACTCTATACACAGAGTAAATGTAAATACAATTTTCTGTCGATTGCACAGTTACTCTTAATATTAATTAATGCGCTTTCTCAACCTAGGGGGCGCGACGTGGGTTTCATGGGGGTCGCGAAGATAAGCGGAAGATATTTCTTGTCTTTGTTTTAATGCTTACCATGGAAGAAAACCAAGATGCTTCTAACAATTTTTGATAATACTGAACACATATACAACAACGTGCCAAATTCACAACAATATGAGGTAACTCAAAAGTGACGGTCACTCGAAAATTAAAATACTCAATAACTTTTTTAAACAATTTTCCAAGTTCTTTTTAAAAACAAAAATTAGAAATCGTTTTATTTTATTATCATATGACCCAAAATTAAGAGAGTTATGAAGTTTTAAAATTTTCAAACGGCCTCCATTTTGAAACAGTATGACAGATCGGATTCAATATTCGTAATATGAAGAAATTGACCAAATTTGGTTTTAATCCTTTCGCTTTTAAGGAAATTAGTGTATCCAGTACATACAAGAAATGAATTCTACTATAATAGAAATAGATGAATATCATAAGATCTCCGAAATAGGTATATTAAAAATCCCACACAATCTTATTACAAACCAGAAATTAAAAGAGGGTCGCTCGCAAGGGATGTGATAAAATGGGGGTCGTGATGTGAATCAGGTTGAGAACCACTGAATTAAAGTATATATGATAGATATTTAAAGTATATGTGGTATTAACTAAAGTATAGATATACATATATGATATTTACACAAGCATCCAATATCCTTAATGTAGATAGGAAAAATATGTTTATAACAGTTTCCTTACAAATATATTTTTTTAATAACAAACGCTATCCTTTTCTTCCTGCGCACTTCAGTTTGAGTAGCACTTTATGTTATATTGTCAAGCAGAATATGTCTTTAAACATGCTTAAAAAGACTACTCATGCCTTAAATACTATTCACTTCTTGAGCTTCTGTGGTATCTGCATTCGAAACTTGTGTGCTGGGCAAGAGAGGGAGGGAAGTGGATGTCAACTCTACAGTCGAGTGATGTTGACAAGAGTATTTTTTTTTTTTAACTATTCTCAGCATATATGCTTAAGTGAAAGGGAAAATATATATTTCTGCGAGTGTACCACGAATATAGTGGATTGGATTTGAGTTTAGCATCTTGTTCTGCAGCGAGGCTATTTGAGATGTGAACTCACAGCTTAACGTGTGATCCGAACCACATGAACTGCCGCCGGGAACCGAACCAAGGTCTTTCACGTCAAACACGGCTACGCTATCTACGTAGCGACAAGGGAATGCACCACGAATATACCTTACTTTACGCTTCAATGAGGAAATTGTAGCACAAGTCTATTAATATAAGATTTTTGCTTTAGTCATTTTTCTATAAATCCGTAGAAACCTCAAAATTTATTTTCTCAGACCTATCACACTTTCTTAAACTTTGCAATAAGATATGAGAAGTTTACATCTTTTAAAGAAAAACAATTCGTATGAGATTGGCAACACTGTCTTTAAAAAAAAAACAGACTGCACTACAACAGCAAGAACAATCTCTTTTTCAGCCCTGTTATGTCTAAAAACAAGAAAAGGCAAAGTACAAAAAATGCAATTTAAAAATCGGAGATAGGTAGGTATATTTCTCTCTGAAGAAAGGTGAGTGTAAACCATCTATAGCTGATGTTTCCTCTCGATATAACATTTAAGCTACGATCAGCCTGTTCAAGGTCGCCATTGATCGAACTCCGTAAACAATTCTTAACCTTCATGTAAGTGATGTTCTTCAAGTCGTTAAGTGTTTGTGAAGGAGTTATATTTCTTCTACAAGCTCCTTTTAACCATGCTCTATACTATTGCTAATAAATAATAATAATAATAATAATAATAATAATAATAATAATAATAATAATAATAATAATAATAATAATAATAATAATAATGCAGTAATGCCTGTTGACCTGTAAAAGCAGAGGTAGCATTTTAAGGGCATGTGCATACATGTAGCCCCGCTCCTTCCTTCAGATTGTTGTTTCAATAATTAGAAAATACAGACAGGAAAATATCTTCCCTTCTTTCGAATTTCGTGCTCTCCAATGGTCTAGTACTTGCCAAGTGCACCTTTAGATTACGTGGTTCCAGGTTCGATTTTTGGTGACAGAACCTTGAAATTTGAACGCAATCCAATGGTCTCAGGTTTCATCTTCAAACTGCAGGCTTACGCATCACATAGTACTGGACACTGGAAAGGGACGCTAAAGTTAAAACAATTTATTTCCAAATTTATTGATTTAGGTGTACATTTCCTTTCATTGGGTGGTTGATTAGAGCTTTTACCGTCCCTTTCAGCATCTACTTTATATCTGATCTGGACCTCAACTTAACGTGTTATCCGAACTATGTGAGCACCGGCCGGGAATCGAACCCCGGTCTTCCTCGCCGAAGATGTATTCGATAACTATATTGCATTGAAGGAGCTCAGAAGTTTAATTAAATATTATATAGCATATACTTTACTATAAAGGAGGGAGGAACAGAAACTAACGTTACAACGCCGATATTTCTGGAGCTTTGACTCTTATAGACGAATGAGGACTATGCGGTAGTGACCTGCATGGGCCGAATTTTTCGGCCCGAGCCCAATCTAGCCCGAATGTACCTAGGCCCGGCCCAACCCGGACCCGAAAAATTGAGCCCCAATCTTTCTCAAAATTTAGTATTAAACTTGACCCAACTCTCAGAAATATTTTCTAAACTCTGGTTCACAACCTGACTCCCGAATGGTACCATTGCCTCCTAGAACTTTGCCTGTCATCGAGAGTACAAAAAATCCATTTCCTCTAACAAAAATCTAACTTAATTGATTTTTAGCATAAAGTGTAGGTGGCCAAATTGTTTAGCGACAGGCAAAACTTTCCCACCCTTTCTTGTCATATTTTGGGTTCAGTAAAGGTCAAGGTCAGGGCTCAATTTACCGCGCAATGCCTGCAATCCTCTATAGTGAAAGTGGAGCCGCTAAGCAACACAAACTGTAAATACCTATTACATTCTTTGTAACATTTTTCACGGGCACACTTCTTCAACGTTTGGCTTTATTCCAATTATCGTTTAACGAAAGTCAATAATTATTAAAGAATTGCAATTAATCTTCCCCAGCCCGGCCCGACATGAAGAGAAATCAGTGTCTGTCCGCCCAAGCCCGGCCCGGCCCAAAGAAATAACATAGTCGGCCAGCCCAAGCCCGGCCCGTGCAGGTCTCTAATATGCGGTAATTGTAATACATGGGGTTAACAACTGTGCAGAGTTTCAGCCACCAGCCACGTATGACGTTAGTTGAAGGTAAACACGAATGGGGACTCGTTTGGAGAACTGTCTCGTAAAGAAGTTTGCTCAGTTATTCGATTTCTGTGAGCGAAACATGTGTTCTGCGGCTGAAATTCACCGGCAGCTGGTAGGTTTATGGAGAGACTGTAAAGTCGTCTTCCTTCACGACAACGCGCGCCCACATATAGTCCAGAAGACCATAACCAGTTTCATTGGAAATCATCATTGCTCAACCTTCCTACAACCCGGACCTTACCCCAAAGCGACTTTCACCTGTTCCTGCACTTAAAGGAGCACGTAGGAGGCCGTCGTTTCGCTTCAGACGAGGAAACATTTTGTGACAACGTGACTGAACACGCACGGACAGAATTTTTTTTACCACGAACGAATCTTCAAGCTCATCCCACAATGCAACAACTACATAAACCAATATGGAGACTATGTCGAAAAACAACCTAATGTATTTACTATCTGTTGGCTGTATTGGTTGTATGAAATAATATATACATGTTTCACTGTAGGCTTTGTAACCTTACTTTCTGATCAATCCTCCTATTTATTAAGTGATTTACTTTGGTCAACCGATATGGAGACTATGTCGAAAAATAACCTAATGTATGTACTCTCTGTTGGCTGTATTGGTTGTATGAAATAATATATAAACGTTTCACTGCAGGCTTTGTAACCTTACTTTCTGATCACTCCTCGTATTTATTAAGTGATTTACTTTGGTCAACCGATATGGAGATTATGTCGAAAAATAACTTAATGTATGTACTATCTGTTGGCTGTATTGGTTGTATGAAATAATATATACATGTTTCACTGCAGGCTTTTGTAACCTTACTTTCCGATCACACCTCGTATTTATATATAGTTTATTTCTTATAATTACGATGTTTCATTTTGTTCATTGGATTAAAACCAAATATATTATCGTATTCTTCAGCACATTTGCAATAAAATAAGCCAACTATGTTTGGAATCAGTGGCGGATCTAGATCGGAGCCGGGGGGACCTAGGCTTCCACCAGTTTTCTTAATTACAAAAATAGTTTAAGCTATTATTTATATACTTTGAAAGTTTACAGTAAACTCATGGTATACCTATCATAGTCTGAGACCTGGTACCCCCCAGTTTTTACCTTTTAGATCCGCCACTGCTTGGTAACAAATTTTTATATAGGAGGAGGATTAAAATGATTCGGAGCATTTAAAACAAAAGTCTTTTAGTCTAATAAAAATACCACTTGAGGGCGAACACAAGCTCCTCCCTAAAATTTGAGGTAGCGTAAAAGAAGTAATGATACTTTAATATATTATAAACAAGGGCGCCGATCCTGGGGGGCCGAGAGGGCCCGGCCTCCCCAAAGTTCATGTGGGCCCTCGCATGGCATTTATGAATATACAATATTTGTCATATTTTGAATGCAATTTGTCTTAAAATCCTCATATATATGCCTTCTGCACCTGAATATGCCCCCCCCCCCCAAATTTACAGAGAACTCGGCGCCCGTGAATATAAACCGAGAGAAGAAAAGAAAATAGCGGTAATCAGTTACCGACAACTTTAGAGAAATAAATTAGATAGATACATATCGGGATTACCAACAGTATCCGCAGGATTTTTCCAGTGGGGGGAAAAAGACCGCCACACATTGAGAATTACGAATACACCCACACACTTTGATCTTCTTTCAGCACTTTTTTATTGTCTACTTTTTAGGGCATATATTCAGAATGTTTCAAAAGTCCCCTGATATACGGTAACTCCATTATTATCAGAGTTACAACAAAATATAAGACGAGAAACCGTCTTCAAATATGTTTTCAATCTAAAGTGAACGATTTTTTGAAATCGGACGAGCCGTTTGGGCTGTATACTCTTTATGCACCTACTGTTAAATAGAAATGCAAGGTTGCCATTTACCTAGAGCCACAAGATAAGTGAATGAAATTACTGTCGTTTACGCTAACATGTCGATGGCCAGCCCCCATTTCAAACATACCCCATTCACTTTATGTTGTGGGTCCAGGTAAATGGCAACGTTGCATTTTCATTTAACATTGGGTCCATAAAGAGTGTACAGCCCAAACGGCTCCGATTTAAAAAAAAAAAAAATCCTTCACTTTAGATTGCAAACATAATTTGGAAACGGTTTCTCCTCTTACATTTTGTTGTACCTCTGATAATAACACAGTTGCCCTATGTCAGGGGCTTCTCAGACACCCTGTATAAAATAAAACAGAAATATGGAACATGTGCTGCCATCTATTGAAAACCGGTGGATCTTTAAACTCCCTTAATGAAATCGACAATTTTGTACTTTTAGTAAGAAAGTTTCCAGAAATAGTAACATACATATGCAGTTAGATATATTGTGCTGTGTGTGTTATATGTATATAATTATAAATGTCCAGACCCCTGACCTGTACTCACTCTGTGGCTGCCAGATTTATTTAGTATCTAAAGATACGACCTCCTGCAGAGAATACCTTACATGACGTCATACAAGTCTGCGGACACAAAAACATATATACATACATACAGAAGGGTGTACATTTCAGACAAACGTTTGCGAAGCCAACTTCATTACTTATATATATATTGAAGCATCTTGCCATGAGTGTGTGTTTGTGTGTGTGGGGGGGGGGGGGAGAGCAGATGGTCGGCCCGTGATCAAAAATAACTGTGTGAAAACTCATTGGCACTAACAACCAAACAACATTTGCTCATTGTTGGTTTTTCACGGTCGGCGCTAAAGTGTTACCTGTGTCGTCCGCCCTGTCGCACTTTAAGCGTTGCCAAGGTTGTTGGGAAGAATTGATATTTCTAATTTGCAGGTGACCTCTGGTACGCAGGGTTGCATAAGCACAACGTACAAGAGTTTCTTTGGCGATTGTGTTTGTAGAAAGATGTGATTTTAAGTCGCGTTTGTTTTCTACTATCTCTCTCTCTCTCTCTCTCTCTCTCTCTCTCTCTCAATATCTCTTGTTAATGTATTTGGGTGTATGTTTATTTATAGATGTGAAACGCATCAGGAATTTGTCTCATCTGTGAGCGAAATTCCTCTCAACACGAGGAAAATAAATTGTTTGTGAAATAAATGCCAAGAATACTAGTGTCCATTAAGAGAAACACAATGAATTAGGGGTTTAAGTGCTTGTAGGTATTACGGTACCTTTTAAACAGTCAGCTCTTGGGGTCGTTTTACGAACTTTTCTAGTTTCGATTCTAATTCATGTATCTAATCATGGAATGGAAATGTATGGAAGTAATATTCTTTATTACTAACTACGTCCGTCCGTCCGTTACTCCACACGATAAAGCTTGAACGAAAGGGAATATTTTAAACTTTATTTTGTAATAGTTAGAGCGATTATCCCGCCCAAGTTGATTAATGGAGTCAATCCATTAACATTAGCGGTGACTTGAATCACCATTATCCATGCCCCGTGTAAAATCTATAACGTTTCCTAGCTTCTATGCAACCCGAACAGTAAGAGAGACCTGTTGGTTGCCTATAATAAAAGGATATGTAGCTTGATTAAGTTCGTTAATGGAATCAATTCGTTAATATCTTAATGGTTAACGGTGAGTTTAATGGTGGTCATCCATATTCCATACATACACGTTTCGCCTGGTCGTCTTTACTGTCTTTAGCAGAATTATGTGACACCTAGCTATGAAGGGGATTCGAACCAGAGACAGACGAATGTTGCAATCACCAGCCAGCTTCATGCCTTAGACTGCATGGCTATGTAGTTAGAACTTACTTCACCATATACATTTATACCGATGTTTCTGTTACGCCCAAAATGCAAGTTCTAGCCCATTTACTTTAATGTAGTTGGGCTATCCTACTTCATCATAAGAGCAGCAAAAGGACGCTCAGTTTTCTTCTCCTATATTTCAAAGACTAAAGAAACTTCTACCCACTGAAACAAAGTTACTATTTGTAAAATCTCTAATATTTCCTCACCTACAATATTATGATGTACGGTAGCTCTATCAAGACTTAACCCTTAAAGGACCCTGGCTTTTTGGGCTATTTTTTAGACTTTCAGTCAAGCAGCTACTGTATCGTCACTATTTATCCTAGGATCATGGTTCATACCTCATTTTCTTCAGAATAGAGCTGGCTTTCAAATGGTACCACTTGCATGCTCATACCATATACCAGAAGCGGGAAAAAATGTCAAAGTGAAAATTTCGGAGGGAAAATTTTTTTCTCGAAGTTTGGCCCCCCTGGACCCCCCCTGTGTGATCGTAGTCATCTAAAAAAAAATCTGATAAATAGTACTTGGTATACTGAATGTGTGTGCCAAATTTCAAGTTTCTATCTTGAATAGTAAGGGCGGGAGAAATTTTATCAAAAATTCCCACAATGCCCCAAATTACCATAAAACACTATGATCTCAGGGAAAAAAATTCCTGAGACATCCCTAATTACCCTAGGACTATAATCCGCCAATCATTCTCTTCAGAATAGAACTGTCTTTCAGGCGGTACCATTCACATGTCTCCATCTAAGGCAGGAAATTCCTGAAAAAGGGGATTTTTTGGGGCAAAATTTCCCTTTTTTCAATTTTTGCCCCTCTGGACTCCCCCTGTTTTTACGCAGAAATCGGAAAAAAACTTCTGGTAAATACTACTCGGTGGACTGAATGTTTGTGCAAAATTTAAATCTTCTACGTGAAAAAATAGGCCCGCCAGAAATAAATTCCCTACCATGCCCCACTTTTACCCTATACAAAAGTATATTTGGATAAAAATTCACTGAGACGGCCCTAATTACCCTAGAATAATAATTCAACCGTCGTTCTCTTCAGAATGGAACTGCCTTTTAGACGGTATGACTCAAGTGGTCCTATCATGTATGTGAGGCGGGAAAATGAAGAAAAACGGGATTTTTGGGGTAAAAAATCCCTTTTTTAACCCTTTGCCCCTCTGGTTCCTCCCCTGTTTTAACACTGACATCGGAACAAAAAATCTGGTAAATACTACTCGGTGGACTGAATGTTTGTGCAAAATTTCAATCTTCTACGTGAAAAAATAGGCCCACCAGAAAAATTTCCCTAGCATGCCCCGCTTTTACCCTATACAGAAGTATATTTGGATAAAAATTCACTGAGACGGCCCTAATTACCCTAAAATAATAATTCTACCGTCGTTCTCTTCAGAATGGAACTGCCTTTCAGACGGTATGACTCACGTGGTCCTATCATGTATGTAAGGCGGGAGAATGACGAAAAACGGGATTTTGGGGGTAAAAAATCCCTTTTTTACCCCTTTGCCACTCTGGTTCCCCCCCTGTTTTAGCACTCACATCGGAACAAAAAATCTGGTAAATACTACTCGGTGGACTGAATGTTTGTGCAAAATTTCAATCTTCTACATTTAAAAATAAGTCCGCCAAAAAATATTGAACATAGGCTTAGAAAATGAGAAAAGAAATTTTTGACTTATGACGTCATCACCTCCTATGTCTGGACGCAGGACGGTCTGAAACCATACGTAATGTCTTCTACAAGGCCTCTGGACTGGGAAAACAAAAAAAACCGGACGAAAAAGCTCAAATAGAAGAGAAATAACGCAATGTACCATGAAAAACGCGTATGGTACAAATTGCACCATAGGATCCCCAAAGGGTTAAATGAAGAATTAGCGTACCTTTTACAACGCATCAAAAATGTCTGCTCAGGGGCGGATCACCCCCTCCCTTCCCAGAAGAGGAAACATTCTAATTTTAAATATATAAATAAAATCCATCCCAGAGTTTGGAGCTCTTAAAAGCAGTTCTAAGTAGCAGTATTACAACCCACCGCCCCCCCCCCAGAAGTCTGTCCTGGATCCGCCCCTGTGCCTGCTTACGGTTTGCTTATAATCTCAAACGATCAAATCAATTAACTCCATACTACAGAAAGCTGGGCCTTATAAAACTTGCCGATAGACGTTATTTGCATCGACTCACACTTCTCTTTAAGGCTTTGCGATTTAAACAGCCTTCTTACTTACCGGTATTTCAAAGTTTGCAACCACTAAACGTTACCATAATCACAATACAAGATCAGGTGTAAATAAACTTTTTTCACTTCCTCTACACTTGTCGAAAGATTACTCGAAACCGTTCTTTGCATCCACTATACGTGCATGGAATGACCTTCCATCCAACACAAGACAATCTCATTCAATTAACCTATTCTAGAAGTAGGTTGAGCACAGCATACCCTGCATTCGTCTTTTATTGATATCTAACAAAAATGCTGATTTTTATTCTACTTATTTTTCATTAGTTCTTTTGTTCTCTAAATTTATCTGAATGTATTAATATCATATGTTTATTTGTAGTAATCTATGTGTGTATATCAGCGCCGTAACATAATTTTTTTCTGGGAGTAGGGGGAAGCATTAATACAAGTATTTGGGCCCCCAGATAAAGTTGCTTTTCTAATTCTTGGGTCTCCTCTTTCCACCTTTCTCTTACTCTTTATAGACCTACAGAGCGCGTGGACCCTCTCGCACGGCAAAGTCTGCGGGGCCGTTACTTACGCCTCTGGGCCCGTTCCATACATGACAAATTAATTTAGGGGACAATATTGAAAAATCTCCAAGCCATATGAATAAATATTTCTAGCGCCCCTGATAGTAGACTTTTTTTTATATATACTGAAATAGGACCACCACTCATTTTTGTTTTATTTACCTTTTGTATGCTGTTTTGTAGTGAACCTGTTTGATGCTTCACTTATAATTTCATCCCCATTAGGAAGTTGCGGTCGGAAAGAGGGATTGCCGCCGTCGACGGTGGCGGACCGCCGCAGGGAGCCGGCACCCGTCCGCGGCGGCACGACGATCTACAAGTTCAAAGTTGCCGACCTTTTGCCGAGGCGGCAAGCGATCGAAATTCGCAAAATAAAATGCCCTTTGCCGACTGTTGCCGACCGTCAACTCCCAATATTTTCTCCTATTTATCAGTTGCGTTCTTCTTATTTCTATTCCTTCCTTTCCTTCCATCTTTCCTTATGAAGAAGAAATTTCTTCGCAAAATGTACCAAACTCAATTGGCCTTTCTACGAAGGAATTGGTTTAAAGCTTCCTCTTCTATCCTATCCGTTTTAAAACGTCTTCGTTTGTTACTCTTTCTGTCCATTTTATCTTCTACATCTTCCTCCAACACCACATTTCGAAGCTCTGTAAATAGTTCTTCTCTAACTCCAGTAATGTCCAGGTCTCTGAACCATAAAGTCCAATACTCCATATATAACACTTTACCAATTTCTCCTTTAGTCCAATATTAAGGTTACTAGTTAAGAGTCTTCATCCCGGCGAAATTAAAATACTGCTAATTTTACAGTAATTATGTGATATCTTCAAATAGATAAAAAATAATCGAAATGTGGAACAAGGGCGCCCTAGACAATATTATTTTACATGAGAAACCGTTATCACGACTCACTTATCTGCTTTCGATTTCGAGCCATTTTAAATCGGCATTTATTTTCGCGTTTCTAAACAGCTGAAAACGGAAAACCACTAGGTGACTCACGCAAAATAATATTGTATAGGGCGCTCTGGTTCCATATTTCAATTATCTTGTATCTATTTGAAGATATCACATAATTACTGTAAAATTAGCGGTATTTTAATTTCGCCGGGATGAAGACTCTTAAGAGTGATCTTTTCTTGTTGAGCGCTCCTTTGGCTATGGCAATTCTTGACCTAATCTCTTTGGTGGTGTACACATCTCTCGTCAAAATACTTTTCAAATATTTAAAATTGTCGAACTCTTCAAGTTCTCTTTGTTCTACTCTGACCCGTAAGGGCACGTTTCCATAGGATATTCTTATGAGTTTCGATTTTTTTTATGTTGATTTATAGTTTCGCATTGACAACTATTTTGTCAATCTCCTGTAGTCTTTCTTCGGTTCCAACTTTAATAATTGTATCATCTGCATACCTGATCTTGTTAATGGTCTGCCCTCCAATCTTGAAATCTCCAATTCCCATTAATGCTTCTTTCATTAAACATTCACGGTAAATATTGAATAATTCGGACGACATACCACATCCTTCTCTGACTTCTCTTCCAATATACACACTATTGGTTTCTCCTTTATTCGAAACCAATATCACTCGTTGTCCTATGTACATGTTGCGAATGAGTTGTCAATCTCTCGAGTTGATTCCGATTTCTTTAAGTATTTTCAGAAGTTTCGTCCAATTGACTGTCGAAGACTTTAGCCAGTCGAGGAAGGAGAAACAAAACTTTTACTTTGCATCAAGAATTCGTTCTGAGATAATTGTCATCAATTTAGTAGCGTCTCTCGTGCCTTTTCCTTTCTAGTATGCGCACAGTAATCTTTCCGTGGGAAATATGCACTTCTTTACTTGCTTCTTCTTGGTTAATGCAATAATTGTAACATCAAGAAAACCCTTTGGTCATTCACCACTCAGATAGATCTTGTTAATAAATAAAACTAGTATTTTCATTGCATTGTCTCTTAAACCCTTGAGCAAATCTCCTGGTATGTCGTCGTCCCCAGTGGCCTTCCTTCTTCGCATGCCTGATGGCTTGTATTTCTTAACTCAGAGCAGAAGATTAACACCCTCGTCTTAGATAAGATCATGTATCCTTATGTTACCTGAACAAACACTTCAGTGCTACCATCAGCTCATCTCTCACCGCATACTTATGTATTAATGACAATAAATCAGTGAATAATTAATGCCTGATACCCACTCCTAGTACCTTTTTTTTTTTACCATACTTAAATTGATGTCACTGGCCCAAGAGAAGGCGTTACCTTCTGTGGCCAGCCCATCTATTGATGGGAATGAAACTAAATTTATAAAAGATCTAAAAGATGTTGAAGATAATAACATCAAATTTTTACTATGCAATACAGAGGCAATACAGATGTATGTTTTACCGCCGTTGGAATGGATTTATTGGACATCTCGTGTGTTCATACTAAATAATTCCCTCAAAAATAGTCTGAAAATTCCTGGTATCTGTTGTTTTCCGTGCATTAATCACAAACTTATACATCCATACATTTTAATAGGAAGCCGGAACCGGTGATGAGATTCAGTAATCGGCTAACATCTTTGGCTAACATCGGCCAACATCGAAGAACATCTTAGCTTCTTCGCGGCTAAGATGTTAGGGTGGGTGATGATCTCTCTATATTGTAAGGGCTGATCTTGCAGCGTGGTCTATGCACTCGTCAACTATATCGACTTCAAGCCTCAGGTCGTGGCCAGAACCCAGGCCAATATCCAGGGGTGTCTACGGGGGCCAGGCCCCCCTAAATTTTTGCTAACCCCCTAAAAATTTCACGGTAAGCTTGCAAATGAACTATAATATGGTGATGAACTATAAAGTCGGGGCCATGGATAAGCGACTATTTTTCCTGGAAGAAGGAAGACTTTCCTCTACCCCCTGTGGCTTAGTAACCGCAAACTGCACTGGAGGTCGCGGAGGACTCAATGATGCCAGATTTCTAAACTGAATGAACTGGTTCCTCTCTGTTTTGAAGGTTTCCATTTCAGATTGTCATATGGGAACAGCAGAAGTAAAAACTTATTTTTTAGTTCAACCTAGACCCAACTTGCATTATGTTAGTATTCGAAAGTTTTAGATGAAGTCATATGTTTGTTTATTGCCCATAAAACATCTGTAGGGAAAATGACCTAACGAAGTATCTCATTTTTTAAAAACGGATTCTATTTTCTTCAGGGTGATATTTTTTTAAAGGAAAAAAAGTGTGGAAAGGGAAAAATTTACGCACTTAAAAGGTAAATATTTATTCTCAATTTCTTCAAAAGCCTAACTTTTGACGATATAGTTTACAACTAAAGGCAGGTAGTAGGGTGATTTTCCTTTCTTCCCTTTATAGTTTTCCGATTTTTGCAAGCCATAATAAAATGAATCATATATTTGTAAATTTAAGCATGATTTTTTTGAAGTTTATATATATAGAAGAAAGAAAGACAGTATGTCTTACGTCTTCATCCACGATTGAGTAACAACACAAAAAGAAGTTAAAGCTTAAAACTTTTTTGTATTGTTTTGCAAATTAAAGAAACGAAGAGAAGGAAGTAAAATTTTAGCTTGGAATGCTTTCTCAAAAATTTTCATTCCTTATAGAACGCTTCAATTTATTGTTTATGACCATCAATGTTTTTCACGGTTGTCAGTTGGTAAGTTTTAGTTCTCTACTTTTACTTGAGATTTTGTTCGAAGAGATTGTAGTATGCTGATGGTATCTACGTATTTTCTTGCTGATTGGAAATGTCTAATTTCTTTCGGCGGTACCAGATGATAAGCAACCTAGTCCTTCTGGCCAGAAAAGTCTAAGTAACAAATAAAAGAATCATGTACTTGGAAGTGAAGCAAAGCAGAGGAAGCAAAACATGAAAGTTTCAGGGGGCTGAAGGTGGTCGAAAGGGGCTCTAGCTAGGGTCTTGTTTCGATATGAATATTGGTTAAGAAATCCGGGCGATATGTATCTTTTTTAATTAATGCTAATTATTCAACACTTATCCCCACAAAGCATTTATTTTTCTTATTACTAAGTGCAAAAATTGGCGTACATTTCTCTCAAAAGTCAAGGATATAAAATTACTTAAAAAACGAGAACATTTTCGAAAGAGAGGATAAAGAATTATTTGAGAATCGAGACAAGACGAGACTTCTTCAACCTTAACAAGACGTCTCCTCTCGTGGACAACACTAGTCAAGGCTGAGTTAAATAGTTTTTGCGCGTCCCAAACCAGTGACCTTACTTTAATCAAAGATCACATATCGGAATAATATAAAATAATTCTAAACAACATTTATTTAATATCACTAGTTTATTGGCTTCAATGATGAAACTATAGACCCAGCCCACGTCACTAACCTTAGGATATGTTTTCATGTAAGATACTTGCACTCAATTGAATTACATTGATTTCGATACTAAAGTAAAGTATTTACAGATATCATTCTCAACAGCTTGTTTTCAATTTTATTTTAAGTTTCAGTACTGACAGATTTATCAACCGAGTGCTAATCAAATTTGCAATTTTGCTAACATTTTTCACTAATCTTTGTTTCTAATTACCTGAGGATATTTCTTTAGTAAAACTAAAATTATAACATTATAGAAATTGACCCCATTTCCCCTTCTCAGGAACAGAATTAAAAAAAAAGAAAGAAAATCCGAGGGCGCGGCCTTTTTTTTTTTTTTTTTTTTAAATGAGAAGTGTATGTGCTGAATTTTACGCCTTCTTAAGCGAATCCTTACATTCAGCATTTTCTAAACAAATAATTGGAAATTTGAATATTAATAGAAACCCCCTCTTTTCTCCTATAAGAGCGAAGTATTTGCAATCATTGAAACGTGTTTTCTGTTAATTTTAATGAAGAATTTATCCCTTAGTTCCATCTTCTTAACTTCAAGAATGTATGATATATTCTATTTTTAGTAAAAAAAAAAAAAAAAAAATGAACTCTCTCTGTCTCTTATAAGACATATATTTTTAAAATTGTTTTATTAGCCCTGGCCTTTTGACAAAGGAATATTCTGTACAAATCCATGTTTCTATCTATTATAGTTTGAGTATCTTTTTAAAAACTCATAAATAATTCGTGTTCAGTTTTGGTATTTTCGCCCTATTTGAATTTTGTTGGCACTCGATCATAACATTTTTCTTAGATCACTTTTTATTACACAATTCACGAGTCAATACGTTTCTACTACGGTTTTCTCAATGGCTCTCTCTAGAAGAAAGAACATATGGTGTCCAGGCATTTTCAACAAAAAATGTGACAACCTTGTCCCTCAGCACGTGCAGAAAACACTTTTGTGGTCACTTGTGGTCATGCTTGCGGAAGGAGCTGTTTCTTACGAAGGGTATGGGTAAGGGTCGCTTAACGGTGGCCGCGACTGTAAAACGATTGGATCGGGCCCCCTAACATCATCCCCCCTACATTTTGGGGCTGGCTACCGGCCTGCCAGAATCCCCGTACTCCGTGTCCTTTACAACCTCCTGTTTCTACATGGTAAAGATGAAATAAACACAAAACCATCTAGCATTTATTACATATGCTTTTTTAAATTTAAATTATTTTGTTTTATTTTTTAAATCTCGAATTCGGTTCTACCTTTTAAAAACACTTTGAAGGCCACATTTGACTTTGTCCTTCCTGCTGGTCTAGTCGCTAGTGCGTGCGCCTTTGGTGTACCTGATCTCGGGTTCGACTCTAGATGGAAGAGCCTTTAGAATTTTAACTGGTCTGGATATATTTGTTATCGTGTCCCTGCCCACTTTGATAAGTTTTTTTTTAAAAATAAAATCAGCTAGAAAACTTCAGGTGCTCAGGAAACTGATGAAAGTTGTTTGATTCTTTTAAAGAAAATTGGGTCACTGGTAGGGCTCTCATCTTTAGTGTGAGTGGATCTTGGTTCGATCTCCAGCCTTGCAAGTTTATAATAGATAAACATAAGTTTGTGGATTCCGTCGTTTCCTCTCACATTTTCATTCTAACAATTATTCCGCAATCATTCATTTTGTCCAATTCATGCGTCTTCTTTATTGTACAGAGCATAATTGAGAAACGTGAAGCTACATACTTAATTTTTGCAGATCACATGTTTTAAAAAACTTTATTGCATCAATTTTTTTATAAGACATGTATTAGCATATTTTTAAAATTCTAATCTGAGTGTTTAGAATATTTTAAAAGGAATAATTAGTATAACTTTAATTAAGAAGTCCCTAAGAACACGGCTGACATTATCTTTTTAATTAATACAGACTACACATTAAGTTATATCTGCAATTACGACTTGACATTAATAATTGCGTCATTTCGTATAGAAATAACCTTGAAACTTGCTAAAAAGAAATCGTAGCAAGAAACATCACTTATTCAGTATTCAAAGCCCTCAATACAAGAGAGTACATTATGGGATATATTTAAAGGGAGGCTGGTATTTACCCTCTCTGCCTTCTCAAAATTCTCTGTGAGTCCGATGGTTTGCTTGCATACTGCGTACCAGAAGAGCTGCTAGTGCTGGCCTATTGAATTCTCAGCGGTAGCCCATATTTCATACGCTTTACCCTTTCCCTGTCTTTCGTTACCGAAGCAAGTGGGAGCGTGTTAACTTATAAGCGGCTGGTGTCTCTTCCCCGTCAAGAATTTAACTATTCTTGACACGTCATAGATTATAAAGAGAGTGAGAGAGACGTTTCAGCGTCGAGAAACGACTCCATATACTGCTCATTTCATGGCCAATGAACACACTACGTAGCAGGGAAATGGTTTCTTCCTTGTCGAAGGCTTCCTGGAGCTTATGTAAGGCTGCGAAACCACAAGGACAGACGGGTACAAGGGCAATACTTTTAAAGACATAACAGATCGTTTTTAAATTTATGCATCCAGAATTGTAAGTATTTAAGCTCCGAGAGAAGTTGTTAATTTATCAATTAATTACATCAGTAACACCGCAAAGACTCAAAATGTTCTTGTTAATAATATCATTACCAGCCAAAAGATGCTTCCAATCTTGCTTGATTTTAAGAACCAGTTAGTAACGGTTTCACTGCGAATGGGAATTCTTTACACAAATAGAACATCTCTTCTTCTTCTCTTCAACCATAGGCAACATGAAAATTTTAAAATTTTTCTCTCGCTTGGGAGAGCTGTTTTATAGTTTGATAAGGTCTCTTCTTCGTAACTGCATCTAGATATTCTATCCTTTGTCTTCCTCTTCCTGGTTTTCCTTCTGCTTTTCCCTCTATAAGCACGGTGATCCAATCAGAGTGCTGAATAAGGTGGCCAAACATGCTGTTTCTTCTTTTTCCTATTATCTCCATGATCTGTCGTCCTTCACTAGCTTTCTTTAGTACATCTTCATTCATTTTCCTTTCGGTCCTTGATATGCGCAGCCAACTCCACATTTCAGATGGAATGAAGTATAATCTTTGATTTTACGTCCTACAATTATGTCCTGTAGACGAATCGCATGGTTCAGAGTAGTAGCGGAAACAACCTACTTTGGGCCTCTCGCCAGGCCCGTATCCATGGGGGGACAAGAGGGGGCCGGCCCCTCTAACTTCTACCGGGCCCGCCCTAAATATTTGGGCTGGCTACGGGCCTGCCTCTTGCAAGAATCAAAAACAATATTTAGGCCAGCTGAACTGACTAGAGAACAGCGAGCCGAGGTACAGTATTTATAGCAATGCAGCAAAACTTCGTACCATGTATGAACTCGAACACGAGAAAAGCAAAGCCCCCTCCAACGCTGTAATTGAGACACACAGTCCTTGCATTTGTATGTCTCTATCCATTTTCTCTCCTGATTCCCTCTGCTTCGGCTTGGATTTGTTATTTCTGGTAAATGTTCGGCTGACTTTATGCGAATTGACCTTCATAACCAGAGGATTTCTTCATATTTCACCTTAGAATCGTGGAGTCTGCTGATCTGTTACCGCCACCACTGGTCTAACTGACAATTGCAAGACCTTATTGTCATAGCTTCGAATCCAAACCATGGCACGGATGTGAGGTATTGGACTTTCACTATTCAATTCCATCATTTCTTTTAGTTCGGTGGTTCTCAACCGTTGTGTTGCGACGCATTGATATGTGAAGCAGTCCCATAAAGTGTGTTGTGAAATTTGGGAATTTAATGAGCCAATTAGTCAGAGTTAATTTAGAGACAAACAGTAACAGTCAGTGCCTCCAACGACAGTAGCAATGCTCATAGAATCAGTACTTTCTACCTATTCTCAGTGGCGTACACCACAAGGAGGGTTTCTGGATTTTAACCCCTTGAGAAAGATATGTGAAAATAAACGATTATCATATATACAGTATGCTATGAAAGAAAATAAGATTGAAAGCTTGACACCCAATTGATGAATCTCTCCGTACTCCACTGGCGTGAAATTTAAGTAATTCTAATATATTAAATAAATGAGTCGGGATTTCGTAGGTGTACAAGAAAAGTGTGTCATCAGTCAAACAAGGTTGATAACCATTCCTTTAGCCCATAGGACATATGCGTGGGACGTAATAAACAAAAGTACAATACAATGCAATACAAAACGATTATGCTTTGTAAACTAAAGAGAACGGTTAAATGAATGGTTATGTGAAAATTGCTGAAATTAGTATATGGGAGATAGCCTACGGGCACAATGTTGACCACCACACACTCATGTGGCCTGCAATTGAACCAGAAAACCTTTGAACGAAAGATAAGCGCTCTATAGTAAACAAAACGGCGTGACAAACATCTTGGCATTTGAAGGCGGCGCTCCAAGTTCCCTTTAAATGCTGCTAGCAAATGAGAGGCCAGCGGTATTGCCACGTTTATTTTGTACACATATACGTCTATCCCCTGTCACCTGATCACACTGTAGTTTGTCAGCTTAGCCATAGCCACACCCCTTTACCACTTGGCAACGTCGTGCCATAGCTTGCGTTTTATTCCTTTAGCTGAAATGCCAAGATGTTTATCACAGGCTTTAGTGTGCCTCTTTATACACTTAGGCGCATTCCCAAACTGTACAACAACAAAAAAATCTCCCTGAAATATAAAATACAAGAACTGAGCGATTATAACTGGCTGAATTGTTATGCAGACTCACGCACGAAGATGAGCAAAGCAGAGAAATGACGATTTTGGCCCAATATCTAGTTAAAGATAAAAAAAAAAATAGCTTCTAGAAGTTTAATTGTGTTTCTCGCAAGACTTTCTCTTCTATTGAGTCTGATTTGAAAATCTTCAGGGAAAGGCTTTAGCTATTTTTATCCACTAGTTTAATTTCTTTTGTACAACTTTACTTCTTTTTTTATTTTTCTAAAAAAATGAAATCTCTCCTTGTGAAGATGTTAACTTCCGCTTTCTCTTTTTTCAGTGGTACTCGAGAAATCTCACCTTCAGATCCCGGTGGAGAAAGTGGACATTTTTCCGTTTTCAAACTTCCTTTCCACTACTTTCTCCTTTTTCCTTTTCTTTTCTCTTCTGCTAATGAAGTTTTGAAAGACATCAGTGCTGTGAAATAAGGGAAACGTCGCTTCACAGAGAACGAGGAACAAAAATAGTGTTAAAAGGTAGCAAGAATAATAACCAGAGCTAAAAGTGAGCAAGAACTTAAAGCAATGACCACTTGAAGACAGAGGGAGTAGAAAACTAAAAACCAATAAAATCTTATAGAAAAGTGTGTTTCACAAAAGGCATCCAAAGACAGGGACGTACGGAGGGGGGGGGGACACGGGGGTCCGGACCCCCCCCGAAATTTCGACTTTTCAAAAATTTAGCCTAATTTTAGGGGCAATTTTAGCAATTTTAATATAAAATAGCTTCATATTTAGTTTGGACCCCCCCCGAAATAAATTCCTGGGTACGCTACTGTCCAAAGAATATATATATTTTAGACTTTAAAACTCTGTTATGTACTAGGTACGTACCAAAAGTAGCCTTCAATGTTTCGGTTGAGTTGATGTTGGGTTTAACGTCCCGTTCAGGAGCGAGGCTATATGAGACGTGGTCCTACTGATTAATGTATAATCTGAACCACATGAGTTCCCTCCGGGAATCGAACCCGCGTCTCCCACGCCAAAGACGCGTATGCTAACCGCTTAGCCAAGGATGAACTCCGTTCAATGTTTGGGTCAGACCTTTCTATCACTTTTCAACTTAATCTCCGTCCACCTCTACATACTAACGCAATCTTTGTATGTCACTACCTAAATAGTCTGAGAAGTCATTTTATCGGGTATCTTCCAGATAATGGAAAATGTTACTTCCGAGGGCACTTCAGGACTAAAATTCTTCAGTTTTGAAAAGAAACAGAGGTCACTGAGGGCAGTTTTTGAAATCACAGACCACTTTCATGTTCTTATTCTGTGAAAAGTCTTCTTACCTTCTTCTGTTCATTCAGCTGTCGAAGGACCTAAATGTGTATCGCCATTGACAACTTCAAATGATCTGTCAAAGTTCTTTTCACGACACAATAAGAGAAACCATTAATGCTACAGATTTCCTCAGCGGATAGCCTTTCGACCTCCGTGATCAGGGTTTCAACTTGAGCAATGTTTCTTGAGGCAGTTGCACAAATTGTGCTTCCAGAATTTGGCAAATCTTCAGTTGAATCCTGCCACTCTGTCCCCGCAAATCACCCATACATTTCTATACATACTGTTAGAAAGGGCGGTGTCCTACAAATATTCTTCAACTGATAATGAATATCGGTACCTTTTTTTCGCAATATGTAGACAAAATCTTTATAAGGTACTCCTGCTATGAAATCCGTCAGTTCAGGTCAGTATCTAAAGAGACTTCTTTTCACGATAAATATATAATATAGGTGCTTGAAAGTTTGCACAGTTAAACTTTAAAATCTTAAATTAACTTCGGTTTAATTATTTTAATTTACTCTTATTACTTGCTGGACAATAACAAAACAGCAAATACTTTTGGTACGTACCTCGTATATGTGGGAAAGACTTATAGATTGGATATGTCCGTCCGTCCGTCCCACTGTCTGCTGATATCAGAACAAAAGGGATAAGAGATAGCGTGAAACGGTTGGAATATGTTCTCTGTTCTCATCCCTCTGCTCAAATCGGAAGTGACACAAATCTACCACTTCCGGTTTCAATAATAATTGCAAAAGAGCGAAGATGACAAAGGATAGTGAGAAACGGTTTTCAGATATAGATTGAGCAATATTAAGTTCTTTTCTGTGTACTTATAATGCTATTAAAAATGGAAGTGTTTAAAATCCAATACTACTTCCGGTTTTAATAGTAGCCCTCATAGAGCCAAAGTGGTAATAACGAGCGAAGAATATTTTTATATGAATTTAGGATTCTAAAATAGGTCCAACCTAGGCTCTAATCCCTCTAAACTTACCAAAAAGTCAGAAGATTACCACTTTCGGTTTTAATTTTCAACACTATAGAAGTAGAAGAATAAGGACCACAGATGTGATGAGAAAATGCGACAAAAAGTGACTGCGAAAATCAATCACCACTTGAAATAGCATATTGCGACACAGCTCAAAGTAAGTTGCATAACCAGAAAATCCGCAGTCGAATTGCAATTTTCAATTCGCTGATCACCTCCAACAACGGTTTAGCACGAAAAAAATTAATGGGTTAGAGTAGTAGGCCCCCCGTTATATCTAGTCGAGTCAGCAAAAATTTTAGTGACGTCATAGGTTAAAGGTCAATCACCTTGGCCCGGGGTCAATGACCTAAGGGTACTTAGGACGACCCCCTCTAGATTTCGGCAGGGGTACCTTGGGCCACCTCCTAAATTTTGGCAGGGGTACATAGGACCACCCCCTTAATTTTTAGAAATTGCCAAATATAAAAATTTGGTATGGTAGCCTAGGACCATAGTACGTATCACTATTAGTATTGAGGGTCTATCTCGTTCCCTTTTATGGGTAAAAAATTGGCAAAAAGTCAAATTTCGGGTTTTTTGACCTAATTTATCCCCTTTGATGAGGTTTAATTACCTTATATAGTTATATGGGCGTATACAGGGGTCCATTCCCTTTAATAAGACATGGGTATATTGATGCAGCCCTTTAAATTTTGGGGAGGGGTACATTGGCCCACCCCTTCAATTTTGGAAATTGCCCAATTTAAACATTTGGTATTATAGTATAGGACCCTAATATATATCACTATAAATTTGGGTGGTCCACCTCGTTCCCTTTTAGGGGTACAAAATTGCCAAAATATAAACGTAAGCAATACGTTGTACCACGTGCTCGGGTTTTGGCCCAATTTATCCCCTTGGATGAGTTCCTATTACTTTATATGGTTATATGGGCGTGTATAGGGGTCCATTACCTTTCATAAGACATGAGTCTATTGGTGCACCCGTTGAAAAATTTGGGAGGGATATCTTGGCCCACCCCCTTTAATTTTGGAAATTGTCCAATTTAAGCATTCGGTATAATAGTACAGGATTTTAATATATATCACCATAAATTTTGATGGTCCATCACGTTCCCTTTCATGGGTAAAAAATTGTTGAAAATTAGTACGACCACGTGTTTGGTTTCTGGCCCAATTTACCCCCTTGGATGAGTTCTTATTACCTTATATGATTATATGGATATGTACTGGGGTCCATTCTCTTACATAAGATACGGTTACATTGGTGCACCCCCTTTAAAAATTTAGGAGGGGTACCTTGGCTTACCCCTTCAATTTTGGAAATTGTCCAATTTAAGCATTTGGTATAATAGTACTAATATGTATCACTATTAATTTGGTTTGGGTACAAAACCTCGCGGCGACAACCTCGCGGACCAAAACCTCGCCTGGCCAAAATCTCGCCTCCCAAAACCTCGCGGCCCAAAATCACGCCGGGCCGAAACCTCGCCTGGCCAAAACCTCGCCGCCCAAAACCTCGCAGGACAAAATCTCGCCTGGCCAAAACCCGGCCTGGTCAAAACCTCGCCGACCAAAACCTCGCGGGCCAAAATGTCGCGGGGCCAAAACCTCGCCTGGCCAAAACCTTGCCACCCAAAACCTCGCGGGTCAAAACCTCGCCTTGCCAAAACCTCGTCTTCCAAAACCTCGAGCCAAAAATATGATCGCCATACCCAAAATCTCGCCTGACCAAAATGTAAATGTTCCAACAGATGATAAGGATGACGGTATAAAAGACACTGTTTCAGAAGAAGTATCACGGGTATTTGACCAAGTCCCGCGATACCATATGAAAATTCTATTTCTGTATTAGAGGATTTCAATGTGAATGTAGGGCAACAGGATATTTTTAAATTGGTTATAGGGAAAGAAAGTCTGCATAAGGAAAGTAATGACAAATAACGGGGTTAGTTTCGTGAACTTTGGGACATCCAAAAACTTAAAATTTTAACAAAAATCTAATAATATTTATGAAAGTATGAAATAATATATGAGTTTTTACGATGTCCGTTGATTATGTCCTGTAGGTTGAAGGAGATGTAGATGACCAGGATGAAGGAAATGATCAAATAAAGAAAGTGGGAGGAAACGGGAATAACCCGAGAAAGCCCACGCACACGATCTTTTGTTTCTTCTTCTTCTTTTTCTTTCTATTATTATTATTATTATTATTATTATTATTATTATTATTATTATTATTATTATTATTATTATTATTATTTGTAAGGTGGAATAGCATATTAAGAAACTCATTGGGTAAATTTTAAAGAAAAGTTTCATTCGCGGCGAGGTTTTGGCCCGGCGAGATTTTGTCCCGCGAGGTTTTGGGCGGCGAGATTTTGTCCAGCGAGGTTTTGGCCCGGCGAGATTTTGTCCCGCGAGGTTTTGGCCGGCGATGTTTCGGCCGCGAGATTTTGTCCGTATCCCATTAATTTAGGTGGCCCACCTCGTTCCCTTTCATGGGTAAAATATTGCCAAAATATAGACGTAAGCAATACGTTGTACCACGTGTTTGGTTTGACCTGACTTATCCCCTTTTATGTGGTCCTATTATCTTATATGATTATATGGGTATGTATAAGGGTCAATTATCTTACATAAGACATAAGTATATTAGTGCATCCTTCTTAAAATTTGGGAGGGGTACCTTGGCCCACCCCTTAAATTTTGGAATTTGTTTAATTTAAAAATTTGGTATCAGGGTATAGGACCCCAATATGTATTACTATAAATTTGGGTGATCCATCACGTTCTCTTTCATGGATAAAAAAAATTGCTAAAAAATCAAATTTAGGAGGCTATTTACCCCCTTTGATGAGGTCTTATTACCTTATATGATTATATGGGCAGGTATAGGGGTCTATTTTATTTCTTAAGATATAGATACATTGGTGCATCCGTTGAAAATTTTGAAGTAGTACATTGGCCCCCACCTTAAATTTTGGACCCTAATATGTATTAAAATAAATTTGGGTGGTCCATTTTGTTTCTTTTATGGATAAAAAAATTGTTAAAAATTCAAATTTTGGAGGTTATTGACCACTTTGATGCGGTTTTATTACCTTATATGAATATATGAATGTGTTCAGGGGTTTATTTTCTTTTATAAGGCATGAGAACATCGATGCTTTCATCTTAAAATTTGGTAGAGGTACACTGACTCATCCTTAAAGTTAAGACCCGGGTTCGATTCCCGGCGGGAGCTCATGTGGTTCGGATTCCACGTTAATCAGTAGGTCCACGTCTCATATAGCCTCGCTGCTGAACGGGACGCTAAACTAACATCAACTCAACTCCTTAAAGTTAGGAAATTGCAAATTTGGTATAATAATATAGGTTCTTAATATATACCATTACAAATCTCGTTCCCTTTCATGGGTAAAAATTACCAGAAATTAGTATGACCACGTATTCGATTATTGACTCAATTTATTCTCTTTGATAAGGATTTAGCACGTTATATGGGTATGTATAGAGGTTTATTATCTTTATATTTTATTAGTCTAGTAGCTTAGCAGCATAAAAGGGCCAAATTGTGCAAAATGTGATACCAACATACCACTTTCAGGGATGATAGACCTATTAATAAGAAGTAAATCCTGATATAGACCCAAATCGGCGGGGGCCTTGTTTTAGGTATATGACGTCATCAATATGGCTGCCAACGAATTTCGACTTAACTGAGTTTAAAAATGTATAACTCCATTACCATTAAAGGTAGAAACTTCCTTTTACCTTTATTTTGCAGAGAATACATTGTACCTTTATTTTCATTATAAATACTTGTCTTATATTGCCGCCATTTTTAAATACGGCGTCTCAAACTGGAAAAATGTTTATTTTCAAAACGATTTTCTATGTTTTATAGCAAATAACTTTGAAACTGCTATGATTATGGGAAAATACTTTGATACAATCGTCAAAGGTCATTTCAATAGCTTTCGAACGCGACCAGAATCATTGATGTGTCTCAACAAATAACCGAGATAATCAATTTTTTGTAGGACTAAATGTCGAACTTTCGTGAATAATGTTCGAATGTATCCGTAGATGTAGTTATATGGTATTTGTAGTTCCATTAGCCCTTTGATAATAGGAACATAGTACCGCAACCAGTATGTTCTTTTAAACGTGGAGAATAGCAAATCACAAGTGTTTATCTTTTGTCCGTGCTGAAAACCCTTTATAATGTCATAAATCCAAGATGGCCGCCACGGTTTATCTCCTGTACGAGAAGGGAAAATTTCTCGCCGCAGAAAAATAATAGAAACATGCAACAACGGCCAATCTCTTTCTTTGGATGTGAAAAAATCTTGATATAACATGTGATTGACTCTCTTTTGTGTCTACAAGCCAGTATATGACGTCATAAACACAGTATGGCGCCATGGCTTACATGCGGATTATGAAAATTATTTATTTCTCGCATTAGAGAAACGATAGAAACGTACAAGAACTACCAATATCTTTTTTCATATGTACAATCAAAAAGTAACATAAGTTATTGTCTTTTCTTTGAGGCGAAAATATATGACGTCATAAACCCAAGATTGCCTTCGACTCTTAAATATGCATGAAGAAAACTGTGCCTTTCTCACCTAAGAAAGGTGATAGAAACGTGCAAAGCAACTATTTTTTTCTGCTTAAATAAGTTAAATCATGAAGTAACAGAAAGGTGTATCGTGTTTGCGCGTAGCCGCTGTATGTATTTTGAATATTATATTATGCATTAAACTGAAAAACTAAGATAGCTGAAATGATGCATTATTCGAAAATAAATTTGAAATATATTCTCTTTAATACTAATTGTCCGAAAGTGAATATTTTTCATGTTATTAAACAAAGAATTATGCGCTATATGAAAGTATAAGCCTTGCACTAGTATTTGCGCTAAATGAATATTTCAAGGAATATGGGAACTGTGCATTTCGAAAGACATATTTTACATTTAAAATATTTTTAATCAGTCCATTGAGAATGTAATTGTCTGAAAATTATGCTTTTCATATTATTTTACAAAATAGCTCGAGGCAAAAGGCGTCACATTTTCAAACCACCGCCCAACTTAATTTGATATTTTTGGAGTTTGTATTAAAATGATTATGAAACAGACTCAATGTATAAATTTAACAGTATATCAGCGAGAGATAAATTTGCAACACAATAAACAGTTATACAATTAAATATGTTAAGAATTTGGAAGGGAAAATATTTGTGAGATAGTATGACTATTAACTTAACATCTGAAACGTACTTCAGAGAACTAGGGGAAGTAATTTTTATTAATCACATTTCTTATTTAGACAAGATCAACTCACAGTAAAATGATCTTCTCTATCACACTGTCCATCGCAGGTACACAACAAAGTGCACACTAACCCCAAGTTTTGACACTTGCAAGAATGTTGACAAGGAGTCTTGCAACCACAGCGAATAAGTTCTCTACAGTGCGCAGAAACTTCTGTAAGTAAAGACAACAGAGGATAATAACCATGATCCACCTTCTTCCAACTCCTTTACAAATTTCGGGTATTATTTGCACTTTCTGGAGAGCTTGAGACAAGTATCCCTTCATAAGAACAATTCTTTTTCGTCATTAATCTTTGTCGACAGTCTTTAACATTTAGTAAAGAACTAGAGCGATCGTACAGGAGTACGGTGAAGCGCTGAAGAGCTGCAAAGTCC
Organism: Thermobia domestica; assembly: GCF_964235325.1. Taxonomy (NCBI): domain Eukaryota; kingdom Metazoa; phylum Arthropoda; class Insecta; order Zygentoma; family Lepismatidae; genus Thermobia; species Thermobia domestica. Next base: position 8,436,937 of record NC_137460.1, read on the forward strand.
TGAGCTGAAATTTTAGCAGGAGTAACTGAAAGTTTGATAAATATATCCGTTATTTCAGGGAATTCTTGCCACACCTGCCAAGCTGTCTTCTTGCCATGACCACCAAAAGCGGACACTGTGTCACACCCTGTAAATGAGTACCAAAAGAGCAGGGCTTTTGAGTGAGACTTTCCTAGGATTGTTGCAATTTCGTGGACAGGAATATATCTCTTATTTTTACCACTCCCATATTCAATCCACAAGTGTGATACATTGAGCTCAAAGAATAAAGCAACGGCAATAACAACATCAGAAGCGACAGTTTTAATTGAGATATTCTTATGTCCGTGGCTTCTGGCATGCAATGCATGCAAGAACATTCGTGTGTCTGCTTCTTCTTATTTGCAGGGTATAAGGCTTATCACGCCCATATTAGAGTTTGCTGATTGCGGTATCATCACATGCACACACAATCTCTCTCTTACCATCAGAATCACTTATGTTCTGTAACTGTCGAAATAAATCAGTTTTGTTTTCAGAATTATACAAAAAATAATGTCCATTTTTTGAGAGTCCGTGTTCTTGGTCCTTTTCCTCGTTGGCTTCGTTCTTCTCTTTTCAGACTGTAGGGATCATAATTGTCAAAGACTATGTCAATTCTGGCGACATCACTCGCAAACTTTTCTAAAAATGGTTGAAATGTGTTAGTGTAATACATAGAAAACGCCTGTCCCGGAATAGGTTTCAGCATGTAAGCTAATACTGCTTCATCAAATATAACACACGATACACTAGGTACATCGTATTGTGATGTTCCAAGAGGTTCTAAGCAAGAAATAATATCTGATTTTGCTCCCTTGCGCAATTCACCATTTGAAGAGAGTGACGGAGGGTACGAAAGGTTTTCGTGAGCAAAGAAATCTTTGATGTTTCCACCTCGACTTTGACAAGCTATGTATAAGCGAGAAAATAGGTTACAGTAATTCTTTAAAATTGACTCCTTGAGTCCTTTCTTCGTTCCTTCTTTTTGCGATGTGTGAAAAAGCGAAAGTTTATTTCTTTTAATCGGTTCTCTTAAAGGCGTCTGGCATTCGATGAGCCGTTTGCGAACAAATGTTTGTCCTGTTGCTTTCCCAATTCTTCTGCTTTGAAGACAGACTCAGCTGCTTTCTCATCCATAACAGCATATGTGGCAACGCATATTAGGGCACCATTTTCTTGAGCAAATGTATTTCTGTCATCATCTTCACATGCATTTATTAAAGCTTTCACATGTTTTTTGAACCTAGAGGAAAAAGCGTCTGTATCTTCATGATGACTGATAATCTGAATCGTCACTTATTTCTGCCTCTTTCTCAAGTTCGGTTAGTAATCCTGCAATCACTGGACCCGAAACCATCTAACGCAGAAGAGCACATTCATTATTAAATAGACCAATGGCACCTCCTTCACATTTTAGATCCTTATTACATTGTTCATGTAACTGGTCGTGGGACATGTACGAATATTTACTGTTAGTCTTTCTTTCCATAAAATTACCTTTCTGAAATTCATCATATACTTGTGGGTTTCGTACATTCAATTCTCCCAAAGACTTTACGAATACTGACATCCAACCGGCATAATTGATATGATCCAGGGCGAACATCCAGGGACAAATCTGATCCAATGCACTACAATAGGAGGAGAATTTCACCGATCGAATAAAATCGATCGTCCAGCAAATAAAAAAGAAATGATTCAAGGTTCATGGCCGTGTACCAAAATTTAGATTGGTGCGAGAAAAATAAATCATATAATATTATGCATTACACATATTTAAGAGTCGACGGCAATCTTGGATTTATGACGTCATATACTCGCCTTTCCCCTGAAAGAAAAGACAAAACTTATGTCTTTATGATTCTACATATGAAAAAAGATATTGATGGTTGTTGCACGCTTCTATCGTTTCTCTAATGCGAGAAATAAATAATTTTCATAATCCATATGTAAGCCATGGCGCCATACTGTGTTTATGACGTCATATACTGGTTTGTAGACACAAAAGAGAGTCAATCACATGTTATGTCAAGATTTTTTCACATCCAAAGAAAGAGATTGGCCGTTGTTGCATGTTTCTATTATTTTTCTGCGGCGAGAAATTTTCCCTTCTCGTACAGGAGATAAACCGTGGCGGCCATCTTGGATTTATGACATTATAAAGGGTTTTCAGCACGGACAAAAGATAAACACTTGTGATTTGCTATTCTCCACGTTTAAAAGAACATACTGGTAGCGGTACTATGTTCCTATTATCAAAGGGCCAATGGAACTACAAATACCATATAACTACATCTACGGATACATTCGAACATTATTCACGAAAGTTCGACATTTAGTCCTACAAAAAATTGATTATCTCGGTTATTTGTCGAGACACATCAATGATTCTGGTCGCGTTCGAAAGCTATTGAAATGACCTTTGACGATTGTATCAAAGTATTTTCCCATAATCATAGCAGTTTCAAAGTTATTTGCTATAAAACATAGAAAATCGTTTTGAAAATAAACATTTTTCCAGTTTGAGACGCCGTATTTAAAAATGGCGGCAATATAAGACAAGTATTTATAATGAAAATAAAGGTACAATGTATTCTCTGCAAAATAAATGTAAAAGGAAGTTTCTACCTTCAATGGTAATGGAGTTATACATTTTTAAACTCAGTTAAGTCGAAATTCGTTGGCGGCCATATTGATGACGTCATATACCTAAAACAAGGCCCCCGCCGATTTGGGTCTATATCAGGATTTACTTCTTATTAATAGGTCTACCGTCCCTGAAAGTGGTATGTAGGTATCACATTTTGCATGATCCAGTCGCTAAGCTACTACACTGTTCTCTTTTAAATTTTGTTGGGGTACATAGAACCATTCCTTAAATTTATGAATTGTCAAATAACAAAATTCGGTAAACGTTTTCTAGGATCCATTGTAAATGTTGGTATCCCTCTTATGGCCAAATATTCAAATTTTGAAGGTTATTGACCTATTTATCTTTTTTGATACGGCTTTATTATTAAATGAGTACTGGATTTATTACTTTTTCATAAGACACAGGTGTATTTGTGTAATCTTAAATTTTGGGAGGGGTACATTTCTTATTGTTAAATCAATAATTGGTAATTGGGCGGTATCTCATTCTTTGAATAAATTATTGTCAAATATTAGTATGGTCAGTTATTGACCTATGATGGGGTTATGGGTCCAGGACATTGGTACATTTAAACTTTGTTGGATAATTTGAGAATTGTCGAAATGAAATTACGTCATTGGTCTTGAATATTCCCGCCTATGGGCCAAAATATAAACGTAAGCAATACGTTGTACCACGTGATTGTCCTTGAAATAGTGTACAGCAAAACCGTTTATTTGTTAATCGAATATTTAAAAACCGGATAAAGTTTAACGGTTAACCGTGAAATTTTTAAGTTTAAAAATTTTGTTTTAAAAAATTTGTTTGAAAAATTTTTGAAAATTTTTTACTTGAAGTTTTTCAATTTTTTAAAAAATTCTTTTGTTTGAAAATTTTGTTTTAAAACTTTTGTTTGAAAATTTTTTCGTTTCAAAATTTTGTTTGAAAATTTTTCGTTGAATTTTTTTTGTAAAAGTTTCTTTCAAAATTGTTTGAAAATTTTTCGTTTGAAATTTTTTCTTTCGAAATTTTTGTTTAAAATTTTGTTTGAAATTTCTAGTTTAAAAAGTTTTGTTCGAATTTTTTTTGTTTGAAAATTTTTTTCGTTCCAAAATTGTTTGTTTCAAAATTGGTTTGAAAATTTTTTCCACCAATTTCATTCATTTCTCACCATTACAGTTTCCTTTAGCCTAACTGGCATAATCGTAAGACGTAAAACTTAAAGATTTCATTTCATTTATTAATTGTTGGTTTGTCTTGGTAAATTTAAATGTTGTTCTGGTTCGTCTACAATTTTTTGAGCTAATGTTAGACGGTGTTATACTGAAACTAATATTAACTTCTACCGACAATATTCCTGAAAAATGTGTCACTTAACCCAACATCTATCTGCATGAGGAATTAAGTCTGATAACCAGAATTAAGCTGGAAAAGAGATATTTAATATTTACCAGGAAAGAAAGTATCAAAGTAGAAAATGAAGTTTATTATTATTACTATATTACAATATAAATGCACTGTTAGATGGAAAATATATAATATTGTAATTATGTCGATTAAGAGCAAGGAATTCGTGTTATTATTTAGTTCAAAATATTTTATCGTCGCGAATTCTGTTGAGGAATTTGAAGCTTAAAATATATAACACGATAATTATGCCTGTTGTTCTGTATGGTTGTGAAACATGGTCGCTCACTCTGAGGGAAGAACGGAGACTGAAGATATTCGAGAACAAGATTCTAAAACGAATATTCGGACCCAAGAAGAACGAGAATGGGTAATGGCGGAAACGTCATAACGAGGAACTACATAATTTATACGGTTTATCAAACATTGTTAGGGTCATCAAGTCTTGGAGGCTCAAGTGGGTAGGTCATGTAGCCAGAATGGAAGAAAATAAGAACGCTTTCAAAGTCTTAACTGGAAGACCAATCGGAAAACGACCATTGGGAATACCTAGGCGCAGATTTGAGGACAATATTAAGATTGGTCTCGTAGAAACAGGAATACAAAGTACAAACTGGATCTAGTTGGCTAAGGATAGGAGAGCTTTTGTGATCGCGGGATTGTGAACCTCCGGGTTCCATAAGCCATAGAGTTAGTTAGTTACAGTATATTTGGTTGAGTATGGAATATGGGATCGTCGCATGGATGTGTATTGAAACATCTACCTGAAAAGAAAAGAAAAATAAGATTTTTTTTGTTATTGATTATTTAAATGTTCTTCATGTCAGTGAATGCACACTAAACGTAATTATAATAAGTAAAATACTATACTAACTTTAAAAATTCTATTTTAACGGCTGATAAGTAAAATGTAATTACATGAGTATAAAATTTAAAAGAAAAGCATGTTATCAAATTCTGTGAATACTTCTTGTAAATAAACTAAGTATAAACTTGTATGAATAAATTAGCATTTAGATTAAGGTTAAAACTGGCTCTCTTGCATGTAATCCGCTTTGGAATTCTAGCTCTATACAGCACGCGTAACATTGATTTTCTTGAATATTACTTGTTTAATCGAAATTCAAAGCTAATAATATTTGGTACATTTCAATTTTAAACTGTAGTTTCTGCTTTGTTGTCTGAAGTATTCAACGTTTCTCGATTAAATTTTACAAGGTACATTCAAAACCATTTCGAAAGGAAACTGTTGTAATTGTCTATTTTTTCTTTATTTTATGTACTTGCGTTCTTAATTTTATAATACATGTTCGGCAAAACATTACGAGTAAAAGTAATTTCTAGAAGTTTACTGATGTTAAGTTTGATCAATATTACAAAATCTCCAATACAATACCATTGTTTATGAGTTACATCCTAGAACACATGTCTTGATTTGCCAGGACGTTGTGACTTACGGTTTCCTACACATTATACAGGTTGTTTCAAAACAACACCGACAAAGTTTGGGAGGTGATTCCTGACACCGAGATAAGACAGAAAATAAAGACCAACGTGGGTGCACAAATCCTTCCTTTCGGAGTTATAGGCTGCCGTAAACATGAAAAAATGAACTTTAAAGGTCCATAGCTTCAAAACTTTGGGACCTACCGTAGTCGAGTCAAGACTTCACTTAGGAATTAGTGTGTGCTCTATCCAAATATCCATGTTCCAGAATCCTGCGGTACTTCCACAACAAGTTTTATAGAGGGGGTTACTGAGTACTTCAAATTATATGCCCGTATCCAAACTCCCTCTATAAAAATTGTTGCGTGAGTACCTTAGGATTCTGAAACATGTATTTTAGGATAACGCACATATTTTTTCCTAAGTGAAGTCTTAATCGGCTACCGTAGGTCCCATAGTATTGGAGCTATGGACGTTTAAAATTCATTTTTTCATGTTTTCGGCAGCCTATAACACCAAAAAAGAACATCTGTGCACCCAGATAAGTCTATACTCTTTGTCTTATTTTGGTGTCAGGAATCACCTCCCAAAAATTATCAGTGTTGTTTTGAAATACAATGTGTCTTTTTTTTTTTTTACCGCGAAATTATTTTTTTCAGTACATCCAGTGGGTAAACATTGGTGATTGTTGCTTGGTCAAAGGTCAGGTCTTTGCGTGGGAAAACAAACGATGTGGGATTTTCTTTTCCTTCTAGAATTATGCACCTACATTTTTTAAACTGTATTAGTACCTGATTTCATTGGACACCGGATGCTGCTTGTGTAGTGTGATTTGTATTACAAAAAGAAGGATGCTGAATAACATCTAAAGTATATTAGCAACTGCAAGAATGATCAGACGGCGGAAGAAGTCGAAGTTTAGAAGGTTCTATCATGTATTCTTCTTTGCAACTGTTAGCTAGATCATACGTGGAGTAATACATGAATTGTCTGCAAGTGTTAAGTTGATCGTGGTGCAGTATATTCTACTGTTCATTCGTCTTAGGTATGAAGAAACTACAGCAAATCTATTTATTGTTGTAGAAAAAGTAAAATAAATAAATAAATAAATAAATAAATAAATAAATAAACTTACCATCCTAGTAAACGTAAGGTTTTAGTTTAGCTTAAGGAACCAAAAAGTAGAAAACCTATGAATCAAGATTGGAAAATGTCGATAACCTTAGTACTAAATTTAATAGAAAAATTTAAGCTACTACAGAACCTGATGGAGAAAAATATTCTTAACTAACTTTCGAAAAAGACTTCCTAGGTATAACTGAAACTACTACCATAAATTTTGATTATGGGCCAATTCCGTAGCGAAGCCTGGTGGGTCAAAATTTGCATTACTCATACAACTTCCATTTAGTCTGAAGCTTAACGGTGACTACAATTAAAAAAAATGAAATCTACTGAGGCATAATTGTCGTGATGTTGAAACAAAATATTATATCGAACATCCCTCGTATAATCTGTAACAGTTTCATAATTGTAATCCCAATAAAGGATTCCATGTTGAAATGTTGAAATAGTTTTTTAACAAAATCATTAAATATATTGGATTGTTCATAATACAGTGGAGAGAATTCATAGCTATTAAAACTGATCATTCCCTGTTTTATTGTTTGTATGGGAAATACGTGCATAGAAAGGCTACATACAACATATGTTAGTTCTGTTAATTATGGAATGTGTATAAACATGGTTTTTGTGTGTATTTAATACATTATTTGTTCTACGTGGCACCAAATATTCAATTCTATTGACTGACGTATATATTGACCTGATACACGAGATTTTAACACGAATTTCCTGCTTTTTGTCAGTGTATACAAAAGCCGTGATAGCGCCATCTGTAATTAGTTGTTTTGGCTGACGTTTCTGTTATGTATCTAATTTAGAGTTCACGGAAATTGCATTTAGAACAATAAAGGAAAGGTATTTCATCTGTTTCTATAAATATCTGCTATTTACGTTCTGTTGGTTACGGGAAGGGGCATGGTGGATTGGTGTAGCTGAGGAATTTGAGGCGTTAGGCTAATAAAGTGACTGTATTATTATTATTATTATTATTATTATTATTATTATTATTATTATTATTATTATTATTATTATTATTATTATTATTATTATTATTATTATTATATTCTATCAATCGTAAGGTTAAACCCTTCGGGGGCCCGAGTTCTTCTAAAGAGCATAGGTGTTTTATAACTGCCCTAGGTTTTTCTGCACTTGCTGTCTCTGTAGAGTCACTTACGAGACCTCCCGCTTCGCACAAAGTTACAAAATTCCTTCCCGAGACAATGGACCTTATGCAGAGTAGTTTTGACGCGTGATTAGCACCATACTAAAGAACTCGACTAACATGTTTCCTGCAGTTAGTATGACACTAATCATACGTCAAAATGACTCTGCATAAGGCCTAATATCTCTGGCTCAGCTAGAGATGTAAGGGCTCGGGAAAAAAAACCGGCTTTTTTGAAAAAAAAACTCGTTTTTTTCTGCTTCGCTTTTTTGCTTGGGAAATTTTGGGCTTTTTTCAAAATTCTGCTTTAAATTGATAAAGCAGACTTGGTTTCGCTTCTCTATAACACAAAAAAAATCATTTAATTAGTGGTTGATGCTGATAATAATATAAAACCTCGAAAATAAACCATGAATTTCGAAAAGATATTTCAAACAATTTTTCTTCAACAGATTCTCAGTATAAAATGATCTTTAAGGTTGTATCCGGAAGATTATTGCTAAACATATAAACGAAACGAAATATTTGTTATGCCTGTACTCATAAGCTTCAAGCACCTCCCATATAAAATTAGGGCTTTTTAGAAAACGAAACAATCAGAGAAACCTCAACTAAAGTACTTTTCTAAATTCGCTACTGGTTATTTGTATAAATTGGAATTCAAGGTTGTGTCCGGAAAATTATTCCTAAATCACTGCACAGCTACAGTATAACAGAAATGTGGAAGTACGGTTTGACGGATATATTGAAAAACTTACGCTTTGACGGATATATAGAAAAACGTAAGTTTAAGTTTTGCGCTAGAAGCTAGAGTACTAAGCTCTTAGAAGTGAAACACGGATGACAAACTAAAATGATCTAGAGAAGAACAAAATGTCGATAACTCAAAAGTTAAAATAAAGTTAAATAGCCTCTAAAATTGCCCTCAAATACTACATTCTTCATGTTAGCTTTAATTCGTAAAACATGTGCTCCATCCATCTTGATGGTGAATTTCAGAGCGAAATATCGCATTTAGGTCATGGAATTCTTATCTAAATATAGAATATAGTATAAGAAAGTTATTTAGATAGAAAAATCATGAAAAGGAAAAAAGCCAAAATTTCCAAAATTTCGTTTTTTTTTCCCAAAAAAGCCGGCTTTTTATGTGAAAAAACCATCGATTCAAAAAAGCTGGCTTTTTTGCATCTCTAGGCTCAGCTCAATATTAATTACCACTACTAGTTACAGTAAGGGTGACCATGCTGGGTCAATGGTAAAGCTCTTATCTTTAGTGCGTGAGGTTCCTGGTACGAATTCCGGATAAGTAAGTTTCCGATTGACAATATCGTGTCCGTAGCTTTTCTAGGGATACTCCCATTTCCTTGCACATTCTCATTCCACCAATTCATTCATCACCAATCACTTGCCTTCCATGATCCATCATAACAGTAAAAAATGAAGCATTAATGGGAATTGGGGATTACAAGATTGAACAGCAGATCATTAACAAAATCAGATATTCAGATGAAGTGGTTATGATAGCTAGAACCGAGGAAGGACTTTTTTAGAGATGATTGACAAAATAGTTAACAATGGAAAACTATACGGAATGGAAGTCAACATCGAAATATCGAAAGTCATTTCAATATCCCGTGAAAACGCGCCCTTATGTGTCAGAGTAAAACAAAGAGAACTTGAAGAGGTCGATCATTTCAAGTATCTGGGAAGTAATTTGACGCGAGACGCTTACTGCACCAAAGAGATCAGATTAAGAATTGCCATAGCCAAAGAGGCATTCAAGTAAAAATATCACTCTTAACTAGCAGGCTTAATATTGGAAGGGTACACGGAGAAAAGGGTCTCATTGCAATTTTTGCGAAAAAGCCGATATGATCGCTACCTGTTGGTGCTAGTTTGTACTTATGCGTTAAGAATATTGCGAAACAAAGTAACTCGTTGCAGAGAAATTTTACACAAGAAATACAGCTTTACAAGGAAAGAAAGCGCCCAACAACATTTTAAATTGCTTCTCCTGACAAAAATGTCAATTAGCCCCTTCTTTCCGTGTACCCTTCATTTGGCCTAAGGAAGAAGTTGTCATGTGCTATATATGGAGCATTGGACTGTATGGTTCAGAGACTTGGACATTACGGAAGTTAGAGAAGAAATGTTTAGAGAGTTTCCAAATGTGGTGTCGGAAGAAAATGGAGAAGATAAAATGGACAGAGACAGTAACAAATTAAGATATCTTGAAACGGATAGGAGAGAAGAGGACGCTTTCACCGAGCATCCTTCATGGGAAGGCCAATCCGATTGGGCACATCTTGCGAAGAAATTGTCTTCCTTTCACGGCTATGTAAGGAAAGATGGAAGGAAAACGAGGAATAGGAAGAAGAAGAAAACAACTGATTGATGATTTGAGAAGCAGAAAAAAATATTGGGAGTTAAAAGAGGAAGCTGAACATTGAGAAACATGAAAAAAAAAAAACATTTCTAGGCCCTGACCTAAAAGTGGAAAAGAAAAAAAACAAAACCTCAATAGTCCCAGAACCTACTAAAAGGCAGATTCTCTTCCTGTTAGAAACATGTGTGATTAATACATTCAAACAAGTATCACCTCTCACATGACGTCTTTTAACGATATATATATATATAAAAAAAAGGTTGAATACGAGTAGTGTGGCCGCGAGACGATAAATGTTTCGTCTCGTAAACGGGATGAGAGTCTAGGTAAGAAGAACCTTTCTAAATTCGAGACAAACCAAGTCTTTTTCACTGAAACACTGTTCTATTGTTACATGGTTGACAGTATAAAACTTACAAATTTATAAATGATTCAGTCAAGACAATGAAGAGCGTTTATCAACGTTTAAACATGCGCAAATTAGTCTACAATATCCAATGATAAATAATGATACAATATCCAATGGGAAAGCTCAGTGGCTCAGTGGTAGAGCATTTACTTCTGGTCCATGGTTCGATTCCAGGCCAAACAAGCTTGTGGTGGACAATTTCGTGTCCATAGGTTTTCCCGGTGTTCTCCCGTTTCCTCCCACTTTCTTCATTCCGCCATTTCATTCATTTCTCATCATCACCACCGTCTTCTTTAGCCTAACCGGCATAACCGTGGGTCATAAAACTAAAGATTTCATTTCATTTCATTTCATTTTCAAAATAATGAGATCACCATTTTGAAACAGTATGACGGATCGGATTCGATATGAATGCACTGACCAAATTTGGTTTTAATTTATTCGCTTTTAGGGAAATAACTATACCCACCATATACAAAAATGGATTCTACTAACGTAGAAATAGATGAATATCGTGATATCTTCGCAATAGACATAATAAAAATCCAACACAAGCTTATTACAAACCAGAAATTATAAGAGGGTCGGAGGCAAGTGAATGTGATAAAAATGGGGGTTGTCATAGGAATTAGGTTGAGAACCACTGGTCTATAAATGTAACGAATGTCCTGTATATTACCTTACCGCTGAGTAGATACTTCTTGAAGAAAAATTCTAGTGTTTTTTAAGGTTAGAAAAAAGGGACAAAACTTTTAATTTTTGCAGTGTATTAGTATGTGTGTGCTTTCTTAGAAAATATAGCCGGGTTCAATTCCAGTAGGAGCATATGTAGCTGAGATTCACTGTTAAATCTTTAGGTTTTCATCGCGTATAATCTTGGTACTGACAGAAAAGGAACGCTATAACGTTGAAAAAAAAAACTATGAAACTTATTACATAAAATTAAACAATATGAATTTTTTAATATTATGGGTCAAGTTTTTAAAATTAATATTTTGTGGATGAAAGTGGAAACGTACTTCAATTTTTTATGTTTTAATATAAGTTTCATGTTACATGTAGGAAACTTATAACATTTCTTTTTAGATAAAAGTAGCTAAAGTTAGGTTTTTCTAGAATATTCTGTTTTTAATATGTTAAAAGGTACAGGAAGTTAAGAAAAGGTCATATCAATGTTTCTTTTCCCTTTGTAAGATAGACACATGTTCAAAACAGCATTCATATTATAAATATTCTATAACTATTAATGCGTTTGCTGTTTTATTTCTTTTTTTAAAAAAGAGATATGTATTTTTATTCGCCTACTTGAAACACACACTCAATTGAACATATGCTGTACGTTGCAAGAGTTCTTGCCTGAGCAAACTTTAATTTAACGTCTGAAGTAATATTAGGTACTAGTTGTTATAAAATATGCAGACTCAATTTCCTACACGTTCTGCGTCTCCAATATACCTTGCAGTTCATTTTATTTTGTTTCTTTCCGGTAACTGACGTCACGTATCATAGAGGACCCGGTAATTAATTTGTCGTTCCATAAAGTAATGTTTCCATATATATATATATATATAACTAAGTAACTCTATGGCCTATGGAACTCGGAGGTTCAACGCCGCGTTCACAAAAGCTCTCCACTGACTTCTATCCTTAGCTAACTGCATCCAGTTTCTACTTTGTATTCCAATCTCTGCGAGATCCATCTTAATATTGTCCTCCCATTTGCGCCTAGGTCTTCCTAATGGTCGTTTTCCGATTGGTCTTCCAGTCAAGACTTTGAAAGCGTTTCTACTTTCTTCCATTCTAGTTACATGACCTGCCCATATAAGCCTCCTAGACTTGACGACCCTAACAATGTTGGGTAAACCGTATAAATTATGTAGTTTCCGCCATTCCCCATTCCCGTTTATCTTGGGTCCGAATATTCGTCTCAGGATCTTGTTCTCAAATACTTTCAGTCTATGTTCTTCCCTCAAAGTAAGCGACCATGTTTCGCAACCATACAGAACAACAGGCATGATTATAGTTTTGTATATTTTAAGCTTCAAATTCCTTGAATTATATATTATAAGTATTATTTTTACCAAATAAAAGACGCTTTTCTTTTTCTATTTTGAAAAGAAAAATACAGAAAAATAAATTAATTTTTTTTAAAGTTTTACGTCCCACAGTAATGTCGGCTAGGCTAAAGTAGGCAGTGATGATGATTAATGAATGAAATTGTGGATTGAAGAAGTGAGAGGAAACAAGAGAACCCCGAGAAAACCCACACACATGGTATTTGTCCACCACAAAGCTCACTTGACGCGAGCTGGGATCGAACCAAGGACCCCATACACCAAAGGTGAAGGCTCTACCACTTTTTTAAAAGTCAGTTTTATTGCAATCCCACTGCAATACAATTGAAAATCAATCCCATCAAGTATACACACAAACTTATGCACATGCATACGCACACACACATACACACCAAATAAAATGTTTGTAAACAGTAATCTGGTAGTGAGCAAAGTGACCCAAGGGTAGATATCCGTTTGAAAGCACTGTTTCAAAAGACCACTGTAGTCAAAAAATGTACATTGCTTGTGTCACCATCTCGTTTTCGGTATAACTTTAGAACGAATACCATTATTCGTCTGATCCGTAGTAATCACTGTTGTAGTATAACCGCTGTGTGAATGGTTGATCGCACTATAGTATTGTAAAGAAATAATAAACACTTCTGACCAGAGTATATACACTTGTTTATTAAAAACTAAATTCTAGTGTAACAGTTTCAACAACGTAACGTTGTCTTCATCAGACACTAACTGCATCAGACACTGACGCCATAGCAGTTAGTGTCTGATGAAGACAACGTTACGTTGTTGAAACTGTTACACTAGAATTTAGTTTTTAATAAACAAGTGTATATACTCTGGTCAGAAGTGTTTATTATTTCTTTAGTGAGTTCCAGAGTCGTGATGGATAGAGTTGTATAGTATTGTGTTTAGAACGTGGAAAATATTTAAAGTCAGGCAAAAGAAAAAACGACTCACTATTCATAAACTGTGGATCAACACAAAGTATACGTGCCATAATGTGTGTATAGCTACTCCACAGATGCTGGGTGTATGGACAGGTTTACTAGCAATGGACAAATGTATCAGCTTGTCCACAACGGATACATTGAGCATCGAGTCTAAGACAGATTTTCCATGCTCTATGGTTAGTAAGAAATACACTGTGCACTACCCTATACCATAACGTTCTCATTCCAGGTGGTAAAAAAAGAGGAATTAATGTTATGCCAAATTTGTGACCAAGAATAATTAAGATATCAAGTAACACTTTTAGGGGGTGTAGAGATAATTTGCGTAATAAGTATGTAATTGCTTCATAGTCATATTGTCAATAGCTGTGTGACTGATAAGAGCGTAAATAATGTTTAAACTGACGGTGTGGAGGTAATGGTAAGGTTGGGACCAGTTCTGGATAGAAATGGGTGAACTAAGAGTCAATGTCAAAGGCAGTGCATGATATGGCCCGCGGAGAAAAACTCAGGAAATGAAGTTAAAATTTGGCATGTGCGGTGCAATCGCAGACAACGGCTCCTTAATACCTAACCCTCCTACGTGCTTACTGGTATACACAGTTCTGAGATGAACGCGTAGTGGTTTGATACCACAAAAAGATAAACAGATGTTTGTTAAGTAGATTGGCGTGTGATACGGAAAGCTAAAAAATCTGCATTTTATAGTACAATAAACTGAAAGTAAACATATTTCAGAAGGTCGCTCACTTATGTAATGTAAGATTTCAAGCTTTGTGTTTATGAAGCATGTTAATGACCTTAGGAACAGCCACTTCATATGTTGCCTATCTGGATGCTTTTATATTGGTATGCCAAGTAACGCCAAGAATTTTATGAGTGTTAACGACAGGAAAAGGAGAGACAAAGATGCAAGTATACGGATCATTCAGAACGAGTAGTGTAGTTTTCGTGGGATGTAATTCCGCACCGGACAGGTTACTAAATATCTGAAAATTATTAAGAACATTATCTAAATCTCACTGTGAATGAAAGGAAAAGGATATATCATCGATGTAATTCTGAAGTTTAATGGTAACTGGAGAAACACACAACCTGGTCATTTCATTTCGGATCTTATGAAGAATTGGCAGTTGAGTTGATTTTAGTTTAGCGTCCCTTTCAGCAGCGAGGCTATTTGAGACGTGGACCTACTGATTAACGTGGAATCCGAACCACATGAGCTCCCGCCGGGAATCGAACCCGGGTCTCCCACGTCAAAGGCGCGTACGCTAACCGCTTAGCAACGGAGGAGCTCTATGAAGAATTGGCATAACAGCAATGCATGGTGGGAAAAGGTACCCCTGAATAAGCCCCAGGTTAATTGGGAAGGCCCCCGTTAAGGCTCCTACAGTTTAATTTGGGCAGTAAGCTGAGTGTATAACACCTTAAGCTTATTTAAATATATTGGGACGAAATGAAGTCTCTGGGGAACTGTAAATAAGTACTGATGGTTTAGTTTATCGAAAGCCTGAGAAAAATCAGTACTCAGAAACGCGGCATTTAATTTCGGACGACTTTCAAAATAAGCTATCATACCCTAACATTGGACAAGACCAGATTTATGTAGGATGCTGCTAATCGTGGCCAAATTGTTCCGGTAACAGAATGGAACTTAAAGTATTACGTAACCGGACTGCTAGAGTTTTTCCGAGAAGTTTATAATCACAACAGGCAAGACTGATAGGTCGACAATGATTAACTCGTGAGCTCTTGGCCTGCTTAAGAATGATCACTATAATACTGTGCGTAAATGTTTTGCCGACTTGGAAAGTAGATCGAAAGGCATTAAAAAGTTCAGTAAAAAAAGGAATGAAAAGATCTGGGAATGTCTGGTAAAATTCGTAAGGGAGGGAGTCAATGCCACTAGATTTATTCTTTTTTGCATGGTGGAGGGAAGGCTGAATTTCTGCTTCAGTAAACGGAGCATCAAGCTCTGCTTGGAGTTCAACTGGGAGAGGGTTCAAGATATCGAAAACACCGCTGGAACATCATGGTTGCGATATAAATTAGCAAAATAGCGCACAAAGTATGGAATAATATTAGTTCCTTCATATAAAACATCTTTATCATCCAGTATATTATGAATAATCTGTTGCTTGCCTCTGCGACGTTCCGCACTGATATGTACAGCGGGGGACACTTCTAAATGGTACACCTTAGCCGTAAATCTCCATATGGCTGTACCATTTAGAAGCGTCCCCCGCTGTACAAGACTCGGAGGTTCAGTGGGTGACATTGATGAGATTTTGCTGCGAACAGTAATACCGTGGAGTCGTTTGCGGTGTAATGTTAACAAGAATTCTTTATTCTTTTTAAGAATCATTTCCACAACACTTTACGGCCAGCACGTACTTTATAATAATGACCATCAGTATAAAGTTCGTCACTAATACTAAGAATTTCACCATAAACTTGAATCACCTGTTGCACTTGGTTATCAGTAATTTCCATAGGTACATCGTGGATACGTACCAATTTAATTGTATGAGAAGCCGAGTCAGGCGGAAGGTTCTACGTGCCTTCGCCATCCACATATATCACTTTATTACTAAATTTATTAATAATCTGTTCACAGAACTGTTGCGTAATCAATTTGATATACAAAAGTTTACAAGGAAAGTCTAAATCAATGCTTAATACTGCATCTTGTGCAAGTTCAAAAGTGTTTCGCATCCACTCATGAAGCGAAATCGAATTGGAGATTTTGGAAACACTTTGAACACTAATTCGAAGTGTGTTAAGCCTAATATTGGTCAGCGTATTCAGTCGTAACCTTGCACTGCACTTTACAAAAACTGGGAGAAATCACCGAAATCAAGTAATGAACTCACGTTCCAGAAATCCAAAAAGCACAGCAAAAACTCGCAAAAAAAGCACACAATTACCACTTACAGAAGCAACACCAAAGCGCGAGCAACACAGGACGTGTTGTCTCCATGAAAAAAAAAAAACTCAGGCGCAACTACCACTGAGCCACCGTGGCCCCTGGCTTTGATTTGAGTTTTGCGTCCCTTTCAGCAGCGAGGCTTTATGAGACGTGTATCTACGAATCCATGTTTCTCTCAACACAGGTACGTACATTATCCCCATAACCACGAGAGGGAAACGATTGTCATGTGTCACTTTTAATACATATGGTTATCTCTTACTGTGGGTGATTAATACTTTGTTATACATATGGGATGATATATCTGTCTCAAAGAGTTTCCATCCATAACTAATAAATTATTTCAGTGACGTACTATGTAAAAGCAAAATTGGCCACAAGGGAGGCACGGCTGCTCAGTGATATATTGCTTACCTATGGTGCATGGGGTGAGGGGTTCCTGGTTCGATCCCCGCCCAAGTAAGCTTATGGTTCACAACATCGTGGGATTTCTCGAGGTACTTTCACTAGTAGAAGAGAAAACTTGCAGACCGCTTGCTACAAGCTTGAATTGCAAGTCGATCAAGCTTGCAACCAGCTTGATTGGAAAACGTGCAAGCACGCCGCAAGCTGGATTCCAGTAACGAAGTTACAAGGGGGTAACCTTGCATTCAGTGTTCCATTCAAGGTTGACGCAATCATTTTACAAGTCAAGTCAAGTCCATAGTCAATGAATGGCCAGTGATGCTATGACGCTCTGCGAAGGGTCTAAAGCATCGCTTGCAAATTCAACAAAAGGCAGATTGTATGAAAGCATGCGTTTCAAGTGCAAGCCAAACGCCAAGCACGCGCCAACTGGTCGAAAGCTTTCTTGCTACTAGGGTTCGTTTCTTCCCCCATTCTCATTCTACCAATTCTTTCATCATCAGTCATTCACTTGGGTTAATCAGCATCATTTGTTAGTTTCAAAGGCATAACCGCGAGACGTTAAACTGAAACAAAGACCAGAAATGATCATTTTAAATCAACCAGTCTCAGCAATCCTTACCATATTTCTGTTTCAAGGAGTACAGTGATCCAATAGTAGAACATTGACCTGTGACGTAAGATGTGTCTGATTCGTTCCTTGGTTGTATGTGAGTACGTCATGGGTAGTATCGAGTCCGTATGTTTATTCAGGGTTCTCCTACATTCTCATTACACCACTTAACTCATAGTCATTCATTTGAATACTCTTCTGCTTTAGTCTAAAGCGAGATTACTTAATTTGAGAGCCGCAACCTTTAGGAAGGTGTCGAGAAAAATATATGACGGTCGATAAAGAAGATGCAAAAGATAAGTGTAATAAGTAGAGACCAGATGTTAGGCAAAATGCCTATTCTTTAATATTGAAGATATGATTAAGAATAGCGTATTATAGTTTATATTCGGGGGGTTATAATTTCAATTTAAGCCATTTTTATTTTGCCTATTTCGCCCCTCCCTGCCTAAATAATTGCTCTAGTGCCTAATGTTGTATATCTATGCATTTTCTTGAAAATAAGACTTTATTTGAAAAAAAATATATAGTTTAGTGTTTCAAGAAACGATTCTTCCTCTTCCGAGAAATATAAGTGTTGTTTGTAGTAATAAGATGTCGTAAAACTTTAGACTGCTATGTGTACTGATAAAGTGATGTAAAACTTTTGACTGTTGTGTGTACTGATAAAGTATATAAAATTTGGACTGTTATGTGCAGTGATAAAGTGCTGCATAGAATGTGTTTACCAAATATACATGGAATACATGTCAAGCTTCGTTTTTCTATATACAGTAAAAGAAGATATTAAGAAATAGGTATGTTTCTATATTTCTTCAACAGTATCTATGACCTGAATATATTTTTAAATTGTATTGAGTATTTATCTCCATTATTTCCAGTTATTTTAGTGCCTATTTTACAGTCTATTTTTTAATTTTAAGTGCCTATTTGCCTGCCTATTTTCTAGGTTTTTAATGCCTAAACATTCAGTCTTTAGTAATGGAAAAATATTTTTAAATGTTGTTTACTAAAGTTTGTTAATAGTTACTTTGCAGAGTTGTGTATGTGTGTGTCCAAGGTTTGTACGTATTAATAATTGTAAGCCATAGCAGGAATGATCTAAAATTTTATATTACAAACCAGAAATTACTTATAAAAGGTTAGAGGGAGTGTTTCTATATCTTACCATGTTAGACCGAATCTATTACTGTATAGTACTATCACCGCGGCCATGTTGAAGTCCGCCATCTTGAATTAAGGTTTAAAATTTTCAATTGAATATGGTCATGTGACATGGTTTGGAGTCCTTTTCACCACAAAACACAAGTCTGACATTACTTTAAACTTATCTCTTTATCTTTTAATACGTATTATCTTTATAATATATGTTTATTAACTTGTCTTTCCAAACTCATAACATACCTTTGCTTTGCATTTAAAACTCGAGGTCCCTTGAGGCACTATTTAAGCTGATTTTTCGCATGGTTACTTTGGCCTGATATGGAAACCTGTTATATATAAACCTCTTAAGTCAAAAAAATATGGACCACTTTAATGTCTCATAATTAGACAAGTATTTTTTTCTTTAAAACCAAAATTAAAAAATCGAAAATCCTAAGAATATTAGGAGAAAACGTGCCCTTACGGGTAAGAAAAAAAAAAGACAGAGAGAGAGAGAGAGAACGAACTTGAAGAGGTCCATCATTTCAAGTGTCTGGGAAGTATTTTGATGAGAGACGCTTACTGCACCAAAGAGATTAGGTCAAGAATCGCCACAGGCAAAGAAGCATTCAAGAAGACAAGACCACTCTTAGCTAGCAAGCTTAATATTGGACTAAGAAAAAGTTTGTCAAGTTCTATATCTGGAAATTTGCACTATATGATTCAGAGCCTTGGACATTACGGAAGTTAGAGAAGAAATATTTAGAAAGCTTCGAAATGTAGCTTAGAAATGAAATATGGATGACAAACTGAAATGATCCAGAGAAAAAAATCGATAACTCGAAAGTTAAAATTAAGTTAAATAGACTCTAAAATTGCCCTCAAATACTACATTCTTCGTTTGCTTTAATTCGTAAAATATGTGCTCCATCCATCTTCGTGATGAATTCCAGAGCGAAATATGGCGTTTAGGTCATGGAAATTGTATCGAACCCATTTCTATGTAATGTGGAAACAAATACATAGTAATATTTTTTCAAAACTACCTTTATGCACTGTAAAAAATGAGCTGTTGAAACAACACAAAATAACTACCACTTTAGCGTGTTACTTATGTGTTAATTCAGCAGTAAGTACCGACCATCTTGTCCATCTGGAAACTCCTGTTCAAGATGCCTTTCGTCATGGGGAACATTTAATGGCTGTCTTTTTTGACCATGAAAAAGCGCATGACACTACCTGGCGCGTTGGAATTTTGCAACAGCTTCACTCTTGGGGACTGCGCGGTTCTATCGCCCTCAGGGTAGTGACGTTATTTGCCATTGCCATCAATAATGTCATGTCTCATATTATAACACCTGTTTGTGGCCTTTTTTTATGTTGATGACCTTACCATTTATTGCAGGAAGATGGAGAAAATAAAACGGACAGAGAGAGTAACAAACGAAGATGTTCTAAAACAGATAGGAGAGAAGAGGACACTTGTAGCTGCATTCTTCGTAGGAAGGCTAATTGGATTGGACACGTTTTGCGAAGAAATCGTCTTCTTCGTAACGCCGTGGAGTGAAAGATGGAAGGAAAACGAAGAGTAGGAAGAAGAAGAACACAACGGATAAATGATTTGAAAAAAAGAAGAAAATATTGGGAGTTAAAAAGAGGAAGTTGAAGATCGAGAAACATGAAAGGGACATTTCCAGGCCCAAACCTGAATTTAAAAAAAAGAAAAGAAAACTCATTAGTTCCTGGAAATGCCAAAAGGCAGAGTACTTAATAATAATAATAATAATAATAATAATAATAATAATAATAATAATAATAATAATAATAATAATAATAATAATAATACAGTGATATTGAAGAATTAAATTCTTGAAATCACAAAAAAGCGATTTACAGTCGGTCAATGACACGTACCTGAAACCCAAAAGGAGTTTTTATCTCTCTTTCTTTCTTATTGCGTTTCCTCCTGTTTGTTTTTTCCTCTACTACATACATTCTTTTTTAAAGAAAATCGATTCAGTTTATTTGTGTATTTCTGGTTTGAAGCATGCTTCTTGTGGTTGATACACCTCATTAGTTATTGGTTTCCAATAAGGAAAAAACAGTAAAGAATGATTATTGTCGGAATCGGGAATTTTCCACCCCAAGTACCCTTCCTTCTCTGAAACCAACAACCAAACCTTCTTTGGGCGTAGTACGTATAAACTAGCGTATACCATGTTCTTCCTTCTGCGTTTCGTAGAAAGTTGAGAAAACGAACAGGGCGAAAAAAGAGGAAAGGGTTGAAAAGAAAGAAAAAAAGAAATGGATAAATAACAGGGAATCCCAAGAGAAGTTGTATCGTGTAAACAAGATAGCAGTGGACGAAAGAAATTTAAAGGGAAAAAATCACAGGAAAAACTTAGACAGAAAGACTAATGATGTATACAACAGCAGAGAACCAACAGGGTTATTCGTTTCTAGTTGAGATACTAAATTCGTTTCAGCCATTTATCTGCGAGATCTCATCCTTCCGTTTCTCTGCTTGTCCCTTTCCTACTATACTACTGTGCACGAGAGTAGACATTGCAACTAACGTAAGGGTAGGTAATATAGTAAAGATTGAGATGTACCAGAACAATATTATGTTGAGTACACCTGTTGAGTACCTCCAAGGAAACGTTATTCGGAAATTTGAAAACATATATGGTGTGATTATTTTGTTTAATTAAATAATCAGTTCTTGTAAAATATTGTAATGTTTGGTAGAGATGGTACACGGGTTATTTCTTTATTCATCACCTTTTATTATCAATGTTTTATATAAATTCTTTGCACATTATGCTAGAAATTAGTATCTATTTCTAAATAATAGACTGTTCTCTATGAAATTAGAACTTCTGCTCGTACCCGCGTGGAAGTCTTTGAGGTTTGGCGGTTAGGAACCTCCTGCCCGTAGCTGCGTGAGGTGAGTTGGTGTCTCCTGCTCAGTGAAACACGGAGACGAAAAGAACTTCCTGCCCAATGGAACGCACAGATAAAATAACAACCTCTTACCCGGAGCAGCACAGAGATAAGCTTAGGAAGTCTCTCCTGCCCAGAGCAGCGCGAAGATAAAAGCAGGAATGGTCAGCTGGAATTGATATCTTCTGGTTCTTGACGTGCTCTTTTATAGCGTAGGCGGAGTTTATAGAGGAGTTGTTGGGATCCTCCGTGGCTCTCTATGTCCTCTTCGTACTTCTTCGTAGACGTCTGTCAGATGCTTGATGATTCTCGTGAAGAAACACATGTTGTTTATAATTATGAGAGGATATTGCAATATATCATCTGATGATGGTTATTGGACTATGGTGTAGCTTTCTTTTTAGGACAGATTTTATGAGACGTGGACTTTTTGTTTCAGGTGAAATCTGAACCAGCGTAATGTGTTCATTTTTTTAAGGAGCACCTTGAATCGAACCCGGTACTCCGTGCACCAAAGGCATATGTGCTAACCACTAAACTAGCAGGGAGAGCTACAAGTCTGATAAACTATTGCGTTTGCTTAGTTGAGTCACTACTGTTGTATTTACGTGGTGTTATAGGGTTTTCCGACAGCCTGGAAAAAAAGCATTTATATGTTACCCAAACCTGAAGCCCCTCGAATACGACTAACAAGCTATCATCTAGTCATCTTACTTTCACATGCCAGCCAATTTTTAAAGAAAATCTTGCAAGGGACATTACAATAACACATAGAAGAACGGAATTTGATCCCAAATTACCAATTTGGATACATACCGGGCCGCAGCACCGAATACCAGTCGGTAAGAATAGCTGAAACGATCACCTCAACATTCGACGAGGCAGAACACACCTTGGGACTCTACCTAGACATTAACAAAGTGTTCGCCAAGGTGTGGTGCGAGAACCTCACAGACAAGCTTCTTCACCACGCATTTCCAAACTACCAGATCTGCATCATACGATCATGCCTGGACAACGCAAAAACAGAGTCACCCACGTAGAAATAGTAACAATGCCAAGAATAGGAAAGGCAGAGGTACCCAAGGCTCCTGCGGAATACTATTCCCGTATACAGTATTCAGAGATGATATACCAACAACTCCAAACATGATCATCACCATTTTTGCAGACGACACCACAGTCTTTGCCAGTCACTACAAACTTTGATATGCAAGATTGTATCTGCAGCGCTGTATCCAGCTTCTGGACACTTGGACAAGGAACTAGAAGATCAAGATCAACAGACCAAAGACTGCGGTGGCTGAATTCAACAGGAAAAACAGAAGAGTCCACTTCTGTCTCCTAATTGGAGGCACAGTACTATGATGCAAGATGAGGGAAAATACCTGGAGGTCGCTCTCGACTGACGCTTAAAGTTTGCACAAAATCTCCAAAACGTTGTCAATAAAGGATTATAGCGATTCAAAGCTCTGCTTCCAGTGTTCCTCTCTCCCCTTAGAAATGAAAATGCATGTATTTCTTATGAGTGTCCGACCCATCATTCTCTACACTCACACCACCTGGCAACACGCAGAAAAAGTACTACGAAATAGAGGAGCCAGGGCTTTAGATACCAGGATTGAGTAAATATACGAAAACCTCTCCATTCCTCTACTCCATAAAGAACGCATCAGAAGATCCGCCATATTCTGGAGAAAATGGCGAAAATCTACAAATCCGGAAATTGCCAGACTGGGGACTTCCAAACTTAGAAGATCCTACCTATCCGATGCCTCGTCTACCATGATTAAGATTACTTACCAAGAATACGAGGATAGTGCACACAAGGGCAGTGCGACAGTTGCGTTCTCTTCCCCAACAACTACGTCAACAAAAATAAAGCCAAGCACTACAAAGAAGTGGAAGGCACAAGCAAATAGCTTGAAACTTCAACAAACTGAAAATCCGCCAAGAAATATCTATCTATCTGTTGTAGAAGGACCTATGCGATACGTTGTTTTTTCTCATATGTAGGGGTATAGGTCAGTTCTGATAACCAAGCCAGGAGAGAAGTCGGGTTCCAGAATTTACCCGTAGAATTTGTATGGAATGTTTTTTATACATATATATTTAGGCCCAGAGCCATGTCCGTAGAATCCTGGTTATTTAATATAGTATCCTGGAATTAAGGTGTATTTTAGTATTATGGCTCCTCGTATGTCTCATATTGGAGACACAAATGACTCTTTCTAAGATTAGAATAGCGGTTAAGAAAACTGCTACAAGAGCCTGCTAGGTGCTCGATCTATATCCAGGTTGTTATGAATCTTCCCTTATTGAAGGAGATTTTCAATAGTCCAGTTGCCATAGGGTTCGATTCCCCTTTCAAGGCCGTCGGGATAAGTAGCTAAGGGTCTATACCTTTATTTAGTTTATACTTCTGCCATGTAGGGAAGTTTAAGAGTGTTCTATATTTACCCATGATTCCATTTAACTTGAATGCAAGGTATTGTATAAACTAAGCCAGAAGTCAAATCTCTTCTTACCCATCCTAGAAACCAAATCCATCCTTGGATTTTAGATACCATCCTAATAACGGAATTCTTTAAGCACGGAGTTTCCAATCAGAAATAGGCAAGACTGATCCCGAGGTTAAAGAAACAGTCTTTAAAAGGAAGGAATATGGAACCGAAATAGAGAGAGTACTGGCTTTCGTATCTTCACAGGTCCCTACGAAAGTAGAGAGACAACTTAGGAGGAAGTACAGGGAAATTGGCTCCTTGCTCTCTTCATAGAAAATTGGTGAAGGTGAACAAAGTATTAATTTGAGAGGAAAACCAGGGTGGATTGATTTAAATCAAATTGAGTTAAATCAAGAATTTAATCAAGATTTAAATCACTTGATTTTTTTAAATAAAAATCGTTGATTTAAATCAAATTCAGAAATAAATTAATTTAAAGTGAAAATAAGAAAAAATCCGTTTCTGTTCCGTTATTTCGGTTATAGAAGATAATAATCATAATACAATGAGACTCAAAAGGAGGAATGATTAGGGAAAATTTCTTTTTGAACGGGTAACTAGTGAATCCTGCTTTCTTCTCTTAGTAACATAGAGTTTTTAAATCGTTAACTATTCCAATGGAGAAATCACCATAGACATTTAAGACAAAAATTCTTTTGTGTTCACGTCTATTTGTTTGTTTCCAGATAATAGGGGTGTATTTAGAGGGGCCCGATCCCTTCTCCGAAACAAACAAACAAAAAAATCAGATTTTAAAACTTTAGGCGAAATTTATGTACTAAATACATAGAAGTTCGTCGGGTATCGTAATACGGCAAATTTTGGATGCGTTAAAATATCGAATAATACTTTAGATAAAGTGGATACTTTCAAATATCAAGGATCAATAGTAACAGACGAAAACGATATTTACAAAGAAATTAAATGTCGACTAAAAGCAGGGAATTCGTGTTATTATTCAGTTCAAAATCTCTTATCGTCGCGAATTCTGTCGAGGAATTTGAAGCTTAAAATATATAAAACGATAATCATGCCTGTTGTTCTGTATGGTTGCGAAACATGGTCGCTTACTGGAATAGTATATAATAATAAAGCACATAGAAGGATGGTATGAAACTTATAGAAGTTAATAAGAAAAGGTAATTCTTTTTATGTACATTCTGTCTTTTTGAGTGCTCTTTGAGCATTCTCAGCTGCTTTCATTGTAATCTATCTATTTGACTGTTATTATTTATTGAACAAAGTTATTTGTATATTTGTTTTTTCGAAATAATTTGTTATTACTCGGAAGCAATATTGAGAGTACAAATAGGTCAGTGCCGTGCCGTGGAAAATGAGCACCCAGGGAAAGAGTATACTACGTCTCCCTTCTTCTTCGTACATATAAGTAAGGTCGACAGACCAGCCGCAAAACGCCACCATGGTTGGCGCAAAAAGCAAGAAAAAATTTCAAAACTAAACCCTGCTTTTTCATGATTTTTAGCACATTTTTTTAGTTTTTCTTTCCATTATATATATATATATATATATATATATATATATATATATATATATATATATATATATATATTCTCTTTTCCTTCCGAATTTTGCTTCCGTTTACTTCAGCACCCGGGGCTGTCGCCTCGTTCGCCTCTCCCCCCCCTGCCCCCGCGACAGCACAACACTGAAACGGATAACCATTATTATACAACAAACTAGATTCCTTATTTTTTGAGCTCTACGTCTTGGTCACAACGGATGGTGATTCATTTAGAGATTTTTTGTCTTCCGGACGGGACGACAGAGTAAATACGTAACGGAGTTTTGGTTAGTATACCAAATTCTTTACGAAACTGTTTTTCTCAAAAACTATGCATGAGGATTTGCAGTCATTTATATATTTTGTAGAGCTCAATGACAAGAGCTGTCTTATGTTTTCATATAATTTTCATTAAATACTAGTAATAATGTAGAATTACCAATCATTTGTTTTGAACCGCCCACGAAAAGCTAGAAAATTGACAACCCGAGAAGACTTTTACTCCATAGAACACAAATGTCTCATTTAATTGCACAAAATTATATAAATGACGAAGCGAACGAGGAACCACAATATTGTAAAATTTTTTCAGTTTATAAGGGCAGAGCAATTAAATGTACTCGGGATTTGGACTTTCCCTTCACATTTTTATTGTAAAAGTCTTCTTATATACACAATTATAATAACTAATTCCTCTAATATATATTTGGGTAAGATTAAGATAGGAGCCCGGTGACCAAGCGTCGTGGGCTTAAGGATGGGTACCTCTCGGTGACCAAGCGTCGTGACAGGGAATTAGGTGGTTCGATCAACCTAGTTAGATTGATATCGGTCAAGGCGTGCAACTTCCCTCTATCCATCAGTATCGGCTTCCTTCGGTGGTCCTCGTCCTTCCGACTGTTGGTGAATGTTGGCGACTTCTCTTCGGGTCCGTCGTCTGCTTGTTTTTATTTACTATTAGCACGTGTTAGTACACATGGTTATCGCATGTTATGGGGACATGCGGAACCTTACAATATATTGCCCGCTGTGATGCACAAATATTTTACAATATTTCCAATAGAACAGGCTAATCCGTTACTCAATCTAATATATAGATACAATTGTTATATTCTACATTTGCCTCACATTTGTAAACAAAGCGACACTCTTCGTTACTATTACTACAAACTAAGGGACGATGGATATCAACATTACCAATTTGACACGTGACGGAAAAGGAACACTAGCGCCGTCACCATCTACGATGAGGGTATAAAAATCGACGCATCAATTTCGATCGGTCAACTCTCCTCTTACCTAGCTTGGAGCTCTGAGAGATTTACCTTAACCCAATCTCCTGGCTGCTACTGGGCTTTGAGACTACTTATCTCAACCTTGGTTGCGACTAGGGATGGCCACAAAATTCCGGTTCCGCGCGGAAGCAATTCTTGGAGATCCGGTTTTCAGAACAGGGTCCGGAAACGGTTTCAGACCTGGATCCGAAATCCAGGTTCCAGAACCGGATCTTAGAAACCAGTTCCAGATCTGGATCAGAAAACGCGGTTTAAAACCGGATCTTAGAACAGTTTTCAGACTTGGATCCGAAAATCCGGTTCCAGACCTGCATCCGAAAGTCCCCAAAGACCCGTAAAGGCGGCACGAAGTTCACTTTCAAAACACTGCAAAGAAGACCACACGCTTGTGCCCTCCCGGCCAAGACCGGCTTGTGCAACCCAGAAAAAACGTTTTGCTCCACCACTGGGTGTTTAACCAAACCATTTTATCTAGCACACTGTTCACAGCCTGCCAGCAGCTCGGGTTTAGCGTAGGGATGGCCACAAAGCTCCGATTCCGCGAGGAACCGGTTCTTGGAGATCTTGTTTTCAGAACCGTTTCCAGACCTGGATCCGAAAACCCGATTCCGGAACCGGATCTTGGGAACCGGTTCCTCCAGGAACCGGTTCTGGCCATCCCTAGCTGCGACTCGAACCTGGAAACCATCTTTCCTTTTCTCTCAGCTTTGACTGAGCCTTCAGATTACCTACTTCTCCCATGACTGCTATTGGGCCTTGGAAGCCACCTTTCCTTTTCTCTTGGCTCGCAACTGGGCCCTGAGGTTCACCCTAACTTGTCCCTTAGCTGCGATTATCGCCTTGGGCACCCTACACCAGCAACCGTATTGAAAGGACTCTACTTCTCTACGGACCACACTCTTATAGTGATTTGAGTTATTTGGATACAACTGGATTTTGATAATCAAAAGTTGTGGGAGAAAATTCCAAATTTCATGTACTAATTTGTTCTAAATATAACCTTAGCAGGATACTTTTACATGCTGAGAGCGTGGGCTATCGATCCCGGTGCGTCTCGCAGGTATATACAGGGCGAGGCAAAAGATGTTAACATTAAATGGGTTTCTTTTTATTCATGTTTTGCACATTAAACCATCGAGTGCTGATATTCCATTGAGGAAGGAAAATAGCTGTCTGGGTGTAGGTTTCCCAGTCCCCAACCAACGTGTAAGAAACATTTACGGCCTGTGCCGGAAGGGATGCATCTTCACTCCTGACAATTAGTAACATCTAAGAGAAGTTTATTAGGACAGGATCCTCTCAAGACGATTTCAAGGGAAACAGTGGTAGAAAGAGATCTGTCCGAACTGAAGAGAATATCATCTCATACAGGGAGCGTTGGTAGCCAGTCCAACCAAGTCCTCGCGCAGATTTTCTCTAGAGGCTAACATTTCTTCAAGGTCAGTGGTAAGAATTTACACCATGATTTAGGAATGAAGCCATATCACTTACAGATTGTGCAGCATCTCACAAACACGGACAAGCAAGTACGTGTGAAAGCTGCACAAATTATCTTGAAAATGGTGCGCATCGAGCCGGACATTCTGTTTATATTTTCTGACGAAGTAACATTCCATATCAGTGATGTGGTTGAGGATCATGTGTATACTAGCAAACCTAACAACTTGGACGACTTGAAGCACCGAATCACTTAGGTCATCGCTTATTCCTGCCCAAATGGCCCAGAGGGCCATTCACTCGACAGTGGACAGATTCCATAAGTGCATTGAGTGGGATAGGTGTCAAATTAAAACCACGTAATCAAATTCTTGCCTTATAATTTCACTGAGTAAAACCCCGTTTAATGTTAACATTTTTCTTGTTTCACCCTGGATTTGTTGAAACGTTTGCTTTTAAAACCAGAATTTGATGAATCTTGCTTAAATCTGACGAAATTGAATCAGTTATTTATATCCTAACTCTTTAATATTAGTATTGAGAAATGGTATTTTAAACTTTAAGGAGGCTGACCGTGTTTCTAAATCAGTATGTAAAAAAAGTTTTTTACGTGGAGAACAGATGCAGCCACTTTTGTGCTTTCTTGTGTTACAATTTCCTTCAGTATTTTTACATATTTAATGGTAGTACACAATAGTTCAGCAGTGACATCTCATGACTGAATTTGTCACAGAGTGGCTCAAATAATGAGTTTCTTTATGGGTCTGTCTGGCATTTTTAGTTGCAAGAGATGCCAAACAGTCACTGCCGGATTCAAGTCTATTCATTGTCAAACCATGGAAAATTGTACAGTTGCAAATGTTTTAATACCATGTGCTAGATGTAGTCGTGTGTTTCTACATTCGTGCTGGATGAAAACACTCTTCAGACGACATCTACGAAGAAGATGTCGTGTACCATCGGCAACGATCGGCAAATGACGGAGATTAACGAAGGTAGCCGACATTTTAGGATAAAAGAAGGCAGCACACCACAGAAGATATCAATCTCGTCTGGTTGACCAAACCACCAACTCTCAACAATGCCTGGTCATTTAGAGAACCACAACCCATCTGTAAGACATCTGGTCATAGAAAGATATCCTTCCTATGCGCTCTAAAACGCATGGTCATTGAGCCCCTTTCTTTCTCTGTAAAACAGTTGGTCATTGAGAGGCAAATATCCAACACGCCCTAAGACGCGTGGTTATTGGATTTCTTACTTCACCAACAAACCTCCTAATAATTGAGGAACATATTTATTTGTAATATTTTGTATTCAAGAGGAAAACTTTTTTATAATAAAAAGGTGATGAGCAAGTCCAAACTCTCGTGTACCATCTTTTACTTCTACCCTTAAAGACAGAAAGTTTTATAATATTGATTACCGTTAACACTTTTAGAGGGCGTGAAGAGAAACAGGGTTGCCCGCAGGAACTCAAGTGATTTGAATTTCACGTTAATCTGTAAGTGGTCCACGTCACATATAGTTTCGGTATTGGACATTGGTGTAATTAGGATATTTTACTAGTGGAGACATGGCCTCTTACTTCTGAAAAATGGAAGAACCTTACCTGTGGTTCCACGATATTCTAGGGGGGCAACAGCCTTTTCGAATTCCTACCTCATGGTCCACCCTATAGTTTCAAGAAGATGATTGTACACTCTAAGCCAAGCTAACTATTTAGCCAGAAGGGTCCTTGGATATGCAGATAGCTAACATAATTTTAAAAAATTCTTATATTGTTTGTTGTTATTAATTACTCATAAAGAATCAAATCTTGGCCTGTTTTAAGTTGATTGCTTTCCATTTTTTAAGGTCTGTTCAAGGTATTGTTTACATTTGATTCGGAAGAAATGTACCAATCTATATTATAAAATTGAAAGTGACTATTTTTGTGACTCTTAGGGCGGTATTCAGAGAGAATTCGTTAATCGAAGTTTAGTCACAGATTAGTTAGTAAGCATACTAACTCTTTACTAAGGAAGGTGCACTTTTTGGTATTCAGAGTCTACTTTTAGTACAACTAAAATGATGTTTTGGGTATGATTAACTTATAGAACTCCAATGCATCGGTGAGTAAAATAAATGTGGCAACTACGGAGCGCATTCGTAGTCTGTAAAACTGAAAACACATGAATTACGAAATACGAAATGTTGTGTCGCCCGCTAAACCGTGGGTAAAAGATTAGTATCTGCTCTGGATTAATTAGTCACGTGTGATTAACTTCGTCCAATACTACGTCCTAATCAGAGACTCTGAATACAATTTTGATAACCATCCGTTAGTCAACCTCGTAGTAAGGTGTTAAACAGACATCAACTCGACTCTGCATAAGGCCCTTAATCTCTTGAACCATCCGATCTCGATCAAAGTGTCAACATAGAAGAGGTTTGGGGATGGGACGTTTTTTTTATCATTTCACTTTGACGGTCCAACTTAGGGTTGGAGGAAAGGGGGGAATATTTTTTAAAAAAACATCGAAAATGACCAATATTAGTGTCGAATCCATAGTTTTCGGGTCACTGAGTCGATCCTGTTCAAATCCCGATGCTGTTCAAATTCAAATTCAACCATTTTTGTCCAAAATGAAACGTATTCTTCCTGGGCGAAGACCAGGTTTTCTGTTAGTATATAATATAAATTATCAAATTACAAATCAGTTAATATGTTAAGCAAACAAAAATAGGAAATATGCCATGCACCAAAATGAACTTTTATTTCAAATATCTGATAAGTCTAATTACATACTTGATTACTAATATAGTCAGAAAGAAATAATTAATTAAATTCCAATGTATAACATTTGAAGGTGTCCTGTCAGAGATATTAGTAATATTGGACATATTTAACACAAGCCCGTATCCACGGGGGCTAGGGGAGCGGACCCCCCTAAATTTTTGCTGACCCCCTAAAAATTTTCACGGTACCTTGCAAATGAACAATAATATGATGATGAATTATAATATGGTTGGATCGGGACCCCTTTATTTCTACATTTTTGGGCTGGCTACGGGCCTGATTTAACATTGTCCCCTAGCCAAATGTTACATCTCCATGGGTAGAAAATTAGTCTGTCTTAATACTTACAATGATCCTTCTATATTTCAAAATCTGCCTTTACCAATTCAATTCAAAATTAACAACTTAAATTGTGTAGCGAAGTATCCAGCACCAAAAACGTAAGGGATGGCTATAAAGTTCCGGTTCCGGCAGAACCGGTTCCGCGAGGAACCGGTTCTTTGAGACCCGGTCTTCAGAACCGGTTCTCGACCTGGATCCGAAAACCAGGTTCCTGAACCGGATCTTCTAGAACCGGATCCGTTCAGAACCGAAAACCGGTTCCGGCCATTCCTATAGTAGTGACCACCAAATGGGATAATCCGTTAGAAAAATCTGATCTTTTACTGTTCACCTCACTGTTAGTATGACTTATTTTATTCTGGTCACGTAGGCTTGGATCCAAAATACGACATCCGCCTTTCTTTGCTAAATGTAGGCTTTGTATTTCCATGAAGACAAAATACACATTTTCTATGGAATATAAAATAGTAGAAAAGGAATTAAAGTTTTTTAAAAAAAAAACCTTTTCCTACTATAATATGAAATAACATCACACAATGGTCTCCTTCCCACTAGTCGCTACCCACGGGGCTCATTTTTCAGTTCTATCACCAGAACGAAATTTGACAAAGGAATGGTAAATGATACATAATTTCGCTATTCCTAGGCCAAATGCACTGTTAGTTTTATTTCTGTTTGAATTCGTAAAGTAAAATCACTCTGAATTGTGTGCTTTCATAGACCCTGTTCAATAACGCACTGCCTTCTGGTTATCTGAATTCCCTATTCAGTTTGCTAGACATATACAGAGTTAGTGGCGTTAGTACAATGCTTCTGACTGATCGAAGCCTTAATACAATACCTCATTCTTTGACCCACCTGGGGTGTCACGTTAGTACATCCCTGTGTTGTCTTGCTGAACTGAGTTTACCACCAGAAGTCAAAGAAATTTCGTTCGCACTAATCTAATTATTTAAGTTCACAGAGACACTAACACAGAAACATCGAAGACAGTTGTAAAATCATCCATCTTCTTCAGTGGGACTCGAACCTACACTTAGCTATTATTTATAAAAACTAAAGTACCGAAGAAATTCGGTTTTTTACTTAATTTTCCCTGGGGACATTAACACAGAAGCACAGCATCGAGGACAGTTAACAACGGCCATGTTTCTGAGCGCGAGTCTAACGCAAATGGCTGCTCTCTCTGCCTATAGCCAATAGCTAACGTACTTGTCGTCGGTACCGGAAATTCGGGTTCGATTCCCGCTGGGAACTCAAGTTGTTCAGATGCTACATTAAGGTGTAGATCCACGTTTCATATAGTCTGGGTGAAGAAAGGCAGCTAAACTTTAAACTAACCAACCAACTTCCGCACCAACCATGATTTTTGGTTTAACTCTTCAGACCGCACGACTGCACCACTCGGAAATGAAATGAGTTGAAATCTTGTAAGTTTTACGTCCCATGATTATGCCGGCTAGGCTAAAGAAGACGGTGATGATGAGAAATGAATGGAAAAATGAATAAAGTGGAAGTAAACGGGAGAACCGCAAGAAAACCCACGAACGCGGTGTTTGTCTACCACAAAGCCCGCTTGACTCGAGCTGGGATCCAACCAGGGATCACACCCATTAGGAATGAACGTTCTATCACTGAACCATTGTGCTCCCTGCACCATTCGGGTATAGTCACTGATTTATTGTTATGGTGCCCCGAATAAGTATTCCTTTCGTAGTGATAGTTTATGTGCCTTTGGTGTATGGAATCTCGGGTTCGATTCGTAGTAGGACAGCATTGAAGTGTGAACACATTACTATAGTTTCGATTTTACCTTCAACTGTAGGTCCATACTTCATATATCCTAGGTGCTGAAAAGCCACGAGAAAACTCCGCACCCAACCAAGAAGTATTCCGATGTTTTTGAATAATAAATGTAAGCAAGGTATAAAATTTTGCTGGGGACTGTACAAAATTGTATCTGAAAATAAAAGAAGGTTACGTTATTTTTGAACGTGATATTACTGTACAATCTGATTCTTGAACAAAGAAATCCTATAGAAACTCCCCTTATTGTTGGAATGCATTTCTTCAACAGTGACTTTTTTTCTTCCATATGAGATTCGTGGTAAAAAGTTATTTGTTTGGCCCTCCAAGATAATATCCTAGTGTGCAGCCACCCGTTATACGCCTTCTCCATGTTTTTTAATCTTCTTCCGTTTTCCATCTATTGCCGCCATCGGCACCCACTCACACACACGGGGTCTCTTCAAAAGCCTTCCTCAATGGCACGACGCGTGTGGAAAGAGAGGGTTTTGCGGCAAGGCGTCACTGCTTCGAATATAGGTCACAGCATCCGAGACTATTAAGCGAAAGAGAGAGATAGTGCCATGCGAACACTTGCCTTTAACTCGATTCTCAATTGGATTTTGCCAAGGTCTTTTCATCATTATTTTCCAGCGCTACTGCTAAAGCTCTCCAGCAAAAGGATAATCCAGAAGGCTAATAAAGGGAGATAAGTAACTGGAGTTAGATCTTTCAATAGAATCTTGGAAAGCGCTACCTAAGTGGTTATCAAATATGACTTTGTTTTGTCTGGTCTTAAGTTTCTTATGAACAACAAAAAATATCTGGGATTCTGTTACAGATCATTAACGGTATTGGTTTGTTGTGGGGCACCTTCAACTATATGACATATGGTCCGCGCATCACCAATGAATATTTCTTTGTACTTTCTAACATCATTAGGACAGTGCTCGTATTAACAATTAATGCTATTTTTCGTTCTTTCTTGAGTCATTAGGACACTGCTCGCACTAAGAGCTGATGATATTTTTCTTAGCCTCTTGAGCCATTATAACGGTACTCACAACAATACTTGTTGTTTTCTTCCTGTTTTCTTGAGTTAACAGGGCAGTGCTTACATTAACACTTAATATCATTTTTCATGTTTTCTTGAGTCATTAGAACAATAGTGCTTTCTTGAGCCAAGCATTCTACAACCCCTACTATGTTCTACAACTAAGCATTCAACAACTCAACACCTTTGTTTCAATAGAGAAAATGGGATAAGCATTCTACAACTTTACACCTTTGATTCCATAGGAGAAAATGGGATAAGCATTCAACAACTTTACATCTTTGTTTAAATAGGAGAAATTTCAATAGGAGAAAATGGGACAACCATTTTACAACTTTCTTTCAATAGGAGAAAATGGGATAAGCATTCTACAACTCTAGACTTTTTGTTTCAGTAGAAGAAAATGAGATAATCATTCCACAACTCTACATCTTTGTTTGAATAGGAGAAAATGGAATAAGCATTCCACAATTGTACAGCTTTTGTTTCCATACGAGAAAATGGGATAAACATTCAACAACTCTACACTTTTTTTTTCAATAGGAGAAAATGGGACCCTTTGTTTCAATAGGAGAAAATGGTATAAGCATTCTGCACCTCTACATCTTTGTTTCAATGAGAGAAAATGGAATAAACATTATACAATTCTACGCCTTTGTTTCAATAGGAGAAAATAGGATAATCATTCTACAACTCTACACCTCTTGTTTCAATACAAGAAAAATGAAATAAGCATTATACAACTCTACATCTTTGTTTCAACAGGAGAAAATAGAATGAGCATTATAGAACTCTACATCTTTGTTTCAATACGAGAAAATGGGATATGCATTCTACAACTTTACACCTTTGTTTTAATAGGAGAAAATGGGACCCTTTGTTTCAATAGGAGAAAATGGGATAAGCATTCTTCAACTCTACACCTTTTGTTTATTAAAAATAAAAAGAAAATATTTAATGTGGGAACAAATCAGTATTGATGTTTAACGGATTACCAACAGAGAGAGAAAAAAAATCAGTAAGTGCAACGGAATTGATACTTCAATTAGGTTATGAATGTTCCAGAATCTTGCGGTGCTGTCATTCCAAGCAAGAGGTTTTAGATTTTAAGGGGAAAAAAAATACGTGGCTTTGTATTATTTCTATAACAGCTAAATACTAATCCATTTATTGCTGGTCATAGAAATAAATAAGTAAGTAATTTCGAATCCACTAAATTCTTATTGCATCCTTTTCTTTAACAGCAACAATTAAATAACAAAAGTAGGATTCTATGGAGTTGCGGCCGTATACCAATAAAACCGCTGGAACAACATACATAGTCATTGGCACGGTTCCATCTACCTATTGTATAAGTTATTATATGAAATTTTTTGTACTGATACATTGCATGAATATATCAGGTTAATAAAAATAGTTTAAGTTAAACAAATGCTTATTCATTTCTTTCAAAATTCAACAAAGTAGTGTACTTGAACATCTTAAACAAGCAGCTAGTCTGGATTGTTACTTAAAAAAAAAAAAAAATGTAATCTATGGGGTACTCTATGCTGAGTTCTTTCTATTTCTTTCTTCCTTTTTCCTTTTTTTTTTTACTATGGTTAGCTTTATTCTCAATCTTGATGCACTTTCAACTATACACCAGGGGCGTCATTTAGGAGGGGGCAGGGAGGGGCATTTGCCTCCCCCCTGAGTTTGAGATTTATATAGATTTTATCAATATAGTAGTAGTAAATGAGTGAAAAACGCGAAATTTTACTTATATCGAGGGGTTTTGCCCCCCCCCCAAGCAAAATCCTGCTATACGCATGTAATGTAGCTTTGGCAGTTTTCACACTCACACAATTACAAAGAAAATAAATGAAGAATTCTTATATTATCACCATAAAGTATTCTATTATATCCCACCCAAGCCATACTGCTTTCAAACTCATCTCGAATATCCAGTTTTATTTGTCAACATTTATCAATTATTAGCATTTACTGGCAACTAAACCTCTTATTATTCATTTTCATTATTATTGGTACATTTATTCATTAAATACAATGTAACATGTACATGACATTAGTAAACACAAAACCTAACCTATCGTAGCTAATCTAATCTAATCTACCTAACTAACTTAACTAACCTAGCCTAACTAAATACACAAATAACCTAACTCTCACTGCCAATGGAAACGGGTGCATCATTAAAATATATATTTCTTCGATATTAATAACATTTCTATTATATAGGTTAATTATCGAACAAGATTAATCAGATGATTCACACAGGTTGATAAACGCTCAGCATAGGACTGTTCCAGACTAGTTAGCATTATAAGGTAGCAAATGAGATATGTAAACGACCGATGATATGTTCTTAATGCTCATGTTATCTTGGTATTATACAATGCCTCTTATAGCTGAATGACACTGTGTTCAACCAAATAAGTAATTTAAATATTCAGTATATATTGATATCGTCATCATCTCAGGTTTATATCTCCTCCTTGTTCTCTCATTGAGGTTTACTGAGAATAGGGTAGCATAATATGACGTCACATAGCATTGAGTTGCAAATGGTTGGTCTAGATTTCGGGCCTTTCAGGTTGCGTAGCATACTATGATGTCACATGACATTGAGTTGCAAATGGCTGGCCTAGATTTCAGGCCTTTTCTCACATAATGTCTCCTGTAAGAGACCTGGGCTACCAATCCCCACTATTGAGCTCAAAGTCACTCAATGATGCTTTCCTCATAGGGACGCAGGCCCGTATCCAGGGGGGTCTAGGGGGCCGCCCCTCCCCATAAATTTTTGCTGGCCCCCTTAAATTTTTACAGTAGGCTTGCAAAAGAACTATAATATGGTGATGAAATATCATATGGTTGGATCGGGCCCCCCCTAACTTCAGCCGAGCCCCCCCTACATTTTTGGGCTGGCTACGGGCTTGTAGGGACGTACGAAGGAGGTGAGTTCTTGTGGGCCGAAATCCCTCCCAGAAATTCTGACTTTTCTATAAAGGTGATTTTACAAATTTTAATGTACAGGGTGGCGCATGAAATGTCATATCATTTATTTTGTTCATTATACATGTATTTACCACCAAAATATTACAAAAATTAGTGCAGAATTAATTGTATGTGTATGGAAATTTAGTCCAATGTAGTATATCTTCAATGTGATCACCATTTCGTTTCACAACCTCTTGCAAGCGAACCTTTACATTTGCCACAATCTTCCAGTACAAGTCTTCCGAAATTAGACGGCAAAACTGCATGACGAGAGCCCTGAGTTGAACTGTTCTTACAGGCTTCCTTGCGAAAACATTATCTTTTAAGTAGCCCCACAAGAAGAAAACACATGGATTGATGTCAGGGCTATGCGGGGACCACTGTCTCCCACCTTGGTGACGCTGAGAAAAGTGATGTTACACTTGGTTCGCGCTGTCGATTCTTCTCCACCACAGAGCTAGTTGTTTCAAATTGACTCTGAATAGTCTGTTTACATGGGGCCCATTTTATACAAAAGTGTGAACGAAAACGTCTTTGTGTCGCTACAGAACTCCTCATTTCTGAAAAAAAAAATAAATAAAAGTACAACTTTCACCTTTTGCTTAACACTCAATCTGCTCTTATGCGCCATCTTGAAAACTACTGTTTAGCGCCAAGTAAATATTCGATTCTAATTTCTCGTGACATCTACCGGACTTTCCATGAACCAAAGAATACGAATACGAGTTTTGCAACGTCCCATCTATAATATTACATGTGAAATTAACAAAACAAATGGTAAGACATTTCGTACGCCATCCTGTAATTTGTTATCATTTTAACTTGGACCGCCTCCTTGAAGAAAACTCTGGACCCTTCCGAAATAAATTCTTGTGTACGTGCCAGGCTGCAGATACGTAGTATATACTCCTTTCTTATCAAACCTTTTTCAACATCTGTTTAATGACGTTGTGGATTGCGATTTTGATCGGCCTTTATTATTCAGGAAGTGTTTATGAAAATAGAGGAACATAAATATTGTCCTATACGAAATCCCATAAAAAGGAATCGTACACTTTAAAGTCCGTTGACCGGGTTGCCCATATGCAGTGTCTTCTGCCACTACGTGTAAAATGAATCAACGAGGTAGCTGTTTATTTTGGTATGTACGGGCGCCCTGGTGTCAATGGGGATGGAATCTTTTCCTTAGAATTTTTCTCATTGTCAATCAAAGCTTAATTTGACGTTCTTTCGTAGCTGCCATTGCACTAAAGATACTGATAAATCTTCAATGCATTATATGGTACTGCAATAAGTATCAGCAGGAACTCGCAAGACCACAAAAGCTGTATTTATTCAATATATTACACAACGAGTAGGACTCTTACAGCAGGTGGTGGAATACGGAAGTGAGGCGAAGACACAACTTAACAGTCTGCTCGCTACATGCTTAATGAACACTAAGCCACAACCTGGCAATTTTAGTTTCTTATATTGTATGGCTATAAAAGTTGAACTCTAAACCGCAGAGATCAACATTCAGTGATAACTTTGGAAAATAAATTCATGAAGAAAATATGTCCTGAAAACGGATTTATGAGTAAACTTATGAATAAGTTTTCGTTCAGTTTTCCGTAGGTAGTTAGACTATTTCTCTAGTAGTGAACTTTTCATAAGATCTTTGTACATTTGGTAGACCTATAAGTCATTTTGTATTAACTCCTTTAGAAAGTTCGAATTTATAATCATACCAAACAGGTCATGTCATCATATCATGTAGATAGTTAATTTCCAACTGAATGCTATGTGACGTCAGAGTTTTGTGCTCCCTTTTTTGTAAACCACATGGAAAGGTGAAGGAGCAATCAGTTAACTAACCGTTCATAAAAGGTAACTGAGAATATCAAT
Source organism: Thermobia domestica (assembly GCF_964235325.1). Taxonomy (NCBI): domain Eukaryota; kingdom Metazoa; phylum Arthropoda; class Insecta; order Zygentoma; family Lepismatidae; genus Thermobia; species Thermobia domestica. The sequence goes on from NC_137460.1 coordinate 8,476,194, forward strand.
GGGTTAGTCAATGATTTTGTAGGAATACTACTCGTGGATCCAAGAATTACGTATTCCCACTAGGAGCATATGTGTTTTGGCTCCCACGTTAAGCTATACATTTGCGTTTCAAATAGCCTCGGTGTTGAAAGGAACTCTAAACTCCAACGCAATTTATATCATGTTGATTGGATTTTTTATTGTCCATTTTCAGCTCCGAGGCTATATGAGATGTAGTCCTGCAATTTTAGCTGGATTGCGAACCACAGTAATGCGTTCAATGCTCTCCCGCCGGGAATCCGTCCCGAAATCCCATGTACTGGGGAGATGACTGTTCATAGATATGAATTATACACAGTAAACTATCAGACAAAATAAGCTAAGTAACGACATATTTGATCATTATTACTCCCAGTTATCTGCTCACCTTATAAAATGAATTCAAGTTGATCATCAATCAATTGCGTCCAACGTTAGTCACTCTTTTATTTTCATTTTTTCTACTTATTTGAGAAAACTAACTCAGCAGTTTTTTTGCGATGACTTTATTGTAATTAACCCACATTCTAGCATAACCATTACAAGAGCAACCTGATTTTCTGCGATTGGAACCTCATTAGAGTTTCGTGCGCGCCATCTTAGAAACACTCGTTAATTAAGGCTGAAAGAATGCTTTAAAAGAAAAGGAATTGAGTTGCCCTAATTTGATTATACCAATCTGTGCCACCAATATTTTTCTTGATAGTTTTTTTTTTTTCGTTTTATGTTTTAAGAGGTGTGTGTAATCGAGTCAAGGTTCCATTTGACCCGTTACATAGTCATCCGGAGCTCCGAGCAGTGGCGGATCTAATCCGGGGCCGGGAGTCCTAGTGACAAAAATAATTGAAGCTTGAAGCTATTATTTATATATATATATATTTTTTTGAAAGTTTATAGCAAGCTTTCTCTTTTAATTGTTTATTGAAAAATGTTTAAAACGTTAGATATATAGTAGTTTCAGTTTCAGTTTTTCTGTTATGCAATGTGTAAAAGAATACTTGCGGTAAACAATGTCAACGTACAATCTAGTCATAATATCAACCGGGAAAGATTTAAATTGGAAAGTTCTGCAGGATCCATGAAAAATTGAAATTCAATTCTTCAAACACGAAGGACGCAATTTGTTAACAAAGTGCGTGGCATTTATTTCGAAGTTGGACGTCCGCTTTCGCAACGTTTTTTCGCTGCCATCTCCTTTCCACATTTTCTGTAATTTGTTATTAGGTTCATTAATCCGTGCTCCTCACAAACTTTTAAAAGATTTTGCTCGTTATCAACGTATTGCTTCACAAATGTTAAAACTGTTAGTTCATTGCCCTTGTTTGTACATTCGCCATGTTGATAACATAAGTGCTTGTTTCTTTCCCACAATGCAACTGTTTGGTTACCTTGCGCCAAGTAGTTCCCTCCCCTCGCCATATAGTCCCATGTTTATAACCGCTTATATATAACAAATAAACAGATTTTTCGAAACCCTTATATATTATCAAGCACACAAACGATCAAATTATCCATATCTTCCCTGTAAATTTTCAAAAATTTTCTGGAAACGCACGTCCAACTTTGGAACTTAACCCAAGTGCGTAAATAGATTTCAAATGAAAATAATTTGCGTAAGCTCATTATACACCCTGGTTGCCCTACTTCCCCCCCCCCAGTTTTTACCTTCTGGACCCGCTACTGGCTCCTTATTACGCCCTACGCCTGATATACTACGTGTATGTGCTTACAATCGCCCGTAGATATGCGCTACGCGTCACTTAATTATATAAGGATTCTTCTCGAATCAGTCAGCATGAACAAGATCGAAACGACAATATTTTCTACTTATTATCTCTGTAGGAGGGAAAATGAAGAATGCGGGAAAGTAGACGATTCTAGGCTTCTCTGGTAGTTACTCAAGGAATTTTGTGAAGGGATATTCTTATTTATTTATTTTTTATTTATTTATTGGAAGTAAACTAGATGGTGACCTTGCTTCAGTTTAGGGATGCACGCGAGACGAGACGAGACGAGAAATGGAAAAGTCTCGTCTCGTCTCGCAGCCTCAAATGTTGGTCTCGTCTCGCGTCTCGTCTCGTCTCGCAAACGTGAAGTCTCGTCTAGCGTCTCGCATAAAATTTTGAGTCTCGTCTCGCGTCTCGCGCGAAACTTTCTCGCATGGTCTCGCAGTCTCGCATATATTCTGGTCAAAATTTTGCAATGTGTTATTCTATGGCTGTTAATGAATGATGATGTGATATTCTGTCCGAAGACAGGTATTTGACCTAAAAGTCCCTTGGCAAGCTGAATCCTTGGTGGTTTGCCATTGCTTTCCATGGGATGAATGTTCATAACATCCTAAGGAGACGGAACCTAAAGTTCAACATGGTATCCGAACTTGTGTCCCCCTCCGCTCCAAATTAAAAGAAAAGTTGTGCTGGAATTTGATTCCTGGACCATTAATTTTCGTCAAATTAATCCTTTCCGGAACCCGGCTTTTTGGGCTATATTTTAGACTTTCAGTCAAGCAGCTACTGCATCGTCACTATTTATCCTAGGATCATGGTTCATACCTCATTCTCTTCAGAATGAAGCGTGCTTTCAAATGGTACCACCTTTATGCTCATACCATATACCAGGAGCGGGAAAAATAATGTCAAAGGGAAAATTACGGAGGGAATTTTTTCTCGCACTTTGGTCCCCTGTGGAGCGGCCCTGTGTGAACGTACCCACCTAAAAAAATCTGATAAATAGTACTTGGTATACTAAATGTGTGTGCCAAATTTCAAGTTTCTATCTTGAATAGTAAGGGCGGAAGAAATTTTATCAGGAATTCTCACCATGCCCCAAATTACCGTAAAACACCATGATCTCACGTAAAAAAATTTCCTGAGACATCCCTAATTACCCTAGGGTCATGTTTCGCCCATCATTCTCTTCAGCTTAGAACTGCCTTTCAGGCGGTATGACTCACATGTCTCCATCGTGTATCTAAGGCGGGAAAATCCCGAAAAAGGGATTTTTGGGTCTAAATATCCTTTTTTTTCAACTTTAGCCCCTCTGGACCCCCCTGTTTTAACGCAGAGATCTGAAAAAATCTGATAAATACTACTATGTGGCCTGAATGTTTATGCACAATTCCAATTTTCCAGGTGCAAAAGTAAGCCCGCCAAAAAAATATATACTGACAATGTCCCATATTCCCATATACAGAGGGAAATTTTTAAACATTCCCTGAGACATCCCTAATTACCCTAGGATCATGGTTTGCACATCATTCTCTTCAGAATAGAACTGCCTTTCAGGCGGTAACATTCACATGTCTCCAGCATGAATCTAAGGCGAGAAAATCCCGTGAAAGGGATTTTTTGTAAAAATTTTCTTTTTCAACGTTTAGCCCCTTTGTACCCCCATGTTTCAACACAGAAGTACGAAAAAAAATATCGTAAATACTCCTCGGTAGACTGAATGTTTGTGCACAATTTCAATCTTCTAGGTTCAAAAATAAGCCCGCAAAAAATATTACCGTAAATGTCCAAAATTCCCCTATACAGAAGTATATTTTCATAAAAATTCCCTGACACTTCCCTAATTACCCTAGGTTCATGTGTCGCACATCATTCTCTTCAGAATAGAACTGCCTTTCAGGCGGTACCATTCACTTGTCTCCATCATGTATCTAAGGTGGGAAAATCGCGAAGAAAGGGATTTTTTGGTAAAATATCCCTTTTTTCAACTTTTTACCCCTCTGGATCCCCCCTGTTTTAACGCAGAAATCTGAAAAAAAAAAATCTGGTAAATACTACTCGGTGGACTGAATGTTTGTGCAAAATTTCAATCTTCTACGTGTAAAAATAAGCCCGCCAAAGAATAATGAACATAGACCGCCCCGCAATATTAAAAGAAAATATATATTTTAGAATTATGATGTCATCACCTCCTATGTCTCGACGCAGGAAGGTGTGAAACCACACGTAAGGTCTTCTACAATGCCTCTGGACTTGAAAAACAGAAACAAAACAAAAACGGTCGAAAAAGCTCAAATAGGAGAGTTATAACGCAATGTACCATGAAACACCCCGTATGGTACAGATTGTACCATGGGATCCCCAAATGGTTAATAGCATAATTTACAGCATAAATTGTTGCTTGATCCAACATTGTTTTCCAGCTTAGAGGTCTCCAGCAATATTTGGCTCTTCTAAAATATCGTCGCCACTATCAACATTTACACGTTTTGGTCGTTTCCTTGAAGGGTGATTTTCCATTATAAAGATGTTTTTATACCACCAAAAGCGCTTGTAGACAGCAAAAGAACTCCTCACAACACAATACGACCCAATTCTTTTGGTTCGTTCGCGCTTGTAGCAATGTTGCATTATCGCATTTTATAAACTTTCGCTTTCAACTTATATAGTGTTGCACTCGCATCAAACCTATAGGGCCATCCTACCAAACCAGTGTTTGAATTAAACTTCCGAACTAGAGGGGGATGTTTTTGATAAATATATAGAAAGAAAATACTTATTCCATGTAAAAATATCATGTTATTTATGCGAGACGGACCCGGGATAAACTTTGACGAGAGGGGATTTCCCCGCCATCCCCCAACATAAATCGCTAGTAGTAATGTGAAAAAGACAGAAACAACGGATATATCACGTTTTGCAGCAATAGGGAGTCTTATTTGCTTTTCAGGCCAAAAAACAGAAGTTCATGTAATCGTGCGCGCCCGCGTGTATGTGTTTGTGTCGCAAAATAAAGTCCTAAATCGATGTTGTAATAAATTTCCAATTTACAAAGCTTTTCTTTTTTAATGATGTTTAGAAACTAAAGAAGGCTTTAATTCTGAAAATCAACCTTGAATAATAATAAATCTCATAAAATGTCTATTGTCCCAATCACTTTTTTGTTCCTGGAGGCATTAATGCTCAACTTGGAAAATTCAATAAATGTAAAATCACTAAATATATAATTACATGTAATTCATAAATATTGCGAGACTGCGAGAAGTCTCGCGAGACTTCTCGTGCGAGACTTAACTGAGTCTCGTCTCGCGTCTCGTCTCGCATGGTTTAGTCTCGTCTCGCGTTTCGCATAAAATTTTCAGTCTCGTCTCGTGTCTCGTCTCGCAAATGCGAGACGAGACGCGAGACGAGACGAGACTTCTCGCGTCTCGCGTGCATCCCTACTTCAGTTTAAGCAAAATCATTTCTAAATAGTGTGTAAAACTGTGATATAAACGTTGCGGGTTTTTCTAATTACGGTAGAATGGTTTTCTTTCTTCTTGGTACTCAGTAGTAAAAGATAATACATACTTCTAACAAATTTGTGATGTAATAAAATTCCACTGAGCTATATTACATGGCGCGGGACACGATGTTTCAGTGGTAGAGCGATTCCTTCTGGCTCGTGAGGTCCCTAATTCGATCTCCGATCAAGTAAGTTTGTGGTGGACAACATCGTGTCCTTTTGAATTTTTTGGGCACCTTCCGTTTCCTCCTACATTCAGTGGCGGATCTAGAAGATAAAAATTGGGGGGGGGGCAGCCAGAACCCAAATTATGGTAAGTATATCATGAGTTTACTATAAACTTTCAAAAACATATAAATATTATTTTTCACTCAAAAAGTGAGGGGACCCAGGCACCCCGGCCCCGAGCTACATCTGCCACTGCCTGTATTCTCATTTCAAAACTTTTTTCATTATCATTCACTTGACTTACTCATCTGTCTCTGTTAGCCTAATGGGTTTTAACCTGGGACTTTAAACTGACAGATTTTAGATAGATGCTACCAGGGCCGGATTTAGGAGGTGCACCGGAGCACGTTCACTCCCCCCCCCCTCCACCGTTCGGAATATACACTATCTAAAGTGAGAAACTGGCAGTGGAAATAGCAATACTTTCCTAAAATTTCATGTCATGTTCCCGTTTCGGGGTTAAAATAAAGCGGTTTTGCTAAACACAATAGTTTAAGTCAGTTCTTCATACACATCACACATGCCTAAAGGTATTTAAAAAAAAATAAATTTGATTCAAATGCAATGATAGTTATTGGTGCACCCTCGCACAGAAAATCCTGGATCCGGTCCTGGATGCCACTATAGAGTTAAAGTTCATAAAACTTTTTCATTTTAGAACATAGAGAAGAATAATCTAGAAAATAGAAGCCCCTACCAAAATAGCCTAGTTACGACAATGGTGTCCTCCCTCTGAAGATACATATTACAATAACTTGCTACGTACCAGAGTCATTGCATCTGAGGTTTGAAATGAAAAATGAAATCTTTCAGATTTACGTCTCACGCTTATGCCGGTTAGGGATGCGCACGAGACAAGATTTGTGGCTGTCTCGTCTCGAAAATGTGCTTTAAATGTGATGCCTCGACTCGAAAAATATTATTTCTCTATTGGAAGAGCCGTGTCTCGACTCGAATTTTGTCAGGAAATTCCTGTCTCGACTCGTCTCGTGCGCATCCCTAATGCCAGTTAGACTAAAGGAGATGGCGATGATGAGGAATGAATGAAATGGTAGAATGAATAAAGTGGGAGGAAACGGGAGAATCCCGAGAAAACACGAGCATGGTGTTTGTCCACCACAAATTCCACAGGGAGTTGGAATCGAACCAAGGACCCCAAGCACCAAAGGTGAACGCTATACCACTTTTTCTTTTTAAAGTTAACTGACTCACCGAACGTGTCTCAGTAACTTACTTGAACTACTTATTACTAAATTTTACCTGCTTTACTCGTTTTTCCAATCATCTACAACGCCAGGGACACAAACACAGAAACATCGAGGACAGTTAAAATTCATAAAGGCTCTCCCATCGGGAATCGAACCCGGGAACCCGTACACCAAAGGTGCACGTGCTAGCCACTAGACCAGCGGGGAGAGCCCACTGAGCCACCGTGCCCCTCATCTGAGGTTTGATTCGATAGCCTATAAAGAGTAGAGATAAATAATTTCGCTTTTTTGTTACACTCTCTATATCCTCACAAAAAGACAAAATTATTTTACATATCTCTCTCCACGTCTGTGTTTCTATTATTAGTATTAGTATTATTTACAAGAGGATTCCCGTAAGTATGGTCTTAATTGAATTGTTATAAGAAGATTCTGGATCAATGTTAATTTTGGTTTTGCAACTACGTACATTGCTTTTTAAATTTTAAAGGAGTCACGGTGACTCAGCGGTAGAGCGCTTATCCCTGGTGCATGGGGTCCCTGTTTCGATTTCCGGACGAAGCTCCTCGTGGCTAAGCGGTTAGCATACGCGCCTTTGGCATGGGAGACCCGGGTTCGATTTCCGGCGGGAGCTCATGTGGTTCGGGTTCCAGGTTAATCAGTAGGTCCACGTCTCATATAGCCTCGCTGCTGAAAGGGACGCTAAACTAAAATCAACTCAACAACTCGATCCCCGGACGAAAAAGTTTTTTTGTGGGCAACATCGTACCCGTGGGTTTTCTCGCACATTCCCATCCCACCAATTTCTGCATCCTCATTTATTTGCCTTAATCATAGTCTTCCTTACCCTAACAGAACATGATCGTTGGACGTTAAACTGAAATGTTTAAAGAGAAGCAGGTGTTACGCACGAGTAGACACGCGAAAATTTGTGAGGTGTAGGGCGTAGCTCGGATTAGCGAAAGCTTCTATTTGCTTGATGCTTCGGCAAGACTGTGTAAGTTCCCATAAGAATCAGTATAACAATATTGTCTTTCGTAGCGCGAAGCTCCGGATGACTATATAAGGGGCCCTAGACTGTACCGGTACATACTAGAGACCTGCACGGGCCGGGCCTGGCCCGCGGGCCGAGCTTGGGCGGGCCGACAGTGATTTCTCTTCAGGTCGGGCCGGGCTGGGGCCGATTAATTGCAATTCTTTAATAATTATTGACATTCGTTAAATGATAATTAGAATAAAGGCAAACGTTGAAGAAATGTGCCCGTAAAAAATGTTACAAAATGAAACTTCGAAAATTTACTGGGCCCGAGCCGGGCTTGGGCCAAGAATTTTTAAAAAAACTTATCGGGCCGGGCCGGGCTCGGGCCGAAAATCTCTAAAACTTTTTCGGGCCCGGGCTGGGCCGGGCCTACGTACATTCGGGCTGGATTCGACTCGGGCCGAAACATTCGGCCCGTGCAGGTCTCTAGTACATACCTATGGCAGCACTTGCATGTTTCTTCAGACGAGGCATTCACCAGCATAATTGCAAGTTTTGCTTGGTGGAGGGAAGTCCTCCATCGACATAAGTAGTTCCTACGTTTGTCATTAATAAATTACTATACTAACTAACTCTATAGTCTGTGGAACCTGAAGGTTCAATGCCGGCCATGGTATGACGTGTCCTTACGTGGGATCGAGCAGAGGGCCTATAAAACCCTTGGACCGGGAATGATAACTTGGCACGACCTTAGTAAAGTAAAATAGACACAAGATTTGGAACATGGAATATTAGAAGTCCTTTTAGGGCAGGCGCAAGTCCGTAACGAGTGAGTTAAAGAAACTACTATACTATTGAGTAAAATGTAAATGTACATTATATCAAAGTCAGAGTAACAATTGCCCTCTGATACCCCTAAATCACGCTCCTAGAGGCACTAGTGATAATTACCCACGCTTAACACGAATAGCAAGTAAAGGATGAATGCCATCAGCCTTAAATTCTTCCAGAACTTCTTGCTCTGGGATCGACACCACGGAACACAACTGAAAGCAGCGATGTATGTTTAGGTGGAGGTGATGTTTTATGACTACAAGATTTCAGTAATTGAACCATTGGTGCCAAACATTGCTGGGCCGACTTTATAGATGAGATGCTGATAGAAAATAGTATTAGTGGTCTAGAAATGATGCCGTTCTGAGTTTTGATTAGTTGTTGTAAACCTACAACGAGAGCAAAAACGCACCAGCTTCATATAGAATGATTTTACGCTATGTAAAGCAGGCTTTAATTGTGTGAAAAGTATAGAAATGATTCCCGAGTTCGAAGCGATTTCTTCCATAGGTGTTACAGTAGACGTGCCAACTCCTGAGTGAGAATCTGGAGTTATTTTTTACAGCTTTCGGTGGACTTTTACTAAAGCTTTCAGTGTAGGTAGTCCGATCAGGGGACATTGAACAATTTCGAGCTCTAGAGGGTGAAGCGCCAGAAGTTTTAGAAGAATCTGAGGCTTGTCGACAGTGATGCTAGTTTGAGGAAAATTTCCCGCGGCGTAGGGAGATTTAGCAAAGATTTTTTTGTAAGGAGGGAAAAGGGAGATTTTACGAATATGAGATAAAACGTAGGGAAATTTAGCTTTTCAACAAATGTTATGTATTTTCAACAAATAAGAAGAGAAATCAGATAGGTGTAGAGATGCGCACGAGACGAGTCGAGACAGAATTTTCCTGACAAAATTCGAATCGAGACACAGCTCTTCCAATAGAGAAACATATATTTTTCGAGTCGAGACATCACTTTTACAGCACATTTTCGAGACGAGACAGCCTCAAATCTTGCCTCGTGCGCATCGCTAGAGTTTAGAAGTCACATTTGCAGTTGCCTTGAACAAATGATTTGTATAACAATTTCGACACCAAGGGCGCCGATTCTGGGGGTCCGAGAGGGCCCCCCCAAAGCTCATGTGGACCCAATGTATTTTTATGGATATATATTTTTATAGGTATTTTTATTGTTATATGTATTGTTATATATATAACAATACAATGCAATGCGCTATGAACGTATTTTTTAAAGAACGTATCTATACTAGTAATTTTTTTACTAGTGTATATATATATATGTTTTTAAATTCTGTTATCGTAAAACGATATTAACTTTTTTTAGTACTTCTAATAAGGTAAACGCGCTGGATTTCGACAGGTTAAGGACCTTTTTCAAAATCAATTGCCTATTGTGACCATAATATTGGTCGGTGTTGGCCCATTTTTTTCCTTGAAATGTACAGTCTCTACTAATGCTAAAAGTCACTTCAAGGCTCAAATGCTAATGTTAAATTTTTTTATGAAACTGGAACTCGCCAATGGAACCCGAATTCGACACACTTCACCTGGTTTCGACAGTTGCGGTATCTGAATTCGACACCTTCAATTATATCCATGTAAAATATTAAGTCGGCATTATTAGTAGTAGTAATCTCTTCTCTGCTTCAAATATTATTTTATTATTATGCAGAAATTATCAGACGGGCAAAAGAACACAACTTAATTTTTTTTAATTGAGTAGTTACTTCGATGATTCTTAATTCGACATGCTGGAACCTGATTTCGACATTCCATGTCGAACTGAGGTTACAACTATCAGAGAATTATGCAACAAATAGCTTTATGAAAGACTTTGAACATACTTGTACGTTTAGATATTCAGTTACAATTATATTTGCACTACTGAGCATGAATTCGACATCCTTGTCGAAATCCGGTTCACGTTACAAATAAAGACTCGTGTTTTCGACAACCCCCCGTTCATGTTACATCACAACCTTTGTCCTCACAGAAGAAAACAAAACGCACTGATTGAAACTCCTTTACAATATTAAAGTACTACTATTTGCTTGAATCAAACCTAACTTTAATAAAAATCTTACGAAAATAACTTGCAGTCTTATGTTTTCCTTAAGATTATGTGTTTTTTCTCGAAGAGTGTGTCACACACACAACAATGTACTTCTTTTCTCCATACGTATGACTCATCTACTGTAATCGTGCTTTTGACATGAGAAAAGACTAGGGATGAGCTCGAGTCGAGACATGTCTCGAATCTCGACTCGACTCGACTCGAATTCGAGTCGAGATTCGAGTCGAGACACACTTTGTAAAATTCGAGACGAGTCGAGACAAACTTATTTCTCGACTCGAATTTTCGAGTCGAGACACGAGTCGAGTCGAGACGGCTCTTAAAAATCTCGACTCGACTCGAATGTCTCGAAAATCTTTCTATAATTTTTAATATTATTTTGAAGAAAGTATTCACTTAGAAACAGCCTTGAAACCAATTCCAGCTTTTATTCCTTCAGAAAGGTACAGAACGCATAAAATTAATAGTTAATCTTTAAAGATCAAGATTTAATTTTCAGCTCAATTCAGTTAATTAGAACTATAGTTAATGTCGTTGTATTTGGTTGTACTGCAAATATAATGATAATAATAATAATAATTGATTATCTAGTTTGTATAAAACTATTATCCGTAGTCTAAATCTAGTTTGTATAAAACTATTGCGATAAAGTGAACTTCATAAATTCTCTGAATGAGCAGTTGGTAGTCTATAGTAATTTAGCATAGTTATAATTATTGTGTTTTCGTTCCCATGAACGCAATAGGCTTATGCAACTTCTGGATTATTCGCTTGCCCAACTATTCTGGGGCTTTAATATGTTGCAGCATATCACGAGCTACGGATAATATATAATGTAACATTTGTTGTACATCACATATTATGATACGAGACTATTTTACATAGTATATCTTATCTAATATAAATAAAATAAAGAGTTTGTTTGTGTGTTTGTCTGTCTGTCTGTGTGCGACCTAGGGACCAGACGAGTGGACCGAGAGTTCCCAAAATTTAGTCACGGGTACCTTAGTCCAGGCCCCAGATCAAGACGAAGCGTTTTTTTTTTTAATTTCGAACCAGGGGGGTCTCGGGGGGGACGTTTACTGGGACCGGCCTGGGGACCAGACAAGTTGACCGAAAGTTACCAAATTTTGGTCACGGATACCTTGGTCCAGGTCCCAGTCTAAGGCGAAGCGTTTTTGTCAAAATTGGAACCAGGGGGTCTCAGGGGGGCGTTTAGCGAGACATGTAGTAAAAGTAATCCAAATTGATCGACATTAGTGTCAAGTCCATAGTTTTCACGGTCGCTGAGATCAATGGTGACACTTCCATCAGCGATGACTTGCAAATTCAGCTACTACTGTATGCGGGCCGGGTGTCAGCGGGTGAGGAATACCGAGACATGCATAAATAGCCCATATTGATTGATACTAGTGTCAAATCCATAGTTTTCGCGGTCACTGAAATGAATGGTGATACTTCCACAGGTGTTGACTTCCAAATACAGCCCCCATGCGAAGAAAGGGTATATTAAGCTGTATTACAATAAATGGACTGCTTGGATGCCAAGAACTAGTACAGATAAGTACCATTCACTTCTATGAATAGGTATTTTTTTTAAAAGGATTTTTGTAAACACTAAGTTATAAAACAATGAACTACATACAGTAGTTATGGTTTTGGTTCCCAACATAAAAGAAATATGGATTGTTCATGAGATATTGAACTTCAACTTTCACTCCTGGAAAATTTCAATTTTGGAGTTAGGACACTTGGCATCAAAGCAGTTCACTGTAAGATAAATACATTCCGCACATTAGTAACATAGTTGTTCAGGGCCCTTCGATTTCCATCCTCTCAAATGAAAGCTGAACGATTGCTTGATACATGCTGACTATATAGGAGAAATAGTGTATTAAGTTTTCGAGCTTTGGTGCGTATCCGTATTTACACTCTGATATAACTTGAAGTTCACACTCAAATCGAGCTAATTGTTTAATACATTTCGAAAGCTTTTGTTTATATGCAGCTCATTAAGGAAAATCTATTTCATAATCGTAACATTTATGTACTAAGAAACTATGAACGTAAAGTGGACTCGACCTAGCCCCATGGCCGCTGTGACTCAGTGGCACAGCTCTCACCCTTGGTGTGTGAGGACTCTGATTCTGTCTGTGTGTGTGAACTCCGCGGTTAGTGTACGCGTCTTTGCCGTGGAAGACTCGGGTTCAATTCCCGGCGCGAGCTCATGTAGTTCGGATTCCACGTTAATCAGTAGGTCTACATTTCATATATCCTCGCTGCTGAAAGAGACGGTAAAGTCAAAATCAACTCAACAATATATATGTGTGTGTGTGCTTGTGAATTTCCTCGTGGCTGTATGGTTAACACATACGCCTTGATCGCGGGAGACTCTGGTTCGATTTACGGTGGAAGCTCATGAAGTTGTTACCGGTATCCCACTTTAAACTGTAGATCCATGCCTCATATAACCATAGATATAATATATATGTCTTTGATACACTTATTTTCCGACTTGGAAGCCATCGAAAATTTCCGGACACAGAGTCCCGTAGACCGAAAATGAGAAACAGGGGTACAGAGTAAAACAGCCATAGAAATTTAAGCATTTTAGGCTAACTTAATCCTTACATATAATGCAACTAGCTTGGCCAAGTTATAATGGAGGATATGCTATCATTGCAACACTCTGAGAATAGAAAATGTTCGTCACGTATTACTATCCCCTCTCCTGCAGAATGAAAATCCTGACTAAAACTCAATATATATATATATATATATATATATATATATATATATATATATATAGGGTGACCCATCCAGTAATGGGCACTTTTTCGAAACATGCAAAATTATTTAGCTCTCTAGACTTAAATATTGAATGTATTTCAACAAAAGTTTTCTTGTGCATATATTGGTGATCCCTCTTCATGATCAGCTATTTAAGATTTGTTTCTTGAAAGTAATTTGGACACAGTAGAAACTAAAGCCAAAGAACTACTAAAAGTCCAGTAATGGGCACTGCAAATACCAGTAGTGGACACGTTCAATGCCAGTAATGAGCACCTTTCAATTTAATGTAGATTTATATATTTGTGTAAAGGTTCCTAAATTGTTTTACTAGAGCTTACAAAGTATTACTCATTAAAGTATAGCGTGGAGTAGAAAAAAGCAGGTTCTGGTTGGATATTTCTCAGTTTCTCCACCAAAGTTTTCCCCTTATCAAAAATCTAAAGGAAAGAACACTACAATTGTATACAATAGAAGTAAATAATTATTGGAAATATTGTATGAAAAAGAGAATCATCAATGATGCTTTATTTATGATTGTAAAACCCATGGAATCCCGTTCCAAACACACATTTACCCCTTTTATCAATAAATTGCTGATTCAAAGTAAATTCAATATCACAATCTTTCACTTCTATTGTTTCTTGAGGATCAGGCCATTTGAACGAATTACCAGTCTCATAGCGCAGAAGTATTACTTGAAATTGGAATGATGTGTTTTCTGTGTTGTTGTTATCTTTAACGGTTGCAACGCTCGTGAATTTACCTACACTATGAAACACTTGCTTGCTTGGAGTGACCACGGTCAACACTAACAAGTACAAAGTCATTAATATTAGGCAAGTTGCCGGTATCTTCATCTGGCCCAATATGTTCAACAAGGTCAACTTCGAGATCTGTGTCTCCGGCTTGGTAAATGTTCAGACGAGGAATCACTTTCTGACAGCAAGTTCTTTGATTTCTTTCGAGGAAGGATTCGAACTTTTACACTTTCACTCAACACTTTATTTGCTGAATTGCAAATGACACTGGGATGACTCTTAGTTTGAGGTTTCTTACTTTTAGCTTTTTTATTCTATTCTTTTTCTTCGTAGTATTGCTGCTATTTCTCAGAACTCGCAGCATTGGCCATTGGAACTCTCCTACGCTTCTTTTTTTGGGCACGGGGGTTCTTTCTTCAAGTCCTCCCAGAAAAGATAGTCTGCAAAGGCACCACTCGCTTGGTGTTCCGATAATTTCTTCTTGCTCTCTGAGAATGTGAACTTTCCGTTGTTGCTTTGAGACACCCTATTATCAATATTAAAACGCATAGGATCTTCTGTGTTCGGGGAACTTTCGGATTGTTTTTTTTAGGAATTACTTCTTCAACTTTGCATTGATGAACAACTTGGAACATCAGGATCAGGACCAGGTAGCGACTGTTCATTCCTCTCTTCCTGGTGCTTCACGTGTAAAATGATTTCCACACAACAAACAAGTACTTAGAAGCTAAATCTCCTTTTCATTCAGACCGGTACTTTCCTTTTGCGCATAGAACTGCTCCAATAATTCCATATCAATTTTACTCTCCAGTTCGTGAAGAAATGAGTGCTTTATAACCTAAGTCCTTGGGCACAAACTGTCTTTCCTCTTCTGGATTTTCCTGAAGATTTTGTCTTACATCTATGCACTTGGTATAATCTACGGCATTTGCATCAAATGGAAATATACCTGCTGCCTTACAACTAGGTTTGTTGCTATTGAAAGAATTTTCTCTTCCGTCGTCATCTACGACTTTTAACTATGACAAGAAGTTCTTCTGGTCTGATTTGGAACACAAATATTGTTATCTTTAAAATCCAGTTTTCTAAAGCTGCCTCTTCAGCATGTGTAAGGATAGTAGAAGGACCCATGTTTCTAACTGATTTTCGGTGGGCTGCTTAATCTCTTCTGTAATATTGCACTAGGAACATTGAATTTTGTGCTCGATTTTTTAAAGCTCACTTCTGAATCGATAGCTGACAACGCTGATTGTAATCGTTCAGTGGTGTAATTTAAGGATTTACGTTTCTTAGTGCCTTCCATTGTCAAAGCTGGGGATCCAAAATAATCCTGGAACAAAATTAAGAAAACAATTTAGGATTTATTTACATAATTTAATAAAAGCTATTCTTATTTCAATTACATGGGCACTTCATGACAACTAGTTAAAGATATGAATAATTAAAAACAAAATAATCTTTTAGTTTTCTGTGCACATTAGCTACAGTAATGAATATACTCTAGAAAATAATGAGTAAAAAAGAATTTTATACAGAGAAATTTATGACTGAGTTGGGTCTAGCAGCGCTATGCGAAAAGCTATTATCCACAATTAGTAATGTTAATATAAGGGAAACAAATCAATTAGCCTATATTATTCTAGGCCTAAGGCCTAAAGTTTCGAAATAGAAAATTACTGCGTCTTCAAAATAAGTGAAAACCAGTAATGGGCCCCTCCCGACCAGAAATGAGCACCCCCATGCCCAATACTGGAAGGAGTTAAGTTATTTCCTTGATATTTCGTAGGCAAATAAGGATCACATTATGATACATTTTAAAACAATTCTGTGCCTTATTAGCATGCCAAGCATTTGAACCAGAAGTGGGCATGGGGGGCTCATTACTTGTCAGGAGATAAAATAGCCATCTAGTAATGATCACCCCAGGTCAGACGGTACAAGAATGGTTCTACACTTGGAATTCTACGTTTTATCACATATTAAGACTTCCATAAATAAAGTAAAACAATGTATTTCACTTACCTTTAACAATACTAACTTTAATATTCTTCTGAAATAATCTTCGTCGAACTTTAAAAATTTCCGAAAACAAGCAAAACACGCACATAGTTCCAGGTCACCTTCTTCTCTCTCCCACCAACACACAATCGAATGACAGACGTGCTAAATAAAAAGGTGGGGAAGAACTGAATAATCAATGTTCAAATTCCGAGCATTGCATTCCGTGTACTTGCTGAAATCGAAAACTTCTCATCGAAAAACCATAGCTAGGGCTCATTACTGGACCTGTGCACATTATTGGCTGGACCACCCTATATATATATATATATATATATATATATATATATATATATATATATATATATATATAAAACTATTTTGTGTAATGTAACAAACAGTGGCGGATAGTATTCATGTTTCCTTGCAGAGGTCCTTACGAGGGTTCGCTTCCATCTTCCTCTCCTCAAGAACTAAAATAAATTTTTAAAAAATGCTATTACTTGTTAATCTTGTACAAAGGACGCAATTAAAGTCCCAGTGTAACACCCCTTCACATTTAGATTTTTCCCCTGGAAGAAAACCAGTTATTATTGTGTCTTGATTTCTCAGTCTCACCTACATAAACATACGAATAGAATTACAGGATAGGACATGTTTAGATTGCTTGCACGTGACATCTAACTATATTTCTCATCAAATGTGTCACAGATGAAAATTTCCGTTTGTACTGCCTCTATTTTCTGGTACATGTTTCATTTATGTTATGTTGCTAAAATTCGTTAGGAAACAAGTACAGACTGCGCCTGTGTGCCTGACAAAACGTAAATGTACTGGATAATTATTTCTTCACTTTCTTCCAGAAAAAAAAGTAACCCATCTCATGTCGGCTAACAAAAGGAGGTAGCGGACCAAAGATAGCCGTTGTTTACGTAAGGTCGTTACATAGCAGGGGTTTTATTCAGTCAGAGGGAAAGTAAAAAATAATTTAAGGTTTCTACATTTGTTTTGAACTGCAATATACTTCTTCCTTTTATTTTAAGAACCATTTCCTTCTCATTTGTCTGCATCAGAAAAAAATGCAAAAAAAATTACTAGAATGTGCCTATTTACCCAAAGTACGTACTAGATCACTAGTTCAATAGTAAAATCACTAAATCTAGTACGAAATCATAAATGTGGCATCCCTGGGTTGGAGCGAAAGTAATGGTTGGAGTAAAAACTAGTCCGTATTTCTACTGCGTTCTGTTGTTGAATTCACAGAAATGTTCAAAAATAAATTCAAGAAGTAAAACACAATCCTACAAAAGACTGTTTACTTGCTCACTGGTTTTCGTATTGTGAACTGAAACTCAAGTGCGCAGTCATGTTGAATACTTCTGTCCCTTTCTACTTTACAACTTGAGGTGGGATGAGGGTCAGGATAGATCTAGTGATATACCACTAAAGGAAGTGCTTCAGTACAGAGTCGGAAGCGTTATGTATTGTTTATACTGCTTACAACGTCACCCCCCACATAAAATATAAATTCACCCTTTCTCCCTTCCCTTTTTCGAATACAATGAACCGACTCTTTTGCTGAAGAAAGATGCTAAAAGAAAATTGAAACACCTGTGTCTAAACTTTCTTTGAAGCGCAGTCTTTTGTATTTGTAAGGTTTTGCGAGTGTTTTCGAGATAGCCAAATCTTTTACCATGGACTCCTGCTGCGAACTGACCGTGAGTAAACACCCGATCTCGCTGTGCTCAATTTCTCTCGCACACGTGAAATGGGTTTGTTGTTTCCAAAACAAATAGGAGTTTAAAGATTTCTAAACACTAGTGCGAAACCGGGCTCTGCCGTTGCGATCGATTTACAGGTCTTGAGACGAAAGTAAGAAGGGACTTACGCACACAGTAAGTAAAAACAATTAATATGCCTGTAACTTTCCCCCAAATGGGTGTATCTTAAAATTAACCTCACCATTATTTTTGCATTTCTGCACGCACACAGGTACCATTGTTGTTTTAATGATCAGAAGAAATATCAAAACCATCCGATGTATATGATACGAAACAGCTAACAGAGGGAGGCAAAGATAAAAGTAGGCCTATACCAAGTTTTCCGCGTGGTACCATTACGGAGAATAAATATTTGATAAAGTCACGTAGATGCGCTTAAACCTATTCCATCTGTCCTTATAACTTTTCTGCTCTCATCAATTTCTCAGGAGAATAGGTACAACATATGTCCAAATTCCATATATGCTTTCTAAACTAATGAGTAAACTCATTAAGAACACCAACTGATATCAATAAACAGGAAAGAAAACAATACTTTATACTTCTATCATTTGGTACACATCTCTATGAAGCACAGCTTGTTTCTTTTCGAAATAGCTCCTTCGTGTCACAGCTGTGGTTAGTTTTGTTTTGTGTTAGGATGAAAGAGAGAAATGCAACATTTGCTTCGCGGTGAAGTTATATATATTATTAAGATGAGCGGTGATAAGCGAGGTTTAACAAAGAGTGCCTTTCGGATGCACAATTTAACGGGTAGTTGCAGTCCGTGTTGAGAATCGAACCAAAGCTATGTAAGACATGTTATGACAAATCCAAAAGGTGTGTTGTATCGGTGCAATACCAGTTTTTCGCGTTTTTCAAAATGTTCCAAAACCCAAAGAATAATCTTTAATTTCTGATATTTTAGTCGTCACAAATTACAATTTTATAATGTAGTCAATGTTTATAATTACTGGGCAGTTGGGCGTTTAAACTAATGACATCATAATAAAGTCAAAACCATAATTTTGAGTTGAATTGATTCTGAGTTTAATGTCCCGTTCAGCAGCGAGGCTATGTGAGACGTGGACCTACTGATTAACGTGGAATCCGAACCACATGAACTCCCACCGGGAATCAAGCCCAGGTTTCCCAGGTTTCCCAAAGGCAAGTACGCTAACCGTTAGCCAAAGGAGCTCCACCATAATTTTAGTGGGCGTTAAGAAATATCTCGCCAGTGCTTTTACAATAAATAAAATTTTATAAGTATTAAAGAATAGTGGTAAGAGATTTTATAATAACTCTTTTATTTATGAGATATGAGTATTTTGAAAAAAAAAACAACTAAAGAATAGATTGGCGGAACCACACAAGACTTTCTTATAAATACATACGCACCTTAATCACCTTTTATAATTGCCATGCTTACGTTCTCCATAAAAACAGAAATTCTCTTTTAGTGATACTTTACACAAGATCATGAAGTGGGTTCAAATTTAATTAAAGGCAAAATACAATACAATAATCCACAAATATTGCCTCAAGTGAGTTTAAAGATTTCTAAACACTAGTGCGAAACCGGGCTCTGCCGTTGCGATCGATTTACAGGTCTTGAGACGAAAGTAAGAAGGGACTTACGCACACAGTAAGTAAAAACAATTAATATGCCTGTAACTTTCCCCCAAATGGGTGTATCTTAAAACTAACCTCACCATTATTTTTCTAATTAAATTCTAGCCCGAAATTATGTATCATATTACCCTATTCCCATTTTGAAAACTTGACCTTAATTCAAAATGGTGGATTTCAAGATGGCTGCCATCAAAGTCATATCTACCATACGACTTCCCCCCAGGACTTATATGTATCCACATGGTTTTTCTTCACTTTTCTTCATTAACGCTCCGTTTACAAAGGGTAGTAAGGGACTTCTGTAGTAATCTCTAATAACCACATCACAGCTCTTAAAAGTTATTAAAAAAATAGAAAACATGCACCATGGCAAAAATTTGTCATCACAAGTGATGATGCATACATGCCTTCTATCAGCAAAAAAAAGTTTCATTGAAATTGGAGCCGGACATTTGAGTGATGTCCCTTGTGGGATGTGATTGAACGTGACGTCAGAGCACATCGCCCCCCCCTTCCCGGAATTCACGGGAATTAGGTGACCTGAGTGAGCACATGTGGTGCCTGCTCTCTCCAGCGACCTATCAAGGATCATTGCGTGTATGCCAAGACGTGTCGCCGTTTTTATCCATGCCAAAAGTCGACATACTGACAATTAGGTAGGTAGTCATGATGGTCTGGCTGATGTGTGCGTATATTTTAACTCGTACATTTTGTCTCGACTCGAATTTCGAGACGTCTCGACTCGAATTCGAGTCGAGTCGAGACACGAGTCGAGACAGAAACATATTTTCGAGTCGAGACACGAGTCGAGACAACATTTTCTCGAGACGAGTCGAGACAGGCTTAAATCTCGACTCGACTCGACTCGAATGCATCCCTAGAAAAGACACTCCCATAATGTGCCACTTCTATTCGCGATCGCAGGGATGACATCTTACGCTTATTTCACAACATTTAAGCACAGGTATGTCGAATTCGGGTGCCTGTCGAATTCAAGCGCGTTTACCTTATAGTTTAATTGTAGTTTACATGTGTGTCAATCGAAACAAATTTCCAGAGAGAAATATCAAAACTAACGTTTCGCGTGTTTAACTACATATTTCACAATCTATCGATATACCTATAATCAGGGATAAAAGTTCGGAGGGACCCCGTCCCCTCACCTTCAAAAAATATATACGGCTTCCTCCCAGTTGCTAAGAAATTACAATGGACAAAGATAGGCAGTGGGACGGCGTTGCGTCATGCCGCTATCTACCGTTCCCCTACCTTTTCAGATCCACTATTACCCCTGCCTATAACAATAGTTAGTGTGGAAAAGTTATCGTAAGTTGTACATAAGATGAACATTGGAGCACATAGTAATCATTTGGAAGAATCACTCGTGATAGCTGAAGACGGTTCACTTTGGTAAGTAATATTGTAGTCTATTTCCTTCCTCGTTTCCCACTGTTTCAGCTTACCTAGATTTAATAATTTGATTTGAGTAACTTGACATTGGTGTTCTACTTTTTTAAATAGCTCGTGAATATTTTTTTAGGAAAAGTATTCAAGGAAACTGAAACCCTTGGATTCGGAAGTCTTTGTTTGTTACGGGAGGTCGGGAATTCAAATCCCCATAAGCAGAGGCGTCGTTACCTTAGTGCAAGCGAGCTTGTGTACCGCATCCCCAGTTTTTTTTTTTTTTTTTTTTTTTACGGAAGTAATAAGCAACATTGAAGTAATAACTGAACAGAAGATCAAAAGCACAAATGTATGTTGTGGAGATACGAGCACAGTATAATAATCCATAGATACGCAATAATGCTCTCTCTTTAAACAATTTTATATATATATATATATATATATATATATATATATATATAATTAGGGAAATTTTGTCCTAAAAGGGAATTTTTACCATGCCTGAGGGAAATTTTAACTTGAGGACCAAGCATCACCACTTGTCAATTGCGAGGATGAATTGTCTGCCGTAGAGGATTTTTCGGTGGTTCAATAACACTAGCCTACAAAATTTCACCTTTTTTCTGTAACTGGCATGAAAACAGCTAATCTTTATGTTTTCGGGTCTGCTGATAACGAAAATGTCAATGAAAATGCAAGATTAGCTCTCGTTTTGAACTTATAATAACTTTATGTTATTGCCGATATAAGCTTATGTATGTATTTACCTTGTTGTTATCCCTCGGAGAAAGGTCACTGAAGACGCAACCGCCTTGCCTGGCGTTTGTAGGTTTTTTGCTGGCGTCCCTGATGAGTGTCCAGCAGTAATCGGCTAACATTAATGCACTTCACTTTCCTTGATATCTCATTTCCATGTCCGAAATTTGGTGGTGGAAGCGTTCCTCGTGCTCGTCGCTTACAGCGCCATAGTTGTCAGGAAATAAGTCCAAGTGGGAATCTAAGAAATGTGACTTTGAGGACATGTGCACCGCAATCTATCCTAGCAGTGCAGAAGATTTGCCCCAAGTTCCTTACAGTTTTCTGCTCTCTTATTTCCTAGAAAGTTTGTTGACATTTGAACAAAGACAGGTGGAACAGGAACAGGCAGTCCGTCTGCGTGAGACACTGTCACATGGCCGACAGTCGTTAGGATATGCCAAGGAAGACTTTTTCTTCTTGGAAATTGCATGTGTTAATGGAGTTGTCATATAAAAGTAACAATCATCCACATGGTTTGATGGTTCTCGCCAGATCATGGATATAGCAAAGCCCATGGATGATTTTTTACGATACAACCACGAATGAAGACTCGAGAACATACGTGAGAAACCCAGGGCTTCTCGTGTTCCCCGATTTTACAGCCAAAGTACGATCTGCACTATTCCCTAATATACTATGGCGTTATTGGTATCCTTTGCGGTTTCAATGTAGCCTGTCCGCAACTGTAGCAAAATTTGTCAACACTGTTTACGCATTTATGAGGCATAATGAATCACAGGAATTAGTGACCATACGCACTAACTACACTTCAGTAACACCTTTTTCCAGAACACAATTTGTAACAGACTGAAACTACGCTTAAACGAAACATGCTCTGCTCCTGCCTTCTTCCCCTTCCCCTCCCTCTAGTTGCTATGAGCCCGGGCTAAAAATAGTGACAAAATACACATAACTATTGTTACCTGTAAAAATCTTAATCACTCTGTCTACCATCAGCGAGATTTCGAAGCCTAATGGGAAAGGATTGACAATGAATGCTAATAGAATATAATACTTGTAATTAAATGCACCCCCTTTAACTTGGAAACGAGAGCTAATTCGAGTTTTTCATTGTCGTTTTCGTTAGCAATTCGTTAGCGTTTCGTTGGTCAATATAGTTAAAAAAAAAACATTTATTTCCTTCCAGTTACATTTTCACTGTTGGCTAGTGTAATAGTTCTTGGCAATCCTAAGTATTTCTTTCTACAGAATGTTAATTTCAAACTTTCTCAGAAATTAACTGTTTTTTTAACCGTTTCTTAACGATGTTTTCCATGTAATATTAGCCCAATGTAATGTATACGACTACCAAGTCATTGTCTGTTTTCCATTTTATTTAAAAATGGAGGAATATATTAGCTAAGTGCTACTTTATCCTAGTGATATATTTGCAAATGTGTGTGAACAGTCGTGAACAGTTAATGTGTTATTTAAATATTTGTGATTTTTTTTATAACTTATAATTATGATGTGAGTTCTCCTTTGTTTATTCTGTGTTCTTCTTTTGTGCTTGTTTGTATGTATCGGCCCTGGTGTAGCGTCCTTGCTCCATGTTGTGGTAGGTCATGGTGCAGTGCTTCCAGATTAATAAGCTTTTCGATTTCTTCTTTATTTGCGCGTAGCTCTTCTTCTGAGTATGTTTTGTCGTCGCATTCGCTGGGGAACGCCCCACGTCCGAGTCCAGCATTGAGCACAAAAACGATAATAGTGAAATGTTTGATGAATTGAGATATTTATATGAATTTTGGTGACTATCAAAAGGCAAATAAGTAATATAAACACCGAGACAAAATAATGCACCTTGAGAATTTGAAAGAATTGTTTTTGTATATTGATAGTTTGTTCTAAATTAAGTATTTTCTACACCGACTCACTAAACTACTATGTATAATATATCTTGATTCAAAAATGTGTGTTTTCTTTTAAGTTTTATGTTACTTGTACATTTTAATACAAAATTCAAATTGTTTGAGTCATCTAAGTTCCTTGAATGAAACTATTTACTAATAAAATCGATATGACGTTAATTACATTACCTCTATGCAAGAAAAAGTGTGGAGTAATCGTTTAAAAATAAAACAAAAAATATGTCCCCAGTTTAAGCATGAATCCAAGGGTGACTTCAACTTCCGCCTATTCAAGATTCGCCTAATAACATCAAGCAATGGAATTTACAGATGTTAACTCAAGAGAACGTGTAGGCGAACCTTGAATTCAATATTAGCCTTTCAAGATTTGCCTAATGCGAAATTTTGTTGGTAATACTGACAAGAAATGATAAAAGTTTGTAGGTTCTAAATTTTAATATATATACAGGTGCGGATCCAAGGGGGGCTATAGGAGCTATAGCCTCCCCTTTGACGCTCACATATACACTGGATAAAATGGACTTCAATCCTGCTTTACACTGGATAAAACAACAAACTATAGTTTAGCCCCTCCCTTGATCATATTCTGGATCCGTCACTGTACATATATTTAAAAATTACATACTACAACAGAATAGGCACAATTACAGTATATAACAAGATATTTTATTTTTGACATCGAGATATAAAAAGGTAGTATGAAGTATGAAGTGCGTGCAGTTAAAAAATGTATTACGGAAAACATAAAATAAAGTAACATAAATTCTACGAGAAAAAAATGAAATGAAATGTTTGAGTTTTACGTCCCACTCTTATGCCGGTTAGAGTAAAGGAGACGGTGATGATGAGTAATGAATGAAAATGGTGGAATGAAGAAAGCGGGAGGAAACGGGAGAACCTCGAGAAAACCCCCACACACGGAGTTTGTCTTGGCGGGGGCTGGGATGGAACCCGGAACCCCAAGTACCAGAGGTGAAACGCTCTACCACTGAGCCACCGCGGGCCCGAAAATTTGTACGAGAGTTTGCATAAATCTTAAAATAAATAAAGCACTAAAAATCAGTAGAAGTACAATTACGGTATACGAATATCCTTGACATCGGGTATTGACATTATAAATGTTAATTTTTAATTAAGTGCAAACTTTTTAATCCAGTATGTATGTGTCTGAAACCGGAAAAAATTATTAACATAATATAACTTACAGGACAGCTTCTTTCCATCAAGTATAGGCATATGGCTGCCGTACCGAATTTGGTCGCCTCCACGTACAGAAGAATCGTGTTTTCCTTGATTTCTTACCTTAGGTTCAATTCTACGGTTTTGGAAATTATAACAAAATACACTCTGTAAAGAAAAAATAGCGACACTCGCTCGGATATAGTTTTCACTCGTACATTAACCAATATGAATTTTTACATGAATTACTGATACTATCACAATGCATATTCTTAATGAGCAGTTCATTCTTAATAGTTGCGCCGCAGTTTCAGGTTTTTTATATGCATATAATGAATTTATATGCATATATTAGTAGCTATGTGTGTTTTCAGCAAAAACGGCTGTGGGAAGAATTATACATAAAAGTATGAAAAGTCAACAATAATAGCACAAAATTCTTAAGAGTAAGACATATTGTGTACGAACATTGAGAGGTACAATACATCAAACTAGATTTCGTATGTGGACCATGGCTATAGAACAGCGTTTCCCAACCTTTTTCAACTTCCGGCACACTACGGGTGTTACTTGGAATCTCGCGGCACACTTATAGATATTACTTGGATTCTCGCGGCACACTTATAGATATTATTATTTGTAAATATAAAACACAGTGGCATTTTTTCTGTGATTATTGATCTCCTTCTCAGAGAGGTTTTTCCCCGTGGCAAATCATTATGTTTATTTTTCATTCTATTTTAAAAATAGAAAACAATTGCAGTGAAATTTTGGACTCAGGGTTTTAAAAATACGCTTTCTTTTTAAAAACTATATCCAACCTTTTACTAAGAAGGAAGATCACTAAATAACGAACTAACAAACAAATCTCTTATACTTTTAAAACACAAATGTAGGTAATTTGTCGAAAGGATTGAATTATATTTTAAATTTTCAAGTTACGAAATAATCTGCAACAATAAAGAAGCAATAATGGTCATAACAATGATAACAAATACATTTTTTCAACATTAGAAATGTACAGAACAGTAACCCTGTATGAAACTTAAAATTGTAGATTCATAGTAGAGGTTCATAGTTATGTGAAATACAAATATACATTTTTCCCTAGGTTTGGCAATTTGATTGCTATAAAATTATTAATTTTGCTTCGATTTCTCGCGGCACACCAGCGGCCCATTCACGGCACACCAGTGTGCCGCGGCACACCGGTTGGGAAACGCTGCTATAGAACTTGCAGGGGAATCGTCGAGGCCTTTTGGTGACATGCCTATTGCAAAATGCAACCTTGATTTCATGGAATCACTCCCGGATTATTTGTTCCGTGAGTTCCATTCTATCCAAGATAGTTGTCTATTGAGTCTTCTGCTCATATCGACCCAAACTTTACAATTGGATTCATGTCAGGTGAGTTTGGAGGCCACATGAGTCTTTGAATAATCATATTCTTGCACCACGTATTAACGATTTTCGCGCGGTGACATGAAGTATTAACGTCCTGGAAAACGAAGTAGTCCATATCTTCTTCAGGAAAGTTATCTTTAGCTGTTTGAAGAATTTTACGTACCAGAATTTGAAGACATTTTTGTACATCAAATGACTCTTCACATATATCCATTGTTCTATATATAAAGGTTCGAAACTGCAAAAGCAATTCCTAATGTTTGATCCTGTATCATATGCTATTGCAGAAATCCGTCATTTCGGAGTTATAGGCTGCCGAAAACATGTAAAAATTAACTTTAAACTGAATGAACAAAAATCCATGTTTCAGAATCCTAAGGTACTCACGTAACAATTTTTGTAGAGAGAATTTCGCTACGGGCATATAATTTGAAGTATCCACCAACTACCAACTAACTCACACGTGTTTCCATCTTATGTATTATAATTAATGCACACTATTCATTCCTCTATGCCAGACGAAACTCCAGAAATATCAGCCTTGTAATCTTCCTTCCTCATATTCAATTATCCGATCCTGCCTCATATTCAATTTTTACAGTAGATTATGGGTTCCGCTCTCCTCTTGGGATATGCATTTTAAGCAAACTGACATGACCAAACATAGTTCGAGGTAAGTAATAACAAATTCCGAAATTCTTTACAAATGGTTCAGACGTATTCTTATGATTCGATCGATCACCCACAAGATTAGTTTCGTTTTTACATATGAGATTATATTATTTTTATTCAGTGGCGTATTTAGGGGGGATTCCGGGCTTAAGCCACCCGCCCGAAATCTTACTTACTATAGTAAAGTATATGAAATATCTTGCAGAATTTTCACATTTTCAGGCAAAGCCTACCCCCCGAAAGTTAGCAAAGCCCCCGAAACAAAATCGTAAATACGCCACTGTTTTATTTATTGTTCAATTGTTTCCCTTCATTGTGACATTGTCTCAAAATTTTCGGGCACACACACCGAATATCGCGGCATAGTAGTGTACCGCGGTACAACGGTTGAGAACCAGTGGTCTAGGGGTTTGAAAATTATTAATAGAGTGGATATGAGCTATGTACCTCTGGTTTAGCCACACGACTGTAGAGTTATAAGACAAGATCTTGGGAAGAGAATGGGAGACGTTACTTCTCAATGTAAAAATGTTGACCAGGCTTAGTACAATTCAGAATACACACTTGGTTAGCTATTTTCCCACGGAAATAAAAGCGTTTGTATATTTAAATAATTACGCCATTTATTTTCGAAATGCGTCTACGCACATTACTGCGCTAAACAATGAAAGAATACTGATGACAAAAGAAAAAATTGTCTTCGTACATGGTGTTCCTTTGTCAAAACGTTAGCACGTTAACAACACAGAGAACGTGTCTCAACTACCAATCACGTTTCCCATTCACAAGTGGTTCCAATTAAGCAACTTTGTATTAGATTCGTTTGTTCGCAGGATATGTACTGACTGTTATAAAGGAATATTGAAGAAACAAAGTTACGTACTGGTTGATACATTGGGATTTGCGTGGACAAATAATGCGCTAAAACTTAAAAAGCGTCTCCTCCATTTGACAGCATAATGGGAGCACTCGGTCGAAAACGTGTAAAAGCGTTTCACGCCAGCCATCTTGAGTGAGGTTTACCTGGGGTTTCCTAATTCACACCAGAAAAATGATGGGATTCTATCTAATATACAGCTCCCAGGCTGTTTCTTTCCCTCCCCAATCCTTCCTTCCTTCCCTTTCCTCGGATAATGTGATCGCCGAGTGACGTCATCTCCCATACTTGACGGGATAACATGGCCATAGATGCCGAAAGCCTAGAAATCTAATTCCTAATCCTTATCTTAGTGACGGGATAACATGGCCATAGATGCCGAAAGCCTAGAAATCTAATTCCTAATCATAATCTTAGTGACGGGATAACATGGCCATAGATGCCGAAAGCCTAGAAATCTAATTCCTAATCATAATCTTAGTGACGGGCTAACATGGCCTAGATGCCGAAAGCCTAGAAATCTAATTCCTAATCCTAATATTAGTGACGGGCTAACATGGCCTAGATGCCTAAAGCCTAGAAATCTAATTCCTAATCATAATCTTAGTGACGGGCTAACATGCCCTAGATGCCGAAAGCCTAGAAATCTAATTCCTAATCATAATCTTAGTGACGGGCTAACATGCCCTAGATGCCGAAAGCCTAGAAATCTAATTCCTAATTCTAATCTTAGTGACGGGCTAACATGGCCTAGATGCCGAAAGCCTAGAAATCTTATTCCTAATCATAATTCTTGACTCAGCATAAGATTACGAAGGGCGTTGGGAAAGTCATGTCTATGGTGGGCTAACAAGAAAACCAATGAGCTAAGAAAAAAAACGTTATTACTTTTCAATTTAATTAGCTTCTAGTTCTACACATCATCTCTATTTTGTTCCTAGTGACTCAATGCCTTCAACATAAAAACATCCTCCTTGGAGTGAAAGAACTGAATCACTGCATCCTTTACCTGCTTGTCGCTTGAAAATCGTTGGCCCCTGAGGTATTTTTTTTCAAATGACGAAACAGATAATAATTACTTGGGGCTAGGTCAGGACTGTAGGGTGGGTAGAAAAGTTGAGTCATTCCAAGTTCTGTGATAGCAGCCTGCGCAAGATGGGATGTGTGTGCAAACGCATTGTCATGAAGAAGAAAAATTCGACGATTTGCACTTCCGCGTCGATTATTCTGAACTTCTTGGGGTAAATCTTCAAGTGCTATTTTGTAAGTAGTTCCTAAGATGGTATGTCCCTTTGGTATAGCTTCAAGCAAATTAATTCCTTCTCTGTTAAAAAAAAATAAAAGTTACCATAACCTTACTAGCCGATTTCTTTGCCTTGCATTCTTTTGGAGTTGGTGACCTCTGATACTTCCACTGCATGGACTTTTGTTTAGATTCTGGGTCATATCAGTGAGCTCATGTTTCATCCCCTGTCACTACTTGTTGGTAGAAATAGTTATCTCCTTCGATAAAATCCAAATTTTCTTGACGCATTTGCACTCGAGTTTGCTTCTGAATAACGTTCAAACTGTGAGGAACCCATCTGGAAGAGACCTTTGTGAGCAGAAGGTGTTGGTGTAGAATATCCCAAACTCTATGAATATCAATCCTTACTTCCTCCGCTATTTCTCTAATTTTTTTTTTCGTCGATCGGACATTATCAATTTTTGTACAATTTCCACGGCTTCAGATGAAGTTGCTGCTTTTGGTCGGCCACTCCTAGGCTTATCATCGACTTTTGTTTTACCACACTTAAATGAGTTTATCCATCGTGTTACCTGTCAATGCGACAGTGCATCATCACTATACACTTGTGGAGGCTCTGCTGACCCGGCCACTTGAACATTTTCCCTTGAAATCTTGTCTACCTTCTGAAATATGCTTGTTCTTTATGGCCAGGTTGCTTTCATTCACCTAAAAAGAAAAAAGAAAATAGAGGTAATTAGAGATGACTTTCGCAACACCCCTCGTATTTATCTGTCCGTCTGTCTGTGTATCTATTTGTCTGTGTGTTCAACAATTTCAATGAAAAATATGTTAGTTTAACGTCCCACGTTATACCCTTTATGCTAAGGGAGACGATGAATAAGGCCAGTGAATGATAATGGAAGAATTGGTGGAATGAGAAAGTAGAAGGAAACGGGAGTGTCCTGAGAAAATCCACGGACATGATGTTGTCCATTACAAACTTATTTGGCTTAGGATCGAACCAGAGATCTGTAACGGATGAACGATACACATATAATCTTTAAATAGCCCCCACTACCCACAGTCCTGCGAGAACGGACGTCACCCCACTTCCCCCATTTAGAATATAAGAATTTTAAAAGGAGAGAGAAAGGAGAATTCCACTCCTGGGTCAAACGTGGTATTAACTCCGCTGTCTCTGGTTACTGAAGTCGATGGAGTCAAACTCTGATTGGAATTACCAAAAGATCTAGGCTGAGGTGTAGCTTTCGGACAACCAAGGTCGCTTTCCACTCACCCCATTCCTAGAAGTATATGCAGAAGCGAGAGAAGTCTGGGCACACAAAAGTTCATCAGCTCGGATCATAGGAACCACTAACTTCCGAGCTTTTATATTATATAAGTTACTCGCAATGTCTATTATGGCATCGTATTTTGTATGAAAGTCATTTCCAAGCAGAAGATCAAACTCATTAGAGTCCACGATGAAGAAAATTTCACTAAATTGGTGTCTTCCAATTTTAAAATATAGTCTTACTCTCATATCCACTGTAACTTGTACATTTCCTAAGCCGATAGTCTGAACGTTCACCTTTTCTGCCTTTATTTTACACCTTTTTCTAAGTTCATCATAAAGATGTCGAGCCAAATAAGAGTTCGTACTCCCAGTATCAATTAAGCACTTAAAACGCATACCCGTAATGTAAACAGGAATCGCTAACATTTTTTTCAAATTACTATCATTTTGTTTTACGTCTAAGTTATTTTGAGTTAAGTGCTGGGATTCTAAATTATGGTTATGAGAAAATTCCGCCTTATCAAAATTTTTATAGTTAGATGGTAAAGAATACATAGCTGGAGAAACTAAATTTTTATGCAAATTTATTGGTTCACGAGATTGCAACACTACTTGCTGTTTTGTGTTCTTCGCTCCGATAAAGGAAGATGATTTACGGGGTGGTACCAAGTCCCGTACGCTACTACCTTGATTACGTAATATATAATAATCTTTCCTATACCTATGCAAAGCATCATAGTGTTCTGCAGCTAAATACAATTGATTTAAATCGATAGGCATACCTCTCTCAGCTAGAAATTGATGGGCAGAAGGCGTTACCATATTAGTGATTAAACTACAAATGGTGGCTTCATCAAAGGACATATCAAGTACGTGAATAATCGATAATTTATTATCTACGAACTCATATAATGAATGATCCTCCCGCATGGGAACGTAGAAAAATAATCGCATGAATTGTGTTCTACCAATAGTGGAAATAAATCGTACCACTAAATGTCTACAATGTCTAGTTTGCCAAGGGGAAGCGTCCCCAATGAACGATTGTATCACTTCTTGCATTTCTCCTTTTGTACGAGAAAGACAAGCTACCAACACAAGATCTAAAGGCAAACCCTTACCTCTGACAATACTATCAAGTTTTAATAAAAACTGAAATGTAGACTCAGTATTGGTACCATCTATTATAGGTAGACTATTAATATCATGCAACAAAGATTTATAAATTCCTTCCGAAGCAAATTTCTCAAAATTTAAATTTAATGAAGCTGCCATATTAAATGGTCGATCTCTATATTTATTTTGCAAGCTCTGACTCCCTCCTGCTCTTAAATTAGGCGAGGAATTCGCAAACCGTGTACTGTGTCCCACATTACTTTGTGGATTCACGTTATAATTTTGATCCTGAAATGGTCTACTTTGACCACCTAGTAAAGGTTCATGAGGATTCACTTGAATATGAGCTGAAGGCCTTAAATGATCAAACATAGGATTACTAAATTCATAAGAATATCCAAGAAATTCATCCCCACTAGAACTTGAAGAATCCGAAAATCTATACTTTACATGCGTCTCCTTTGACTGTGCCATCCTTACAAGCACACCACAAAATATTGAGCTCAGAGAAACCAAAAGAATAATTACTACTATTTTCGCAACCTTATCAATAATTATTTGCTTATTACACAATGACCTACTAAACCATAAATTTTGTATCCGACCCCGGCAACACTGTATTAAGTATTTTACGTTAACATTCATATACAACATTTATATTAACTCAACAAGAAAGACATAGTATAATGAAAATATGTTATTTAATTTAGAGGTTAATTTCACCAAAGAAATACACATAAATTTTAGAATATAAAGGGGAACACTTTTGGCTGGACCTCCCCGAACCGGACCTCGAAGCCAGCATAAATTTTGCCTTTCCAGGGCAGTGTATAAAATTTATTTTTATTTAAAAATTATATATGTAACGGATGAACGATACACATATAATCTTTAAATAGCCCCCACTACCCACAGTCCTGCGAGAACGGACGTCACCCCACTTCCCCCTTTAGAATATAAGAATTTTAAAAGGAGAGAGAAAGGAGAATTCCACTCCCCCACGGCTGAGAATAATGACGACGTGAAGAGTGAGGTTCAATACTGGAAAAGGCTTATACTGTATGCAAAAGTATTACTATTAAGATAATCAGGAGAATTTCTACTGATACTTGTAAATGTAAAAAGTTTTCTAACAAAATGGAAAATTTTATTATAACAAATCCGAAACGTGATATATAAATATAAATATAGAAAACATTTAACAAATTTAACAAGCAATAATAGCATTGATCGAAATCTCCGTTAGCAAGCAACATTAATTTTCCAAAAGTATTTTTTTTTTCAAGTGACAAAAGTTTCTGAAGTAAATTCTATAACCAATCGTAAATCCAAATATAGAATATAGAAATCTATACAGTAATATCAAAAACGTATGGAACTCGAAGTTACTGCAAAGTGGCTTTCTTTGGAATGAAAATGTGGGAGGAAAAGATTCCTTATATATGGGTCAAAATACATGAGTTACGAGCAACAGCTCATCTGTAACTCTATAGATTCCTCTTTTTTTTATCTTTCCTTTTGAAAGCGGACTTAAGACATAAATCATTCATTTAAAGTCTCTATTAGCCTGAATATTTCCGTAATAGCAATATATTCAATTTCCTGACTAGCGACTTTTAACTAGTTTTTTCAAGGAAAACAAGATTCAACATGTTTTTAACAAAAGGCATAACTTTGCCTACACAAAACCATGTACATTAACTGATCGAATAACTATTTTACTTTTTTTTTCTTCTCTTTCGCAATATTTTAGAAATAAATACTTCCAAATATACTGAATAATAATGATATCTTCTGAATAACAACCATAGTCAGGAACTGTTATAGATTTCAAAAAGAAGTTAACAAAATTATACGATTATACGGAAAGAATATTAATTTAATGACCCATTACTTATTCGAAGGACCTAACACTCTTACCTCATTTTATACACTGCGAAGCGCTTGTTTTAGAACAAGAACCTCGGCTGCAACGTGACGTCATCCCGAACGCCACGACTCGCGCAAACCAACCGAAGGTTATGCAGTGCTTCCAACTCCAAGAGAAATAACCAACTCAACAGTAAACTGGAGTTTCATCTCACAAAATTTTCCTTTTACAAATTTCATTTTATTATGAAACTTGGGTAGGTTACAGATCGCACCCATCAGAGGTAAGCGCAATAATTTTAACCAAACTTGACATGTATCTTCCTCCGACTTTAGTAAATAACTCTTTATTTGCGGGTTTTAATCTGCCAGGAATTGTGGGTAAAATGGATAAAATGACACTACGTTGCAAGTTTCTATATAATGCATATTGTGATAACACCATGAGTGGCTCAGTGGTCAGTTCACCGTGAGTTCTCATGGTGTGTGGAGGTGTTTTTGAGCGCTCCGTGAAAGCATATACTGCGTTTCCTTTGTTTTTTTCTTTTTTTTTTGTCCTGTGCTTAGGACTGTAAAGTGGTGTTAATTACTGGAAATTGTGTCAAGTAGTGCTAAGCTATGAATACCATTCGACAAAATACGTTAAAATTTGAGTTTGACAAGAATTTCAGACAATTACGACCGTCACCGGCTGAAATACACATATGGTTAAGTGAATTTTTTTCCGATCTGATGAACAAAGTGATTGCAATTCAATTACACAACGAAGATTTCTGTGTATATGTTAAACTGGATACAGCTCTGAATTTTGAACAAGCTTTACGTACTTTGCCAGACTCTGTTCCCTTCCGTCATTCGACTGGTATTTCCTCTGTGGTGAATATATTGGATGCTACTACTAACTATACTAAAGTCCGTATTTTTGAATTACCGTGTGAACTTAGTGATGATGTAGTACGTGATGCCTTGCGTGAATATGGTGAAATTAAACAAATAGTACATGAAAAGTGGGGCACTCACTTAAAATACCCTGTGTTGAATGGTGTTCGCGCAGTTTATATAGAATTGGGGAAACATATACCCTCTAAACTCCACTTCATGGGTTATAAGGCTTCAATTGTGTATCCTGGACAGCTTCATACTTGTTTCCGCTGTTTGAGTACGGATCATCTTGTTTCCCAATGCAAGGTACCACCTCGTCAGTTACCTCGTCCTCAGCCCAAACAGGGCGACCTTCGTATGACAGCTTTATCCACTGGTAATCTCCCGAAAACACCGCATTACTCGTTAAACTCACTGTCTCCTTCTTTACGGCCCAGTGTTTCCACGAGTGTTCGTGATGTGTCTCGAGCTCCCCCTCCTTTGGTGCATGATCCTACAGAATTTCCTACTTTATGTCAGGATGTCATAACAGAACCTGAACCAAGTACTACGGCTTTACAAGATTGTGTTGACCCGATTCAGTGCCCCTCGACCAACTCAGTGCTACAAACTGCCCCGCCCAATCTGGCAACGTCGCAGAATGATGTCCCATACTCTACCTCTCATGTTCAGCTTACTAAGAAATCAGCCACAACTCTTGAAAATGCATCTGAATCTACTTTGCCCTTTACTAGTGCTCATGGAAATCAACTACGGCGATCGTTACGTAAAAAACGAAAAGTGCTCTCAAATAAAACAGACAGTGTTAGCCAAGCAATCCAAGATAGTGTGAGTGACCCAGAAACACATAGCGGCGGTGGTGACCTTGACTCTGACATGGTTTGTAACAACTTCTCTGCCACACGCGAGTCTCGTGAGCAGAGTGGTGAAACAGAGACTACTGCTTCGTAAGTTCTTGTGTATAGCTTCTCGTCAACACCGTTCACGTGCCTTCTGGTTCTTATGCCATATATTTTATTTTCTGCTTTCCCTGCAGTACAGTTCTCACGTGATGTTTACCGGATTGTTTCTATTTATGTTTTTATTTTTCTTTCTTTTCAAACTTCAGGAAGAGTGGTGGAGATTGTGTTTCAGTTGGATGCAATATTTCTCCCCTCCCCCCTCTGTAGTGAGGTGTATTTTTGCACAACTTATCCAGTTTTTGGTGTTCTTTTTTCAGATTGCTTTCTTATTTTATGTATTTATTAACTTGATGGCAGGTTCTCCGTCTCCTACTAGACCTAACGTGCGCCGTCTATGTACAATTAATATTGCTGGCATTCACCATCCAGCGAAACAAAATAGTTTAAAAACTTTTGTTATGCAAAGTGGTTACGACATCATTCTTCTGCAAGAGGTCCGCTTTGAATGTTTTGACTTTCTGCCAATGTACAATGCAATTGTAAATATCGGATCCAACAATCGGGGTACTGCTACTGCTATCTTAATCAAAAAGGGTATTGTCGTAGAGCGCATTAAGCGACTTCCCTCTGGCCGTGGTATCAGTTTATTTTGTGATGGATTTAATATTGTGAACGTTTATGGTATTTCTGGAACAGTTAACAGGCGTTCTCGTGATCATTTTTATAACGAGTAAATTGTGCAAATTTTACCAGATAATTGTGATCCTATTATTATGGCTGGTGACTTTAATGTACTGGAACGAAAAATAGATAACACTGGCATCTTCCATCCGAGTGTCACTTTTACCCGCCTTATCCAACAGTTGCGGCTCCGGGATGTGTGGTGGAATCATTGGACGGTGCCTAAATTTACTTTTAAGAATAGTCATATGATGTCCAGGCTAGATAGGTGGTACATAACGTCTTCTCACTGTTCAAATATCATTGAAACAGACATATGTCCAGTTTCATTTAGCGACCATGTAGCCGTTTATTGTGTTCTTAAAATTCCGACAGGTGTCTCGCATACGCATGGTAGAAGTTACTGGAAATTAAATGCTCAACTTCTCCATCCAGCTACCATTAGGAATGATTTTCGTCAACGCTGGCAATTTTGGGTACGTCAACGACGTTACTTTTCAACTATTTCTGAATGGTGGACTTCTTACGTTAAACCCCACATAAAACGTTTTTTCCAATGGTACGGAAAAGAAATTAAGCGCGAGACTCATCAGACATTAGAATATTACTACGCTGTATTAAACGATCTCTGGTCTCAACCCAGCAGCCCTCAAAATCTCAGTCATATTCATAGGGTTAAAGCGCAGATTACACGCATACAACTTCGGGCTCTTGAACAATATCAGACGGCTTCCACATCTGCCTCATTTTGTAAATCTGAACGCATCTCCTTTTACCACTATATTCAATCGCAGAAGCGACGTCAACAGAACTACATTGAAGCTATTACGGTGGATGGTGCTGGCGAAGTTACGGATCTTAATGATCTTAAGACTCATGTGTATGAACATTTTTCTTCCTTATATCGTACTGGTTTAATCAATGCTACTGTACTAGAGACATATTTCCCGGAGACAATGCCCCAACTGTCTCCTGATGTACACCAACAATTAATGGCGGACATTACTCCGACGGAAGTCCGAGAAGCATTGAGTACATGTAAAGACCGCAAGAGTCCCGGTCCAGATGGACTAATTTATGAATTATATGTCTCCTATTGGGATATTGTTGGAGCGGAGTTATGCCACCTTTTTAATGAGCTCTTAAGGCATCACAATTTCATTGATAATCAAGGTGTCATTGTTCTCATACCTAAAACGAACTGTCCGGTGACCATACAGAACTACCGTCCAATAACGTTACTCAATACTGACATGAAACTTTTCTCTAAAGTTTTAGCACGACGCTTGAAACTTGTTTGTCACGGGATTATTAGTGATTTCCAGGCAGCAATTCATCCCACCAAGAATGTGTTTTCTGCTCTTAGCAAGATTCGTGACATCTCTGAATATTTTAAATTTAAGCGCATACCTGCATCAGGCACGTAGGCAGGATTTCGTAATAGGGGGGGTCCGTGACGAAATACTGTGGACACACCAGGGGCTCGATCATTCTATACTACTTTACTTGCAAAATATATTGTTCCGTTTAGCCAAGATTTCGTAATGGGGGGGAGGGGCATGACATGAAATACTGTGGTTACACAGTAGGGGCTCGATCAATCCAAATATTTTACTGACAACATACCCATATTGATTTGTTAAGACAATAAAATGAGGATATGTTAGTAAGTATTTTAATAACAAACTTTTTAAGAAATTTCGAGTAAAAAAACATAAAGAATTATTGAAAAAGATATATTCTTCCCAGGTCATTCGAACTCAGTTCTTCATTGCTTTCTTCTTCTTTTTCTTAACTTCCTTTAATGCAGTCAAGGATAGAAACGAGATCTCTTTCGACAGTACAGATATCTTATAAAATGGATTAGTGTTGCCGCGAAATTGAAAATTTCCTTAACGAGTGTAACTAGAATCTATGTTACCAGGTTCATATTATTGGTGATTGTGGACATTTACTAAGTTCTACCTGAAAGTCTGTCTGATCGAACCGGTTTATCAATCATTTGTAGTCCACAGAATTAGCATGGAGCTAGATGGAATTCCGAATGCTCCGTTACAATAATATCCATTTTCAACTTGACCCCCCTCCCGTTTCCTCCACACAAAACTCCTCAGAAGAAGAGTAACCAAACGCTTACTGTAGCTCTATATTTTTAACGCTGATTCTTCTTTTTCTCATTTTCTTTTATCCTTCCTTATTTTTTCATTTCTGGTTCCGAAGGGGGGGGTCCGGACCCCCCGGACCCACCCCTTGGCTACGTGCCTGCCTGCATGTTTATTATCAGTGGACTTCCAAAATGCTTTTGACTTTTTATCCCATGACTATCTCTACACTGTTCTACGAGCCTACAAGTTTCCTGATTCATTCATTCAAGCCCTTGGAGTAAGACAAGGATGTGCTTTATCTGTATATTTATTTAGTTTGGCGCTTGAACCTCTGTTCTACCATCTAATGTCGATCCCCTCATCAGTGAATCATGATTTTCAAGATATCAATGTTCAAGTTATCATGATGTGACACTCCTTTTCACTACGAATGAACAGTTTGCGCATATTGAACAGTGTATACAGACTTTCGTGCAGGTGAGTGGTGAAAAAATCAATGTGAATAAATCGACGTTATTGTTATATAATGCTTCCATGGTCACGTCACCCTTTTCTATTGACCACCAGTATCTGATAAATGACCACGTCAAAATACTTGGTATTACCTTTACAGTTCGAACTGACGTGATGACAGACATAATTTGAGGCCCTATTCTTCAGAACTTACGCCTACTTAGTGCAGACAATAAAGGTCGGAGCTTGAATTTGATCCAACGCACCTGGTTTGTTAATACTTACATTCTTTCTAAAGTGTGGTATGCAGCTCAGATCTTTCCTCTGCCTGAGTGTTACGCAAGGAAGATTGACTCTCTCATAGGATGGTTTCTGTGGAGTGGATTTTATTTTCGACTCCCACGAAATGTTACCTATTGCTCATATTTTACAGGCGGATTACAAGTTACTAATGTGAGACAAAAATGCAAAGCTCTTTATATGCGTAATGGATTGAAGTTATTTCTTGATTCTGACTCACACACATCGCAATGGATATCGTGCTGGACGGTTTCATTAACTGAAAATAATCCGCCATACATTCGCTTTTTTCCTCATTGCCCTGCATATGTGCGGGAACTCATTTCCGCATGGGCATATGTTCCACCGTTACCCGAGGCTTGCACCATGTCCACTAAAATGTTGTATGGTACTTTACTCACCAGTGTTATGTGTCATTCTGTACCCCGAATTTGTCATAAGTTTCCCACCTATGACTGGCATGTGATCTGGCGAAATGTGCACACCAAAATGTTATCTTCGGACATTCGTAGTGTTTGGTTGTCTTTTATTCATGATTTACACCCTACCAATGAACGACTTCATACTATTCATCCTTCTGAATGTCCTACTTGTGTGCACTGCGGTCGACTGGATACTCTTTTACATCGTGTGTCTGAGTGCACTGATACGACTCGCATCTGGAACTCTTTATGTGGATTACTTGCAGTGATC
Organism: Thermobia domestica; assembly: GCF_964235325.1. Lineage (NCBI taxonomy): Eukaryota > Metazoa > Arthropoda > Insecta > Zygentoma > Lepismatidae > Thermobia > Thermobia domestica. Next base: position 8,515,447 of record NC_137460.1, read on the forward strand.
TGTCGTAAACCAGCTAACTATTTTGACCGCCGTATACTTGCCTTTCCGGACTACGTGTGGTACCCCAATACAAAACTCAATGCCGTTAATTGGCTTATCGGGCATACTATCTATTATACTATGTCCTATACGCCGAAGTGTACAGTGGAGGAATATTATTTATACTTAAAATATGCTCATCAGACTTTTCTTATGATCAATCTGCGTGAAACATCTGAGTTTGCTAATTTCCTCAAAGTGATCTTGTAAGTTTCCATAGTATACTGGTCTCATGTAAGGTAACATCAGTGTTAGCAATGTACTAGTTATTACAGTTCAATAAATATATTAAAAAAAAGTGGGTAGAAAAAAAGTGGTAGAGCGTTCACCTCTGGTGCTTGGGGTCCCGTGTTCGATCCCAGCCCCCGCCAAGTGATCTTTGTGGTGGACAAACACCGTGTGTGTGGGTTTCCTCGGGATTTTCCCACTTTCTTCAGTCCACCATTTCATTCATTACTCATCATCACCGTCTCCTTTAGCCTTACCGGCATAAGCGTAGGACGTAAAACTCAAAGATTTCATTTCATTTTCAGCACCATGACTTGGATTTCTAAAACCTTAAGTTTGAAATTGTCATGCATTTATTTTCTGAGAGATGGCAAACTATTACCTAAAAGCCATAGACGTCTTTTGGGCTGTAGGAGTGCGGATAAGCAAACACGTTCTTGAAATATGTATCGATACTTAATAATGTACTTACGAAAAATGTGAAATCTTTTATATATGGGAAAGCTTTCTCCCTTCAAAAACAAATGCAGAAATTATGCTTCTGTTAAAACTACGTAATGTTCAGTACTAGAGCACTTGACTCTAGGTATCTTGAAACTAGCTTAGTAAATAGCGCTGGCATCTATGACAAAAATCATTCTACTGTTTCTCAAGTATTGCTCACACTTCAAAAATATTTGTACACTCAGTGTGGAAACAAGATTAGTTTTATCAGAAACACCAGTAATGATTTCAGGAAGTGGGTTGGGGCCGGTGCACACCTATTAACCTTGGGTGCACACCCTATTTTTTTTGAAGGGGTTCAATATTACAAGACATTGTGTCTATGAAGTATTAAACTAGTATCACTCTACGCCAGAAAAAAAAAACTACAGATATTACCAAATATTGCCAATTATATTGTCAGCAAAAATGATGGAACTACCAAGATTGTTTTGTAAAGAAACAAAGAGTACAAATGAAGTGTAAGATTAGGAATTAGATTTCTAGGCTTTCAGCGTCTATATCACCATGTTAGCCCGACAAGTATGAGGGGTGAGGTCCCTTGGCGAATACACTATCCGAGGACAGGTAAGGAAGGAAGCGGTCTGGGGGCTGTATGTTAGGTACCATCCCGGCATTTGCCTGGTGTGAGTGAGGAAAACCCAGAAAAACCTCAGCCAAGAGAGTTTGCCTGAAAAAGTTTTCACAGCCGCACCGAAGGCGAGAGCGTTAGTAACTACGCCACGTGGGACCATTGAAGTGTAAGATCAAAATCTTTAGGTTACATTAATAATATCTCTGCTAAACAAATATAGTTTTGTTTAGAAAGTGTGCAAATATATACAAAGTTACCAAGTTTTGGGGGAGGAGAGGTCCAGAACCTATGGATCCCCCACGTGAATGAGCCCCTGGCACGGGGCGATATTGTCCCTAGGTCAGGGCGCAAAATTTCAAAGTCAGACGCACTCGCCAATCCAAGAATGATGGTCACCAGCATCTCTCACTACAAATTATAGGACCCCCCCCTCCTCCAAGGTCTTTGATTTGACAAAGCAAGAGAATAAAATTTCACAATCAGACCTGAATTAGATTCAGGATAATCAATTTTGAATTGGACAATTCATATACATGTTAAAAATATCTTCACGTTTGTTGTGAAGACTGATAACTGGCACGGATAACTGACACAAGACTTCAGTTTGTGTAAATCTCTGTCTCTCTCTCTGCACTGAAGTACCAGTTGTCGATTGCAGTTTTCGGATCGAAGTCCTTAAGTGAAGGGCCACTGATGGAAATTGTCAGCAAATCATCGAGTGTGTCAGTCTTCAGTGAATTCTTGTAGGCAGTCTTAACTCTGTTGAGACTCCTGAAGCCTCTCTCATATGAAGCAGTAGTCGCAGGTAAAACTCCACAAAATATGACAATTGGAAGCAAATTTGGAAACCTCGAAATCAAATTTTCACTGTAAAGCTTTTTCAGTGTCTGCTTCAACATCAACATATATATATATATATATATATATATATATATATATATATATATATATATATATATATATATATATATATATATATATATATATATATATAACAAAAGTTTATATTCTGCCCACTCTGCTAAAACAAGGTCCACTTTCTAACTGTATAAATTTGGTTCCAAGTTGCAAAACAGTTTTATTTCTTCCACACCAAATATTAAGGATTTTTCCTTTACGAGGCCAACCTAAAGTGTCAAATATATGTAGAGACAGAACTACATCTGATGATACAGCTTGCAACTGTTCTGTTATGTACATTTTTGCATTCTTTGAGTTTAGGCAGAAACCATCCCTACTAAACACTGGTCGCCATCTCTAAATTTCTAGTCGCCAATGGCGACCGGAAATTTTGCGCCCTGCCTTAGGCCATATATCCGAGTGTGCTCAAAGTGGATCCCCAGTATTTTCACAGTGCTTATATCTCACATTTATGGAAACTTTCCTCTGGAGCGGCCGCCAAGTGAACTTTGTGGTGGACAAACACCGTGTGCGTGGGTTTTCTCGGGGTTCTCCCGTTTCCTCCCACTTTCTTCATTCCATCATTTCATTCATCACTCATCATCACCGTCTCCTTTAGCCTAACCGGCATAACCGTGGGACGTAAAACTTAAAGATTTCATTTCATTTTCCTCTGGAGCGGATGGAAATATTTTCCACCAATCTGTAGGATGATAAACAAACTGGCCTTCAGATATCGTTGCAGAGGAGAGGAAAGAGACAGACTAAGGCTGAAATGGCATATTCTCTTTTCAAAACGGTTGAGTTGGCCCCGCGTAACGTAGTTGATAATGCTCTTCTCTGTGATGCGAGCGGCCCCAGGTTCGATTCCCGGTGGGGCACTCGGTCGAATATATGTAACAGCTTTCATAGGCCAGCCACCGTGAATGAGGTATCTCATGGGTTTTTCACATTCACACCAGACAAATGCCGGGATAGTATTTAACATAATGGTTCCAGACCGCTTGATTCCTTACACATTCCTTTTTTCCTCTCTAATTTCCTGGGAAGCAGGGGGCGGATAGGCCCACCTAGATACCGGGAAAATCCCGGTAGTCACCCGCCAATATTAAATCAATGAGGTTTACTGGTGGAATCATACTGTACTTAATTTCCATGCTCCATTTGGTATGACAACTTCCGACAGAATTAATAATTGACCATTGACCATTACATTTCTTTCTGAATGCCAAGGGCCCTTGAAATGTATTCTAGTGCTCAGCAATCTTGAAGTATTTCATGAATGTTATAATTTCAGGATGTATGAAAAGAAAAAGTAATTGAGAAAAACTTATTTCAGTAGGTAACGTTTATATACTGCATAAAATATGTCAAACCTAAATAGATAGTCACATCTGAAACTGATCGATACATTTTTTTTTAAGCATAACACTTTTAAAGACTTAAAATTGCGCTTCGTACTGCATAAGATCAAGGGCGTAGCCATAGGAGTTAGGTGGGTTATGTCTCTCCCTCACGCCGAAGTTCCTGTAACGATAAGAAAAACACATAGAGAGAAAGGGAAGAACGTAGGAAAGAGAAAAGAGAACTCTAGGAAATTAGAGAATAACGATTTATGTTAGATGTAAATATTCTTCGATACTTTAGCATCCCGCCATTCGACTCATCCGACAGAAGGCAGTGGCAAATCACTGTCGGTTTGCACCTTGCCTGGGGGAACCGCAAGGTCAAAAACCAGTCCCCCAGATGAAAATTTATCATCATCATCGCTTTAAGATCAATTGAATAAACGAAACATTTATGGGACAATAAATAACTATTTTCGCAGTAGTTCAGGAGCGGCTGAAACTAAAATTTTATTCAGGCAGGATATTCTGGCGCCCATCATAAAAATACCAGGCCTCCGACTGTTACTTTCACAGCATTATACTAGAGAACTTTGCAGTACAATTGTCTGAAACATTGGAGTTGTGTTGTAATTTTATTCAATCCGGAAAGTGTATGATCGAACGCCGAGGAAAAATTTTGATGTAAAAAAAAAAAAAAAAAAGAAAAAAAAAACACGTACTGGTTTCCTTGCCCTCATAGTAATTTAAATGTTTATGATTTTAGTACAGTTTTGTAAAACAATGCAAACGTTGCAAACATCGCTAAACCCTAGATTAAAAAGTATTTTGTCCCAAGAATACTTGAAAACATTTATGCTTATGGCCAGTGGCGTATTTAGGGGGAAAGCTTCCGGGCTTAAGCCCCCCGAAATCTTACTTACTTTTATAGTAAAGTATATGAAACTAGCAGCGTTCACCCCGCTTCGCTGCGGTCACCCCGGAACGCAATAAACTTTGTTACTTAGATAATTTTTACTTTTTCGCTTTCAAGTGATATGATAAAAACCATAGAAGATTGCAGTAAATCTTAACATTATATCGCCTGTCATTTATGTTAACCCGCCCCGCTTCGCTGCGGTCATCCCGGTGCTGGCATATTGTAAAAGTGTCTGTAAAAATAAGCAAATCAATTTAAAAATTTTAAACAGAAGATTCAAGCTATTTTCCGCTGTATATCGCCTGTCATTTATGTTAACCCGCCGAGTGACACGGTCATGCGGGTTGCATATAAATACGTTTATTTTTACCTATGATGAACTAATAACAAAGGATTTGTACGTTATGGACACTTGAATGGTCAATTATCTCAAGACACTGGTAATTAAAAATTAAAGTGATATGATAAAAACCATCTAGGGTCCAAATCCTAATAACCCCCCAAAAATGAAAGAAATTGGTTCAGCCGTATTAGCGTGATGAGCGGACAAAGGATTTTGTACGTTCTCTTTTATATATATAGATATCTTGCAGAATTTTCACATTTTCAGGCAAAGCCCCCCCCCCGAAAGTTAGCAAAGCCCCCCCGAAACAAAATCGTAAATACGCCACTGCTTATGGCAGTACTATTATGCTTGTATTGTACAGTACATTGTTCTCAGTCATTAACAAAATCTTCCGAGTTGTTGTATTATTTTCAAATTGAAAAATTGTAATAAAGAAGCGTTTTAAGCTGAAATTTGTTTCTTAAACATGAACACAAGTTAAGAGCCGCGTAGCTCCATGGTAAAGCGTTCGAATCTGGTGCGTGGAGTCCTTGGTTATATCCCCGTTCACACCAAGTGAACTTTTTGGTGGACAAACACCGTGTGCATGGTTTTTTTGGGGGGGGAGGGTTCTCACGTTTCCTCCCACTTCCTTCATTCCACCATTTCATTCATTTCTCATCATCACAGTCTCCTTTAGTCTATAGGGCATAATCCTGGGGCGTGAAATGATAATTTTTATGAACACAAGTTGGAGCTTGAAAGCCGTTCATAAAGTATTAATCTTCTTATGAATGAGTTGTGGGGAATCGGAGCTTTTCCTCCCTGTAGCACAGTGCCCAGGTTGTAGTACCTATCCGCCCCTGCCGGGAAGTGTGATCGCCTAGCGACGTCATCTCTCATACATGACTGGTTAACATGGCCATAGCTGTCGAAAGCCCACAAATCTAATCCCTAATCTACCTATCTATATATGAAAATTCTAGGTTAAATGTTTGTGGTCAAGAAAAGTTTATATGTTTGTCTCCAATGCATTCGACCATGAGATCTCGAAAACTACAAGTACTAGAAATGTACCGTTTTCGCAGGTCGATTCCAAATTTTGTATAGATTTGCCAGTTCTCATTCAAATTTTCAAAAAAAAAAAAAAAAAAACTTATTTTTCTATTCCCATTTTAGGCGTCGTCGTGACCCTATTAGTTTAATATTGCCACTAGGACCTTAAAGATGATAACTTTGTGAAAGGCAACCATTAGAGGAAATACGTTTAGCGAGTTGATGGACGTTTCAGGCGTTTTGCTTTAATCTGAATGATAAAACCTATTGCAATCTGACAACTTTGGAGGCTTGTGGTGTGGACCCACAGTGAGACGTAGATACTCGAATATGGAATTATAAGAAAAGAAATTGTATTTGGTATCATGCATTACTTACCCAAGTTTACCACAAACTCCCCCTACCATTCTATACATTAAATACTACATTTATATGTTTGTTTACAGCAACTCACTCCTTTTGAGTGTCCTCCTGTCCTTTTCTTGTGTCCGTAAAGGGACGTGCACTTCTAAACCCATGTCCCTGCAAGCGTTTAATAAGACCTCTCAATTTCTTTCTATTGTTCTCCTACCATCCTCTATTAAATTTACATCATCTGCATATGCCATAACCTGGTGAATACCATTCAACTCTAGGCTCTGGTTGCTACCTTTCATTTTCCTTATAGCGTATTCCAGAACATAGTTGAATAATAATGGCGACAACGCATCTCCTTGTTTCAGGCCATTCTCTATCTAAAAGCTAGTGGACAAGAATTTTCCTACCCGGGATTCATTTAAACATATCTTAATCAATGTAAGTAGCTTTCTCGGTATTCCAAATTCTGTAAGAAATTGTACAAGTTCTGACACTTGTATATAAAATTAAGGGAAAAATTTGGCCATACAATTTCACATGAATTTATAGAATGAGATGAGAAAATCTTCGACAATCGAGACTAAACGAGATGAGTAAACCTTATTTCTTGTCTCGTCTCGTTTCATGAGCCACACTATCAATCATAAATTCACAATGAGACAATTTTATTCGGTTTAGAAAAACGAGATATAACAACATTATAGTTTTGAGTTTAGAGCGCGGTTATAAAGGGCATGATCTATTACTAACATGAACTCCGAAACCCTACGGGGATTCAAATTCAGTGCATTTGGTCTATGCGCATACTATTATACATACAGGGCAATTTGGCGATCAGTACAATGACATCATTCTCGTTCCCCTCTTTGTCCAGAAAGAACAAATCTTAAATATGCTACCCCATCATGAACACGAAGAGTACCTAGGGAAAGGCACTCGCATTCAGAAAGGCCTAAAAACTACAAATTTAATCTCGTTGTGTCTGTTTTTTTTTCCCTTAAATAATAATCTATTAAGTTAGTGAAAGATAAAAGAAATACACCTGCAAAGGAAAGATGGTAATCCTTTTTATAGAATTCAATATCGAGATTCAATCTCAATATATCAGTTTGCAATTCCAGTGCAACTAGCTCTTTTATCTTTATTTCTTGATTTTCCTTTTACATCTGTTAAAAATTTAAAGAAAAAAACTTGTTTCCACCTTCAATGATAAGGATCTTGTTTATGACAAAGACAAGACTAGTTTTCATACCAAAACTGTGATAACTAACTAAACGGAACAGGTTTTCGCTACTGTTCGAGAATTGAGATCTTCTATTTGACAATAATCAAGCAATTTAATGTGGGATCTTTTTGACCATTTGCTTTAGCACTGCCCATGTAACCTTAAACTAATGCGACCTAAACATGATTTATGAATGTAGTATTCAAATAGAAGGTCAGCTTAATGAATTTAACTACCATCATCATAAAGTCTGTTTCCAACAAGAAATACTTATTTTAAATACGTAGTCTAGTTTTTATGACATATTTTGCCGCCCCTCCAAACTTGCCACCCCATGCAAATTCACGTGTTACACATATGGTAGAGAAGGTTCTGTATACATTACACTAGTTAACAAATTTAAACTTTTTGTTTGTTACATGAGAAAAATCACCTGATCTTAAAGGAACTTTTTGCGCTGAATTCGAATATGCACTCGGTTTCTCTCCATCACGTACAGTTTTCCCGTAACAGAGGGATTTTCGGGAAATTCCCTCAAAAATTTTCCTTTTTCAGATATTTTATTCCCCTAGCTCCTGTCCCCTTACATATAGTAACATAGAAATTATACCTAAGTATACCTTGATTTATATTTAATAAACCCTAAAAGTTTCGTAAAAATCGTTTTGTTCTTTCTAGAGAAATAAATATATTTGTATGTATACTGTGTGCACTGTTTATTGCACCTGATAGTAATGCTTTCAGATCTCCTGAGTTGGGGTAAAAACGATTTGCTTTATTACTACAGACACAGACATAAAAATGAATATTTACAATAGTCAACAACACACTTGTATTGCTCTCTGCAAATTAGAAACGTGTATAAAAATAGAATGTACTTCCAACGTATATTTCAAGCTATTTCTCAATGCAAGATATGTGTGCGTATGTACGGATATAAATGGGTTGATGGCGGAGCTAGGAATTCCTTACGTTCCAGAAGAATGGAGGTTATTTATCGACGCGTCAAAGGTCAGCCTTAAAGCTGTCCTTTTACATAATGGAAATAAAAAACCTTCTATACCACTTGCGCACTCAGTGAAGATTAAGAAATTCTATGACACCATGTCAACTTTGCTAAATCTTATAAATTACAAGGACCATTGTTGGCAGATATGTTGTGATCTCAAGGTAGTTGGTATTTTATTAGGACTGCAGTGCGGTTACACGAAGTACCAATGTTTTTCATGTTTATGGGATAGCCGAGCTGATGACAAACATTATGAAGTGAAGGAATGGGAACCTAGAGTGAATTACGTACCTGGAGAATGCAACGTCAAATACGCTTCTTTGGTAGATCCTAATAAGATATTACTACCGCCACTTCATATCAAGTTAGGACTTATGAAAAACTTTGTCAAAGCCATGGACACATCTGGTGAAGGTTTCAAGTATTTGCGAGATAAGTTCCCTAACCTGAGTGATGCTAAGATTTCATCGGGAGTGTTTATTGGTCCCCAAATTAGGAAATTAATGCTTGATGTTAGCTTTGACAGCAAGTTAAACAGTGCTGAGCTAGCTGCCTGGACAGCATTTAAGTGTGTTGTGCGCAACTTTCTGGGCAATAACAAAGCTGAGAGTTACACAGAAATCGTACAGGACATGATACAGAAATACAAAGAGTTGGGTTGTAGGATGTCTTTAAAAATCCACTTTTTGCACTCCCACCTCAGCTTCTTTCCTGCTAACCTAGGTGCTCTCAGCGACGAACAGGGGGAAAGATTCCACCAAGATATAATGGCAATGGAGAAAAGGTACCAGGGACGATGGGATCCTTCAATGATGGGGGACTATTGTTGGGGTCTTGTTAGAGAATGCAACATTTCTTACAAAAGAAGGAAGTAGTGTACGTTTTTGTAACCCAATGGAAGTTTCATATATTGTGATAGTTTTGATTGTCTTTTCATGACCTTTTGGTACATTTGTATTATTGTTTATTGTAAATTGTCACACTTGTAAATTATATTGTATTATATTTTATATATGTGTTTGTGGTAATAAAGCAAAACGTTTTACCTCAACTTAAGAGATCTGAAAGCATTACTATAAGGTGCAATAAACAGTACACACAGTATACATACAAACATATTTATTTCTCTAGAAAGAATAAAGCGATTATTACGAAACTTGGAGGGTTTGTTAAATATGAATCAAAGTATACTTAGGTATAATTTCTATGTTAGTATATGCAAGGGGACAAGATCTTGGGGTGTAAAATAAACGAAAAGGGAAATTTTTGAGGGATTTTCCCGAAAATCCCTCTGTTACGGGAAAATCGTACGTGATGGAGAAAAACCGAGTGCATATTCGAATTCAGCGCAAAAAGTTCCTTTAAGAACAGGTATTTCCTTTTATGTAACAAAACCTTTGTTAACTAGTGTTATCAACCATAAAGGCTGTTTCTTATCGCACTATTTTGTGTGCAAGAGAACTGAAGTTTCGATACACAACTACGTCACGGGTACCAGCTGCGGATAACATTAAAGATGAAAAGCTAATTTCAATTATCGTAATGGGAGTTTTTTGTGAAATTGTTTGACGAAATGCATTCAAAGCGGATGAAAATTATCTCGAATTAACTTTATTTTCTAAAATATTAAAACCTTGGAAAGCCGTTTCGTAACGAAATTATTGGAACTGCAGTGATATATCTAGATACAACTTCCCAAATTTAACCATCTCTTAATATGGGAAAATGTGATTATTCCAGATAACGATCTAGTACAGAGAAATTAATTTATTGGCAACAGATGGCGGTGGTAATTGCTTTTGAATGGGTGCATCATATAACTGGGGAGACAGACAGAAAGTTGCACAAGAGCGTTCAGCTATACGGGCAACCTGAAGGAAATTAGATAGTATATTCAGATATGATTTATTTTTACCTTCATGTACAGTTATTATTTTTATATATATATATATATATATATATATATATATATATATATATATATATATATATATATATATATATATATATATATATATATATGGAATAATGTTCGCATGTAACTGTCGGAACGCCAACATTAAGTTAAAATGATAAAGTAAATATTCAAAAACGTTAAATTCTTGCCTGCTAACGGTTGTAGCCATAGAAAAAGATTTTTATTGTTTGTGTGAGCCGTGTTATACCTAATATTGTTTGTAAATGTTAAGCTATATAGCAAAACCAGTCAAACCAAAAGCGTGTTACAAGTTACCGTAGTTGATTGGTTAGTTTTGGGTTAATGTCAGGAGTAAAAGTGACGGGAAACGCTTGGAGACGCCATTTCCCCCACTTCCAAAAAATATTTATGGCATCCCTCCATTTTCTAAAAATATCACAATGGGCAAAGATAGGCACGAGGGACAGCAAGTGACGTCACGGATCCTCTTACCTTTTCATATCCACTTTTACCCCTGGTTAACGTCCCTCTTCCGTTTCGAAGGTATATGAGAGGGGGACATGGTAGCTCAGTGGTGAAGCGCTTGCCTCTGATGCGTTGGGGGCTCTGGTTCGAACCCCAACTAAGTAAATTTGTGGTGGACAATATTGTGTCCGTTGACTTTCTCGGGCTACTCCCGTTTCCTTCCACTTTCTCATTCTACCAATTTTTCCATCAACACTCACTTGCCTTAATCATCAACAGCTTAATGGATCCCTTAGCCTAAAGGACATAATCATGAAACGTTAAACTGAAAGATTTCATTTGATTTTCAAAGGTATGTGTGACATAGACCTACTCCTTAACGTAAAATTGAAAATAGATGAGCACTTACCGGGTCTCCCTACCGATGTAATGAGTCAGTGAATGCAAATATACAAACAAATATTTACTAGCGACATGTGTTGGTTCTATTCTAAACAAGTGTTATTGTCACTTGTACATTACGCTAAGGAGTTTGGTTTTTATGGTTTGATTTTTCTGAATTAGCACTGAAACCAGAAGTCCTGTTTTACTATTGAAATTGTAGTGGAGATGGGATATATTCTTTGGTGGGTTTATTTGATTGCGGAAAACTGTTTCTAACTATCTATTAACATTGTGACTCTACAGTGAGCAACGTTAAAACCGGAAGTGGTTGATGACTGTCACTTCCGGTCTGAATAGAGGATTAAGAGAGAAATATCGTTTGAAAAGGGACATTAAACTTCCAATAATAAATGAATTTACCAATCAATCAATCCATACTCATACTCAAAAATTAATTACTTTATTATAACAGCACGCTCAGCAACATATCGGTTAATCTCTCAACAGGACAACAGCTGTCTTGTCCTGGAGTTCTTCCTGAGTCTCCTCGTGGCAGTACGGTTAGACCAGGTTGCAAAGCGAGATGCACTTGTCAATCCAAAAATGATGGTCGCTAGTATCTCTCACGTACAAATCACGAGAGATGCCCCCGCACCCACCCAACATCCTTTGGTTTGACAAAGAAAGATATTACATCAGGGCATAAAATTTCAAAATCAGGATAATCAATTTTGAATTGGACAGTTCGTATACATGTTAAAAAATAATTTACCTTAACCATGTCGGTCCTGGCGTGCCCCACAGGGGACATAAAATATGACGATATTATTCTTTCTTTACAACTTTAAAATCAGACTGGCAACATTGAAAACTGTTTACAGGGGATGACCATAAATGGATCATGCCATGTAAACAGCTTTCAATGTTGCCAGTCTGATTTTAAAGTTGTAAAGAAAGAATAATATGTCATATTTTATGTCCCTGTGGGGGACACCGGGACCGACTTAATACTTGACGTTTGTGTAACTGTCTTTTCAGCACTGAAGTATCAGTTGTTGATTGGACTGATAACAGTATCTTATGCAAATATCTATTTTTTTTTAATATTTTATGTTTACTTACTTTATTTATTTATCAGTGACATCGTGACGTGATTGGTTGATCTATTCTATTCCCTGTTCAGCGTAAGCTCTAAATTCCGATAAACAAAATATTTGTATCCTTCTGCTTATCACAAATACGATTGGCTATTGATGTATCACTCCCACTCCCCACGGGGAGGAGCAAATTATACACGTGTATTTTGACAATACTGTCTCGTGTTGTCCAGATACTTACAGCAGCAGCAGGAAAGAAAGAAAAAACTCGAAAGATTTATATATATATATATATATATATATATATATATATATATATTTGAATTTCGCTGGTAAACAATTGTTGCTAAGTGAGTAAAGGTTTACCTTGTTAGTGTTTCACCACAACACTCGCGGAACGGGGATTCATGCCAGCCGTTTTTCAGGCTTGAAAGTAGAACACGCCTCCACAGTTGAATTGACGCCATAATTACTGTGCATGCTTAGTGTTTATTTCTATTGTTTCATTAGCCACGCTCGATTGCAGTTTTATTAGATAATACGTATTATATTTTTGTAATTTATAATAATGTAGCAGTTTTATATGAAGCTAGTAAAAGTAATAATCAAATCACATGAACTATTTTGCGGAGGATTACAAGCGTGGGTAGGCCAACAACAAATCAGCGAGATTTAGTCTCGTGTGGCTTTTTTTTTTATCGCAGTTTAGAGCTTAGGCCGAACAGAGTTTAAGCAATGGGCTGCCCCTCCAGCTGTTCGACCTTCAAACAGCGGGGAAAACGATATCTCGCGTTTACACGCCGGGTGGAAAAGGAGCTAGATGAATTACAACGTTGTGAACACTTCCCTTTCATGTCCGTTGTGAAGACTTCATATTCCGTGTTTTCTCTGACAATTATTTTCGTGCGAAACAGAAACTACGCAGTCCTGCGAGTTTAAGCAGAAACCATTCCTACTGAACACTGGTCGCCAGTTCTAAATTTCTAGTCGCTAATGGCGACCTGGCGATCGAAAATTTTGCGCCATGGGTTAGAGTATTTGGCGCCAGAGTGGCTCCGCGTAGTCCTAATGCTCTCGTCTTCGGTTTTATTTATTTTGTAATAAATTATGTACGTTATTACAAAATAAATACAAATAGTATTTAAAAAGTAGTTAACAAGGAAACCAAGACAACATGATAAGTCATCAGTTACCGTTGAGTTCATTTTTCTAATCGCTGCTTTAACCTAAATTTTTGTGTAATTCATATTCTGGCCACACTGTAATTTCTATGGATGGCAACACTCATTATTCGTCCGATTATCTATTATTGTGGGTAAGTTACATTTCATTATCTCTTTTCACTTACGAAAAACGGGCAAAAGAAAAATTGTTAGCTTTTGAAAAATATTTAGTGGTCTGCCCCTAAGGGAGGCGATTTCTCTGTAAATTTGGGGGGGGGCATTCAGATTCAGAAGGTATATATAGGAGGATTTTAAGACAAATTGCATTCAAATTATGTCAAATATTGTATATTCATAAATACAAAAGGGGGGTCCACGTGAGCTTTGGCCCCCCACCCCCTCCAGGATCGGCGCCCTTGTCTGCCCCCTTAATCATCATCTTCTTTAGCTTAAAAGGCATAAACGTGGGACGTTAAACAGCAATTTTCTTTTATAAATTTACGAGGGCTGTCTAAAAAGTATCCGACCTTAGGTCAGAAAAATAGTTGCGAATACCTGACAGATTTGGGACCCTAATCCCCTTCAAAGTAGGCCCCTTGTACTTCCACACACTTAGCCCACCGATCCTTCTACTGCTGGAAACACCGCTGGAAGTCTTCTTTTGGAATGTTGTTCAGCTCCGTCGTCGTGTTCCGCATTATATCTTCTCTACTCTCAAAACGGGATCCCTTCAGAGGCGTCTTCAATTTTGGAAACAACCAGAAGTCACAAGGAGCCAGGTCTGGAGAGTAGAGAGGTTGGCGAACGGTTGTAATTCCATGTTTGGCTAAGAACGTGTGGATCAATTGGGATGAATGTGCTGGGGCGTTGTCATGATTGACGTGCCAGTTCTTCGCTGTCCACATGTCTGGTCTTTTGCGCCGGACTGCGTCACGGAGTCGCCTGAGAACATCTTGATAGTACTCCTTTGTCACTGTTTGTCCTTCCGGTGCGTACTCGTGATGCACAATTCCACGGGTATCGAAGAAAACAGTCAGCAACACCTTGATTTTGCTTCGCACCTGCCGCGCTTTCTTCGGCCTTGGAGAATCGGGATGCTTCCATTGAGACGATTGTTGTTTTGTTTCTGGGTCGTACCCGTACACCCATGACTCATCTCCAGTTATCACGGAATTCAGATACCCAGGATCAGTGTTGGTGGTGTCCAGAAGGTCCTGTGCAACGTCAAAACGGGTGTCTTTTTGTTCCTGAGACAACAACTTGGGTACAAATTTAGCAGCCACTCGTTTCATGTTCAAATCGTCACGCAAAATTGCATGTGCAGAATCTTTACTCACTCCAACATCTTCTGCAATCTCCCGCACTGTCAAACGGCGATCTGCCATCACCAAATTTCGCACCCGCTCAACAACAGCTGCATTCCGAGCAGTTTGGGGCCTGCCGATACGCTGCTCACTCTCGACTGATGTGCGGCCATCTTTGAATCGGTTGAACCATTGTTTAATTTGTGTTACACCCATCGCATCTTCTCCAAACACCTGCTGAATCTTACGAATTGTTTGGCTTTGAGAATCACCCAGCCTTTGACAGAATTTGATGCAGTATCTTTGCTCAATTCGTTCAGTCATCTTGCGAGAAACACTAAATCCGACGAACACTACCAACAGCACCTCACTTCGCGACCACCAGCTCACGACTGGCACACGCGGACGCGGTGAAAAAATTCAAGCATGCGCATTAAGGTTCCTCCTTCCACCGCGTACGGTGGCGCCGCCTGAGAATCACTACTTGCGTGGAAAAAATTAAGGTCGGATACTTTTTAGACAGGCCTCGTATGTACGTACAAAACATATTCACTGTTTTTCTTTTTAATTTCAACTAGAATTTATCAGAATTGTTGACCGGTGGTCCACGGAAGGTGTGATACAACATTTAAACTATATTTATTATTGACTACATTGCGTATTGACTTGCGTATTTTTAAACTTTAATTTTTCTCATCTCGTGGGCAACAATATTTAAGGGTCTTCACTACAGCAAAATTAAACTACCGCTAATTTTAGAGTTTTTCTGTAATATCTTCAAAACAAATAAAAGTATTCGAAAAGTAGAAACGTAGTGAACTAAACAGTACTATTTTACGTATGATACCTTTACCACAATTCACCTATCTGCTTCTGATATGCGGCTATTTACAGAACCCACAAAAAAAATGCTAAATCTTTCTACAGTTGCAAATCGAAAGCAGGTAGATGAGTTGTGATAACGGTATTGCATGCAAAATCGTATTGTTTAGTTCACTACGTTTCTACTTTTCGATTACTTTTATTTGTTTTGAAGATATTACAGAAAAGCTCTAAAATTAGCGCTAGTTTAATTTCGCTGTAGTGAAGACCCTTAACAAAGGATCGAACCAGTTACCCTAGCACCAGAGGTGAGCGATTCACCGTTAAGCCATCGTGTCCCTTCTTTGCTCGTAGTGTAACTGCTCATCAATGCTGAAGTTTGAAAGAAGAGGACTTTTTCTTTTTTTAAAAGAGAAAGAAACGTGTGTGCATGAGTGTGGTGTGTGTGTGTGTGTGTGTGCGTGCGTGTGTGAGAGAGAGACAGAGACTGCTTGTGCTGCCCTCTTGCATCTCTTTCCATCTCACTTCTCATCCCGCCCTCTTCTTTGCGCGTCGTCGTCAATTGTTGTTTCGGGAACCCGAATTGGTTCTCGTCGTTCGTTGTGCGAATGCGTGAACCAAGCGGCGCGTTAACCGGAGTTTGTAGCTCGTCCAGTTACGCGCTGTTTCTGACCGCGCCAAGTTCTACTCAACCCGTTCAGTAGCAACAGTTTATATTACTTTCCATTTTTTTTTATGGGGGTAACCATGAGGAAAGAAACAGTGTGATTTAAAACAAATAAGAAAAAGGAACAATTATTTATCTTTTTTAAAAAAAAAAGAGAAATACATTTTTAAATATAAGTTGTTGTGTTGTTTTTTGTTGTGTGACAGAAACAAAATTTGAAAAGTGCTTGGAAGAAGTGGTAGCATCAGGATTTGAAATCAAGCCCACGGGACTTGGATGCCGTCTACGAGAAGATGCTATTCCTCTCTTTATCCATAATGATACAATATAAACATGTAAGTACTGTGTGCTGTTCTTAATTATCTGCGGTTATATAATTAATTAGACGCTAAAGAAACTCAAAAGTTTTGCGTGTTTGCCGTTTTTCTTTTCTTTCTTTCCAGTACTCGATAAATAATTGCGAAATGACATTTTTTTTATCTTTTACGTCAACAAGTGGTTGCGTACGAGGTTTCGGTGCAAGTGTTCGTGGGTTCGATTCCGATGAGCTGGGTCAACATGATAAAAAAAATGGCATATTCGCTGACCACCTCGAATTGACTCGCGTCTCTGGCCAGCATTCTTTCCTCGACTTAAAAAAAAAAAAAGTTAAATATGATTCATTGAATATGAAAGAAATAGGTTCTTACTTATAATTTGACTTCCAGGATTCCAGGGAACGTTCCAGGGTTCGATTCCCGATGGTGACACTCGATCGAAAAAATGTAAAAGCCTTTTGCAGGCTAGTCATGTTGAGTGAGGTTTTCCTCATTTACACCAGGCAAATGCTGGGATGGTACCCATCATACAGGGTCTAGACCGCTTCTTTCCTTCCCTTTCCTTGGACACATTACGGGCTAACATGCCATAGGTGTCGAAAGTCTAAAAAACTTTCGAGAGATGGTGCTGACTTAGAAATATTCCAAAAATAGTATTTTTTTCTTTTTTTCAATTTAACGTTCCGTTTTTATACACAAATGCTAAGGGAGACGGTATGATAAGATGTATAAGAATGGTGGAATGAAGAAAGTGGAAGGAAACGGAAGAACAGCAAGAAAATCCATTCACATTGTGTTTGTTCACCACTTGGTCAGAGTTAAGATTGAACTAAGAACCCCATGCACCAGATGTGAAAGTTCTACCAGTAAGCCACTGTGATCCCGTCCAGAAATAGTACTTAACTTAAAGCGCGTCTTCCATTCAGGTTATTCGGTACCAGGATATCCCCACCCGCCCAGGATTCTTCGCGCGTACCCATTGACATGATCCTCCTCCAATAAGAGTCATATCCCACTTAAAGTGTCTTACCTTTTGGCTCTGAGCTGCAACAGTACGCAGTTCCACCTCTAGTACATCAGGTCCCTGGTTCGATCCTAAACCACATGAGTTTGATGTGTACAATATCATATTTGTGAAGTTTCTCGACGTTTCCTTCCACACTCTCATCCCACCAATTAATTCATAATCGTTCGCCACCTTTGACGTAAAGAGCGTAATTGTGGGACGTTATATTAAAGATTTAATTTTTAACACATCCTCCCTCTTCATATGGCCTTTACTAAAATGTTATTTTCTTGTAGAGTATTATTTTTTTCAGTTCCTTATTGGCTTTACTCGAGCTTACCCCTCTTAAAACTTCAATTATGTAATTCGTCCCGGGATTCATGCCTTGTAACCACTCCTCGGTGAAGGCTTTATGATCAAGAGAATGGTTGAAAAAGCTGGAACTTCACGTAGAGTACCATCCCAGAATTTTTACCGATTCCACTATGAACTAAAAATTGGATTCTGATAATTGAAATATATATGGTTCTCGAATCTATAAAACCGTATTCAGTATTCTAGAAAAGTAATTTCAAGTGTTTCACTTAAAAAGTTGATACATTAATCATTAGATTTCATCATTATCATCCTCCTAAGTATTCTGCCATCATTGACAGGTCACTTGCCGCAACGGAGAAGCTTCCATATTGCACGGTCTTCTGTTAACCTCTTCGTCTTCACGTACGGTTTTTCTATTTTGATATCGTTCATTAATTGTAGTTTTCTTCACCCTCTCCCTCTCTTTCCTGCCACCATACCCACTAGCACGTACCTCATGATACAGTTCCTTCTTAGCCCATGTCTCAACCAGATTCTCTTCCTGTTCTTAATAATATCAAAAATTGTTCTTTTCTCCTGCACAATTTCTAAGACCCTCTCATTCGTTTTCCGCTCGGCCCAGCTAATTCCATTCTTCTCCACACCCATCTTTCGAAAGCTACCAGCCATTTTTCATATATATATATTGCGTAATGTCCATGTATCTGCCCCATAAAATACAATAGTTCACACAAAGCATTTTATGAGTTATTAGATTTAACAGACTCTTATTTCTTGGCTATTCTTATGATATATTTCAAATAAAGCAAGATTTTTGGAAATGATCCCCAAAAAATGCATCAAAAGATTGCAATCTTGGCCAGTAATTAGATTTTTTTTTTTTTTGGATCAGGGTCCTCAAAATTGTTGAACGGACCCTAAATCGAGCTTTTGTATCTTTTTTTACGGAATAAGCGCATCATACTGAGTTAGGTGATAGTTCGGGTTTGGCTACACTATATGTACAGTATATCTCCAGATATAAAGCGTACAAGAAAATTTTAAATTGAAATATCTATTGAATCTTTTGATACATTTTTGGGTCAGGGGCCACAAAATTTTTTAACGGACCCTAAATCGAGTTTTCGTACTTTACGGAATAAGCACATCGTACTGAGTTAAGTGATAGTTCGGGTTTGGCTATACTATATGTATATCTCCAGATATAAAGCATAAAAGAAAATTTTTGCTTGAAATATATTGGACCTTTTGATACAAAAACAGAAAGATTAAAAAATGTTGGGATACATGATCTGAATACGACTCTTCGGTCTAACTATGATTAGATATCGGATTCTCCGATAAAAGTTAACTCACATCAGCAACATACGATTGGTTTATTTGAAATTCGACGTCCCTTTCAGCTGAGGCCAAATGAGACATGAATCTAGTTCTTTCGTGACCAGGATCGCATATGTGCTTTCAGGGTAGAAGTCCCTGATCGGATTCAATTTCCGGCGGGAGCTAATGTGGTTCGAAACTCACGTTAAACTGTACGTCCACGTCTCATATAACCTCGATGCTGAAAGGGACACTAAACGGAAAATTAATTAAAATAAGCTGTAGGGTCACGTCTTACTTAGCTTCGGTGCTGTAAAGGGGACACTGAACTCCAATCACTCACTCTTTCAGGATTTTCCGAAGATAATTAAATAATTTTTTACAATGTTCTAGAAACGTTACTGAAGCTTTCATTTATGAAATACAGTAGACTTTCTTCAATTCGGCCCTCAACAGTCCGTCATCTCAGTAATCCAGTCCCAACATCTGACGTCTGCCGCATACTGTAGCTGCGGAATAATAAATACAGTACCTAGGAATTAGATTTCTGGGCTTTCGGCATCTATGGCCATGTTACCCCATCAGGTATGAGCGATGACGTCCCGCGGTGATCACACTATTCGAGGAAAGGGAAGGAAGAAAGTGCTGGTGAAGCTAGAAAGTGCCCTGGGATCTATATGTTAGGTACCATCCTGACATTTGTTTGGTGTGAATAAGGAGAACCCAGAAAAACCCCACTCAAGATGATTGTCTTGAAAAAAAAACATTTACACATTTCGACCGAGTGTCCCCACCGGGAATCGAACCCATCATACAGTACTATTGTGGCTTCCGTTTATTGTTGTTTGTTAAGCGGATGCGTGATAATGCATTCCGCCATCGAGCATCTTGATTCATTCAACTGAATGTTTGGAACATGTTTCGTGATGATCTACGTACAATCTCAAGCGTTAAGTTTCTCTATATTTTTTCTGTGATAATGTATTAACTTTATATTTCGTAAAGTACTGTTTAGTTCTACATATATTAAATTGAATTTCAGACATTTCTCAATAATAAGGCACTTTCACTAATCAAGCACTCCTCTTTGCAAGAAATTGCCGAATTAGCGAGACTTAAGTGTATAAACAAAATCGTTAGCGAGGATTGTCAGAGATAAGCCGACTTTAGGCTACCCGTAATCTCTTTCTCCACCTAATCCACTGAAAGAATCTTTGAGTTAAAATTTACCCTCTGTACGTTTGATAGTGTGACCAAACAAGCCTCTCACATACGAACAAGTATCCAATAACTGCTTTCATATCAACAAACTTGGTAGACCTACGTTGGCTAATAGTTAGACAATTGGTTGAAAAATACGTTGGCCCTACGTAGTTTGAAATATATATATGTTGGCCCGCCAACAATAAACAGTCATATATCTGACTTTTTCGGCCTCGCATCTTCTAATTGCAATTGCATTTCTTTCGTATGCGTTACTTTGGCAAATCCCCAGTAAAACAGTCAATTACGACTTAGGGGCAACGTTGGCAGTTGGATAGCATATTCTACTGTTGGGCTTCCTGTAACTGTTACGTTGGGAAATCCTTGGCAAAGCGGGCAATTACAACGTCGGACCAATGTTGGGACAGTTGGATAGTCTGTCCCATTGTTGGGCTTCCTGTAAGTATTACGTTGACAAATCCTCCGCAAAGTGGCTAATTACAAGGTAGTACCAATGTTGGCAATTGGATAGCCTATTGTTTTCCACTGTTGGGCTTCCTGCAAGTGCTACCAGGGTGGGCTTTCGATACGTAAGAGTCATGAAATGTGGAAGTCCGTTGAAATATTAAAATTTGTATTTTATATTTTCCAAGATTATGATTTTCAATCATCTAAAGTAAAATACTAACTAATTTATAAATGACTAGCTAAACTTAATAAAAATGAGAATTCTTCCAGTTTTATGTCCCACAATTATGTCCGTGTAGCCTAAATAAACGAGATGGTGATGATGAGAATGAATGAAATGGTAGAATGAAGAAACTGGGAGAACCTCGAGAAAACTCAAGCTTGGTCCACTAGAAAGCTTATTTGGCGCGAGCTAGGATCAAATCAGGAACCCCAAACAAGCTGCTCCCGGTCTCTTAAATGGCGCTAAAATACACGTTCTTCGCACGGAAAGAATACTTTTTACGAAATAATATATGAACCCTTTCAGCCTCTTAGGATAGACATTTGGGATGTAATTGGGACTTCAACGTTAGCGGGACTGTCATTATTCATCACAGCGACCCTAAAATTATGGATTAGACATTAATATTGGTCACTTTTTTAAAATTATTTTTACATGTTACCTCTCCTCACCCTTCTCTCCCTTGTCAGAAATGTTCTAAAAACTTAAGTTAAGCCACGATCCACTCAGGGCGGCCCCGCCCTTTCTCCAGAAAGAACGAATCTTAAAAGCCACGTTTGTAAGTATGTTACCCAATTATGAACAACGAAGGGGAGGGAAAAAACACTAGCACTTAGAAAGGCCTAAACACTACAAATACAATCTCGTTTTTTTTTTCTTATTCTTTAAATAATAATCTACTATGTCAGGGAAAGATACAGTAAAGCAAACCCACCTGCAGAGGAAAGATTGTAATCCTTTTTATGGAATTCAATATCGAGCTTCTATCTCAATATATCGCTGTAATTCCAATGCAACTAGCTCTTTTATCTTAATTTCTTGATTTTCCCCTCTATACCTGGTAAAAAAAAATATTTAAAAGAAAACTTGTTTCCACCTTTAATGATAAGGAACCTGTTTGTGATAAAGACAAGACTACTTTTCGTATAAAAACTGTGATAATTAACTAAGTAGAACAGGTGTTTCGCTACTTTTCAAGAATTGAGTTCTTGTATTTGACAACAATCAAGCAATTCATGCTGGGATTTGTTTGACTATTTGCTTTGCGACCTAAGGTCAGCTTAGTAAATTTAACAGACTTTATCACGAAGTCTGTTTCCAACAACAAGTTATTTTAAATAATATAGTTATTGCCAGGGGTAAAAATGGATCTGAAAAGGTAGGGGGACGCATGACGTCAAACTGTTCCCTATGACTATATTTGCCCGTTGTATTTTTTTATAAAGCGGGGGGACGCCATAGATAGGCTATTTTCTGGAAGTGGGAGGAGGACGTCCTCCTGTGTTCCCGGATAGGTGCTGACTGCCACGGGTGCTGACTGCTACAGCCAATTATTGGTGCTGACTGCCACGACTGTCGCTGATTGCAGATATGAAGGTGCTGACTGCCACGACGGCGTGCTGACTGCCACGATCCTGGGAGGAACTGTATTTGGAAAAAGAGGAATTAATCCCACATACTAAATTTATGATTATTAATTAATTTAGTAGGGAAAAATTTAGTAATCATCACAGCAAATCTATGTGGCATCCTATAAGTTACAAAGTTGCTCACTAAGTGGAACGACATACACTTGGATGTTTATAACGGGATTGTCTTTTCTGTTATATGTACAATTTGCACATTTCATTGTTTATATTAATTGTTTTATTGTATTATTTAATGGATATGATGGTCTGAAGCCAGCTGACAAGGGAAGTTTGGGAGAAGGCACTCGCCTGCAAAGAAATAGGCATGTCATTTGAAGGACCAATTCATGCTGATTACAACAGGTAATAAAACTCCTGTACGTTGAAAACTGTTCGAGATATTCAGCTTGGAAATTTATATGAGAAAATGAGTGGATGCACGTTTCAATACGTTAAGTATTCTCACCCATGGCGAAGCCTGATGGTTTGAAATTGCTATTGCTTGATCACTGGGGTCCATTCACAGACAAATTGTCCATTACAAGTTGCATGACGGATGGCAAAGACCTAATACCAAAGAATTGCACACGATTTGTGCAATCATTTGATGTGTTTTGATTCCGATCAATCAAAGATTATAGCAGGAGATTTGTACATAATATGAATCTTCTTCATCTGGACGTTATAATGTACCAACGAAACAATCAAATAAAGTTCGTGTCCATACGAATCACTTCCGATCACCGCGATACATAGGATTGTTTCAGTTTGCGTTCTGCAAGGCAGGCTACGAACAAATTATAGGCCTATAACTTTTGAATCACTTGTCGAATTTGCTTTTTGCTTTAGTTCTGCGAACTGTTCTCTTGCCAGATGCAACACAATTGCACATATAAAATGTTCATGGTGCAAGGGAGTATTTTGCCTGCGTCATTTCTTCATAAAACAGAAGAACAACAGTGATCAATTTTCATCTCTAACCTATGATTATTGTGAACAATGTAATGACTAATTTTATCTAACAAACCCGTTAGTTATTGCGAAACACTTTTTTTTTCTGTTACTTCCGATAGGTTTCAATTCGTGTGTCAATATTCGTTACTAATTATGTTGTACTTAACGCGTATAAATGCGTATATCCTCATTTTCTCATATAAACTTCCAAGTGAATATCTCGAACCGTTCTCAACCGTACAGGAATTTTATTAGCTTGTTATAATCAGCATAAATTGGGACTTCAAATGGCATGCTTAGTTTCTCTGCAGGCGAGTGCTTTCTCCTGAACTTCCCTTGTGAGGTACAGCCAGCAGTGCTTTTTTGATAGAACTTTCAAGAGCTGCTCGAAACAATTTGCGCAGCTGTACACAGTTCATTCTGACATAGGGAGTTCAAGTGAGAATACATAAATCGTACCAATTTTGTATGCACCGCTTCCTGACAAAACTGAAAGTACATTCATGTCCAAAATTATTGTCGCATATCTATAACTATCTTCTTGTAAGAATATAATTTGATAATTTTGCAGAGTACTTTTAAAACTTATATTATGTGTATAATCAGGAAATTTATATTTGTGATAAATTTCATAGGAAAAGAATTATAAATACGAAAATCATAATGAGTAAAATAAAATGTAACTAAATGAACAAGAAAATTTTATTTTCGTTTTATTGTTCTTATTTACTGCTCTTTTGACATGAAATTTACCACATACATGTCTTTGCTGATTATACACATACTAACATTATAAGAAATACCGGGAGAATTCGTTATCAAATTATATTACTAGAACAACATATTTATAATCGTGTGACAATGATTTTGGACATGATTTTGGACATACAGAGACCTGTTTACCTTTGTTAGGTGTTGGTCTGAACAACACGATCCTAAGGATCTAGTTTCTTTCATGCTTCTTGGCGTCCGGTAATGTTACGTCTAGCAACTTTCTCTCAGGCTCGTGGCAGTCAGCACGCCATCGTGGCAGTCAGCACCTTGATATTGGCAATTAGCGCCAGTCGTGGCAATCAGCACCAATAATTGGCTGTGGCAGTCAGCACCCGTGGCAGTCAGCACCCCACCGTGTTCCCCCTCACTCTTACCCCTGGTTCCGTTCTTTCAAACTTAACCGCCCCGTGCAAATGCACGTGTTGAACATATGGTAGAGCCGACCCTGGGTCCACTCTCGTACTCTACAATGTCAAAATCAGTGCACCAGACCAGAAGTTAACAGTCAAACATATTTTTGTATGTTAGCCCCTCACCTCTTTGCTCCCTTCACAAAAATTGTGCTGGAAAAGCTAAGTTAGGTCAAGATACAGTCATGTACCAAAATTCATCAAAATCTGCATAGCAATCTATAAGAAATTAGAGAACAAACATCGTTACCTTATTTTTTTTTATTTATTAGATAGATAAGATTTTCTAAAAAAATTGCTTCATATCATATCTATGACACCAAGGTTATAAAGGATGAATGTGTAAGATTCGAATTTCTGAAACTTGAATCAGTGCAATTGGTAGGTGGACGGACTCTCATTCAATTTTTACCTCGCGCAGAACATACAGTCTTCCCTATGATGCTAAGTTATCTCATCTCTAAAAGTACTCGATTATAGGATACAGGGGGGGGGAGATTTAGGATTTGGATTTCTGGGCTTTCGGCACCTAAGGCCATTTAGCCCTTCACGATTTGAGGGATGACGTCCCTCGGCGAGCACACAATCCGGGGAAAGAGAAGGAATAAAGGATTGGGGAAGGAAGGAAGCTGCCTGGGGCCTATACGTTAGGTACCACCCCGGCATTTGCCTGGTGTGAATGAGGAAAACCCAAGAAAACCTCATTCAGGGTGGCTGGCCTGAAAAAGCTGTTACACTTTTTCGACCGAGTGACCCCACCGGGAATCGAACCCGGGACCGCTCGCACCGAAGGCGAGAGCGTTAGCGACTACGCTACGCGGGGCCACTCGATTATAGGATACAAATTTCGGGTTGTCCTGCCTCCAGTTACTAAGTAAACTATCAATAATCATGACCCAAATGGATTAGTAAAACCTCATGACATTTTACGTGCTTAATATTATGTCATGTGTTAATACCTTACATCCAAATAGTTATTAGACTTCAACGCCATTTTTAAACCCAGTTACGGTGCGCCACAGGGGCTCAGTAGTAGAGTGTTTACCTCTGGTGTCTAGTGCGTGGGGTTCTTGGTTCGATCCCCGGCCATGTAAGTTTGTAGCGGACAACATCGTCAGTTTGCTCGGGGTGCTCCCATTTCCTCCCACTCTCTCACTCCAATTCTTCAATCATCATTCATTTGCCTTAATCATCGTCTCCTATAGCCTAAAAGGCATAATCGATCATTCATTTGCCTTAATCATCGTCTCCTATAGCCTAAAAGGCATAATCGATCATTCATTTGCCTTAATCATCGTCTCCTATAGCCTAAAAGGCATAATCGATCATTCATTTGCCTTAATCATCGTCTCCTATAGCCTAAAAGGCATAATCGATCATTCATTTGCTTTAATCATCGTCTCCTATAGCCTAAAAGGCATAATCGATCATTCATTTGCCTTAATCATCGTCTCCTATAGCCTAAAAGGCATAATCGATCATTCATTTGCCTTAATCATCGTCTCCTATAGCCTAAAAGGCATAATCGATCATTCATTTGCCTTAATCATCGTCTCCTATAGCCTAAAAGGCATAATCAATCATTCATTTGCTTTAATCATCGTCTCCTATAGCCTAAAAGGCATAATCGATCATTCATTTGCCTTAATCATCGTCTCCTATAGCCTAAAAGGCATAATCGATCATTCATTTGCCTTAATCATCGTCTCCTATAGCCTAAAAGGCATAATCGATCATTCATTTGCCTTAATCATCGTCTCCTATAGCCTAAAAGGCATAATCGATCATTCATTTGCCTTAATCATCGTCTCCTATAGCCTAAAAGGCATAATCGTTCATTCATTTGCCATAATCATCATCTCTTATAGCCTAAAAGGCACAATGGTTCATTCATTTGCCTTAATCATCGTCTCCTATAGCCTAAAAGGCATAATCGATCATTCATTTGCCTTAATCATCGTCTCCTATAGCCTAAAAGGCATAATCGATCATTCATTTGCTTTAATCATCGTCTCCTATAGCCTAAAAGGCATAATCGTTCATTCATTTGCCATAATCATCATCTCTTATAGCCTAAAAGGCACAATGGTTCATTCATTTGCCTTAATCATCGTCTCCTATAGCCTAAAAGGCATAATCGTTCATTCATTTGCCATAATCATCATCTCTTATAGCCTAAAAGGCACAATGGTTCATTCATTTGCCTTAATCATCGTTTCCTATAGCCTAAAAGGCATAATCGTTCATTCATTTGCCATAATCATCATCTCTTATAGCCTAAAAGGCACAATGGTTCATTCATTTGCCTTAATCATCGTCTCCTATAGCCTAAAAGGCATAATCGTTCATTCATTTGCCATAATCATCATCTCTTATAGCCTAAAAGGCACAATGGTTCATTCATTTGCCTTAATCATCGTTTCCTATAGCCTAAAAGGCATAATCGTTCATTCATTTGCCATAATCATCATCTCTTATAGCCTAAAAGGCACAATGGTTCATTCATTTGCTTTAATCATCGTCTCCTATAGCCTAAAAGGCATAATCGTTCATTCATTTGCCATAATCATCATCTCTTATAGCCTAAAAGGCACAATGGTTCATTCATTTGCCTTAATCATCGTTTCCTATAGCCTAAAAGGCATAATCGTTCATTCATTTGCCATAATCATCATCTCTTATAGCCTAAAAGGCACAATGGTTCATTCATTTGCCTTAATCATCGTCTCCTATAGCCTAAAAGGCATAATCGATCATTCATTTGCCTTAATCATCGTCTCTTATAGCCTAAAAGGCATAATCGATCATTCATTTGCCTTAATCATCGTCTCCTATAGCCTAAAAGGCATAATCGATCATTCATTTGCCTTAATCATCGTTTCCTATAGCCTAAAAGGCATAATCGATCATTCATTTGCCTTAATCATCGTCTCCTATAGCCTAAAAGGCATAATCGTTCATTCATTTGCCATAATCATCATCTCTTATAGCCTAAAAGGCATAATTGTTCATTCATTTGCCTTAATCATCGTTTCCTATAGCCTAAAAGGCATAATCGTGGGACTTTAAATTGAAAGATTTCATTTAAACCTGGATACATAGTGGTAAAGCACTTCGCATCGGTCTTGAGTTTGTTCGTTCTTGCGGGTTTTCTAGTGGTTCTCCCGTTTCTTCCTACTTGCTTCTTTCTTGTAGTTTGTTTCTTATCCCATTATAATACGTCTCTTATTGCATAGAAGTCATATATATAGGGCGTTAGCATACAAATTTTGTGTTTCTGGTGCTAAAATTGACGTAACTTTCGAATTAACGTAAAATTATTATGCCTGGTGTGTTAAGGTTAATTAGCACATAGTGTGCCGAATCCATGCCATTCTCCTGCCATGCTCTGGTCATGCCACGGTCGCGACCATTCAAGTATACCATGTCGTGCCGTGTCGTGCTGCTAGTGCATTTCGTTTGGTTCTGGTCAACTTCGTGTCGTTTCGTGTGCTCCGAAGAAAGCCGAAGGATAGCGGCCGACGACCAACGACCGGGCTGGTTTCCCTTCAAGGCGGCCTGTCGGGACACGGCATGTCATGTGTGACTTAAAAAAAAAAATCAATGAATTTTCAGTGTCAAAGCCTGAAAAGAGTCTCTGTGAATCACGCAACAGAAGCGTCAGAATAAACGTGAATTAACCTTTAGCAGTTGTTAATAAAGAGTCTGGGTAGTTGCAAGATTATCTAGTTATGGATTAAGTTATATAGAACTTTCCTTATAAAATAGAGTAAAATGAAACATTGTGTATGATATTAAAAGAAAATCTGTTCTAAGTACATAGGTTCTAGTTGGATTTAAGTTCTGACCAAAAGAACAGGAAGGCGATAATTTCACCGCTATACATTTTCTACGAAAATCAGCTGTTTTTCGATTATTGGGATGTTATTCTATTCAGCTGAAATTATTTGTATTAAAGATAAGATTTTCAAAATGAAATGAATCAGTTCAGTTTTACGTCCCACATTTATGCCGACTAGGCTAAAGGAAACGATGATGAGAAATGAATGAAAATAATGGAATGAAGAAAGTGGGAAGAAATATGCAAACCCCGAGGAAACCCACAAACACGATGTTTGTCCACCAAAAAGCCCACTGGGATGGAACCAGGGCTCCCACTAGAGATGACGTGGGTTAGTGAAAACTTTCCCATGACCCACCGCCCACTGGACGCACGGCTCACCGTAATCCATTCTGACTCACCAAAATCCATCTTCATCAACTCTGACCCATGATTAATGCTCTCCTCTCCACTGGCTAAAGAGTTTACACTTGTAATAAAACAAGGCTGTGAAATTATCACTAATCGAAGTTTGAATTTCTACGGTCAATCGCTCAAGTACCCACTGTTATAATACCGGTGGATCTGACCTTTACGATGTAAAATGGTAAAGTGTTTGTCATGGGCCTTATTACGATGTATTTCAATTTAATTATCATATATAAATATTTCTCTGTTGAATTACGGAAACTTTTCAGATGAAATTTGAAAGTCTCAAATAAGATTAAGTAGGCTAATGTAAAGGAAAAACAAAAACTGTAGAATACGATTGTGGATCCAAAGGCAAACAGTAACTCGTATTAGTATTATTACAATTGCAAATGTCAATATTCACTTCTTTCTTCACTTGCATATACCCATTTTAGGTAAGAAAATAGAAACAAATGAAAATGTAAGAAAAATTAAGGGCCTTGAAAGTAAAACGTAGACAAATTCAACAGTATTCAAAAGAGACTGTCTACAATGCACTGAGCAGAGTGGGTCAGTGGGTCATAGTGAGTCATGGAGGTCAGTGAGTGAGAGTGGGTCACAGTGGGTGGCAGTGGGTCACATTCTGTTGACCCATGATCCATTGACCCACTCCATCTCTGGACTTCACACACTAGAGTCAAGGGCGCCGATTTCTCTGTAAATTTTCGGGGGCCCATTCAGATGCAGAAGGTATGTATATGAAGATTTTGAGACAAATTGCACTCAAATTATGCCAAATATTGTATGTTCAAATAAAGAATATGGGAGCCCACATGTGCTTTGGAGGGACGTGGGCCCTCTCGGCCCACCCAGGATCGGCACCCTTGACTAGAGTTGAACATTCTACCACTGAGCCACCATTGCCCCCAAAATAAGATTTTGAGTTGAACTTAGGCTATAATATTATGCAAGCGGACAACTCTTGGAACGTAGATGGATAAAAGAACTGAAAATACGAAAAAAGTGTGCTTGGGATGTTTCTTTCAATTCAGATCCTCAATTGTGCATAAGATTACAGGTGTTGTAAATATACGAAACTTTAAGTCACGAATAAACTTGCTTTCAGTTCCGCACAATAATATTCAAGTTTTTATTATTTATCTCACCAGTCTTTATTTATCTCACCACATAATAAGATAGTATTCAATTTATAAATCGTTTGTTGCACTTCCGTTTCCGCTCTTGATAAGAAAAACCAAGTACTGCATATTACACAGTACACATTAAGAGTTAGTAATGTTGATTGTTTCTACAGAATATTAATTTGCAGTAGAAATCTGGTAAAACAATCAAAACACAAAATCCTGAAAGTGTCCTTTTAAATTTAAATGGTATAGTATTCAGTCGATAAGCTGGAACCGTGGTTAGAGTTAGTGTTAACGTAAAAGGCCTTTTTTTGTTGTTGTTGTTGCTGTTTTACGAATATTCTTCCCATACACACAAGTATTGTATCAAAACGAAATAATTTAATTAGATTTATCAGCATGTTCTCTTGAATTCAATTTGTTTAGAATAAATTCACTATAGCATATCAGCATTTTTATATTAACCTGTAAGGTATGTATCAATTTTTGACATCTTGAACTATAAAATGGGGCGTGGGAGAAGAATATGTAACTTTGAGAAATACACATTAGCATTAGTCAGGGGCGGATCCAGGACGGACTTTTGGGGTGGTGGTGGATTGTAATACTTCTACTTAGAGCTACTTTTAAGAGTTCCAAGCTCTTAGATTGGTTTTATTTATATATAAAATAAGGAAGTTGCCTCCCCCGATCGCCCCTCCTGGAACCGCCCCTGGGATTAGTTTTTTGGACTGTTGGCATCTATGGCCATGTTAGAACTTCACGTATGAGAGATGACACCCCTCGGCAGTCACACTGTCGCCCGGAAAACTGGGGATGAAGAAGCAAATAGGGAAGCATCCTGCTCCCAGTATGTGAGGTACGATCCCGGCATTGGCCTGGTGCGATTGAGGAAAATCTCACTCAAGGAAAGCAGGAAAACCTGGATGGCCTGAAAAAAAGCTTTTATATTTTTTCGACCGAGTGTGTCTACCGGGAATCAAACCCGGGACCTCTCGTATCAAAACGAGAATGTTGGTGATTACGTTATGCAGGACCATGAAAAAAATAATTAATTTACTTTAAAATTTCCAGAAAGAGGCTGTGCGGCTAATTAACGATCAACAAAAATGGAACAGGAAGTGGGTAATGGCCTTCATTTAATGAAATAAAAATGAAATACTTAATTCTCATGTCCTTGATAAGATTGTAATAGAATCACGCTAGTGAGCTTTATAAAATTATTATATTAGTACGTGTGTCGGTTATTATAAATGATAACTTTTTAGCGGAAGCGAATTTTAAATTTTCCATTTTGAAGTTGACACTGGAGTTATTATTAGGGATGGCCACAAAGTTCCAGTTCCGGCGGAACCCGTTCTGGGAGATCCAGTTTTCAGAACCGGTTCCAGATCTGGATCCGAAAGCCCCCAAAAGACCCGTAAAGGAAGCACAAAGTTCACCTTCAAAACACTGCAGAGAGAACCACGCGCTTGTGCCCTTCCCGCCCAGACCCGCTTGTGCCCCCCAGAAAAAAAAATTGTTTCACCAGTGGATGTTTAGTCAAATGAGTTTGCCAGTTTGCCTGTTTAGCCAATGAGTTTGCCAGTTACCCAGTTTATTTAGCCAAATAAGACAAGCGGCCGCCGCCTGGCCGCCTGCCTGTCGCTTCCACCATTTCATCTAGCACACAGTTCACAGCCTGCCAGCAGCTCGGGTTTAGCGTAGGGATGGCCACAAGTTTTCGGTTCCAGTGGAACCGGTTCAGCGAGGAACCGGTTCTTGAAGATCCGGCTTTCAGAACCGGTTCCACACCTGGATCCGAAAACCGTTTCTGGAACCGGATCTTGGGAACCGGTTCCAGACCTGGACCCGTAAAACCTGATAAGGAACCGGATCCGTTCAGAGCCGAAAACCGGTTCTGGCCATCTCTAGTTATTATAATATCTCGGCTAAGTTTGTAATATGGAGTCAACTTGTTATCATCCTCATGAGTAACAGAGACTTTAAATGTGGTTACCCATATCCCATATACGAAATATTCACCGCTTCAACTACCAACATAAGTTCTTCATTCATAAATGTAGGTTTCCTCTTTACCATCTTTACCGGGGTGTATTAATTTATGATAACACCTAACGCTGGGTTCTAAATCTGAGGGCAAATCATTACTAAAGTTCAATATCAGGTTGTCTGGTTCCTGGATTCGAAAGCGAGGATACTTGACTGCGAAGAAACAGGAACAGAAATATGTTGAAAGAAGAATATTTACAGATCATTTGATACTACAAGACCTCTGGGAAAACAAGATGGTGATTTCCATCATGTATATGCTATACGATCCCATAACCTTGGAACATTAAATTAAGATATATCATTTCTTTCTTTCTTTACGTCCCCTGGATCTTTGTACAATTTTTCAGCACAATCATCTTGATCTCACATCGCACTGAAGTCTCTAGCAGTGGCGGATATAGAAAGTAAAAACTATAGGGGGGGGTCAACCAGAACCTATACTCTGGTAGGTATATCATGAGTTTACTATAAGCTTTCAGAAATATGTAAATGATATCTTAAATTGTCTTTGTCACTTACGTTAGAAAACTGGAGGGTTCTAGGTCGCCAGCTCCAACCTAGATCCGCCACTCTGCCGTGTCGTGACAAAACGCTGTAACTTTGGCGAAGAAGTTTTGCGAAAATGAGCCTTAAAGTTTTCATCCGAAAATGTGATCTGTATCGTGTAGAAATAGTGTATCTTGACTTTGGGAACACGTGGATACATGTAATGTTACGTAAATGCATGTTGTGTGATTAAATTTGGTGAAAATTGATTGGTTGACCATTATTGCCTAGTTACACTGGTTCTACACGATACAGATCACATTTTCGGATGAAAACTTTAAGGCTCATTTTCGCAAAACTTCTTCGCCAAAGTTACAGCGTTTTGTCACGACACGGCAGCACTGGTGGTCTCTTTTCGAAATTTGTTTCATTGCTACTCCCTCACTTTTCTTATCAACAGCTTCGGTCATTTTTTCTTTTTTCGTCTATTGTGTGTGTGTGTGTGTGTGTTTTTTTTTTTTTTTTTTTTAATATTTTCATACTGATAAAGCAGTTCAAATAATAACATAAAATCAATTAGATCTTATCTATGTTTGTTTTCAAGACCACTCCTGGATTTCAATAAAGATTATAGCGTACTTCAGCGCAAGTGTGTTAGTGGTCTTCTATGTTCAATGGCGTTCCAGAAGGGACAGTTTCCTCTGGATCCAGACCGATTCAAGCGTAATTTTAGGCACATTCTTATCCTATTCAAACGTTGCTCGTTGAATGGTCGATCGATTTGAAACATTAGGTTCGCGATAGCAAGAACTACCTCCCTGTTCCAGGTTTGATTTCATTTTGATTTTTGGTTTTATCGTCCGTTTCACCAGTGAGGCTATTTATAAACCGTTAAATCTCCAGCTTAACGCGGGATCGAAACCATATGAGCTCCCGCCGGGAATTGAACCCGTGTCTCCCACGCCAAAGGTGAGCAAGCTAACCGCTTAGCCTGAGAGAGCACTGTTCCAGGTTTGAATCCCACGCTGAACAAGTATCTTATGCATCGTTCTTCAATCATTTATCTTCCATCTCTTAGCGTCTTGTTTAGCCTAAAAGCTGGATCAGCGCAATGTACAACTCAATAAGTAGCAATGTCACGTGTACACCACGGGAAGGAGTTTGGTTTGTGTAGCGTGATACTTTATCAGTTAACCTTGAAACCAGTAAGTAACAGCATATTTATACCATTTCCGGTTTTAGTAGGGTGATTAGAGTGGAGATGTTATATATTTCTGGGAGGTTTAATTGATTTCGGGAAAGCGCTATCTATTACCGTTTTGGCTCTATAGCGATCAACGTTTAAAACAGGAAATAGTTGATTGCTACTACTTCCTGTTCGTGAATCATCTCCAACAAAGAAATCAATTCCTTATTTTTGGCTCTCTTTAACTTGGCCAAATTTGATGGTGATACATCTAATAGTTCTTGAGATTTTTTTTTTTTTTTTTTTTTTGGTCTCTCGGAAAGACTGACACACAGACAGGGTAAATATAAAAAAAGATTTTTGGAAATCCAAGCTCCTTCAAAGGACATTACAATAAAACAGAATATTCAAACATTACCACAGCTATTCAGTGTTGGATGAAGGCACTTCCCATTTTCCGCGATTACGTGTTGTTTGCCACGGTATTGTTCTCTCTGATTTATCATATATCATAATTGGGAAGATTTATTCAAAATCGACTCATAAACTGAGGGTTGCCAGATGACTATAGATTATCAATCAAATTTATAAACAGAATACAAACGGTTTCAAGCACGGTTACTTCTTCCATTCCATAACCCTAGTTTTGAATACTTATTGGACATTTCTCTCCAAAGAGATTTTAGGAGTGTTTTAGTTTATTCTCAAAATTTAAATTTTGTCTGAGTGTTCTATTTTGTATCCTCTGACTTTGATCATTAGCCATTTTGTATCCTCTGACTTTGATCATTAGCCATTTTGTATCCTCTGCCTTTGATCATTAGCCATTTTAGTGGGTTTATGTTTATGCTTGTTTGACATTAGACAGTACTTGACCCCTTATTAATTAATGTTTAATGAGTTTGTATAAGCTGATTCTATTGCAATATACGCAAAGCCCATTTCGCGTGAGCGGAATCTAACCGGAGACCCCAAGCACAAAAGGCGAATACTTTACCACTGAGCCACCACTTAAGAAGTATATATATCTATATCTACCTAGGTATATCTATCTATCTATCTATCTATCTACCTATATATATAGGAGGGCAAGTCAAGAAAGACTTGGACTGATTTTTTTCCCGGCAGTTCTGTTAACGCTGGAGCTTCATAGTTTGGCATACAAGTAGGGTGGGTCTTGCTGTGCATATATATAAAATGTTGTTAAGGAATCATTGCATGTTTGGTAACCACGACTTTTTATTGCAGGTGATGTTCTGCGTCGCCTCTAGAAGTCGCCTGTAGAAGAAATGGAGTCATTACGAGATGAACAATTTGCAGCTATACGGTTCTGCTATCGCCTGGGGAAAAGTGCAACAGAAACTCTAGGAATGTTGAGAGCAGCCTACAAAGATGACGCTCTGCCACGAAGTACCGTGTTCTGGTGGTTCAAAGAGTTTAAAGAGGGCCGAATGACAATCACGAAAGCTGGTGGACCTGGTGTATCAGCGTCAGCTGTTACTGAGGTGAACATTAACACGGCAGCAGTCATTGTTAGAGAAGATCGCCGCATCAGTATCGACGATCTGGCAGCCGCACTACGCATATCTCATGGCAGTGCCTTCAAAATTTTGCATGACCACCTCCACATGAGCCGAGTGTGTGCGCGATGGATTCCGCGACTCCTGACACCAGAGCTGAAGGCCGTTCGAGTGGAGACTTGCAGGGAGCTGTTGCAAAGGTTTGAGGATGGTGGAGACGCCTACCGCACCGTGCGACCTTTTTCTATTCCCTGCCCTAAAATCCAGACTGCGTGGACGCCGCTTCTCCGATAATTCCCAGGTTCTGAAGGCATCGGAGGCGGTTTTGAAGGACCTCTCAAAGAATGGCCTGCGACACGTGTTTGAGGACTGGAAGACTCGAATGAAAAACTGCATTCAAATGGGCGGGGACTACTTTGAAAAGGATCATGTGCCTGTTGCTGAGTAATAATAAATTGCCTAGAAAAAAATCAGTCCAAGTCTTTCTTGACTAGCCCTCGTATATATATCCTCCTCAGACCTGAAGGCGAATCTTGATAGCTGGAGCTACCGTTGCCTATGAAGTCATTGCTGAACACTGATGCTAAGAAACATCCCCTGTTCCGAATGCCATCTAACCTAACCTTGAACGAATCGTAGGCAACTTAAGAAATTTCAACAAAATATTTATAGATTGTAGTACACTAGCTTGAAAAACGTGCTCTGCAAGTCGAGGTAAGTTGTCAATTATAGATGTGTTTGTTAATTTCTTTTGAAAGACAAAAGTATTACTACCATTTATTAGATAGTTGCTAGAAGTAAATGACATCTAGGTGAGATGCCATTCGGAACTGGGGAGGTTTCCTAGCAACAATTTTGAACAATGAATTCATAGTCAACGGTAGCTCAAGCTACCAAAATTCGCTTTAAGGTCTGAGGAGGATATACAGTATATACAGGGTCGGATTTAGGGGGAGTGCACCTGTGCACATGCACCCACTTCGTTATAAATATGCACTATCTGAAATGGGAAGCTAGCAGTAAAAATAGCACACTCCGAAAATTTCTGCCGTCATGTTTCCATGTTTGGGGCTTAAAACAAAGCGGAGTTTCGCACGAAAAGTTATAGGCCAGACATTGAGCATTTTCCAGGCGTTAAAAATATCAAAAATTCAAATAATCCTGGCTCCGGTTATATATATAATAGTCAAGGCGTTCGCAAATAGGAAAAGTTACAAAATGTCAACTGTAACACAAATATATATGTTAACTTACGAAGGTCGAACTGTTGATGTCATTTAGCTCTTCTACTATTTCTAACCCGTTTCTAATATAGGGCTATAGAGAGAGCAGGCTTATATAGAGAGATAACATACTATGGAGTAGAATTTATGTACCCAGAAGAATGAAATAAAGAAATGACTATAACTTCACATCACATTTGGTTCATACTCCTAGATGGCTCCTATAAGAATGAAGAATGCTTTGTGGTGGACAAACACCGTGTGCTTGAGTTTTATCGGGATTATTCTGTTTCCTACCATTTTCTTCATTACACTATTCTGCATTCATTCTCATCATTATCATATCCTTTATAGCTTACATTGCGTGGGACGTAAAACTGAAATACTTCCAAGGGCGCCCATGTTGTGGTTTCCAAGAGGGGGCAAGTATAAGCGACATTTCAAATGTAGTCTCAAATTTTAAGGTAACTATTCTAAAAAACCTATTGGGTTTTCGATCTTCCGAAGCACAATTTCCTCTAAAGGGGGGGAGGGCAAGCGCCCCACCTTGCCCCACTTGATGGGCGCTCTTGAATACTTCATTCTATTTTTATTAAGCATATAAAATATGGTTCTTTATTTGCGTACAATAACAAAAATAATCAGAACATTATGTAACAGGAAGTGATATTAAGAACTCTGTTAAAAGAGAAAATGCAATTATATCAATTTACTAAGCTATTGTGATATAATGATCGTTTGTATTCATTTGTTTGGAACTTAATATTGTCTTTCAGGAGCGAATGTAATGAGACCTCTCTCGTCCCAAAGGTGAGAAAAGTTGTTCCAATGAATCAAAAACAGAGGTACCTGGTAACCCTTCCTTTTACTCCAAATGTATGTGAATCTTCACAATAATAAGATTGGAATTCAAATACTGTGACAAAATCGTGGCAAACAACACGTCTTTTCCGCAATAGATTTCTGTCAGTTTGCTAAAACCGGATTTCTTATCTATATCACCCACCTGTTCCTGTAGCAATGTTATCTTCACTTTTTATCCTTCGCAACCTTTATCAAGTTTTCTTCCTTTGTTTCAGAGCACTCCCCTTTCTTTGTCTTTCTATTTCTTCTAGTTATTTCTACTTCTCATATCTTCATTGTATGAGAGGTTTAATGGATATGCTTATTATCAATTTATTAGTAAAGTCTGCCTTCGTATTAAGGGGGCAGAGTATCTACTAAATATTTTTCAAAAACAAACAATTTTTCTTTTGCCAGATTTTCGTAAATGAAAAGAGAGAACGAAATGTAACTTACCTCAATAATAGATAATGTTATTCGAATCGGAAGAATTTTCAGTGTTGCCATCCATAGAAATTTCAGTGTGACCAGAATTTGAATTAGCCAAAAATCTAGGTTATGGCAGCGACTAAAAAAAATGAACTCAACGGCGACTGATGACTTATAATGCTGTCTGTGTTCTTTGTTAACCACTTTTAAAAAAATATTTGTATTTATTTTCTAATAAACATTACTTAATAAATAATTTTTAATAAGCAGCAAAATTAAAATACAAACATTATTTAAAAAGTAATTAACAAGGAACACAGACAGCATGATAAGTCATCAATTGGTGTTGAGTTCATTTCTCCAGTCCCTGCCATAACCTAGTTTTTTGGGTAATTCAAATTCTGGTCACACTGTAATTTGTATGGATGGCAACACTGAAAATTCTTCCGATTCGTTTTTGCGGGTGTATAATAACATTATCTACTACTGAGGTAAGTTATATTTCATTATTTCTTTTCACTTACGAAAAACTGGCAAAAGAAAAATTGTTAGCTTTTGAAAAATATTTAATAGTCTGCATCCTTAAGTTTTAATGTGAAGAAATTCAATTGAATATATGTCATTATGGATTCTAGAGTGTATGGTAATAAAATTATAATCCTTTAGGACACCCACCGTCAGTAGCGTATATAAAATTTCTTCAAGAGGGTCAAAGATTCCAAATTCATATCATTTCACGTGTTTCTATATATATAACTGTAGGTCTCAACCTGTATAATGTCGGTGCTCACAAAGGAAAAATATAAATCATTCAGTCCAAAAGTCCCAGATTGGCTGTTTTTTATTTCTTGATCCATGTAAAAGAAATTGTGTATCTTATGTATCGGGCTTCGCATCCCACTCATATCTTTTTTCCTGTGTCATAAGAATAAAATGATAAAATTTCAGTTCGAGGAGTTTGAATCATTCCACCCTCCTTGACATAGCAGTTCGTTCAAAGAAATGAATCATACACTCTCTCATTTGAGGCTTATCGCGGTTGATCCAAAAAACTAGGACCAGAAATAACCACCCTGGTTTGATTTCCGGCCAAGAAAGTTTGTGGAATCAGTCGTTTGCCCCTCTTGGAATTGGTATTTTACTCCTTTGGAATCGGTCTTTTGCCCCCTTGGAATCGGTCGTTTGCTTCCTTGGAATCGGTCGTTTTCCCCTCTTGGAATCAGCTTTTTTCCCCCATTCGAATCACATTTTGTCCCCCATCCTTTGGGGAAAAAATCATGCTGTCGTCTCTGTATACAGTATCATCTTTCTCTAGCTAAAAGGGACCAATTGTATTCATATTAATTTCAATGAGAAAAATAATTTTGGTTCGCGAGTAGTGTTCCAGAATGGATTAAAATTAAATGAAATGAAATCTTTGAGTTTTGCGTCCTACGGTTATGCCGCTTAGGCTAAAGGAGACGGTGATGATGAGTAATGAATGAAATGGTGGAATGAAGAAAGTGGGAGGAAATGGAAGTACCCCGAGTAAACCCACGCACACGGTGTTTGTCCACCACAAAGTTCACTTGGCGGGGGCTGAGATCGAACCCGGGACACCAAACACCAGAGGTGAACGCTCTACCACTGAGCCACCGCGGCCCCAGAACGGTTTAAGTTCGTAACCTGGAGTCTACTGTAGTTTGAAACCAACTTCTTTCCTGAAAGGCCAAGGTCTAACTAAGGACATCATTATTAAAGGGAAAAGTAGGTCAGTTTCCTTTGAGCGCCCTGGTGACAATGAGAAGCAACTACCACTGTCTGTAATGGATGGAAGATTTCCGTCCGCACGTGGTCGTTAAAAACATTAATGTCCTGTTGAGTGCTGACACTTTTACTGCTGATAAGAACAGTTGGTTTACTTTGTTATTCAGCTTCTATCAGGATAATACATCTCTTGATAAACTCTTTAAGTTTCAATACGCACTGGTGCAGGAGCGTACTCAGGGGAGGGGGAATTCGCCGAGTCCGAAAGCCCCCTAAAAAAAAAACTTTCTATCTCAACACACATTAGTTTTCTTTCTCAATAAAACTGTACATGTTTAACAGGGAAATGATTGATGTAGTATGAACATTTGATCTTACACTTCCTCTGTACTCTTTCTCTTATAAAAACAATCTAGTTCTATCATTATTTCCAAAAAATATAAATGGAAGTATAACCTATACTATAATACTATAATAAAACTATACTTGTTTAACAGGGAAATGCTTGATGTAGAATGAAAATTTGATCTTACACTTCATCTGTACTCTTTCTCTTATAAAAACAATCTAGTTCTATCATTATTTCCTAAAAATATAGATGGAAGTATAACCTATACTATAATACTATAATAAAACTATACTTGTTTAACAGGGAAATGATTGATGTAGCATGAAAATTTGATCTTACACTTCATCTGTACTCTTTCTCTTATAAAAACAATCTAGTTCTATCATTATTTCCTAAAAATATAGATGGAAGTATAACCTATACTATAATACTATAATAAAACTATACTTGTTTAACAGGGAAATGATTGATGTAGCATGAAAATTTGATCTTACACTTCATCTGTACTCTTTCTCTTATAAAAACAATCTAGTTCTATCACTTTTCCCCCAGAAAATATAAGTGGAAGTATAACCTATACTATAATACTATAATAAAACTATACTTGGTTAACAGGGAAATGATTGATGTAGCATGAAAATTTGATCTTACACTTCATCTGTACTCTTTCTCTTATAAAAACAATCTAGTTCTATCATTATTTCCTAAAAATATAGATGGAAGTATAACCTATACTATAATACTATAATAAAACTATACTTGTTTAACAGGGAAATGATTGATGTAGCATGAAAATTTGATCTTACACTTCATCTGTACTCTTTCTCTTATAAAAACAATCTAGTTCTATCATTATTTCCTAAAAATATAGATGGAAGTATAACCTATACTATAATACTATAATAAAACTATACTTGTTTAACAGGGAAATGATTAATGTAGAATGAACATTTGATCTTACACTTCATCTGTACTCTTTCTCTTATAAAAACAATCTAGTTCTATCACTTTTCCCCCAGAAAATATAAGTGGAAGTATAACCTATACTATAATACTATAATAAAACTATACTTGGTTAACAGGGAAATGATTGATGTAGCATGAAAATTTGATCTTACACTTCCTCTGTACTCTTTCTCTTATAAAAACAATCTAGTTCTATCATTATTTCCTAAAAATATAGATGGAAGTATAACCTATACTATAATACTATAATAAAACTATACTTGTTTAACAGGGAAATGATTGATGTAGCATGAAAATTTGATCTTACACTTCATCTGTACTCTTTCTCTTATAAAAACAATCTAGTTCTATCATTATTTCCTAAAAATATAGATGGAAGTATAACCTATACTATAATACTATAATAAAACTATACTTGTTTAACAGGGAAATGATTAATGTAGAATGAACATTTGATCTTACACTTCATCTGTACTCTTTCTCTTATAAAAACAATCTAGTTCTATCATTATTTCCTAAAAATATAGATGGAAGTATAACCTATACTATAATACTATAATAAAACTATACTTGTTTAACAGGGAAATGATTGATGTAGCATGAAAATTTGATCTTACACTTCATCTGTACTCTTTCTCTTATAAAAACAATCTAGTTCTATCATTATTTCCTAAAAATATAGATGGAAGTATAACCTATACTATAATACTATAATAAAACTATACTTGTTTAACAGGGAAATGATTAATGTAGAATGAACATTTGATCTTACACTTCATCTGTACTCTTTCTCTTATAAAAACAATCTAGTTCTATCATTATTTCCTAAAAATATAGATGGAAGTATAACCTATACTATAATACTATAATAAAACTATACTTGTTTAACAGGGAAATGATTGATGTAGCATGAAAATTTGATCTTACACTTCATCTGTACTCTTTCTCTTATAAAAACAATCTAGTTCTATCACTTTTCCCCCAGAAAATATAAGTGGAAGTATAACCTATACTATAATACTATAATAAAACTATACTTGGTTAACAGGGAAATGATTGATGTAGCATGAAAATTTGATCTTACACTTCCTCTGTACTCTTTCTCTTATAAAAACAATCTAGTTCTATCACTTTTCCCCCAGAAAATATAAGTGGAAGTTTTATTGCAATTACTTATCGTCTTTTTGGGTGCAGAATGTGATCCTGCGTAGTGTAGTCGCTAATGCTCTCGCTTTTGGTGCAAGCGGTCCCGGATTCAATTCCCGGTGGTGACACTCGGTCGAAAAGGCGTAACAACTTTTTTCAAGCCAGCCATCCTAAATGAGTTTTCCTCATTCACACCAGGCAAATGCTAGGATGGTACGTAATATAATATTCCCAGGTCGCTTTCCTTCCTTTCCCATTCCTTTCTACCTTCTTTCCAGACAATGTGATCGCCAAATGTGACGGGCTGGCATGGCTTTAGATGCCGAGAGCCCAGAAATCTAATTCCCAATCCTAATACTTCGGGTGCAGAATAATATCCGTCCAACACCACATAGATATAGTGGCTTGTAGTATTGGAACCCCTGCCTCAAAGCTTCGGTCCCTCCCCCCCCAAAAAAAATCTGAATACGCGCCTGCATTGGTGTGTTACACTTTACGAATATGCCATTATATGCTATGATTGTGTAAGGTAGTCGCAAAATCTGTGCGAATAACGTATCGAAAGAGTTGATTGTTTGGTTTCAGTTTTAACCGAGTGCGTCGGACTAAGACCGCCCCTGATCAATAAGTGTCTTGACTTGGGTGCTTTTCAATTCAGCTCTTGAATTATATATTAAACTTTGAAATACAACATAGCTGAGTGAAAAAAACTTAGATATCAGGAATTAATCTTATTGAATAAATTTTCTTGGGTTGTCCTACTATCAATGTTATAATTAGTATTTGATAGCATGAAATTAAAATTATAATATTGGTCTTATATACAGGGTGTTTCAAAACAACACCGACAACGTTTGGGAAGTGATTCCTGTCACCAAGATAAGATAAAAAGTATAGACCAGCCTGGGTGCACAGATGCTTCCTTTTGGAGTTATTGGCTGCCGAAAACATGAAAAAAATGAACTTTAAAGGTCTGTAGCTCCAAA
The DNA here is from genome assembly GCF_964235325.1 of Thermobia domestica. Classification (NCBI taxonomy): domain Eukaryota; kingdom Metazoa; phylum Arthropoda; class Insecta; order Zygentoma; family Lepismatidae; genus Thermobia; species Thermobia domestica. The sequence continues at coordinate 8,558,462 of NC_137460.1, forward strand.
ACTATTGGACCTACCGTAGTCGGGTCAAAACTTCACTTAGGAACTATTATGTGCCCTATCCAAATTTTCAAGTTTCAGAACCCTGTGGTACTTCCTCAACAATTTTTATAGAGGTGGTTGATAGCTACTTCAAATTATATGTTCATAGCCAAACTCCCTCTATAAAAACTGTTGCGTGAGTACCTTACGATTCTGAAACATGTATTTTTGGATAGCGCACATATTAGTTTCTAAGTGAAGTCTTGACCCGACTACGGTAGGTCCCATAGTTTTGGAGCTATGGACCTCTAAAATTCTTTTTTTTTTTTTTTTAATGTTTTCGGCAGCTTATAACTTCGAAAGGAAGCATTTGTGCACCCAAGTTGGTTTATACTATTTGTCTTATCTTGGTGTCAGGAATAAACCTCCCAAACGTTGTTGGTGTTGTTTTGAAATGCCCTGTATATTAGAATGTTAGTAAGAAGCATGTATCATGCACTGGTCTTATGGAGAACAGTAACATTATTTCGTGCACTGGTGGTAAAAATGTCGGGTCGGTTATCAACGCAAGTTACGGAAGATGTTTTTGTAATACCGGAAATTTTTAAATTGCATGGTTCTCTGGGATCGTTTCATTAATTCATACATTTATCTCTGAAATTATATTCACGTAATTTTTTTAAAAAAAATATTTAATTCTTTTACACACTAGTCTATTAACAATCAGTTGACTGTACAGAAATTGGTCTATGTTCCTCTTAAAGATTTTTCCACTGAAGTGATTTCATCAGCTTTACATCTTAGGCAACTCTGAGAAACGTTTGCCAGAATCAGAAGGACATCTTGCGAGAAAATCCGTCTCTTTACTACATGATGCTGCAGCAGATACTGCATTCAGCTTGGAAAGAGTTTCCACATTTTTAACCTCATGCCAAAATTCCGTCAAGGAGACTTTATTTCGGGATTTTTTTTTCCTGAAGTTCTCGTACACTGAAAATTCTTACAAATTATACCTTTTTTTTTCATATTTTTATTTATTTGTGTGAATGTTTTATCCTATTGATTTATATAAAGAATATTTTTTTTTTCATTTTTTCTTTGGAATTTTAATCGTTTGAATTTTAGTGATTTCTATTTTAAACCTATTTGATTGTCCCTTAGTTCTTGATAATTATACAATTTACACCGTTTACCTACATTGTTAGGGTCATTGAATCTAAGAGGCTGAGATAGGCAGGTCATGTAGCCAGAATAAAAGAAAGTAGGAACGCTTTCAAAGTTTTAACTGGAATGTCAATCGGAAAACGACCAATAGGAAGACCTACATGAAGATTAGAGGACAATATTAACCCTTTATTGGGCAGTGTTGCTCTCAAGCAACATCACATTGCGTTATCTGCACGAATTGTAACTTCAGTGATCATAAATTAACATTATTGCTTTCATACATAATTTGCGGATCGTTTCTTTAGATACTTCTAATCTTCGTCAACAGAGGATAGTCAAATTTAGTATTATTGAAGGTTTATCTCCTACTTACGCGCAAGTTCTTTTTTTATTTTTTTATTTTTTTATTTATTTATTTATTTATTTATTTATTTTTTTTTTCTCTATAGGAAAATGTTTCAACGAAACTGTTTGTAATTAATTACGGAGAGTATTTTTTTTATGATATTTGACCATAATAGGGCAATTCTGCTCAGTAGCTACACGTAAGACCTGTTTTATGGCAATGTTACTTTGAAATAAACACCCTATATTTTGTAACCAAAGAACAGAAAAAAAATAAAACTTTAAAAATTACGAAATCATGATCAGGAAGACATGGTTCAACCATAAAAGCAAACTAAATATTTTAATCGTAATGCTATCAATGCTTGTCCATTAAAGGGTTAAGATAGATCTAGAGATAGGAATACAAAGTAGAAACTGGCTCCACCTGGCTACGGATATTTAATTCAAATAATATCAAATTGATATGAAGTGCAGATTCATTTTGAAAACTATATATATATATCAAGAGACATTTCAAGTTTTGTCACGGGGGGGAAGGGCGCGATTACCCATCGACATAAGACTTTCACGATTTTTATTAGTATACAAGCTTTTCCTTCACATCTATTCCGTCTATCAATACAAAACTTGGTACACACGTTTCCTATTGCCTATAGTATTTTTCGAGATACATTTGAATTGCGTGCTTTTATCCGAGATCACTCCAAAGAGGGTCCAAGGTTGATGGGAGGGGTTTCTGGAGGGTATTTTCTCGACATTCTCCCAATTTTCCCTATTCAAGTACGTTATCGGCCACAATACATAGCACCTCTGGAAAGCATGTTTCGTGTTGAAGAGAATGAGCTATAAACCATGACTTTTCTATGAACTGTGTTGATGCAATATCTATTTCACTGCGAGTCTACGATTTTCTTTATACTAACTCCTTTGTGCACGACAACTAATTTTTTGTACATTAACATATCTTTGTTATGTTTAGCGAATGGACTAGGTTTGATTCGGATGTGTGGATGACATGTTCATGTCCGTTTCTTGTCAGTTGCTGATTTGTTACCACTGTAATCCGTGCATTTGGTTATATACACCCTACCGGACATAAGCTTAATAGAGGTTAACAAAGGGCGAGAGCAAAATTTTCTTGGCTCTAGGAGCGTAATTTACGTAAATACGAGCCTGGGTATAATAATGTAGGGGATCATGTGGAAATTATTGTAAGGATTATGCATATGCTCGACCGGTTGCAATTCTTAACGTACACTCAGAGCATCAGTTGCAAAAGGAGTTAGTCTATCCAAGTAACGTTTAGAAGAATTTTGATATAAAGGAGTGAAGAATACCCACAATTAAGCGAAGGTATACTTAATTTTTTTTAATGAGTTGTGATCAGTAATGTTATTTCAGATTTTACTACTAAGAGGAGGAGCAAGATTATCCACCAGCATGAATTTTTTTTTAAGTAAATTATAATACAATCTATGAATTATAAATTGTATACTCATATCCTTTCCTCCCCTGCGTTCCTCAAATGACGCCTCTGGATGTGATTACACTCAAGAAAGCAAGAAATGTGAAGAGTCACCAAGGGCGCCCATCAAGTGTGCCAAGGTGGGGCACTCGCCCCCCTAGAGGAAATTGTACTTCGGAATATCGAAAACCCAATAGAATTTTTAAAATAGTTACATCAAAATTTGAAACTAGATTTGAAATATCGCTTATACGTGCCTTCCCCTTGGAAACCACAACATGGGCGCCCTTGAAAGTCACTTAGACGTTCAGTGCGTGGTGTGTTTAGTTTTTAACTACCTCTACTATTAGAGAGAGACAAAATATAAAACGCATATTTTACACAGTGGTGGCCAAATGACAGCCCGCGAATAGAAATAAAAAGTATAATATATGTTCTGTTTCAACTCCAAATTGAAACAGAAGAGTGAAGCTATCTGTCAAAATACACCTACATTGAGACCTGACTTTTAATAATTGGGAGAATATTTTCTCTAACTTTTGGTTACCAAGGATGTTGTGTCGTTGGTACCTGTCCAACTTTTAGAACATTGCAGGTTTCATAGAATTGGTTTCAAATATTCGTGGCTTAGGCCCTGATTGGGATCGACACCTGAAGAATCTTAATGAAAGAAGAAGGTTTTTCATGCTTTTATTATTTGCGGAACCGAAACAGTGTGTTTTAAATGTTCATAATGTTTTGAAAAAAAAATCATGTTTACTAAAATGTATAATATTTCTTTATATTTTTCATGCGTCGTACACTTAAACCAGTGATGATGAAATGACGGCGTGAGAAAGTGTATGATTTGTTAATGCAATAGTATCATTATTTTTTTTAACTCCATGTGTAAGAGGGTCATTATCATATACATGAGCTTATATTTGACCTTGAGGCCGCGATAGCTCACTGGTAGAGCGTTCACCTCTGATGCATGGAGTCCTTGGCTCGATCCTAGCTCGCTCCATGTAAATTTTGTGGCGAACAAACACCGTGTGCGTGGGTTTTCTCGGGATTCTCCTGTTTCCTCCCACTTTCTTCATTCCACCATTTCCTTCATTTCTCGGGATTCTCCTTTAGTCTAGCCTGCATAACCGTAGGACGTAAAACTTAAAGATTTCCATGTTTGAATTTTAACCAGGGGCGTACGCAGGAGGAGAGTCCTGAGGTCCGGAACCTCCCCGGAAATCTTAACTTTTTTGTAAATTAATGCAATTTTGAAGGAGATTTTACAAATTTCAATATAATTTACCCTTATAAACAATTTGGACAACCTTAAAAACGTTGGATCTTTCCCAGCAATGAACTCTTGTGTATGTGCCTGCTTTTAGCTGTAAAAATGTCTTCTTTGACTTCTTAGTGCCGCACACCGTTCTGCACAGTAAGATTCTTGGCACCGGTAGTAGCGGGCCTAAACGAGGGGCCTTTACTCCTCCAGTTTTCTGTATGACAAAAATAATTGAAGTTATTCTTTATGTATTTTTGGAAGTTTATAGTAAACTCATGATATAGCTATCATAGTTCCGGTTCTGTGTGTTCCCCCAAGCTTATCTTCTACATCCGCCACTGCACTCCGGTCCAGGTTTTTAGAAAAAATTCCATCTTTCATAAAATTACTTTTAAGTGAAGCTCAGAGACATGAAACAAGAAACAGAACACTCAGGATAGAAAAAAAAAAAAATTGCAAATTTATGACGCGCAAATTCAACGAACCATCACCTTGGGAAGAGGGGACAAAGGGAGAGTAATGGTCCCTAAGCATGATTCTTGTTTTGTGCTGGCCAGTAGTGTGTTATGAATCATTGGCCTAAAACTGATCTCGAACTTCGTTGAACACAGTAACCTTGTAATATTTTCAAGGTTAAGCACACTTCCTTTCCCTCTCTCTCATGTAGAACGGTAAGTTCCTGTCTTGGAAGGCAATAACGACCTTAATGAAACGCTATCAAAAAGATTTTGTTAAAAGATGAATAATTATTTAGTTCTTCATCAGATATACAAGAATGTTTAGGTAGAACCGCACGTGTAAAGTATATACAATAGTAATAAAAGAAATAAGGTCTCCTAAGTTTTACGTACGTCCCATGGTTATGTCGGCAGGACTAAAGCAGACGGTGATGATGAGAATGAATGAAATGATGTAATGAGGGAGAAAACGGGAGAACCACGAGGAAATCCTCACATATGGTGTTTGTCCACCACAAAGTTCACTTGGCGCGAGATGAAATCGAACCAAGGATCCCATGCACCAGTGGTGAACGCTTTACCACTACCGTAGTCCTTGCAATAAGAAATTCTGTAGAGTTCCTAAATGCGTACATAAGAAGTATTAAAGCTCCTAGCGTAAACCAGGTAATTAATAACTAAATACAGATTAATATGAAATTTAAGGGAAGTTACCTTTCAATCAGCAGCGGTGAACCTAAGCTCATCTTTCAGTTATACCTACTGGTGGAGACAACTTCTCAGCAAGTGTGAGTTGATTTTAAGTTTAACGTCCCTGTCAGTAGCGAGGCTATATGAGACGGAACCTACTGATTGACTTGGAAACCGAACCATATAAGCTCCTGTCGGGAATTAAACCCGGGTCTTCCACGTCAAAGGCGTCCCAGCGAGTGGGAACCTACGTCCTAAAGCAAGCTTAGATCCGCGTTTGGTGCCAGAAGTGATCGCGATCAGAGATAGAGTGGGTCAAGATTTGTGAGTAGGTCAGTGAGTCAACAGGACGTGACTCACTACGACTCACCACCCACCATGACCCAGCAATCCACCATTACCTACACTGATCCATCGATCCACTCTGAACCACCGACCTCACTCTGCTCAGTGCATTGTAGACAGCACCTTCTGAACGTTGGTGAATTTGTCTATGTTTTACTTTCAAGGCCTCCGTTTTTCTTTTTTTTCATTTGTTGCTATTTACTTAAGTGAGATGAGTGTATCTAAGTGAAAAAAGGACTTGAGACACTCTTGGATTTGTAATTGTAATAATAGCAACAGGACTTACTACTTGGCTTTCAAGACACAGTTGAATTTTACAGTTATTTTCTTAACCTGGCCTAGTTTACCTTGATTTAAGACTTTCAAATTTCATCCTATTTTCCACTGAAAAGTATCTGTAATTCAACCTGGAAATAATTATAGACGATAATTAAATTGAAATTAATCGAAATTTGGCCCATGACACACACTTTACCGCTTTATATCGTAAAGGTCAGATCCAACGGTATTTCAACAGAGCGGTGCTTGAGCGACCGTAGACCGTAGAAATTCAAACTCCGATTAGTGATAGATTTCACAGCCTTGTTTTATTACAAGTGTAAACTTTTTAAGTCAGTGGAGAGGAGGACGTGGATCATGGGTCAGAGTTGATGACTATGGATAAGGGTGGGTGGTGGATCAGAGTGAGTCACGGTGTATCTTGGATCAGATGGGTCAGAGTGAATAACGGTGGGTCGTGGGTCAGTGGGTCATGTGTCAAGTTTTCATTGACCTAGGCCATCTCTGATCGCGATATCACAATTACTGAATTCCACGGCCCGAGTCAGGCAGAGTATAACCCATGATCTGGGAACTCCCTGGAAGCTACAGAAAGGATACAATCATAGCCTTACTTACCTCAGATTATTACTGAGGTACCATTTGAGCTACCGAAACCAATGACTCGTACAATCCGCCTATCTGGAAGTGAGACGGTCCCCTCCTCCACAGAGGCTCTCTCTTTATATTTGAGTCAGCTCACTATATGAAAAAAGAAGACAATGTTAGCATAGGATTGACGCACTTCTTTTACCCTATTCTCCCGTTATCGAGGGAGCTGTGAGATCCTAACGTAAAATTAGGGAGGAGTGCGGTCTGAGCTGGTAACAGTTTAACTTTTCCAGGCTCGTATGTATTTGTTATCATTTGTCATCTATTCTCATTGGATGTTACTATATCCTTTAACTTATAATACAGAGTCCGGCAAAAAACCTCCCGTATTTGGTGAGAGTGCTGTGTGAATTGCGGTGGGGATACGGCGGCGGAAAATATCGATCTAAAGCGGTATACATGCCATTTTCAGTAGTCGCAATGGCGTGGCGCAGTGAGCATCCTGCGTTTGTTGTGGAAGAGTGTATTCGTAATGGTCGTTCTGTGATTGCTGCTCAGTGGGCATTTCACACTCGCTTCGGGCTTGGGCGACATGATTCTGTTCCGGATAGAAAAAAATATTCAAATTCGGGTAACAAACTTTAGAACAACAGGTTCTGCAATTAGAAAAAAATCGCCTCTTCGACCCGTTTCAGTGCTGAAAGCTTTAGAAATTGCTGGATGAACGCAGGTTCTGCAATGAGAAAGAAATCGCCTGTCCGACCTGTTTCAGTGTTGAAAGCTTTAGAGATTGCTGGATGAACGTAGGGTCTGCAATGAGAAAAAAATCGCCTGTCCGACCTGTTTAAGTGCTGAAAGCTTTAGAGATTGCTGGATGAACGCACTCACACGTGCCACATTTCCTGTTGTTGTTACGGTTCGAGGTCGGCGAGGCGATTTTTTCTCAATGCAGAACCTGTCGTTCTAAAGTTTGTTACCCGAACTTGAATATTTTTTCTATCCGGAACAGAATCATGTTAGTCAAGTCATTATGCAGTACGCAATTAATTAGTCACGTTTAGTCACGCCCAATACTCTGACAATAACATTCACGAACATGCAGTGCCATGTTGAACTATGTATAAGGTGGGGGGAGGTCACTTCTAGCACCTCTTGTAGCGTAATTAAGATTTTTATAACACTTTTCCCGGGGCCCTTTACGAGGTGGGACACCCTGTACATATATATGGAAATTGAGGATTTCAAGATTGGAAGGCAGAACATTAAAAGATCAGGTATGCAGATGATACGGTTATTAGAGAGAACCGAAGAAGGACTACAGGAGATGATTGACAAAATAACTGATACTGGGAAACTATATGGAATAAAAATCAACATCGAAAAATTGAAAGTCATGAGAATATCCCACGGAAACGCGCCCTTACAGGTCAGAGTAGATCTGTAAGGGAAGTGGATCATTTCAAGTATATGAGAAGTATTTTAATGAGAGACGCTTACTGTACCAAAGAGATCAGGTCAAGAATTGCCATAGCCACAGAAGAAGAAGAAAAGACACTCTTCACCAACAGGCTTAATATTGGATTAAGAAAGAAGTTGGTCAAGTGCTATGTATGGAGAATTGGACTGTATTGTTAAGAGACTTCGACATTACGGAAGCTAGAGAAGAAATATTTTATAGGTGTAGTACTTCGAAATGTGCACTGAGAAAAAAAATTGTAGGTGGCGTACTTAAAAAGATAGGTTACATGCGTAATTCCTGTAGTTTTTGGACTTAACGTACAGCAGACGTATAACTGAAAACGCATGTTTTATAATACTTTCTGTATAAGTGTTCCATCTATACGTACTTTCCGTACGAAACAATATAGGCGGTCAGGATCTCACATACAAATGGACTTATATAACATACAACTGAGGAATGTAACATAAGTATATGCATGTGATATACGAAAAACTGTTAGATGTCAGACATCCTGCAACGGCATGATGTAACATCTAAGGGCAGTGCCTATGTAGCATAGGGATAACGTATGCTCCGTACTGATTTCTGTAGTAAGCAAGAGGATACCGTATATTAATACAATATACCGCTGTCCGGAGAACGGATTTTTCTCAGTGTGATGTTGGAGGAAGATGGAGAAGATAAAATGGGCAGAGTGAGTAACAAATAAAGATGTTTTGCAACGGATAGGAGAGAAGAGAACACTTCTAGCCATCTTCCTTCCTGGGAAGGCCAATTGGATTAGATATATATCTTGCAAGAAATTCTTATTCATAGCACCATAGAAGAAAAGATGGAAGTAAAGCGAGGAATAGGAAGAAGAAGAACACATTTGAACGATGATTTGAAAAATTGCAGAAAATATTGGGAGTTAAAAGAGAAAGTTGAAGATCGAGAAACGGGGAAGAAACATTTCAAGGCCCAAATCTAAAATTGAAAAACCAAAAGTTATTAGTCCCGGGACCTGCCAAAAAGGCAGAATACTTAATAATACATTTTAACCAATTAATACGTAGATTCATAATAAAATACGAATTGCTTCATTGGTATTTAACTTCAAATATCTAGTCTTACAACAAGAAAAAAGAAGCAAGTGGTAATAGACCATTTTTTTTTTTAAAAAAAAAAGCTAGGATCAACATTCAAATTCACACAGTACAACATATAGTGGTAACAACACAAGCGTAGAGAAAGATGAATTAATATTTTCCTTGTTGAAAAGAAATAACAAAAATAAAAACAGCCAACACAAATCGATTTCTAATGTCCTCCTCACGTAAGTGCCACACAGTTAGCAAATGTGTTTTGATAATAAACGTTGCTATACATACATGCGTGCGCTATGTTTCTTTTTCTCTGTCCCCCCCCCCCTTTTTTTAACTTACTGGTCGTAATAACTTCCTTTTAAGGGAAGATATTAAAAGCTGTTTATGTCTTCGCACAAAATCCCTATATGCATAAACGACATGCAATAAATGTATCCTGAATATAAACACACATACATGCAATCTTTGTTTTTGTTTTCATGTTGTATCTATAATAGCATAATTCTAGTGTATGGTTTTTAGAGTGGTAGAAGGTTTATTATTATTATTATTATTTAAAGATGCACTTACGGTAAACTTGCATACCATTTTTGGTCTGCATTTCTGAATTTGGCAAAAGAAAAGACAATATAAAAAAACACTCGGTGAATAATATGTTTAATTATTATCAGAAGAAATATGCATTGGGAGATATTTGCATAAAAGTCATTTTCTCTACAGCCAAAAGAGGCATGGTGCATTTTGTGATCTAAGCTGTAAAATGTATTATTTTTCTGAGGTAGCTTACTGTTAGTTTTGCATCCGCAAGTCATAAAAGAAAGCTTTAAAATATTGAAAAAGATATTTCTTTGCAGTGGACGTGCATGCATGCAACACGATAATTAAAGAGAATTTAATAGCTTTGCTACACTAGCGATCGTTAAATAACAAGGAACAATAACTCGTTCGGAAGTCTTTTGTATCATTAGCTAACATCAGGGGAACCTGATATATTATCATGTCAATGGAGTCTCCGCTGTTATTTACTGGCGTCAATATATATATGGTAGAATACTTATATATACAGGGTGTGCCATAAGTAACTTGACCAAAATGCATTTAAAATGAATTACAAGTATGTGCATCACGTTCAGAGGTTTGGATGTTTCTGTTTGGAGTATTTGTGTCACTGTTAGAATTAGGTATGCCACTCTTAGGAGTATTTGTGTCACTGTTAGGAGTATTTATGTCACTATTAGAGTTAGGTATGTCACTCTTAGGAGTATTTGTGTCACTGTTAGAATTAGGTATATCACTCTTAAGAGTATTTGTGTCACTCTTAGGAATAGATATGGCACTCTTAGCAGTAGGTATATCATTGTTAGGAGTATTTATGTCACTGTTAGGAGTATTTGTGTCACTCTTAGCAGTAGGTATATCACTGTTAGGAGTATTTATGGTATTGCTTGGAGTATTTGTGCCACAGTTAGGAGTATCTAAGTAACTGTTAGGAGTATTTGTTACTTAGGATTAGATATGTCATTCTTGGAATATTTGTGTCACTCATAGGAGTAGATATGTCACTCTTAGCAAATAGGTATATCATTGTTAAGAGTACTTGTGTCATTGTTAGGAGTATTTGTGCCACAGTTAGGAGTATGTAAGTCACTGTTAGGAGTATTTGTGTCACTTAGGATTAGATATGTCATTCTTAGGAGTATTTGTGTTACTATTAGGAGTATTTGTGTCACTATTAGGAGTATTTGTATCACTCTCAGCAGTAGATATGTCACTCTTAGCACTGGTATATCAATGTTAGGAGTATTTGTGTCACTGTTAAGAGTATGGTGTCACTGTTAGGAGTATGGTGTCATTGTTAAGAGTATGTTGTGACTGTTAGAAGTGGATGTGTCACTTTCAGGACGAATCAAACAAAAGTAGTACAATCAGCTTCATGGCAATTGGCAACATACTTTATAACACCATTAGTTTTTGTCGATTTTCTCAAAAATTACGCATTAGAATTTGCCCTCAAGAGTAATATTTTGCTCAGCTCGATGTGATTTATCAATTGATATTTGTCTTTGGAAATCCTTTTCTTTGTCTTCGCCTTTCTCCATGTTTATATGAGATTGGCTTTCCCGTTTTAAATTAAAATTTAAGAGTTAAACATAATTTTGGCCTGTATCTAATTTGGCCTATATCTATATCCAGCCTAAGACCTTATACAGTCAGGGCTGGATTAACGCCTTGATGCATTAAGCACATGCAATGTAACTACGTGCTTAGTGCATCAAAGGAAGGGGGCAGCACTGAAATTTTCCATAGCCTAATTTACCATGAACTATGGAAAATATCGTGCAATACTGCAAATGATGTAGCTGACCCATGATCTGCAAAAGGTGCCCCAACAACAAATGAAAAAAAAATTACAAGTACAGATATACAGGGTGACCCATAATTATGTATATATTGTTTGACTTACTGTAGTAGTTGTAATTCTGAACAAAAAGTTTCGATATGGCATCACTGTGTACCCTGAGAGTGGAGGTAACGATCACTGGACTTAGGACCGTTAGTGTATGCCAGACAGGATGGTAGAACAGTTGTCTTTAGAACGGCGTGTGCGTTGTGTACGTTTGTATGCTGCAACAAACAAATTACGCGGAGGTGAGAAGGAGGATGTCCGCAGGAAATGGCCCCTCTGTGTTTTCAAGGACAATGTGTGCCAACATCAATACGTAATTTGGCCGATCTACGGGAATCTACCACAAAAGTATTCCACAGGATCGCAGTACGGGTCAGTCAATCTTCTTGTGAAAACGTTGGCCTTCGTCTCCAGGCATGTATCGATTTGGATGGTTGCTGTTCGTCTCCAGGCATGTATCGATTTGGATGCTTGCTCGTCTCCAGGCATGTATCGATTTGGATGGTTGTTGTTCGTCTCCAGGCATGTATCGATTTGGATGGTTACTGTTCGTCTCCAGGCATGTATCGATTTGGATGGTTGCTGTTCGTCTCCAGGCATATATCGATTTGGATGGTTGCTCTTCGTCTCCAGGCATGTATCGATTTGGATGATTGCTCTTCGTCTCCAGGCATGTATCGATTTGGATGGTTGCTCTTCGTCTCCGGGCATGTATCGATTTGGATAATTGCTCTTCGTCTCCAGGCATGTATGGATTTAAATGGTTGGTCTTCGTCCCCAGGCATGTTTCGATTTGGATGGTTGGTCTTCGTCTCCAGGCATGTATGGATTTGGATGGTTTGTCTTCGTCTCCAGGCATGTATCGATTTGGATGGTTGCTCTTCGTCTCCAGGCATGTTTCGATTTGGATGGTTGATCTTTGTCTCCAGGCATGTATCGATTTGGATGGTGCATTGGTAGACCATGCCATGATGAACAGAGATTGAAATTCCTGTAAGGAAAAGTATAGAAATAATGTGTTTATATTCAACTTTATGTTCACGTTATGTTGCTAGTTTCTTTACCACAGTCTTTGAAACACCATAAACATAATTATGGGCCACACCAGGGTTGAAACTTTTCTTAAGAAAAAATCGGGACGGGACAATCGGTTGAAGCCTCCGTCTTCCCCTCTGGGATTTCGATGTGGATGATTCATTATTGATGTAGTCTTTATTATCATCCATCATTGTGTATAAAAATAACTATAACTTAACGTCGAAGAACAGAATAATACTGCACAGCACAGGTTAATGTAAACAATTCGATTACGCGCCAAACCAAAAGTGAAGCAGAAGATACCGACACTGGTGGCAGGTCTAGCAGATGGCCGGTACCCGGTATAGTTAGCGTGGTGGCCACCCGCTGAAGTGGGTGCTAATGTTACTACCATTACGGTGGCAGTCGCTTTTATGTAAAGATTGTAAAAACAAAATTTTTAGCGCTGCATGGAATATACTATCATCATAATCGGCTGGATTATCAACTCAGAACAATTAAGGAATAACTGTAAATTAAAGGCGAGCTGCTATTTTTTTCATAAATCAAATTAAAATACAAATTTGTTAAATTTATTCTATACATAAAACTGTGCATGTAAAAGAACAAGTCATTCCTTTGTAAAAATGGCCCAGTAAAATATTAATTAACTTTGAAAATCCATAAATCGGGACAGTATGCGTCCCGATGAGTGTCCGGTCGGGACACGGGCATGCCCGTATCCATGGGGAGTCTAAGGGGCCGGGTCCCCCCTAAATTTTTGCTGGCCCCCTAAAAGTTTTACATTAGGCTTACAAAATGGTGATGAACTATCATATGGTTTGAACGGGCCCCCTAATTTCAGCCGGGCCCCCCTATGTTTTGGGGCTGGCTACGTGCCTGGACGCGGGACAAGTAAGTCAAGAATCGATACAGTCCCGACAGAATCGGGACAATTGACAACCCTGGGTCACACTGTACATTAATAATAAGTGCATCAGAGTGTGCAGACCTCACCTAAGGTTTACAAAAACGACAGGGAAAAACATATAGCCTAAATAAAAGCAGGGAGAAACTTTGTATGCAGTATATGTTTAGAAGTTTTTTTTTTTTTTCACAATTATTACTTAACTGTGGTCAACTACCTGTTGTATAAAGCAGAGCTAAATCGTAGATTTGAAAATGTGTGCGTGTCTTATCTAACCATAAATTTGTTCTCGGTGGTCAGTGTCCAATCGATCGAACTTGCGGGAACAATTTTCACTCTTTTCAACTGCAGAAGAAGTTACAGTTTTGGGGCTTTTCGGTTTGAACACACACACACACACACACACACAGAAAGAAAAAGCAAGAGAACTCACACACAAGCAGAAAATCACAAAAGTTTTCAAAATTGTACACTTGGTGTTCATAACAGAAAAGGAACAAAAAGCCATTTTCAGATCCCTTTTCCTTTCCTGAGCTTAAGACATTGAAAATAAAGGAAAAAGATATGGCGGATGCTTTGCTTCCTAAAAAGTTCACAGTCCACTGGGCCTTTGGACAATATTGCTTTGAACAAGATGGAATTTATCAATCTTACGAAATCTAACAGTAGTAGTGTTGAAATATTTGTTCTTTCTAGTTTTTTTTTTTGTTTTCTTCTTTTTTTAATGTCACAAAATTTCGATAAGTAAATGTGGTTGTAAAGGCCAATATGAATCTAGAAGATTTTCAATTCTCTTTATTTTATTACTGTATGTCATCTGGTGGACATCGTAGCGAGTAATTTTCCATTTCTTGGCTCTTCGCTAAGTGTTTCACATTCATTTCTTCTATCAACGACAGGTGTTCGTCGTTTTTACAGCAAAGCATGTTTTTGTTTCTCCCGTGTTTTTTTTTTTTTTCACAAGCACGAAATGTACGGTCTCTCTCTTCCTCTCCCTGTTTTTCCGTCTTCCCCTATCTATTTCTCTCTCCTCTTTCTGTACTTTCTCTCTTTCTATATCATTTCTCTCTTTCTTTTTACTTTTTTATATTCCTCTTTCTCTCTTTTCTATCTTTTTCTCCTCTCACTCAGACACACACACAATGTAAGCATTTTGTGTTTTAAGAGTAGTAGCTAACTTTTGCCAAATATTATAGACGAAAAAGTAAGGCAATGGGAGACGAAACTAGGACACCATAACATACAGAGCAATTAATTTGAAAGAATGCTAACACCTTTAGATACTTGATTGTTATAAACTCTGCAGCTTTTTCTTTCTTTCTACGAGATTGTCGAAAACATAAATAGATCAATGTTTATGTAATGTTATAGAGAATAGAGACATGACCAGGACAGGCCCAAGGCAATTTGCTTCCCTCTTCCCTTTCTCCAGAAAGAAATAATCTTAAAAGCCACAATTTTAAGTATGCTACTCCCTCATGAACAACGAAGGGAAGGGAAACGCACTCGCACTCAGAAAGGCCTGAACACTACAAATACAATATCCTTGTGTCTATTTTTTCTTTAAATAATAATCTATTATGTTAGTGAAAGATAACGGAAATACATCCACTGAAGAAAAGTGGTAATCTTTTTATAGAATTCAATATCAAGCTTCATTCTCAATATATCAGTTTGCTATTCCAGTGCAACTAGCTCTTTTATCTTTATTTCTTCATTGTCCTTCTATATCTGTTTAAAATAGTTTTTAAAAAAACTTGTTTCCACTTTCAATGATAAGGAACATGTTTGTGACAATGACAAGACTAGTTTTCATATTAAAACTGTGATAACTAACTAAATGGAACAGGTGTTCGCTACTGCCCGAGAATTGAGTTCTTGTATTTGACAACAGTCAAGCAATTCATGCTGGGATTTGTTGGACCATTTGCTTTTACATTGTCCATGTGATATTAAACTAATGAGACCTAAAAGATGATTTTTTAAATGTAGTATTCAAATAGAAGGCCAGCTTAGTAAATTTAACTACCATCATCATGAAGTCTGTTTCCAACAAGAAATATTTACTTTAAATATTATAGTTCTGACAGATTTTGCCGTACCTCTATGTTACATGAGATGTTGAAACGATCCAGCACCGTTATTCATGCAGAAGTCAAACTCGAAGCTTTATACTTGCAAGTGTTGTACAGAAAGTGTTACATTAAATTGTAATATACCAATTAATAGATATACATTGCGAGTTAGCCCCTGTGCAAATAATTGAGGTGAATCAATGTTCATTTATTATGGCTTAGTTAACTTGAGGATAATTGAAATCGGAAAGCCATATATACTTTATGTGATAGATCAGTGTGAGGTAATTATGTGTGATTGGTTGATGTACATATGTCTATAGTATAGTAAATAAATAAATATTATGTGGATAACTTTGGAGTTACAGTGTCTATATTAGGGTAGGGAACTTAGTACCAGTGTTTATTGTAATAGATACTGATTGGAGAGACTAATTAGATGCGACATATCAGAATATTAAGGACTGCTGTAGTACAGAAGTAGAAAGAAGCATTAGTAGTAGCGGAGAACTATAACAACAAGTTGTTTACGCTGATCGCAATGACTTCTTGTCAAATGTTCGCTTCCAGCTCCAATATCGTGTCATTCTTGTTGCCAAATATGTTTCCTTTTAAGATACTCTAAGGAGAAGCCAGCTGACATTATGTCAGGAGATGTTGGTGTCAGGGGATCTTCAGTGTATTCGTATACGACACTAAACGTAGTTCAAAATGACTGTTTTAATGTGATTTATATACTTATTTATTATTAGCAGATTTCCCTTCTTCGCATGGGAAGAATACGTTTCATTTTGGACATAAAGAGTAATGGGACTGAATTTGGATTTAAACGGCATCCGAAGTGTCATTGTTCATCTCAGCGACCCCGAAAACTATGTAATCAACACGAATATAGGTCATTTTCGATCATATATATATATATATATCCCTCTCCAACTTGCGGAGCTGAATTTGGATTTAACCCATGTATGCCCTTATCATTTTTGTTTAGTATTTTAATTTGTTTTGGAAAATAAGTTTTCGATCTATTCTTGGTGAATTTAGTGTCATTTCTTTTTGCCGAGCTCCCATTGACTAATTATGATGCCGGGTCGAAAACGACCCATTGGACAAATATATAAGCTTTAGCAATAACAAAATACGTAAGTGGGTCGTTTACGACTCAAGGGGACTTAAATCGGTTAAGCGGGATCGGAAGTTAACTTTTCATCTCAGACCCCCCCTAAAACTGTGGATTCGGCACTAATATCAGTCGTTTTTGATCATTATATATATATATATATATATATATATATATATATATATATATATATATATATATACTCCCCCTCCGAAGTTGCGGGGTTAAATTTGGATTTTAACAACATCCAAAGTGTTACTGTTCATCTGAGCTACTTCCAAAATTTTTGGATTTGACACTATCAGTCATTTTCGATCATTTTTAAATATCTCTCCCTTCCCTCCCCTAAGTTGCACCATCAAATAGAAATGATAAAAACCTTCCCAGGCGCGAACCTCATCTATGTTGAAAATTTGATCGAGATCGGTCGGCTGGTACGAGATATGAAGTTACGAACATAGTTACTTTCAATTTTATATACTACAGTAGATTCGATAGATGGTGTACTGAAATGCATTTTCTTTACAGTATTGTCCACGAAACTATATTTGAGGAATGTCTTGTCTGGAAACATCTTAGCTATAAGTGGTCTCTTATCTCTTGACGAAAATTCTAGTGTCATGAACAACACTAATTCCCTTTATGTATCGTCAAAATAAGGTGTCTCTGTCGATATTTCATGAGGGTTGTTCGAGACGAAAATTTTGACGCCCGGTAAAAGCGGAACGCGGGATATTCTAAAACAATACCAGGATTGTCTAACTGAACAGCTATCACCTTTTGGCTGGACATATCGTTCTTATTGGAAGTAGGTGAGGCTTGTAAATTTCTAGTTGGTTATTCTTTGATAAAAGAGACCTTTGGGTAGGCCAAGAAGAGAATGCAGCAATTTTGGGAGATGTGTAAAAGATGAAACGCATGTCCTGCAACCTTTTTCTACTCGCGGCACAACATGAATTATTTATAAGTCAATGCAGCACAACAAAATGTATTAAATATTACTATCAATATAAATGCCTATTGTAATTAATCTATTATTATTGGAATGTTTGGTAGAGCAACGGTACACAGATTCCCCTCGCTTTTTTTATTATTATTATAAGACGTTATACAGTTTATATAGCTCCAAGATTACAAATCAGTATTTTTTTTAAATGTGTTTTTTTATTTTTTATTTTTATTTATTTATTTATTTATTTATTTATTTTGTAAGTTAGACCTTTTGCCCATAGCAGTTCGAAGGTTCTAAGTTTGTTGGTTAAAAACGACCCAACCTGGGCAGCTGGGTCTAAGAAAACCTCTTGCCCGATGCAGCTGAGAGGTAGGGTAGTATTTTTTGCCCGTTGCAGCATCGAGATAAGAAAAAAAAAAAAAGCTTCTCAGAATGAGCTGCTCCAACAGACGAACGTTGATTTCGTTGACGGCGTAGAGTAAGGGCCTCGTTGAGAACGGATTTTTTCCATGCCATGAATATTGAACACCACTCCTATACTTGCGACTGAGAGAGTTTCTTCGCCATATTGCGCACTTAAGGTTGATGTAAAGGGACAAGCTTTGCCGATAGATGTCACTACAGTCTTCGTATCTCTCATGTATTGTTTACATTTAACGAAAATTCACGATTTCTCTTACAAATTTCAACCTAGAGACTTCAAATTTTTAGAGAAAGAACTCCATAACCTATCGAAGGCAACGATCCGTGCCGATTTTTTTTTTTATTTAGAATTTCCCTCGTTGTTAAAATAGTTATATTGTTAAAGGTTTGGATATCCATTTCAACAATCAAGCCATTTCAACAATGAAAAATCTAAATAAAAAATCGGCACGGATTGTTACCTTCCGTAGGTTATGAAGTCTCTTCTCTAAAAATTTGGAGTCTCTAGGTTGAAATTTGTTAGATGAATAGTGAATTTTCGTAAAATATAAAAAAATACATGAGAGATACGAAGACTCTAGTGACATCTAACGGTAAAATTTGTAACTTTAAACCAAGATTTCAGCAGGTTGCATGCCTTTCATGAGCAGCGTCTACACTTCGGCCGCCAGATCCACACTGCCAGGCTTCTTGCTATTATCCATCGCAGCTCTCTCACAGTGAGACTCTACCTCTTCAACTGCCCGTTATGGCAGGAAAGTATGAGAACTGTCCTATCACAGGATAGGACACAGACGCCAAGTTACGCACAGCAACACCTGAAAAGAAAAACAGTCCAGTTATAAATTGAACTTCCCTTATAATGGCAACAGTGAGTTAATAATTTACATTTAATTTCTTAAATTCGTAAAAATTCACGGTACGTAAAATAATATACAAGCATCATCTTAAATACAGCCTCAGAGAATGACGTATTATACAAGTATATAAGACACAGCAAGTGGGATAAGTTTTTAAAAAAAAAAAAAAAAAAAGTTGCAATTAATTTCTTACAATACGTAAAACTAAGCGTCACACCGGTGTGTCGCGGCACACCAGTTGCAAATCACTAGCTTACGTTAATAGGGGTAGGTCGGTAGTTAGTTATATGAAACTACCAGAGTTTTCCTGCCAAGACTGGAACGAAATTTTCAGTTAGTTGAAAGTTTACCAAAAAGAGAAATGGGAACTTTCTGTTGATTCAGACGGTATTATCTTTTTCCCTGCACCGAGAAGTATAACTTCACTGAACATTAAGCTTCCTGTCTCTTTACGAGAATTTTCCATCCTGATTCTTACCTCCCCCGTTACCCCTAAACCCCCACGCTTTGTCCTACTTAATTTTTGGACGTACTAAACGGTTACATTTCCCCTGCAGTGCTCCCCTGCAATGCAATGTATCTTTCTTGTGAAGTAATAAAAAATTTAAAAAAAAAAAAAAAAAATTAATCCCTGACTCTGCGCCACGAAGCGTTCTGAATTGAATGGCTTTGCACTGACAACTTTATAGTGCTTTTGAAAACTATGAGAAAACTCTCGGAATGAAATGTTTTTAATTTTTCTTTTTTATCTTTTTTTTTTCTATTTCGTTGCTTCTCTCAGCATATTTTTGTCTTGTGTGGAGATTTTCGTCGAGGAAGATACAGGGAAGAAAGTACGTGTTTCAGATCAGACACACTCACGTCGTCATGTTTCTTGGGTCACCACAACTCCATGCCTATTCTTCATCAAAGTCAGTGCGTCAACCTTGAACTGCCGCCAATTCGTTCTCTTCGAGTCCTTGGCAATGATAGTTTCCCACTTAGCAGCCATGTTCTACAGTGTATACGACACTTAGAAGAAAAAAAAAAGAGGGATGAGAACAAAAAGAAAAATACAGAACTTGGTAAAATATTGGTAACTACGTTAGACATATGAATACGTTTTCAAACTAAGGGGCACGATGGCTTAGTGGTAGAGTGGTTAACTCTGGTCCTAGAGATTCCTGGTTCGAATCCAGGATAAGTTCTAGTGTTATGAATCTCTGATATGATTCCAGGTTAAGTTCTGGTGTTAGGAATCTCTAGTTCGAATCAAGGGCAAGTTCTGGTACTATTAATCCCTGGTTCGAATCCATGGTAAGTTTTGGTATTATTGATCCCTGGTTGGAATCCAGGGTGTTCTGGTATTAGGGATCCCTGGTTCGAATTCAGGGTAAATTCTGGTACTAGGGATCCCAGGTTCGAATCTAGGGTAAGTTCTGGTACTAGGGATCACTGGTTCGAAACCAGGGTAAGTTCTGGTACTAGGGATCCATGGTTCGAATCCAGAGTAAGTTCTGGTATTAAATCCATGGTTCAAATCCAGGGTAGGTTCTGATGCTAGGGATCTCTGCTTCGAATCCACGTTAAGTTCTGATACTAGGGATCACTGATTCGTATCCAGGGTAAGTTCTGGTACTAGAGATCACTGGTTCTAATTCAGGGTAAGTTCTGATGCTAGGGATCCCTAGTTTGAATCCAAGTAAGTTCCGGTACTAAATCCCTGGTTCGAATCCAGGGAAGATTCTTGTGATAGGGATCACTGGTTCAAATCCAGAGTAAGTTCTGGTGTTAGGGATCTCTGGTTCGGTTCCAGGGTAAGTTCTGGTACTAGGGATCCCTGGTTCGAATCCAGGGTAAGTTCTGGTGCTAGGATCTCAGGTTCGAATCCAGGGTAAGTTCTGCTGTTAGGGATTTCTAATTCGAATTCAGGGTAAGTTCTGGTACTAGAGATCACTGGTTCTAATTCAGGGTAAGTTCTGATGCTAGGGATCCCTAGTTTGAATCCAAGTAAGCTCCGGTACTAAATCCCTGGTTCGAATCTAGGGAAAATTCTTGTGATAGGGATCACTGGTTCAAATCCAGAGTAAGTTCTGCTGTTAGGGATCTCTGGTTCGGTTCCAGGGTAAGTTATGGTACTAGGGATCCCTGGTTCGAATCCAGGGTAAGTTCTGGTGCTAGAATCCCTAGTTCGAATCCAGGGTAAGTTCTGCTGTTAGGGATCTTTAATTCGAATTCAGGGTAAGTTCTGGTGCTAGGGGTTTCTGGTTCGATTGAAGGCAATGTTATGGTTCGAGTTTCTGGTCACAACAAGATGACAAGGATTGTCTCAAAGTTCTGCCGTTTCCTTCCGCATCCTCATTCTACCTATAATTTCATACTCATTCACTTTTATTAATTATCCGTTTAGAACATAAACGTGGTACTTTAAACTAGAATTCTCATTTTATTTTTCACGTTTCCAGATTGTACTATCAGATTCACAGCTAGAGGTATCCAGTTGAACTCATTCCGGTCTATGGCCATTTTTAGACTATGTGTTTGATTACGTATATATATGTTCAAAAGTCGTCATCATCATCATTATCATAGGTATTATAGGTATTATCATAGGTATTATAGGTATTATCCTAGATATTATCATAGGTAGTATCATAGGTATTATCATAGGTATTATCACAGGTATTATCATAGGTATAATAGGTATTATCATAGGTATTATCATAGGTAGTACCATAGGTTTTATCATAGGTATTATCACAGGTATTATCATAGGTATCATAAGTATTATCATAGGTATCATAGTTATTATCATAGGTATTCGGCCATTATTATCATAGGTATTATCATCATCATCATAGGTATTCTGCTATTATTGGCAGGTCACTTTCCGCAGCTGAGAAGCTTCCATGCACAATGGTCTTCCGTTATCCTCTTCGTCTTCAAGTACGATTTTTCTATTTTGATATCGTTCATTAATTGTAGTCTCCTTCGTTCCCTTCCTCTCTTTCCTGCCGCCATACCCTCTAACGCGTTCCTCATGATACAGTTTTTCTTAGCCAATGTCCTAACTAGTTTCTCTACCAGAACCCCCTCTCCTAACCAGAACATATTGGGAAGTTAAAAGAAGAATCGATCGAGAGTCGTGAAGGATATAGGCCTACTGTACTTCCAGCCTCGAACCTAAAGGGAGGAAAAAAATTGATTAGTCCTACGACCTGCCAACAAGAATAATACTTAATGACAATAATAATAATATTTGTATATGAAAAAATGTTTGGAACCTAATGAATCGTTTTTCATTGTAATACTCAAATAAATCTATTCTTCCCATAGAATGAAATATTATTTTATTAATGAGTTTACTGCATATTTTCTCATTATTTAATTGTGTTCTTTGTATTTTGCACGTTATGATTTTGCACAAAAAAGTTCCATTAGCGAAGTTATTTAACCACGTAATTGGCTAAATATATGCATTTTTTTCCTTTGAATAAAAACAAACATTAATGTAATTTTCATTAGTAATTATACACAGCAGATGTAAAAATACCCTTTGGATATTTTCTGTTTGATTTTAAACAAACAATTTAGAATTCTTTGAATTACTGTATATACATGATATGTAATTTTGTTAATGTTGTGAAAATTAATGTGGTTCATGTTTGATTATGCTCAAAACCAGGACTAATTTAAACATGTTTAAATTGAATTAAAGTTATACTTTTTGCTTCAAATTTGCAATTTTCCTCATGAGAAGTACATTATTAAATGTTATAGTGTTATGTCCTGTACTTAAATTCAACTCGTTTTTAAGTAATTAAGAGATTAGGTTTACCAAACACTCCATTATACCAAAAGTTCTAAAAATTCTTTACATTTACCGTCTACGAAACATAGTCAGAGGAAAGCTCTGATATAGGTATATAAATGGATGTACACTGAGAAAAATCCGTTCTCCGGACAGCGGTATATTGTACAAATATACGGAATCCTCTTGCTTACTACAGAAATCAGTATGGAGCATACGTTATCCATATGTTACATACACAGTGCCCTTAGATGTTACATCATGCCGTTGCAGGATGTCTGACATCTAACAGTTTTCCGTATATCACATGCATATACTTATGTTACATTTCTCAGCTATATGTTATATACGTCCATTTGTATGTGAGATCCTGACCGCCTACATTGTTTCATACGGAAAGTACGTATAGATGGAACACTTATACAGCAAGTATTATAAAACATGAGTTTTCAGTTATACGTCTGCTGTACGTTAAGTCCAAAAACTACAGGAATTGCGCATGTAACCTACCTTTTTAAGTAAGCCACCTACATTTTTTTTCACAGTGTATGTGTGTGCGTGTGTTTCACCATAACTTTGGAACGCCTAGAGTAACTTTAACCAAACTTAATACACATAGTACTTGCATTCTGGAATAGAGTGTCGTTTCGGTAAGGCCCACCTTTCGCACCTAGGAGAAGCGGATTTGTGAAACATTATTGAAAATGACCGACATTAGTTTCAAGTCCATAATTTTCGGGATCTATGAGCTGATTCGTGACAGTTTCGATGCCCTTTAAGGCACAGTTCAGCCTCTCAGTGAGGGTAAGACCTCCTTCTATTCTTAGGGGGAGGAGGAGCTGCATACAAATAAGAATGATCGAAAACGGCTGATATTAATAATCGAATCCGTAGCTTTTGGAGCCGCTGAGATGAATAGTGTCTCTTCCGATGCCGTTTAAATCCAAATTCAGCCCCAATTAGTACTGCTGAAGGGGGAAGGAATAGTGACATATAAAAATAATTCAAAATGACCGATATTAGTGTCGAATCCATAGTTTTCGGATTCCGTAAGTTGATTGGTGGCAGTTCCGAATGATCTTTTTTTTTTTTTTAGGTTCAAGTTCAGCCCCCAGTAGGGTAAGATCCCCTAAAGCTAGAAGGGATAACATATAAAATGAGAGAAAACGACCGACATTAATATAGAGCCAATAGTTTTCGGGACCGTTGAGATGAATAGCGACATTCCTGTTGACGTTTAAATCCAAGTTCATGACCTTTCATAACCCTGGGGGGAGAGGGAGGAAATGGTGACATGAAAAAATAATTGAAGACGACTGATGTTACTATCAAATCCATAGTTTTCGGAGTTCTTATGTCGATTGGTGACACTCTCTATAGCATTTAAGTCTAAATCAAACCCCCACTACCACCCTAGAGTGGTGGAAAGGAGTTGACATGTAAAAATAACCGAAAATGACCGATATTAATATCAAATCCATAGTTCTTGATGTCACTAAAGTTAGTAATAGACTCTTGGTAGCTCTAAAGTCCAAGTTCAGCATGGAGGTGAGAAAGAGTGGAAAATAAAAGGTCTCAAATAGGTATGCGCACGAGACGAGACGAGACAGAATTTTCCTGACAAAATTCGAATCGAGATACAGCTCTTCTAATAGAAAAATATACATTTTTCGAGTCGAGACATCACTTTTACAGTCCATTTTCGAGTCGAGACAGCCTCAAATCTTGTCTTGTGCGCATCGCTAGTCTCAAATGACTGAGATTAGTGTCGAATTCATAGTTTTCGGGGCGCGAAAACGTCTGACCCTTTTGAAATGACTTTTGAAAGAAATTTAGTACTCATTTCAAGAAATTTTTTCTAATCCATATCAATTTGATTGATAACGTATTCTCTGGGGGTAGGGTATTTCAATATTTATGTCAAAAGTAGAGTATCTTTTGTATTTTTAACGTTACGTTTTCATTGAAATAAATATTCTAAGGGAAAGGAGATTCAAATAGTTCCCATAAATCTATTCTCCCCGTGCGAAGAATGGGCTTTTCAGACAGTAAATCATATAAAAATGTAAATGAATTAAATAATTTAATGTTCGATTGGATAATATTTATGGGCTCTTTGGGGATTTATGGGTTTCGGAGCGATATACCGGTTGCCCTCTCGCCATGGACCTGAAAACAAGTATCTTTGAATAAGAATCATTCGTGGCTAGGGGCGCAACCACGAGGGTGGTCCACCTGATGCGGGCTCCTCCCAAACTTCCTAACAAAACATACCTTTTTACACCTTCACAATAAACTATCCTTGTTTAACAGGGAAATGATTGATGTAGCATGAACATTTGATCTTACACTTCAACTGTACTCTTTCTCTTGTAGAAACAATTTACATCTATCATCCTTTTTCTGAAAATACTTGTTAAACCTGCGCTCTCTACGCAGCGCATCATTCACATATGAACATGAATCTCTTTGTCATTCTTTCCAGCATTTGTACATATCCCTTTACAGATACAAGCGCAAGACTTCTTGATAAAAATCGGCAAGAAGTACCTTAAAGGGGAGATATTTTTCGATTATTTTTTTTCAATATCTCGCACCGTTTGCAAGATTGAGCCTACTTCCGGTTGGAGTTTCTAATTCATGTATGATCAGTGTTTTCTTTCTTCTTGCACGCAGCATGTAATAAGCAAATACATTACATACACAATTAATTATAATTTCAGTCATATATGGTGCTCATTGGGGAAAACACTCCAAACAATAAAGATTCATCTTAGACTGGAGAAATGATTATCATTCGTTTTTCCTTATCATTCGGCCATGAAACAAACGCCTGAGAGGTGCACAACCCCTATATGCAACTATGTTGTGTTGGAATGTATAACTCATAGGATATGCTTATTATTATTATTATTATTATTATTATTATTATTATTATTATTATTATTATTATTATTATTATTATTATTATTATTATTATTATTATTTAGTAGTGGTAGTAGTAGTAGTATTTTTGAAATTTGAACAGTTCCAGTGTACCCCTAAAAATGTAATAATAAAGAAATGATGGCCATGTTTTTTTTAAAAAAAATACTCAATTAGAGCTGAACAATCTATACAACATTTGGAATCGACCAGCGAAAACGGCACGTTTCTAGCACTTGTGGTTTTCGAGATCTCATTGTCGAAAGGATTGGAGGCAAACATATAAAAATAGTATTTTAATACATAGACTAGATGAACGTGTGCTGTCTACTCAGCGCATCGTTCTGTTATGACCATGAATCTCCTTCCCACTGTGCATGTCTCCTTACTCACATAAGTAAAGGATAGGAGACTCACAGATGGAGTGAGTTGGCAGCAAATATGTAGAAGTAACACGATATGAAGTGCAAATATTTTCTTCTAATACATCCATATCCGTTCGAGTACGTCTCATTGCGTCTCTTGAGGCCTTTGAAGTTGCCAACATGCAATGGGTTTTGCCATTCAGATTTAAGCAAAGCGCCTGCAATGTCCGTCAACCCCCCATACGTAACTTCTCTACTGGTTGCCTAACACCGTAGTTTCGGCCTGTGTAACAATGTTAATCTTATGGGCTCAAAACGGCCCCTCAAATGTTGAATAGAACCATGACGACGAGGTTTTTGAAAATGTGAATGAGAACTGGACAATCTACTCAAAATTTGGAATCGACAAGTGAAAACGGCACTTTTCTAGCACGTGTAGTTTTCGATACCTCATTGTCGAAAGGATTAGGGACAAACATATGAACCTAACATTTTGATAATAGTATTTTACAATTATTTATAAATTACTTGCAGAATAATACTGGTTCAATACAATATATACGTAGTGATTCGTATTATTGGACGCCCTCCCAAATCTTGCACTACTCCCAAAAATAATTTCTGGGTGCACGCCTGTTTGTAGTTAACGAAACTTGTGTGTAACCTCTCGGTGTAAAAGGTATCCACAAAAGTGTATGAAACGTATCGTAGAACTCCCTTTCAAAAATCTTCGTATAGGTAGTACTTTTTTTGTTTGTTTGTTTGTTTCTTTATGCGTACACCCCTTTGTCCTTATTTTTCGTTCGTTCGGTAACAAACTTCTTTAACTTTCAACTGAAAACCTTATTTAGTCCTCACCCTTCCTAACTTTACTTTGCATCCACGTGCCGAATACAAACGTTTCACAATTACATTTTGGTGCGTTTTGCTTCTTTTTCTTTTTGTTTTGTTTTCTTTTATTTGATCTTCGAGTAAAAATTGTTTCTATTATGGTAACGACATTCACAGACAAATGGAACGATGTACGTATTGCTGCTTCGAGATCGGAAGAACATTCCTGGATACAAGAGGGCTACAAGATAGGAAATTCAAAATAGCTCTCCGGAAGAATACCATTTAAATATTTGAATGTAAAATGATTGTCATATATATATATATATATATATATATATATATATATATATATATATATATATATATATATATATATATATATATATATATATATATATATATATATATATATATATATATATATATACTTAAAATTTTTAGCCTTGTAAAAAAAAGCAAAATAAACACGAAAGAATACGTAGTGTACCTTCTATATGCTTTTATAGCATAAGGTCATTGAATTCTAGTAATAGTAGCAGGTTTTCTCTTCTTTTTTTCTTTTTAGGATAAAAAAATATTTTCGTTTGAATAATAAAAAATCGAGAAGACTTGTTTTTATACGAATGTCGAAAAGCAGGATGCAGATAATAGTAGAGTCCCAAACTGTGTGTCGTGGAACTTCCAGAGTCGCTACGAGCAATTTTCCAGCTATCTTTGTTCTCCAAAATATGTTTCGTGTACAAATCTCTTTTTTCAATGCTTCATAAATTATATAGCTATTTTATGAAATAGACATAAATATAAAATATGGCTATTTCACAAATTTCTTAAGAGTCTTCATCCCGGCGAAATTAAAATACCGCTAATTGTACAGTAATTATGTGATATCTTCAAATAGATAAAAGATAATTTAAATATGAAACAAGAGCGCCCTAGACAATATTATTTTGCGTGAGGTGCCGTTATCACAAGTCACCTAGTAGCTTTCTGTTTTCTGCTGTTTAGAAACGCGAAAATAAATGCCGATTTTCAAAATGGCTCGAAATCGAAAGCAGATAAGTGAATCGTGATAACGGTTTCTCATGTAAAATAATATTGTCTAAGGCGCTCTTGTTCCACATTTCGATTATATTTTATCTATTTGAAGATATCACATAATTACTGTAAAATTAGCGGTATTTTAATTTCGTCGGGATGAAGACTCTTAAGGACTCAGGATTAAAAATTATATTATTTCTGGGTTTTCGGCATCTATCACCAAGTTAACTTGTCACGTATGAGAAGTGGCGTCCCTCGGTGATCGCACTACCCGAGGATTTGAAAAGGGAAAAAGAAAGGAATGGCAAGGATGACCGTGTTAGGTATTACCCCGACATTTGCCTGTGTGAACCCAAGTAGCAAGAAAGCTTTCGGCTAGTTGGCTTTTGGCTTTCAACGCTTGCTTTCATACAATCTACCTTATGTTGTACTTGCAAGCGATACTCTAGATCCTTTGCACGGCGTCATAGCATCACTGGCCCTTCATTGGTTATTGACTTGCCGCCAAAGTAAAATACTTGCGTCAAGCTTGAATGGAACACTGAATACAAGGTTGTCCCCATGTAAGTTGGTTACTGGAATCCAACTTGGCATGCTTGCACGCTTTCAAATTCAAGCCGGATGCAAGCTTGCCGATTTTCAATGCAAGCTTACAGCAAACGATTTGCAAGTTGTCTCTTTTATTAGGGAATGATTAAAAAGCCACGAAAACCTCATACAAAATGACAGGACTGGAAAAGTTTTTTTTATACCTTTCCGACTGAGTATCCCTACCGGAAATCGAACCCAGGATCGCTCGAACCAAATGAGAGAGTGTTAGCGACTACGCTACGCACAGCCACAGGCAAAGAACTTGTCTCAAATTTAACCAGTAACAGATTCCCGTCTTGAACACACAGAACCGTAGCTACGGAGTGGCGTGTGGGGCCCTTCCCCGGGCGCTGATAACAAGAGGGCGCACAAGAAGCAAAGAAAAAGAGTTGGAAAAAGTAAACGTCGCGGCGCCCTGTAAAAGTATTGACGCCCAATTAAATCAATATTGTTATTTGTTTGCAAAGAAATAGATATGGTAAACATTTTCTTGCTCGCTACGTTCGCAAACCGAACGTTTCAATAAGAGTCAAAACAATTACCTATTACTTAAAAAAAGTTATATATTATTTGTTAATAACGATGTGATATACAAGGTGCTGAGTAATGACTTATACATAGTGTAAGCAGGATCGTTTTGAAAACCAGAAACAGTCAAAGTCTGAAATACGTGTTTAGCGTTTTCATGGTGATGAGTTTGGTTTGTTAGTCCCGCTTTTCTACCCAATCGAATTAAGCACGACGGTGAAAATGAAGGTATGAAAATGAGAGGAATGAAGAGACACACGCAAGCTGCTCTTTGCGCGGGAATATTAAACATGAAAGTAAACAAGGCGAATAATAACATTTTCGAACTTGAAGCAATTATAGAATAGAGGCACAAGGGATTAGAACTTAACGCAACGAATTTCGTCTTTTTCAAAAACTGATCAATACCAGTGATTTTTTTTTTATTCCGGGGGCCGCGGTGACTCAGTGGTTGAGCGTTCACCTCTGGTGCTTGGGGTCCCGGGTTCGATTCCAGCCCCCGTCAAGTGAAATTTGTGGTGGACAAACACCATGTGCGTGGGTTTCTCGGGGTTCTCCCGTTTCCTCCCACTTTATTCATTCCACTATTTTCATTCATTACTCATCATCACAGTCTCCTTTAGCCTAACCGGCATAGCCGTGGAACGTAAAACTCAAAGATTTCATAAATTTCATTTCATCTTTTTAAAACTCCATTGACGTATGAAATGCTTCCAATCAGAAGGAATTTATTGGGATCATTTCTCTATCAACTATATGTAGTATCGCCAGAAATATATATATATATATATATATATATATATATATATATATATATATATATATATATACAGTGGCGGATCCAGGATATGATCAAGGGAGGGGCTAAACCATAATTTGCCGTTTTATCCAGTGTAAAGCAGAATTGAAGTCCATTTTATCCAGTGTAAACCTGAGCGTCAAGGGGGGGGGCTATAGCCCCGTAGCCCCCCCTTGGATCCGCCCTTGTATATATATATATATATATATATATATATATAGAGAGAGAGAGAGAGAGAGAAAGAGAGAGAGAGAGAGAGAGAGAGAGAGAGAGATTAGCGTATGCGTGTTAGTGTATTTTTAATACATTAATTAATAATAAGTAACCTTAAACTCAGAACTTTTATTCATTAAGAAATTAAGTAATTATTGTAATTTCTAAAGTATGTAGTAGCCAAACTCTATACGAGTATTGGATTTTAAATTATTCTTCAGCTACATTGATCAATATTGAGAAATTCGGATAGAAGTTTCCTTCTGAATTTCCGTTACACTTCACAAAGTATTTTTTACCGTAAAAGAATCGAAATTGGAATGATATTTGTGTGGTCATATACAGAATAAAATTACAGAAGTTTATAATTATTACTGGAAATTAATGCTGTCATCCATTTCGTACATTTTTAAATGCACTTAGTTTCTAATGTATTGAAATTTCATTTCTTATCGATAGTATGAAACGTTGTGTTACCATAAGTAGTTGTAAATAGTTGTAAACTTCCATAACTGTTCTCCAAGTGGATCTGTATACCAACCTAAGGTAGCTTTGTCAAGTTTAACAAAAAGTCCAAAATGAGCTTCTTGAAAACAACTCAACAACTCTTGTTTGTGAAAGAATACATAATGATCGCTTTTAGCTGTTGTACTAGTTTGTTCAAGCAGCTTGATAAAAATTCAGTGTAACAACAAACCCTGCTTCTCTTGTCTGTAAAAAATAAAAATAATAAAAGTGCCGAAATCTGTAGCTACGGCTCTGTGAACACATCAACATTAACTTACATTGGGCTCTTTCTATCTGCCAGGTTCAACCAGAACTATCAACGTATCTAAAATATCTTCGTAGGCGGCAAGGTTGGGAACTAACTTTCTTCGTACTAAATGATGCCAGTAATGTGATCAAAACGTAGCCTATATATAGTTACCAGTACTACTGCAAAAGATAATACTCATAAGATTTCTAGCAGTCACACAATTCTGAAGACAACAAAAGGTTAAACTTAATCAAGGATCTTCCTTCACCTCAATGACATTAGTAAAAGGGTATGTATCTCGTGACATGTCATGAACATACTTCTTAAGCATATTTTCACCTCAATATGTAAAGCTATTTAACGCAAGATCATATATATTAAACGTACCCAGATGGCTGCTAACTTAATATTCTTTTATGAAAAGAAGGATTTATTTTTAAAAGAAATAATACCTTTATAATAAGTTTTAGATAACATTGTTCATTATTATTCAATTTTTATTACAAAACTTGCTTGTGGTGACCACCTAGCACACATTGGTTTATGTTGTCCGCACTCGCATACCGTGGTCGAAAACCGGCTTGATGTGTTGGGAGTAGTTGGCAGTCGAATCGGAATTGGGTCAGTATTTGCTTTTAGTAACTACCTAGCACCGGTCGATGTGTGTTTTTTGCATTTGTCGTTTTTTATGGTAAACTTATGTCAGATAAGGTAACAGGCATATTATTTATGACATATAAGTTTGCAGGCTATTATAAATCTGTATGCACGTAGTGAGTAAACGCGAAACAAAATAAGAGAATACAAAGGGTGTCTTGTTGAAAAGGCGGTACATCCAATGAAAATTTACACTAAACGCTGGGATATTCTATGAAAATTTACACTAAAAACCTGGACATCATATAAAAATTTACACTAAAATCTGGGACATCCCATGAAAAATTGCACTAGAAGCAGGGACATTTTATAAAAATTACACTAAAAACTTGCCTATGAAAATTTACACTAAAAACTGGGGCATCCTATGAAAATTTACACTGAAAACCGGGAGATCCTGTGAAAATTTACACTAAGAACCGGGACGTCATATGACAATTTACACTAAAACCAGGACATTCTATTGAAATTTACACTAAAAACGGGGACATCCTATGAAAATTTACACTAAAAACAGGAACATTCCATGAACATTTACACTAAAAACTGGGACATCCTATGCAAATTTACATTTAAAACCGGAACATTATACGAAAACTTACACTAAAAACCGGAGTATCTTATGAAAATTTACACTAGAAACAATGACATTGTATAAAAATTTACACTAAAATCGGCATATCCTATGAAAATTTACACTAAAACCGAGGATATTCTGTGAAAATTTACACTAAACCAGGATATCCTATGAAAATTTACACTAAAAACCAGGACATTCCATGAAAATTTACACTGAAAACTGGGACATCCTATAAAATTTACAGTAATACCCCTGAAGTTCCGGTTTTGAGTGTAAATTTTCATAGTGGCTCGGTTTTTTAGTTTGAAAAATTGGAAGCCCTAGTACATAAGCATTCACCAATAATAGATTGCGGAAGGCATTGGGCTCTATTTCTATGAAGAACTGTGATTTTAAAAGTCGTACCAATTTAATCCCATATTCTTAATCTGTGCACATGTATTAAAACTATTCCTTCATACATCCGGATACAAAAGCTTTTATAGTGTTTCTAATATGTGCGACATACATAGAAGTCAACCTGCCTCCAACTAATGTTTACTAATGGTTTTAACTGTCATACAGAAAAGAAAGTATGTGGCGTACGTAAAAACGTACGTAACATGTGTAAATCAAGTAGCTTTTGGACTTAAAGTACGACTATATATAACATTCTGCCACAAAAATGTAACTGAACACATATGTTTTATAATAATATCCGTATAAGTGTTCCATCTATACGTACTTCCCGTATGACTGCATATAGGCGGTAAGGATCTCATATACAGATGAACGTATATACCATATAGCTGACGTATGTAACATGCGTAATACGGAAGACTGTTAAATGTGAGACATGCTACTGCTACATGACGTATCATTTAAGTGGGGGAAAATATAGTAGCATATGATTAATGTACGCTCTGTACAGATTTCCGTAGTAAACATATGAATTCCGTATATTTGTACAATACCGCTGTACAGATAACGGATTTTCCTCAGTGCACACAACATAAAAGGCGACTGAAAGATTTGAGCTGTGTATGTGTCAACCAAGAATCGATACCAGGACGACATATGCTAAATGTTTGTATTAAATATGCCACTCTAACACTGGAGGATCCACAGGGTGTTTGTAACCGATATCCCCTCCAAAGGCCACCCTTTTATGGGTTACATATAAAATATTGCACTATTTTTGACGTGAAATTCCATACTTCACGCCTACATTAATATGTAGTCCATTAGGCGATCCATCCCCTCCTAAGAATCCTTTTGAATCCATTGGTGCATTCTAATTGTGAATTTCCTTATATATGATGTTTCGAAACAACACCAACAACGTTTGGGATGTGATTCCTGACGTCAAGATAAGACAAAAAGTATAGACCAACCTGGTTCAGAAATGCTTCCTTTCGGAGTTATAGGCTGCCGAAATCATGAAAAAATTAACTTTAAAAGGTCCACAGCTCCAATACTATGGGACCTATCGTAGTCGGGTCAAGACTTCACTTAGAAAATAGTAAGTGCCCTATCCAAATATCCATGTGTCAGAATCCTGCGGTACTTTTACAACAATTTTTATAGAGGTAGTTGATGAGTACTTTAAATTATATGCCCGTAGCCAAACTCCTATAAAAATTGTTGCGTAAGTACATTACGATTCTTAAACGTGTATTTTCGGATAGCGCACATTGCAGTTCCTAAATGAAGTCTTAGCCGGACTACGGTAGGTCCCATAGTATTGGAGCTGTGGACCTTTTAAAGTTAATTTTTTCATAGTTCCGGCAGCCTATAACTCCGAAAGGAAGCATTTGTGAACCAAGGTGGTCAATACGTTTTGTCTTATCTTGGTGTCAAAAATCACTTCCCAAACGTTGTCGGTGTTGTTTTGGAACAACTTGTATATAATATACAATAATCATTAACACTTATAGAATACTTTTTTTTTTTTTTTTTTTTTTAGTTTTCTCAAAATATTTAAACTCATATAAATTGAATTAACGAGATGCAATTTATAAGACATGAGTGAACGAAATATTTTTCCATGAAAATTTGGACATCATTAAAATTTGGATTTATATATAAGAAAGTATGACAAAAGCGGATGTTGAACAGAAAGAATTATGGGCATCATTAACATACCACACCATAACTTCAGAAAAGAGGAAAAGAAAGAAGAGAGGATAAGGATTAAATAAAAAAGAGAGAGACTCGGATTACTTCTTTCAGTGGAAGAACTTCCTATTTATTCGCTCGTGCTAACGGCACTCGTTTTCCGTTCCTGAATCGTTACGATAAAGCATGACGCATCTAGTTTAGACTTGCTTTTTCGCTCTTTCTTTCCTGGAAAGGAATATTGTTACAAGAAAATGATTAACGAAAGGATAAAGATCAGAACAGAACCAAGAAAAAACCCTTTCTACTAGCTCTTAATCTACTTTTGACGTGTTTTTTTTTTTTTCGTTATTTTTATAACAATCTTTCGCCGCCTACATTTACATACACTAATAGAATTATCTCTAATGATTATCTGTTTTTGTGTTTCTTTTTCTTGGAAAATCTTATATCATTTAATTTTCCACTTCATGATTTAATGACATAATTATCTTGCAGAGATAACATCTTAATGAGTCTAAATACCGTAGAATCATGTAATAAATAATCATGAATGTTTTCATATACTATATCTACTGATCTTCATAGCAATATACCATACGCACATGGTGAAAGTAGAATTGAACAAGAGTGTTGAACAGATTATAGCATAATAATAATAATAATAATAATAATAATAATAATAATAATAATAATAATAATAATAATAATAATAATAATAATAATAATAATAATAACTTTTTGCCCATGAAATTCGTTTTAAATTTAGCCTTCCTGCTAGTCTAGTGGCTAACGTGTGTACCTTTGATGCATGAAGTCCTGGGTTCGATTCCTGGCGGAAGAAACTTGTAATCTGAACTATTACGGTGTTTCGGATTTCACTTCACTGTAAGTTTACGTCTCATATAGTCTCGGAGCTGAAAATGGATGCTAAATTTTAAAGAAATTGATATTTTTTTCTTTCATTCAACTGGTGAACGCCAGATGGCAAAACCGAAGCTGATGAGAACCCATATAGATCTGATGAAAAGTACCGTAGTTTACGGACTGTAAAACATACCTTAATTTTTAAGCTTTAGGAAAAACAAATACCGTAACATTTTTACCAATTTTATTATTACATTGCAAAGCCAGACTTAAAAATGATTCTTACTTTAAAAAACTAAACTATGAGCTATTGAAATTAGTTTGTATTGTCTGCACGGCGAAAGAAACAATCGACGGTTTGATGGTGGATTATGATTCGTCCTAAGTGGATTGGCGTTGCCATCGGTTTTCCGAGAGTGACGTCATGGGTTGTCGACTAACAGATAAGACTGGTTAGTTCCGTCGTTGCATGTTAGAGGCGCTAAGGTTCGCCTTGTTTCCAATTTTTCGCAGAGTTTACGGTCTGTGGTTTTGGTGATGGCGGGACGGGAAGGAGACCAAGGATGTTATAAAGTAAAGGATCTGCCCATACAACAAAATCGTGAAGCCATACGTCACAGCTTCGCCACACCTACTCTGCCCACTCCGCGCCACTAAGATCGCAATGTTTCGAGCCAACAATCATGTCGGATACGAGAGTAGCCAATCAGACGTGCCGGCTCAGACGATGCTCTTTTGTTGTTTGGTTTCATTGAGTTCGTATGAAGAAGATACGTATCGGCAGATCCTCTATTTCATAACATCTTTGAAGGAGACAGTGTTAGCAACCCCGCAACTCATGTTCGTCGCATCGGTGCACTTGTGCTGCCAGTTGAATTCAATGTTGCCAGATAGAGATAGGTTTCACGCGGCTTCGAATATATAGCCATTTTTAAGACTGGCAGCAGAAATTTTAAATCAAACACTGGACATGTTTATATTAATTTCAAGTATAAGACACGCCTGAATTTTGGAGGCAATTTTTCGAAGAAAAAAGTGTTTTATAGTCTGTAAAATACGGTATTTCAGATTTGGTGAAAGTATGTGAATGATCCATGTAACTTTTGTTACATTTGCAGTGATGTAACATTTTCTTCTCAAAGATGCAAAATTACTCATTGTCAGCTTATAAGGAAAGCTTATGAGCTATGTTTTTGTTGTAAGATAGGTGGCCAGAACAAGCAGTGGACACCATATATCTTCTGCGTGTCCTTATTGCCTGAGAGGTTGAAAGGAAAGCATCATATGAATTTGCAGTACCCATGCCTCACAGTGAGGGACTTCCCAGTGGTACCTGAAGAGTGGAACTTAGAAGAAGAAGATGGAGAAATGGATGTAAGTGTATGTAATGTGTTGTCAGATGATTCAAGAAAGTAAAGACCCAAGTTTTCAAGAAACCAACAAATCTCAAGAAAGGAAAATAAAAATAAAAAGTGAAATAAAGCGAAGTAAAATAAAGATTGAAGTGAAACCAAGTAAAAGAAAGATGAAATAAAGTAAGACGAATAAATGATTGACCATGTTTTAATGGGAATGTTAAAAAAAGAGCCTAATTGACCTTGACAACATAGAATAAGGCCAATAACATGCACCTGCTGGATGTTAAAAATAAGTCAAAATAAAACTTAAAGAAAGTGCGTTTCAACAAAAGTTCTACAAAACAAGAGATTAAAAATATAACTATAAAATTAATACACATGTCGTGAAAAGACTAATGGAATAAATAAGGAAATATAAAATGTATAAAAAGATGTATTTATGCAAATTAGCAATAATACCATTAGAAAAAAAATCAGAAAAATAAAAGTTACAGAGCGTGTTTACTATTTCTACCTCAGAAATAAAAGTGAGAGCAAGGTCAGTAGTAATCACCTCATTACAAATGTAATTAAATAAAGTAAAAGTAAAGTGAAATAAAGTAACTAAATAACGTAAAAGTCAATTAAAATTAAAGTAAGGAGATTAATACTTAACGAAATAAAGTAAAATAAAGTAGAAAGTAAAGTCAAACGAAATACAGGTAAAGTGAAGTATAGTAAAGTAAAATTAAGTAAAAAGTAATTGAAGCATTTTCTCTTGAATTTATTTTTGAGATGCAGGGACTGCGGGGGCTCACTGGTAGAGCGTTTACTTTTGGTTCATGGTATCCCTGGTTCGATCCCAGCTCACACCAAGTGGACTTGGTAGTAGCTAAACAAATCGTGTGTGTGGGTTTTATCGGGGTTCTTCCGTTTCCTTCCACTTTCTTCATTCCACCATTTCATTCATTCTCATCCTCACCGTCTCCTTTAGCCTATACGGCATAATCATGGAACGTAAACCTGAAAGATTCAATTTCGTTTACATGAGAGACATCTCAACAGGAGGTCGAAACCAGTAAAGAACACGCACAGGATTCCCTGTCAGATTTCGGATTTTCAGTAATAATATTTCCCAAGCCCCAAAATTTAGTCACTTTTTCTGGCTTTTCAATAGCTGTCACAGTTCGATCCCTCCCGAGTGAGTTCTCCCAACAGTATTTAAGTATTACAAAGATGTGTGAAGTTGGAAACACTGCTAATCTACGCCATTTTGGAGGTAGATGTGGTTAAGATTTCCAAACCTTTATGACGTCTATACTATTTGTGTTAAACGTTCTTCCACCCTTTGTGATAGCGGGACATGAAACCATGTGTGAAAAGTTCTCAGAAAGTTGGTTCATAACTTGAAGCGCGTACCAATATAGTCTGAACGCACTGTCATAGAAATTTCATTTCTTTCCTCGAATTTATTATACCCAGAAGCAGGGTTTACGGTACTACATATCATCCTCCAACACCTTATGTAAATTTTCATAGATGCAGCCATAAAGTAAAATGCAACGGATGAACCTCACCTTGTAGAAGTGTCATTATTAAAGATGGGATCGCTGAAAGTAGAAAAAGCCTCGTGCAAGAACTCTGATTTAAATATCTACCGTTGTAACTCAAAAGTGTAGCGAAGTTTCTTGTTTATTAGGGTGAAATATACATTACTTTGGTACTCATAATTTAAACGAAAATATTTCTCTGCTCCACAGAAAGAAACTCTTAAGACCTGCCTGCACACCAATTTGGAAAGAAGCTTTAAGTATGTGTGCTGCTCTTGTTCTTTACAAATCTTTTCACGTTTTCATCTTTCGTGTTAATTCCGTGAGTTTTAAGTGATTTTGTAACTTGATCTAGTTATGTATGCAATTACTGAAACAAATCCCGGGGGATGGGGGGGGACATCTTCTTCCGATTGCCACGAAGGAAAGTGAGATAAAATTGATGTCAATCCCAGAATAAGTCTCAAATCTACCCGCCTCGCAATGTTGAAGACATCTCTACAGCATAGAGACCTGCACGGGCCGGGCCCAGCCCGAGGCCCGACCCGCGGGCCGGGCTTGGGCGGGCCGACTCTGCTATTTCTGTGGGCCGGGCCGGGCTTGGACGGGCCGACACTGTTATTTCTTTGGGCAGGGCCGGGCTTGGGCGGGCCGACATTGATTTCTCTTCAGGTCGGGCCGGGCTGGGGCCGATCAATTGCAATTCTTTAATAATTATTCACTTTCGTTAAACGATAATTGGAATAAAGCCAAACGTTAAAGAAGTGTGTCCGTGAAAAATGTTACAAAGAATGCAATAGCTATTTACAGTTTGTGTTGCTTAGCGGCTCCACTTTCACTATAGAGGATTGCAGGCATTGCTCGGTAAATTGAGCTCTGACCTTGACCTTTACTGAACTCAAAATATAACAAGAAGGGGTGGGAGTATTTTGCCTGTCGCTAAACAATATTGCCATCTTCACTTTATGCTAAAAATCAATTAAGTTATATTCTTGTTACAGGGAATGGAGTTTTTGTTCTCTCGATGACAGGCAAAGTTCTAGGAGGCAATGGTACCATTCGGGAGGCAAGCTTCAGGTTGTAAACCGGAGTTTAGAAAATGTTTCTGAGGGTTAGGTCAAATTTAGTACTAAATTTTGAGAAAGATTGGGGCTCGAGCTAATTTTTTTAAAAAAATTATCGGGCCGGGGTCGGGCCAAAAACTTTTAAAATTTATCGGGCCCGGGCCGTGTTTGGGCCAAGAATTTTAAAAACTTAACGGGCCGGGCCTGGCTTGGGCCGAAAATCTCCAAAACTTTTCGGGACCGGGCTGGACCGGGCCTAGGTACTTTCGGGCTGGATTGGGCTCGGGCCGAAAAATTCGGCCCGTGCAGGTCTCTACTACAGCACTGTTTTTCAACTTTTTAAATATTTTGAACATCACTTAAAAAATATCAGAACAGTCTTACCCCCCACACACACCGTGTTGAAGACACATTCGTGCCGTTGTACACAAGGTTATCAAAATAATAGAGTCACAGTGGCTCATTGATAGGGCCCTTACCTCTGGTGCATGCAGTCCCTGGTTCGATCTCTGACTAAGTAAGTTTGTGGTGGACAACATCGTATCCCTGGGTTTTCTACATTTTCCTCCCACATTTTCACTCCATCATCATTTACTTGGTTTAATCATCATATTCTTTACTCTAAAAGGTATAATAGTGGGACGTTAAACAAAGATTTCATTTTAGTCAAAATAATGGGATCATTTAAAGTTTAAAACACGTAAGTTGTAATTCAAAGCACTTGCTTGCAGCTCCTGGTCGTTGTTAGTAGTGTGTTATTTTGCTGCCAAAATGTCTTGAGCCGTGGCAAAAATGCGAACTAAAGCTCACACGCTCACACACCCACGCGTTGAGCCAATAAGGGTTCAGCTGTTGCTAAGCAAGAGAAAGCGAGTGGAATTCCGTCAGCCGATAGCAGCGCTTGCAACGGAAGACTAGGGATCAAGTCAATGTGGCATATCTTTAGTTGATCATGTAGTACGTTAGGCTGCGCTGGGTAGAACGACTAGATGTGTTGAAGCGGATAGATGGTGGTGATTCAAACTGAGATCTGTATGAGTTTCAAAGAAAGCAAAATTATGAATACGCAATACGTTAGGCTGAGTAGAACAAAGGGATGTGTTGAAGTGGGTACATTTTGTTGATGCAAACTTTAGATCTGTGTGAGTTTCGAAGAGTCCAAATTATAGATACGTAGTACGTCAAACTGGGTAGAACGAAGGGATGTGTAGAAGTGGGTAGATGGTTGTAATTTGATGCAAACTGATAAACTTGTATGAGTTTCCAAGACGCCAAATAATAGGTGTGTAATATATTAGGTTGGGTAGAACGAAGGGATGTGTATAAGCGGATAGTTGATGATGATGCGGATGCACAGTGAATTAGAGGGAGTGTATGTAAGGTATCCAGTGTGTTATTTGTTCAAGGTGGTAATGGTCTGCAAACTTCATGGCAAAACAACTTTTTCGAAAAGTAATAATGGATAGGAGAGATGCGTTACAAGGGCGACGTTCATATGGTGTACATACATTGGAAGTGTAGTTTATACTTGCGAAGTTGATGGAAAAGAGACCTTTAGGTTGACCAATAAGAAGGCAAAGGCATAGTAGAAAATAGAACCTTATTGATATGAGCAACAAATGTTTCGTGATTGATGGGGTTCACATAGGAAATGACCCAATGTTTTGTTCTGAGGCGATAAACCTACCTTTTCTTAAATAGATTAGTTTAACTGATTTAACACTTCTCTTTTCAGCACATAAGTTATCTGAGACAGAACCCACTGTTTAAAGTGGGATCTAAACCATAATTGGGTTTGTATCAGAGACAATACTATTCCCAATGACAGTGGAGTTTTTAGGATTTTGTTTCGGGAGGAGCTGTACAACATGTGAATAAACACTTATATTTTTTACTTTGGGTACCGACAAATTTTAATGAAGTTTTGCATATAATAAATTTATTTCGGGGGGGCTTGAGCCCAATAGCTCCCCAAATACGCCACTGCCCACTGGGATTCAAACTTGGAACCAATTGCGTTTATCACACTTCCACAAAACTCAGGTGTTTCCTTATCAATATATTCATCCTCTGATAACGGCGCACATAACCATTCCTTCACTGTGCTTTGCTATGTATTACTTTTTTTTTTACCTTTCTACATTTTTCTTGCTACCTAAATATTTAAAAAGAAATATGTAGAAGTAATATGTACGTAATTGTTAGTAATAACTGTGTCGCCGTCAAGAAAACACAAATAGCAATAGACATATAATCTTCTAGTTAACATTGCATTTTTTAAATATATATATATATATATATATATATATATATATATATATATAAGAACTATTGAGTACGCAAATGAACAATCTTCTCCAGCAGGATAAAATCTGCCGATTACTGTCTCCAGCAGTATAAAAGCTTTTGATTATTGTCTACAGAAGGATAAAATCTGTCGACTATTGTTTTCAACAGCATAAAACCTCGATTATTATCTACAGCAGGATAAAATCTGCCGATTACTGTCTGCAGCAGGATAAAAGATTTTGATTATTGTTTACAGAATTATAAAATCTGTCGATTATTGTTTTCAACAGCATAAAAACTCGATTATTATCTACAACAGGGTACAATCTGACGATTACTGTCTCGAGCAGGATAAAAGCTTTTGATTATTGTCTACAGAAGGATAAAATATATCGACTATTGTTTCCAACAGCATAAAAACTCGATTATTATCTACAGCAGGACAAAGACTGCCGATTATTGTCTACAACAGAATTAAAAGCTGCCGATTATTGTCTCCAGCAGGATGAAAGCTTTTGATTATTGTCTCCAGCACGATAAAATCTATCGTTTATTGTTTTCAACAGCATAAAAACTCGATTATTATTTACAGCAGGATAAAATCTGCCGATTACTGTCTGCTGCAGGATAAAAGTTTTTGATTATTGTCTACAGAAGGATAAAATATATCGACTATTGTTTTCAACAGCATAAAAACTCGATTATTATCTACAGCAGGATAAAATCTGCCGATTACTGTCTCCAGCAGAATAAAAGCTTTTGATTATTGTCTACAGAAGAATACAATATATCGACTATTGGTTTCAACAGAATAAGAACTCGATTATTATATACAGCAGGATAAAAGCTGCCTATTATTGTCTACAACAGAATAAAAAGCTGCCGATTATTGTCTCCAGCAGGAAAAAAGCTGACGATTATTGTGTCTAGCAGTACAAAAGCTACTGATTATTGTTGGGATCCAACATTTGAGCAACATAACAATTTTTAAACATTTTCTCGAAAACTACGCATTTGAAGCATGCCATTTTGTTCATGTCCATGTCGTCTATCGGTTGATGTAAGTCTCGTCTTTGCATTTTAATAT
Source organism: Thermobia domestica (assembly GCF_964235325.1). Taxonomy (NCBI): domain Eukaryota; kingdom Metazoa; phylum Arthropoda; class Insecta; order Zygentoma; family Lepismatidae; genus Thermobia; species Thermobia domestica. Next base: position 8,600,748 of record NC_137460.1, read on the forward strand.
AATTTTCAAACAATAAAAGTTTAAGATGTTTTAATAATATTAGGCTACATCTCTTTAACCTTTCTATCTAGGTATACGCTATCGTCTTGCTATTGTCATAATGATGAGCTTAATGAATATTTTTAGATATCACTTTCACTTCACTAAGAAGCATGGTTCTCTTACGAGCATAAACGTTATAGATTTTCAAAGAAATTCGTTATCCTCCGTTTTCTCGAAAACTACGCTTAAGTTTTCCCACTCGTTCACCTCACCTCCTTCAGCTCTATGAGACCTATATGACTTGCATATGCAGTGTCGTATTTAGGATTTTATTTCGGGGGGCCATTCACAATACAGGAAAGCAGGTTGCAATTGCCCACCTGAATTTGAGAATTAAATATATTTTAATCAATTGTGTACAAATATACTAGGAAAAGACGTAAAAGTTGTATATCGGTGGAGGATCTTACCCCCCTTCCCCTCTACTTCCAAGGTTAATCTGAAATGACGCTCCTTCAAACACACGTTGATTATTTGTAATCTCATTTCAACTTAACTGGTTTCAGTTCAGAAAAAAAAATGAAATATCCAGTTTTATCTGTGTACGTTTTTACCTGAAAGAAAATGTTGAGACAAGTTGAAGCTGAAATATACTGATTGCAGTTTTAATGGCAAGAATTGCAGACTGGTAAATCTTATGTGATATGATACACACAAAATTTTAGCAGTGAATCTAACCTTTTAATCTATTCATAGAAGAAAAAGGAAGCATTCTCTTGGCCTACCAAATTTCCCGAGCTACTTATTTCCCCCTCTTGATTTTCTTTAATACAAACATTTACCTTTCTTTATAACTAAACAATGTAAATATTCCTTTGCTGTAATAACTTAAGTCCTGTTATGTTAATATCCGAACACCAGCTTCGCTTATCAGCTCCTCTTAGTTTTGGTGTTACTGACGACGGCCGACTTGAATCACAACTAACAACGGTTGAAAGTATGATAGGAGAAAGGAAAGAAAGTAACAACTAAGAAAAAGAAACAGAAGAGTAGAATGGACGAAAGAAAGGAAAAAAGAACGCAGTTCTTACATAGAATGAAATTTGACAAATACAGTAAGTACTATTTCTGAACAAAGAGCATAAGAAAATAGAAAGTCAATGAAATTCTTAGAAATGGTAACAAAAATTATTGTTGTACGTGGAATGCGAAAAACTAAGAAATTTATTTCGGGGGGTGGGGAACGCTTAAGCCCAATAACCCCCTAAATACGCCACTGGGCAGACGTCTCATTTTTGGATAGTTTTTCCTACTTAAACATACAATATTGTAGAATTCTTTTGACCTTTCACCTTCTAGTAGGGGCTACGATATAGAAGAGTGTATCAAGCAGAAGAATTACCTCTTTCTGAGTTATACGATCTTTCCTAAAGAAAGAAATATAAAGTTTATTCCCCAGCTATTGCTAGCTAATCTCTTGTGACTTAATTTTTATTTCAATCTATTTTATCATCTTTTCCACCATCTTTCTAAGCTACTAGCCTGATCCCCTAATTACATTCGTATCTTTCTCTAACTTATTTTCTCATATCCTTTTCCTTTTCCCTTCTTCCTCTTACGAATTCTTGGAATCTAAAATTCAATTCGTTTAGCGCCATCTCTTTTTTCACAATTTCTTGTCCGGACAAAACTGAAACCTAGATGAGATGGCAGGATTTCGAGTGTTCTCTGCGTGGGATAGATAACTGATTCCTCTTCACAGAAGATATTTATTTCTCTTATTTCTCTTTCTATCTTCTTCTTCTTCTTTTTTTAAAAGAAAAATTTCTTTCCTTATATGTTGGAATATAAACTTGTGCTTCGAATTGAAATTGAAATAGTATACATTTCTGGTTTTATATGTTGGGAATTTTTATTGTTTACAATTTAAACTAACATTTTTTTAATGTTAGAAAAAAAGTCAGTGAGTGGGAAGGAAAGAGAGTTAGATACACTGCTTGCGACGTTGCCAAATTTAGCTTTGCAAACATCCTCAAATACAAACATAGCGTCGCGTCGTCTTTTGAAAGTGCCAAGGTGCAAGGGATCTAGATATGTGTATATATTAGGGTAGGGTGGTCCTTATTTTTCAACTTCCGAGCTTTGAGACAATGATTTAAAGCAAGTGAATGGTGATGGATGAATTGGTGGAATGGGAAAGTGGGAGGAAACCGGGAGTACCCCGAGAGAAATAACGGACACGATATTGTCCACCACAAACTTACTTGGGTGAGGATCGAACCAGGGACCTTACGCACCAGAGGTAAGTGCTCCAGCACTGAGCCATGATGCCTTTCAGTGAGAAAATTGAACAAACAAGGGATACACGAGAGTTGAGTGTTTAGTATCCTTGAAACTTGATGAAATACTAGTCACCTGTGGTAGGTTGTATGTTTAAGGCATTCGATTTCATTATTCTGTTTTGTAGTTTCGTTTGTAAGCATACTGAAAGTCCTTAAATGAAGTTTATGCTATTGGCTTTGCTTCAGAGTCTACACAGAGAAAAATCCGTTCTCCAGACAGCGGTATATTGTACAAATATACGGAATCCTCTTGCTTACTATAGAAATCAGTACGAAGCATACTTTTTCCGTATGTTACATAGACACTGCCCTTAGGTGTTACATCATGCCGTTGCAGGATGTCTGACATCTAACAGTTTTCCGTATATCACATGCATATACTTATGTTACCTTCGTCAGCTATATGTTATATACGTCCATTTGTATGTGAGATCCTGACCGCCTATATTGTTTCATACGGAAAGTACGTATAGATGGAACACTTATACGGAAAGTATTATAAAACATGCGTTTCCAGTTATACGTCTGCTGTACGCTAAGTTCAAAAACTACAGGAATTACGCATGTAGCCTATCTTTTTAAGTACGCCACCTACATTTTTTTTTCAGTGTAAATGGAATTATGAGGTTCGGAGCGAGCAGAGGCTGCAAGTAGCACAAATATATATTGTTGAAGCCATAGAAGTAGGTATAACCAAAAGTACCTTGAACGATTTCATATACAGTGTTGGATTGTAGATATTTGTGCAATGCTTCTCTTATGTTGGATTACATGGTAATGAGGCTGTTATTTCTACCTTATTACTTTAGTTAAAAGTACTGTATCTCACTTTCATATACGCCTATAAGTTCTTTTGATATTACTATATCTTTGTAAAGTAACGGGTTTTATCCGTAGAATTTTCCAAATTGTAGCCCACGTATTGTTTAACTGCACTCACACCTGCATCTTTAAATAATGACTAAGACAGAAATTAACCTTTGCACTTTTCATAATTAAAAACTTGCTTGCAGCCAGAGCACGTAAACTGAAATCAACAAAAGCAAGTCTAAAGTCATGACCAGTAAAGTTTCCAATATGCTTGCTAGCCATTTCGTTTATAACAATATATTACACCATCTTTTCTTGAATGCATTCCCGTTTCGTAATTCAGAAAACGAACAAGTGAAATAATGTATTAAAAAAAAAAGAGAGAGAAAAAAAAGATATTTCTCAAAATCCTTTGATCTTAATCTGAGTACACTTTAGTATTCCGTGCGAAAACGCATTTGAAAATTAAAAATTTTTAAATAATAGAAGAAAGCTTATTTCTTTCCCTCTTGTGAAAGGAATTATTTTAATCCTTTAGTGCATGCATGACTAGCATATTGTATAGATTCGCTTTTGTAGCAAGGAAACTTTTCTGGAATATTAAACTGAACTAGAAAAGGCTCACAGAAAAAATGTTTATTCTTGGTGAAGATTCGTTGTGAAACTTTTTTTTTTAAAGATTTGTACTACAATATATGGTCAATACAAAGATGTCATGCAACTCGTTTTATATATACGTAATCTTTAACTTACAATTTATTTTTCACATGTCGGTAAAAGGAAAGTATTTTTTTGGTGATAAAATTTTTAATGGCGGTTATCAATGGATGTTATTGCCTATTGCAACAAAAAGACAGTTATATTTATTTTAAAATAAATCACTTGAAAATCCCGAATAAACTCTGTATTTATATTGTCAAAATGAATATACAGACTGGAAAATGATTCCTGAAGTGAGCGTTTCACAGTAAATTTACCATTGAAAACTCTTGCAAACTTTCCAGGAAACACACTCTCAGATTTCAGGATCGATCATTGATCTATAGACCTGAGACCGATTACTAACGCTCTGCGAGCATCTAATTGTCTTTTTGTTCATATAGGGAGGATTGTTCTGTTCCAGACAATCGACAACCCTTGCAGTCCGTATTGTTGACTCAAGTGGGAGCCCGTGGCCATCATCATCATCCTCTAATCGTTTCTTCATCTATTGTTGTGGAGGGCCAGTGCTTGCACTGACCGACATCTCCGCGAGGACGTATTGCTTCCTCAAGTGAGAGCCACAGTGGGCTTCCTCAAACTCTTCATTCATACTCTTGCCTCGAAACACTTTCATCTGAATTGCATCATCTGCTAGGTTAAATCATCATCATGCCCCCCTCCCCGACGGGAGCGAAGGGTACAGCCACGAAACCAGGTCACTCTGCTGGTACGAAGACCACTAAAGCAGATACCTCTAAGCAGACTGGATCTCGATCTCGCTCACGATCTCCAATTAGGCCCTCCAAGGAATCAGACGCTAAGAAACCAAGGCACTATAGCTCTGATGGAGAATGTTCCAATGCCTCAGTGACTGCGAGAAACACCGAGATGGACTGGGCTAATGCGCCATCCTCTCCTACTCTGCCAGCTAACAGAGAAACCATGTATAATATCATCCTAAAGAACTTCGATACCAAGTACCGGACTGCACGTGCCATCTTCATGCAAATCAATAAATATGTTCCGCGCGCTGATGTCCACCAAATCATTCCTACTAGGGATGGAATCATATTGCAATCTCCAAACCCTAACTTTCATATTCATGTTAGGAACAAAGCTACCTATGAAATTTTTGGGCCGCAGGCTGTGTTGACACCTCTCAATCCGAGCCAACGGAAAACACCTCCGCCACCTCGTCGTCCACCACTTCTATCAGTAGTTATCCGAGGCATTGAACCCGAACTTACTGATGACGAGATCTTTGATGAGCTGCGATACGAGGGCCTGGAAATCAAAAAATGTATTAGAATTCGTAACAACACTGGCCCTACCTACCTTGTGCGTGTTTTGACCGACCAGCAGCAAATAATTGATCATCTTTTAGCTAACGGTGCTTATATCTATCGCCGCCGCTACAAGGTAGAGCCTTCTCGCACGCCCCCACCTCTTCCAATACGATGCGAGAAATGCCAAACATATAACGATCATTACACCCATAATTGTACAAACACCGTCAAATGCGGGTACTGTAGTGGCAATCATCTGACCCGAAATTGTCCCAATTCAAGCGCACCTCCTCAATGCACCACTTGCCCTGAAAAACACCCTACATACATTTACCGTTGTCGTGCCAAGCCCACACCTGCACCTGATAAACCAGAATTAGTAGCACCCATCAAAACTTCTGATGACAGCACCCCACCTGCAAACTCGCTGACACATCCTGTCACAGTAGAAGATCTCTTAAGATTCATAACTCTTACTTTACAGAACATCCTGCCATTCCAGCGCCAGCACGTCCTCAACCAAATCATTCACTCCGCTAAACTTCTTTACAATCTCACATTACACGCCACATACAGTGGATCCAACGTTCATTTCCAAATTCAACCTATTGAAACGGCTGTTTGAACATGCTCCGTAGTATCAGTGCTATCTCCATACTTCTGGTCCACACCATTATGGCTTACAATTTCTTATTTTTGAACATAAGATCTCTTCTTACGCATCAAGTACTGTTTCAACAACTTCTTCTGGAGGAAAACATCACCGCTTTTGCTCTCAACGAAACGTTCCTGGCTCCCTATATACCCTGCTATATTCCTAAATACGTTCTCCACAGACATGATGGACCGAACGGCGCTCGGCTCCATGGAGGTACAGCTCTTGGCTTGCAATCACGCATTCCCCATCGATCTATTATTCTGCCTCCTGCTCTTCAGTTGCCCGAATACAATGTTGTTCTCTTATATCTCAAGAATCATACTATAGCTTTTGCAACTATCTATGTCAGGCCGAGACAGGATATACCATATCAGTTTTTTTCAATACCTCTCTGACACCTATCGTAAATTCATTATCATGGGAGACATCAATTTTCACAGCCGGCCTCAACACGAAAAACAACGATTTTTGAATTTCCTCACGCTTAATACGACCGGCCACTTCCATGTACTTCCTCGGCCAACTCGACCATCTAGCAATACCACACCTGATGTCGTTATATCCTCTACAACACTCAACTCTCATATCAATATTGACGTTTTAGATTCTTTGGGGAGCGATCACATACCTATCAAGCTGTCTCTTGCTACCAACACTTCTTCACACAATTCCATACCGAAGAGAAAAGTATATGTGTATCATCAGGCCAACTGGCCAGCGTACCAAGCGACCATCACCGCAGCACTTTCTGATACTCTAGAGCTAACATCACAACATGACCTAGACACTGCCGTTCAGCATCTCACTCAGACCTTACATACAGCTGCTGATCAACACATTCCAACCGCATATATTTCTCCGCACAAACCGAAACTTCCTCCACGATACCTTTCTCTCATAACTGCAGCTCGACGTGCCTACAGAGAATACACCCGCAGCCGTAATTTAGAAGCACTTCGCCTCCATAGACAATATCTTCGCATCACTCATAACTACATAATCGCATACAAACACCTTCACTGGACCAGAACTTGTAATAAACTCAACGAAACATCGCATCCTACTAAATATTGGCGACAATTCAATCAACTCGTTGGCAAATTTCAAAAGACACCATACCCACTAGTTATAAACCAGCAAGCACTCTCTTCTGATCAGGACAAGGCCAATACCTTTGCCGCCCACTTCCAAAATATCTTTACTCCCTTACCTGGCTGGCATATTCCACAGCGTTTACTTGCAGAAATCGATCGGTTATCTGATCCTAACTTAACACATTTGCAACCACATCATAGTCACGCTCTGGAACCAAATAATGTACTCACAGTACCCATCCAACTGCCAGACATCCAGTCTACTCTCCTTAAAAAACGCAATACTGCACCAGGCTTTGATGGGCTTACCTATACTCTCATTAAAAACGCACCTCCTGTTGTCTTCACCATCCTCAGTTTTATTTATACATTTATACTCCGTACTGGTTTTTTCCCCATCACTTGGAAGTACTCAAAAGTATTACTCTTTCCTAAACCTAATAAACCACCCTCTGACGTTACCTCTTATCGACCTATACAATTGACGTCTACGTTCAGCAAAATATTTGAACGTATATTAGTGCGTCGTCTCCACGATCACTTAGAGACTAACGCTCTTCTACCATTGCATCAAGCTGGATTTCGCCCCAATTTCAGCATTCTGGACCCCCTGTTACGTCTCAGCACCTCTATATACAATCAATTCAACCAGGGTCATCCATCATGTCTGGTTACATTCGATCTAGAAAAAGCATTCGATAAAGTTTGGCACCAAGGTCTTATATACAAGTTATACTCTTTCCAACTTCCTCTCTCTTACATACGAACTATACACTCCTTTCTCACAGCCCGACTTGCTTACATATCGATCAATGATGCTCTGTCATTTCCAATATTCCTTAATTCTGGCGTTCCTCAGGGATCTTCTCTCTCTCCTCTGCTGTATTTGCTATGTGTCTCTGACTTACCAACCACTCCTGGTACACAACTTTTCCAATTCGCTGACGATACTGCATTTCTCGCTGTCGGACGGACAATTACTGGTATCCAACAACGCCTTCAATAGTCAATTGACACATTTGTTGACTGGTGCAACGTTTGGCGTTTGGCTATCAATGCTACTAAAACACAAGCTATCGTTTTCTTACCATCTGGTCGTCGATCTAGAGTACACCGAAATCCTCATTTGTTACGACTTCATGTTGAGAACTCACCAGTCACCATCAATAACACTCTTAAGTATCTGGGCATTGTGTTCGATTCCAAGCTTACTTGGACACCGCACCTTCTCACTGTCATCGAGAAAGCCAAAAACAGACTTAACTTACTGAAACGACTAGTTGGTACCACGTGGGGTCTACATTCAAATCTCCTCCTAAACACTTACAAAGTTTTCATGCGTCCGGTCTTAACCTATGGTCACACAGCTTGGTTGCCAGCTCCTCCTAAGTACTATCGAAAGCTAGCAATACTCGAACGCCATGCATTTCGTTTAGCCTTCCGTATCCAGCTCCCCCACCCAACCCGTCTACTCTACGACCGTATTCATTTTCCCCCGCTCTTATCCCATCTTGAGGCTCTCCGCTTAAAATACATTACGAAACGCATTACAACTGCTCATCCAGTATTCCTGAACATTCCCCGCTATGATAGAGACTATGACACCCCTGCTGTTTATTATCCGACACCTTTACAACATCTGATGACCCTGTATCATTTGAACATCGGCCGCGAGAACGTCGATCCGGAAGTTTTCGACATTTATCATCCTGGCACAGTTTCACCGCTCATCTATCCATCTCATGCACAGTAAATCAACCACTAACAGGGCTGCCTTTGTCTTCATTAGTTCCTGAGTCGCCCCAGGAACAGAAGCTAACAGCATTCGTCTTACTAACAATACCCATGTGTTGTGACGTCATAGCACTTCACCCTCATGACATCTACCACTCTTCCTGTCTTGCCTACCGTCTATTTCTGTGATTGCACCGTATGTTTTATAGCTCCAGATGAACCTGAATCAACGCAACTGTGTTTTGTTATGTTCTCTTCATTTCAGGCGCCGAAGTTAAGGAACGACTACGAATTATATGTCAGCCAGACGATCTTCCTTAGCATCCATGGCAGATGAAAATTGCCCTCACTTAATTGATGCCCATCCCTATGAGTGAACTGAATAAAATGTTAAATAAAGATGACTAAACACCACCTAGACCCTCTCATATTAAAAGTGATGCTCCTATACAATCCGACCTCTTCCCGAAGAAAGGGCGCAACCCTTTAAGCGGGTAAACGTAAAAAAAAAATTCTAGGAAAATACGGGGTTTGTCCTTAAAGTAATGAAACTGCCCGACGCGCGGCGCTTCAGTCGCCAGAAAAGCGCTCAGAATTTATGGTGGGTGTCTAAGCTAAGCAACACACCAGGTGGCAGTCGCGTCCGAGCTCTGACGCAGTCAGTGTGACCACTGCTAGTACTTTCCTACTAGATCTAGTATATTTTGTAATATTTTAGTGTTCTAGTACGTTCACCAACAAATCTCGTACTTTTCTCCTTCTCTTCTTTTCTCATAAATACATTTGGGAGAGAAAAAGGAATCTCGTGAAAATTTGGCAATGTACGAAAATTCACTATTCGTGGTAACTTTTTCCTGCTTTTCTTTCGTTCAACAGTGGTATCTACAAGAGTGGAAGGTGTCGTACAGTTGCCGCCTCCAACTAATAACTGACCACAATAAACAGTATTATATTTGGTGATCCGTTTAAACAGTAGGTTATTAAGGAATTTAAAACTTGATTTTCTCAATAAGCCCATATTATGATATTTCTTGTTTTCTACCGACATTCTCTATATTTGTCATATTTGTGTTACTTTAGTGCTTTTACAGTAACTTCTCATACGACAATTAAGCAGGGATTCTGCCAGGATTTTTAGTTTGAGGGTGTAAAGTAAAAATTGTGAAGCTGTAAAGTGATTTGCACGGTTTGTATCAAATTTTGACCGTAAAAAAATTAAAATAGGGGGTTCTTTCAAGAACGTAGGGGTCACTCCCCCGTGCACAGGGCGAGGGAGCAGCCGAAAACTTTCTAATAAGATAGTAAAAAATTATAAATAGAGTGAAACGAGAGCAGATAAAATTTTAGTATTTTTTTTCCCCATAACCAAAGTTCAAAACGCACACTCACCATAAATCTAAGGAGTAGACTTTTGTTCCTCCCTTACTGCAGTTTCTTCAAGACTCGGTCGAAAAAGTGTAACACGCTTTTTCGGGCCAGCCACCCTGAATGATGTTTTCCTGGGTTTTCCTCATTCACACCAGACAAATGCCGGGATGGTACCTAACTTATAGGTCCCAGGCTGCTTCCTTCCTTCCCTTTCCCCAGATTGTGTGTTCGCCGAGGGACGTCATCCCTCAAATTGTGTGGGGCTAAATGGCCTTAGATGCCGACAGCTCAGAAATCTAAATCCTAAATTCTAAATCCCCCTTCTTTCCCAGATCGAGTACTTTTTTTTTCTTTTTGTATAGGTTAGTACGAAATATTTTTGCCGAGTGGTCACACTGGACGCATTGAGGATCGCAGTTTGGATAAGTTTGAAATGTACTTTGGTGTGCCCAAAGTAAAAAAAAAAAAAAAAGAAAAAAAAGAAAAAAGAAAAAAACTTGAGAAACGCTGTCTTACAGTTTCGAAACAAAAAGACTGCATTAGAAAAAACGACAAAAAGGTTTGTCTGAAATAAGCCCAAATGCTAGGAAAGTGCTTCAAGTCGCTCCGGCAATTCAGTAACTCATGAATATACATATAAAACAAATAACAATTTTAAAAAAAAGACTAACATTTTTTGAATAAATACAATCCGTTTGACAAACATTTAAACAACAAATAGAGCCAACACACACAAAAGGAATTAACACATACCAATGCACCCAAAAAGAATGGAACTGTTGAGCGTGGTGTGATACAAAACGAGAAATGGAAATCCATAATTCTAAAAGAGACGTAGCAATTCATTTATTTTAACGACAGAGCAATAAAGGCGTGACGATTAACTGTTTATTTTTAACAATTTAAATGTTTTAAAGTCATTTTTCACCTGATCAATGTACACACACACCATTACATATAAAACTCTGAATAGACTGGAAAGTGAATAAAAAATTTGATTTTAAAACGTTAAAATGCGTTATGAATGATTTATTTTACTGTTTAAATAGCAGAATCACATTTATTTTTCTCTTCTTCTCTTGTTAATTTTAATGACAGATTGATTTGAGAATTAAAGATAATCATGAAATCACAGTTTAGATTTGTCCATGTCAAGGATACAACGGTGCTTGAGCACCAAATTGGATTAAGTGCTGTTTTCACTTTTGAAAAACATGAGTTTAAAAATGTGGTGGTTTGTATTTTCACAATATCTTCTCAATGTGTTGTCCTCTGGAAACGAAATTTAACCCTCTATTGGGAAGTGTTGCTCTCAAGCAACGTTGCATTCTATTGCGTTATTCGCACGAATTATAACTTCAGTGATCGTTTAATTGGCATTATTGCTTTCATACAATGTTCATATACATGATTTGCGGGTCTCTTCTTTAGGTACTTCTAGTCGTCAACAGGGAACAGTCAAATTTAGTAACGTAAAAGCTTATCTCATACGTTCCGCGAAATTCTTCTTTTTTTTTTTATTTATTTGTGGTTTCTTGCTCTATAGGAAAATATTTCAACAAAACTGTTGGTAATTACTGAGAGTATTCTTATGACATTTGACCATAATACGGCAATGCTACTCAGTAGCTACACATAAGACCTATTATATGGCAACGTTGCTTTGAAATAAACACCCTGTATTTTGTAACAAAAGTACAAAACAGGGGCGAATCCAGGGGGGGGGCGATCGGAGCGATCGCCCCCACCAGAAGAGGAAACTTTTTTTCTTTTATATATAAATAAAATATATAGTTTATTTTTTGACGCTCTTAAAAGTAGCTCTAAGTAGCAGTATTACAACCCACCGCCCTCCTAGAAGTCCGTCCTGGATCCGCCCCTGGTACAAAAATACTTTAAAAATTATGAAATTGTGATCAAGAAAACATGGTTCAATCATAAAAGTAAACTAAATATTTTAATGGTAATGCTATCAATGCTTGCCAATTAAAGGGTTAAGTTACAATTCAAATTTTCGTTCTGTCACAACAAAATTAAATCCATGATACATAATATTAAATTCAGAATATCAAAATTCGGCAGTTACGTCCCTTTGGCTCTCAACCATCGATAAGTTTGATGTAAATGTGCCGTTTTTATCTTCTTATAATTCATAAATACTCCCAGCACCTTCACCATATAAAATTACATTGATAAGGTAGAAGACAGTGAAATTTACACACGTTAAGCGATTTTCTCCTACCTGTTTTAAAACAATCTAACACAGAATCCATAAGTAGTTAAGGTAAATAAGTGTCTCAAAGTCCCGGCAGTCAAAGAAAGAATCCACACAAAGCTCCAGGCAAGCTGAGTGAAGGTGGGTTAGGATTCTCAGTGCTCCAGGCAAGCAAAAAGAGGTTGGAGTCCCGCAAAGCTCTACACAAGCTACGCGGGAAGGAAAACCATTAAACTTAATGCAAGCTAGGTGCTTGCGATTAGGAATCTCTCAGGGCACCACGCAAGCTGAGAGCGGTTAAGTTCCTACAATGTTTCAGCAAAGCTGAGTGAGCAGGAGGCTTCAGAGCTCCAAGCAAGCTAGGAGGCTTGGGTTATGTTAGGATTCTCTTAGAGCCCCACCCAAGCTAGGAGAATAGTTGAATTCTCATAAAACTCCAGGCAAACAAATTGAGCAGGAGGCCTTAACTCTCATGGCAAACTAGCAGGATTGGGCTAGGTTAGAATCTTTTAAAGCTTCAATAACTTTTCAAGATATACATATAAATAATAAATATGGTACGAATATTGTTATATGATACGTTTTGTGGATCTGTCGTTATACGAAACGATTCTGATGACTTCCAGATGAAACTAAGACAAAAATCAAGATATAAATTTTGTGTATAAATTTATTGGTGAAAGGAGTCGAGAAAGAAATTTTCAAGAATCGAAACGGGATGAGACTTCTACTAAAAGTTTTTTTTTTTCGTTTTATTTCGTCTCGTGTGCAACATAATTTGCGGCACTTTCAGTTTTATTATATATTTTACCTCGTATTATTTCTGTCTCGTACCGAAGTTCGAGACGAGACGAAACACATTTCCTGAATACGAGACACTAAACGAGATATTATATTTTTTTGAGACGAAACAGCATTGTCTCGCTCGGGACTAGGCACCCTTATGTCTCCCCCCATATACGTTACTACCTAGACAGATGTAATCAGGGGGCGCGGTGGATCAGTGGTAGAGCGTTCACATCCGATGCTTGGAGTCTGTGGTTCGATCCCAGCTCGTGCGATGTGGACTTTGTGGTGGACAAAAACCGTGCTCCTGGGTTTTCTCGGGATTCTCCCGTTTGATCCCACTTTCTTCATTCCACCATTTCATTCATTTATCATCTTCACCGTCTCCTTTAGCCTAACCGGCATAACCGTGGGACGTAAAACTTAAAGATTTCATTCCATTTCAAGATGTAATAACCGGGAATACGTTCTTTCCGTAGAAGTGAATGACGCTAAATAACGCCTAAAAGTATGCAATCAGTCTTGCATCTATGCTTTTTTGTTGCATAATTCATAAGATTACTATATTTACTAAGAGCCTGAGTCTGCGTTCCAATTGTGCGCGTTTTTTATTTTTTAAACCTAACTATGTAGTTACAGTATATACGTACCATACTTCGAGAATTCTTGACATGAATAATACATTTAAGGCATTGTAAGCTGAACACATTTTTAACAAAACTGTCGGTCGTAATTTAATCAGCTTAGTTGTGTAACTTAAAAACATGGACTTTTATTATTGCTTCTAAAATGGATTTTATAAATAACCAGCGAAACAAAAGAAAAATCAACATTTGGCCCGTTGTGTGCAGTGTTTCGTCACCACCATCTTGTGTGCTGAGGGGAACGGGGAGGGGAAATAAAATTAAAGAATGAGTTTGAACCACGGGTGAGTGTGCACTGTATTCTAGAACTCGCTATCTAAAATCCCTATCTTTTTGGGATGTCTCAAGAGAGATTTTTTGTGTGTGGGCTGTTAGTGATAGAGTAAAAGAGGGGGGGGGCACAAAATAGACTAGAAAAGAGAATCATTGGTGCTGAAGGGGAGGGGGTTATCGTAGCAGTTGGTTGGCACAAAATAGATCACCGAGCCGATCTGTTTGGCAAGATAACGAGGCCAGCTGAGAACCAAGCGCGCGTCTCTGTTAGTTAGTTCTTCGGAAAACACCGGCCAGAGAAACACAATGGAATGGAATGCTTGGGTAGATAAAAAGAAAGGAAAAAAAGATTCACGTTAGGGGTCATAGAGGTCTCTGACGATAGCGGATCTAAGAATAAAGTTTTCACGTCGACCAGACTAAGAAAATAGAATTCAGTAGATAGTGTTTTTTTTACAAGGAAAAACAAAATGAACTCAAAGGGTCAGGCTACAGAAGTTAAGAATTAACACAGTGCTATACTTTCTACTATCCTTGACTTAGTTCTAGACATAACATCGCCTCTCTTTGTGATCAAATTAAATAAACTGAATGTGCACTTATTATTTTTCGCATTCAAAACGAAGTTGAGTAGTAATAGTATTAAAAATCATACAGGCTTACTTTTGGCGCACCAATAGGAAGAATTTTGGAAAAATTATAATTCTTTACTCACTTCCTTCTTACTGTTCCCTGAAAGGTTTCTACTGGGTGACTGGCAAAGATAAAATTCAAGGGAGCCACAAGAAGTAAATTGTTGAAAAATTACAATTCTCTTACGATTTGCGTATAAATAGGACTTCCAGATGTGTAGCATAAAAACTACAGTGTAGAAATGCTAGATGACCACTAAAAACACGAATGCTATCTAACCAAGCCAGGGAAGGGCGAAGCTAGTGAGCTAGCGCGAGGGTGATTCCGAAGGGAGCGGGAGCGTCAGCGATGGTAAGTGTGCACGCAAGCGAGGATAGTGGAAAGAAGGGCGTTTTGGCAATGATAGCCTGTATTTAATAGCACTTGTCATGGTTTCATACTAGTAACACTTCACTTGTAAACATAAAATACAGGTCCTGTACACTGTGCAGAAAAATGCTGACGATGCAAAATAGCATCTAAAAGAGCCGTCTTTTATATGCACTCACTTATTTTATCCATCGTAAAACACTTATAATGATTTTACATAACTAACCCTACACTTGTAAACCTAAAATACAGCTGTATTACTTTGTACTTAATTCTGTCACCTGCAGAAATTTGTTCCTTATGAACATGTCTTTTCATACAAAGTATTCGATCTTACCTGTAAATCTTCCAAGATATGTGGTGCGCCAAAACTACACCTATACCTTAAAAGTAAAAATAGTGATGAGCACAAAACTGTTTTTATGAAACCGGTTTTCAGAACCGGTTCAGTTTTAAAACAGATTTGGTTTTCTACCAAAAACTTTTTGCGTTTTCGTTAAATTTGGAAATGAATATTACAAAAATTATTGTTACTTGCACCAGACATCGGATCTTTTTTTTTTCAATTATCTTCTTTCCATCTAATGAACGTAGCGAAATAGAAAAATACTGTCATCTCTAATTGCAATAACAAGTGCTCTTGTGTTTTGTTCTGCAATATCCTGTTTGATTGTTGATGGAACAGCCAGTTTATCAGTATCAAACTTGACTTTAAATTTTCTTCCACATCAGACAAAAATAACTGTAGAGTTTCCTTCAGAAAATTCTTTTGGGGGGAATGAGAATTTGTATATACTCGGAAGGACTTATCTACGTTACACAAGTGTTTAGTTTTGGCCTTGTAAAATTATATGAGGGTAATTCCGAACGTTTTTGGGGTAATACCGCGATCATCTGAAAAGAAACACTGAATACCAGGTCAGTTTCTAAATGCAAACCAAGACCACTTAACTTCCCAACTTAGTTTTCAAGTCACTTCATTTATGTTACGTGTAACACAACGATGTTAAAAATATAACAAATAACTAACTAACTCTATGTCCTATGGAACCCGGAGATTCAATGCCGCGTTCACTTAAGCTCTCCACTGACTTCTATCTTTAGCTAACTGCATCCAGTTTCTACTTTGTGTTCCAATCTCTGCGAGATCCATCTTAATATTGTCCTCCCATCTGCGCCTAGGTCTTCCTAATGGTCGTTTTCCAATTGGTCTTCCAATCAAGACTTTGAAAGCGTTTCTACTTTCTTCCATTCTAGCTACATGATCCGCCCACCTAAGCCTCCTAGACTTGACGACCCTAACAATGTTGGGTAAACCATATAAATTATGTAGTTCCTCGTTATAAAGTTTTCGCCATTCCCCATTCCCGTTCCTCTTGGATCCGAATATTCGTCTCAGGATCTTGTTCTCAAATACTTTCAGTCTATGTTCTTCCCTCAGAGTAAGTGACCATGTTTCGCAGCCATACAGAACAACAGGCATAATTATCGTTTTGTATATTTTAAGCTTCAAATTCCTCGACAGAATTCGCGACGACAAGAGATTTTGAATCGAATAGTAACATGAATTCCCTGCTTTTAATCGACATTTAATTTCTTCGTGAATATGATTTTCCTCTGTTAATATTGATCCTAGATATTTGAAACTATCCACTTTATCAAAAGTATTATTTAATATTTTAACGCATCCATAATTTGCTGTATTCCGGTCCCGACGCACTTCCATGTATTTAGTTTTCTCGGGATTTACTTCTACAACAAAAATATAACAAATAAACTCCATTTCTTTTGAGATACAAGTTATGTCCAAATTTTTTTCACTATTTCACAAAGAACTTAATAGTTGTGGAGAAAATGGGAACGAAAAGAAATCATCACACAAAAGAATTCATTCCGACATAAAACACTACATATAAAGTGTTAAAATTTCGTAATAAATAAATAAATAAATAAATAAATAAATAAAATAAAAAAATAGACTCATATTGCATTAAATAAAACAACAGAAATAGCTGCTTGTACGGTAGATAGAAGTGTAAAAACTTTTATTAAAATTGGTACTATATTTTATTCAACCATACTTTTCAAACTATATGCATAAAAGTACAGTAGATCAGTGTCTTTTGTAAATTTTTGTCTTGTGTGCTTTCATAAATTTATGTTCAAAATGTATGCCCTCATTTTCTACTTAGTTTCATCAAGAATGTATTGAAATCCTGCCACGTCAGGAGAGGTCCACCAAGGGTGTGATATAACAACATTTACACCATATTTATTATTGGAGTATATTATGTAATGACTTACGTATGTTTAAATGCTCTTCATATTGGTCTTACAACATGTTATACAGTGGAACCTGGATAATTCGAACCTCAAGGAACCAGTAGAAAAATTCGAATTAGAAAAGTTTTTGTAAATGGTTGAAATAAACAATCAAACTTCAGGTTTTAACATAAAGACCATTATTGGAGCTAATAATAAGTGTTTTAAGTACCATACACTCATTGTAAAACTAGAAAAAACATAGGTTAATACAATATAAAGTAAAATACTGTACTGTAATACGTACGTACATACACTAGCACTGTATTATGCATGAACATTGATGACCTTCAAGCTGAGTAGCCTGCGGGTGGGGCGGAAAGCCTGCTACAGTACGTATCTTCATCCGTTTGTTGGAAAATCCGACCCGATAACTTGACCTCCTTTTAGATTTACACGGCAAAAACTTCGAATTATCCACATTATAATTCGAATTAACTATGATTTTTTAAAGCATTGTTTGTATATAAAATTCTAGGGACCAAGAGAAAAATTCGAAATAAAGAAGTTTTCGAATTACAGAAGTTCAAATTATCCAGGTTCCACTGTATTATGAATTACGGAACACTAAAACAATGTTTGAAATTCGAGATTTGGCTACACTAGTTGCCGACGAGACTAGAAAAATTTCTCGTCTCGTCTCGTCTCGAAAACGAGAAATGTATCCACGTTGCGTAGTCGCTAATGTTCTCGCCTTTGATTTCGAGCTTCGGGGCCTGTGGCACTTCTTAAGTAACACCTTGTTCAGGCCAGAAATCCTTTAGTGAGGTTTTCCTAGGTTTTCCTCATTCACACTAGGCATATGCTGGGCTAGTACCTAACATAATGTACAACGGAACCTTGTATGGTACCTTGTATATTAATACTAGGCTTGTATGATCTGTCAGGAAAGTAAATGTACACCTATTTTTCGAGTCTGGCATTCCTGCGCTCCATCCGTGGAGAGTATGAGAATTAAATCAATCAAATGTTTACTGAGGGGCAAAAAGAAAAGCTTAATCTGAATAAGACATTGCAGAGGGCCACAAGCTGTGAATACGAATAGTGCATTGTGTAAATAAAGGACGACACCGAAAGAGAAAGCCAGAAACAGCTGTTAAACTTACAAAAAAAGAGTAAAAATTGTCGAAGTGGGAACATAAAACACAAATACAACAAATACGCCGACAACTAAACGGTCACCATGCCTTGATCTTGGTGTAGTGGTTAAGGTGCTGGCTTACACATGCAAAGGACGCAAGTTCGAACCTTACGCAAGGACATTTTAAAAATTTTTGTTAATAATACATACAACTCATGAGAGATGGTAAAAGAGGTCGTATTTAGTTTTTCGTAGCAATTATTATTGGTAATGTTTAGTACTGATAATACTTTTTGTCTTTGCGTATTGCTTTTATTCTTGTCTTCATTTCCAATGAGAAGAATATCCGAACAAATGCCACCAAAATTCCTCATATTTTGAATGTAAACACCATTTGCAATTAGTAAAGAATAAAAATTGAACGTTCCGATGTAGCTGCAAAAAGTAAAAAGAAAAACATGGAAGTGGACCATACTCATGGTTATTAAGAATACAATTTCTACATGCCTTACACCTCCCGACCACGTTTCTACGTTAGCAAGTAAGAGGTTTGTGTTTAGGTTAGGTTGGTCAATACGTTTTGCAAAGGGGCCCGGTTTAGCTCTGACGCACCACAGGTGCGAGAAGGGAGAAAAACACTTTTTCTCTCTCCCTCTGTGTGTCTATTTATCTATCTATTTGTATATATATATAACGCTATTTGTGAATGCCATAACCACCCTAATTTTCAGCGGATTGAGACGAAACTTGGCACAAATATTAATTGTTGAAATATCTTGATGAGTTCGTTAACCAGAATAATCAGATGAAAATGTTCAAAATGGTGGCCCTTCAAACTCTTAAAAAGTTCCAAGGGAACCAAATTTCGCCCATAAATAGGTATTCAGAAAGTTTGGACCCGATTAATCGCCTAAAGAAGGTTCACGCCCTTTCGCTACGGTCAGGTTTTTTTTTTTTTTTTTTTTTTTTTTTTTTTTGCAGGAGGGGGTTATTTTCCTATTGGAACAAGATGATTGTTACTGATAATATGAAATTACACATTGAAAGTGAAGTAACTTGTGTAACGTGTTATTTGAAAGAATAATATAATAAATGTGCATTCCTCTAACACAGAGAACTCATGTATTTCGAGTTCGGGAGCCTGAATGGCGAGGAGTGTTATTTGATTTGCTTTTTAGTAACACATTGCATTGCAAATAAAGGTAGGTTGTTTGTGGCAAGGTAATATCTTAATCAATTCTTCTTCAAACGTAATGATTGTAACGCCATATCTCCCTTACAAACAAAATATTAGCAATTTATATCGAGAGACTGAGAAACTGTAGAGCGATGGGAGCAACGTTGGACAGTATGCACTCATAGTACTCAGAAAAGTAAGCGATTTCAATGCAAAAGGAACGAAGAGTCATTGTCATGGGTAGTCATGGGGCCACGGCAGAGCCCTCTTTAGGCAAAGTGTCAATAACTTATATCGAGAGGTGATACTGGGATGGGACCAACTTTGGACACCGTGGACCCATAAAGCGCATCGAAAAAATAGGGGGGGGCGCCAGCCAGCCTTACTTATTTCCACATAATAATATAAAATTATGTTGTCGAAATACACACACGAGTTAGCTACTAATATTTCATATTATTATTATTATTATTATCGACAGCGTCTTTTCATTACGTGTGCGTGTTTGACATGAAGCCAAAGAGAAGATCCATCATTCGTAGAAAGAATAATAGTCAGTTACTTTAACTGTGAACGACAGCAAAAAATACGAAAAGAGTGGACTACCTGAAGGCGTAAAGAAGCAATATTTTCTCTCAAATGGATAAAAAATCAAGCCGACATTAATTCGAACTCGCATGGACGGCGCGAAAAGCCAGTGCTTTGTCCACTTTTTTTTTAACTGACTCACTGAACGTGTTTCAGTAACTTACTTATTGCTAATTTTACTTGCTTCACTCGTTTAACTTGCTTTTTCTAATAACTTATAACGACAGAGACACGAACACAGAAACATCGAGAACAGTTAAAAATCATAGATGCTTTCCCCCCGGGAATCGAACCCGGAACTCCATACACCAAAGGAGCACGTGCTAGCGACTAGACCAGCGGGAAGGGCAACGCTCTCTTCCTGTGTCGTTAGGGATTACGACCACTGTCTTGCCAGCTATCACTTCTGTGGGTTGTATACTATGATCACATGTTTCTTCTCTGCTGCAAGAGTAAAACCTACATTATATGTAATACATGAGGTATTTAGACTAGTGCTGTCGAAATCGGTTTTTGAAAAAACCGAAAACCGGTTTTTGTAAAAAGTGAAATTTCATAAAACCGAAATGTCGGTTTTGAAAACCGCTTTTGCGGTTTCGGTTTTGAAAACCGCATTTGCGGTTTCGGTTTCGAAAACCGCTTTTGCGGTTTTGGTTTTGAAAACCGCTTTTGCGGTTTCGGTTTTGAAAACCGCTTTTGCGGTTTCGGTTTTGAAAACCGCATTTGCGGTTTCGGTTTTGAAAACCGCATCTGCGGTTTCGGTTTTGAAAACCGATTTTCTCAAAAACCGAAAACTGCAGAAGTCACAAAAATTCGAGAGCACTATTATCAAGTAACGACGAGGAAACAGCAAAGAATCTTTCCCATCTTCGGCTCACAGTTGCCAGATGGAGGGAAATTTCCCCCGACGTAGGGAAAAAATGCTCAAAATTTGCAGAGGTGAAAGAAGATATTTTTCTTAAGATGTCTTAAAGTGTAGGGAAATTCTTGTTTAGTATTCTTTTACAATTGGCAGAATAAAAAAAATAAGTTGCAGTTTCTCACAAAGAGGCACGGCTATCGTTATTGGGAAGTAAAAATATATAGAATAAAATATGATCGGTGTTCCTTTCACGTATGAACTATTGCAGGTGTCTGGGACTTGCGATAAGAAACCAGTCAACACATGCAAAACCACAACATTCACATTTATCGGAGTGGCAACAAATCAACAATAAAATTGTGTATTGCGATCTAAATTTTTTCTTTTTCTTTCTTTTTTTTTAAAGAAAGGGAGGTGGTGTTTTTTTGTTAACAAAAGAAAGAGTGGCAGTACTATTTAGAAACAAAGTGAAAGAGTAATGATAATATAAAAGATCTCAGACTAAGTGGATGAGATTTCAAATTGGATTTCATGGGTTGCAGGTGTAGTGATCTTAAATAGGGATATACCTTATTTTCTATTTAGCTTAGTGTTGTCATATTACCCGATTTTTGCAGGTACCACCCGATTGTCAGGTTCTATATTCGTCCCTCGCTATCTTAATCACGAAAAACCACCCGCTTTTTGGGATTGGAGAAAAATCGGGAACTGCTACCGGCTGGTCAGAGCAGAACATTAATGCAACTGTCTACTGTCAGCAGTTGAGCCGTGTTCAAGAAAAACTCAAAAGCCTGGAGCCAGCACTTCTCAATCGCTAAGGGGTTCTACCGTTACGGGACAACGCTAAGCCCCACATGATTAGAGAGACCCGGGACACCATCCTATACCTTAATTGGGAAACACTATTGCAACCGCCATACTCCCTGGACAATGCACCGTCCAATTATCCCTGAACCATTTCTTGGACACTCACATTAGAGAACTAAAGTTCAACTCCGTAAAATGCACTTGATACCTTCTTTCCTTCACGGCAAACCAAGTTCTACCGCGAAGGAATCCATGCCCATCCCGAACGTTTTCAGAAGGTCCGTTGATACTGATGGGTACTATTTTTGATTTTCCAGGTACGTCTTAGGCAGGGGTGTAGCCACGGGGCCAGGCCCCCCAAATGATTTCCTGGCCCCCCTAATGACCAGATGTTAAAACATCATCGTGAGATTACTTCGTTTCAGTCGTTTAAAAATAACAATGTTTACATATAATTAATAATTTACGGTAAAATAGTATGGAAAAATAGTATTTTACCATACCGATCACAAAATAGTATGGTATTTCTTCCTTATAGCAATCCGAAAATAGTATGGTATACTTTTTGTGACAGTAGATTACACAATTTACGGCGATTTGTATTTGACAGTTTGAAGACAAACGTTTTGACAAGGTACTATAAATTCTATGAAATGAAATGAAATCTTTGAGTTTAACGTCCCACGCCTATGCCGGTTAGGCCAAAGGAGACGGTGATTATGAGAAATGAATGAAATGGTGGAATGAAGAAAGTGGGAGGAAACGGAACCCCGAGCAAACCCATGAGCACGGTTGTTTGTCCACCACAAAGTCCACACGGCGCGAGCTGGGATCGAACCAGGGACCCCAAGCACCGGAGGTGAACGCTCTACCACTGAGCCACCGCGCCCCCAACTATAAACTCTATCATAAAACAATGGTACTATACTAAATCGTAAGTACATTATATTATTTATATGCTGTAATTAGTGTTTCAAGAAAACTTTTTATCAGATGGAAAATTTGGTGAAAAGCAACGTTTTTATTCAGTTTTTCAGTTTGGATTTCATTCGCTTTTTAAAATGCTATTTCGTGTAAAACAGGAAGTGAGATATAGCTGTTAATAAAATAATTATGTCTTTTTAGTCACGAATAATAAATAAACATTTTTTCAGAAAATCTTAAAATAAATTAAGTGCAATTTCAAAGAAAATCAGTCTTATGTATAAAAGTAACCAAGAAAGTTCTGTCGCTTTTTGCGTAGGTCTGCGATAGTTGGCCCTAACTGGCGGCCGGGTTTCGTCGAGTCGAAACATATCTCGCGTCGGGGTGTTGAAGTACCACCGCGTAGCAGCGACCAGCGAGAACTTCGTCTTGGTCCGCACTTCTCAGATTCTTCGCGGAGAATCGTGAAGGGACCAACACGAACTGTCGCCAGTCATGTGCATGCGGTTATTATTATATATTATTTTTTGCTGACGAATTGTTCCTAATTGTTTTTGGTACTTTTTAAAAGTGTTTTTTAGACTCACCTTAATGTAACTAAATCACACATTTAGCCGATTTAACATTTTGGGGGAGTAATTTTGTGGTTCATTGGCGTTTTGTCGCATCTCTGCCGCCAATGTTTGGCGTGATGTCGCTAATTGCCCATTTGTGGTCCACCGACGCTTACGGCATGGGGACAATTCAGTGTGAGTGGCGAAACCATTCAGCAGCACCTTCAACTGAGGAAACACTAGAAGTTGGGTCGATGGGTCCCACATAACTTGATTTCGGGTCAAAAGGCAACGCAAGCAGACACCTGATCTTTGCTGTCTCGTCTGAGGAAGGAGCCATTTCTAAACAAGGTGTTGTCATGTGATGAGAAATGGGTCCTGTACGAAGTTCCACGGCGCCGTCATAATTGGTTATCATCCCATGAACGGTTCCAAGACAGCCGAAACCAGTACTACACCAGAAGAAAGTTCTCCTGTGTGTTGATGAACTGCTCGTGGCATTGTGCATCGGGAACTGCTACCAGCTGGTCATCGCATCAATCCAACTGTGTACTGTCAGCAGTTGAGCTGTGTTCAAGAGAAACTCAAAACTCCCAAAGGGGTCCTTATGTTACAGGACAACGCTAAGCCCCTCGTGGCTAGGATGACCCGGGACACCATTTTACGCCAAACACTATTGCATCCGCCATACTCCCTGGACATTGCACCGTCCGATTATCATCTGTTCCCTTCCATGGACAATCACTTTAAAGGAGGCCAGCTCAAATCCCAAGTAGAGGTGCAAAATGCACTTGATAACTTCTTCACTTCACGGAACACCAACCTCTACCGCGATGGAATAAATGGCCTTCCAGAACGTTTGCAGAAGGTTGTCGATCTATTCTTGATCTTCCAGATACGTGTTAGGTGACATATGAATGTCCGGAGGTGGTGAGTGAGAAAGCGATAGAACTTTCTTGTTTACCTATATAGATCGGTTCTGTGTATTGAAATAGTTATGCACAAAGGTATAATGTTTGGTCGGAGGCAGTAGTTCTTGGTTAAACATAATACAAACTATCTGTAATATAATTTATGAAATTAATAATAATAATAATAATAATAATAATAATAATAATAATAATAATAATAATAATAATAATAAGCTAAAACAGTGTTTTTAGTTTTCCGGAAGGAATCCAAAATTTTCCAGTTTTTTTCAGGCTTCAAAAACACTAGCTGTAACACATTTTTTTTAGATTGTAGCTGCCCCCCTTCAAAAACGATGGGTCCCTTCTACAGAAACCTGCTGGCTACACCCCTGGTCTTAGGTGACATATCGATGTTCTAAGGTGATAGGTCAAAAAGCGACAGAACTTTCTTCGTTAATTTTATACATACTATGTAAAACTACTGTATAAGTTCTAGTATCTCGAGTTCGGGAAGTCGGAATGTCAAAATTCCTTAAGATTCGTGTTCCTCGTGCTCTACTTTACAAAATATATAAAAATCAGGTGGGGTCCAGTTTGCTTCCCTGCAACCGAAAAGTACCTTGGAAGTGTCATCAAAGAAGTAACTAAAAAAAAAAGTGCAAATGATCCCAGGTCAGTATTTGTAACACATAAGTTCACATCAGTACTTACGGAGTTCTAAACCGTAAGAAAATGGGAGGAAACGGGAGCAAATAAAAAAAGTTGAAACACAGACATAAATCAATACAATTGTCTCGATCGATAGATGCTTTCACAATTGTTAAAAGGTGTAATTAAAAACATTGGTTTCGGTTTTGAAAACCGCATTTGCGGTTTCGGTTTTGAAAACCGCTTTTGCGGTTTCGGTTTTGAAAACCGCTTTTGCGGTTTCGGTTTTGAAAACCGCATTTGCGGTTTCGGTTTTGAAAACCGCTTTTGCGGTTTCGGTTTCGAAAACCGCTTTTGCGGTTTCGGTTTCGAAAACCGCTTTTGCGGTTTCGGTTTTGAAAACCGCACTTGCGGTTTCGGTTTTGAAAACCGCTTTTGCGGTTTCGGTTTTGAAAACCGCATTTGCGGTTTCGGTTTTGAAAACCGCATTTGCGGTTTCGGTTTTGAAAACCGCATTTGCGGTTTCGGTTTTGAAAACCGCATTTGCGGTTTTCGGTTTTCAGAAAACCGGTTTTCTCAAAAACCGAAAACCGCAAATGTCACAAAAATTCAACAGCACTAATTTAGACCTACATGCTCTTCATATAATGTAATAAAAGGGTCATGCTGGGAATAAGAAAAAGAACATTCCTTGGACAAAACGGAAACTATTGGCATCAGAAATATTTATCTACGAGCCATGCGCAGTAGTATATTTCAGAATAGTTACTGTTTTGTTCAGTAAACGAAGAAAGGGGTATAAAAAAGCAAATATGTCGCGTCAACGAGATCGACCAGATTTGACAGGGGCGGAAGCAGATGTATAGTAATACAACAACTTCGCTCAGTTGATACGAGCCGAGCCGGTTGATATCACTACCCGAGTTGGTCTTCTGCTTGGGCTCAAGAATTCGACCGTGCAGGTCTCAGCCTTAATTTTAAGAACTACAGTATAGTTTTAAGTACTACAAGAAAAATACCTTTGACTCGACTCGGATTGAACTCGAGTCGAGTCGAATTTTGGCTCGACTCCTGCTCATCCCTATTCGTATTTGTATTTTGTTTCCACTTCAACAATTTCTACTCTTTTTTTCTTCGTTTACCTATTGTTTCTGGATTTCTCTGTCGGTGTCGTCCTTTATTAACACCATGCACTATTCTTATTCCCAGCTTGTGACCCGCTTCAATGTCTTATTCAGTTTAGGCTTTTCTCCTTACATTGACTTGACATGTGATTGATTTAATTCTCACTTTCCGCGCACGACCGATGAAAATGTTTTATTATTATTATTATTATTATTATTATTATTATTATTATTATTATTATTATTATTATTATTATTATTATTATTATTATTATACTATTGAACTTGCACGGCGAAATTACTGTATAATACGATATCATTTCAGTAATTTTATTTCATTGTATGTTATTTAATTTATTAATGGGCACTAAATTGTCTCCAAATCAACGAATAAATTAACTACGGCATGCACTTTGGTGGAAATATCATTACATGAACATGTTTGGAACGAACCAATAATCTTATTGCAATGATATTTCCACCAAAGTGCATGCCGTAGTTAATTTATTCGTTGATTTGGAGACAATTTAGTGCCCATTAATAAACTAAATAACATACAATGGAGTAAAATTACAGAAATGATATCGTATTATACAGTAATTTCGCCGTGCAAGTTCAATAGTATAATAATAATAATAATAATAATAATAATAATAATAATAATAATAATAATAATAATAATAATAATAATAATAATAATAATAATAATAATAATAAACATTTTCATCGGTCGTGCGCGGAAAGTGAGAATTAAATCAATCACATATGAAGTCAATGTAAGAAGAAAAGCCTAAACTGAATAAGACATTGAAGCGGGTCACAAGCTGGGAATAAGAATAGTGCACGGTGTAAATAAAGGACGACACCGAAAGAGAAATCCAGAAACAGCAGATAAAAGGAGAAAAAAGAGTGGACATTGTTGAAGTGGAAACATAAAATACAAACACGAATAGGAATGAGCACAAGTCGAGCCAAAATTCAATTCAACTCGAGTACAATTTGAGTCGAGTCAAAGGTAATTTTCTTGAATTGAGTTCCGAGCCAAGTCGCTGTTTTCGAGGTCTAGTTTCGAGTTGAGTTGAGTTTGATAATGGCTCTCTCGCTCGTTCAGCTCGTTTTAACTCGTTTTGAAATATTGGCCTGATCAGACTGGAAAGCAAAAGCCATGAGAAATGTAAGCAGTAATGTGGAATATTTTTAGTGTTGCTCACGACAGAGGTGCGTCTCATCTCGTAATTTTAGTGCATCTCGTGGGGCAATTTTAGTGTATCTCGTCTCGTCTAGATAACGAGAAGACAAGAGTTTATTATTATTATTATTATTATTACGAGACAGCCTCAAATGTCGTAATCACCAATATAAGTATATACTGTAGTTCTTAAAATCAAGGCTGAGGTCTGCACGGTCGAATTCTTGAGCCCAAGCAGAAGACCAACTCGGGTAGTGATATCAACCGGCTCGGCTCGTATCAACTGAGCAAACAGCTCGAGTCGGCTCGGTTGGGATGAGCCGATGACCCGAGCCGGCTTAGTTGGAACAAGCCATCGACTCAGCTCAATTGAGCCGATGGCTCGAGCTTTCTCGGTTGGGATGGGTCACCTACTCGGCTCATGTGAACCGGTTCGAGCCAGCTAAGTTGAAACTAGTTCATCAGCACGTTTCGACTCAGCTCAACTAAGCCGATGGCTCAAATCGGCTCGGTCGCGGTGTGGTGAGCTGTTGGCTCGGCTCACTTCTCGATTCGGTTCGATATTGAATGAGCTGTAAGCCGAGCCGCTCGAGCCGTTGAGAAGCCCAAACCCGGTCCCAGCTGCTTTGAATATGTTTGGATGAACCCTATAACTTTTAACAATTTTTTGCTCGAGCCCGAATACTTGCCCCTTCGGAACCCAAACCCAGAACGTGACCGATGTCCTTGCCTCCTGAAGACTTCCAGACGACCGAGATCGACAGTCAATTAGCTTTTACTATTCAGATACAAACCGTATATCTTTTAAAGATTATACATGGAGTTGATATAATAATAATAATAATAATAATAATAATAATAATAATAATAATAATAATAATAATAATAATAATAATAATAATAATAATAGTTTTAAACTTGCCCTGAAATTTGGCAAAACTTACTTAAAAGTAGAGATTTCGGGGAAAGGGTTCCGTACCTTCAAGACACACCTCTGCAACTACCAACATTTTAAACTAGAACCTTTCATTGAAGTTTCATGTAGAAAGTATGTTTTGAGGAAAATAACTGTAATAAATATAACTGAATATCACGCGACAGTAAGGCATATAATAAACTAATTTTTAGAATATGCAGAGGTAAATATAAAAGCTTTGCTACAAAAATACCTACACAGAGCATAATTCAATGAGCTCTGAAATACAATGTAACGAAATAGCCTATGAGATTCAGTCTACAGAGCAATTGTTACTTAAAGAATGGACATACACTATTTCGAGAATCGAGACAAGACGGGAAATGTTTACGATACTTTTCGTCTCGTCTCGATTCTCATCTCCAAAGAGAGACGAAAATTTTGATTTAGCCCTGACCCGTCTCGAATGTAAAATGTTAATTCTCATGTTATTTTATTTGTTTTAGAAACGAGATGAGAAACTCCTCTTCTCGTGAGCAACATTAAACCAAACCGAAATATTCTTTCCAAATGTCACGTTTCTCCCTGTAATGGTATGACCTGAGCGAAAATTTAGCTTCTAGCTTTTAATCTTCTACGAGATAATAATAATTATTATTATTACTATTATTATTCCTGAAGATTTGATAGTTCAAGTATTGAAACATCCGAGTATTCAAAGATCTGAATATAATAAAACGTATGTTATCGCTGATCAATCGCCATCAAAAATTCTAAAGTAAGAAAAAAAAATTGCAACGTGCATTCGCAGAAGCACCTTGACCACTGAACCGCGATCGCTACGCGGTAAACGATCCGTCTTTAGTCTGGTTACGTTAGGTTTCTTTGTCTCCGCTTGCAAACTTGTATGTTATATTTTTCGATTCAAAATGTCTTTCGTATTTCTTTTATGAAGTCGGCAAAGTTTATATTAATAACTTGCGTTTTTCTTAAACCACTGGTTCACAAATTCGTTCTTTCTCCACACGAAACTACAAATATGACAGATTGAATTCTCATACTCCCCATTTCTTTCAAAGCAGTCGCCATTACCTGGTCAAAGACTTATTTCCGCCACGATTCATATTAACCAAAATAAATTCATTTTTCGGAAGCGGAACTTTCACTTTCCGAATTTCGCAAAATTATGGAATTCAGTTATACTCCGGAATTCAGAAGAATTTCGGAACTCGGAAAGAATCCGGAATTTAGAAAATTCCGGAATTGAGAAAAACTCCGACTTTCGAAAAAATCCGGATTTTCCGAATTCCGGAATGTTAACGAAATCAGAAATTTCTAAATTCCGGATTTTTCCGAATTCCGAAATTATTACAAAATTGGAATTTTCCGAATTCCGGAATTGGTCCGGCTTTACTTTCGGGAGTCCGAAAACTAATAATTCCGGAACGGGCTATCCCTAGTTTATACACAACCTTTCAGAACACTAAGCTAGTAGCTGTCTACAAACAAACAAGTAATGCAAAGCATGTTGTATACTGCAATACGTCATGTATTAAAATCCGACACCATGACCCTTTTATTACATTATATGAAGAGCATGTAGGTCTAAATACCTCATGTATTACATATAATGTAGGTTTTACTCTTCCAGCAAAGAAGAAACATGTGATCATAGTATACAACCCACAGAAGTGATAGCTGGCAATACAGTGGTTGTAATCCCTAACGACACAGGAAGTGAGCGTTGCCATCGCCGCTGGTCTAGAGGCTAGCACGTGAGCCTTGGGTGTATGGAGTCTCGGGTTCGATTCTCGGCGGGAGAGCATCTATCATTTTTAACTGTTCTCGATGTTTCTGTGTTCGTGTCCCTGTCGTTATAAGTTATTAGAAAAAGCAAGTTAAACGAGTGAAGCAAGTAAAATTAGCAATAAGTAAGTTACTGAAACGCGTTCGGTGAGTCAGTTAAAAAAATAGTGGACAAAGCACTGGCTTTTCGCGCCTTCCATGCGAGTTCGAATCAATCTCGGCTTGATATTTTATCCATTTGAGAGAAAGTATTGTTTCTTTTCGCTACAGGATGGATTTTCTCTTTGGTTTCATGTCAAACATGCTCACGTAATGAAAAGACGCTGTAGATAATAATAATAATAATAATAATAATAATAATAATAATAATAATAATAATAATAATAATAATAATAATAATAATAATAATAATAATATGAAATATTAGTAGCTAACTCGTGTGTGTATTTCGACAATATAATTTTATATTATTATGTGGAAATAAGTAAGGCTGGCTGGCGCCCGCCTCCCTAATTTTTTCGATGCGCCTCATGGGTCCACGGTGTCCAACGTTGGTCCCATCCCACTATCACCTCCTGCTTTCTAGATATAAGCTATCGACATTTTGCCTAAAGAGGGCTCTGCCGTGGCCCCATGAGTACCCATGACAATGACTCTTCGTTCATTTTGCATTGAAATCGCTTACTTTTCTGAGTACTATGAGTGCATACTGTCCAACGTTGGTCCCATCGCTCTACAGTTTCCCGTTCTCTCGATATAAATTGCTAATATTTTGTTTGTAAGGGAGATATGGCGTTACAATCATTACGTTTGAAGAAGAACTGAGGAAGATATTGCCTTGCCACAAACAACACCTATTATTATTATTATTATTATTATTATTATTATTATTATTATTATTATTATTATTATTATTATTATTATTATTATTATTATTATTATTTTACTTACCACTAATGGTGCCTACCTTTATTTGCAATGCAATGTGTTACTAAAAAGCAAATCAAATAACACTCCTCGCCATTCAGGCTCCCGAACTCGAAATACATGAGTTCTCTGTGTTAGAGGAATGCACATTTATTATATTATTCTTTCAAATAACACGTTACACAAGTTACTTCACTTTCAATGTGTAATTTCATATCATCAGTAACAATCATCTTGTTCCAATAGGAAGATAACCCCCTCCTGCAAAAAAAAAAAAAAAAAAAAAATTGACCGTAGCGAAAGGGCGTGAACCTTCTTTAGGCGATTAATCGGGTCCAATATTTCAATAAGTTTCTGCACACAAATATTTCAGTAAAAGAGGAAAATTTATTCAAACTTTCTGAATACCTATTTATGGGCGAAATTTGGTTCCCTTGGAACTTTTTAAGAGTTTGAAGGGCCACCATTTTGAACATTTTCATCTGATTATTCTGGTTAACGAACTCATCAAGATATTTCAACAATTAATGTTTGTGCCAAGTTTCGTCTCAATCCGCTGAAAATTAGGGTGGTTATGGCATTCACAAATAGCGTTATATATATACAAATAGATAGATAAATAGACACACAGAGGGAGAGAGAAAAAGTGTTTTTCTCCCTTCTCGCACCTGTGGTGCGTCAGAGCTAAACCGGGCCCCTTTGCAAAACGTATTGACGAGCCTAACCTAAACACAAACCTCTTACTTGCTAACGTAGAAACGTGGTCGGGAGGTGTAAGCATGTAGAAATTGTATTTTTAGTAACCATGAGTATGGCCGCTTCCATGTTTTTCCTTTTACTTTTTGCAGCTACTTCGGAATGTTCAATTTTTATTCTTTACTAATTGCAAATGGTGTTTACATTCAAAATATGAGGAATTTTGGTGGCATTTGTTCGGATATTCTTCTCTTTCGAAATGAAGACAAGAACAAAAGCAATACGCAAAGACAAAAAGTATTATCAGTACTAAACATTACCAATAATAATTGCTACGAAAAACTAAATACGACCTCTTTTACCATCTCTCATGAGTTGTATGTATTATTAACAAAAATTTTTAAAAATGTCCTTGCCGCGGATTCGAACTTGCGTCCTTTGCATTTGTAAGCCAGCACCTTAACCACTACACCAAGATCATGGCATGGTGACCGTTTAGTTGTCGGCGTATTTGTTGTTTTTGTGTTTTATGTTCCCACTTCGACAATTTTTACTCTTTTTTTGTAAGTTTAACAGCTGTTTCTGGCTTTCTCTTTCGGTGTCGTCCTTTATTTACACAATGCACTATTCGTATTCACAGCTTGTGCCCCTCTGCAATGTCTTATTCAGATTAAGCTTTTCTTTTTGCCCCTCAGTAAACATTTGATTGATTTAATTCTCATACTCTCCACGGATGGAGCGCAGGAATGCCAGACTCGAAAAATAGGTGTACATTTACTTTCCTGACAGATCATACAATGTTACATTATATATTAATACTAGCTTAGTGATTTATATATGCAGAAGAAGAAAAAGAAAATAGATGTAATGTGAAAGTTTATAAAATATAGATATTCCAATGTTTAAAATAATAAGGTTTATGGCACGCCGTTGATATGACAACAAGATATACAGAATATAAATAAAAAGAAAGCAAATCACTAATGGAAGGAAGTGTGTATTTATTTTAGTGAGGCTCTTGTTTAATTTAATTTGAGCTGCGAACCAAGGCTATACAGCGATTATATATCATATTTGATTCTATATCGTTGCAAATGGTCCCAGGCCGCTTCTTTCCTCGTTCCTTTCTTCCTCCCAGATTCCCTGGGTATTGTGATCACTAAAGGACGTGAACCCTAATACATGACGGGCTAACATGGCTAGAGATGTAGAAAGCCCAGAAATCTAATTTCTAATCATAATCTTAGTGACATGCTAACATGGCTAGAGATGTAGAAAGCCCAGAAATCTATTTCCTAATCCTAATCCTAGTGACGGGCTAACATGGCCATAGATGCCGAAAGCCCAGAAATCTAATTCTTAATCCTAATCTTACTGATTGGCTAACATGGCCATAGATGCCGAAAGCCCAGAAATCGAATTCCTAATCCTAATCTTAGTGACGGGCTAACATGGCTAGAGATGTAGAAAGCCCAGAAATCGAATTCCTAATCCTAATCTTAGTGACGGGCTAACATGGCTAGAGATGTAGAAAGCCCAGAAATCTAATTCCTAATCCTAATCTTAGTGACGGGCTAACATGGCTAGAGATGTAGAAACCCCAGAAATCTAATTCCTAATCCTAATCCTAGTGACGGGCTACCATGGCCATAGATGCCGAAAGCCCAGAAATCTAATTCCTAATCCTAATCTTAGTGACGGGCTACCATGGCCATAGATGCCGAAAGCCTAGAAATCTAATTTTTAATCCTAATCTTAGTGACGGGCTAACATGGCCATAGATGCCGAAAGCCCAGAAATCTAATTCCTAATCCTAATCTTAGTGACGGGCTGACATGGCTAGAGATGTAGAAAGCCCAGAAATCAAATTCCTAATTCTAATCCTAGTGACGGGCTAACATGGCCATAGATGCCGAAAGCCCAGAAATCGAATTCCTAACCCTAATCTTAGTGACGGGCTAACATGGCTAGGGATGTAGAAAGCCCAAAAATCTAATTCCTAATCATAATCTTAGTGACGGGCTAACATGGCTAGAGATGTAGAAAACCCAGAAATCTAATTCCTAATCCTAATCTTAGTGACGGGCTAACATGACCATAGATGCCGAAAGCCCAGAAATCTAATTCCTAATCCTAATCTTAGTGACGGACTAACCTGGCCGTAGATGCCGAAAGCCTAGAAATCTAATTCTTAATCCTAATCTTACTGAATGGCTAACATGGCCATAGATGCCGAAAGCCCAGAAATCTAATTCCTAATCCTAATCTTAGTGACGGGCTAACATGGCCATACATGCCGAAAACCCAGAAATCTAATTCTTAATCCTAATCTTACTGATTGGCTAACATGGCCATAGATGCCGAAAGCGCAGAAATCTAATTCCTAATCCTAATCTTAATGACGGGCTGACGTGGCTAGAGATGTAGAAAGCTCAGAAATCAAATTCCTAATTCTAGTCCTAGTGACGGGCTACCATGGCCATAGATGCCTAAAGCCCAGAAATCGAATTCCTAACCCTAATCTTAGTGACGGGCTAACATGGCTAGGCATGTAGAAAGCCCAAAAATCTAATTCCTAATCCGATTCTTAGTGACGGGCTAACATGGCTAGGGATGTAGAAAGCCCAGAAATCTAATTCCTAATTCTAATCTTAGTGACGGGCTAACATGGTCATAGATGCCTAAAGCCCAGAAATCGAATTCCTAATCCTAATCTTAGTGACGGGCTAACATGGCTAGAGATGTAGAAAGCCCAGAAATCGAATTCCTAATCCTAATCTTAGTGACGGGCTAACATGGCTAGAGATGTAGAAAGCCCAGAAATCTAATTCCTAATCCTAATCTTAGTGACGGGCTAACATGGCTAGAGATGTAGAAAGCCCAGAAATCTAATTCCTAATCCTAATCCTAGTGACGGGCTACCATGGCCATAGATGCCAAAAGCCCAGAAATCTAATTCCTAATCGTAATCTTAGTGACGGGCTACCATGGCCATAGATGCCGAAAGCCCAGAAATCTAATTCCTAATCCTAATCTTAGTGACGGGCTAACATGGCCATAGATGCCGAAAGCCCAGAAATCTAATTCCTAATCCTAATCTTAGTGACGGGCTGACATGGCTAGAGATGTAGAAAGCCCAGAAATCAAATTCCTAATTCTAATCCTAGTGACGGGCTACCATGGCCATAGATGCCTAAAGCCCAGAAATCGAATTCCTAACCCTAATCTTAGTGACGGACTAACATGGCTAGGGATGTAGAAAGCCCAAAAATCTAATTCCTAATCCTAATCTTAGTGACGGGCTAACATGGCTAGAGATGTAGAAAACCCAGAAATATAATTCCTAATCCTAATCTTAGTGACGGGCTAACATGACCATAGATGCCGAAAGCCCAGAAATCTAATTCGTAATCCTAATCTTAGTTACGGACTAACATGGCCGTAGATGCCGAAAGCCTAGAAATCTAATTCTTAATCCTAATCTTACTGAATGGCTAACATGGCCATAGATGCCGAAAGCCCAGAAATCTAATTCCTAATCCTAATCTTAGTGACGGGCTAACATGGCCATACATGCCGAAAACCCAGAAATCTAATTCTTAATCCTAATCTTACTGATTGGCTAACATGGCCATAGATGCTGAAAGCGCAGAAATCTAATTCCTAATCCTTATCTTAGTGACGGGCTGACATGGCTAGAGATGTAGAAAGCCCAGAAATCAAATTCCTAATTCTAATCCTAGTGACGGGCTACCATGGCCATAGATGCCTAAAGCCCAGAAATCGAATTCCTAACCCTAATCTTAGTGACGGGCTAACATGGCTAGGGATGTATAAAGCCCAAAAATCTAATTCCTAATCCGATTCTTAGTGACGGGCTAACATGGCTAGGGATGTAGAAAGCCCAGAAATCTAATTCCT
The DNA here is from genome assembly GCF_964235325.1 of Thermobia domestica. NCBI lineage: Eukaryota > Metazoa > Arthropoda > Insecta > Zygentoma > Lepismatidae > Thermobia > Thermobia domestica. The sequence goes on from NC_137460.1 coordinate 8,636,097, forward strand.
AATCCGATTCTTAGTGACGGGCTAACATGGCCATAGATGCCGAAAGCCCAGAAATCTAATTCCTAATCCTAATCTTAGTGACATGCTAACATGGCCATAGATGCCGAAAGGCCAGAAATCTAATTCCTAATCCTAATCTTAGTGACGGGCTAACATGGCCATAGATGCCGAAAGCCCAGAAATCTAATTCCTAATCGTAATCTTAGTGACGGGCTGACATGGCCAAAGATGACAAAAGCCCAGAAATCTAATTCCTAATCCTAATCTTAGTGACGGCCTAATATGGCCATAGATGCCGAAAGTCCAGAAATCTAATTCCTAATCCTAATCTTAGTGACGGGCTATCATGGCCATACGTGCCGAAAGCCCAGAATTCTAATTCCTAATCCTAATCTTAGTGACGGGCTAACATGGCCATACATGCCGAAAGCCCAGGAATTTAATTCCTAATCCTAATCTTAGTGATGGGCTAACATGGCTAGAGATGTAGAAAGCCCAGAAATCTAATTCCTAATCCTAATCGTTAACAAGCAGAGAATTGACATGTTTCTTGTCTCGTCTCAAATTAGAAACTGCACGTCTCGTCTCGTAGGTAACACTTTATATATTTGTTTATTTATTTATTTATTTACGGAACATGTAACAGGACTGTTAGCTTCCTTTAAAAAGCATTTACTGTGTTGTAGTACACAAATCCAAAGCTACAAAGATTCTGTATTAACATATAAATATTTTGACGAGACACGCTTCTGCATCAAAAAGATCAGCTCAAGAATAGCCATAGCCAAAGAAGCATTCAACAAGAAAAAATCACTCTTAAGAGTCTTCATCCCGGCGAAATTAAAATGCCGCTAATTTTACATTAATTATGTGATATCTTTAAATAGATAAAAGATAATCGAAATGTGAAACAAGAGCGCCCTAGACAATATCATTTTACATGAGAAACCGTTATCACGACTCACTTATCTGCTTTCGATTTCGAGCCATTTTGAAAATCGGCATTAATTTTCGCGTTTCCTAACAGCTGAAAACATAAAGCCACTAGGTAACTTGTGATAACGGTACCTCACGCAAAATAATATTGTCTAGGGCGCTCTTGTTCCACATTTCAATTATCTTTTATCTATTTGAAGATATCACATAATTACTGTAAAATTAGCGGTATTTTAATTTCGCCGGGATGAAGACTCTTAACTAGCAAGCTTAACACATTCAAGTCGGAGCCCATTCCTGCGATATTTTTCCCTCAAGTCGGCAGGTTTTGCGATACTTTTCGCTTTTTATATAAAAAAAAGTGTATAAACATTAGAGCAATGAAATATTTATTTTCTTGAAATATGAACTTAGTACTACAGAATACATCATTATCAACCTGTTTTCTCATTTTTATGTACCTTTTTTATATTGTTTTATAAATGTACCTTTTTAAGTTATGAAAAAAATCCGACAAGCAATATGATAGATTATAAGTATGCACATATGAGATTTTTGGCGCATTACAGCCTTTCACATGTTACAAACCATCAAAACATGCATTAGATACTTTGAAATGGCAGAAAGGTATAAGTAATCAAGTAAAAATATAGTGCAAGACCGATTATTTCTATTTTTCGCCTGGAGTCGCCCTTTTGTCGTTCGCCCTTTTTGCATTCGCTCTTCTGTCCTGCTACCATAGCCAGAAAATGTATAAGAATATAAATAAATAAATACGATTGTTGTACCTAAGAAAATATTATAAAGAGATACTTCCCACCCACTCACATAAATGCTTATGTTACAGTCATCCTTATTGGTCAGTCATTACAAGCTAAAAGAAAAAAAAAAACTCAACGTCCCTGCTATAGAAGCGCCGCCAACATAATCTGGGTCAATATTTGAATAATCAATTTCAGATCCAGAACTCATCAAGCATATTTCATATTTCTTCTTCGGATAAATCTCCCATTTTGAGTGAAAAATGCATATAAAGACGCGAAAAACGTATACTAATTGCTATTGCTCTAACTCACTCTGCACTGGATGCACTGACACCTGGATTTTTTTACAAGTACTAAAAGGATCACAAAGTATATATGAGAAGTCGAAAGTCGTCTACGGATAGTCATCCAAAGTTCAAATTAACTTAAATTTCATCACGTCAGGGCGACGTGATCCGTCCACTGAGGAGAAAAAAGAAAACATCATGGCTGTGTGACGTGCTGAGACTCGAAAGTGTTAATATTGGACTAAGAAATAAATTGTTCAAGTGCTATTTATAGAGTATGGAGTATGGTTCAGAGACTTGGACATTACGGAAGTTAGAGAAGAAATATTTAGAGAGCTTCGAAATGTGGTGTTGGAGGAAAATGGAGAAGATAAAATGGACAAAGAGAATAACAAACGAGGATATTTTAAAACAGATAGGAGAGAAGAGGACGATTTTAGCCAGCATCTTTTATAGGAAGGGCGATTGGATTGGACATATTTTGCGAAGAAATTGTCCTCTTCATACCACCATAGAAGGAAAATGGAAGAAAAGCAAGGAGTAGGGAGAAGAAGAACACAACTGAATGATTATTTGAAAAATAGAAAAAAATATTGGGAGTTAAAAGAGGAAGCTGAAGATCGAAAAATGTGGAAGGTCAGGCTCAAATCTAAATAAATCAATATAAAAGTCCCAGCACTTACCAAAAGGCAAAAATACTTAATAATAATAATAATAATAATAATAATAATAATAATAATAATAATAATAATAATAATAATAATAATAATAATAATAATAATATGAAGAAGGAGAAGAAAGAAAGAGTAAAAACTACAGTGCATAATTCAATTCTATTAGATCTACATCTTTTTCTGTGTAAGAAGTACAGACATTTCAAACTATTAATGTATGTTAAAAGAAACTTGATCACACTGTTAGTTAAAATGTTTGGAAAATACAGGACACTTATCACAAAGAAGTTATTTCAGTATCAATAAAAAATGAGAGAACATTCGTGACATAAAGTGAAAGAAACAAAATAACATTTCCTAAACACTTCTCACGTAATATATATATATATATATATATATATATATATATATATATATATATATATATATAAAGAGTACTGAACACTTCAGAATCCCAATGATAAGCTTGCCTATAGCTAGTGCACGCAAAATCTCTACTAATAAGCCAACAGAACGAGATCCTATTTTCGTGCCTCTTGCGGAGTTGTTGGGGATGACGAAGAGCCGTCCTGGCTGTGGAAGACTGAAGACTGAATAGTAAGAGGTGCTTCTGCGAGTCCTTTTAGCCCGGAAAAGCCTCTTCGTATTTTCCAATTTGCTCTGAGAGCTGCTGCATCGATGGGTGATCTCATTCATTAGTCGACTTGTCAGATCCATTTTCTCCTCCAAATTCTAAAATATTTGACAATCTTAGTTTTTGACAACATCGCATATATGTTTCAAATCTCTTTTCAAATATATTTTTTTATCGTTCAACAAGCGTTAAAGGACTCCAATCCAAGTCATTCCTGTCTCATTGAATTTGCTGCGAATTTCTTCCATGGAAAAGTTTGAGAACTTCGCAAAGCAATATTCTCAGTTCGTTCTCGTATTCCTTTGTTGTTTTCTTCAGATTTAAGCCTTTTCAAATCAAACACCGAATCATTGAAACTACTAAAGAGTTTAGAGAGAGTTCATTAACATCTCAATGATGGCAGAATCCATGGTTTTTTAATTCATACGTCTTCACTGCATCGTCGAGAAGATTTTCAGACATTTCTCCGTCTTACCGCAAACTCTGAACTGTTTCTCTACAGACTCTTTTAACCTAGTAGTAGCATTAACTTCCAGATCTGTCCTTTTCAATTGTGCGTTTACTTGTTTCAGACGTCCAAAGATCCTGAATATTGCAATGTTTTGTTTGGTATAGACTTAACTAAGGGTCTCGGGATTTAAACCCATCGCCTTTTATTATGTAAGAAATGTTTTACAAAAGTTTTTCGAAGTTCTTGTTTTCAGAATTCAAGTCTCTAAATTTTTCCGGAGTTCAATAAAGATCCTCGGCACACGAAAGTGGTCTCGGATTAAAGGTTCAATTGTCTTCATCTCGTAGACAGGTATCGTGGATAACTCCTATACTTATAGCAGAATCAGGAGTAGGTGATTAAAGGATATCTCCTTCGCTCATAGCAGCCTCAGGAGATAGTTAAAGGAATTCTACGTAGCTCATAGCAGCCTCAGGAGATAGTTAAAGGAATTCTACGTAGCTCATAGCAGCCTCGGGAGATAGTTAAAGGAATTCTACGTAGCTCATAGCAGCCTCGGGAGATAGTTAAAGGAATTCTACGTAGCTCATAGCAGCCTCGGGAAATAGTTCAAGGAATTCTACGTAGCTCAGAGCAGCCTCGGGAGATAGTTAAAGGATATCTCCTTCGCTCATAGAAGACTCCAGAGATGGTTTTACAGGAATTCTTCACAGCCCATGGCGGCTCAATAGGAGAAGGTATTGGTGGGTGAGTAATCACCGATAAACTGAGTTTTCTCTTCTTGTGGTCCTCACCCATGAGGGGAGAAGTCGGTCTTCTTCGTGATTTTTCCGTATTCTCTTAGTGTCTTCCTCGTGGTCTCCTTCAGTAATCTGCTATTGTTTATGTTATGAACGTAACAACACGTATTCGTAGGAAAAACATGTGAGTGTTGTGCGCAAGGTTATGGAATCTTATAATATGATGACCGAAACACAGAACAGACAAAATGTTCCTATCCAAATCTTCATACAACAATTCCTGGACTCCCTTCTTCTGTCCGTTCATGACCAAATAATCCATCTCACCCTCCCGCTATTATTTTGTCGGTTTTGAGTTCCACTTTATTCAAATAGTTTAAAAACTCGACCGAGTTCAAACTGCAGTGAATCAGTTAACATCTTAATGGGTAACGATGAGTTCAATGGTGGCTATGCATATCCCATTCATTCATAAATGCGCATTTCGTATGATCCCCTCTACAGTCGTTACAGAGTTTATAAATCTTCTTTTCACCGTATCTAAATGTGTTGTCATGTAAATAAACATTTCAGATGATTTAAAGTCCGGCTCAAAACTCTTGACGTCTGTCGAAAAGCCAATGGTGTGCAAGAGCGATGTTGTTGGATTTTGCTTTCTTTCGTGTATAGCATAATGTGAAACATTTACGCGAGAAATTAAGAACTTGAAAAAACAAATTCGTTCTTACAAATTTATTAACGTTATAATGGCATATAACATAGGGATGTGCCTTTGAAATTGCTTTATTGTGATAAGGGAACAAAACTATTAAGACAACATCACCCAACTTGCATTGGATATTGTGAAAAAGAGGACACATCTTAAACACAAAGAGGTTTGAGCTGGACTCTAGTCTTGTTTCCTTCTTGACATATCTTCTCCATGGTACCCAGGAGCAAGGCAGCCAATCAGGTGGGCGGCAAGGTGGGGCGCTTGCCCCCTCCTAAGAGGAAATTGTGCTTGGAAATATCGAAAACCCAATAGAATTTTTACATTAGTCACAGCAAAATTTGAAACTATATTTGTAACGTCGCTTATACTTGCCACCCCCTTGGAAACCACAACATGGGCGCCCTTGCCCGCGGGCACACCAAGGGAGGGTTCCACCGGCTCCAGACCCCCCTAAACTTAGTAACTCAACATACATTCATACACTTTCTCAGTAAAACTATAGCTACTTGTTTAACAGGGAAATGATTGATGTAGCATGAAAATTTTATCTTACACTTTATTTGTAGGCTACTCTTTCTCTTATAAAAACAATGTAGTTGTACCTTTATTTTTCTAAAAGAAAAATATAAGTGAAACTATTTTATAATTAGTTATCGGGTACAGAATTAATATCCGTTAAATACTACATAAATGTAGTGACTTTTAGTAGTGGACCCCCCCCCCCCGAAAACTTGAATCCCTCCCAACAGAAAATTTCTGAGTGTGAGCCTGACGGAAGCTAAGAAAAAATCACAGAAAAAGAAAAATATTGTCATTACATAACAATTTTCCAGAATATGTTTTACATATATCAAATTATTGAACTTAATTATATATGCTTTACGCATCAGTACAAAGCACTCGATGTTGTTGAAATTGCTCAATGTATTTTTTTAATGTCAATTTCTTAATCGATTCTGTACATTTACGTATCCACTAACGCGCGTTCAGTCCGATCGGAGAAATGCTCCCTCGTAATTCCCTCTCCATTTCCAGTAGGGATTCTCTCAGGTCACCCTGTGAAATAATCACTGAGTATTTCGCCGTTATGAAAGTCTGGCGCTAAACAGTTATATACATTGCCGCCAACGCCTGAAGTTTGAGGAACATTACACAAGTTATTGTATGCTGATTCAATCCTCCATATGGAATCCATACCGACACTGAGTCCTTTAATTTAGAAAATGCAACATCATGTACTACTGTGTCCAGTTGGTAACTGACAGCTTTGGAATAGTTAATACGTTTCAGTAAGTCCAGCGTTTTGTTAACAACGCATTGCAAAAAAAACAATAGCGCATTTGTGAGTGATTCAGCTAGTATTCATTCACGTGCAACTAATTGTGGCTGGTTGTATATACATTGTAACACTATTGTAATATAGTACTCTTTTCCATTATTGCTTTATATATTAAGGTATACTTACATACAGAGGTGCACGCACAGGGCATCTACCGGGTCCGGAGCAGTGTTTCTTCCAGACATATTTTTTGGGGGGGCACTGCCCCCCCGGAGCTCTGAGAGTGCCTCCCCGGACGAGACAAAAATAATACGTCTATAATATAATAGGCCTAATAAATAAAATAGTACTAGCAGTGCCCCCGGAATACTTCGTGTGGCCCTCCGGAATACTTTTTCTAACAGAACGACTGGTTCGGAGCCCCCCTTGCTCAAACTTCGTAACTCAACTAACATTCTTGTACATTTTCTTATGACAACTATACTCAGTGGCGTATTTACGATTTACGGGGGAACTTTGCTAACTTTCGGGGGGGCTTTGCCTGAAAATGTGAAAATTCTACAAAATATTTAATATACTTTACTATAGTTAGTAAGATTTCGGGGGGCTTAAGCCCGGAAGCCCCCCCCTAAATACGTCACTGACTATACTTATTTAACATAGGAATGACTGTATTCTAAAGATTTAATTTCACACCATTTTCTTAAAAATAATCTAGTTCTATCAGATTTTCTGAGAATATAGATGTCAGTAATTAACATTACTTATTGTCTTTTCGGGTGCAGAATACCACAGGTTTAATACTACATAGACGTATTGGCACACCCACAAAAAAAAAAAAAAAAAAAAATTTGGACCCCTTCCAACAAAAAATTCTGAGTGTGTGCCTGCTTACATATATCATTAAATGAGAATTGAAGAATTTTTAAATTGATTGTATATGACAGCCTTCCGCACGCTTTTATTTTAAGTCATGCATAAAGAGAACTTTTCCTTTAAAAGAAAAATGTATTTTCTCGAAAACGTATTTAAAAAAAAAAAAACTTTTTAGTACTGTTTTTAAACAAAGCAAGATTTTGAAATTTTTTAAAAAATATTTTATCTTATTTTCTAATTTATAGCCAGAACAAAGTGTCTTAATAAAACAGAAAATTATGTAATTATGACTATTTTTTTAAAATTGTTATATAAATATACAGTGGCGTATTTAGGGGGCTTCCGGGCTTAAGCCCCCCTCCCCCCGAATATAGTAAAGTATATGAAATATCTTGCAGAATTTTCACATTTTCAGGCAAAGCCCCCCCCCCCGAAAGTTAGCAAAGCCCTCCCCGAAAAAAAATCGTAAATACTCCACTGTAAATATATATAATGTTTGTCAATGACTAGGATTAGGATTTAGATTTCTGAGCTTTCGGTGTCTATGGCCACGTTAGCCAATCACACACATGTGTGGAGTGACGTCCCTCGGCGATCACACTGCCCAGGAAACTGGAGAGATAAAAAAAAAGGAATGGGGGAGGAAGGAAGCGGTCTGGAATTATTAGGTTAGGTATCATCCCGACATTTGCCTGGTGTGGATGACCTCACTCAGGGTGGATGGCCTGAAAAAACTGTTACACTTTTTCGACCGAGTGACCCCAACAGGGAATCGAACCCGGGATCTCTCGCATGTTTTTTTCGACATTACAGTCTACTTGAGAAAGAGATTCAAAAGTTACTCTTAGTTTTAAAAAAATACATAAACATAAAGAAATACATAAAAGAAACAAAGTATATTATACAGGGTGCCCCAAAAATAATGGCTAAAAGTGAAACCACAGATTCCTGGCAACAAAACAAGAAAAAAATTATATGACATATAGTCCGGAAGTGAACAGAGGCGGAGCTAAACAGCTTAGAGTGTGGAGGGAAAGGAACCTCACACTTAGGGAAGGGAACTTGCCGACTTACAAAACCACATTGAAGATGCATGTGAACAGCTACTCAACACACCGGGAGTGAGAGAACGCGTTCGAAACTCACGATTAGCACGTTTCATAAATGTAGAAGGACAGCACTTTGAACATCTTCTGTAGGTACGTTTAATGTTACATGACCTAATAGTTTGTAGTACTACTCTGTGTAAGATACTACGTTACAAATATTACGATACGTCGTTGTGTATTCTGTTATTTCATTACATTACGAGTAGCAATAATTGTTTTTATTTCTACCCTCGAGCTCCTCCGTGGCTAAGCGGTTAGCGTACGCGCCTTTGGCGTGGGAGACCCGGGTTCGATTCCCGGCTGGAGCTCATGTGGTTCGGATTCCACATTAATCAGTAGGTCCACGTCTCATATAGCTTCGCTGCTGAACGGGGCGTTAAACTCAAAATCATCAATTTCTACCCTCTCTCTGCAATATTCTATCTGGTATACCACTTTCCATTGCCCCCTGAGATTACACAACCATGCTCAGTGCACTTTTGCATTGATTTCCATTGTACATGTGCATGCAATCGTGCCATGGATAACAACCACTTTCTATATGATTTCCATCTTTACTGCACCGTTTCATTACCCCTGCCGTACAGACATTCGCTGGATCTCTAAATAACGTATGGAGAATCTGTGGCGCAGTTATGTAACATGCTTTTAATATGTCAAGTTGATATGATTTTTATGTATTTCTGAATACCTTTCCTAGCTCCCATCATTATTTCGGTAGGCAGGTGTGAAGTTTACCGAGCGAAGTAGCTCAAGTGGTAGAGCATTGACTTGCATTCGGAAGATGGTAGGTTCGATTCCCACTGTTCTGAGTGAGGTTTTCCAGAGTTTTCCTCAGTCCAACCATACAAATGCCTGGATGGTATCTACTAAACAGACCTTTGCCGACCTCTTCCCAAATCCTTTCCTTGTTTTCGTTGTTTTTAAATATCCAGTTTAAAGTGGCCTTTGAGCTGTATCTGGTGATTAAATAAATACATAAATAAGTTCCTTTCACCCCACTTTCGAAGCTGTCTAGCTCCGCCCATGTCCACTTCCAGACTATATGTCATATAAACTTTTTTCTTGTTTTGCTGCCAGGAATCTGTGGCATCATTTTTCGCCATTACTTTTGGGACACCCTGTATATATAATATTTGTATTGTCCCTTACTTCTGTCGCTGTTCAAAATGTTGTCATTGTATGACGTTCGGAAATAAATTACGTAAAGATATGAAGATATTTAAGTACATGTGAACCATAGTAAATTAAAGAAAAATATGTAAGAAAAAAAGTTTGTTTTATTGTTTGTTTCTTAAAGTTGACATTCCCTTTCCAGTACCGAGCCTAAATGAAACGTGGGTTTACACCAGTTTAAGGTAGAATCGGAAGCACAATTAGTAATGCGTTCGATGCTTTCCCACTGGGAATTGAACACAGTATCACATGTACACTCATGTCCAAAATTATTGTCGCATGTCTATAAATATATTGTTGTAGGAATATAATTTGATAACGAATTAACCCGGTATTTCTTATAATGTTAGTATGTGTATAATTGGCAAGGACATATATGTGGCAAATTTCATGTCAATAGAGCAGTAAATAAGAACAATAAAACGAAAATAAAACTTTATTGTCCATTTAGCAACATTTTGTTTTACTCATTCTAATTTTCGTATTTATAATTCTTTTCCTATGAAATTTACCACAAATATGTATTTCCCGATTATACACATAGTATCAGTATTAAAAGTATCCTGCATAATTATTATCAAATTATATTCTTACAAGAAGACAATTATACATATGCGACAATCATTTTCGACATGAGTGTACCAAAGGCACACGTTGTAATCACTACACCAGCGGGAAGGGGCTATGAAAAATACAGGATTGCTTTAATTCGATTACAGTTCAAAAGAAATAAAGAGAACGTTCTATCTAAAGAAACGGTTGAATGTTGATTCTACAAAGAATCAGAATAAAGGAGGATAAAGATTTTTTTGTTTGTTTGGAAAATGTGTTTTCTGTGATAAGATTAATGGTGACCCATTGCCTGTTAGATAATGGCTGTGGTGTAATCCATCCGAAAACCTCACATCTGGTTTTCTTCTCACATTACTTTACTCACACACACACACTCTCTGTCTACTTCACAACTCAGTGATGTTACTAGTAATGTCATTTGGGAGTAGTAATATAGAACAATAAACTAGATAATTCAAGTCCTGGAGTAAAATCCAGAATGTAAATTAAAACAGTATGTATTGTAAAATAAATTATTGCTTGAAGAGTGACCTGATTTAAGGTAATTCTTCAGGAGTTTGGTTTAGGGGACTCTTTTATACATGTACCCTGTCTGTCCATGTAGCTGTTCGTCTGTCCGTCCGTCCGTTCGTCCATCATCGTCATCATTATAGGTATTCTACCATTATTGGCAGGTTACGTGCCGCAACTGTGAAGCTTCCATGGTCCACTGTCTTCCGCTACCCTCTTCGTCTTCACGTACGATTTTTCTGTTTTGATATCGTCCATCAATTGTAGTCTCCTTCGCCCTCTCCCTCTCTTTCCTGCCACCATACCCTCTAGCACGTCCTGCTTAATACACTTCCTTCTTAGCCAATGTCCCAACCAGTTTCTTTTCCTCTTCTTAATAATATTTAAAATTGTTCTTTTCTCCCCTACCTTTCTAACACCCTCTCATTCGTTTTCCGCTCGAGCCAGTTAACTCTCTCCATTCTTCTTCAGACTCACATTTGGAAAGCTTCCATTCGTTTTTAATCATTTTTGTGTAATGTCCACGTTTTTGCCCTATACTGTACACACGAAGCATTTTATGAGTCTTTTTCTTAACTCTTTATTCAAAGTCCCACATACTAGTATTTTCTTCCTCCTAAAGGCTTCTTTCGCCATTCCTATCCTTGCTTTTATTTCACGTTTTCACTTCATATCATCACTAATAATGCTACCCACGTATCTAAAACTAGGGATGCCCACAAAGATATGGTTCCGGCTGAACCGGTTCCACGGGGAACCGCTTCTCTGAGATCCGGTTTTCAGAACTGGTTTTGGAACCGGTTCCGGACTTGGATCCGAAAACCCGGTTGCAAAACCGGATCTTAGGAACCGGTTCCAGACCTGGATCCGAAAACCCGGTTCCAAAACCGGATCTTAGGAACCGGTTCCAGACCTGGATCCGAAAGATCCCAAAGACCCGTAAAGGAGGAACAAAGTTCATCATTACTGCAAAGAGGATCATGCACTAGTGCCCTCCCCGCCCAGACCCGCTTTTGCCTCCAGAAAAAAAATTGGTCCGCCTCTGGGTATTTAGCCAAATGAGTTGGCCAGTTTGCCTGTTTAGCCAATGAGTTTGCCAGTTACCCAGTTTATTTAGCCAAATGAGACAAGCGGCCGCCGCCTGGGCGCCTGCCTGTCGCTTAAACCATTTCATCTAGCACACTGTTCAGTCTGCCAGCAGCTCGGGTTTAGCGTAGGGATGGTCACAAAGTTTCGGTTCCAGCGGAACCGGTTGCTGGACATCCGGTTTTCAGAACCGGTTCCGGAACCGGTTCCGGAACTGGATCCGGAAACCCGGTTCCAGAACTGAATCCAAAGAACCGGTTCCAGACCTGGATCCGAAAACCGGTTCCAGATCTGGATCCCAAAAACCGGTTCCAGACCCGGATCTTCTAGAACCGGATCCGTTTAGACCCGAAAACCGGTTCCACCAGGAACCGGTTGTGGCCATCCGTATCTAAAACTAGTCACTTTTTCTATTTTCTCCACTCCTAGTTCTATCTCAGGGGGACAAAAAAAGTCAGTCCACAAAGAATACAAAAAAAATCTCAAGAGCCAGTTGAGGGATCACCATCAACCTTGGCAAGTATGTAAAAGGTCAAAAGTAAGAAATCGAGTTTGTTGATGGAGCTGGTATTAAAACCGGAAACACTACGAATCAACCACTTCCGGTTTTAACATTAATCACTATAGAACTAAAACGATGATAGACAGAGGAAAGCGATTTTTTTCGTATCGATTAAACATCTCAAGAATACATTTCAACTCCATCCTAACATTACTGAAACCGGAAATGCTAGAAAGCCACTTCAACTTCCGGTTTCAATATTGATCTACAGAAAGCACGAACAATAAGAGATACCGGTACCGAGAAGCGGTTCAATTCGGAATCGATTAGACGTTGTAAAAACAGATACCACATTCTTTTTTAACTCTCTATTCAAACCAGAAATCTTAGAAATCAACCACTTCCGGTTTTAACGTTGATCGCCATAGCGTGAAAATGGTAATAGATAGGAAGAACCGGTTTTATGCAATCAATTAAGCGTTACGAGAATATATTCCAGGTCGACTCTAATCTCTCTACTAAAACCGGAATTGAGAAAAAACTACTACAACTTCCGGTTTCAATATTAATTAAGAAAACGTCACACCACACAAACCAAATTCCTTTACGTGGTGTACATTGTACATGTGATACTGCTTTTTTAATTTTCATTTAAATTCATTCAGGAGCGACTTCGTTTTGGGAATTTTTCTCTGTAAGGGGTGTGTGAAAAGGGGTGTTTTCGTCGGTGGGAGCTCATGTGGTTCGGATTCCATCTCGAGCTGTAATTCTGCGTCTTATATAGCGTCGCTGCAGAAGGAGTGTTGAACTTCAATTTAGTTAACCGACTTATGTATAAGTCTCTTGTTATAATATGAAGTCAACATATTTCAACTGAAATTCCGTCAGTTAATGATCATTTGTAACCATATTGGGCGTAATGTAATAAGTACGATATTATAATACATCAAAGAATGCTGGCATTTACTGACACTAATACGTAGAAACGCCCCTTTCCACTAGCCACTTGCAACTTATTTCTAACTTTCTTATCAGAGAAACTTAGTACTTCATTCCAACTAAAGCAGTTAGTCATGTGTGCCATTCATTTAGATATAGTTTGGAGACCTATATGGCTGAGTCAGTTACTAGACGATCCTGTTCGTAAAAATTCACAGATCTTGATCACTTGTTAACGTGTTGTTCCATACGATTCACAAATCTATTCCACCGTACTTCTGTTAGAATAAGGAAGTTTGGTTCCCTATTTTCTCTATATGCTGCACTCGCAAAGTAATTATGCCTTAAATATACTACAACACTGATTGTATGAGTATGTTCCTTCTTGTGATTCACTCCGCTTTAATTAATTTGGCTCGTCTAGGGTAAGCTAATCAAAATAAAGCACAAACCATATATATATATATATATATATATATATATATATATATATATATATATATATATATATATATATATATATATATATAGGGTGTTTCAAAACAACACCGTCAACGTTTGGGAGGTGATTCCTGACACCAAGATAAGACAAAAAGTATAGACCAACCTGGGTGCACAAATGCTTCCTTTCGCAGTTATAGGCTGCCGAAAACATGAAAAAATGAACATTAAAGGCCAACAGCTCAAAAACTATGGGACCTATCGTAGTCGGGTCAAGACTTTCCTTAGGAACTAATATGTACCCTATCCAAAAATCCATGTTTCAGAATCCTAAGGTACTCACGCAACAATTTTTATACACGGAATTTGACCACGGGCATATAAATTGAAGTCCTCCCAAACTATATCTCTTTCTCTTCAGAGTCCTGTTCCTTATATCTGCTGTTCATCATTCATCCCAACAGACTCCTATAATTTCCTTCAGTCTGGTGGATTCCACTGATCTGCCACTTCATCACATCTATCCCTGTCAGGAAAGCCTGACTGCAACTGCCTGTCGAAAAATAAATAATTAAATAAATAAAATATAAAATAAAAATAAAAAATAACCTGATTACTATGGACACCACTGAGACCAAAGACGTTAGTCGTTCCCTAAAGAGAAGACCATCACTCCGACGTCTCTGTCCTAATAAACGGAAAAATCTAAGATAACCTTAAAAAAATATTTTCTGTTTCTGAGGTTTAATATATATATATATATATATATATATATATATATATATATATATATATATATATATATATATATATATATATATATATATAAAGCGAAAAAATCACTTTAGGCCTAATTCGTTAATCTATCTTTAGATCACCAAGTTATTACAATAATATTCTAAACATATCAACTAATAACTACTAACCATTTTCTTTATCCTTCGAAATCACCTAAATCGTATCCTGTTATCGTTGATTTATTCTTCTGTCTATACAAGCATATTACATCTACAGTCATCCATTTCGTGTATATCATGTCAATAATAATGTTTACCATATTTACCATGACAACCGATTAATTACTTGTTTTCTCTTTTAACTATATATATGTTTGGTTATTGCGCCTCTGATCATGTATTGACAAAATAGGTACAGATTGACAATATCATTAACAATATACCGTACCGTTGTAATATATATATATCCCTTGCCGTAGCCATCACTGAGACTAATTTCTAGTTATTTTCCACTAATAAGAAATAGAAAAGAATCTATAACCATCCGTTTGGCTTCAGAGAAATCACTTATTCTCTGCCTTCGATCATCACTCAGACTAATCCCTACTCGAAAGGAAAGTTAAGGAAAAAAATCAAAGGCGAAGCGGACCTTTAACATTTATTGAACAGGCTTTAGCAGCCCTACCAACCGTCCTACGAAGAACATTGCATTGAATTTTTGCGACGATTACGGGTGAGAAGTTTCGCGCCGAAACCCTTGTTTTCAATCTGGGTTATGGTTGGCTTATGGTTTCTGGCTAGTGAATTTGTTCGAAGGAATCGCAACTGTTGCATATCACTATGCTTTTCTTCTTGTCTGTGTTATGTCGCGGTTGCTTTGGCATTCTGTAGTGTCTTGGAGGCGGTTCCCTGGTGCCTAGGATGACAATGGTTGGATATCGTGATCTTGAGCTGGTCATCCAGAACTTGTTGAATGAAGGTGGTGGAGTTCCTGTAGGTAGAGGGATTTCCAGGTCCTCTGTGAGATATAGGTGTACAATAAATGTTCCGTCATTGCTCTGTCTGTTCTCTTTTGGACCACCTGGAGTTGGTGCTGATGGCAGTAGAATGTAAAAAAAAAAAAAAAAAAAAAAAAAAAAAAATGAAATCATCAAGTTTTACATCTCACGGTGCCGGCTAGGCTAAAGGAAACGGTGATGAGAAATTAATAAAATGGTGGAATGAAGAAAGTGGGAGGAAACGGGAGAACCCCGAAGAAACCCACGCACACGGTGTTTGTCCACCACAAAGTTTACTTGGCGTGAGTTGGGGTCGAAGCAGGAACACCATGCACCAGGGGTGAACGCTCTACCACTGAGCCCCCCTGGCCCCCGCAATGGAATGTATGTTGCCATGCTGGATTTGCTACTGTGCTGAGGCTTACTTTTTATGTGGTCGGAGACTCGTCTGTTTTTTAAGTTTACTGATTTTTTATTTCTCGCTCAAAAATCTGCAAAACAAAAAGTTTTTTTTTGAGGATGTACAACACATCACAAGCTTCTGGAATTTTCCATCGAGTCACTATGAAAAAACTATATAGAAAAAACTTGATTGCTATATAGTTGAAACAAACTAAAAGGAAAACAAAGAAATATACAATTAAACATATATATACACATACATGAAAGAACACAATATGCAAATTAGATAATAAAATTAAAATACATAATACATTATTATATGAATATGTAAATACGTATGTATATACGTTTATGTAAATATACTGTATATATATGTCTGGCCAGACTTACCTACATTATGAACAATCACTTTCATAATACATTTTCACTAACATTGAATTTATTAAAAAGAAAAAAACAGTAACGGGAAGACTTGTCCATCCTTTCTATCAGAAGACGACTGCAAGTCATTAGAAAATAAATATAACACATGACCTGAATATCCATATGTAATAAGTAACACCTGTTTCACCTTAATGTTCTATTTCCTGTTTTTCATTTTCATAACTTTGAGTACATTAAAGAAAAAAGTGTTTGTTTTTTTTTAAAAAAAAACGGTTTAAATCAAGCTGTTTCAAATCGCTCAGCCCTGAGTCTGGAAGGTGTGGGTTCGATTCCCGATGGGACCTCATATGGTTTGACTTCCACATTAAGCTGTGGAATAGACAATGTCTGATCTGTCTTCGGCGCTGAATGGGACGCCGATCTCTAAGTCTATCACTGTACAGGGTATGCGGAATGGGACTGACAGTTTTTAAAAGTGTATAGTTTTAATATGGTCAGAGATACAGAAGGAAAAAAAAAACATGCATTTTAAAGGAGAACTCAAAAAGTTTATTTCGTCTAACTTACAAGTCATTCTAACTCAGTGTAACTCTACGTGAGCTCCATTTGTAACTCTTACAACATCTAGCCTGAACTCAATCTCTCTCTCCAGGTATTCTGTTACATCTGAGGTGTTACTGAAGCAATCGCATTCCTAACATGGTTCTTCAGTTCATCAAGGTTAAGCACCTTTTCACCAGAATACACAAGGTCTTTAAGGTTGGTGTTAAGGGACAATCTTTGCCGCTAGATGTCACTACAGTCTTCGTATCTCATGTATTTTATACCTTTCACGAAAATTAACGATTTCTCTTACAAATTTTAGCCTAGAGACTTCAGATTTGTAGAGAAGGAACTTCATAGCCTATCGAAGCCAACAATCCGTGTCGATTGTTTTTATTTAAACTCTTCTTCATTGTTGAAACAGTTATATTGTTAAAGGTTTGGATATCCATTTCAAAAATCAATCCATTTCAACAATGAAGAAAATTCTGAATAAAAAATCGGCACGGATTGTTGCCTTCGATAGGTTATGAAGTTCCCTCTCTAAAAATTTGAAGTCTCTAAGTTGAAATTCATAAGAGAAATCGTGGATTTTCGTGAAAGGTAAAAAAAATACATGAGAAAGATACGAAGACTGTAGTGACATCTATCGGTAAAACTTGTCCCTTTAAACCAACCTTAACGTACCGCCACAGGAAGAAGTCCAGGGAGATAACATCAGGAGAGCATAACATCTGCAAACCACCACACGCATTGCACCTTTTCGACTGCCAACGCCATTTCTGTTTATCCGCGATACTAGCGCCGTCACCGGTAGTTGTTCAAGTATGAAAATTTGCTGAACAAAACTTTTTGAGTTTTCCTTTAATACGAATTTTTTTTTCCTTCTGTATCTCTAACCGTATTAGAACTATACACTTTTAAAAACCGTCAGTCCCATTCCGGACACCCTGTATTAGCCCAAATTTGAATTTTCAGAAATCCAAATCAAACTTCTTACACATCCTCTACAAAAATTACAATTACTAACTATCATATAATTTTACTTCAACCAAAACTGTCAATACCCAATAATGATAGATCTATAATAAAGCAGTTCATTCCCATCCGGAGATGGGCGGGCCGTAGAAGGTTACGCCTTCTCTCTGGCCAGAGTAAGAATAAGAATACAGAGTACTAATATTAATAATCCTATTATAAGACAATTTCCTTTCTAAATTAAATTAATAATTTGACATAACATTTGAGTATAATTTGTATATTATCTGGCGTTTTGATTTGCTAAAAACAACTTTTATTTTCAATATTTCTAACTCCTCTTTCATTCTATTTTTGACAGTGGTCTGATGATTTCTTCTTTTAGTCACTAATAAATGAACGCGCCATCGAGTGACAATTTTATGTAATCAATGATTTTCTAACGTGGTAAACTTCAAACAGCCTTGTTAGGATGTGATACATGTAATGAGAGTATTTTTACAATTGACATTTTCATTAACACAGTTGTACGTTAATTGCCGCAAACATGATGATAATGATGATGCTTTGGTGAAGCAAAGGTAAGTAAAAAAAGGGAAGCATGCACTGTACAATGAGTGGTAATTACATTTATTCATTCACCGAAAGGGTTGTTTCTCCGCTACTTGAGGCATAATAAAATTTTGCGTCTGGCGGATTATAGTTCGTTGCCTCGTCCTCCAGAAGGCATGGTTTTCAACTTTGTTGGTTAATGTCTGGTTTTGTTAATTAAGGGCTGGGATATCTGAAAAAGTGAGAAGAGACGCGTGTAAGGGAGATGGCTGAGTTGTTCAAGAACTTTGACCTCAAGATTGGTCAGTGAAACAACACATTTCAGTCACTGCGAGTTGTCACTGAAGAACATCTCTTAATTGCAGATGACAGACGGCTTCCGTGTTTGTCACACGGTTTGTTCGGATTTTCTTACCTTTTTTTAAAAAAAAAGAAAAAAGTTTTCAATATAACAAAGTTAGTTGGGCTTTAGCTAGGGTAAGGAGGGGGTAGTTGCCCCTCCTTATTAATCACATAATGATAATCAGGGGTAAAAGTGGATCTGAAAAGGTGGGGGGACGGTACACTGAGAAAAAAAAATGTAGGTGGCGTATTTAGAAAGATAGGTTACATGAGTAATTCCTGTTGTTTTTGGACTTAACGTACAGCAGACATATAACTGAAAACGCATGTTTTATAATACTTTCTGTATAAGTATTCCATCTATACGTACTTTCCGTATGAAACAATGTAGGCGGTCAGGATCTCACATACAAATGGACGTGTATAACATACACTTGAGGAATATAACATAAGTAAGCCTATATCCATGTGATATACGGAAAACTGTTAGATGTCAGACATCCTGCAACGGCATGATACAACATCTAAGGGCAGTGCCTATGTCGCATACGGATAACGTATGCTCCGTACTGATTTCTATAGTAAGCAAGAGGATACCGTATATTTGTACAATATACTGCTGTCCGGAGAACGGATCCATATCTCTCTGCTAAGCTCTTTCTACACCCTCCACATCATTAAAATACCTCCGTTTTAGATTGTTTCATTTTCGGGAACAGAAGAAAAAGTCTCACGGGGCTAGGACTGGCAAATACGGAGGATAGGGAACGATAGCCTACTCGTGAGAGCCCAAATGTCCAAATCCTGTGTGAGAAGGCGATGAACAAACTTAGTGGCAACGCGTCTCTTTGGCAAATCCTAATTGAAAATCCGCTGGCACGAGCTCTAATTCATTTCTGTCAGTTCTGAAATTTCGTCGATCGTGAAACAACGATCCTTGTTGATTTTTGGGTGGGTTGCTCTCAATGTTTTCGTCGTTTTTGGGATGATTTAGAGTGCCCAGAACGAGCATGATCTTCAACATTGATCTCATCATGTTTAAACCTCTCAAACCACTCGAAAACTTGTGTGCGCTTATAACATTCTTCTTGAAAGCCTGTTAAAGCATTTGGTAAACTTCTGTTGCAAGCAAGAAGCAAATTTTTTAACATAGTTTCTGCTCTTTTAAATCTCTCATAACGATTTCGCAGATAGCAAACGAGAACATTTGAGAAAAACAACACTACAATCAAACAGCAACCTCCTACGCAGACGCCGCTTGGGCAACTGATTTGAGAAGGTCTCTACTAGACCTACCTATCGGAAGAACTATCTACTACTTCTAGGAACGGCCGCGCGCTTTCAGCCCAGTTTTTCTGGGTTCCCTCGTAGATACGATTGAAATGATATCTTTCCTTCAGATGCTGAATCGATTGCATAAAAACCTGTTTATCGCTCTATTATCGTATTTGTTCTATAGTGATCAACACTGATTGTTAATTTCTATCATTTCTGGTTCACTGTTGCCAACTCTTGTTGGCAAAACGTCGCTAAATTCAAATCCGTAAGTCAATACAAAGTCGCTAAAACAGATATTTGTCGAATTTGAACCTAAAAACGATGTTTCTTTCTTTTACTTTTTGTTTCCTGTACGTACCACTGCCCCAGTTCGCTCGTCTTTGTAAGAAACGAACGTGCAATAATCACGCGCAAATAATTTTCACCTCGCTCTATCCCGAAATGTCAAGACATAATTGACTTGACGCACCACTACCGTTGTCAAGAAGTTGTGCTGTCAGTTGTAAGAAGCCGCAGAGGAATACCTGAAATTGTCACACATGATATATTTAAGTAGCAGCGTCCTGGACCACATAATTAATTCCGAATTGAGGGCAGTGGTACTCACTTGCGTTCATTTTATTCACCAATCTCTTAACATCAGTAAGTTATATCGAAATTGTTTTTAAAAGGAAAGCTCTAAAACAACGCCACTTTTATCGCCAAGAGAATTCAAAAGCCACTAAAAAGGAAATCGTTAGTCGCTTTTGTAGAGATTTTGTGGGTATCTGCCTCTCCAAATCCGCTAGATGTAGCGACTTATCACTAAAACTGGCAACACTGTTACTGTTTGAATAGGGGTTAATGCATGGACCTATTCTTAGAACGTATAATCGGTTCCAGAAGACCGCTTCTCGATATCTCTTATCGCTTTTGCTATCATATTTGTCGAAAAACGGACGGACGGACGAACAGACGGACATAGTCGTTCTATAAGACGTCCTTTTTTTTTTTTTTTTTTTTTAGCATAGCATAGTTGCGAACTCTAAAACCTAGGATTAAATATTATCATGAGTATTCCTCAATAAATATGTGCTTCATTGTACTACCAACAGTTACAGAATTTTGTTGGTGTTTGAAAATTCTTTGCTGTAACAAGTTAAAAAGTAACAACTTTAAAATAGATAGCCTCTGAAGTTGAAGATATGAAATCCACTGCAGAAGAGATCAAAAAGGAAATGTTTGTATGATATCTAGTTTCCTCTTGAAGTAGGCCATGCGAAAGAAATGAAATGGAACACACGATACATAATTCTTGCGCTGATAGGACATTTAAAATTTATGGGTTTTTATCATTTCGTGAAGAGTTTACCGAGTTTCCATCATCATTATCTTGGTTCTTTCCGTTCTTTCATTCATTCATCATTCACAACGCAAGAGTACACTCGTGTGCGCGCCCTACAGGCTTTCAGCCATTATTCAAACATCGTTATGGTGATTGGTGGAGTAGTTGCACGAGAAGAAGAAAAAAATATATGTTCAAAGATCTCAATATTTCTGTGGTCTGCTCTCATAAAATGGCTCTCCTTTACCTTAATGCCTGGAGTCACAAATGTATTCCACTAGCCTTTCTCCCTATAAACTTATGATATTCTGTGTATAATATCCAATGTTTTGTCTATATCAATATACATGAAAGCAAGTACCATTACCACGGTGTATTCTACGAAAAGGAGTTTGGTTTGGCATTTTGGTTAGTCAAACTCTTTAAGAGGCCCCCATCACGAAGAAATTAAAATACCACTAATTTTACAGTAATTATGTGATATCTTCAAATAGATAAAAGATAATTGGAAAGTGAAACAAGAGCTCGCTAGACAATATTGTTTTACATGAGATATTATCACGACTCACTTATCTGCTTTCGATTTCCAGCCATTTAAAATATCGGCATTTATTTTCGCGTTTATAACTGACTGCAAACGGAAAGCTACTAGGTGACTCGTGATAACGATACCTCATGGAAGATAATATTGTCTAGCGCGCTCTTGTTCCACATTTCGATTATGTTTTATCTATTTGAAGATATCACATAATTACTGTAAAATTAGCAGTATTTTAATTTCGCAGTGATTGGGCATCTTAACAGCTTAATTTCAACAAGCCCAGGCTTCGATATAGACAAACACAATCTTTGAGCAAGCACGAAGTTTTTAATTCAAATATTGGTTTGTAACAGTTTTGCTAATTAAGTAAACATTTGGCCTTGCATTTGATTTTTAAAAAATTGGTTTCAGCTTAGCGTCTCTTTCAGCAGCGAGGCTATGTGAGAGTGGATCTTATAGCTTAATATGAGCTCCTGCCGGGAGTCGAACTCTCATCTCCCACGCCAAAGACGCGTACGCTAACCACTTAGCCAGAAGGAGGAGCAAATCGATATAATGTAGGCCTACATAGATATTTCAAAAGTTTTTGATTCTGTCAGTCATAAACATCTTACTACGAAGTTGTCGAATATTGGTTTATCATCTTTGTATATACATTCGGTGGTGTGAATTCTATCTGTCAAATAGAAAATACAAAGATAAATTTGGTCCTGTACATTATTGTGTAGGATATGTAAAAAAAAAAAAAAAAAAAAATGGGATACCACAAGAGTCACCTATGGGACCTCTTTTAGTTTTTTTTATTTTAAATGATCTCCCGAAAAACAAATTCAAATACTCTAATATGCTGTTATATGCTGACGATATGAAGTTGTTCAGATTAGTCAACAATGAGAATGATAATTGTTTACTACAGAAAGACTTAGATACACTAAGTGGGTAGTGTAGAAACAATTTACTAAAAATTAATGGTAAGATCACAAAATAGACACACACACACACACAAAAAAAAACCAATAAAATTTGACATACACAAAGAAAACCTCAAGATTATGTCAGTAAATACGAGGTCAATGTTGTACAATTAAGGAAATTAAACATTATTAAACATCTAGGTATTACATTTGACAGCCACTTAAAGTTTCGTTACAACATAAATTCTATTATAGAAGGTGTCAAAAGAATAGTAGGTTTTATTTTGAAATAGTAGCCTATATTTCAAAGAGAAAAGATATGTATATTTATATAAGTTTGTTGTAAGGTCAAAACTAGAATTTGGATCGGTAATATGAAACAGTGTTTCTAAAACTTTGACAAACAAATAGAATCTGTGTAAATTGTTTTATTCGACTGCTCTTTTGAAGTGAAAATGAGATACTATTCGCATAGCTATGAATATTGGAATGATTATTAGGCCTATGGTTAGGAGGGGAGTGATAATAATAATAATAATAATAATAATAATAATAATAATAATAATAATAATAATAATAATAATAATAATAATAATAATAATATTTTGATAAAGTATGCATGCAAAAGATACTAGATAATGTTTATATCAGTGAATACTGTTTACGGAACGTATATTTTAAAGTACCCAATCATAGCATAAGCCATAATGCAATTTTAATCCCTCTGTATTGGAAATGTAAAATTTTAGAAAGATTGACAGATTCATTAAGTATATAAATTTAGACTTACTGTATTAACCAAGTGAAAAATTTTATGAGATGTGACTGATAGTTTTTAAGCAAAGACGTTTAGAAACATGAAGCTAAAATATAATTTTAAAACTACTGTTTTTAGCTCTTCGTTGTTTTAGATAGATGGAGTGTTTGACAATTTTTACAGCGTTGACAAGAAATTATTTCTGCTTAATTGACTTTTATTTACACTGATTTATATTAGTGCTCCTGTTTTTACTGTTTTTATTTATTTATTAATACTATTATTATTAGTAGTAGTATTATTATTATATCGTAATGTAGTGATCTGATACCACACATGTGCTGTATTTTTGCCAATAAGCTGTTCGCAGCACTGAAATAAAGATTATTATTATTATTATTATTATTATTATTATTATTATTATTATTATTATTATTATTATTATTATTATTATTATTATTATTATTATAGAAGAAAAAATATATGGAACATTGGACTGTATGGTTTACAGACTTGGACATTACGGAAGTTAGAGAGGAAATATTTAGAGAGCTTCAAAATGTGGTGTTGGAGGAAGATGGAGAAGATAAAATGGACAGAAACAGTAACAAACGAAGACGTTTTAAACGGGTAGGAGAGAAGAGGAAGCTTTAAACCAACATCCTTCGTAGAAAGGCAAATTGAGTTGGGTACATTTTGCGAGGAAATTTCTTCTTCATAAGGAAAGGTGGAAGGAAAGCGAGGAATAGGAAGAAGAAGAACTCAAGTGATCGATGATTTGAAAAAAAAGAAAAATAGAATATTATTGTATTCTGCTTTTAGCACATTTATTGTTTTCTAGCTCATTTGTTGATGTTAGCTAATATATTCTTTTAAGAAAAGATTTTATTTAAAACATAAATTCAGTGTCTCAATAGTAGGCTCCACCTCTCTTCCCCCTTATTTGTGATTTAAAAACCGAAATTGATATCTCTACCACTTCTGGTTAGAATATTAGATCCTATAGTTTTGACATCTATGTAGTTTCATCATTTGAAATAAAAAACTTAATTCTTTTATCTGGAAGGGACGACGTTTTCCAAGAATCCTTCATGTAATTTTACCACAAGTGCAATACACTAAGGTTAATATACTCTAGAAGGTAAAAATAAATGTATGTACTGTGTAAATAGTCAAATACCTTTTTGCAAATGTGAATCGATAGACAGATCTCGTTCATTCTGGTTTACCAAGAAGCACGATAAGGTAATCTTAGCACACGTAAACTGACAGAACGAAAATAGCCCTTACACATTTGCTGTAATTACTATCTCGTTGAATCTGGTTTATTTTCCTATCTTTATTTGTCTATTGGGATCATTCTGTCTGTTGTTTCGTTTATTTTTGTCCGATATTTATTACACACGCAATAAATGCATATTTGATATTAGGGTAACAACGACCTGAAATACTTTTTCACATGCTATTAATATACAAGTTTTAGACGTGTAAAGGAGCTATGCATTAAGATTAGAATAAGGAATTAGATTTTTGGGCTGCCGGAATTAGATTTCTGGCCATGTTAGCCCGTCACGTATGAGTGACGACGTTCCTCGGCGAGCGCACTACCCGATGAAAGGAAAGGAAGAAAGGTTTGGGGAAGGAAGGAAACGAACTATTATGTTACTGGAACTATTATGTTAAGTACCATTCTGGCATTTGCATGATGTGAATAAGGGAAACCCAAGGAAAACCTCACTCAAGATGACTTCCCTGAAAAAGCTATTACACTTTCTCGATCGAGTGTCCGCACCGGGAATCGAACCCGGGGCCGCTCGCACCAAAGGCGAGAAAGTTATCGACTACGCTACGCGGAGCCACAGCTATGCATAACTATTGGAAGTCTTATACGGGATGGGTGAAAATAAATCAAATCAAATGATAAACATCTGAATTGCAAGACGATAGACCCTATTATACGACAGATACTGCTGGGAATATTGACTGCCATGTTCTAGACATAACTCGATGGATCATATTCGGTGGAATGAGAGTGTAGGAGGAAACGGGAGGACTCCGAGAAAACCCATTGACACGATGTTGGCTACCATAAACTTACTAGACCGGGGATTGAACCAGGGATTCCATACACCAGAGGTAAGCGCTTTACGTCTGAGCCACTGTGCCCCCTTAGGTAAGTTTTGGACAAAACGCTTACTAGTGAAAATATATACTGCCGATAAACGACAATAAAAAGAGTTACTTGGCAATTGCTGTAACTTGTGAATAACGCAAAAATCCTGTAATTGCGTTGAAACAATTCCCTTTTGATCAATTTCTGTAATGACCTTCAGTTGTGCGTGCGTGTGTGGTATCACGTAACATGTTAACATAGGGGAAAAAAAGAAAAAAAAATTAGATTTCATTCCAAGTGGGAATAATAGTAGCAAAATACAGTATAAAATACTGTGTATACGAGAAACGAAAAATAAAAACAAAAATAAAACAAAACAAAGAAATCATTCAAGGACATTTGGCCTTGTATATCGTTTATATGATTTCACATATGTGCTTTTAAAGGTAATTGAACATTATCCATCAATTCAGTAATATTTGTTTGACATAACCACAAACTATTAAATGGGAGATTTATAAACGAAACGTAGCCATTAATGGACGTATACTACATAGAAAAAGCATAACGCTGTTACCTATGTATATATATATCATCAACAATGGAAAGTCAATTTTATATCACAGTAAGATTGAACTATGTTCGAAACAGAAGTAATTGCTTTTACAATCTATCAATAATTAGGACCTGAACTGGAAAACATCGCAAATCCACATTTTCGTTTTCCAGTTTTTATGTTTTCTTCAGGCGTGAGCATCTGTGTCGCAAGGGACTATTCACTTACACAGTGGCGTATTTAGGGGGGTGGCTTCCGGGCTTAAGTCCCCCCCCGAAATCTTACTTAGTATAGTAAAGTAAATGAAATATCTTGCAGAATTTTCACATTTCCAGGCAAAGCCCCCCCCCGAAAGTTAGCAAAGCCCCTCCCGAAACAAAATCGTAAATACGCCACTGCACTTACATAATATTAATAAATTACAACCTAAGTCCAGCTTAAAATCTTATTTATAATACAAAATAATTTCAGCTGCATAGAATAGCATCATACGTCAAAAGACTTGGATGCTTCACGTTCACTTTACAGTTTATTCTTACCTTTAAGTTGGCTTGACCTTCATTTTTCTTGACATTAGAGACGCAAGAAATTCAACTTTAATTGTGGGGGCGCGGTGTCTCATTGGTAGAGCGTCACCTCTGGTGCTTGGGGTCCCTGGTTCGATCCCAGCTCGCGCCGTGTGGACTTTGTGGTGGACAAACACCGTGCTCGTGGGTTTTCTCGGGGTTCTCCCGTTTCCTCCCACTTTCTTCATTTCACTCATCTCTCATCATCACTGTCTCCTTTAGCATAAGCGGCATAACCGTGGGACGTAAAACTTAAAGATTTCATTTCAATTCAATTTTAATTGTTCATGATATATAAATTAGTGACATCAATCTTTCTATTCATTAGGTTTTCTTTAAGAGACAACGCGATTTGGACCATTATTGCTGAAAATTGAAAGCAAAGGACCCCGCACAATCCTTATGGAAATTGGATTTCGGTGGAATTGTTTGAAACTGTGATATGTTGTGAATATTGTGATTGTAAGAAAAAAAGTCTCAATGGGCGCAACCACCCATCACTGACCGTTTGGCCACTACAAGGCCAATTTTTTGGAAACAAAGACAATGATATTCTAGATTTTGGTAGAAAAGACTAAAAGTGTGATATGTTGTAGATCCTGTCATCCTGAGAAAAGGTCTCAATGGGGACAACCAGCAATCACTGACCATTTGTTCACTATGACATCACTTTTTTCAAAACAGCTGAAGATAGTGATATTCTGCATTTCGGTGGAATTGCTTGAAACCGTGATATATTGTAGATTACAAGAAAAAAAAGTGTCCTTGTAGTGGCCAAACGATCAGTGATTTGTAGTTGTGCCCATTGAGACTTTTTTTCTCAGGATCACAACACCTATAACATAACAATTTCATTGAATTTCACAGATATGCAGAATATCGTTATGTTATGCTGCTCTCAAAAAAGTGGCCCTGTAGTGACCAAACGGTCAGTAGTCGGTGATTATGCCCATTGAGACCTTTTCTCAGGATCGCAACATATCACAGTTTCAGTCTTTTCCACCAAAATTTAGAGTTTCATTATCTTCTTCTGTTTTCAAAAGAGTGGCCTCGTAGACGCCAAACTGTCAGTGATCGATGATTGTGCCCATTGAGACTTTTTCTCAGGACAATATCTACAACATATCACGGTTTTAAGTAATTCCACCGAAACCCAATTTTCATAAGGATTGTGCGGGGTTCTTTCACAGAGTTTTGTTATAAATATGGTTATTGTCGATTCCAAACCATTGCCCACGAGACTAGATTTAAAGCTGTCTCGTCGCGAAGAGGTGTTGCGTGGAAGTACTCACTCATTTCGAAAAGCATAACTGTTTCTATCAAAAGAGGTTTGTAGCATCTTGTATCTTGTCACGATAACTCTGTCTTATTACAACAGTTTGTTGTATATTTTTACTTGTTATTTCACTTGTAAATTATTATTTGCTTGTAATTTTGGGCCATGATGTATTTTAAATATGGACTAGGCTGATTCTGTTATTAGAAGAAGAGAAAGAAAAAAAATAATGTGGTTATAATGTTAATATATAAAGATATTCAAATGCTGTTATGTAATCTAATCTCGAGGTCGTCGTCATGACAACATATAATAAATAGAATTATTCAGTTGAAAAACAAGACATCTTGAAAAGGTGTGTTGTAAGTAATCTGTACGCATCTCTTATATAATTATTAAACCACGTGTGTAAAAGGTAATTGGTGTGTTTTAATGGCTCAATAATTAAGGAACCGTTGTATTATCTCATCGGCAACACGAATTCTGAACCAGGTTTGCAATTGTCCTTGCTGTGCTTTAGTAACTTATTAACAATCGCTTCTTCGACTATTTTAAGTTTCATGTCTGGAGTTGAAAGGCACCTTTGAAGGTCCACTCTAACCATCACAGTGCAGCAGTAATTTTATGACATTCAAATTCTGAACTTGAATGCAGGAAATAAACAAACAATGGAACGAAAGAGGGAGTTTGAAGTAAAGGCAAACGCAACCTAAAATCACTTTGTGCAAACTGTGATAAAACGTGGAAAAGAATTTACTCATATAGAGCTAACAAACTAACTTTCTATACGGTTGCCAGACGTCCGGCTTTTAGCCGGACCGTCCGCTTTTTGGACATAGAAATCGATGTCCGGCTTTGTACCCAAGCCGGAAGCGTTTTCGTCCTCCTTTTCGAGTTTGGAGACTAATTAATGAAACAGATCAACAAAGTTTCAAGATGCATAAAACATTACCAGAATGGAGATAGGATAAACAAGCTATTAGTACCATGATTTCGTTAAATACTTGATGACTTGATTAAATACCATGACTTAAAGTATCATTAGTATTGCTACCTGATAGTTATCATTTTGTAGTTATACTTTTTGTATTAGTTTACTTTAATAATGTATTAATTTCTATAATATTTTTTTCTTTTTCTTTAAAATGTGCTGTTTGATATAATCTGGAAGCAGACTTATGTTTCGGTAAAAGCAATTTTCTTTAGTGATCTTTTAAAGTCAAAGTGTCCTCCTTTTTGATTTTACAAATCTGGCAACCCTAACTCTCTATGGCCTATGAAACCCGTAGGTACACACACAAAAAAAGAAAAAATCTCCATTAATTTCTCTCCTTAGCCAAGTAGATCCAGTTTCTACTTTGGATTCCTATTTCTACGAGGTCCATCTTAATATTGTCTTCCCATCTGCGCCCAGATCTTCCTAATGGTCATTTTCCGATCAGACTTCCAGTTTAAACTTTGAAAGCGTTCCCATTTTCTTCCATTCTGGCTATATGACTTGCCCATCTGATCCTCCTAGATTTGAAGACTCTAATAATGTTGTAAACAGTATAAGTTATGTTTTACCTATATAAGTGGTTGTGAAAATGAAATGGATATACCTTTATCCAGCAGTGAATTAATAATAATTGATTATGTAAAACTTTAAAAATAGTAAGTTAACTATATATATATATATATATATATATATATATATATATATATATATATATATATATATATATATATATATATATATGGAGAGAGAGAGTCAAGGTTATTAATTCTTAAGGAGATAAGTATACATCACCTTCTATATATATTACTCTGTCTGTCCGTGTGTATGTCCGTCTGTCCGGAAGACAAGATGTCTCAAGAACTACTTGATGCAACCTCATAAATTTTGACCAGGGTGAAGAGGGTTAAAAGTTATGAATATATGTCTTTGATAGAAATGATACCTTCATAAGATATTATTGAAATCATCCATTTCCGTTTTTTTTTACATTGGTCACTATAGAGTTAAAACGGTAATAGATAGCGAGAACCGGTTTTCTGCAATCAATTAAGCGATCAAAGATTGTATCCCCCCTTCAATCTATCGCTCTACTAAAACCGTAATTAGCAGAAATCTAGTACAACTTCAATAATAATTGTGAAAATATCACGCCTAATAGGCCAAACTCCTTCCCGTGGTGTACACGTAACACTGTTACTTGTTTTAATTTGTAGAATGCTGGGCTATCAAGCTAGCGTGATAGGTACGTGGTTTGGTTTTGATCATGCGAGATATCCTATATTCAATAAAGTTAGTATCAAATCTTCAATCCATTACTGTATCTATGATTATGTGATTTAGAACATCCTCTACGGACGTCATTATTTTCCGCTATTTTATTTTATTTCTGGCTGAATACCACCATTGATTTTCTTTCATGATTTGTTCGTATGTCTTAAATCGCTGGTGGCCAGACAGAGCAGAGACGCCATAAAGCCATGTGAAATATGGCATCGAAGGACCGTTGTCGGGATACGATTTATTGGCTTTTACCTTCAGAGGACAGGGCTGGAACAAGCTCAATCATAGATAAAATATCAACTGGAATAGGATACGTATATTTGCCAGGCTGCAATAAAATATTTCGAGCGTCTGTGTGTCGTAATAAATCTATTGAAGTTCAGAGAGGAAAGAAGCAAACATTTAATATTGTTATTTTTGGAAGTTTCTCAAACAGTCAATTGTGATTGGTTACAGTAAATGATAGAATTTATGTTTTCCCCGTATGATCGTCACTAAACGGAAAGCTTAGATTTAATAGCCTGTAAAATTATTACTTTTCATTTTACTCCTTGTGAGAAATAGTATCACATTTTAGTTTTGTTGCTTTAGACAAAGATGTGTTTACTAAAACTCATTGTTACTGTTCCAAATCGTCGATGGAAACGGATATTTAATCAACATTTTAGAATTGAAAACGCTCTGCTATTCATTGCTGCTCCTGCTGTTATGAAGCAGTGTTGTCAACTAGAAGTATAAATTTTCTCCTAAATCATATTCCAAAAAATCCCCATAAATTTAATTTAAACTCGTATATTTTATTAATCTCTAGATTTATACTGCTCAGTCTTTGGCTCTCCGCAATGACTTAGTGGAGCCCTCCCCGCTGTTCCAATGGGTAGCACGTGTATGGGTTTCTAGGTTCGATTTCCGGCGGGAGAGTCTGGAATTTTGACTGTTCTCGATGTTTGTGTGTTCGTGTCCTTGTCATTATTGGTTACCGGATAAACGAGTTTCCGGTAAAAATAGAAATAGAAAAATAGAAATTAGGTACTTAAGTTAATGAGACACGTTAGATAAACCAGTTAACTTTTAAAAATCCGGTATAGCGCTTGCCTCTGGTGCTTTGAATCCTTGGTTCGAACCCAGCTCGTGCCAAACGGGCTTTATGGTGCACAAACGACGTTTCTCCCAATTTCTTCGTTCCACTATTCCATTCGTAATTATCACCATCTCTCTTATTCTTGATACATAATTATAAAATGGGGACCACGGTGGCTCAGCGATAGAGCGTTCGCCTCTGGTGCATGGGCTGCTTGGTTCGATCTCAGCTGGCACCAAGTGAACTTTGTGGTGGACAAATACCGTGTGCGTGGGTTTTCTCGGGGTTCTTCCGTTTCCTTCCACTTTCTTCATTCCACCATTTCATCTATTTCTCATCATCATCGTCTTTTTTTTTACTTAACCGGCATAACCGTGGTACATAAACCCTGAAGATTTCATTTTCATAATTGTAGAATATTTAACTCACGAATGTAGAAATGTAGAAATGTAGGAATGGCAGTAATGTAGAAATTTCATTTTCATGTAGATTCTGACAGATACTCCATTGCAATTACAGAGTCACACTGAGAAAAATCCGTTCTCCGGACAGCGGTATACTGTACATATATACGGAATGCTCTTGCTTACTACAGAAATCAGTACGGAGCATACATTATCCATATACTACATACGCACTGCAATTAGATGTTGTATCATTTTGTTGCAGAATGTCTGACATCTAACAGTCTTCCGTATATTACATGCATATACTTATGCTACATTCCTCAGCTATATGTTATATACATCCATTTGTATGTGAGATCCTGACAGCCTACATTGTTTTATACGGAAAGCACGTATAGTTGGAACACTTATACAGAAAGTATTATAAAACATGCGTTTTCAGTTATACGTTTGCTGTACGTTAAGTCCAAAAACTACAGGATTTTCAAATGTAATATACATTTTTAATTACGCTACATACGATTTTTTTCTCAATGCACCATTTAAAAATATGCTTCAACTTCAACCAGAATTACCCGATGATGATCAGAAAGTGCCATAGTGGTAACTGAAATTCCATGTCCTGTGGTGTTCAAATATACAGAGTGAATCAAAAGCCCCAGGACACCCTTCTTTCTCCAAAACAGGGAGATGTCGATCATTCCTAGTTAATTATTGTATACACGAGTAAGGATAGGTACCTTATGTTTGAAGGTACTAACGATTCATGAGCGCCATGTTGGAAGAAGATAATTTTCTTAAAGAAATGAAGTGGAAATAAGTGAGTCAAGATGACGATTATTAACCGGCAGTAGTTTCAATCATGATGTACAATAGCTAGTTAGTATAATCGACACCATTCCATTTCGGAGAAAGAAGGGTGCCGTAAGATTTTCCATTCTTACTGGATAGGTCTTATAGATGGTTAAGCGTCATTACCAAGATGATCCTGGAATGGTTAATTAAAACGAAGGAGATCGTTCCGCTGAACCTTGCACTAGATCTTTAGAGGGGATTCTTAATGATCATTAAGCGGACATTTGCAGTGAAGGCGTAACTCAGCAGGTTACCCTTTCTCTTTAGCCCTAGATTTTTAGGTATAGTTACCCAAGAGACGAAATGAGACGAGACACAAGGATTTCTCGTCTCGTTCAGGAGAAAGCTTGTCTCGTCTAGTTCCATCCTATAAATTTATGTACATAAATTTCTTCTGAATTTCATCTAGAGGTTATCAGAACCCACCCATGTCACGAGAAGTTCTCGAAGGGTGTGATATGACAACATTTAAACCATATTTATTATTGTAATATATAATTATGAATCATGAAACATTGAAATAATGCTAAGATCTAAGACTAGGTAAAGTAGTTGACCACAAAACTTGTAAAATTTCTCGTCTCGACTCGAAAATAAAATAAGAATTGTCATTCTTACCGTATTGTCTCGAATTTAAAAAGGTGCTTTTTGAGACGAGACGAGAATATTCTCATTTGCAGGGCAACATTATTTGTAGGTGTCAGATGATCATTTGAAGTGTAACACCGACTCATACTAAGAAGAGTATAATACAGCTATTCCTTAATTAATTAAGCCAATGGATCAATTTAACAGAAATAACCGGACTCATAGTCGCAACATGACAAACAGAGTGAATATCCTAGGTTCTCATCGAGTTGGGTCGAGCTAAGGGTACATCCAAAAATAATGAAGCCTATAGGAACTGATTGGGAGTGAGTACCTTGGCCAAGTAGGTCCGTGAAGCCCTAAGAACCAATACCGAACCCAGTTTTCAGAAGAGGACAGGCATAGCATGAAATCATCTACTGTATTTGGGAATTTGCTTTTAATCATCCCTCTTTTACTGTCTTAAGGACCGAAATGAAATTAAATGAAATGAAATCTTTGTTTTACGTCCCACGGTTATGCCGGTTAGGCTAAAGGAGACGGTGATGATGAGTAATGAATGAAATGATGGAATGAATAAAGTGGGAGGAAACGGGAGAACCCCGAGAAAACCCACGCACACGGTGTTTGTCCACCACAAAGTTCACTTGGCGGGGGCTGGGATCGAACCTAGGACCTCAAGCACCAGAGGTGAACGCTCTACCACTGAGCCACCGCGGCCCCTCTTAAGGACCGAGTTTGCTTTTAGTTTCAAGTATTGTGCTTTATTTCTAGCATAGCAGAAGTGTCCGTCCTTCGCAAGGAAGGAATAACGTTTGAACAAAATCTTTGAAACTAAATGAAATACCTAACGACGAGTCTATTCTGCTTTGCCCCTCTTTCGGGTCAGCTGGCATACGAGTACTCATTTCGCACACGGAAACAATAAGATGGACAACTCCTGGAAGGTACGCAACCCGAACAGCAGGGAAGACGATTGGGTTGACCACCTTATAGGCACTATGATCCGCTACACACCTATATATTTTGTCCCCTAATCTTTCCTCGAGCCGAAAATCGAAAAAAAAACAGCTTCGTACGCGATTACATTGACAGTAAATTCGGAGAGAGCAGTATTCTGTATTTTCATACCCAATATTTTCTCTACCCTGCTACGTACAGATTTGTACTTAGCCAGAAACAATCTGTATAACCTCAAATAGGCAGTAATCATGTGTGCCCTCCGTTGACACATGTAGGATACAAAAAAACATCGTTATATAATTTGATAAACATTCCTGTCAATTTCTACCATTTTCGGCTTGAATACCACCTTCAACCAGAAATTAGATTCCAAACTTTTCACCGTGTATATCCTGGTAAGATTTTTTTTTTTTTTTTTTTTGTCTCCAGGACGGGTGAACAGACGGAGAATATAATTAAAGTTTTGGGAAAGCAAAATCCTTAACAATTAAGAGGAAGCACGATGGTTCAGTGGTAGACTGCTTAGCTCTGGTTGTGGGAAGTATGTGGTTCGATCCGTGGAAAAGTAAGTGTTGTAGACAACATGGTATTCGTAGGTTTTCTCGGGTTGGCCTACTCCCATTTCCTTCCACATTTTCATTCTACCAATTCCTTTATCATTCACTTGACTTAATCATTCGTCTCCCGTAGCCTAAAGGGTGTAAACGTGGGACGTTAAACTGAAAGAATTCCTTAAAAATTGAATTGGAAAGTATATTACCAACCGTGTAATAACATAAAAAGCGTTACGGCAAAAAAATAAGTTATTCGGAACCGTGTTACCATATTATGCAAGTTATTCCTGTATATAGATTAACCTCTCGATCTATTTTTTTTAAATCCTATTCAGGCCCGCAACTAGAGAGGGACTAGGGGGGCCTGCCCCCTAAACGTTTCGTGGCTCCTCCAGACCTCAACACAAAAAACACAATTTAGATATGTACAATACGGAGTAAAAAACCTGCAACATGAAAGTTTAAGTTCATTGTGAAACTACGCCAACAACATAGGCAACCAACCTAACGTCTTTGTGGCACTGATCACGCCAGGATAACCTTCGGCTTCGTCCCCCTGCACACTTCGTTTGGAGCAAGAAATGCATAGACCACGTGACTACAAACCACAAATTTCTCACAAGATGGTGTAATAGATTGAGGTTCTTCTCATTTCTCTTCTCATTTTACCTCCTCAGTTTTAAAGAGAGAGAAAGAGGTCAACGTGATAAAAACTAAATAAAGAGGAATATGCGAAATATAAAGGAAAAGAAAACATGCGTATATATTGACAAATGACACATGCACTTCAAAGGAGACCACCACAAATTTTGTTATGAACCATATATAATAACTGTGAGAATCAGCAAACCACAAATACATAATTACACACAGTAAGTGTTATATAACACATATTTATTTAAACAAATAAAAATGCTTGCAGAAAGCTGAAAATTTCTTTAAAATCTCAACCATAACTGAAACAAGAGATTACTTCTCTATTGTTTTTCTTCGTAGCATCCATCTACATGGAGAAATGAGAAAGAGAGAACATCTTAAGAGATTCGCACGTACACAATATCGGAAACTGCTAAATGGAAAAAATTACAGTCTTTGGATGGGATTCGAACCCAGAACCATAGTAACAGAAATCCCGCACTCTACCGATGTAGCTAGTCTGACAATAATACCCTGTTACCCCATCATTACCTATGAAAGATGGAATGGAGTCTGCAGAAAACTACGTCTAACATGTCCACGACAGACCGCCTATAACCTATGTCTAATTGGTACTTTAAAAAGCTACTTCTACACGTGCATAGAAAAGTAAAATCAAATGAGTAGTTAGTACACATCACTTTGTCTGACTCACTCTATCTCTGACTATAGAAATCGAGGAAGAAGAAAAAAGTATAGAGGTGAGAACACAGGAAGAACAAGCAAAAATATAAGTTGCAGGAAACTGAATATAAAGGAGAGAGAGAGAGAGACAGAGAGATAGAGAGAAAAATAGAGGAACGGAGCAAATTATTTAATATACATCGGAAAAGAAGGTTCACAACTATGCTATACATTTAATGTATTGAAGAGTCTGCAGGCCCGTATCCACGGGGGGTCTAGGGGGGCCGGGCCCCCCTAAACTTTGGCTGGCCCCAATAAAGGTTTCACGATAAGCTTGCAAATGAACTATAATATGGTGATGAAGTATAATATGATTGGGTTGGGCTCCCCCTAACTTCGACCGGCCCCCCCTAAATTTTTGGGCTGGCTACGGGCCTGATACTCTGTTTCTTCTAAATTGCTTGCTAGATGACAAATATTAATTTGTAAAAACGTAGCAAATGCCCGCGTTGTCTTGTTTTCTTACTGTTTCAGTGATAGTGGAAAACGTGGTTTATGCAACATAATAAATTACTAATTTTCCCACAACAACCATGTAGATCTTGTTGATGATTTTGAGTTTAACGTCCGTTCAGCAGCGAGACTATATGAGACGTGGACCTACTTATTAACGTGGAATCCGAACCATATGAGCTGCTGCCGGGAATAGAAGCAACCATGTACTGTTGGTAAGAAATTTCTAAGCAAAAGAAAAAAACTGATCAGCAAAATACATAAAACGATAGTCCTGCAAACTATTACTTAAAGAGAATTTATTGTAAAATCAATACATCCATGTGGCGGTATATAATCGTAAAGTGATTAGAAAACTTAATATTAAACTGTTGATCACATTGTTTTACTTATTTGAATTCAATGTCGTATAGATTCGGTTTTAGCTCTAGATTTCAGCGTTCTCACTTCGATTCTTAATTTGTTGGAAATATGCATTAATCGAAATTATAAAAGTATACGAAATTTAACTAGCTAAAAGAAGAGAATAACATAAAAATCCGGATTAGAGTACGTCGTCGCCAACATGTGCTTTTATTTGAGGGAGCATAAAGTCGAGAAGATCAACATTTTTTTTTACCATTAAGTCGGCCTATAATTCGATGGATACCACCTCAACCTGCAGTCTCGCATATCCATCCCCAACAGTGAATCGTCACATGACCCATTCGCGCTGAACGGGCCATATATTGTGGATCAAACCGTCTTCCAGATGGGCGATACACAAGTGTTGGCCCAAAGTTTCCAGTGGAAAATATTTTCTCATCTGTAAAGACAACAATGTCCCAGTGACAAGTAATATTTTGCTCTGTAAACGCCAGTCTATCGACTTTGTGATCTTCTGTCAATCTCTCCTTAACAGCAGCCCGGACGGACTTTAAGCCTGCGGCCCGAAGTCACCGTCGGACTGTAGTTACATCACCTGGAAAGGCGGTAGACTGCTGCAGTTGTCGGGCACACATGAAAGGCTGTCGACAGCATTGATCAACTAATCGTTGGTCTTGTGTCGGTGAGGACACTCGTGGCCGACCACTTCCAGATTTTCGAGTTAGACTTCCAGTTTCCTCATATTTTTTCCACCATCTGAACGCTGTTGCACGATGCACGCCTAATCGAGCGCCTGCTTCAGGAACACTCAATCCCGCATGTTCAATAAGAGCGATAACACTCTCACGTACAGAATGATCATATTGCGCCATTCTTACACAAAAGTAAAAGTGCTAAAAACGTCTTTGAATATAGGATAATGCACAATATTGCTATACATGACGTCGTATTATGAAAGACATGCGCAGAAGAAGTAGATGTGCCTGTAATCAACTGTTGTTGCACGCAAAAATACTCACTCACTGTTAGTAACAAAATATTTTCCATTTTTTTTTAATCCAATACATTAGAATATAGTAGCAGTTACTAACTTTCAAGAACATAACTTCCATCGAGTGCTGGGTATAAACAAAAACTCGTAACTATGCAACAGTTAACTTCCATCAAAACCCCCGAAGCACTTTACAGATTTAATCTGATTTATTTGTGCAATTTAGATACATATAAGATTACAACTTGTCTGGGAAATTTGTTCATACTCGTCTAAAACAGTTCTATTCTATTATTCGCCACTCGTATACATTATATGACAAACAACAAAACAGAAACAAGTAAAGTGCAAATACTCTAGACAATATTTTTCAAACCGTACTAGAGAATTAAGATATAGCCGAGCGGTTTAGTAGAGTAGTCTACTACCTCCGCCTTCTCGTGTTCAAACCCACCTGAGGTTTGTGTCTATTCTCTGCTTTTTTTTTTCTTGTGCTTTCACAACGAACGTTTTTTCTATAATTCCTATAAGCTATGACTTGCAAACCTTAAACAAAATACACATGTTTATTGTAATACTCTAATCCGGATTTTTATGTTATTCTCTTCTTTTAGCTAGTTAAATTTCGTATACTTTTATAATTTCGATTAATGCATATTTCCAACAAATTAAGAATCGAAGTGAGAACGCTGAAATCTAGAGCTAAAACCGAATCTATACGACATTGAATTCAAATAAGTAAAACAATGTGATCAACAGTTTAATATTAAGTTTTCTAATCACTTTACGATTATATACCGCCACATGGATGTATTGATTTTACAATAAATTCTCTTTAAGTAATAGTTTGCAGGACTATCGTTTTATGTATTTTGCTGATCAGTTTTTTTCTTTTGCTTAGAAATTTCTTACCAACAGTACATGGTTGCTTCTATTCCCGGCAGCAGCTCATATGGTTCGGATTCCACGTTAATAAGTAGGTCAACGTCTCATATAGTCTCGCTGCTGAACGGACGTTAAACTCAAAATCATCAACAAGAGCTACATGGTTGTTGTGGGAAAATTAGTAATTTATTATGTTGCATAAACCACGTTTTCCACTATCACTGAAACAGTAAGAAAACAAGACAACGCGGGCATTTGCTACGTTTTTATAAATTAATATTTGTCATCTAGCAAGCAATTTAGAAGAAACAGAGTATCAGGCCCGTAGCCAGCCCAAAAATTTAGGGAGGGGGGGCGGCCGAAGTTAGGGGGAGCCCGACCAATCATATTATACTTCATCACCATATTATAGTTCATTTGCAAGCCTATCGTGAAACCTTTATTGGGGCCAGCCAAAGTTTAGGGGGGCCCGGCCCCCCTAGACCCCCCGTGGATATGGGCCTGCAGACTCTTCAATACATTAAATGTATAGCACAGTTGTGAACCTTCTTTTCCGATGTATATTAAATAATTTGCTCCGTTCCTCTATTTTTCTCTCTATCTCTCTGTCTCTCTCTCTCTCTCCTTTATATTCAGTTTCCTGCAACTTATATTTTTGCTTGTTCTTCCTGTGTTCTCACCTCTATACTTTTTTCTTCTTCCTCGATTTCTATAGTCAGAGATAGAGTGAGTCAGACAAAGTGATGTGTACTAACTACTCATTTGATTTTACTTTTCTATGCACGTGTAGAAGTAGCTTTTTTAAGTACCAATTAGACATAGGTTATAGGCGGTCTGTCGTGGACATGTTAGACGTAGTTTTCTGCAGACTCCATTCCATCTTTCATAGGTAATGATGGGGTAACAGGGTATTATTGTCAGACTAGCTACATCGGTAGAGTGCGGGATTTCTATTACTATGGTTCTGGGTTCGAATCCCATCCAAAGACTGTAATTTTTTCCATTTAGCAGTTTCCGATATTGTGTACGTGCGAATCTCTTAAGATGTTCTCTCTTTCTCATTTCTCCATGTAGATGGATGCTACGAAGAAAAACAATAGAGAAGTAATCTCTTGTTTCAGTTATGGTTGAGATTTTAAAGAAATTTTCAGCTTTCTGCAAGCATTTTTATTTGTTTAAATAAATATGTTATATAACACTTACTGTGTGTAATTATGTCTTTGTGGTTTGCTGATTCTCACAGTTATTATATATGGTTCATAACAAAATTTGAGGTGGTCTCCTTTGAAGTGCATGTGTCATTTGTCAATATATGCGCACGTTTTCTTTTCCTTTATATTTCGCATATTCCTCTTTATTTAGTTTTTATCATGTTGACCTTTTTCTCTTTCTCTCTCTTTAAAACTGAGGATGTAAAATGAGAAGAGAAATGAGAAGAACTTCAATCTATTACACCATCTTGTGAGAAATTTGTGGTTTGTAGTCACGTGGTCTATGCATTTCTTGCTCCAAACGAAGTGTGCAGGGGGACGAAGCCGAAGGTTATCCTGGCGTGATCAGTGCCACAAAGACGTTAGGTTGGTTGCCTATGTTGTTGGCGTAGTTTCACAATGAACTTAAACTTTCATGTTGCAGGTTTTTTGCTTCGTATTGTACAAGAGGATTTTTAATGACTTGGCCCCCCCTAACATATCCATGCCCTCCCCCACCAAACCTCTGTGGCTGGTTGCGAGCCTGATCCTAGTGTTTGAGGAATTCTTGTTCGTATTCTATAGATTCCTTTGTTTTAGACCTACGAGAAGTGTAATAATTTCTCCCCGACAAAATAATGCCCATTCACGAACTATTGCAGTTTGGAAATTGCAACTCATGCAACATCAAGACAGAGCTGCGTTCATTGTTTGTAGCTCCTTTGTGTGGCGGAACTGAGGTGACAAAGCCATGCAACAAAAAAAGCGTTAAACGTAACACAAAAGATGAAGCACCTCAGCAAGTTGTGAGTTGTAGGTTGTTATCCCTGTTATCCTGGAGGATAAGCTAAGTCCTGAAGATTGATGAGGCGGTCACTAAGAAGCTTAAGTGCAACACACGAACCGGCAACAATAACATCACACTCTCTCTTCACAACAACAGATGTCCACAACAATAACAATAACAACAAAGCAGGGAGGAGAGAACAGACCGTTTTCCCAAAAGAGAAAAACGAGATAAAAATTGGTCACTCAGGAAGTGTGACTTTAATAGCTACAAAAGTGTCATTTATTTCAGAAAAGCTTTGCCACTCAAGAACAAAAAGTTAAGTTTTATTACAGAAGAAGAAATGTTCTGCCAACAGCAAAAATCGATTCATTTCACACGTGTCTTTGTCTTTTTAAAAAAAATTAAAAATATAGAAAAACTGCTCATTTATAGCTAATAGCCAAGTCTATTGTATAATGCTCTAACATCATTGTAAATACTAATGAATAGATTTAGGTGAAAGTCTATTTAGATGAATAGGTCTACGTGGATATATATAAAACAATTGAATAAAATAGAAGACAAAAAGTTGCAGTATACAGTAGACTTTCGAGTATCCGGCTCGCGACTAGCCTGCCTCCGTACTATCCTGCCAAGTTTTCTTTCAGGGGCGTCATTTAGGACTTCGTTTGAGGGGGGGCAAGATCACGTTCACGTTTTCTATTAATATATTAGTAGATAATCGATTAAAGTATATGTATTCCTCAAACTCTTGGAGGGGGCAATTGCTCCCCCTGCACCCCATAAATGATGCCCCTGTTTTCTTTTTATTGTAATTAAATGAGGAAGGCAAGGCGTTGCATTGGCAACATTGCCAAGGCATTGAAAACGGGCGTCTGCTACGATCCTCCTACGTGTCGTGTGCAAAATTCAAGTTGTGACAGGAAAAGAACAGCGTTCTGCTCCTTGTTCATTGTTTCGTCAGTCTATAATGGATCTCAATACAATACGTTTGCCGCTGTTCCTGGTTATATGTGTACAGTACGTACAGTACTGTA
Source organism: Thermobia domestica (assembly GCF_964235325.1). Taxonomy (NCBI): domain Eukaryota; kingdom Metazoa; phylum Arthropoda; class Insecta; order Zygentoma; family Lepismatidae; genus Thermobia; species Thermobia domestica. Next base: position 8,677,865 of record NC_137460.1, read on the forward strand.
TTCGTAAATTGTTCTTGGGGTATATGTTTAATGTTCATAAAGAAATGAGTTCAGAAGTTAGAGCTCCGGCCTTCTCTTTCGCCACAATAGGCCAGATACTCGAAGTCTACTGTACTTTTAACTGTGTGCAGCTTTAAATTTATGTATTTATTTTTAGGTTCATATGAATTTAATTCGAGAAAAATAAGACATGGGTGTCGTTTCAGATTATGAAACCCTTATGAACTTTCAAATTCTGTGGATACAAGGTTAAAACTGGAATTCGTAGGTGCACAATTCTTGATCTTACCAACTATAACTTAACGGGTTACCAACTTTGTCAGCCGTGAGCCGCAAGACTCGGATTCATGATTAACAGACCGGTAACCGGGACAAATTCATGATCACAGTAACCTGAATAGACCTCTGACCCGAAGTAAGCCAGGCAGATCTATAACCTGGTGGACATGGTATAGACCAGGTGTCACGCGGAGACGGTGAAATTGTCATACATGTGGAAAGTATGTGTCAGGCTTCTTATGTCTTTCTAAAATAAGTGGTTCTTTAATCTCTCCCTGTCTCTATGCCTTCACACTAAGTCTATAATTTTCTGGGTCTAGGTCAAAACTCCCACAATCAAAAAATGTCAAAACGCCCACACAATCGGTCATAATTCCCACACAAACGGACAAATCTCCACTAACGGTCATAACTCCCACAGCAAAAACCCCCCACACTCAAGAAATGTCAAAACGCCCACAGAATCGGTCATAACTCTCACACAAATGGACAAAACACCAACGCATAGCAACGGCCACAATCCCCACATAAATGGACAAAACTCCCACACAATCGGACAAATCTCCCACACTTTGAACAGATCCTGGTTGCACATCTTGTAAGTTTCACACGCTGAAAATAATAAAAAGAAGTACAAGGGTGTTTTGACTGTTCATGCATTTGGGAGATTGGTCCATTTGTGTGGGAATTAAGACCGATTGTGTGGTCGTTTTGACATTTCTTGAATGTGAGAGCTTTGGCTGTGGGAGTTTTGTCCATTTTTGTAGCGGTTGTGACAACTTCTGCGTGTGGGAGTTTTGTCCATTTGTGTGGGGATTGTGACCGTTGCTATGTGTGGGAGTTTTTTCCATTTGTGTGGGAGTTATGACTATTGAGGATTATGACCGCTTACCTGTGTGGGAGTTTTGGCCGTTCGTGCATTTGAGAGATTTGTCCATTTGTGTGGGAATTAAGACTGATTGTGTGGGCGTTTTGACATTTCGTGAGTGTGGGGGTTTTGGATGTGGGAGTTTTGTCCATTTGTGTGGTGGTTGTGACAATTTCTGGATGTGGGAGTATAATAATAAGTTTTTTTTTTTTAGTGCTCGTTGATCCAAAACCTATCAGTAACCGCGACAACTCATGAGGCCTCGGCTCTACACCAATCAAAGAACTGCTTTGCCTCACATGTGATATATCGGGAGAATTCGGAACGATTCGTGCAGCTGCCTTCGGATCGCACACTCGAGAAAACGTAAAGCTACAAAAATGCACTAACAATGTTCCCAAACTTAGAAGACATGGCGAATAAGCGACAAGAAAAGAGCACTTAAAGAACTATAACACTAACACTAACAGTTATTCGAATTAAATTATGACAATAATAATAGCAAAAACAAAAAAAAAACTATCACAACGGAACAGCGGCAATTATAGAACACTGTGCGTATAGCACGAGAGACGACATTGGCAAAACTTCGTGGGTGAGCGTTGACAATCGGGACCCACCCTCGCGTTCGATTGGATGATGAAGTTGATAGATCTACAATAAATAAATAAAACTATGTGACGTACGTAAAAAACGTAGGTTACATGTGTAAATCCTGTAGTTTTTGGACAACGTACATCAAACGTGTAACTGAAAAAGTATATTTCATACGTACTTTCCGTACTACCGAAAGAACTTTATATAGGCGGTCAGGATCTCACATATAGATGGACGTATACAGGGTGACCCAAAAGAAAGGTATACACCCCTGCATTGATCAAGTATAACATTCTAGCTTATGGGTTTATTTTGCTTCGGCTGTTCCGGGCTTAAGGTATAAGTAAAAAAAGTCTTTAAGAACAAATAATAAAGAAACTAAGTCTACCTGATGGAAAATAATAAAAAATGGTATAAAATACAGTGAGCTGATCAGTACGGGACTGTATACCTACTTTTCAGTTACCCTTATAACATATAGCTGATGCATGTAACATACATATAAGGGCAGTACATATGTAGGATGTGGATAAGGTATATTCCGTACTGATTTCTGTAGTAAACATAAAGATTCCGTATATTTGTGTAATATACTGCTGTCTGGATAACGGATTTTTCGCACTGTAGGTCAATTTTCACGACTCGTTGCGATTACTGTAGTTAGAATCGAGGCTAATATAAGAAAAATATGTAACAAACTTTATTAAGCAAAAACTGTTCTACAACCAGATTGAAATTTCTCTTCTTGAATAATATTTATTGTTTAAAAAGTTCATATACCTAGGTATAAGAATATTCTTTTCTTCCCCTGTGGGCATTTGTTAAACTTCAATATTTGCATCTATCCTAGCCCATTCCTTTGAACAAGTTCATTAAATGTACTTCGGTTGTTTGTACTTGTCAACTTTCGAAACGTTTTATTTTCTTCTTTTTTTTTCTTTCTTTAATTTTACATCTTTGTTGATGGATGCCTCGACACATTCTCAATATTTCCTTTGCTTTTTCCGTGTACTTTCTGTTACAGAAACAGAGAGAAAATAAACAGAAACAACCAGTGAAACGAACAAAAAGTACACAGTGGAAAAGAATGGGAAGAAAGAGAGAGTGAGGAGAGTTTGTTGGAGAACCAACTTTGTTCAGTCGATTTTTCCGCTGTTTCACTTCCGTTTGAAGCAGTGTTGCCAATTCAGTAGTTTTCTCACTAGGTCTAGTTGTTTTTTGTTTGTATCAATCACAAATATATATATATATATATATATATATATATATATATATATATATATATATATATATATATATATATATATATATATTGCCTAAAAGCTTAAGAAAGAATTTTGTTAATCAGTTTAGTAGAGTAGATAGTAGGACATTGGAAAACGGTAGTCTAGCCTAGCCTATTGTCAACATTGGACCTATTTGGTTATTCTGCCAAATATTTGCTAACTAACTTAATTGACAACTTAGCTCCTATGCAAAAAGTACGGGATGTGAACTATTGAATAAATACCCAACATGCAATTTAAACTACTCATTTAAATTATTCTTTTTTGAAGTTACTAATTCCCAACAATATTGATAATTATTTTACCAATTTCCAATCATATCGACCATTAGCCTATCAATTTTTAAGCATGCCGACCATTTGCCTACTCAGTTTAAAACATGCCAGCCATTAGCCCATCGATTTCCAACCATGCCGACAATGAACCTACATGCCAACCATTAGTGTACCAATTATTACCATGTCGACTATTAACCTATTAATTTCTAACTATGCCAACCATTAGCCCATCAATTCCTAACCACGTCGACCATTAGTCTACTGATTCCTAAGCATGCCGACTATTAACCTACCAATTTCTAACCATGCCGATCATTAGCTCATCAATTTCCAACCATATCGACTATGAGTCAGTGTATGATCCACCAAGTGTGCTTTTGCAGCTTAAACTCACGTGAGATCCTGGGTTGGATATTCCAGCGGGGATACTTATCTCGGATACAAATTAGAATAATGGTTTGAATCAGACTTTAAATAGTACGTCCTTGTCTCACATAGCCTCTGTGTTTGAAAAGGTGCATCAAACTTCCAAGCCACTAACCAACCAATACACTCTTACGACCTGGAAACATTTTCTTTTTTTTTTCTTTTTTTTAATTAGTCCAATACCTTTAAGCAACTGATGCAGCTAGATAATAGAAACTGATGCATCATTTTATCCATAGATGGCACTATAAGTCATATGCGGTTTATTACGAATGGCATATTATTACAGCGTCAGTTTGGAAAGTTTTGGAAACAAAAGTTATGCGTGAACATACAATAATTAGGTATTAATACAGCCGTTAATTATATATAAGTCAGTTAAACACATAATAATTGTTTAATTAATGTGTGTTTAAGTCATTTGTCAGCGAAGAAGCTATATTAGTACTGCGGATTAGCTAACATATTGAGCACTTTTTGATAAAAGCACCAAATTTGGCACAGAGGTAGACAGATATAATATGAACAAATTTGGATGTGGAGCCATCGGGTAACTGACCCCTGGCGGCCGTGGTGGCCATTTTCCAAAATGGCCGCCAGTAGACACCCGAAAGACAACATAAATCATATAAAGTTTGTTGCTGAATGTTTTAGTGAATGCTTATTGAATGTTTTGAATAAAAAGATGCTGTCTTGTGATATATATAGGCGCAACATCTACAACAGTAATACTTAACCCTTTCATTCCCATTGCATAACTACAGATACAACCACAATTTTGGAAAAAATATAATAAACTTTCCCGGAGTGTCACTTGATACGATATTACTGGAGTGTAAATTTTGGTGCTTTTATCAGAAAGTGCATAATATATTGAATTATCCATCTAAACTGCCGGACTATTATAAACAATCACTAATTTGAGCTAGTTTTGAAATTTCGAAAGATGCTACTTTTTAATACTAATTTACATGTTTACTCACTCTTCCTTCTCTGTTTCGAAAACAATGTCGAGGGTCTTCAAACTCGTGAAGACTCGTACTGAAGAAGCAGAAACAGTACAGTCTACTTCCGGTCGAACAGCAAGAACAGAGACAGACTGATCATTATGCTTCATATGTCAAGAAGTGACGCGAGAATCGCTAACATGTCCATCCAGGAATACACGTAAAGACAAGCGGAGCAGCTATCTGAAAAGGTTCAATGACCTTGACCTTCTCCCCAAATCATTTCTCTTCAGCCGACTAGATGAAGGAAGTGGCGCTGATGCAGCATTGTTTACAAACAATGCAGAATACCATAAAACCTGCATGCTGAGGTGTAACAAAACGAAGTTAGAGAGAGTAGAAAAGAGGCAGCTGAAAATAGGCGAAGATGACGAAGTACAGAAAGCTGCTGACCACAAGTGAAAATGCAGTCTATCACGACAATCACGTACTGAACCTAAACAACAAGAAGTGAAATATTTCTTTTGCGGAGAAACTGCTGGTCGTGCCCCTCTTCATGAAACTGCGACATTCCAACTGGACTCGCGTGTCAGGTCGTGTGCAATGATTCTGGGCGATATGGACCTACAGACGAAATTCAACGCTGGGGACATGATTGCACAGGATGCGAAGTACCACTGCAATTGTCTCGTGAATTTGTATAGCCGCTTTCGGAAGATTAAGGAAATGTCTCGTAAAAGTTCAAATGGTGAACAAACAATAGAAGGGCTTGTATTTGCACAACTGGTCGTGTTTATTAAAGAAGTTTTAGTGGAAGGCGAGACGGCTCCGGTTTTCAAACTTCCAGACCTGTCCCAGTTATATGTTTCGCCGATGGAATAAATGTTGGGAATCAAGTATGAAGACAAAGTGCACACGACCCGTCTTAAACGAGACTGCTTGCTTACTTTCCTAACATGTGTATACAGCATCAGGGGCGCGATGTCCTGCTTGCATGTAATGAAGACCTCGACGATGCCTTGGCAAAGGCTTGTGAACTGGATACAGATACTGATGCTGTCCATCTAGCGCGCTGCCCAAATTGTGTGACGCCACATCTTCGGATGTGCGACGCCACATCCAATGTGTTCAACGAATTTCCTCCAGAATGTCAACAGGATTCCGTGCCATCCGTGTTGCTTGCCCTAGTCACTATGATCTTGGAAGGATCAAGTAACAAAGACCTTAGAGAAAGCACTACACAAGCGGCACCGTCTATGAGCACACTCCTCAAATTCAATTGTGTGAAGCACCGAAGAGCCGACATAGGCAGTACATCTCGACCAGTCCGGTACGCCACCACGCAAGAGACGCCACTTTCCATTCATATCGGACTCATGCTACATGCACACATTCGTAAAAGGAAGCTAGTCGACAAGCTGTCACACATGGGAATTTCTAATTCCTACGACCGAGTCCTGTCCCTCTCCGCACAGTTGGGGAACAGGGCCTGCCGCCTCTACCATCAGAAGCAAGTAGTCTGCCCTCGCAAGATGAGAGTCAAAGTCTTCATCACAGCTGCAGTAGACAACATCGACCATAATCCAAGTTCTATGACCTCAAAACAGTCATTTCATGGAAGTGCTATTTCGCTGATGCAACATCCTGCGTTCCATGGAGCCGGTGTTCACCGCTGCATCAGTATCCTCGGAGGGTCGAACGAAAGAGGCCTCAAATCAGTTGACCATTTGCCACAATACTATACAGATGTTCCATCCGTCAAAAGCAGCATCAAGTACACGCAGGTACCGGTTACCAACGTGACATCCCTGAGAGGCAGCAGCAACATATTGAAACAGAGTATCTTTGGCTACAACACATCCAATTAGCCGTAAAAGAAAATTTTCTACTAGAAAACACTTCAAGTCTACAGTCCAGTAACACAAGTCGGGCTATCTGCCACACCTCACTACTCCCACTCTTCCTGGAGAGTGCCCATACCGTCGCTATGATCAAGCACTCCATGGATGTCGTCAGGAACGCAGTAATCCTGGCCAGATTCTAGTGCTCACATTCGACCAACCGCTTTTTGCACTGGCAAAGCAAATCCAATGGAAGTGGCCACAGGTGTACGGTGAAGAGAAGTTCGTCATCCTCTTCGGAGGTCTTCATACCGAGATGGCAGCGCTGAAGACCATTGGTGACTTGTTGCGAGGGAGCGGATGGGTGCAAGAACTGATTGAGGCAGAGATCACCAGTGCTGGGACTGCGGATTCCTTCCTACGGGCATTACATGTCACTCGAACCAGGAGAGCTCATCAAGTAACAGCTGCAGCCCTCTTCACCCTGCAGCATAACACATACAACCACTACATTGACCAATTGTGTGACGCCAGCACCAAGCAGCTTGAGTTCGCAGAGTGGTACCAGAAAAAGGCGGAGACTTGCCCCCAGCTGCACTACTGGGCAACTGTAGTGGAATTGGAACTGACGATCTTAGTGTACTTGCGCTCTCTGCGCCAAGCATCGTTTGCTATGTATGTCGATGTGCTCAAAGAACTAGCAGTGTGGTTCCATGCCTTGGATCACACCAACTACGCGCGCTGGATACCTGTGCATCTGCGAGACATGGTGGAACTGCCGACTAAATACCCTGAAATCGCCAATAATTTCTTCGTAGGAAATTTCACAGTCCACAGAACGACTAGGCCGTTCTCCGCCATCTCTATCGATCAGGCCCACGAACAGAACATTGCAGCCATAAAAGGAGATGGAGGTGCAGTAGGTCTGACTGACAATCCCAGCGCAATGCGACGGTGGATGGTGGCAGGACCAGAGGTTGCCAGGCTCATCGAAGAGTTCCAGGACTCTAACCAAGAACGATCAAAAGACACAAAGCATCATGAGCAGACATCGAGTGTGCAAACTGCTTTCCAAAACGATGTACAGTCAATGATCAAAGTGATTGAAGACTTTGGGAATCCTTCCTTTGAAGAGGGTAGTCAAGATCTGTTGGTACTAGACACCAAGGAGATCGCGCCATGTTGAGCTGTAGATGACCTCCGTCGAAAGTGGGACAGGTGCAGTTTGACAAATTTGTCAGAAAACGCCTGGTGGAGAGAACGAAACCCATACATGATCCTATCAAAAGAAACAATATCAAAATATTTGATCAGCCTACAACAAAACCTCAAGCAAAGGGCAAGCAGCAAATGAAATCCCTCAGAAATGACGTGAACCTCTTCTCTCGTCTGTATATCGGATGCCGGAACCGGGATGGAAATCTAGACGAATTCTTCAAACATAAAAACCAAGCTTTCCCTCCTACACTATCGGACGGCAGAGGCATCCTGTTTGGTGCAAAAAGTGATCTTCTCAGTTGTCTAGAAGAGTTCAGTCAGCCTAGGTCTGAGGTACCTCAAACAAGCTGCATTATCCTAGATGGAGCAGTCATCATCCAGTTGCTGAAGCTTGCTATGGCAAAAACCTTCAAAGAATATGTTCAACAAATTTTTGTGCCTCACATACTCTCAAAATTTCATCAAGCCACGCGACTGGACCTGGTGTGGGACCACTACACAAGAAACTCGTTAAAAGATGCAGGAAGGGCCAAGCGGGAAAAGGGGTGAGAAAACGAGTGATGGGTAATTCAACTATACCCGGGAACTGGGTTAGCTTCTTCAGAGTGGACGAAAACAAGACAGAGCTGTTCTTCCTCTCTGACATCCTGTACGACTCATTCCAGCTTGACGATAAGGAGCTGCTCATCACTAAAGGAAAGCCAGCGCTTTTGGATACTTAAGCTCTGGCACCTTGCAACCACGAGGAGGCCGATACCCGTATTATGTTGCATGCCGCCCACGCTGCTCACAATGGTCGCAAGAAGATCCTCATCTGTACAGTAGACACTGATAATGTTGTCCGGGCGGTGGCTCTGGCACGCACTTTGAAGGAGGAAACTGAAGTGTGTGTATCCTTCGGCTCGGGGAAGACGTTTCGCTGTTTGGCAGCCCATGAATTTGCTCTGGCTCTGGGTCCTGAAAAAGCTCAGGCACTAACGATGTTTCATGCTTTCACGGGCTGCGACACGCTTCGCCGGACGTGGAAAGAGGACAGCATGGGCAGTATGGACAGTGCTACCTGAGCTCACGCATACGCTCACTCTTCTCTCTACTGCACCAGATCGTATTAATGAAGAAGCCATGCATATAATTGAAAGGTTGATCATACTGCTTTATGACAGAACAAGCACAGAAACGGACATTGACAAGGCACGTCGCAAACTGTTTGCAAAGAAAAACAACGCACAGCTGATCCCACCGACAAGAGCAGCCCTGGAGCAGCACGTCCGAAGAGCAGTATATCAGGGCGGACATGTCTGGGGTCACGCCATGGTTCCTGCACCAACACTGCCAACGCCAACCGACTGGGGTTGGATCAAGACCAGCGGCGTGTATGAACCTCTATGGACAACGTTACCCGAAGCATCCAAGATCTGCTGTGAGCTCGTCTCTTACAAATGCAAAGACTGCATGAAAAAGTGCAAGTGCAGGAAGGCTAGTCTGGAATGCACACCACTATGTGCTTGCGACGGGTAATGCTCTGAAATGTAAAATTATGAACTAAATATATATAACTTACAAATATCTGGCATACTTTTCTTCAAAGCATCTATTAAAACCTTCAGCAACAAACTTTATCTAACTTCTGTTGTCTTTCGGATGTCCAACGGCAGCCATTTTGGAAAATGGCCACCACGGCCGCCAGGGGTCAGTTGGCCGATGGCTCCACATCCAAATTTGTTCATCTTACATCTGTATAGCTCTGTGCCAAATTTGGTGCTTTTATCAAAAAGTGCACAATATGTTGAAATATCCTAGCTAAACTGCCGCACTATATAGAACAAGACCCTTTGGATCTGTGCAATTGTATGTAATGCGTTCAACACCTCAGCCGGAATTCAAACCCTGTAGTTATAAGTTAGTGCTGCAAAGAGACGCTATTAGAACCAAAATAATGGTTCATATATAGTAATTATATATTTAATTAATTATATGTCACAATTAATTCTTTACTACAATACCATGTCGTGAATCTTTGTAGGCTTTCTCGAGGTTCTCCCGTTTCGTGTACATTTCCAAAGGGTGCTCAAAAAGTAAGGTTACAAAGCCTGCAGTGAAACGTGTATATATTATTTCATACAACCAATACAGACAACAGATAGTACATACATTAGGTTATTTTTCGACATAGTCTCCATATCGGTTGACCAAAGTAAATCACTTAATAAATACGAGGAGTGATCGAAAAGTAAGGTTACAAAGCCTGCAGTGAAACGTTTCTATATTATTTCATACAACCAATACAGCCAACAGATAGTACATACATTAGGTTATTTTTCGACATAGTCTCCATATCGGTTGACCAAAGTAAATCACTTAATAAATACGAGGAGTGATCGAAAAGTAAGGTTACAAAGCCTGCAGTGAAACGTGTATATATTATTTCATACAACCAATACAGCCAACAAATAGTACATACATTAGGTTATTTTCGACATAGTCTCCATATCGGTTGACCAAAGTAAATCACTTAATAAATACGAGGAGTGATCGAAAAGTAAGGTTACAAAGCCTGCAGTGAAACGTTTCTATATTATTTCATACAACCAATACAGCCAACAGATAGTACATACATTAGGTTATTTTCGACATAGTCTCCATATCGTTCACGCATTAGTCGCATCGTGGGATGAGTTTGAAGATTTCTTCCTGATAAAAAACCTATCATTATGTGTTCAGCCACTTTGTCATGAAGTGCGTCACCTCCTCATTTGAAGCGAAGCGACTACCTCCTAGGTGCTCCATCAAGTGCTGAAACAGGTGAAAGTCGCTTGGAGTGAGGTCTGGGTTATAGAGAGGGTGTTCAATGATGTCCAAGCGAAACTGCTTCAACAGCGTGGTCTTCTGGGCTGTATGCGGATATCGTTGTCGTGAAGGAAGATAACGTCCTCGGTGTGAAGTCCCTGCCGTTTTCTCCTGATTGCTTCGCACAATCGTGTCAAGATCTCACAGAATTAGTCAGTGGTCACTTTGCACATTCTTTCCAAAAACTCAATGAATATGACACCGGTGCTGTCCCAAAACACTGTGGCCATCACCTTCCCGGCAAATTGTGTAACTTCGTATATTCCACCCTTTTTCCCTAACAGCACAATTATATAGCAGGCATATGCCTATCATGTTTCCTTAGGTACATGGGAATGTGTCCAGTATGTGCCTTATGTACCTCTGAGAGAGAAATCACATGAATGGCAAGTTATAGTCACAGTCTATGTCCGCCCCTAGGCACATGCCTGACATGTACCTGGGGAACGTGCCTAGTATGTTCCTCATGCCGTAAGCGTCAATGAAAAACAAAATTACTCCCCCAAAATATGTTAAATCGCCTATATGAGTAATGTGTTTACATTAAAGTGAGTTTAAACAAGTAAAAGAATGTAGGACTAACCTAGGGTGGGCGCGAACCATCAACCTCTGGATTACTAGCCGCGTGCTCTTCCGACTTAGCCACGGAAGTGATGAAGAGGACGTCGCTTGTAGAGGGATAAATTGTTGAGGTCTTTTGAAATTGGCTAATCAGAGTGCTCCTTTAACAGCGTATATTTGACGATAACCGTTTGGGATCAGATAAAATCTGCTCACCATGTAATTTTATAACAAAATAAAGAGTGTCTATTTACTTTATTTCTCGTTTCTTCCGTATTCACTTTCAAATGATCGGCGACAGAGGCCATCTAATAAAGTTGATGCGTTTGTTGTTTCTAGTACACAATCGCTTAGAAAAAGAAGCAACAAATGCATCAAATATGGGAGATGAATTTAGAACACCTAAATGGCGCATACCTAGCAAATCTTGTGCTGTTATTGTATCTGAAACAATATGTATTTAAAGGACGTACCTAGAACATGACAGATATAAGAGACGACATAAAAACAAATAACTGTTAGAGTGCGAAACTGAGCCAGGTATATAAATACTATATTTGTGGTACATAGTTGCAAATATCAATTAGGTATAACAAGTATCTAAACTGAAGTACATACCTAGCACATTAATATCATATGTGCCAAGTGTCGCGTACCTAAAAAGTACCTGGGACACCTAAATGGTACATACCTAGCACATCTTGTGCTGTTAGGGTTCATAGTTATTCACCTCTATTAATCATCCGGGGAATACAGTGGTTCCGTTGTGGTGCGATGGCAATAGCCGAGTGCTTTCAGACGTTCGGTTTCGGGTAATCAGGCCTAATCTATCGGGGATTGAAGTCCTTCAAAATTATCGGCGTTTGTGAGTCTCATCGATGTTTCTGTGTTTGTGTCCCTTTAGATTCTGGTACCCCTGAAAGGTGCAAGAAATTGGAATTAGAGTCAGAAAAGAGTTTTATTTTTTTTAAAAAAAGGAATGTGTCAGAGCGCTCACTTCTGGTTCGAAGGGTTCCTGATTAAATCCCAGAACATTTGGATGTATGGTCTACAACGTAATGTCCGTGAGTTCTGTCGGAACTTCCCCGCTTCTTCGCGCATTCTCAATTCACCATTTACTTTGCAATCATTCACTTTAATTAAGCATTAATCTCCTTTGACCTAAAGGGAATAACAGTGGAACGCTAAATGACAGATTTAATTTCAAATAACTAGTGAGATTCTGTCAGAATTTGAGTTGGATTTCAGTTTAGCGTCCCGTTCAGCAGCGAGGCTATGTGAGACGTGGACCTACTGATTAACGTGGAATCCGAACCATACGAGCTCCCGCCGGGAATCGAACCCGGGTCTCCCGCTCTGTCAGAATTTGAGCCTGATTTAGTGGTAAAATTACTATGATCAGTTGGCAACACTAATCCCAGTGGCTATTCCTTGAAATGTGTATATATATATATGTTTTGTTTGTTTTCAGTCGTAGATTCTCTTTCCTGGAGAGCGAAACACGTGTGGATTCAACGCATTTACCTCAGCCACAGACCAACAAACGTCCAGCGAAGACACACAATCGCACAAAAGAAGAGATAAGATTAAAAATAAACGCTATTAGTGCTGCCACACACTTCATTTGTAAAACCAGCAAAAGAAAAAAAAACGTTTTTGTTTTGTTCTTTTGTATTATAAAATAAAAATACGCTTTTCTCAGAATTTTCATTACAAGAGCAGAAACTTATCTACCATCAGTGGCGTATTTAGGGGGGGCTTCCGGGCTTAATCCCCCCCCCGAAATCTTACTTACTATAGTAAAGTACATGAAATATCTTGGAGAATTTTCACATTTTCAGGCAAAGCCCCCCCCTCGAAAAGTTAGCAAAGCCCCCTGAAACAAAATCGTACATACGCCACTGCCTACCATCATGTGTTTTTGTTTTCTTTTTTAAACGCATTGATTTATATTTGGAATTATTTTAGTTTTCCTTCAAATGAATTGAAGATTTTAATGATTTGATTTTTTAACCGACTTCAAAAACAAGGTAGAGGTTCTTAATTCGAATACTTTGACTTCGATATGGGATTCTTTGATAAAGCTCTCCATCTTTGATATGGACTTCTTTTGCAATGAATTTCAAAACCATATCTGATTTTGTTGTTCTTTACTAATTACGTAAGTTTTTTTTAACCTACAACGTACTTCATAATGATGGGGAAAATCCCCATTAAACTTTCACTTGATTAATCGGCATACTCAGTGGCGTATTTACGATTTTTTTCGGGGAGGGGGCATTGCCTGAAAATGTGAAAATTCTGCAAGATATTTCATATACTTTACTATAGTAAGATATATTTCGGGGGGCTTAAGCCCGGAAGCCACCCCGTAAATATGCCACTGTGTGTACTTATATCTACATTACACCATTATCTCTTATTATCGTAAGTAAATTATTTATAGTAAAATTCATGTAACTGTCTTATTATACTATACTAGCAGAATACCCGTTCTTCGCACGGGGAGAATATGTTTCATTTTGGACATAAAGGGGTGAATTTGGATTTAAACGGCATAGGAAGTGCCAGTGTTCGTCTCGGCGACGCTGAAAACTATGGATTCGATACTAATATCGGCAATTTTTTAAATATCTCCCCCTCCCCCTCGCTTACGTTGTACCACCAAAGTGAAATGATCAAAAACTATTCCAGGCCCGAACCTCTTCTATCTTGAAAATTTGATCTTGATAAGGCGGATGGTTCACGAGTTATTAAGTTACAAAGTAGTTACTTTCATTTTTACATATATAGACTAGTTGAACCTGCGTTCTCTACACAGCATATCATTCACATATCCTGGTTTCCGCATAACATTTGTACCTGTCCCTTTACAGATGCAAGTGAAAGACATCTTGGTAAAAATTGGCAAGGGGTACCATAAAGGGAAGAATTTTCAATTAGTACTATTTTTTCAATATCTCGCACCGTTTGCAAGATTTGAGCCTACTTCCGATTGGAGTTTGTAATTCATGTATTATCAGTGTTTTCTTTCTTCTTGCAGACAGTATGTAATACGCAAATACATTACACACACAATTAGTTATAATTTCAATTATGTATGGTGTTCATTGAGCAAAACACTCCAAACAGTAAAGATCCATCTCAGATTGGAGAAATGCTTACCGCATCCTTAGTTTTTCATTATCATTTGGGCATGAATCAAACGTCTGAGAAATATACTAACCGCATATACAAAAGTGTGATGTTACAATGTATAACTCGCAGGATATGATGCTTTACTTTTCAAAATGTCAACACTTCCAGTTTACCCTTAAAAGAGTAATAAATAAATAACGGCGATGTTTTTTTTTTTTTTTTTTTTTTTTTAAATATTCAATTAGAACTGGACGATCTACACAAAATCTGGAATCAATCAGCGTAAACGGTACATTTCTAGTAGACCCCAACTTGTAGTTTTCGAGATCTCATTGTCGAAAGAATTGGAAACAAACACATAAACTTTTCTTGAGCACAAACATATAAACCTAACATTTTAATATATAGATTACATCATAACTACTAATCAACATTCTATCACATGTCTAATTAGTTCTTTTATTTTATTTCTTCTAGGTGAGTACATCGTATCTTGAGAATAATTGTCAATTTTGTTCAAACTGTTACTGTACGTGAGTATTCCTTAGAATTTCGCATTTTATTACTTATATATTACTATTAGCAAATTGATATCTTTACTTATAAAGCAATGTGGTTGAATAAATATTTTGTTAGAATTATTCGTAATGCTACAAACAAGGCATTTATTATTATTATTGAGCTCATTCGTGGCTAAGCGGTTAGCGTACACGCCTTTGGCGTGGGAGACCCAGGTTCGATTCTCGGTGGGAGCTCATGTGGTTTGGATTCCACGTTAATCAGTAGGTCCCGTCTCATATAGCCTCGCTGCTGAAAGGGACGTCAAACTAAAAATCAAATCAAATTATATTATTATTATTATTATTATTATTATTATTATTATTATTATTTTGCTTGCTAAGTTGACCTTTAGCGGATTCTGAATCTTTGAGACGGATTCTGTCAGATTAAGCGATAGGATTTATGCAACCGGAAAGTTTTTTGGTAGAAATCAATTTAAAATTTAGTCTCTCTATAGGAAAAGGAAAATACACATCTTGTTCATTCACTTTTACTGTAAAAGTAGGAATTATATAACAATTCATCTCAAACATTGAGAAACCGTTAAGGCCAATCTTACCAAAAGAAAATTGGATATGGAATTGCTCTTTTTTGAAAATAAACTCTTCCTAATGTGACAAGGTGGACAACTTTTTTTGTGTTAATACACTCTATGAACCTTTCTCTGTTCAGTGAACTTTCCTACTGCGCCGCGTTGGTCCGATGGAACCAACATTGTAATATTGCGTTTATGACTCTACTCCCAGCCGTTGGCTCACAACTAAAGCTACTTATTCGTGCTGTCGGACCAACACGGCGCACGAAAGTATACTGGAACTAATGGCCTGTGAAAAAGCTTTTTGCTTACTAACTTTATGGAAGAAGGATTATAGCAATCAGTGAATATTTCAGTGAGAGTTACATAATACTGCATTAATGGCGTCTGGGGCCCAACCAGCTAATTTTGGCCGGCTTAACCTGGGGATCACGAGAGGGGTTTCACTGGGGGTCGCGAAGATAAACGGGAGAGATATATATAATTAGAAATACAGGAAAACATTTTAAAATATTATTTCGAATTTTGTTGTGATAGACATATTAAAAAAAATAGGTCTACTAAACATTTTCAACAGATGCAGAGTTGTTTAAAAAATAAATTTAATTGAAAGAGGTACGATATGAAACTAATGAGAACTTCATATTGAAATACCAGAAAAATACAAAGGCAACAAAACCTGCATATTGAAATAAATTAAAATTGAAGACACTATTCCGTAATAGATGTCTTGCGATTGTTGATAGATCAACAGTGAACAAATTATTCTGTCGGCAATAAAAGGGATTGCTTTCATTTAAGATCCTTTGTTGTTCTTTGCAGACGTTTACGTATGTGTGTGAGCGAAGCAAGCAAGCTTCTTCTTTTCCAGCAAGCTTTTCCTTAGCTTCTTTTCTAGCAAGCAAGCTTCTTTTCCAGCAAGCTTTTCCTTAGCTTCTTTTCCAGCAAGCTTTTCCTTAGCTTCTTTTCCAGCAAGCTTTTCCTTAGCTTCTTTTCCACCAAGGTTTTCCTTAGCTTCTTTTCTAGCAAGCAAGCTTCATTTCCAGCAAGCTTTTCCTTAGCTTCTTTTAAAGCAAGCTTTTCCTTAGCTTCTTTTCCAGCAAGCTTTTCCTTAGCTTCTTTTCCAGCAAGCTTTTCCTTAGCTTCTTTTCCAGCAAGCTTTTCCTTAGCTTCTTTACCAGCAAGCTTTTCCTTAGCTTCTTTTCTAGCAAGCAAGCTTCTTTTCCAGCAAGCTTTTCTTTAGCTTCTTTTCCAGCAAGCTTTTCCTTAGCTTCTTTTCCAGCAAGCTTTTCCTTAGCTTCTTTTCCTGCAAGCTTTTCCTTAGCTTCTTTTCTAGCAAGCAATCTTCTTTTCCAGCAAGCTTTTCCTTAGCTTCTTTTGTAGCAAGCAATCTTCTTTTCCAGCAAGCTTTTCCTTAGCTTCTTTTCTAGCAAGCAATCTTCTTTTCCAGCAAGCTTTTCCTTAGCTTCTTTTGTAGCAAGCAAGCTTCTTTTCCAGCAAGCTTTTCCTTAGCTTCTTTTCTAGCAAGCAATCTTCTTTTCCTGCAAGCTTTTCCTTAGCTTCTTTTCTAGCAAGCAATCTTCTTTTCCAGCAAGCTTTTCCTTAGCTTCTTTTGTAGCAAGCAAGCTTCTTTTCCAGCAAGCTTTTCCTTAGCTTCTTTTGTAGCAAGCAATCTTCTTTTCCAGCAAGCTTTTCCTTAGCTTCTTTTCTAGCAAGCAATCTTCTTTTCCTGCAAGCTTTTCCTTAGCTTCTTTTGTAGCAAGCAATCTTCTTTTCCAGCAAGCTTTTCCTTAGCTTCTTTTGTAGCAAGCAATCTTCTTTTCCAGCAAGCTTTTCCTTAGCTTCTTTTGTAGCAAGCAAGCTTCTTTTCCAGCAAGCTTTTCCTTAGCTTCTTTTCTAGCAAGCAATCTTCTTTTCAAGCAAGCTTTTCCTTAGCTTCTTTTCTAGCAAGCAATCTTCTTTTCCAGCAAGCTTTTCCTTAGCTTCTTTTGTAGCAAGCAAGCTTCTTTTCCAGCAAGCTTTTCCTTAGCTTCTTTTCCAGCAAGCTTTTCTTTAGCTTCTTTTCCAGCAAGGTTTTCCTTAGCTTCTTTTCTAGCAAGCAAGCTTCTTTTCCAGCAAGCTTTTCCTTAGCTTCTTTTCCAGCAAGCTTTTCCTTAGCTTCTTTTCTAGCAAGCAATCTTCTTTTCCAGCAAGCTTTTCCTTAGCTTCTTTTGTAGCAAGCAAGCTTCTTTTCCAGCAAGCTTTTCCTTAGCTTCTTTTCTAGCAAGCAAGCTTCTTTTCCAGCAAGCTTTTCCTTAGCTTCTTTTGCAGCAAGCTTTTCCTTAGCTTCTTTTCCAGCAAGCTTTTCCTTAGCTTCTTTTCTAGCAAGCAAGCTCCTTTTCCAGCAAGCTTTTCCTTAGCTTCTTTTCCAGCAAGCTTTTCCTTAGTTTCTTTTCCAGCAAGCTTTTCCTTAGCTTCTTTTCCAGCAAGCTTTTCCTTAGCTTCTTTTCCAGCAAGCTTTTCCTTAGTTTCTTTTCCAGCAAGCTTTTCCTTAGCTTCTTTTTTCCAGCAAGCTTTTCCTTAGCTTCTTTTTTCCAGCAAGCTTTTCCTTAGCTTCTTTTTTCCAGCAAGCTTTTCCTTAGCTACTTTTCCAGCAAGCTTTTCCTTAGCTTCTTTTCCAGCAAGCTTTTCCTTAGCTACTTTTCCAGCAAGCTTTTCCTTAGCTTCTTTTCCAGCAAGCTTTTCCTTAGCTTCTTTTCCAGCAAGCTTTTCCTTAGCTACTTTTCCAGCAAGCTTTTCCTTATCTTCTTTTCCAGCAAGCAAGCTTCTTTTCCAGCAAGCTTTTCCTTAGCTTCTTTTCCAGCAACCTTTCTTTAGCTACTTTTCCAGCAAGCTTTTCCTTAGCTACTTTTCCAGCAAGCTTTTCCTTAGCTTCTTTTCCAGCAAGCTTTTTCTTAGTTTCTTTTCCAGCAAGCTTTTCCTTAGCTTCTTTTCCAGCAAGCTTTTCCTTAGCTTCTTTTCCAGCAAGCTTTTCCTTAGCTTCTTTTCCAGCAAGCTTTTCCTTAGCTTCTTTTCCAGCAAGATTTTCCTTAGCTTCTTTTTTCCAGCAAGCTTTTCCTTAGCTTCTTTTCCAGCAAGCAAGCTTCTTTTCCAGCAAGCTTTTCCTTAGCTTCTTTTCCAGCAACCTTTCTTTAGCTACTTTTCCAGCAAGCTTTTCCTTAGCTACTTTTCCAGCAAGCTTTTCCTTAGCTTCTTTTCCAGCAAGCTTTTTCTTAGTTTCTTTTCCAGCAAGCTTTTCTTTAGCTACTTTTCCAGCAAGCTTTTCCTTAGCTTCTTTTCCAGCAAGCTTTTCCTTAGCTTCTTTTCCAGCAAGCTTTTCCTTAGCTTCTTTTCCAGCAAGCTTTTCCTTAGCTTCTTTTTTCCAGCAAGCTTTTCCTTAGCTTCTTTTCCAGCAAGCTTTTCCTTCGCTTCTTTTTTCCAGCAAGCTTTTCCTTAGCTACTTTTCCAGCAAGGTTTTCCTTAGCTTCTTTTCCAGCAAGCTTTTCCTTAGCTACTTTTCCAGCAAGCTTTTCCTTAGCTTCTTTTCCAGCAAGCTTTTCCTTAACTTCTTTTCCAGCAACCAAGCTTCTTTTCTAGCATGTTGGCCACAATGAAGTTCGATTTTTGATGTGGGATTTTATTTGTTTCCTAAATTCTAATTGTAAACAAGTTGCTTTTTACAGTTTTTGGTGATACAGGAAACATACACAACAATATACAAAATTCACAATATAAGGTAACTCAAAGTGGCGAACTCTCAAAAATTAAAATAATTTTGTTAATAATAATTTTAACAACTTTTTAAACGGAAATTACAAATCATTTAATTTTTTTATCATATGACCCCAACATTAATGGAATTATAAAGTTTTAAAACTTTCAAACGGCCTCCGTTTTGAAACATTATGACGGATCGGATTCGATATTTGTATTATGAATGAACTGACCAAATTTGGTTTCAATCCATTCGCTTTTAGGGAAGTTATTGTATTCACTATATACAAGAAATGGATTCTACTATTATAGAAATAGATGGATATCGTAAGATCTCCGCAATAGATATATTAAAAAATCCACACAAGCTTATTACAAACCAGAAATTATAAGGGGGTCGCTAGCAGGAGGATGAGGTAAAATGGGGGTCGTGATTGGAATTAGGTTGAGAACCACTGCTCTATAATAACTAAGAATGTCATAGGTTCAATGATCGCGGTTAAGAGTAAATCTCAATCCGGTTACAACATTGGATCGATATACTTCGAAACTCCATCACAGTTCCACTATATGAAACTAAAGTATTTCTATCTAACATTTATGGTTTGGCTCAATACTAGGAACACCAACATGGTGGGAGAAATGTCAGCTATAGAGGTCTCTATAGTAGTTTTATAATGTTGGCATTATTTAGTACTTAGTTTGTTCAATTTCATTCCTTCTACTTACATTTACAGCGTTGATTAAAATTATTTCGCAGTAGAATGGGACTGTAAAAATATTAGTTGCAATATCAAACGAATATTATCACACACGAGCACGCTTCCTGGTACTGAATGATGTTTCAATACTTAGAAAATACACACACATATACCAATTGACACTAACGTGGATCATATTTAGACCGATGTACATAATAGAGGGTATTCTGTAGTATCAGTACAACTCACAGGACAAGGTGGGAAACCCTTCCCCCTCTTTCTGGTTACATTACGCAAGATTGCAGATGCTTTATCAATTTATCAGCTACAATACATTGAATTTTATCGCATTTCTGTGGAACCATATAAACCGATGTTTATACAATGTTACCGATGCCAAAGGTTTGGTCACACCCAATTATATTGTGGGGCTGAACCAAGATGTCTGAAATGTGCTGAATCTCATGCCACGTATGAATGTACAAAACAATCATCTGACGTTCTAGCTAGATGCCCAGTTCTCCATAAAGTAATATCAAGACACACGTATAAACAGAAATTACCATCTAAAGAAGAATTTCCTGCTTTAACACCTGAATCCCCTGCTGTGCCCCCCGGCCGGCACTGGCTCATGCAGACACTTATGCCAAGAGGACAACTGAGCTTAAAAACATGCCTAATCTCACTTCTAAAGATGATACTTCTAAAGAAGATTCTCTGTCTAGTACAGAACCTAGTTTAACAGAACTTCTGACTATCCTTAGAGGTTCACAGCTATTTAAACTTTTAAAAGCATTCAAAAACAGACTTCCACGTCTACAAAAAGCTGCAGATGTGCTCACCAAATTGTCGATACTTACTGAAATCCTGGAAGACATCACAAAAGCTACACCTTGAAGACATCTAATTACATACAGACCACCACCCTTATGAGGGCCATTGCTCACTCAGGAACCAATCATCGTCAGTGCCACTAGTTCTTCATTGAAATATTTTACAACGACATTAGGACTCTTCACCATCAGCTCATATGCGTTTACTACATATGCTCATTCAGCTCATATAGGAGGCAGGGGTCCCCAATAAGAACCCGGTACTCCCACATTTGAAACTGTCAGTTACAAGAGAGAGAGAGGGAGACACGAAACAGATTTAAATTCTCTTATTGGTACCTTATCGAGACATAATTATTTTGAGCCATAATGAATAATTATTGCTCTACGTAAAGTCAAGTTATTTCTCTAAAGAACTTTTGTTTCAATCTTCTTGAACATTACTTAAAACAAAAAAAAAAAAAAACAAAACAAAACAAAAACAGTGTGTACTGCAAGACATACAGTATATCTTAATAATTACACATGTCCATTTCATTTATGGAATTAAAAGCAAAAGCACCAATATTCTCCACGCAATTTACAGTTAAAACAAGACAAAAAATGCGTGGCATTTAACTTTCTATAGGAGGATTAAAAATAGTTTCGGACCAATTTCAACAACACATCCCTCCTCTCGTGAACACAATTCGAATTCAATTCTATCCACCATTATCTTTCTCATTTTTTATTCTGCGTTTTGGCAGCTATTTATATCTATCTTTCTTCCCACTTTTCCGTCACTTGCCCACTCGGGATAATAATAAAAAAAAAGTGGGTAGCAGACAGGTTTTGTCGGAAATTGTCTGAGAGGGGCAATTAAGGTGTCAACCGATTCAGTAGACCTTAAGGGGTGTTTTAAAATTGATCTCGTCACTCGCTGATGTGCGGTTGCCGAGATATTCAAGATCAAAGTATAAGGGGAGGGCCCATAGAAAAATTTTCTATCTGAACGTATTTTACTGTAATTTTTTCTCTTGTTATAGAAAAAAAATACTTCTTAGATATTTCCTTTTATCCACAAAGGCTAAATTGTTCTTTATTGATACTAATTTTCAACCTTATTTAATTTTTATTGTTGAATAAAACTCTTCTGTTCTATTAACTACGTCTCCTTTCGATAGAAGTTACGTTTGAATTTAAAATGGCTTCTATTTATTTTTTTTCAATGCGATCTTCAATAATGTTTTAGTCAGTTACATTGTATAAACTCGAAAATTAGCATCAATAAAGAAGAATTTAACCTTTATGGAGAAAAGATCTTATAAGTATTTTTTTAGAGAAAAAATTATAGTAAAATTTGTTCAGATAGAAAATATATGGAATGAGTTTTGCACACTACAAACCGCTTAAAGGAAAAGCTTGAAATTAGACACTAAATACAATATAATTTGTGACATACAATAACGCTTAGGTAATTTTACTTGAAACGTGAAGAATTCCACCCCATTCTTTCCCTTTCAGTATATATATGTACAGCGAAAGAGAGAGAGAGAGAGAGAGACTTGTATAAAATAAACTGCCCACCCGTCACTCCTTCAAAGTACACTATTTTGCTAATAATGACCGAATAACAAGTACATTCGTTCAGACGACACAAATACATCATATATGGTGATGGAAGAAAAGTGAACGCTTGGGAGAACGCATATTGTATAATCTAGAGAGGAAGTGATAAAACGCAACCCTGACCAGAAAAACCACTAATGTTTTCTAACGATTATGATTCGGTCTCGAAGTGAAATTGCACGGCAAAAGTCATTGGACTCTGTATACATAAAGTTTCGTTCGGCACATGGGAGTGATACCAGTACATGTACTATTCCTCACAAGTTGTTAGAGATGGAGTTTAATGGGCGAGGTGTTGACCAAAAGCCAAGCATCACACAAGTAAACGAGTACCACCGATTACAGTGGTGCAAAGCATGGTGCCAGTAAACAGTGGAAGAGCATCATTTGGAGTGGTGAATCACGCTACATGATATGACATTTAGACGGACGTAAGTGGACATTCTACCTGCCAAGTGAGCTTTCCCTTACCGGAATTAATTGTTCATACTGTGAAATTTGGCAACGGACGAATCATAGGGTTGCCCTGTTTATCATGGTTTTGACTAGAGACCCCGTGATGTTGGTGCCTGGAACAATGAACGCAGACGACTATCAAACAATCCTTGACAATTCTGCGCAACCTATCCTTAGGCAACTGTTCGGTAGTGGGCCGATTGCGTTTCAATATACCAATGCTAGCATCCATAAAGTGCATGCCATCTCAGACCGGTTTGACGATATGAAGGAGCAAGTAGGGCTATTTGAGTGTCCGGCACAAAGCCCTGACCTCAACCCAGTTTAAAACCTTTGATATTTGTTCGAGTATATAACCACACTGTTTGCCATTCTGCAAGACGAATGGAGAACAACACCTGCCTAAGTATACTTCAGCCTTACCCTGCAAGCTTATGGATAGTCATCCTAGAAGAGTCGAAGTTGTACCACGGTGAATGATCGACATACGGCATACACACTTTTTATGAGAGTAAGATGAACAAGTCCTTAATGGTGTCTCGTCATTAATGGCAAAGTAGTATATATATTTTCGTTACTTTTTTAGATTATGTTTTATTGATTGATCAATTATCCGTAACCATTTATAGAGATTAGTTTTAGTGAAAGTAAACGAAATGTTAAATCGAATTTGTCATCAAAAGCGTGACATGGTCAATCTTCTTCATGTTAGAAGTGAAGAAAACTGTCAAATGTTGTCTTAATATGCATAGATTGATTGGTTATTTAAACATCAGATGTCACTGGTGATCAGCTTTCACTAATCGAACACTAACCTTTCCATGCAGAAACCATTACAATGCATTGATCTCGGCGGATTTGTGAATTTAATTTCTGTGGTTTAATAATGGATGGTAATCTCTTTCAATCAGTTTCAGGATTTTTTCTTTGATAAATACAGCTTAATTAACATGATTAATTTAAAAAATAGAAAAGAGAACTAATTGCTTTTCATAACAATAAAAATCATACACGGAAGACAGAAAAGAAATAAATATAATGTTTTTGCTCACCAGATCAATCGAGAGCTGACGGGATCAGTGTTGTCAACCCTCGGGGGGAGGTAAGGTTGCCAGTTGTTCCGAATTAGGCAGCATATTGTGAATTTTAAGAAAACATTCAGGGTTCCGAATTACGCCTCAGAGGGACGTCAAATTACCCCAACTTTGGGGGATTTCGAAAGCACGTGAATTTAATACTGGAAACGGAAACAGTAGATCTATAACTTCCGGCCGCAATAAAAGGATAAAGTCACAGACGGAACCTGCACATGTCGTACTGAATCCATGCTAAACACTTTCGGTTTTGGGAGCGGAATCGATATTAAAAAGTTATTTTTTGCTTTTCATATACAGATTAATTACTCAACATTTAGAGTGAATATTTAACGAAGGAAGCATTAATTACAATTGAAGATTGGAGGGCAGATCATTAACAAGATCAGCTATGCGGATGATACGGTTATTATAGCTAGAACCGAAGGACTATAGGAGATGATTGATAAAATAGTTAACACTGGGAAAACATCTGGAATGGAAAACAACATTGCAAAATCGAAAGTCATGAGAATATCCTGTGGAAACGCGCCCTTACGAGTCAGAATAGAACAAAGAGAACTTGAAGAGATCGATCATTTCAAATAACTGGGAAGTGTTTTGAATAATGTCGCGTACTGCACCAAAGAGATCAGATCGAGAATTGCCATAGCCAAAGAAACATTCAACAAGAAAAGGCCACTCTTAACTAGCAGCCTTAGTATTGGAGTAAGGAAGAAATTAGTCAAGTGCTATACGGTATATGAAACGTTTTACTCTATGGTTCAGAGACTTGGACATTATGGAAATTAGAGAAGGAATATTTAGAGAACTTCGAAATGTGGTGTTGGAGAAAGATGGAGAAGATAAAATGGGCAGAAAGAGTAAGAAACGAAATGTTTTAAAGCGGATAGTAGAGAACAGGACGCTTCTAGCCAGTATCCTTCGTAGAAAGGCCAATTGGATTAGACAAATCTTACGAAGAAATTGTCTTCTTCATACCGCCATAGAAGGAAGGATGGAAGGAAAGCGAGGAATAGGAAAAAGAAGAACACAACTGATCGATGATTTGAGAAACAGAAGAAAATATTGGGAGTTAGAAGAGGAAACTGAAGATCGAGAAACGTGGAAGAAAAATTTCCAGGCTCAAAGCTAAAATTTAAAAATAACAGATAGAAAATTTAATAATAATAGAGACCAGTGTTGAAACGGTAGTAGTAGTATATTTCTATCACTTCCTGTTGCAATAAAGAAATAGAGCCGGAGATAAAACTCATCCATTCAGCAGTACTGAATATATATATTGTAATATGCCGCATGGTTGTGTTTATAAACAAGCGACATGTGCTTATATTTCCGAACATCAACCATGTGCGTTTTACTACGGATTACTATAACTGCAAACGACAGGGAACCACAGTGACGCCACTAGTCATGTGATGATGAAGGAACAATAGTGCCACCACTTCAGTTCGAGCACCTAAATAAGCGATAAAATTTTGGCGACAAACATCAGTCTGTGACTGGTCACTCCTCTTTTAGCTTGCATGGAGCTCTAGGAGATAACGATCTTAAAGCCTCTAGTTTGTTCGAAACTCTAGGGTTTATCTCTTCCTACTTAGCTTGCTTGGATCTCTGTTGACACTCCCAAACTTAGTCACCTAGCTTGCTTTGGAGCTTTGAGACTCTTAACCTCCTCTCTGTTTGTATGGAGCATTGAGGATCCGAAATCTACACCACCTAACTTGCTTCGGAACACTGTGGAGATCTTTCCTTCGGCTACTCGAGCCTTCGATCAACTTGTTTATATATATATCAGGGTTTAGCTAGTACCATTTTTTAACTATGGGATCAGTGTTAAAACCTTTGCAAATTTCCACCACTTAGGGCAATAAAGGTTGGAATAAGACTTATTTTTCCGACGCTGAAGCCATATCGAAAAGCCATTTGTAGTGACGTTCTTACTTTATGAAAATAATGTTGAAACCGGAAGTGATAGTATATTTCTGCTTCTTCCGATTATAGCGGACAAATTAGAGTAGAGATGGAATCTATTATTGAGACGATCAGTTAGTTTCAGAAAACTGCTTCTCGCTATCTATTATCGTTTCCGCTCTATGATGATCAATATTTAAAACACGAAGTGGTTGATTTCTATCACTTCCGGGTTAAATAGACGATTATGTTTGAAGATAAAACCTAGTTTTCGAACGTTGAACTGATTTTTAAATGTTCTTTGTAGATAATTATTGAAACCGGAACTTTTAGTAAATTTCTATGATTTCTGTTTTTAGTAGAGAGTTAATAACGGACAGGCACGTAGCTAAGGGGTGGGGCCGGGTGGTCCGCCCCCCTTCCCCCTTCGGATCCAGAAATGAAAAAATATTAAGAAAGGATGAAACAAAAAGAAACGAGAAAAAGCGTCAAAAATATAAAGCTACAGCAAATGTTTGGTTACTCTTTCTTATGAGGAGCTTTGTGTGGAGGAAACCGGGGGGGAGGGTTGAAAATTGGTATTATTGTAACGAAGCATTCCGAATTCCATCTATCTGCATAGATAACATAGACTCTCATGTAGAACTTAAGAAATGCCCAGAATCACCAATAATATGAGCCATTTTGAATTTCGCGGCACCTCTAATCCATTTTATAGGATGTCTTTACTCCCGAAAGAGCATCTCGTTGCTATCCTTGATGGCATTAAATGAAGATAAGAAAAAGAAGAAGAAAGAAGACAAGTAGAACCGAGTTCGAATGACCTTGGAAGTCTATATCTTTTTCAATACTTTTTTATTTTCTTTTACTCAAGATTTCTTCATAGTTTTTCTTCTTAAAATACTTACTAACATGTCTTCATTTTATTGTCCTAAAAGACCAATATGGGTATGTTGTCAGTAAAATAGTTTAGATTGCTCGATCCCCTGGTGTATAACCATAATATTTCATGTTACCCCCCCTTTGATTACGAAATCCTGGCTAAACGAATGAATATATGTTGCCACTAAAATAATTTAGAACGATCGAGCCCCTGGTGTGATAACCACAGTATTTCGTCAAGGACCCCCCTATTTCGAAATCCTGGCTACGTGCCTGCAACGGACATGAAATACATTCGTGGGCCGCATAATTAATTGGAGGAAACCACTTCTTCCTGTATTGCCGTTCTTCCTCTGATATCTGTTGATAAAATCGGACTCACAGCGCCGGTTTATAAGACTTTCCATAGTTAGTTACGAATAGCATAGTCTGTAAATGTGTGTCCATAGTAAATGTGGACCTTCTACGAAAAACAGAAGAAATAAATCACATACCTCATTCGACTCACCACAATGGCTACACAATGATCGCAAATTTCCTACGACGCACGTCAAGAAACTAAGTCTTCGTTGGGTGGTAGACATAAAGAAGACAAGGTGACCTCTGAAACATTTATTGCTATTTATACATAGGACAGATGACATCTCTTTTCAACATATTCACCACCGGAGTTTAGACTCTTGTCATACCGAGGGATCAACTTTTGCATTCCGATGTCGTAGCAGTGAGTCTCCTGGGAGTGGAATCAGTGTATGGCAACTGTTTGCAATTGTTCATCACTATCAACACGCTTGCCGGATAGGAATTTCTTTATGTGTAAGGAAACATGAAAATCGCTGGGACCAAGATCTGGGGTGTACGGTGGGTAACAAGTCAATTTTCTG
This sequence comes from Thermobia domestica, assembly GCF_964235325.1. Taxonomy (NCBI): domain Eukaryota; kingdom Metazoa; phylum Arthropoda; class Insecta; order Zygentoma; family Lepismatidae; genus Thermobia; species Thermobia domestica. The sequence goes on from NC_137460.1 coordinate 8,705,351, forward strand.
CAGTCGCATCACTGGAACTTGTTTGTCCACTTACCGTATAGCCCGTATTCTGCTCCCAGCGATTTCCATGTCTCCTTATACAAGAATGTCCTGTCCGGTAGGCGGTCTGCCATACACTGGTTCCACACCCAAGGTGGTTTGACTTTTGTGGCATCGGAATACAAAAGTTGATCCCACGGTATGACAAGAGACTAAATTCCGGGAAGTAGTGTCAGCTTAACTGTATTTGTTACAATAATGTTTCAAGGTCAATATGTCTTCTTTGTGTTTACCGCCTTAGGGAAACTTACTTTACGGATGGCCCTGGTTCCTCTGCCTGTACCTATAGCAGCTTTGCCAACCTCAGAGAAGAAAATTATTGATATTAGTCTTTAAAATTATCGTATATTTATTATTCACAATTATTTTAGAAACAAGTGTAATACTACCGGTACTAATAATAGCAATAATATATGATACACCTTCTTTTAGTAATCTTGAGTTTCGAACTCGAAATCAGCGTCATTATCCTCAACATTTCTTAAAACCCTTATTAACAGTACTCTGAACAATAGTAATATTTCCACCTCCAGGCACGTAGCCAAGGAGGGGGACGGGGCAAGGGCGCTGATTTCCCTGTAAATTTGCGGGGCCCATTCAGATGCATAAGATATATATATATATATATATATATATATATATATATATATATATATATATATATATATATATATATATATATATATAAAGATTTTAAGACAAATTGCACTCAAATTATGCCAAATATTGTATACACATAAATACAATGGGGAGCCCACATGAGCTTTGAGGGGCCCGGGCCGCCTTGGCTCCTCCAGGATCGGCGCCCTTGGTCCGGAGAGTCCGGACCCCTCTTTCGAAACCAGAAATGAAAAAAATAAGGAAGGATGAAACAAAAACAAGAATCAGCGTTAAAAATAAAAAGGCACAGAAAGCTTTTGATTACTCTTTCTTATGAGGAGATTTGTATTACTTACAATACATGGTGGCGAATGAGCGGGATATCTTGGAAAAGCCAAGGAATTTGAAATTTCTAGAAAAGTTATGGAATTCTCGGAATTTCTGCTATTAGTCAGGGAAATTTTAAGTTTTCGAAAGCATAGTGCCGTTGCGTAATAGTGTGGACATTTTTTTTTTTTTAATCAATTTTTCGTCATCGCTTCTCTGCAGTATCAAACATTTTATTTCAGGAACAGTTTTCGTGGAAAGAAAGTTCTGTTAACATTTGATTGAACAGATAAAGGAACGCAGATATTGTAAAATATTTCATAAGGCATTATTGAATATGTAATTTTTATAATAGTTGAGATCGTAATGAAAGAAGAATTGCTATATTTGAATGAACAGAGGAAGGAACGTAGATATTCGTACGATAGATAAGTACGAAAAATGATTTTTAATACTTTTTTATTCTTTTAGCCGAGATTTCTTCATAGTTTGTTATTAAAATACTTACTAACATATCCTTATTTTGTTGTCCTAACAAACCAATAGGGCTATATATTGCCAATAAAGTAGTTTAGATTGATCGAGATTCTGGGCCTTCAGTATCTCACGTCACGACCTCCCCTCATTACGAAATTCTGGCTGAACGAACCAATAGTAATTGAATTTAAAGAATGGATGCAGAGTTGCCATTTGCTAACTCTCAAACAATTATTTATTTTAGCCTGAATAACTGTTAAAAACCCCAGGGTGTGGTTTGTAGTTATTTAATGCACATCTACAATCAGAGGGGCATTATCATACAGTCAATAGCACTCAGGCTTAAATTTCGGTATGGTTGGCAAGTCTGGATCAGTGTTGCCAGACCAGTCAGTTGGAAAAGCAGGAGAATCGAAGATAAGAAACAGGTGAAAGCAGTAGACACATACAGTGGTGGCGTTTGAATGTAAATCCGGGGGAAGGCAATAAAATTTGCCATTATTAAGGGCGCAGAAGTCAAACCAAGCACTCCAGAATTCATTTCCGATGAACTACGTTGAGCAAATGAAAGGGGAAAGTTCCGATTTATATTATTATTATTATTTGATACACACGTGTGTGAAGTAAAACGTAGTGAAAGAGCAAAGTGGAGTGGGAAAATGTCTTTTCATGCACGTAGCGATAACGTAGTTATTTGTTACAGTCACACGTGATTTCTTGCTGACGATCGTGGAGAAATGATCTGAGCCACTCTTCCAAACCAAGTCCCAATCTAAACAACACTTACTTGTAAATCTTACAAAAAGTCATAAAAGCGCTAACCATAATGCATTTAGAAGATGACGTACAGTTGTATTCTTTGGATTCATATTATATACAGTAAAGCTCTATATCTATATGCTCTACAGAGCTTTGTGTATTATAACAGAGAAATTTCTTCTTTTTATGTGAGAAAACATTGAAAATTCAATATTAATAATAATATATTCCTTTAACTTCTCGAAGTAAGGAAAAAGCAGGAGATTGTTCACTTTTCATTTTCTTTCGCAGTAGATCAGTAGAACGTAGAAAAAGCAGATCTGCAAAATCAGTAGATCTGGCAACACTGGTCTGGACAGAGAAGGTGTAACCTTAAAATTATCCCATTCATAACAAAACACAAATGTTAGAAAATTGCCAACTTTTTTTTTTTCTTTTTTGTCAATTTCAGGTAATCCATTTAATGTTACTTGACGTTGGAGATGCAACGTTTGTATTCATCTTTGTAAGTATTAAATAAAGATATGACAAAATAAGAATCTTCCCCGATGGAAACAAAATAACATAATAAATGAGAAAGTAATTAATGATTTTGTCCGAACTCGACAGAAAGAAGTTAAAGCCTTTTTGATATTTACCTGCATTCTATTCAATATGTCATTATTTGCTTTTCTTTTTTAATTTAGCACTAGTAGCATCTGGTGGCAATGAAATCAAATATTACTTGAGGCATATTTTTCACGCGTTACCATAAGATCCTTGCGCGTTACAATATAGTCAATTGTTTTATGTTCATCGCAAGGAAGTGGATGAGGTTAGATTTACATCGAAGTTGAACAACCCGAGGCTGACGTAATGTCACGTGCTATTATCATTGGGGCAAAGGTGGAATAAAATGAGACCTGCGGGGCTTCTATGCCTATTCGCTAGCTAAGGCTCGCTTAGCTACGTTTCGCAACGTAAATAAAACACTTTTTTAATCAATAAAGTTGCGTGCAAATTATCCCCCTTCCCTTGATGCCTGTGGTATCTCCCTCTCTCTATCTCGCCACCATCTCCCCTACAGACCTCTTATTCCCACGTTATTGTTTAGAAGGGCTATCAGAAATCTCTAGGTAAATGGTGTAAAAACACAATTTATGCATTATATATTACGTATAAGGTACACTGAGAAAAAAATGTAGATGGTGTACTTAAAAAGATGGGTTAGATGCGTAATTCCTGTAGTTTTTGGACAACGTACAGCAGACGTATAACTGAATACGCATGTTTTATAATACTTTCTGTATAAGTGTTCCATCTATACGTACTTTCTGTATGAAACAATGTAGGCGGTCAGGATCTCACATACAAATGGACGTATATAACATACGTATAGCTGACGAAGATAACATAAGTATATGCATGTGATATAAGGAAAACTGTTAGATGTCAGACATCCTGCAACGAGATGATGTAACATCTAAGGGCAGTGCCTATGTAGCATATGGATAACGTATTCTCCATACTGATTTCTATAGTAAGCAAGAGGATACCGTATATTTGTACAATATATCGGTGTCCAGAGAACGGATTTTTCTCTGTGTAAAATGAGTACTATTTTCATCTTATTTTAATGAAAAAAAAGTGTTATGAAAATTTAAATATTTTTTTAATTCTTGGGCTGGTTTTGAACCTACGCCATTAGCAATTTGTCGGCACCCAAAAGGAAAAATATAAGTGCTTATTCAAGTGTTGTGCATACCGCCCCGAAACAAAATCCTAAATACGCCACTGATGTCACAGTTGAGAGTATGTTCGTTACTGCTAGGAATGTGTGTCACTGTTTGTAAGAAGCAAATAAAGTATACAACAACAAATATGTCACGGTCGTCACTCGTCCAAGTTATTCTCAACTCAAAATTAGGAACATTCGTTATATACAAGGCTCGTATATGGAGGCTCGTAATACCAGTTTTATCGCTAATATCATCATCCTATTGTCATAATGAAAAAAAAACGACAAGTACATATTTTAGTGTCAGTTCTATATTATTAGATGACGCTGTTATAATACTGTGATAGCTTGTAGATTTACGGGAATATGTTTTTTTTTCTCTCAAAAATTGCACATGATTATTTACATTTATCCATCTTGTAATATCCCACGTGGCATTGTATACTAACAATACTCTACGCTTGTGTTTACAAACACCACCACATGGTTTTACGTCAGGATACTAGGCACGAAATCAAGGATGTTATAAATAGAGGATCTGCCCATATGTATCTTCATCCTATTAAATCGATGAAGCCAAAAAACAACCGAGAATCGGCACGTCTGTTTGGCTACTCTCGTTTCTGATCGTCTGATTGGTTACTTTCGTTTCCGCCATGATTGTTGGCTCAAAACATTGCAATCCTATTGGGCGGAGTGGGCAGAGTATGGATGGCGAAACTGTGACGTATGGCTTCAAGATTTTGTTGTAAGGGCAGATCCTCTATTTTATAAAATCCTTGCACGAAGTGGATCTACTATAAGCAGCAGACGACACCTCCTCCTACGAAACACATGATGACATCGGAACAACGACGCCACCACCAACCTGGAGGCCTATAAATTTAGCAGTAAACAGCAGACCAGTTCCAGTTTTCTGGTGTCCCTCCTACTGCTTGTTTCAGAGCATTAGGATAACCTAACCCCAAAGCCTCTTGTCTGCCACGGGTATTCTTGGCTATTCCTTTCTTGCTAGTTTAGCCTGCTACGGGACTTTGTGACTACTAACCTCCTCATTGCTTGCCACGGAGCGTTGGGGATGCCTTCGCCTCTCTGCTTAGCTTGATTGGTAGCTCTGTGGAGGTCCTGTCCTTGGCCTCACGGTCAAGCACTACCTAATTTCTAACCTAATAATTTGGAGAAAAACAACTGTGTAGTGTTTTCTGCAAGTACGGTTGTATAGTGAATTTTTATAACAAAAGCCAGTAGTAGGAGTCGATTCCGAACGTTGTTTTATTTTCCAGCTCTACCTACCAGGAAGTTTTATAATATGATTTTCAAGAGCTTAAGACCTATCAATTCATATGTGTCTTGTCTTTGCATTTGTTTTGTTAAATTCGAATAATACTGAAGCAGTAGCGTCATTTCAGATTTAGCTTTGGGTGGGGGAGACCTCTTGATATAAGTAAAATTTCGCGTTTTTCACGGGACTTACTACTATTCTATTGATAAAATCTATACAAATCTCAAACTCGCGGGGGGGGGGGCAAATGCTCCTTCCTGCCTCCCCTTAAATGACGCCCCTGTACTGAAGCACTAAAATTCATCACTATGGTATGCAAAAGTGGGGGGACCTGTATTGGATGGCTATTGTCCACTTGTCGACAAGGGCGCCGATCCTGGGGGACCGAGGCCTCTTCCCCCTAAGCTCATGTGGGTCCCCTGATTGAATTTGTAAATTTATAATATTTGGCATAATTTGAACGCAATTTGTCTTAAAATCGTCATATATGCTTTCTTCATCTGAATGCTCCCTCCCCCCGAATTTACAGAGAAATCGGCGCCCTTGTTTGTCGAGAGGAAGCAAAATAAAAATGATAACGGATAACTACAATATTTACGTTAAAAATGAATTCTGTGCCTCAAAAATGAGTTTAATTTCCGTCCTATATAGTTCGCGCAAAGTGTGTTTTGTGCTGAACAAACACCGTGTGTGTGGATTTTCTTGGCGTTCTCCTGTTTCCTCCTACTTTTAAACGACTCCACCATTTCATTTCATTTCTCATCATCACTGTCACCTCTAACCTACACGGCATAATCGTGGGACGTAAAACTAAAAGATTCATTTTTTCCAGCATGATATCTCTACTAGTACCAGAAGTGGTAAAAAATACTGTGATAATAACACTTCCGTTTTCACAATTCATTTTCATACAGAAAGAACCGTAAGAAGTAGTGTTATAACGAGATAATTTGTATAAATTGATAATTACTTGTATTCTTGGGCAGAAAGTGCTCATACACAAGCACTATACCTGATATAGTGTTAATTTAAAAATAACAAAAGAAGAATGTTTTTAATATATGTAAAAAAATATACATTATTGTATAATTCGTTGCTATGTAGTTGTTGTTAGTTACCTAAAAAACATGTACGATTGGAAAGCAGTCTATGTGTATATTCGTTCATAAAGAATCAACGAATAAAACTGTTTAACACGTATCACCATTTTATAATTTCAGTATAAAAGGTGAGAATACAAGTAAATGTACTCACAGAAGATATTTTGAGGTGTGAATAATTACTACCACAAAAACTTGACTTAAATTATTAGCCGAACCAGGTTAACGGCTACCTTTGGTAAGATCGTTATAAAAATTTTGGTTTGCCGAAACCCGGGACTTGTAAATTCAATTCCCGAAGTTAAGTAAGGGTGAATTTACTTCTGCAAAAAAAGTTAATGACTACGAACTTGACAAGACTGAGGAGTGGTAGAATAATCTCAAGAAATATGAACGGGAAAGCAATGGAAAAAGAAATCAGTGATAGTGATAATGGTGAACAAAATGCAGCACCAGGAACGACACTAGAAGACCGAATATTACTACTCTTAGAACGGCAAGAACAAAGCCGAAAAGAAGATATGGAAGCCATAAAGCAGACGATGGAGCAGAAGTCAGATGAGACGAAACAATTTATTCTTCAGGCGATGAATGACATCACCTCACAGTTTGACGAAAAGTTAAAAAGAATATCTGAGGATTGTCAAGATAGTCACAGCCATCTAATCCAAGAAGTCAGTGGTGTAAAAAGGGATTTAGAAGCAATAGAATCTTCTGTACGTCAACAAAAAATCCAGATCACGGATAACTCCAATCAGATTCGTGCAAACACGCAGTTGATAGCTATCTTACAAGAGGAAATTAGGACACTACAGATCAAGGACAACACGTATCCCAATAACACGATTAATGATCGTGTGGAATTCCCTTGTTCGCCAGAGATGACCTCGCCTTCACCCGTATCTGATGAGGACATTATTTTGGAAGAAAATCATCCGAGGAGTTCAGATGGGCGGAAAAGAGACGGTGTAACTACACATCACGCCATAGGTAGGAATAGTCACTCAAGAAGAACACGGAATGATAAAAGGAAGGTAAAGTTAAGCGTAAAGATGAGTGAAATACGTGCAATGAGTAAGTTCAGTGGTAAGTGTAATGAGAATGCTACTTCTTTCCTAGAAAAGTTTCAGGATGAATGCAATATAATGTGTATAGATAGATCACAATATATGAAATTAATCCCTCATTTATTACTCCCACCATGTTCTTTATGGTTTAAAGCAGTACGAGATCACGTTAGTACGTATGAGGAGTTTAAAGCAGCGCTAATCGCAAATTATGAAAATGACTTTTTGCTTGCAAATAGAGATGCCACGATTAGAAACCAACATTTCAATCCTCGTTTGCACAAATCTGTTGTCGAGTTTGTTGTAAATACATACAATGAATTAAAAGTCGTAAATCCATTACAATCAGAATCTAGAATCAGAGCATCGATTCGAAATTTGCTCCCATTTAAGTTACAACAGATCTTGTTCTCTACACAGTGTATGAGTTTCAACCATTTATTAATGCTTGTCCAATGCTACGAAACCCAATATCATGCTATGAATCAACAAGCAGGAGTAGTTAAAAGTAAAAATAATTCAGATCATTTTGTACCTGTTCGGAATCTAAATATCCGAAGTGTGAATGATACGGAACATAACCTAAGCCGAGTAAATTCTAGCAATCAAAACGAGCAAAATAGGCAAAGTTACGTAGGGAATACGCCTAACCTAATTAGTCGCAGCAATCCTTATGTTAGACCATATAATCAAAATAGGTTTAAAAATAGAAGGAATGTATGGCGAAATTCCAGGAATACAACAAACTACGTGGATAGACGTAATTGGAGAACAAGAGATGGCACTTCGCATCAAGATCCAGGTATCGAAGTAATTCCTGTACCGAACAGTAATACGGGACATAATCATGATTGTGCTGTACAGTGTACTTTATTGGAACCATACACGAGTATGAATTTAAACTAATTGCGGCTGATGTGGTAAGGGTTAAACCCATATCAGTTATAGATTCTTGTGAACTTTTATTTTCAATTTTATGAGTTAATGTTGATAATGAAAACGACTCTTATGAATACTTGAAGTGCTTAGATATAGTTTTAGATAGACTGGAAAGTTAATTTTCAAATGATTTTAATTCTCTCTTGTTAATGTGAAGAATTATAATTCGATTCATAAATGATTAAAAACAAAGGTTATTTATATTAGATTGACTTGTGTTGAAAACTTAACTGCCAAAGATTATGTTAAGTATAAGATTCATTCTTTTATGCTAATTATTCAACGACCGTCTTGAATGAGATTCTTCTATATTTTGAAGCCTTATTGATCCAATGTTTATTTTAAAATATCATTTTAAGTAATTACTATATAATGCGCCCTTGATCATGGTGACTCATGTTTGAAAATGTAATTGCTTCTTACTATTTTGAATTCGTACCCTTCGTTAGTGATATAAATAAGCGACGACGTTTTAATAATAATAAAATATATATATTAATGTAATAAAGGATAAATGATAAAGAAATGAAAGATTTATTATAAATATATTTATATGAGTGAAAATAAATAATGTTATCTATATGCGAGGGTCGATCAAAATGTAAAAGACGTAATTATGGAATATTTTTCTTATAAACGGACCAGTGGTTCTTAAATATAAAAGTCAAGCTCCCTTGTAACTTTTATATTCAGTCCCATCGTCGGGCGACATTTTATATAACGAGATAATTTGTATAAATTGATAATTACTTGTATTCTTGGGCAGAAAGTGCTCATACACAAGCACTATACCTGATATAGTGTTAATTTAAAAATAACAAAAGAAGAATGTTTTTAATATATGTAAAAAAATATACATTATTGTATAATTCGTTGCTATGTAGTTGTTGTTAGTTACCTAAAAAACATGTACGATTGGAAAGCAGTCTATGTGTATATTCGTTCATAAAGAATCAACGAATAAAACTGTTTAACACGTATCACCATTTTATAATTTCAGTATAAAAGGTGAGAATACAAGTAAATGTACTCACAGAAGATATTTTGAGGTGTGAATAATTACTACCACAAAAACTTGACTTAAATTATTAGCCGAACCAGGTTAACGGCTACCTTTGGTAAGATCGTTATAGGGTAAGTGTTTTTGATATAGATTCGGCATCGCGAGAATAAGTTTCATTTTCCACATTATCCCTCTATTGAACCAATAGATGATAGATCTAACCCCATCTGGTTTTAATCTCTGGAGCATGGTGGCTCAGTGGTACAGGGTTTAGCTGTGATGCGTTGAGTCCCTGGTTCGATCCCCAGCCAGGTAAGTTTGTGGTGAACAACATCGTGTCCGTGGGTTTTCTCGGCGTACTCCTGTTTCCTCCCACTTTCTCATTCTACTAATTATTCCATCATCATTCACTTGCCTTAATCATCGTCTCCCTTAGCCTAAAGGGCATAATCATGGGACGTTAAACTCAAAGATTTCATTTCAATATTGAATCTCCATAGTTTGGACGTTTATCGTAGTTTCATGCTGTGAAACGCAACGCCTGTCTGTCTGTGAGTTCGTTCGTTCGGGATACAAAAAAAATCCCAAGGCCTACTTGGCCAGGATATAAATGACCAAAAATTATAAATCGAGTTTGTTGATGGAGATGATATTTAAACCGGAAGTGCTAGAAATCACCCATTTCCGGTTTCGAGTAATAGTTGACAATAATCGGTTTCGTGCAATCGATTAAGCATCCGCAATATCCCTTCATATTAGTAAACACCACGGCATGGCGCGTCCTCAGGTTGCGGATCGAGGAGAAGGCCTCTAGATATAGAGGTTAGCTGCGAATATACTGAATAAGCAGTCGCGGACAGACGACTAGGAGTGGTCCTCCAGCTTGGGGGTTTGGGTAAGGCTAACACCCTCATCCTGTAAAAAAAGGTACTTGTTCAGAAACATTCACAAAAGCCTCGGACAAGGACTGATAACTTGGCACGACATCAGCAAAAGAAAATGGACATGAGATTTGGAACATGGAATATTAGAAGTCTTTATAGGGCAGGCGCGTTAAAATCTGTAACGAGTGAGTTAGAGAAATACAGGATGGACTTAGTAGGAGTTCAGGAAGTTAGGTGGGAAGGAAATGGATCTGACAATTCCGGAAATTTTACGTTCTTTTACGGGGAAGGAAATAAAAATCACCAGTTAGGAACAGGGTTTTTCGTTCACAAACGAATATTACCAGCAATTAAACGGGTTGAATTTGTTACTGACAGACTTTCTTTTATTACTCTTAAGGGACGGTGGTGTGATATTATTGTTTTAAATGTACATGCTCCAACTGAAGATAAGGGTGACGATATAAAAGATAGTTTTTACGAAGAAGTGGAACGGATATTTGACCAACTCCCGCGATACCATATGAAGATTCTATTAGGGGATTTCAATGCGAAGGTAGGACGAGAGGATATTTTCAAACCGATTATAGGGAACGAAAGTTTGCATAAGGAAAGTAATGACAACGGTGTTAGACTCGTGAACTTTGCAACATCCAAAAACCTAATCGTGAAGAGTACAAAATTCCCACATCGCGACGTTCATAAATACACTTGGACATCACCAGCCGGAAAAACACATAATCAAATTGATCACGTTTTAGTAGATAGAAGAAGACAATCTAGCATAATTGACGTCCGGTCGTTTAGAGGGGCTGATTGTGACACTGATCACTACCTGGTAGCAGCGATAATACGGGAGAGATTATCGTTGAATAAAGGTAATACTCAATGTCCGAAAACGGAGAGATTTAATTTAAAGAAATTAGAAGAGAGCCAGGTAAGAGAGGAATACGAGATTGAAGTTTCGAATAGATTCTCGGTTTTAGAAGACTCGGAGTGCACTAGTGTTGAGGATACTTGGATTGAAATTAGAGATAGCATTAAAAGTTCAGCAATAGAAAAATTGGGACACGCGGAAATACGTAGGAACAAACCATGGTTCGACCAAGAATGCATTAAACTAGCAGAGAAGAGAAAACAGGCAAAATTACGGTGGCTACAAAATCCGAATGAAATAACTACACAAAATTTCGCAGATATCAGGCGGGAAACTTGCAAAACTTTTAGAACAAAGAAACGGGATTTTTTGAAAGCTAAAATTAAGGAACTTGAAGATAATAGTAAAAATAAAAATATTCGGGACATGTATAAGGGGATCAGCGAATTTACGAAAGGCTATCAACCTCGTGCTTATATATTAAAGAAATCTGACGGGACAGTTCTCACTGATATGGATAGCCTCTTAAATAGATGGAAAGATTTCTTTGACGATTTGCTGAACACGCAGCCAAAAACTAATGTGCGTGGAGAAAAGGAGATACACACCGCAGAACCGTATATTCCAGAACCCAATCGAATAGAAGTGGAAGCCGCTATAAAGAAATTAAAGAAACACAAATCTCCGGGTGTAGATGAAATTCCGGCTGAGTTAATTTTAGCTGGAGGCGAAAAATTGTGGAACAAGATACACAAACTCATTCTCCTTATCTGGAATAAGGAAGAATTGCCACAAGAGTGGAAAGAGTCAATCATTGTTCCAATTCACAAGAAAGGCGACAAAACTGACTGTAATAATTATCGAGGCATTTCTCTTCTGTCAACATCCTATAAAATCCTTTCAAATATTCTGTTAGCACGATTGACCCCATACGCAGATGAAATTATTGGAGATTATCAGTGCGGATTTAGACGAAATCGATCAACTATCGACCAAATATTTACCATTCGCCAAATACTCGAAAAGAAGTGGGAATACAATACCCCGGTACATCAACTATTTATTGATTGTAGGAAGGCTTACGACTCGGTTAGGAGAGAAACATTATACAACGTTCTTACAGAGCTTGGAATACCGAGAAAGCTAATTAGATTAATTAAGATATGTTTAAGTGAATCCCAAAGTAAAATCCGGATAGGAAAATTTTTGTCCACGAGCTTCCACGTCGAAAATGGCCTGAAACAAGGAGATGCGTTGTCACCATTATTATTTAACTTTGTGCTGGAATACGCCATAAGGAAAATCAAAGATAGCAACCAGGGCCTACAGTTGAACGGCATTCACCAGGTTATGGCATATGCTGACGATGTAAATTTAATAGGGGATGATAGGAGAACAGTAGAAATAAATGCAGAGATATTATTAAACGCTTGCAGGGACATGGGTTTAGAAGTAAATGCAGAGAAAACTAAATACATGGAAGTGCGTCGGGACCGTAATACAGCAAATTGTGGAGGCGTTAAAATATTAAATAATACTTTTGATAAAGTGGATACTTTCAAATATTTAGGATCAATATTAACAGACGAAAATCATATTCACGAAGAAATTAAATGTCGACTAAAAGCAGGGAATTCGTGTTACTATTCGGTTCAAAATCTCTTGTCGTCGCGAATTCTGTCGAGGAATTTGAAGCTTAAAATATATAAAACGATAATCATGCCTGTTGTTCTGTATGGTTGCGAAACATGGTCGCTTACTCTGAGGGAAGAACATAGACTGAAAGTATTTGAGAACAGGATCCTGAGAAGAATATTCGGACCCAAGAGGAACGAGAATGGGGAATGGCGGAAGCTTCATAACGAGGAACTACATAGTTTATACGGTTTACCCAACATTGTTAGGGTCGTCAAGTCTAGGAGGCTTAGGTGGGCGGGTCATGTAGCTAGAATGGAAGAAAGTAGAAATGCTTTGAAAGTCTTGACTGGAAGACCGATAGGAAAACGACCATTAGGAAGACCTAGGCGCAGATGGGAGGATAATATTAAGATGGATCTCGCAGAGATAGGAATACAAAGTAGAAACTGGACCCAATTGGCTAAGGATAGAAGTCAGTGGAGAGCTTTTGTGAACGCGGCACTGAACCTCCGGGTTCCTTAGGCCATAGAGTTAGTTAGTTAGTTATTAGTAAACACCACATGCTTCGGCACACGTACCAGAAGCGGACAATGGATGCCATCTCCGACGGTACACGAAGAGGACACGAAAAGGTACGAAGAGGATCCCTTCAACCCCTCCACAGTCTCCGCCAACGAGGGACATATATTGAAAATTAGCAGCCAATCAAGGTAATTTTCTTCTGCATTATTTTTTAATAATACCAGTCCTAAAATTTAGTAGACACACTGTGTATGTATCTATCTCTATTGGGAAAACTATCTTGTCTCCAAAAATGTTCCTATGCAACTTCTCGTTTCAATATTAATTCAGAGAACATTACACCATACAAAGCAGTCTCCATCATGTAGTATTTACATGACTCTCACACTTTTTAGTTCTCGTGTCAGTGTATTAGGGGAGGCAATTAAATGTTGCCACCGCCTGTTAACGACCTCTTTACAGTATTTCATAGAACCCTTATCACTAATTAATCATTCATTGAGAGAGAAAAAAAGTGTTAGATCAAAAATTATTTACTACAGTGTTCACATGAAAAGATTGTCGGCGGCTAAATTAACTCCCATTCATCACACGTTATTAAAAACGAAGTGGATTGTTCAATATGTATGTATATATGGGAAACGGTATCGTATATTTCATTCATGTTCCATACACTGGAAATAAGGTAAATCCAAGCACAAGCAACAAATTAAAAATCTACCATAATTACGCCATTGGCGTTAAATACTATATAAAGTTTCAGCCCATTAGCTTTCGTTTGATGTTTGGCGTCTTGCCAATCAAATAAGCTCAACAGACAGACTAATGAAAGATGAGGCATACCATTTAGAGGTGGTCGTGGTTTTATTTTCATTACCAGATTTGTGAGTTGATGCTCGATATATATATATATATATATATTTATATATATATGAACCATTTTCCCCGACCACTCTCTATACATAATATAAATAACGTAAGGTCAGGAGCTACAGATAGGTCATTGCATGATTCATACAAAATCTCGTTATGATAGAGAGCTTGTACACAACTATGAAATTACTTCTATTTTAGACTACCAAACCACGCCCTGCTTATGGAAGTCTTACAGAGCGCCTATCTACGAGGTATCATCAAAAAATAGGGTGGATAATTTGATTAGAAACAAACTAATATTCCTACATGGACTTTCTTTGTGATTTCCTTCAAAGTACTGTCCTTGGCTAGCAATGCGCTTATCCCAACTTTGAATTCATAACCAGTGTTGCCAACAACCTCTGAAGAAAATAAGCTAGATGACCTTCAGAAATAAGCATTTTTAAGCAAAAAAAAAAAAAAAAATGGCTAGAATTTTGAACTGCACACTTATGTAATCCATATTTAGATTTTAAATCCCTTTTGTGTGTGTGTGTGTGTCTAGGATTATAAGTGAGTTATAGTAAAATTTGATTGTTGGATTTTATTCGCTGAAGACTAACAATCAACATACATGACTTTGAATTACAATAAAATCCATCAACAGCTCATCTGCTTTGTAAAAGTCAACAGCCATATTATCAGTTGACTTCAAATAAGTCATCGTCGATGACGTCGCAGGCGCAGCTAGCCGTGGCGCTGGAACTGAATGCACCATCATTGGATTGTGAATTAGTTGTGTTTGTATACACTGCCATTGTCCCAATTTTCTGCACATGAATAATCATGATTGCATTGAGGGTTTTCAGGCTAATAATCCTATTTGTTTACTTTAATAAACGAAAACAATCTCGTAAACTGTGGGGACGCAGAAGACAAAAGAAGAATGAAAAACAAGTGTTTCTTGCGTAATAAAACGCCCCCTGTTAGAGAAATCAATTAATACGATAATATATAATAACAAATAGGTTAATATTTTAGAAAATTACACTTTATTTTCAAAGAAAAAGTATTTTTAGAATTAATTTAACGGCTAATAAAAAAAAGGCCAAAATGGCAAAAGAGTTTCATAAAATAAGCTATATTTAAGGCTATAAGCATTTCGTAGATTTGTATGGCTAAATTCCTCTCCAAATAGGCTAGATTTAGCCGAAAATAGGTTAAATTGGCTCTCACTGTTCATAACTGGAAGTATCTCTAGAAGGCTTCTTTTGGAAGGGAGTGCAGGTGCTCTGTCGTGGCCAGGGTTGCCTACTTTTCTTAAGAAAAAATCGAGACATTCGGTGTTGGAGTCGCATCCCCTGCTCCCACGGAGACTATACGTATGACGAGTCGTTGAAAACAACGTAAATAATCAACTGAATAACACGAACCTGAATGAATGCGGCACTTTATTTTTTATTTTCGCACTCACTGCTTATCACTAGGTATAAGCAATATATGCAACAAATTCGAACCAAAACAATTCTAATTTATTTAACATAAACAACGTTTAAAAAGAAAACTATGCAGAATGGTTTTTTATCACACAAAAATGAATTATAGTTAGCGTAGCAGCCACCCGCTGAAGTGAGCGCTAGTGTTACTGCCACTGTGGTAGCAATCGCTTTTATGTAGAGCTTGGAAAAACTATATTTTTAGCGCTGCATGGAATATACTATCACAATCGGCTGGATTATCAACTCTAAACAATTAGGGAATAATCTGTATAAATTAAAGACGAGCTGCACATGAGTCAAATTAAAACACAAATTTGTTAAATTGATTCTATACATAAAACTGTACGTGTAAAAGAATAAGATATTCCTTTGTAACAATGGCCCAGTAAAATATTAATTAACTTTGAAAATCTATAAATCGGGACAATATGCGTCCCGACGAGTGTCTGGTCGGGACGCGGGACAGGTAACTCAGAAATCAGTACAGTCCGGACAGAATCGGGACGGTTGGCAACCCTGGTCGTGGCCCTCTCAATGTCAGGAATGGTATTGAAACGTTTTCCTCTAAAGCACGGTTTTAAATTTTGAGAAGAACCAGAAGTCGCGTGGTGTTAAATATGGTGAGTAAGGCGGATGCGTACAGACAGGAAAACTTTTTCCGGCCAAAAAATTCTCGACTCAAAAGCAAGGTGTGACACGGTGCGTTTTCGTGGTAAAGAAGGAAACCATTTACCCAATTGATAGGCGGTTAAAATGCTTTTTACGACCCCATACGAGACGTTCAGTTCTTCGGATAGTCAATCAACTGTTTGAACAAATCATTTGCCACTTTTTGTGTTTTAATCTGTTTTTGACGTCAAAGAACACCTCGATCGTTGTTCGTTTTCAACTGACTCATTGCCACTTGAATCGCTCATAACACCTGTAAACAGCCTTCAATGCTACCGCTTCATCGCCATACACTGATTTTAACATTTCGTGAGCTTCTTTGGGCACTTTTTTTTCAGCTTAGAACAAAACTTAGTGTTGGCGTGTGATAGACACTCTTAACACGTCCTCACTCTTCTGTCTCTGGAAGCCAACTAACATGTCACAATTTGTTTAAACACGACACTGACTGTACCAAACGTTTAGGCTACCTGGCTTACTAGTTGAAATGGATAAACATCGATAGATGACACTGTGCAACTTGCTTTCTTCGTAATGATCACTCCTTGTACGTTCGTCTGTTCTGTCTGTTGACACTTCTCAGTGCAAAAATGGAAAGATATATCAAGATGTAGTTTTTTTTTTTTTTTAATCAATTCAACACATCAAGAGTAAGTTCCATCTCGTCCATTAACCCAATATTCAAATTAGAAGAGGTAAAAGATAATCGTTTCCAGTTACAATGTTGATCGCTGGAGAACTAAAACTATAATAAATAGCGACATCATGATCATAGGTATTCTGCCATTATTGGCAGGTCACTTGCAGCAGCTGAGAAGCTTTCATGCTCCACGGTCCTCCGCTAACCTCTTCGTCTTCACGTATGACCTTACTGTTTTTATATCATCCATTAATTGTAGTCTCCTTCGCCCCCTCCCTCTCTTTCCTGCCACCATACTCTCTAACACATCCCTCATGATACAGTTTTTTCTTAGCCAATGTCTCAACCAGTTTCTCTTTCTCTTCTTAATAATATCTAGAATTGTTCTTTTCTCCCCCACCATTTCTAACACCCTCTCATTCGTTTTCCGTTCGACCGACTATATTTGTCATTCTTCTCCACACCCACATTTCGAAATCTTTGAGTCGTTTTTCATCATTTTTGCGTAACGTCCATGTTTTCGCCCCATACAGTACAACACTCCACACGAAGCATTTTATGAGTCTTTTTCCCAGCTCTTTATTCAAGGTTCCACATATTGTATTTTCTTCCTTCTAAAGGCTTCTTTCGCCATTCCTATCCTTGCTTTTATTTCACGTTCGCACTTCATGTTATTACTAAGAATACTACCCAGATATCGAAAACTATTCACTTGTTTTTGATTTTCTCCCCAATCAGTTTTTATATTTCATACAGACCGCTACGTTCCAATCACCATCTAACATTTTGTCTTTCTAACATTTACAAATAGCTACACGGGTTTATTTAATGTGTTCAACTCATCAGGGAAAGATACTACAGTATTTTCATCCGAATCTCTGTACTAAATACAAACTGACAGAAGTTTACTACTAGTTCTATTATTAGTATTAATTGAGGAGTTTTATGTAATAAGGGCGTAAGCGAGTTTACGCCCTTTTTCCATCAAACGCATTTGTGGCTTTTGCCATGCTTGTTTAGCCTCCTGGTAACATTTCAATTCAATCTTATATATAAAAGAGAACGTACAAATCCTTTGTTAGCTCATCACGCTAATACGGCTGAACCAATTTCTTTCATTTTTGGGGGGTTATTAAGATTTGGACCCTAGATGGTTTTTATCATATCACTTTAATTTTCAATTACCAGTGTCTTGAGATAATTGACCATTCAAGTGTCCATAACTTACAAATCCTTTGTTAGCTCATCATAGCTAAATCTAACCGTATTTATATGCAACCCACATGACCGTGTCACTCGGCGGGTTAACATAAATGACAGGCGATATAATGTTAACATTTACTCCAATCTTCTATGGTTTTTATCATATCACTTGAAAGCGAAAAAGTAAAAATTATCTAAGTAACAAAGTTTATTGCGTTCCGGGGTGACCCCAGCGAAGCGGGGTGAACGCTGCTAGTCTTATATATAAAAGAGAACGTACAAATCCTTTGTTAGCTCATCACGCTAATACGGCTGAACCAATTTCTTTCATTTTTGGGGGGTTATTAAGATTTGGACCCTAGATGGTTTTTATCATATCACTTTAATTTTCAATTACCAGTGTCTTGAGATAATTGACCATTCAAGTGTCCATAACGTACAAATCCTTTGTTAGCTCATCATAGCTAAATCTAACCGTATTTATATGCAACCCACATGACCGTGTCACTCGGCGGGTTAACATAAATGACAGGCGATATAATGTTACCATTTACTCCAATCTTCTATGGTTTTTATCATATCACTTGAAAGCGAAAAAGTAAAAATTATCTAAGTAACAAAGTTTATTGCGTTCCGGGGTGACCCCAGCGAAGCGGGGTGAACGCTGCTAGTATCGGAATAAAATGCTGCGTATTACATTGTTTTATGTAAGAAAAAAAACACTACTTAAATTTTCAACATCGTTTTTCTCAAACTGCATGTTTCAGATTTACGCCCTTATTGCATCAAACTCACCAATTGTAGAAAAAATAATTTCACGCTTCCTGTGTTATCGTTTGTATCTTTTGTTCGCTTAAGCTGAAACCGGAAATGGTTTATTTATTTCGTTTCTGGTTTGAATAGAAAGTATAAGAAGAAAGTATCCACAGCAAAAAATCAGTTGTAGCTTACAGTAAAAATACAAATTGCTTAAGAGAGCAACGTTTTATTTTAAAATAGTAACTGTGTGACAATTTTGACAACTTACAGAACATATTGGTTTCATCAGACACTACAAGAACAAGAGAGAGTTGCATCTGTAAAGGTAACCAAGAAAATTCTGTCGCTTTTTCACTCACTACCTTCGAACATCGATATGTCACCTAAAACGTACCTGGAAGATCAAAAACAGTCTCCATCAGCATCAACGATCTTTTGCCATCGTTCTGAAAGGCCATGGATTCCATCGTGGTAGAACTTCGTGGGCTGTAAAGCGTAAAAGTATCAAGTGCGTTTTGCACCTCTGCTAGGGATTTAAGCTGGCGTCCTCTAAGGAGATTGTCTAAGGAATGGAACTGGTGATAATCGGACGGTACAATGTCCGGGGAGTATGGCGGATACAATAGTGTTTCCCATCCAAAGCGTAGAATAGTGTTCCGGGTCATCCTAGCCACGTATGGCTTAGTGTTGTCCTGTAACAGGAGGACACTTCTGTGATTCAGAAGTGCTGGCTTCAGAATTTTGAGTTTTTTCTTGAACACGGCTGAACTGCTGACAATACACAGTTGCATTGATGCTCTGACCAGATGGTAAGAGTTCCCGATGGACGATGCTGTGAGTAGTCTACCAAACACAGGAGGACCTTCTTCTGGAGCAGTGCTGGTTTCGACTGTTTTGGAACCGGATGGGATGCTAACTAATGATAACAGCGCCATGGAGTTTCGTACAAGACCCACTTCTCATCACATATCAACATCCTGTCCAGAAATGGCTCTTTCCTCAGACGAGACAGCGAAGAAACACAGGTGTCTGCTCACGTTGCCTTCTGCCCCGGAAACAAATTATGTGGGACCCATCGACCCAACTTATAGTGCTTTTTAAGTTAATGGAGGTGCTGCCGAATGGTTTTCCCACTCACACGGAATTGAAGTCCCAGTTCCTCACATGTCTGGCCACTGTTCGCCTCAATTGCTGCCTGAAGATCTTCATTTTGTACATTTGTTGGTCTTCCGGCACGTAGTGCGTCTTCAAGTGTTTCGTCACTGTCCTTTAGCTTGTTAAACCACCGCTGCACTATCCCCGTAATCATGACACCCTCAGCAAAGGCCTGACATATATTCTGCTCTGCTGCAGCTGCGTGTGACCCCAGTTTGAACTAGTACAGCATAAACGTCCTTACTATGCTTTGTGAAGGTCCCATGTTCACTCTGTCCTTAAGCAAGTTCACGGTATAACTGAACTGCCACAACCAGGTAGTAGTTGGACATGCCCACAAGTCCTTCGTAAAATCTTCATTCGCACTCAACTCACGGTGTGAGGACCAATCGAACACATACCTTCAAAAAGGCTACATAACTTTCTTGGTTACGTCAATAAATATAACAGGATCCCCAAAATTGGTTCTGATCACTGATTGGCTGATCTCACATAGATTCAGCCAATCATAAAATCATAATTTAGTTTCAATTTTGTCAACTTTGCTATGATTGGCTGAATCTGTTTGAATCAGCTAATCAGTGTTCAGAACCATTTTCTTTGATCCTGTTATATTTAGATGCAACACTCTTGGTTTTACAGTGTCTGATGAAGTTAATAATCTTCAGTTATTTGACGAAACTGTCACACATTTATTATTTTATGTTC
Organism: Thermobia domestica; assembly: GCF_964235325.1. Taxonomy (NCBI): domain Eukaryota; kingdom Metazoa; phylum Arthropoda; class Insecta; order Zygentoma; family Lepismatidae; genus Thermobia; species Thermobia domestica. The sequence continues at coordinate 8,726,070 of NC_137460.1, forward strand.
TTACGCTGAGCAAAGCAACGGTACTTCCGCAACAACTTTTATAGAGGTAGTTGTTGCGTATTTCAAATTATATGCCTGTAGACAAACTCCCTATATGAAAATGGTCGCGTGACTAGCTTAGGATTCTGAAACATGGACTTTTGGATAAGGCACGCAATAGTTCCCCAGAGAAGTCTTCACCCGACTACGGTAGATTCCATAGTTTTAGAGCTATGGACTTTTAAAATTCAATTTTTCATGTTTTTGGCAGCCTATAACTCCGAAACGAAGCATTTGTGCACCCAGGTTGGTCTATACTTTTTGTCTTATCTTGATGTCAGGAATCATCTCCCAAACGTTGTCGGCAGTGGCGTATTTAAGATTTTGTTTCGGGAGGGGCTTTTCCTCTTTCGGGAGGGGGGCTTTGCCTCAAAATGTGAAAAATCTGCAAGATATTTCATATACTTTACTATAGTAAGTAAGATTTCGGGTGGGGGCTTAAGCCCGGAAGCCCCCTAAATACGTCACTGGTTGTCGGTGTTGTTTTGAAACACCCTATATATATATATATATATATATATATATATATATATATATATATATATATATATATATATATATATATATATATATATATATATAGATAGATAGATAGATAGATAGATATAGATATAGATATAGATATAGATATAAGAAAATGTCCTACAAAGATATAAACTTGGAAGCTTGTCTCTCCCTTGATGAAATCCTGTGTACACCACTGGAGAGAGAAGCCTATCATAAATTGAAAGACTGTACAAGACTCTTTCTTTCTACAAAACATTTCATTCACTGAAAAGGATTTTACTTTCTCGAGCTTCTTCCTTTAAGTTGAGTCAGTGAAAACGTCTCTAAGCCTATGTTGTCTTCGGAGCTCCTCATCTCTGTATAGCTTTCCTCCCACGTGCATAGTTGACGATGATACATTGGTCTCTCGGAGTAGTTTTGTTGACGTCGGCAAGAAATATCTACGAATATTGCTTTTCCTCAATATCGATGCAGGCACGAAACACATTTTTTTTCCTTTTTTTTTCTTTCGGTTCCCATCAGTCTTTCTTCGCAAGTGAAAGTTCCATAGACGTTTCTTGCACATATCAAATCTATCAGTAGACAAAGGATGAAGCTATCTCTCGCAAACATTATTCCGCTATGCAATTTATCGTTTCCAATACACTAATACATTATATTCTGACGTAATTATACAAGTTTCGACTTCTTTCTAAGAAAATTTCTTTTAAAAACAATCTGAAGGTAACAATTACCAGTGGCGTATTTTATGTGCTACCGGGCCTACCGGCGGTTGCCCTAGAATATTACAAGATAAAGTTGTTATAGTGTAAACTAAATTATATTGATAATTATATACTTTAGTATCTTCTTTCTACGATACAAGTTTCTGAGAACTGTATGCATTTAGAAACATCCAGTAACTTCTTTGCACGCAGTCTCTGTCGCTTCCTTAAGAGATCACTTCTGTAGTGAGAATCGTGTAGTTATCAGCGCATTTCCCTTCTTTCCACCTCCACTCAGTGCATATGAACGGACTGCCAGTTAACACCAGTTGCTATAGAGTAGACTAATCGGTTTCTTCGGCCTGAGCGAAGAGTAAAGAGAAATTATACGAGTAATGACAGTGCATTTTGGGGGTCTCTGGAAATTGTTTCGGACATCTTGAAATTCGTTCCGTAGCGGTTTGCGTCAATGCAACGAAAATTTTATTTTACAGTATTTTGCATAGATGTTATAAATACTTGTTTCATTATTTGTATTTCGTTGCAAAGGCTCTTACAGACTGAGACCCCCTTCGTTGGCTAATCGCCTATTTCAGTGTTCTTTATTACTCGGACAGAATCCATTTATTCTGGCGAGTAGGATTACCACCTATCCAATGCAAAAGGTAGGGATGCTTCATGCAACAAATGAATGTAGAAATGTACAATCAGTTTTCCAGAATACTAAGAAGATAATATAAGTCTTGCTAGTGAGGAGAAAATCATATTTATCTACTTGATAAGAGAGAAATATGTTGTAAGGTTTTTTTTCTTATTTTCAAGACTGTACAACAACGTGGAAACTAAAGCTTATTGGTTGCCCAAGCCATCAAACCAGTATACGCCACTTAAAATTACAAGTTGTATATGCATTATTCTTAGGATTTGTGTTACAGTTAGTGGGAGACAAACAATCAGACACAATGTGATACTTTGATAATGGTTCTTTTACATATACAGTGCGTACATAAGTCAATATTGTATCCAGCCAAATAAAAAATCAATTATTATTGGCTACGAATGACACACCTTTTAGGATCCTACCCTAATATGGTAGCATTCTAGAATTTTAGTAACCTTATTCAAGTCTTCGAAAGTAACAATGTGGGGAAGATGAATAGGGAAAAGAAGGCATGTAAGAGGAAAAGGTTTAGGATAAGAGTAGTAGGGGTCCCGTTATATGCAGCCGAGTCAGCAAAAATTTTCTCGATTCTGATTGGCTGAGAGAGGTCACGTGACGTTAGGCCCCGCCCACGCGGGAAATTCAAATTTTCAGGTCACGTGGTATGACGTCATGAGTCACCCTGCGGGGAAATCCCTCATTCTCTTTTATGACCGGGATTTTTGAAATTTGTTCCCTTTTACGGGTAAGATGTGTGATTCTGATTGGTTGACAGATATCACGTGATTTTAGACCCTGCGATATTTGAAATTCGTTCCCTTTTACGGGTAAGATGAATCCTTTGGTACCACGATACTGATTGGCTGATAGAGGTCACGTGATCTTAGGCTCAGGGATTTTTTAAAATTCGTTTCCTTTTATGTGTAAGATGAGTGGTTTGGTACCTTGAATTTGATTGGTTGATAGCGGTCACATGATCTTAGACCCTGGGATTTTGAAATTTGGGTATCCTCTTTGATGAGTACTTTGGTACTACGATACTGATTGGCTGATAGAGGTTACATGATCTTAGACCCGCTACAAGGTGAACAGAATACGTGGGAAAACCCCTCACTCATTTGTTTCATTTTATGTGTAAGATGAATGGTTTGGTATCATGATGCTGATTGGTTGATAGAGGTCACGTGATCTTAGGTTGTAGGATATTTAAAATTCGTTCCCTTTTATGGGTAAGATGAGTCCTTTGATACCTGATTCTGATTGGCCGACAGAGGTCACATGATTTTAGACCCGCCACACGGTGAACAGAATACGTGGGAAAACCCCTCACTCATTTGTTTCCATTTTACGGGTAAGATGAATGTTTTGGTACCACGATGTTGATTGGTTGATAGAAGTCGCATAATCTTACCCCAACCCCCAATGCTAGAAATTCAGAGCGATATGTCGGTGATCACCCTAGACCTGGATTTTAGAATTTAGTTCCCTTTTATGGTTATCCTTAAAGTTCCCATGAAGGGTTCAACCTCCTCCTTAAATAACACTTTTTGGTATCATGATATTGTACTGAAGTTTACATTAAATATTATCATTCTCTTTGACAGATAAGATGATTACCAGCTTTCTTACCTTGATGGAGATCCTGTCCTTGAATTAGTAGCCTATGTCTCTGGAAGTAACAATGGTGAAAGAGGGGTGTCGCTTGTAGATTTCTTATAACACATTGTTGTGAGTTTAAGCGATTTATTGCTCAGTAAGCGCTTCATTAATGGAAACAGTGTTGCCAGATTTTTTCTTACCGAAACTGCTCCGATTCTTTTCGAAACGGTTCCGCAGAGTGCAAGAAATTTTAAACTAAAATTTTTTCGAACTAAAAAAATTTCAAAACTAAAAAATTTTAAACAAAAATTTTCAAACAAAAAATTTTCGAACTAAAAATTTTGAAACAAAAAAGTTTCAAACAAAAAATTTTCGAACCCAAAAAAAATTTCGAACTAAAAAAATTGAAACAAAATTTTGTCGAACTAAAACATTTTTTAAAAACAAAAGTTTCGAACTAAAGATGTAAATCACATCTAAAAATTTTCAAATCAAACTTTTTATCGAACTAAACTTTTAAAATTTTCGAACTAGAAATTTAAACCAAGTTTTAGAAAAATCCTAAGAAATGTTTCTCCAGGAATCGAACTCAGGTCTTTCAAACCAAAGATGTGTATGCTAACCGTTTAGCTATGAATGAATTCGGTTTTAATCGTGGTTGGTGGGTTTCGAACCATGGTTCTTGAAAAGGATACACATATACTTTAAGAAAATAAATCTGACAGTGTAACGTGGATTAAAATAAAATGCTGATAGACTTCTTTGTGTGTAGACATAGAAGTACATATGATTGAAAATGCAAACGTCAGCGGATCGCATTACTTTTGTTTTACTACGAACGTGTCAGCATGATTCATGAAAAAAGCAAACATTGACATTCTCGTATGGAATATGAGGAAAATGAAATGTCGTCACAGTTACGACAAGTAGTGACATGATCCTGGCAGAAGGGAATTGGCATCGGAATTGCGATACTAGATGTTGTAACTATTGAGAAACATGAATGACGTCACGATCGATTGTTACACATCGTTTTGGTTCGTGATTCATGACAAAAGCAGCGAGCGTTTTGATTGGTTCGTTGTGATGTCATTTTATAAATTTCCTCGTTTCTGATTGGTTGACGGTGACGTCGTTTTCACAACGACCTAAATAAAAATCTAAATTTCATTTTTCAAATCCTACACCGCTCTCAACTGTCAAGTGAGAAGGTAGATTTTTTTAGAAGTGTCTTCATTTAAACTTTACTGCACCGATTTTTCGTTCATTGAATTTGAGGTAAGTTCAGTGAGATTTTATTTTTCACACAAGATTCGAAAATCATTTTTATTTTATATTTGTGGGGGTGGATCACTCATACACTGTTTTACTTTTAGTACGAAATATTTAGACTATGAAGGAATTAGTGGAATGGGAAAGTGGGAGTACGAATCAGGAACCTCCACACATTAGAAGTAAGCACGATAAATGATATGGTTTAGCATCCCTTCAGCTTAATGTTGAATGTGAACTCCCGTCGGGAATTGAACCATGGCCAGAAAATGTGTGCGCTTAGTTTGAAAAGAATGCATGAATATTAAAAACTATGCCTGAGAATAATATTGTTCGATACCCTTTGAAACCATTATTTTATTTTAGCGTCCCCTTCAGCTTAACGTGATATTCAAGCAATCACCCGGGATTGAACCTGGGCCAGAGGTGTGTACGTCAACCATTTAGCTTAGTTTTGAAAAGAATGTATGATAACGCATGAGAATATTAAATTACAGAAAAGGTTTGACAGCGATCCGATGTGAAAAGCAAACCCCACCGAGGATTGAACCAGGACCTTCCACATCCGAAGCATGTACGCTAACCGCTTAGTCACAATAATAAAAAAAACGCTATACAGATTTTGTTTTGACAATTACGTATGGGTTGCGTTAATGTTCGGTGAATCTCTTCAACTTGCAAACGCATCATTTAAAGGTCGTTGTGAGTAGAAAAAATGCTTACGCGTGCTTTATCACATCTCAGTACTGTTGAAACATTCATTCATTCATGCATTCTTTTTATCACTATAGAATGGTAGGTCAGTTACATGCTGATGCAATGGTCTCGAGTATGACAGCAATAAAACACACATTTCAGTAACATAATTATTTTTTAAAAAACTTTGATTTCTAGTACACGTGCTTTCATAATGAGATTCTGAACGTCACCACCAGGGAATCAAACTCAGGACCTTTACATGAATTACTTAGTTAAGAATTTATCACGAATGTTATGATTTCCTTGTTTATCAGGTGATTAAGATTTTTCTTTCTTCTTTTCTTTTGTAGTAAATTCACGCTGGTCAATTCCTTTTTTCCCATTACATATTTGTTTTACCGTAATTGTACCTGTTTGTTTTCATTTTTAACCATGGTCGAATCGGGTTTTACTGTTTGTAATGAAATCACTCGTCATTATAGACGATTTATGTACGTTTATGTATTATGAGGTGTGTACGTCAACCATTTAGCTTAGTTTTGAAAAGAATGTATGATAACGCGTGAGAATATTAAATTACAGAAAAGGCTTGACATGCCCCCGACGTGGAAAGCAAACCCACCGAGGATTGAACCAGGGACTTCCACGTCCGAACCATGTACGCTAACCGCTTAGTCACAATAATAATAATAAAAAAATACACTATACAGATTTTGTTTCGACAATTACGTATGCGTAACGTTAATGTTCGATGAGTCTCTTCAACTTGCAAACGCATCATTTAAAGGTCGTTGTGAGTGGAAAAAATGCTTACGCGTACTTTGTCACATCTCAGTACTGATGAAACATTCATTCATTTCATGCATTCTTTTTATCACTATAGAATGATAGGTCAGTTACATGCTGATGTAATGGTCTCGAGTTTGACGACAATAAAACACTCATTTCAGTAACATAATTATTTTTTAAAAAACTTTGATTTCTAGTACACGTGCTTTCATAATGAGATTCTGAACGTCACCGCTAGGGAATCAAACTCAGGACCTTTACATGAATTACTTAGTTAATTATTTATCATGAATGTTATGATTTCCTGTTTATCAGGTGATTAAGATTTTTCTTTCTTCTTTTCTTTTGTAGTAAATTCACGCTGGTCAATTCCTTTTTCCCTTACACATTTATCGCAATTGTACCTGTTTGTTTGTTATCTCCTTTTATTAACCATGGCCGAATCGGGTTTTACTGTTCGCAATGAAATCACTCGTCATTATAGACGATTTAACATTGAGGGTAGAATGCTCGAAGTTCAATTCAACGCACCGCCCGTAGGAACCGATATCATACAGTATGTACATAACAGTTTCCAAGCAATGCTGGACCATTTGTTAGCCAATGTCGACGATGAGGCGATGGTTGGTTTATCGGTAATATCACCACGCAACACGAATAAACCATTTTGGGTGAGTTTTCGCCAAGCCCGAAACCTAACACTGGAAACGATGTGAGCCTCGTTCGAAAGAGTTTTACAAAGTAACAATGCATTTCTCCTGCACGAACCATTTACCGTTCATTTTCATCGTGTGGATATTCCAAGAGGATACGGATATGGAGATCGTTTAGCACAAGGAATACTACAAAACGAAGAATTGTTACGAAGCAAACGAGGAATTGTACGTGTAAGAAATCAAGATTCAAGGTGTCTGGCGTACGCCATTGTTATTGCTATTGGCCTGAAAAAATACAAGAATGTAGATGTGAAACGACATACACAGTATCAACATCAATCGAAATGTGTTGTGGACGATGAAGTCGATGCGTTATGTGCAAATGCAGGAGTCAATTTGGATCATGGTGCCAGTGTAAATGAAATACGACAATTCCAGGCATACCTCAAAGAATATAAAATTACTGTGTATACCAGTTTCACAGGCCGTGATATCATGTACGAGGGGCCCAACGATGAAAATCGCACTCCCATAAATTTGATTTGTTTGGCTGGCCATTTTGACATCATCCAATCTTTAACTGCTTGTTTTGCAACCAAATTCTACTGTGAAGCGTGCCATAAAAAGTACAGTGAACGTAACAGACATGTGAAAAATTGTCCTGTAACGTGCTCCAAATGTCTACAGAAACCTCTATGCGACAAGAACCAAACGCTAGTGCTGTGCAACGACTGCAATCGTCAATTTTACGGCGAGGAATGTTTTAACAATCATCGGAATGCTCCATATCATCGTGGGGAACCTGTATGCAAAATGGTGAAGCAATGTACTAGATGCTACAGAGTTTATTCTTTTGTACGAAGTGGACAACGCATTCATGATTGTAATGAGATTTTTTGCAATGTTTGTAAGAAGATTGTTCCAGGATCACATCAATGTTTTATGCTTCCTGATCGCCAATGCTTGAAACCTGGTGTTCCTTCACTCATGCACGCAAAGAAAGCCTTGTTGATTTTCTATGATATAGAATCTATGCAAGACACGAATATTGGCGATAATATGTATGTACACGTTCCAAATTTATTGGTTGCACAACAAGTATGTTATGCATGTGTTGAAAACGATAATATACAGCAGTCTTGCAGTACGTGTGGTCAGCGCCAACATATTTTCCAAGGAGACGATCCAGTTTATAATTTTCTCCAGTACTTGCGGGAACGTCGTCCCAATATAAATAGGATTTTCTGTCTCGCTCATAACTCGAAAGGCTACGATGGACATTTTATCCTAAAGACCATGGTCGAACAATGCCAATGGAGACCTGACGTCATATTAAATGGGACCAAGATATTGAGTTTAACCTTGAATAATCTGACGTTCATTGACTCGTTGAACTTCCTGCCTATGGCATTAAGCAAATTGTCAAAAGCGTTCAATTTACCCGCAACCAAAGGCTACTTCCCGCATTTCTTCAACACCAAGGAGAATCAATCATATATTGGACCACTTCCAGAAACAAAGTATTATGGTGCAGATGAAATGGCCGTCGAAGACAGGAACAAGTTCATGCAGTGGTACAACGATCATCGTAATGACACGTTTGATTTCCAGAAAGAAATTATCAAGTATTGTATTCAAGATGTCAATGTACTGCGACAAGCATGCGTTTCGTTTATGACGTCATTTGAAGTAGAAACCAAAGTGAATCCCTTCTTGGAGACGATCACGATTGCCAGTGCTTCCAATTTAGTATTCCGCCGGAATTTCCTCAAACCCAACACTATTGGAATTCTACCGGCACATGGCTATCGATGGAGAAGTACCCAATCGATCGCTGCAATGCAATGGCTGGCCTACATTGAAAAAACCGAAGGAAAACAAATCTTACATGCGGCCCGAGAAAAAGAAGTGTTTATTGCGGGATTCCATGTTGATGGCTACTACCAAGATCCTGAGACGTTAGAGGAGCACGTCTACGAGCATGCCGGCTGCTTTTATCACGGGTGTAAAGTATGTATTACTACAGGCCGTAATCAGCCCATCTATGGCAATTCAGAAGACACCATGGAATTCCGTTATGAACGAACGCAACGCAAAAATGCAAGACTGCGTGAATTGGGGTACATTGTACATGAAATGTGGGAGTGCGAATTTAATCAGTTCTTAAAACAAAATCCTGCAATGGCGACGTATCTGAAAAATCACCCGTACATGAACCGTAGACCATTAAATCCAAGAGATAGCTTTTTTGGAGGAAGGACCAATTGCGTGAAATTGTACCACCAAGTCGACGAAAAAGCAGGAGAAGTAATAAAATATTTCGATATTGTTTCACTTTATCCTTACATAAATAAGTGTGCTAAATACCCTGTAGGACATCCTAGAATTTATCTACAGGGTGATGAAAATATACCACCAATAAATAAAGTCAATGGTCTGATCAAAATGACGATATTACCAAGTCAACATCTATATCATGGTCTCCTGCCTTACCGATGCAACAAGAAACTATTGTTTCCACTGTGTGCTGCTTGTGCCGAAGAAATGAACCCAGACCCTACAGCAACGTGTACACACAATGACCAGGAGCGATGCCTCACTGGAACATGGGTATCATATGAAATACAGAAAGCAATAGAATTAGGATATCAACCGGTGGAAATTTTTGAAATTTGGGATTATGACATTGAACAATATGATCCCATCACGAAAACAGGTGGCTTGTTCACGGAATATATCAATACTTTTCTGAAATCGAAAATGGAAGCTTCTGGCTGGCCCAGTTCCTGTGTGACCGAAGAAGACAAAACAAAATTCATACAAACCGTCCTGGAGCGTGAAGGTATTGCATTGGATCCGACCAAAATTGAAAATAATCCTGCACAAAGAAGTTTATCTAAGCTTTGTGTTAACGCTCTTTGGGGAAAACTTTCGCAACGATCAAACTTTAGCCAGACCACAATTATTGATCGGCCTGAAGAATTTTATGAAAAACTCACTTCCCCGACATTAAACTCCATCAAATTGTACACATCAATGATACGATGTTGTATGCGTTCTGGGAGTACAATGAACATGTGCCTGTTCAAAACCGAAACACCAATGTCGTGTTAGGCGCATTTACAACATGTCAGGCACGTCTGGAACTGTACAAGTACCTGGAAATGTTGCAGGAACGTGTTTTATATTTCGACACGGATTCTGTGATATTTACAGAAAAGCCCGGGGAGTCAACCATTGAACCTTCAACGTACTTGGGATGCTTATCGGACGAGATGGAGTCTTATGGTCAACGAGCATACATCAAGACATTTGTCAGTGGAGGACCAAAAAATTACAGCCTAGAAATATACAATCCGGATACCAACGTCACCAGCTACATATGTAAAATTAGAGGATTTACATTAAACTACAATGCAGGACAACAATTAAATTTCAACACGCTAAAAGAAATGATTACAAATCAATGCCGTGGACAAGTCACCATCACCATCCCCCATAAAATATGCAGGACCAAAGACCATACCATCGTCACACGCAAAGAAGAAAAAATGTACAGTATCCAGTACACAAAACGTCGATTTAAAGAACTCAATTCCTATGATACGGTTCCGTACGGGTATGTTAAAAAACGGAAACTGGAACTGGAAAAAGAAGATGAAGAAGAAAAAACTGTAAACACCCAATGAGGCACCCATTTCTTTTTTTCCTTTTCCTTTTTCCAATCCTTGACCATAAAGCAGCAACACCAAGAAAAAAAACGCAGTACCCAGAAGAGATCATAAACCACCAACACCACCATCAGTGGAAGAAATGTAGTCATCTCGTATCCAAGGGGGAATCTTGACCATAAAGGAGCAACACCTAGAAAAATGCAGTACCCAGAAGAGTTCATAAACATCCATCAGTGGTTGAAATGGTGTCATCCTGTACCCGAGGAGGAAGATGAGCCTAAACACATCCATCTTTTACGAGTAAGTTTTATTTCTCTCTTATCAATATTGACTCGTTTTTATTGTTTCAGAAAAAAGAAATTCTTAAAGTAATCCGTTGTTTCTTCTTTTTCTTTACAGGATACGTCTACAAGATTCGAAGATGATGACACGTCCAACATATTCATTAACTAGATCCTGTATTTATTATGTTAATCACCTTGTATGAGAAGAGCACATACCTTTCGTTAAAATACAACAAGTTGAAAAAAAATGTGTTTTATTATTTCTTGAAACCCTGAACACTTATTTTCAAATCATGGCCAAGATTTGGTTTAAATGATTTTGTTCGAAAAATTAATTAAAGAATTTTTAGTGTCCAAAATTTGGTTTTTAATTTAGTTCAAAAAATTGATTTGAAAATTTTCAAATGTGGTTTACATCTTTAGTTCGAAACTTGTTTTTAAAAATTGGTTCGAAAATTTTTTGTTTAAAATTTTTAGTTCGAAAAATGTTGATTTGAAAATTTAGTTCGAAAGTTTTTAGTTTAAAATATTTTTTTCGAAAAATTTTTAATTTTTTAGTTCGAATTTTTTTGGGGGTTCGAAAATTTAAAATTTTTTAGTTTGAAAATTTTTTGATTTGAAAATTTGGTTCGAAAGTTTTTTAGTTTAAATTTTTTTCGAAAAATTTGTTTAAATTTTTTAGTTCGAAATTTTTTTTGAAATTTTTGTTTCAAAATTTTTAGTTCGAAAATTTTTTGTTTGAAAATTTTTAGTTTTGAAATTTTTTTAGTTCGAAAAATTTTTAGTTTAAAATTTTTTGCACTCTGCGGAACCGTTTCGAAAAGAACCGGAGCAGTTTAGGTAAGAAAAAATCTGGCAACACTGTTTCCATTAATGAAGCGCTTACTGAGCGTTTAAAAAATCGCTTAAACTCACAACAATGTGTTATAAGAAATCTACAAGCGACACCCCTCTTTCACCATTGTTACTTCCAGAGACATAGGCTACTAATTCAAGGACAGGATCTCCATCAAGGTAAGAAAGCTGGTAATCATCTTATCTGTCAAAGAGAATGATAATATTTAATGTAAACTTCAGTACAATATCATGATACCAAAAAGTGTTATTTAAGGAGGAGGTTGAACCCTTCATGGGAACTTTAAGGATAACCATAAAAGGGAACTAAATTCTAAAATCCAGGTCTAGGGTGATCACCGACATATCGCTCTGAATTTCTAGCATTGGGGGTTGGGGTAAGATTATGCGACTTCTATCAACCAATCAACATCGTGGTACCAAAACATTCATCTTACCCGTAAATGGAAACAAATGAGTGAGGGGTTTTCCCACGTATTCTGTTCACCGTGTGGCGGGTCTAAAATCATGTGACCTCTGTCGGCCAATCAGAATCAGGTATCAAAGGACTCATCTTACCCATAAAAGGGAACGAATTTTAAATATCCTACAACCTAAGATCACGTGACCTCTATCAACCAATCAGCATCGTGATACCAAACCATTCATCTTACACATAAAATGAAACAAATGAGTGAGGGGTTTTCCCACGTATTCTGTTCACCTTGTAGCGGGTCTAAGATCATGTAACCTCTATCAGCCAATCAGTATCGTAGTACCAAAGTACTCATCAAAGAGGATACCCAAATTTCAAAATCCCAGGGTCTAAGATCATGTGACCGCTATCAACCAATCAAATTCAAGGTACCAAACCACTCATCTTACACATAAAAGGAAACGAATTTTAAAAAATCCCTGAGCCTAAGATCACGTGACCTCTATCAGCCAATCAGTATCGTGGTACCAAAGGATTCATCTTACCCGTAAAAGGGAACGAATTTCAAATATCGCAGGGTCTAAAATCACGTGATATCTGTCAACCAATCAGAATCACACATCTTACCCGTAAAAGGGAACAAATTTCAAAAATCCCGGTCATAAAAGAGAATGAGGGATTTCCCCGCAGGGTGACTCATGACGTCATACCACGTGACCTGAAAATTTGAATTTCCCGCGTGGGCGGGGCCTAACGTCACGTGACCTCTCTCAGCCAATCAGAATCGAGAAAATTTTTGCTGACTCGGCTGCATATAACGGGACCCCTACTACTATAAGGACATGGATCGTAGGTACCATGTTACCAGGAGGAAAATTAGAAAATCTTAAAGAGGAAATGAAATAAAACATTCTAGACTTGGTAAGAGTTTGTGAAAGCGAAGGATGTAGGTTTTATTCAGTAATGAAAAGAGTGGTCACGATGATGTAGGAATAAATGCGCTTAAAAGTTAACGTAGTGCAAGTAGAATGTTATGACGACAGAGTTATGATGTTAAGACTTAAAGGGAAAAAAAAAGAAGAATCTATACAGACATATACACCGACGACTTCCAATTGAAGAAGTACAGGAGAATTATGACAAAATAGGAGAAAATATAGACAGCAAGAAGAAATGAAAATGAAATGAAATCTGTGAGTTTTACGTCCCACGGTTATGCCGGTTAGACTAAAGGAGACGGTGACTATGAGAAATGAATAGAATGGTGGAATGAAGAAAGTGGGAGGAAACGGGAGAACCCCGAGAAAACCCACGCACACGGTGTTTGTCCAGCACAAAGTTCACTTGGCGGGAGCTGGGATAGAACCCAGGACCCCAAGCACCAGAGGTGAACAGATAGCAAGAAGACTGGTGCATATGCAATTATAATGAGAGATTCAGTATACTTGCGGGAGAAAAACAGGAAGGCAGTGTCGTAGGCAAAAATGTTTAGTCGAAAGAAATAAAAGTGGAGATTTACTGGTGAATTTCTGTAGACAGAATTCACTAATAATTGGGAACATGTGATTCAATCAGCACAAAAGAAGAAGATATACATGGAAATCTCCAATAGACGGCGTAATATATCAGATATACTATGTTATGATTCAGGACAGGTATCGGAATGGCTTGAAAAACACGAAGACCCTTCCCGTGGCCGAGGAAACAAGGGGGTATTACAATAGCAGTTGAAAATAAGAATTGAAGGTAGTCAGCGAGTGAAGTGAAGTCTAAGGAAGATGGAGGTAATATGTTGAGGTCTTATATGAGAGTACGGATAGACCATATGGCTTAGTTGTTGAAGTAGAAAATGAAGTAGGCGAGGATGATAAAGCGCTTATTATTGTTCGGGATAAGTTTGAAAAAGGAGTCGTGATAGATAATACTACTTGAATTCATTAGGAATATGAGAGACAAGGGAAAGAAAGAATTGTTCCGACTGCGCAATGAAATATATGAAACAGGAGAGTGGTCAAAAGACTTCTTGACGAGGATTGTGATACCAATGGCTAAGCAATCGAACCAGAGAGATGCAAGGATTATAGAACTATTGGTCTCATATCTCATACAGCAAAAATTCTGCTTCGAATTTTGAACAGAAGGTTGTATGGAAGAACAAATGAAAAAGCTGAGGAAGAGCAGTTCGGGTTCAGAAGAGGTAAGGGCACAAGAGATGCAATTAAAAGATGATCGACGAAAGGTTTGTACAAAAAAGGAAAAGAGGTCTTGTGGTATTTATTGAACTACCTAGGTAAAAAAGCGTGCTGTGTTGCCCTATCTTTAAAACAGGCTTATCGTGAGCTTTCTAGATTGGTAGTGGTCATCGTGGTTTTTATTCGGGTGACTCCCCAGTTTGCATCACGACGCTGGGTGAACGCCGAAAATTGGGAAGCACCGGCCGAGAATCAAACCCGGGACCGCAAGGACGTGAGTCCAACGGTCTAACCACTCTACTACAGTGTTCTCCATTTATTCATCTCCTCATACTAAAAAATAGTACAATAGTGTTGAACACAGACTATACCAAAAACAATTAACAAAACACTTTTTTGGATTCAGTGGCATCTCTCAAATTCTACATGAAAAGTTTGACAGTCTCATTCAATGAAACTTACGACGGAGATATGTCTTTCCTTTCTTGTGATTCTCAGATCGTTACAGTTTGATGGACCTTGTAGTTATCTTTCAGTGTAGTACTTTAACGAACTAGACTACATACATACTAGAGAGAAAATAAATTATAGAACTGTCTTGTGGGTAGTGGAAGTGTCTTCAATGCGGGAGATTCTGGATCGATTCCCGGTGGGAGCTCATATTCGGTTTCCAAGTTAAGATATAGGTTCAAGTGTCATATAGTCATGGTGTGTGGGCAGGACATTAAATTCGAGATCAACCATCAACTAAAAGAAATGATAGATTTAATGGAAAAAGGAGAGACAGAAGAAGAGCATGTTTGTTAGAATTTCATTATCAGACTCATACACTTTCTGCATATATGACGATGTTCCACCGGATTACAGGATCTAATTGTTTTCTTGTCACAAATCAGAAATTCTTGAACTTTTCCATTTGTAGTTTTAAGGGAATATGTAGGAAAATTAGCCTACTTTCTGATCAGCCCTCACACAACAAAATATTTAAGTTCCATCAGTACCTCTACAGTAGAAAACAATATTAGACTTACCATCGAAAATTTTCCTCTTTTATATAGTTTCTTTTTAAACATTAAAAAAAAACTTTAAAAAATCTTAGTGTCTTGAGTCAGTGGTTTTCCGCACAGCGGCGCCTCGATCGATACTGTGACAGTAGTGCAATGGCAAATCAGAGTCTTAATTGACTTAATCTCCGCTAGAGTGTGGGATTAACCGTATAATACCTTTAACTGTGTAAGACCTCAAGTGAATCTCCATTCTTTGTTGGAGTTCACTAAAAACAATCCTCATTACAAGATAAGTCTCCAGGGATTTAAAAGGATACGTAAGCAACAAATCCTTGTCTTCCTTTTAGATTAATATTTGACAAAAACCGAAAATAGGTGTGAGAGACTTTCAGTGAAATGTCTAACATTTATTTTCACCTTGAACGTTATTATTTAGTCATGTTGCGTTTCAGTCTATGACGATTAAGTTGCTTCTGCGCAATTATTTAATTATCTTATGAAATTAAATAATATCAATTCCTCGTTTGTTGAAGGTCTAAGGGAAATTATCAGTGGCGTACTTATGATTTTGTTTCGGGAGGCGCTTTGCTAACTTTCGGGGGGGGGGGGCTTTGCCTGAAAATGTGAAAATTCTGCAAGATATTTCATATACTTTACTATAGTAAGTAAGATTTCAGGGGGGCTTAAGCCCGGAAGCCCACCCCTAAATACGCCACTGGAAATTATAATCCAAAAGCTTGCCTTTTGAAGAGAATGAAAAAACTTTTAAAACTTAATTGCAAGTATACGACATTTATTCGATTATAATAGCCTCTCTTAAAATTTAATATATATTAGGTTGCTTATAAAGTATTAAGTCTTTGGAGATCAAAATTTAGAATACATTTATTGTGATTTGAGAATAACGTTATGGAACCACATTATGTACCATTTTTTCGATATTTTATCCAGCATTACATAACAAATGTCTTATGTTTAACATATGTATTATCTTTCGTGTCTGTTATATTCATGTATATTTATACAGGGAGTTTCAAAACAACCTTGACAAGTTTGGGAGGTGATTCCTGATACCAAGATAACACGAAAAGTATAGACCAACCTGGGTGCAGAAATGCTTGCCTCTTTCGGATTTTTAGGCTGTCAAAAACATGAAAACTAACTAAGTCTATGGCCTATGCAACCCAAAGGTTCAATGCCGCGTTCACAAAAGCTCTCCACTGACTTCTATCCTTAGCCCAGTTTCCACTTTGTATACCTATTTCTGCGAGATCTATTTTAATATTGTCATCCCATGGGCGTCTAGGTCTTCCTAATGGTCGTTTTCTGATTGGTATTCCAGTTAAGTCTTTGAAAGCGTTCCTAATTTCTTCCATCCTGGCTACATGACCTGCCCATCTGAACCTCCTAGACTTGATGGCCCTAACAATGTTTGGTAAACCATATAAATTATGTAGTTGCTCGTTATGAAGTTTCCGCCATTCCCCATTTCCGTTCCTCTTGGGTCCGAATATTCGTCTGAGGAACTTGCTCTCAAATACTTTCAGTCTATGTTCTTCCCTCAGAGTAAGTGAGCATTTTTCGCAACCCCCCAGAACAACACGCATTATTATCGTTATATATATATATAATGCTTCAAATTCCTCGACAGAATTCGCGATGACAAAATATTTTGAACTGAATAATAACACGAATTCTCTGCATTTGTTCGACATTTAATTTCTTTGTGAATATGGTTTTCGTCTGTTAATATTGATCCTAGATATTTGAAAGTATCCACTTTATCAAAAGTATTATTTGATATTTTAACGCATCTATAATTTGCCGTATTAGGATCTCGACGAACTTCCACGTATTTAGTTTTCTCTGTGTTTACTTCTAAAAATAATTTTAAAAAATAATTTTAAAAGTCCATAGCTCCAAAACTATAAGACCTATTGTAGTCGAATCAAGACTTCACTTAGGAACTAGTAAACGCCCTATCCAAATACCCATGTTTCAGAATCCTAAGGTACTCACGCAACAATTTTTATAGAGGGAGTTTGGCTACGGGCATACAAATTGAAGTACTCACCAACTACCTTCAAGGATTTTGACTCACCCTCTCTATTTGTTCGCTACGAATTTTCTGAAAATTCAGACAATAGTGCAAAAATGTCATAACGGGCTTAGCGTACGCGTGAGTTCCAAGTTTGATTCCCAGTGGGATCTCATATGATTCAGACAGCTACGTTAAATTGTAGATCCACATATCACATAGTTTTCTGTGTTTAAAAAACGCTGTTAAATTCCAAAATAAGTCAAAAAGGAAAAAATAGAATATTAAAAGTAAAAATCTTTTGCTGTAAAGTTTTATGTGGTCAAATACATACGACCATATATACGACCATATATACACTGAATATCCCAGGAGCTCATTATTTCAATGAAGCTATGCATAACAGTTGGCGGAGCGTATTCATGGTAGCTTTCCTGTCTATACATACATATGAAGGGGAAAAAACCTATCATGCAAGAAACATAACAAAGAGAAGATATGGTATATAATGAAAATATACGCCTACGTGCAGCAAAATTCAGAAGAACTTACACACGAAAAAAAAAAGAATAAAAATGTACTCTGCAGTTCTGAAACAAAAATTTATTGAATTCAGCGGTGCATTGCGTTGTTATAACTTTGTCTCTACTTAATGTTGCAAAATAAAGTAATCCTTCCATTGTAGACTTTTTGTTTAGTGCCTTACATATTTACAGAAAACAAAAGAATTGTGCGAGGGTCATTCAGAAAATATTCTTTAATTCTTGGAAGTTCATTGTGTGGTTTCGCTCCCTACATAACATTTTCTGCTATCTTTCCACTTTCCCACTCTGAAACCATTTTATAGTGTTCTATATTTTCTTGCCCTCATGTAGTTCTTCCATTGCCCTCAATAGAAATGAACGCACTGTCTAGTTTCTTCAGGATTAGGATTAGAAGTTAGATTTCTGGCCTTTGGATTGGTGAGGAAAGGTAGCGGCGTGGAACCTGCATGCTAGGTACCATCCCAGCATTTGCCTGATGTGAATGAGGAAAACCCGGGAAAACCTGGGAAAACCTCACTCCAGATGGCTGTCTTGAAAATGCTCCACCGGGAATCGAACCCGGGACCGCTAGCACCGAAAGCTAGAGCGTTAGCGACTACGACACTCAGGGCCACTCTAGTTTCTTCACTCTTGCTTTACGTATGTAACGTACTTCGTAGCAGAAGAAAATTCTTAGAATTTTCGGTAGATGGCTCAGTGGTAGACTGTTTCTCCTCTTATGTGTGGGGTCCTTGGCTTGATTCCAGCTCGCGCCAAATGGGCTTTGTGGTGGACAAACATCGTGTTCGTGGATTTTCTCGAGGTTCTCCCGTTTCCTTCTAATTTCTTCATTCCACCATTTCATTCATTACTCATCCTCATCGTCTCATTTAGCCTAACCGGCATAACCGTGGGATGTAAAACTCAAAGATTTCATTTCATTTCTTCCTTAGTCCAAATATTAAGGATGCTTAAGAGTGTCTTTTCTTGTTGAATGCGTCTTTGGCGATGGTTATTCTTGATCTGATCTCTTTGGTGCAGTAAGCGTCTCTCGTCAAAAACTTCCCGGATACTTGAAATTATCGACCTCTTCAAGTACTCTTTGTTCTACTCTGACCCGTAAGGGCGTGTTTCCACGGGATATTCTCATAACTTTCTATTTTTCTTATGTTGATTTCCATTCCACATAATTCCCCAGTGTTAATTATTTTCAGGGCCGGGTTTAGCATTTTGGCGCCCCTAGGCCCAATAATTTTTTCCTCTCCCTAGTCTGGTTAAAGTTACTTTCCTAAAAGACCTTTATTAAAATATTATATCAGACCTATATGTTAATTGCTTAAACATCATCCACGATGCAATTTTATCATTGCAAGTTTTTTGAGGAATTTACTTGGTTCTGGGCTTAACAAAATACCGTTAATGTATTAACAAAAGATTGGTGAATAACTTTGGTTTTGTTCAATTTAGCCATTTGGGCAAATAAATAAAAAAAAAACTCTGTAGTAAAAAAAATAAGTAAATAAGTAAAAAGACAGCCAGTTCTCCCGTGTTTGAGATCAATGTTGTAACGAAGTTGATACATAATGCTGAAAAATAGTTTAACTTTACCAACAATTATTTGTTCTAATGAACTTCAAAATCAGAATGCTTTATTAGCCTGATTTTTTTAATCAATTCAAAAAATATGTTAAGTTATGGCTATTTATTTTTATTTCTAGATATTTTAAATTTTTTTTCCTCTCGGCCGTGCGGCCCCTAGGAGCTTGCTCCCATAGGCCCGGGCCTACCGGGCCTATTGGGAAATCCGGCCCTAACTATTTTGTCAATCATCTACTGTAGTCCTTCTTCGGTTCTAGCTATTATAACCGTATCATCCGCATACGTGGTCTTGTTAATGATTTGCCCTCCAATCTTGAAATCCTCAATTGCCATTAAACATTCCTTCGTTAAACATTCACTACCCACACAATATTACAATACTATTATTTCACTATATGGCAACACTGTTGTCGGCTGTAGACATAAATGTAAACACAGAAACATTGTTTACCTAAGAGAATTGCTATAAATCAACATTTGAATTAAACAATAGTTTTAGGTATTCATCCATGTCACTGACATCAAACAGAACAAATGAAGTTCTATTTACAAACGGAAGGTAAAGTTTCATTCCAACGCATAAATAATAGAAAGAAGAAAGAAGCATCAAATGAATTATTATACGTAAGTTAATCGCTTTGTGTTTTGTGTTTCTCATGAGAAGTTATGTTACGAAGGGCGAACACAGTTAACACAATTTATCACGGATCAAGACAGAAAAAAATCTGTAAATATAAAACAAAAAAAATCACAATGCGAAACGATGTTATACTTCAGTATAAATTTGCAGTATACGACGAAATATTCGATAACGCTGAAACGAAAAGCATTACATGTTCTTGAATCATTTTGACTCATTAATGAGTGTGGTTTATCAAAAACCCTCAATGTATTTATTATCTGTATTTGTGTTTGTGTCTGTGTGTCCGCTCGGAAAACGAAAACTCTCAAGAACTTGGTTAATCACAATCAATGCTGGACACCATGTTCAGAATCAAAAGTTTGGAATGATGAGTTCGTTGATGATGTTCAAACCGAAATGGAAGAAATCTATCATTTCCGGTTTTAACGTTCCGTTATATATTGTGCTATATGAAGGAAGAAACATAGACGACTGGAAGCTTTCGAACTGTGTCTGTAGAGAAGAATGGAGAGAATTCGTGCCAGTTATATATTAGGTTATATTGTCGTCCTTTGGAATCTTTGTAAGTTGTTTATCAAGTAATATTGACATCCTAAGGAATTGGTGCAAGTTATTCATTAGGTGATATTGTCGTCCTATGGAATCTTTGTAAGTTGTTTATCAGATAATATTGGTATCCTAAGGAATTCGTGCAAGTTATTTAATAGATAATGTGGTCGTCCTATGGAAACTTTGTAAGATATTTATCAACTAAAATTAAAATCCTAAAGAATTCGTGCAAGTTATTTATTAGGTGATATTGTGATACTGTGGAATCTTTGTAAGTTGTTTATAAGATAATCTTGACACCCTAAGCAATTTATGCAAGTTATTTAATGGATGATATTGTCGTCTTATGGAATCTTTTTAAGTTGTTTATCAAGAACATTGATATCCAAAGGAATTCGTGCAAGTTATTTATTAAACGGTATTGTCGTCTTAAGGAATCTTTGTAAGTATTTTAACATATAATCTTGACATCCTAAGGAATTCGTGCAAGTGTTTCATTAGGTGATATTGTCATCCTAAGGAAGCTTTGTAATTTGTTTATCAGATAATATTGACATCCTAAAGAATTCGTGCAAGTCATTTATTAGATTATATTGTGGTCCTAAGGAATCTGTAAGTTGTTTATCAAGTAATATTGACATCCTAAGAAATCTTTGTAAGTTGATTATCAGACGATATTGATATGTTAAGGAATTCGTGCAAGTTATTTATTAGCACTATTGTCGGCCTAGGGAATCTTTGTAAGTTTTCTACGAGATAATATTGACATCCTAAAGAATTTGTGAAAAATTTTATTAGGTGATATTGTCGTCCTAAGGAATCTTTGTTTTATAAGATAATATTTATATCCTAAGGGTATCATGCAAGTTATTTATTAACTGACATTGTCATCCTATGGTATCTCTGAAAGTTGTTTATGAGATAATATTGATATCTAAGGAATTCATGCAAGTTATTCATTAGGTTATATTGTCCTCATATGGAAACTTTGTAAGATATTTATCAGGTAAAACTGAAATCCTAAAGAATTCGTGCAAGTTATTCATGAGGTGATGTTGTGATCCTATGGAATCTTTGTAAATTGTTTATGAGAAAATATTGATATCCTAAGGAATTCCTGCAAGTTATTTATTAAGTGATATTGGCATCCTAAGTAAGTTGCTTATTAGGTAATACTGACATGCTAAGGAATTCGTGGAAGTTATTAGGTGATATTGTCGTTCTATGGAATCTGTGCCAGTTATCAGATAATATTATCGTCCTAAGAAATCTATATAAGTTTATTTTAAATCAGGTGATATTGTTACCCTAAGAAATATATACGAGTTTTTCATTAAGTGATATCGTCGTCGTAAGAACTTTAGATGAGAACCTTAGAGAACTTATTTGTAGCTTCTCTGTTTGCAAAAAGAGACTTTCCAGTGGAAGTACGGTAGAATACCTACGATAATGGTGATGATTGTATAATTAAAGATTTTATTATATAACTTTACAAAGCAGAAAAATTTATATTTGAAATGATAACAAGGAAATAGTTATACCCCGTAAGCTGAAGAAGACAATTGATAAATAAAAGTAGATATAGTAATAAAAGACTAGATAGATTGAAAATATCATAAAAGATCTACAGAAACCCTATGATATTTGCATAATTCACGAATTAAAATCGAACTAAGGGCCCTTTGCACCATAGGAGTGCCCTCTACCATTTATCCTTGTTTAATTAGTTCTTACACTTCCAATTTCCACTAACCTCTGGTGCGTGTGGTCTCTGGTTCGATCCCTGAGGAAGTAAGTTTGTGGTAGACAACATCATGTTTGTAAGTTTTCTCGGGGTACTCTCCTGTCCTGTCCTCCCACATCCTCATCCGTCTCCCTTAGCCTAAAGGACATAATCGTAGGACGTTAAACTGAAAGATTTCATTTCGCTTTTCAATTCTTACTAGACAGAACAGAGACATTGAGAAACATTGATGACAGTTTCAAACGCCTATGATCTTCAGTGGGATTCGATGGGTTTTGCGTCACGATTTACATAGTGACGACGGCAGCTTTAATTTCATGGAGGGACAAGTGTAGGGGCTGAGAATTTTGGTGATAGTAGCTATATTTTTGTATTTCGAAAATAGTGGCTTTATATTGACTCATACTACATTATAATATGGGGGCGCGGTAGCTCAGTGGTAGAGCGTTGCTTGGGGTCCCTGGTTCGATCTCAGCTCGCGCCGTGTGGACTTTGTGGTGGACAAACACCGTGCTCGTGGGTTTTCTCAGGGTTCTCCCGTTTTCTCCCACTTTCTTTATTCCACCATTTCATTCATTTCTCATAATCACCATCTCCTTTAGCCTAACCGGCATAAGAATGGGACGTAAAACTTAAAGATTTCATTTCATTTTTTTCATTTTTCGAACTACATTATAATATCACTGGAGGGACAGGTGAAGCCATTGGGGGCGCCTACTTCCTTGTCTCCCCTCTAACGTCACCACTGGATCAGCGGTCTGATGCTTCATATCACTTGAGTGCACCAAGACTTCTCCCTGCAAGGCTTCTGTACATCATAAGAAAAAAACAAAATACAATCAACCATTGCCAATTTTTATTAATATTTTCTCCTTATCGCAAATAATTACAAATGATCGCACTGGTACTGGAAATGAAAAATGAAAGTGATAACATGAATACGGAAATACGATATACCAATTTGCACGAATTCGTTGCTTTTTTTTTCAATGCACATTCTACTACGTTCGTTAGCATAGAATATGCCTCGCTATCCATGTATCTAATACTGAAAATACAAAAAAAAAAAAAAAAAACTCCAGCCATGTTCATATTCTACATCACTTTTCCATGATCAGAGAAAGAGGATTGGATTTTTTTTTTTTTTTTTTTTTTTTTTTTTGCCCCGCGTCTCTTAATGATGAAATGAATGCGTCGAAATGAATGTTGATAGAAATGAAAAAGGCTTTCAGAAAATTCTTCCTTCCTCATACCTTCCTATAATCTACCCTTACGTTCACTTCCTGTGTACCCCTTTTTTTTTTTAATTAAACGTAATATGTGAATTCCCGTAGATTAGCGTCATCTATTGAGCCGCATACTTTGAAATGAAACGTGCTTCTCTTTGCGTTGGTATAGCGTAATAAAACATAGGCTTCCACTACATACTACTAAAAGCGGTTAAACGAAAACCAATGCCTTCTCTCAAGGGCGCCGATTTCTCTGAAAATTTGGGGGGGGGGCATTCAGATGCAGAAGGTACATATATGAGGATTTTAAGACAAATTGCATTCAAATTATGCCAAATATTGTATATTCATAAATACAATAGGGGGGCCCACATGAGCTTTGGGGGGACGGGCCCTTGCCTTCTCTATTTTTTTAAAAAAAGGAAACAAAAATTTCAATGAAAGTAATGGAAAGTGTTAACTTGTGTGTGTGTATGTCCTCTAAGCAATAGTGGCGGAGCCAGAGGGTCTAGTGAGCCTTTGCCCGTATTTTGACGGGACAAACTATGTTTTATTGGCGTGTATTCTCAAATTTAAAAAAAAAATGGTCAAATATGATATGGTAAAAAATGTTATATGTAAAATTAAATACGTGTTTGCCCTGACTCAGTTAGATAGCTTTCGTGTTTTTTTTTAGTAACCACCTAGCACAAATTGGTTAGTGTTTTTTTTTACAATAGTTCTTATCGTGTACGTACACTGAAGTCCTCCTAAAATTACTCTGTACAGAGGAGCGGAAGTTCATACCCCAAAAGTGATTGTTTAAGATACAGAAAGTTGATTAACTGAAAAATAAGTATGGATGCAATGAATGTATGTATGGATCCGTACAATAAATTTGGGTTAAAAAGGAGTATTGGGGCCCCCTATTTTAAAGCTTTTTGGGTTTAAAATGTAGATTTGGATTAGCTGTAGATATCCAATGGCACCACTTTTGATTTCTAGAACCGAACGCTTCAAGGTCAAATTAGGTGTAAAAAAATAAAAAGTGGGACCATTTGGAAAAAACAGACAAATGACCAACTGCAACAAAATGAATGTCATTCGATTTATATTCACACATACAAGAATAATTGATATTCCATTTTCCCGAAATTTTAATTTTGATCCGGAAAATTAACGAAACTCCGATATCCAAAATTCAAAAAATTCCTTAATTTTCGGGGTCAAAATACAATTTTCGGGAAAATGGAATATCAGTTATTCATGTACGTGTGAATACGAATCGAATGACATTCATTTCGTCCCAGTCGGTCAGAGGTCCGAATTGTCCAAATCCCGCATTTTCGTTAATTTTTTGAGTCTGAATAGAATTTTCTGTAAAATAGCATATCAATTATTCATGTGAATACGAATCGAATGACACCCATCTCGATCCAGTTGGTCAATGGTCCGCATTTCCAAATGGTCCCACTTTTCATTTTTTACCCGTAATTCGACCTTGAAGCGGTCGGTTCCAAAGGTCAAACGTACATTTTAAACTCAAGAAGTTCAAAAATATGAGACCACGGTAGCTCCCTTTTAAACTAAACTAGCAAATCCGCACGTCCTGGGCATGCGCAGGACACTATTGTTGTCTGAATGATTGAATATGATACAAAATTAAAAATCCTCCGTGGCTAAGCGGTTAGCATACACTCGGGTTCGATTCCCGGCGGGAGCTCGTATGGTTCGGATTCCACGTTAATCAGTAGGTCCACGTCTCATATAGCCTCGCTGCTGAACGGGACGATAAAATCAACTCAACTCAAAATTAAAAATATTTATGGCTAGCAAAATACTTTTAATAACACTTTATTAATATATTTAATTAAGAATTTCTCGATAATTATTCGAATTTAAAACATCCTCGAATCTAAGACGCACCCCAATTTCGTTGGGTTAAATTAAGGAAAAATAGTAATATGCTCCGTTTTTACTATTAGGTCTACTAAAACTCTCTTTGACATTGGCCATTTTCGGTGATTTTTATATATCCCTCTCCCCTCCCCATGTTGCGGGGCATGGCATGATAAAAAATATTCCAGGCTCGAATATGATGTATGCTGAAAATTTAATCGAGATCGGTTGGGTGGTTCAAGAGTTATTAAGTTTTATATATATAGCCCATATATATATATATATATATATATATATATATATATATATATATATATATATATATATATCTTCCCTCCCCTCCTCCTACCCTAAGTTCTACCGTCAAAGGGATATGATAAAAAATCACTGCAGGTCCCAACCTTATCTATGTTGATAATTTGATTAAGATCGGTTCGGTGGTTTGTGTGATGAAGTCACAAAGATAGTCACTTTAATTTATATATATATATATATATATATATATATATATATATATATATATATATATATATATATATGTTCCCCTTCCCTTCCCCTACATTGTGCCGTCAAAGTAAAATGATGAAAACATCCCAGGTTCGAACCTTATCTATGTTGAAAGTTTGATCGAGATCGGTCGTTTGGTTCAAGAGTTATTAAGTTTTATTTATTTTTTTATAATTCCCACCTCCCCCTCTCCCAGGTTGTATCATCAAAATGAAATAAAAAACTTCCCAGGTTCGAACTTCATCTATGTTTAAAATTTGATTGAGATCGGTCGGGTGGTTCAAGATTTATTAACTCACGAAACATAGTCACTTTTATTTTTATATTTATTGACTTGTATATCTCCCCCTCCTCCCCAAGCCCTACGTCATTCCGTCTAAGTCAAATGGTAAAATCCATCCCAGGAACGAACGTCATCTATGTTGAAAATTTGATCGAGATTGGTCGTTTGGTTCAAGAGTTATTAAGTTTTATTTATTTTTTATAATTCCCCGTCCTCCCCCTCCTTCAAGTTCTACCGTCAAAATGAATAGTCAAAAACACTCCCAGGCCAGAACTGCATCTACGTCAAAAATGTGATCGAGACCGGTCGAGTGGTTCAAGAGTCACCTAGTCACTTTCAATTTGGATCTGAAGTTTTTTGTTCCCAGACACCGCTATTAATATATAGAAATGGACCGTTTTGGATTTATAATAAGTATTTATTATCCTTTAGTTTAAAATTCATAAAGTTACCTTCTGTTCTATTTCATAACATATGGCTGTTTTAAATATCGAAGTACGGAATGCCAATCAAATGTTCGCTAATATTGTGTTTCCAAGGTGCTTCACCTCCTTGCAGGAAATACTGGGATCGAAATTGTATCTTAAAAAAAAAAAAAAAGCGAATTCTAAACTAACACGGAAGGTTATTGTGCAAACTCAATTAGTGTAAAACCTTATTCTATCAGTCGAATGATTCCCTGAAAACTATCGATTTAGAAAGATTTCTCTTTATTGCTTACATAAAGCTTACATAAAGAGCTACGTACTTCAATAAGTCATTGTAATTTCAGTTAATGAAGTGGGTCATTGTTAGAGAAAACAATTGGCTTTGTATTGTGATCATGGTCAATAGAGGGCGCTGAATTTCCAGTATTTATTTATTCAGCTCTGCTGTTTGGTTCTGTGAATTGGCTATCTCGTGGATACAAAACTAACTTCATTCAAATGTTCGTTTATCACTCCTGTCATTAGAAAGAAGAAAAGTAAAAGGAGCAGTACGAATAATCTTATTGTTTAATTTCAAACGCTACTATTTCATAATTAGACGATAATAAAAAGGTATGCGTTGTCATTCAGTTTTAAGTTATTAGAAGTGAGGATTTGTAATCAGAAGCAATAAAATCATTGTAAGAGAGCTAGTCACTGCGAAACGAAAATGCCACTAATTTTACAGCATTTTTATATGACGTCTTCAAATAGATAAAATATAATCGTAATGTGGAACAAGAGCATCCTAGACGAATATTACTTTGCATGACGTACCATTATCATGAATTACCTAGTAGCTTTCCGTTTGCAGCCATTTATAAACGCGAAAATAAAAGCCGATTTTCTAAATGACTGGAAATCGAAAGCAGATAAGTGAGTCGTGATAACGGTATCTCATGCAAAATAATATTGTCTAAGGTGATCTTGTTTCACATTTTGATTATCTTTTATCTATTTGAAGATATCACATAATTACTGTAAAATGAGCGGTATTTTAGTTTTGTTGTGATGGGCCCTCTTAAAGAGTTATGTTTGTATGGCGTGGGGTCAGGATTCTGAAACATGTATTTTTGGATACGGCACATACTAGTTCCTAAGTGAAGTCTTGACCGACTACGGTAGGTCCCATAGTTTTGAAGCTATGGACCTTTAAAGTTCATTTTGTATGTTTCCTACAGCCTATAACTCCAAAAGGAAGCATTTGTGCATCCCGGTTGGTCTATATTTTTGTCTTATCTTGATGTGAAGAATCACCTTCCAAACGTTGTCGGTATTGTTTTGAAACATCCGGTATATTTTTTTCATATATGCGCACATATATAGAATTCATGGCCGTAAAATTGTCTACGGGTCGAAAGTAGTCATCAACAACCCTAGGAGCACCAAGGGGGGGGGGGGTGTTACTGGGAGGCCCAAAAATTATTTTTGTTACATTTCTAATTGGATAGAAAATCTTTTTAAAAAAATAATATTGTCAGGCTTGATATCATAAAAGGTACATGGTTGGTTTTTAGTGTTTTGTTTTTTCTAGTTATAAATAAAGAAAGGGTTGTCTGCCTCAGAGGCCCCTTTCCTCTTGGTAGTACTAAAGGACTATCCATCGCATACGCTGTTACATTCCAGTCTTTTGGCTATTTATTTTTTTTTTTTCCTTTGAAACAATTTTGGTATTACAACATGCAGGAGCACTCTGAACTAGTATTCTGATGCAGTATTGCCAACTACACACTATAAACATTTAGTATATATATATATATATATATATATATATATATATATATATATATATATATATATATATATATTCTACGCTAATCGCTTAGTTACGAGGGAGCTCTTATTCATAAATTGTTTTATAAAGATAGAATATCGAGATTTTACGAGGGTCGTCCACAAAGTAAAGAACATTTTGGCATGGTTAAATGAAAACGAAAGATATCAGCACAAAACTTTGTTTACAAAGCAACATGACCTCACTCTACTTTTCTATGTAATCGCAATAGTTGTCCAGACACTTGTTGTAACGTGGAACCAGTTTTTTAATGTCGATGTTATACTCATCTGCCACCAAAGATTTGAGGCAGGCTGTCATTGCTTGCTTGAGTTCCTTCCAAACTATTTTCCAGCCAAAAATTCCGTAAGTTTCGGGAATAAATTAAAATCACTTGGTGCCAAACCAGGTCTGTAAGCAGGATGACCGAAGATTCTCCACGTTAGACGTTAAAGTTCGTGCTAATGTATGAGGCCGGGCATTGTCATGGACCAACATCACTTTTGTCGACAGCATTCCACGTCTCTTGTGTTGGATGTCGCGTGGAAATTGTTCGAGACTTTCACAATAGGCTTCTGAGTTTATTCTTGTTCCTCTTGGCATGAACTCCGTGATTTGGCGGGATTTTCGATTGCCGCCACCATTTTGAGTCGCTGTAGAAACACGTAGCGGTATCGCACAACATTGAGACTCAGCTCACACTACACTAAGGTGAAGAAAGGAGCTTAACTGCCGCGCAAGCGATCGCAGTAGTGGGTAGTCGGCGCCGCGTGCGTTGCGCAATCATTCTTTACTTTCTGGACTGCACTCGTAATACATTCGGATACAGTAAATAGTTGCACACATAAGTTTCATTTATCATGTTATATCATATTTGTAACTAGTGCAAATTCAGAGGTAAAATGGGACTTTAAGCCTCTGGAGATGGAATTTTATAATGCTTCAGGTTGGCATCACTGAACGTGACAGTTTCTCAATTAACGTTGAAAAGCCACTTTGGATTAAATAGAGAGATTAGAATTGAGGTGGAATATATATTTTAGAACTTAATTGATTGCAGCTTGCAGAAAACTGTTTTTTTGCTATCTTTTACCGTTATTACTCTATAGCGAGAAGCGTTAAAACCGAAAATCAGATGATCAATTAACGCCACACAAATTTATTTATTTATTTTAAGAGCACAACAGATCTTTAGGGCCAAATTACAGTATTCTATATAGTACTCTAAAGTGGTTCAACAGTTCAGGTCGGAAAGCGTTTACACACATACTACAGATATCTAAACTTTTATTTACGTTGATGTACCTGTTATAAGAAGCACATATCCGTCATATAGGAGATTCCATTAGTATACTCGTCCTAACTTCCTGACAGACAAAGAAATCCGTGTTTGCTAGCCTCGTTCTTAAGGTAGGAACTTGAAGTTTAATCCTATTCGTTAGTTCCGAACAATCTGTCTCATTGTTAATCATTTTGAATAAAAAGTATTACATCAATAATGTTCCTACTTTGCTTGAAGGTTTCAAAATGAAAATTTGCTACTAGGGTAGCAGCTGAATCAAATTTAGGGTAGTGGCTTGTGTATTTGTAAGTGAGATATCTTAAGAACTTAGTCTATATCGTCTCTGTCTGTTTTGTATAGGTAACATTATTCGGGTTTCATATTTGGCTGGCATATTCTAATTTCGACAGCAAGAAAGATGTGTACAATGTCTTGAACACATGCAAGGGCGCCGATCCTGGGGGTCAAGGCCCCCCCCCAAAGCTCATATGGGCCCCCATGTATTTTTATGAACACATAGTTTTATATGTATTTTTTATTGTTATATGTATTGTTACATTGATTTTTTTGTGAATGGGCCCCCCAAAAGTTACAGGGAAATCGGCGCCCATGAACACATGCATCGTATTGAAGTCTCGACCTATTCTTACTATCAAGCCTAAGTTTTTATATGCCTCAGTAGTTACATTTCTTACATGATTTTTAAATGGCAAGAAACTATCATACGTTATACCCAGATTTTTCACTGATTCTGTTTTCTTAAGTGGTGTTCCTCCTATCGAGGATGGAAGTGTATAAGGATTTCTTCGTTTTGTAAATGTCATATACATACATTTGTTTGTATTTAACCTAAGACCATTTTCTTTGCACCATTCATTTAATCATTCTGCAGCCTTTCGCAGTCTTGTTCAGATGTTATTGGCAAAAGATCTTTAGGTGGAAAGCAAACAATAATATATTACATTCCTTAACACACTGTGGCAAAAAATAGGAATAATAGGGGACCAAGATCCAATCCTTGGGGAACTCCAGAGTTTACCAGTTTTGCTTCTGAGAGAATATCTTTGTAAAGCACTGCCTGTTAGCAATTCTTCAAATATCAGGCTATTAGCTGTAATGATAGTTTCTAAAAGTTGAAGGAGTGAAGTTTACTTAATAGTATATCATGATCTAGTGTCAAACGCTTTACTTGAATCTGTATAAATTACATCTATTTGATCGTCTTTACAAGCGTAGAGGTTATAAGATCAGTTAATATGATCAAGTTTGTTATAGTTGACCTATTCTTTAGAAACTCGTGATGATGTGTTAAAATGGCAGGGCGAACATGATTTATTACCATTTCATACAAAATATTTTCATATACTTTAGCAAATGAGGATAAGATAGATATTGGTCTATAATTATTTATATTGCTTTTGGATCCTGATTTTGGAATGGGGCATATAGTTGCCAATATGTCTGCCTGCCTGGGAATTTAGAGGTTACGATTGACAAATTGATGATAATGTGGAGTGGTGTTTTTAGAATCTCACCACAATCTTTGATTAAATAAGGCGGGATGAGTAGTAGTTTCAACAAGATGGAATGACTGGCAATATATCATAGACAACGATATCTGTTCTCAGATAAATGTTTCTCGGGCACCTCATCTCCCAACGTAGCAAAATGCCATGGCCACCACGTTCACCTGATATAAACCCTTGTAATTATTTTCTATTAGATTTCCTCAAAGGGGGAAGTTTCAATGAATAAATCACATACTAAAGAACTGAAGAACGCAAAGCTTAGGGAAATAGTAGCAATTTCACAAGACATGGTTCAACGTAGTATGTGGAATGTCAGTGACAAGTTACGAGAGTGCGTTCGCAGTGATGTTTCTCTTGGGAATGATGTAATTTTTGTGAGACGTAGACTCCCTTGCTCTAACGATACTTTATTGTAAGTAAAAAAAAAGTATTGTTTCAAACTATATACTTGAACACTGACTTCAAAAACCATCAGAATTCCCTGCCGAGCCCTGTATAATCAATATGTAGTTGGCACAGAATAAGAATACGACCGCCACTTTTTTTTTTAAATAGCAATTCAAAAAGTATGAGTAATAGGTAAAGAGCTTACACCTTACTTCTAAGCTAACCAATAAGATACAAATAAAATAATTAATGTGGCATTACCATGTAATCCTTCATAAACAGAAGTAATGAGACACAATATAAACTTCCTAATTATTATATGTCCATTTCCCAAGATAATTTTTAGTCACACTCATTGTAAATTGTTCTCCTTTCAGGGTCTCTGGAAAGTTACGTTGACTGTAAAGAACGCCCGCCCCAGGGACTTCGGCGCTCAAACTCTGAGCTCACTCGGGCTCGCATGCTTTACGGTCGGTGGAAAAATTAAGCCTCTCGTGCGGGTGCACTTAGTAAAAATAGAAATTCGACAAATCATTAGAAGTCTATTTTAAGTATAAACAGTGGCGTATTTAGGATTTTGTTTCGGGGAGGGGGGTATGCACAACACGTGAATAAGCACTTGTATTTTTTTCGTTTTGGATACCGACAAATTTCAATGAAGTTTAGCATGTAATAAATTTATTTCGAAGGGGCTTGAGCCCGATAGTCATCCCCTAAATACGCTACTGAGTATAACACAGTTATAACCGTCACATAGAAAAATATAGTATATGGACGTCAAAGTATTCAGAAGATTAGTTTCGGATATTGAATTTCCTGGTTCGCTCCGGATTGGAATCCCTGACTGTGATTATGGCGACTTAGTATATGTTCTGTTATACAGCTTCTATTAAGAAGTAAGATTGTTCATTGACGTAAACTATATATGAGTAGACTGGCGAAGAAGCGTATATTCACTTTTCGAAATATCTTTTCGAATATATATATATATACAGATATATACAGATATATATATAGTGGCGATCCTTAAAATTAAGTCAACCTAGTGATAATTACTATTTAGGATTCTAACACCAACTTCCATTTGACTCGGCATACATTCGGCTCGAACTCAAAATATTCATTGTAGGCGGAATCATTATGTGTACCACTCATCGACGCTATATTAGTATCAGCTATCTTATACATTTCAGACAATATACACATTTATGGTACACAACTTCAAGCTTCTACTAACAAATATATATATAAGATGCATAGGGGTACGTCCATGGTAACTCACGTTACGTAATGACGTATATTTTGAAGAATACTAACCACAAATGAACTTAAAAGCTCCGCTTTTTATAAAAAATGAAAGCTGTCATATTTATACAGATAATTACCAAATATCGTCATTTTATATGATACAGCAAACCTAGAAGAAAAGAAAATACTATAGTAACTCACGTTACAAATTTTTTCCCTACATTCAGAACCTGTGATTTTTCATACATTTTCTTTTGTCCTGGCATAGCTATGTGCATGAAATTACTATGTAAGATAGGGACACACATAATTTAATTATGACAAAAATATTAAATTTTTATTTACATTTTATGACTACTTATTTTAGTGGAATATGCACAAAGTCGGGTAACTCACGTTACATTTATCAACGGTCTTTTATTAAGTATAAGCAACATACATTTAATAATTTGAAATAAGCAGAGTTTAATTAAGTTAAACATTGAACTTTACATTAAGAAAAGGTTTCATCAATTATATGAAATTTTACTTGGGATACCGACAGAAAAAAATAAGACCTATGTAATAATAAATAAAGCTTGTATAATATAACCAACATTAAAACTAGTAGATGAAAGGTAACCTACGGAAAAAAAATAAGAAAATAGGGATATAGTATACAACAGTTCCTCATCATTTCCCGAGGACTCACGAAGTCCAGTCTTCTACGGATTATTCATTGAGGATCTAGGAACTTGAAAATGGGGTACAAAGCGACTTTCATTTACTTATCGACTGATACGAAAATAAAAAAGAACGAACCTGTATTCACCTTTGTTGTTCTTCTTAAGCGTTGTTTTTCTTCACGACTGCTGATGTTCAAATGTCTGAGGTGTACGGAGTAGTACCATGTCAAGCGTGATTGCTTAGCGGTGTTTGCTGACAGAAAGGAAGGTTTGGGGGTCATTCCGTACAGGTTTTTGTGAAGACCTATACGTACCCGTTACTTTATGTGCGCCTCTGTAGTGCCCTTGTACTTTATATTTCACTATGTATGTATGTAGGGGGGAATTGAACGCATATTGCATGTCTCGTGCTCGTGGATACTTCTTACTGTTGCATTACGTACAAACGTGATGGTATTTCATGTAGAAGTTGTAATAGCATACATAATAAACGCAGATCACGGTGTACTCATACTGCATATTCCAGTGTGAGTACAACATGATCTGGGTTTCTTCTGTGTTTTATTACCACTTGTACATGACATACCACCATTTCTGTACGTGGTGCAAGAGTAAGAACTATCCTCGAGTACGGAACACGATGAGGAACTGTTGTATACTATTACCACAGAAATGAACAAAATTCCTAGATTTATTCGTTAATGAACTCTGTTGATTTAACGACATTTATTAATTACATCTTATTGCCGATACTTAATTAGATCTATATCTTTCTTTCTTCTTAATCAACAACAGCATATATGTAGTTTTCCTTTTCTTCTGAAAGATTAAATCATAATCATAACATCATAAACATATTTACAGTTATCGAAAGAGAACGTAATTACATTGTACTGAATTACAATTATAATTGATAGTTTAACGGAAAGAAATTCAATAATAATTATATATTTTAAATATTACAATAATCAAAATCTCTCCTAAAATGATATAGATTTATGGCCTTTCTGAATATAAAACATGTTTAAAAATAAACAAATAATTCTCCAAATTCTTTTTCTCCTCACCGAATTAGCTATTTTAAGAGATGAACACGACACTATTTATTAAAGTGCTAAAAACGTCTGTAACGGAATGAGGCCAAAATTTGATCCGTTACACAGTGTACATGAAGTCTTATGCATCGCTATTGTAAATTTGCACATGGAAAGCGTGGTATGATAAAAAAAATGACACTCATAAAAGCATTAAGAGTTATCTCTTCCCACTCAAGAAAAAGAAACAATATTTATAGCCATTACACGTATAGTGAATGGTCCCCATGTTCTTAATTTGTACAGAAAAAAAACGTTTTATTGTAACTAATTTTGGTTCGGTATTCGTTTGTCTATTAATAAAAATAGCGAACACAATTACAAAAAGTGGAACACGTTGTCCTATAAATATTCTATAGTATTTATTTCCTCTCTGTCTGACAAGAGAAAAAGACTTTGATGGCTTTTAGAATATCTTTCACCAACAATGTGGATCGAAAACACACTTCCGCATCATGCAAAATATCTCTGCCAACGTCCGAGAGATTAGCTGATGACGTAAATAAAACTCAAAGATGTCGTCAGCGTCTTGGAACGGTGAGTGACATCTTCCAGTGTTTTTAATTTCCCCTTTACGAGTGTTTTTGCTTTCCACTTCGGATGGACTACAAGAATGCCTCTGTTTCTGTAATGGAATACTTCCAAACAAAATGTTGCCAGGTCTTATAGGAATCATTAAAAAAATCTCTAAAAAAAATAGACTGTGTTTTACCTGTAATCATTTCTCATGCTACGTAAATGTAGTAACGTCACATGTTTGCATAAGCAAAAGCAGCGACATCTGTTAACATCAATCATTTATCTGTAGTTAAAGTGTTTAAATTCAGATGGCGCTGCCAAGCTGTAGCAATCAGATTATGTGAAATATATGCCTAAACATCTTTATCTGTTATATGGATATTTATCTCTGAACCTTGAAACTTTCAAAGATTAATGAAGCGTAAAACCAAAATGTACAAGTTCAAAATATGTCAAAATAAAATACTTCAATGGAAGAAATTAGAAATTAGTGTATTTCAGTTAAAATTATTATGGTCCATAAATATTATGTTTCAACTATGTAGGAGTTTGGTCAATCTAATGGATCAAATATATAATCTTATCAAATTTCTATACATTTTCACAACGCTGCCTATAAGGAAGGCTAAATATTACAAATAGCTTTAGTGAATCAAATCCCTTTGATAAAGGTCAGAGGTAATTGATGTCAATAATAATAATAATAATAATAATAATAATAATAATAATAATAATAATAATAATAATAATAATAATAATAATAATAATAATATTGGTGGAGTCGAACGCTACAAGGGCGAAATGTTGGAATATTTACAGGGCTAATATATTAGTTAACAATATTATTGAATGTGTTTCTAGCCTATAAGACCGTACGTTTAACTATAATAATATTCACACTTCAACTTTGTATGTGCATATCCATAAGATACTGTACTTTAAATGTGAATGGCAGGAATTTGAGCTAGTCTCTGCTCCTTCGGCGCCCTAATTTTCTATGCAACTCGCTTCTCTTCGCTCTCTGTCATACTCCGGCTCCAACTTTCCCCGTTGGTTGATTACTTGTTTCGAGTTTAGTGCACCTTTCAGAACAAAGTTATGTGTGAAGCTTGGTTCTACAGTTGGATGTGGCATCCGAACGAAATGATCTCCGACCGGGAATCCAACCCGGGTTTCCCAACCATAATAGCCAAGAGGAAACTCTTGTCTGTTGGGTGAAGAAGCTAATTTATTAGTTCATGCATGCTTAGCGAAAGTGGGATATTTGTAACGGAAGAGTTTTTTTTTTAAGTCATTAAGAAATTATTTGTGTAAAGAAATAGCGAGTAATCATTAATTACGCATTTCCCATCTATGTCAACATAATGAGAGCAAAAGTGAAAAGTCGCAAATAGCATTACGTTTTTTAAGACAGAGAAAATTATTTTTATAAAGAAACAATAAATTATATGATGGGTTAACCTTATTAAACAGCACGAAAATAAGATTTATTTGATGCAATACATTGGTTGATATACAGTGTTAATGAACTATATCGACAAACCTTAAAGAATTGATTTCTTATATCAAAATAAGAGAAAACGTTCATATGAACCTGTGGGGAGAAGTGGATAGTTTCAGAGTTAGGACAGACCAAAATCGTGGAAAAACGAAATTTCAACACACACTATTTCTTATTCGACAAATCGTGGAGTCGCGATCCATACTAGAGTAAAGGAACTCATACATACGCAATACTACAGGGTATAATTCGCAACATGCTCTCAACAAAATCCTCAGATATGTTCTGAATTAAAGTAGGTTCCAAAGAAGGCAAAGGATAAATAAAGACTTTACAACAGCTAATATGGAGTGTGTTGGCAGGAAGTCGGTGGTATTCGAGACCACTAGCTCCACAGTTTCTCATGTTCGGACTAACGCGCGCTGCGATGTATTTTATCACGGTATATTTCACTTTTTTTTTTTTCACATATAAGCCTTATTTAGCCAGCAAAAACCATAACGGAATGTGCGTTTTGGCTCTACTTAAATGGTCTTTAAAAATCAAAGGAAGGAATCGTTCTCTAATTTAGATCTGGGTAAGAGGATGGCCACATGTGAAGGTTGTTCATGTCGTTCGTGCCAAAGCTTATGTTCCAGTGTGAAAGAACACGAATTAGAAGCACCCGTTCGTTATTCTTAAAATTGAAGGAAGAGGTCAGAACTGTTGGTTACATATCATACCTGTAAAAAAAATGGCATAACCCAAATATGACCTTCATTAATGTATGATGTTGAAAATGGATCTGAACGCTTCGAGGGTTCCGTGTAAATACATCATAAATGAACGTAAACATTTTCCTTCCTCGCGAGAATCAGTTGTGCCATTTATTCACCCATGTCAACCTCCAGAAGTGCTAATCGTCAAGAAGGTCTTTTGAAGTTGATGATTAAGATCACGTAGATGGGGTTTATAATATTATAATACTAATACATCTCTCCGTACGTCCGTTACTCCACACGAAAATTCTTTAACAGAGAGCGATTATCTCATCCGAGTTCGTTAACGGAGTTAATCCGTTAACATCTTAACGGGTAACGGTGGCTTTAATGGTAGGTATCCATATCCCATTTTTTACCCTTGAAACAAAGCCAGTAGAAGTTACACTTCTCGCCGTTGGATGGCAGCTAACACCCTCCAATTGTCGAGATCTATCTAATGAAATTGAAACTTCTACCGCGTGATTTCTTTCACTGTATACTAGAGTTTATATTAAGTTTCACTTTTCTGTTAAAGCTACGATATCTCAAACATGAACAGTTACATTCGCATATAAAACAACTGTTACATTCAACTAGAACTCACGTGATTTGATTTGATTTTCAGTTTAGCGTCCCTTTCAGCAGCGAGGCTATATGAGACGTGGACCTACTGATAAAAGTGGAATCTGAACCATATAAACTCCCGTCGTGAATCAAATCCGAATCTCCCATGCCAAAGTCGCGTATCCTAACCGCTTAACCACGAGAGAGTCCTTCATGTGATTCGAATCCCACTTTAAGCTGTAGGTCCATATCTCATATAGCCTCGTTGTTAATCGGAGCGCTACTCTAATTCAGTCCAATCCTATCCACGTTCTTTTTTAAAAAAAAAACTGTATATTGTTCAGATAGACACATCAAGCAGATATATTTATACTTGGAACTCAAATCTTCATTTCTTATCGTACACATGCAAATGTAATATTATGATAAATGAAATGTAACCTTTAAAAAAACCGGAGCTTTAAGTACCATAGACAGACGCTATGAAAGTGAGAAAAAGATTTAATTGCTACAAACACATTCCAACGCGACTCTTTTTCTTTTTTTAAAAAAAAAATAAGCAAAAGAGGGGAAGAAGCTAGACCATTAACCAAATTTAACACCTCTTCTGCTCAGCGTCCCCGTTTGTCGCTTAAAATATTACAAAATGTGTCAACCCCACAAGTTAGCGCGGTAACAACTATTTTCCCGCTATGAAATTCGTTTAGTGAGAGATATTAAAAGCGGTTTGCTGGTGTTTTTAAAATACATTAAGATTAATGATCATAATTTTAGAAGAGAAACAGCGGTTTTCATTTTCTTTTTTATCTTTCTTTTTTTTTTTAAGTCTGATGCTCGGAGAATACTGAAAATTTACCAACTACATGATTTCTCCGTTTCATTACGACGTTAAGAGAAAAAAGATAAGCTTAAGCAGAGAAATCGGTGTAAAATGCTCACCAGAAACGAGTTGATGAGTTGAGTTGATTTTGAGTTTAACGTCCCGTTCAGCAGCGAGGCTATATGAGACGTGGACCTACTGATTAACGTGGAATCCGAACCACATGAGCTCCCGCCGGGAATCGAACCCGGGCCTCCCACGACTCACAAAAAACGAATTCTTTGGCTTGTTTTTCATTCCTTGGAAAAGAAAAATTGATGGATTTCAGAAGGTAACGCCTTGTCTTTACATAGGGGACACGGATTTGAATGCTAGATACATTTCTGATTCAGGGGCGGATCCAGGACCGACTTCTGGGGGGGCGGTGGGTTGTCATACTGCTACTTAGAACTACTTTTAATAGCTTCAAACTCTAGAATGGGTTTTATTTATATATATAAAATAAAAAAGTTTCCTCTTCTGCGGGGGGGGGGCGATTGCCTCGATCTCCCCCTGGATCCGCTACTGCTCTGATGCTAGATATTCCTGGTTCGATTCCAGGTCATGTCACTTTCTGTCAGATAGCTTCGTGTCCGTAGATTTCCTCAAGGTTCTTCCGTTTCCTTCCACTTCTCATCAAAGGAATGATTTCAAAATCATTCACTTTCACTACTCAACCTCGTTTACGTTACAAAGCATTACCGTAGGACATTAAATTAAGAT
Source organism: Thermobia domestica (assembly GCF_964235325.1). NCBI lineage: Eukaryota > Metazoa > Arthropoda > Insecta > Zygentoma > Lepismatidae > Thermobia > Thermobia domestica. Next base: position 8,765,769 of record NC_137460.1, read on the forward strand.
TTCATTTTTATTATTTCTTTCTTTCGGCAGCAGTCAGTAGATATTGAGAGACCTTTATAAGAACACTAGAGAATGCCCGTTCTTCGTACGGAAAGAAGAATGTTTATGCAAAATATTTGAAAGATACTCGTACATAGTTTTTGTATTTTCCAAATACGCATTGAGACTAGTTTGGTTACACTGCCATTACTAAATGCTTATACCCGTTTACGTTACATTTCGTAAAAGTGTTACAAAAATATCTTATCATCAGGCCAAGGTACACTCATGTCCAAAATGATTGTCGCATATCTATAACTGTCTTCGTGTAAGAATATAATTTGATAATGATTTTAAGGATATTTTTAATACTGATACTATGAGTGTAATCGGGAATGTATATTTGTGGTAAATTTCATAGGAAAAGAATTATAAATACGAAAATTAGAATGAGTAAAACAAAATGTTTCTAAATGGACAAGAAATTTTAATTTTCGTTTTATTGTTCTTATTTACTGCTCTTTTGACATGAAATTTGCCACATACGTGTCTTTGCCGATTATATACATAATAACGTTGTAAGAAATACGGGTCGAATTCGCTATCAAATTATATTTCTACATCAACATATTTATAGACATGCGACAATAATTTTGGACATGAGTCTACATGGGGTTTACATTACGTATATTTATATCAGCGTTTTTTTAAACGGTACCGTCTCCCAGATAAAACCAGAGAAATGTAATGCAAATGAAAAGTTGAAAATGAAAATGAAATGAAATCTTTAAGTTTTACGTCCCACGGTTATGCCGGTTAGGCTAAAGGAGACGGTGATGATGATAGATGAGTGAAACGGTAGAATGAAGAAAGTGGTAGGAAACGGGAGAACCCCGAGAAAACCCACGAGCACGGTGTTTGTCCACCACAAGGTTCACTTGGCGGGGGCTGGGATCGAACCCGGGACCCCAAGCACCGGAGGTAAACGCTCTACCACTGAGCCCCCTCAAAACACATTTCACCCCCCTCCCCCCAAAAAATAGTGCTATCTTGCGTCAATATATCATACAAAGAAAATGCAATAATGCTATGACGAAACAGACTCCAAAGTTACGTCACGGTTAAAACCAGTAGGCTAATGCCAATCCATGAGTTTCTGTGCTATGATGAAAAATTGCTGTGGCAACTTAAGGTGCCAAGGGCCGCAATGGGTTAATAATAATAATAATAATAATAATAATAATAATAATAATAATAATAATAATAATAATAATAATAATAATAATAATAATAATAATAATAATAATAATAATAATAATAATAAAATTAATAATAACTTCATATAGACGCATTCAGAACCAGCTACTAACTTTGATAAAATTTTTCAATGAATGGTTTTATATTTCTTTAAAATGGAACTATCTTACTTTTTCTCAATTATGCATTTTGATATCCAAAATTTGTTTATTTTTTATTGTTTCGCGTCCACGTAAAACAACAAAATAAATCAATAATGAAACAAATCATAACTAGACCCTATTATTTTTCATTTTCACAAATGCATTTCAAAAGCAACAAATTGTTATTCAAATACTAAATTTGTTTCACAATTTACTATATAAGAAGAAGAGAAATATGCTAGGCTACAATATCCCCTTTCTCTCCTTAAAACTCGCATTTTTCGCAAAATTCCATTTCATCTTCGGCCTGGGATACAAGGATATAATTTGTATAATATTTCAAAGATTAACGCTTTAGTTTCGAAGTTACAGAAGATTCCAGAGTGTAAGTAAGGACATTATTTATACTAAATTTCAAAGATGCAAATACATATTTGATGGACATTTGAATTTATTGGATTTGCTCGCTAGCGGTGCTCAACTGGGGACAGGTTCGGCTCGGCTTCTTTATGGTACTTTATTTTTCGGTAACTACTGACCAGATCACAAACAAATTTAGTTGCAAGTAACTGATCATCTAAGGAATCAAGCTCGCTATATTTTGTGGGCGAGTTGGTAGAGACAGGCTCGGCTCGGTATTATAGGCTGTGTACTTTATATGCCGGAAACTTCTGAGCTCGGTTCACCTAGAATTTTTCCTAATAATAACAATTTTAAACAACAAAATTGCATGAAGGAAATTAACATACACAATTAGGGTTTTGAAAAACCCAGTTTTTTTTTTAAAAAAAAAAAAAGGCCCAATGTATTTTATGGGGTAAAATTGGGTTTTATTAAATTTTGTATGTACACTTAAAGCCATATTCCAACTTAAAATACCATTTATGCATATATGTTCTACTGTAAACATAAAACTATTTAATTTCGTTGTGGGACCGCGGTAGTTCACATCTGCCGTGGGTTCCTATTTCGATCCCAGCTTCCGCCAGGTGCGTTTTGTTGTGAACAAACATCGTGTGCATAAGTTTTCTTGGGGTTCTCCCGTTTCCTACCAACTTTCGCCATGCCACCTTTATTATCTATATCATCACAGTCTCCCTTAGCCCTGGTGCATAATCATGACACAGTGAGCTAAACTTAAAAATAACAAAAAAAAGGGGGGGACCGAATGCACAAGGAATCCGTGAAGTTCCATACGAGTTTCGTGGGACATACTTTGCACCATTGACACTCGCTTATATTTCGATTTCTAGAAAGAAAGAAATACACAATTTTCTAGAATAACAAAGAGATGGGTAATTTTATGTAATACAGAAATAGGAATAAAATTCCCTCTTACACTTATGACTCAAATCCCTGATATAGCCGTAAGGGTTTTTTCTCAAAACACACCAGGCAAATACTGGGATACTATCTAACGTTAAAGGGCCACCGATAAAAAAAAGGCTTCATTGAATTGATATTATTTTTCTAAGAGAAATAAAAAGTATATTTTTTTAAGAACTGGAATGTTAGAAATGGATTTTTTCTCATTTTCAGTTGCCAATTTGGTTTCTTACGTTAGATTTTGCGATTAAAGGGGTTTTGTGACATGCAGAGTGGTCCGGAAGTATGGAAGTGGGCGAACTCCCCTTTAGTTTCAACAGTATAGTGTTAGTCATGGTAGAATGTCTGTACTCAGTTATCTTGAAATCTTAAGAGTTATAAACATCGGTATGATCACCATCCATGTCGTAACACGGCTGCATTCTGTGCCAACTTCTCGCAGATGTTTTGCGTAGATACTCCGGAGTCACGAGGGTGAAGGCGTGTTCCACAGCTGCTCGTAATTCCTGCGTTGTGTGATATCGAGTGTTTGTTACTTGTTGCTTTATGAAACCCCAGAAAGCATTATCTGGTGTTTTCAGATCGGGACTTCTTGGAGGCCAGGCAAAGGGAGCTGGTGAAGATGCACAACCTTTTCCAATCCAGCGACCAGGAAACGTCTGATGTAAACGTAAATAACTGTTGCCAAGCAGAAAACAAACGAACATGGATAGCAATGTTGTCAGACAATGCCAAGCAATGTTACCAAACTTATGTGGGTAAAACCTAAAACCGCCAGAAAACACCAATTAGGGGTACGCCCACTTCCGGACCACTCTGTACAATAATTGTACCGTACTCCATATACTTCATCATATACGTAAGAAGAATTAGGGAGCTTCACAATTTGGTTGCCGTTAGTGTTGAGAGATAGAGGTGTACCTTCAGTAATTTTCTTTTTCAAGTGAAACGTTCTCGATTTAAACGTTTCCCCGTGTGATGCGATCAGAAACAACAGGTAATATCACTTTCAAATTGTAAAAAAAATGCTTCCCTTCCCCCCTTAAAGTGGAAACTGGCAAAAATACTGGAATACAGGTCCATTTACTTTTGATTGTAAGTTTATATTTAAAAAATGTCATCTTACTAACGTGACAGAATCGTGATACACTAAGATTTTCGCATATATTTTGACGCTACGCTCTCCATATAGAACATGCATTTTAATTAAAGTAACCTGACTAAAAACAGAGTGTCTATCGCTCACGGAAGTCACAAATTCACGAAAAAGTCACGAAATCAGAAAACGGTCATGAAAGTCACGAAATTTAGCTTTTGGGTCACGATTTTTTTTAACAGTACAAATGTAAGTACAGATTGGAGAACTTTGTTCTATAAAACGTCAAAATTCACCACCAAAAATGTCTATGGTCGGGTTTAGACGCTACCAAATCGCAAGCAAAATACGTTTCTATCGCATGGATGAAAATTCGGCCTAATTCGCACCCAAATTCGATCTTGAAAATGTTAGGAAATTTTATGGTTTGGTGTAGAAAAGGTCACGAAATTTCATTTTGAAATTTTAGTAGACACCCTGCTAAAAACCTAGTTTGAGGTACTTGATATTTACATCCAAAAATGCATTCCAAACAGTTTATCCGTTTTCCCGTGTTACGCACACAAATAAATAGTGTTCTTTTTAATTTTTGTATAATAGGATACAGTTGAACAGTGTTACAGTGAATTTGATTGAGCCAAAACAAAATTCATTATGAATGATTCCCATAACTTTTTTTTTTTTTTTAATTTTCAGTGGTATTCTGTTCTGGTGGTATTTTAAGCCAATTTTGAAACACACACTAAAAAGTACGATTAAAGAAAATAATTATAATCTGATTAAGAATATTATGTCAATCCAAGTTTTGAAATATGTTTTTTGAGGTGGGCTTTTTGGGTTTTTATTGTAAGTTTTTTGTATGGGTTTCACCCAGGAAAAAAAAAAAACACTGGGGCATTATTGGCTGGAGAAGATTCCAATTACTGTCTACACAACTGAACTATTGTGTGCCTGTTGAAGTGAATTTGAGATATTATTATTATTATTACTATTATTATTATTATTATTATTATTATTATTATTATTATTATTATTATTATTATTATTATTATTATTATTATTATAGAATAACCATTGATGAATATTATTACTAGAAAATGTTTAATATTAAATTACTGCGGTGAAGCAGAATTTGCGCTGAAAACAACCCGCTAATTACAGCGGTTTCATCTCAGGACTTTTTTTTTCTCTCTCGCAGCTTCAAAGAGAGCACGAGAGAGTAAATATCATTATACATCGTACGTACATTAATATGAAGCCAGTATCCACATCACCACAACAGTATTAACTACGTTTATTAACAGCGCTACCCCTGTAATGATCTTTCCCTTGTTGTGTATGCGTGTAATTTTCCCCCGCAGGAAAGTTTGGGATTGCAGAACTTCGATGATTATAAAAGTAGACATACCAAATATTCTATATAAGCTAAAACCACTGATACTAATCATTTCTGTGATCCATCAGTCTGCTGTACGGTAAGTTTCCTTCAATTTATCTTTTTTTTTTTTTTAACTTGGCACTCAAAGTTCTTTGTGTTATTTAGTTGAATGAATGTATTTCCTTATCCTTTATTCAGTGCCTTGTGAAGACCAGGAAGGCAACCAATGTTTTCTTTCAGAAAATTTTCTCCGGAAGGCGTTCTGAATCTAATCTGTAAAATACATCTTAAGTGTCTTCTATATTTATTGAAATATTAACTTTCATACTGCGTAACCATGTTGACAGCTACGTGGTTACGCCCCTCTTTTGGGTTAGGAAATATGATAGTTCAGGGAGATATATAAGGGGGATCTGTCATATGTACACTTCTGTCCAGAATTTTTTGTCATGTGTCTTTCAAAATTACATAAATAGAAATAACTATCTTTGTTATGATAGAAAATGTCACATGTCTTCTTTAAAAATATGCAGAAAAAGAAAACATATATTTCCAAAATATATTTCCATAAAAACTTTCATTACCAAATTCTAAGTTCCATTTTCGTAAACGTGGTAAACGCGCAGCGAAATTTACAAAGAGAGAGGAAATTTTATGCTTTGTTAGAAATACAACGTAAATTTTTTATAATGTTAGTTACTATACGTATTGCATAAGTCTAAAAAATCATGGGTATTAAACATTTTACACGTAAACAAACAATTAAAAAGAAATAAGCCACAAAATATGCGAAGCGATAAGGCAGTTCGTGGTAGTAATTTTCTTATATGCGTCTATTAAGAACATGAACTTTAACATATCTTCGTAGAGCAGATGGTTATCGTGCACTTGCAAGCATTTTATTTTTATCCACGATCATCAGTTCGAATTCCATACCCTACACTCACTTTTTTTTTCTTTAGAAAAGCTTGATTCTGTCAGTTCGTTAACCAACAATGTTTTTTTCTAATAATATTCCTTAGTATTATCGTCTTTTTACTAGCCTTTTTTTTCAATATTTCCAAATAATTCAGAATTAAGTCTTTTTTAAAAAAGATTATTACAATTATCAAGAATTTTATGAAAAAAGGGAACCTCATTTCTAATCATTATCCTAACGGGAAGGGGAAACTTATAAATATTTGAAATGGTAATTAACATATGACTAAATTTTAATGAAACATTTACTAAAATAAAGCATTTACTCGGAATAGTCTCTGCAAGCAATTTGTAGAAATAGTGAACACAAACTATTAGTTGTGAATTAAAAGTGTAGTAGCGATAGTTCTAAATCCAAGTAGAATATTCACTCTTTGCTTCATGAAAATAATAAACATTTTTACAAAATAATTGCAGAAAAGTAATTTAATAATATTTCCCGAGCGAACGTTGTTAGCATTCACACTTCGTAATTGCAAGTCCCCAGATTCGAATTTCGATACCAAGCATCCTTACTTGTGATTTTGCAGTATTACCAGGCGATTGCCGGGATACCTTTAATACATAAACTTTGGCAAACTTTCTTGTATTGTCAATGTTTCAGTGTGCGAGTAAAATGGCTTTTTGCTGAATGGTAAATCCTTTTTGTAAATAAATAAAAAAAAGTACGTGTTATGTATAATACAATCACCATGTTAGATAGCTGATAGGGTACGAAACTGAAGTTATAGAATACTATTACATGGTGTTATACAGTTAAATAGCAGCTAGAAATTATTTATTTTTTAAAAAAAAAAGCATTGTTACAAAAAATGGGAATACAATAACGAATCTTCAGATAGATTATTAATTTCCAATGACTTCATCATCTCAGTTTTAAAGTTATTGAGACCTGGCTTTATGCCTTCAACCATGTGCAATAATCCATTGTAGTTGATGCAATTTTCATTATTTCATTTCCCAGAAACAGTTGTGATTCAGAAGCAATAGAAACGTTTAGTAAATGTTCAATAGTTTTTTTTTCTTTTTTGTTTGTTTGTTTTCGTTTTACGAGTTTTGTTCGGAAAATAAATATAAACACACAAATCAAAATCTAATCGAATAGTAGGTCATCTCTTGCGCTTTTCAATAATAGTTATAATGATAATATTATCCAATATGTAGTATTACAAACATTATATATTGCAAAAATACAACAACATATAAACACAAAATAGAAATTGACTTGTTTGTGCAATGTACGTAAACTGTTAATTACACTGGAAGGGAATGGAAATTAAAAAATAATTTTCATATTAATCAGATGATTGATTAATCTTTGTGTCTATATCATTATGTAATTTTTAAATTATTTTATCGAAGATTTCTTCTAATAAGCTATTACAATAAGTCATAATAAAACTTACAATTACAAGATTATTAACCGAAATGACATAATTACACTGCATACATATAAATTACAATTTAAATATATAATTATAAGGTCAAATAAAAACTATTGTCCAGTTATTAATATATAGAAAACTATTCTTATCAGACTATAAACACCTCATCCAGTTCCGTTCCAGGAGGTAAAGTGCCAAGGACCGATGAGACATTACCACGTTGGATAGGAACAGATATGCACTGTATTAGATAAGATGTGGAGCGAACTTCGTCGGAAACATAAGAAATGCGTCTTCCTACCTCCTTAATGAATTCAAGACTTCTCGCACCCCAAGCACCACTGGTATCAATAGCGATTGGAGTGAAAATAAAACTTTTCGAGAAGGTTCTTGTATTTTCTTTGCTTTTCAGCTTCCCTGCGATTAGCAACACTACAGCGTTCATTACCGACAGAGGGAGACTTGAATGAGCGTATGTATATATTGGAAAATATATTTAATATTATACTCGTTTAAATTGTGGTTTTAGTTTGCCAAGATGTATTATTTTGCTGATTCGCCGCTAGAATAGCTTAAAATTTCCTATTCAATAATCATAGTATTTGTTCTATCAATTCATTAAGCAGTCAAATATAATCGACGAAAGAAGTTCGAATGAAATTTCAATTTAAAGAAAATCGACAATAATTTATATCTACGTATATCTATAGTCTAAATGTGGAATTAACATTGTTTGTAACATAATATACCGGAGAAACTGCTAAACCATTTGAAATTATTTTTTGAACATATGCTGGCAATACGAGAAGACGGGAGCGATGTAGATATTAATGTGTATTTCCACGTTAGAAAATACGTAGGAAACTCCCTACTACATGTTCAGTGTCACTGGATGTAGTTGCACCGGTCATGCAACTACGTACTATAAACATAAATCCTCTTTCTTTGTGCTTTTTTTATTTAAATTTTTATTAGGGTATTTTAATATTGTTTTGCACCGAAGAGCAAAGCTTTATTTTTGTGACACTAATGCTATTCTAACACATCAACCTTTTTTTTTTTCTAGGTTAGAAAATAGGCATTGCATGACCATGCAAAGCAGCAACTACATATACCATATATACTGTGAAGTAACTGTGTATTGCATATGAAGTGACGATGAGATAATTGTATAAACTCTAATTTAATTCACTAAATTCGATTATTTTATTAAATTACATTATTAACGAAAGAAACATGAACTTTTGAAAACTCATTGAAAGAAAACTTTGATTAGAACTGTACATTTTTAGACATTTTTTGTAAACACATTTTTGTTAATAAACTCGACTAGCTTCCTTCTTTCCTTTCCGCATACCTTCAAGCATAGCCTGATACTTCCCGATTCTTTGGACTCTTAGGTCATCATTCTTGACCTGGGCAAAACCACGAGGAACACAACAACAAAGGGTATTCGTCACGAAGTGGAGGAAGGTGCAGGATAATCGGAGACAAGTAGATCCCACCATTGGAGGACCACCGACTCCAAGTTCAAAGAATACCATTCTGCCGGTTCATCGCCGCAGATACTTTGGTCAGTTGAAATTAGTGGAATGAAGATGTGAGAGGACATCCTAAAGAAGCACTATTATAGAAACGCATCACGGAGAGAGTTCGACGCCCCTAGCAGTCCAGCAGGATTGAATTCCAGTTGTTGGCTATTACCAGAACATCCAGGTTCCTTCACGGCAAACCTTTCATCGTTCCAGATGACCAGGACGATGCCAGTCTCGATGGATATATCAGGCTAGTGCTCATCCTTTATCTTTCAATCATAACCTATTTCTCTCTCACACCTTTTCCCTACTAGTCATCTTCAAAATTGAAACATTTGAATTTCATTTAAATTCAATGATAATTTCGTTGTTAAGTACCTTGTTGTGCATCAGTTCCATCCCCAATTGTAACATTATTTTTAGAGATTATTCTGAACTACAACTGATGGCACAGCAACGGCAAAATACTAGTAGTAAGGAATGATTTTTAATCTTTTTAAAGGATTTTCGTTCCCCAAAAGAGTTTTGGCTCTTAGGAGCTTACGCCTTCTGCATAACCAGTAATTTGAAGCTGTTAGAAGATGTAAACACCATTCGTTGAGCAAGATCATAGATGGACACTGACACATTTTGCTTTCACGAGGGTGAGGATGTCAATACTATTTGAGGGTGAGGGCTCTTTAACTTGTGTGAGGAAATCGATTGAATATAGATGTAAATTGTAGTTGTTATATTTTTTAAATTCAACTGCATTGAAAATAATTGGATACTTATGCACATACATAGTTTTTATTTTCATATTACAAAACCAATCTTTGCGTTACTAGTTACGTGGCCTAATAATAATAAAAAAACTTGCAAATTGTGATATCACCATACCACTTTCAGGAAATATACGTATTTATCTATCGATATATCAATATTCAGTGTATATATAGCGTGGTTTTGCGGACATGACGTCATCACAAACATGGTTTTCATGGCTTGAGAAAAGAATGGAAGCCATGGAAACCATATTTGTGATGACGTTATGTCCGCAAAACCAGACTCACAAAAACTTGTAGTTTATATCCACATTTTGTCCTTACCTAAGTGCGAATCAATCCTGAAAGTGGCATGTTGGTATCACATTTTGCAGTTTTCTTTCACTAAGGCACCTAACTATGATTTTTTAATCTATGTAAAAGATTTTCAATCCCCCAAAAAGTGTTGGCTCTTAGGATCTTACAGCTTCTGGATAGCGAGCAATCTAAGACTGTTAGAAGATGTAAAATCATTAGTTAAGCAAGATCATAGATGTGCACTCTTGACTCATTTTGCTTTCACAAAGCTGAGGGCATATTTGAGGGCGAGGTCTCTTTGAGTGCGTGTGTGAAGAAATCGATTGGATGTAAGTAATGGTAAATACATCAATACTACGTGGGTTGTTCAATATATGTTTCCCTAAACTGTAATAATAATAATAATAATAATAATAATAATAATAATAATAATAATAATAATAATAATAATAATAATAATAATAACCCCATTGAGATTCAGGCATTTGTCTCACCGTTGCACCATTTGTCGAATCCCTTTCCAAAAAATTAGGACACTGGCCAGTGGCGTATTTAGGGGGCTTCCGGGCTTAAGCACCCCAAAAGTTTATTTACTACCAAAAGTAAATGAAATATCTTGCAGAAGTTCCATATTTCCATGAATAAAGTGATCAAAGCTTCCCCACCGAAACAAAATCGTAAATAAACCACTGGTCCTGCCTTCCGCTTCACTTCTTCATGCCCAGTTGACAGGAGACCAGGTTGTTTCTGTCGAAACCTGAACTCTTCTTCAGACACGCAATTCAACATAAACGACCTGATTTCTTCTTGACGATAACGCTCACCTCTACTCAGCATGCAAAGGAGACACAAAATTGAAGAATGAACGGCTGCCCCACTCCCCATACACCCTCAATTTAGCGCCGAATTACTTCCATCTTTTTCCGGTGTTAAAAGTCTTCATCCCGGCGAAATTAAAATACCGCTAATTTTACAGTAATTATGTGATATCTTCAAATAGATAAAAGATAATCGAAATGTGGAACAAGAGCGCCCTAGACAATATTATTTTACATGAGATACCGTTATCACGACTCACTTATCTGCTTTCGATTTCGAGCCATTTTGAAAATCGGTATTTATTTTCGCGTTTCTAAACGGCTGAAAACGGAAAGCCACTAGGTGACTTGTGGTAACGGTACCTCACGCAAAATAATATTGTCTAGGGCGCTCTTTTCCATATTTCAATCATATTTTATCTATTTGAAGATATCACATAATTACTGTAAAATTAGCGGTATTTTAATTTCGCCGGGACGAAGACTCTTAAAGTCTGCATTGCAAGATGAATGTTTCGAAATAGATGAAGAAGTGAAGCGAAATGTAGGAGGATGCTAAACAGGCCCGCAACCAGAGGGGCTGCTAGGGGGCCCTGGCCCCTAAATTTTTCGTGGCCCCTCCAGACCTCAATACAAAATGCACAATTCAGATATTTGTAAGAAAATTGTTAATGACTCGGTCCCCTAACACATTCATGCCCCCCCTTAAACCTCTGTGGTTTGTTTCTGGCCTGGTGCTAAATAACCAGAATCCTTTTTTTTTTTTTTTTTTTAAGGGCTTGGACAAATTGGGGCAACGATAAGACTTAAATCTCAATGATAATTACATGAAGAGGTAAGGAAGGACCCACCTATACACATGTATGTATAGATTATAATGTATCTTAAAAAATAATACTTTACAGCTTAGGAAAACTTATATATTGAATTATAACCACGTATTTGACGGTTAGGGGAGTGACTGAGTGTGTGTGTGTGCTTGAAGTAGTTGATTAAGAATTGCATAAACTGTCCATCTCTGAGGAAGACACTTGTACAACGTTGTTAGATACCAAATCATAGATTACTGTAGAAGTCTAAGAGTATTTGGAAGAACTGCTTAGGCATCTGTGCAACAACACCGACAAACTGCTCTGTTTACTAATACACACTCAAATAAGTTGGTTTCTAGGAATATCGGAGAGAATGCAATCTTCATTCCATTCGGAATGAATTAATGGACAATTAGGATAATTACTCAACAGACAATGTATCAAGCTGTTTCTGCTTTGAATTTCAAATGCTTCCCTGAAACGTAATTTGAGCCCAATGACCATAATGAGTGTAATGACTGGCCTGACACCTGTAAACCGTAATTATAATTAAATTGTGGAGATTTTCTTAGAACTGATTTGATTAAAGTGTTTGATCTTTGTGTTTCCGATATGCGGAGCGGAATGCCTAATTAACAGGGACAGTATTACTCTATTATTATAGGTACACCAGATTCCCTTGAATTATATACCAGATAAGCTCTTATACATAACTTACGTATTCTAACATCGGTGGGTTGGAGTTTTACATTTTTTTTCAGTATCAGCCTTATGTAAGACGGGTTTTATTGTACTCTTTAAGGTGGAATTCGAACCAGTAGTCGTCTTTATTTGCTTGGTTCGAGTTTAGTGTACCATTACAGTATCGAAGCTACATGTGACGTAAACCTTCAGTTTAAGGTGGAATCCGAACCACCGTAATACGGTCAAATTTCATGGCGCTTTTACCGGGAATAGAATCCGACACCCTTTGTCAGAGATTGCGCGGGTCAATGAAAATTTTACCCATGACCCACTGACCCACCATCCACCGTGACCCACGACCCACTGACCCACAGGCCCGTATCTAGAAGGGTCTAAGAGGCTGGTCCCCCTAAATTTTTACTGACTCCTCCTAAAATTTTCACGATAGGCTTAAAAGTGAACTATAATATGGTGATGAACTATAATGTGGTTGGATCGCCCCCCCCCCCGAAACTTCGACCGGGGCCTCCTAAATTTTTGGGCTGGCTACGGGCCTGTTGATGCCCCCCGTTTCGCCAAAAAGAACGAATCTTAAAAGTCATGATTTTAAGTATGCTACCCATCATTAACAACGAAGAGGAGGGAAAGTACACTCAGAAATGCCTAATCACTACAAATACAATAGTATTGTTTGTTTTTTTTTTCTTTAAATAATAATCTATTAGGTTAGTGAAAGATATAGCCAACACACCTACTGAAGAAAGATGGCAATCCTTCTTTATAGAATTCAATATCGAGCTTCAACTTCAATATATCAGATTGTAATTCCAGTGCAACTAGCTCTTTTATCTTTATTTCTTGATTTTCCTTCTACATCTATTTATTTTTTTTAAAAAAAAAAGAAAAAACTTGTTTCCACCTTCAATGATAAGGAACTTGTTTGTGATAATTACAAGACTAGTTTTCATATCAAAACTGTGACAACTAACTAAATGGAACAGGTTTACGCTACTGTTCTAGAATTAAGTTCTTGTATTTGGCAACAATCATGCACTTCATACTGGGATTTGTTTGATCATTTACTTTAGCACTGTCCATGTGACCTTAAACTAATGCGACTTAAACATGATTTATAACCGTAGTATTCAAATAGAAGATCAGATTAGTAAATATAACTACCATCATCATGAAATCTGTTTCCAACGAGAAATATTTATTTTAAATTATATGAGTTATGACAGATTTTGCCTCCCCTCGAAACTTACTGCCCCGTGCAAATGCACGTGTTGCACATATGGTAGAGCTGGCCCCGACACGGGCGTCTCTGGCGGAGGGACGAGAGGGACGCGATCCCCACAATATTTTGAAGTACAAAATATTCAATATTTTATTCTAATTTAATTTATTTAATAACGACAGAATAACATATAAATAATTATTCTATTTATTTGGAATATAATATTCAGGCTGAGAAACGATTATAACAGAGTTCTTGATATACCTTCGGGGGTCCGTGAAGGTAAGCAGAAAAGCAACAAATGGAGGCTTAAGATAATAATAAACAGGTTGGGCTGAGTAGTACCATTTAAAGTACTTTCTTTGATGTCTCCTCCAAATTTTACATGCCAGAGACGCCAGTGGGCCCTGATACCCATTGTCTTAAGTTAGTTATAACTTGTATTAACGACTCAAGTTCCTTTAATTTGATAGTTTGATGAACTTTCTCACATTGTTAAGAGGAGAAAAAATTAGCGAAGAACATCCTTGTAGTCGTGTATTAACATTGTCATATGATTGTTTACTTATTGGAGCTTCAACGGGTCTTAGATAAGGAATATATGTTTACAGAAAATGAACAGCTCGCGTGAAAGAGAATTATATATATATATATTCGGCAGCACATGTTGAAGGAGGTGACGAGATAAATCTTGTTATAGTTGTTGTGAGACGGAAAAGTTTCAAGGTTAGTCGGTCAAGATAAACACACTCAACACGAGAACAGCTCTCATCTCATCAATGACCTCACGCTCTCCCACCTAGGAGGAAGAAACCGTCCTCACAAAAGTTACGAAAGCTAATTTTGACGGTGATTAATGAAATCCCTTGGAAAAAGGAGAGGGTGAGATCTTCTGGGGGTGATGGACGGTTGTCGAACTCACTCGGCTCTTCTAGCCAATGCTTCTTCTCCCCACCTATCCCCTTCAACCAACCATCTGGCACCATTTACTGGGTCATTTCCACAAACTCGAGAAGGGAACGTGTTTTAATTGAATTCACAGTCTGACATCGAAATGTCTTTAGATTTTAACCTTAGATGACGCACTGAACAAATAAATAATTCAACTAACTTTTTTTAATATTTGTTTTTTTCTCAATTTAATATGTTTAAGTAACAAACAAGTTACAAATATGAAGTAAAGTTTGTGTGTTTGTTATACTTAGCTTGCATTCATTAGATGTAACAAGTTTTGGCTTGACATAAAGTGCCACATACAAAATGTATTTTAAAACGTAAGAAAAACTTGCATAAGTTACAGTGACGACGCCAGCTTTAAGTTCTTAGGGGGCAAAGGAGGGGCAGATACATTTTCGGGGGGGCGGCTATTTGCCATACCAAAAATGACATTTATTACGTTTGACTTATTTTACATTACATTGTGTATTTCGTTGCTGTTTTTATATTAGACCTATATGATTATAAATTAAACTTATTTCAAGTAAAATGTGTAACTAACAAATAAGTAACGTCTGCACATCAAATATTTTTCAATGAAACTTTTGAAGCCTAAACATAAACTGAAATTCTTTCGCGTATGCTACAAGCAACACATTCGTCTAGTAACTATATGCTACGTATCTCTCTCTCTCTCTCTCTCTCTCTCTCTCTAGAGAATTTACGAGGAGCTGCTGGAAATGTAGTCCAATCCAGACGGAGTGTAGGTACTAGGTAGAAAAATGAAACCGTAGTTTAGAAAAACATATCTCTGTATGTACAAATACAAATTTTCATATTAATAATGAAATTCTTATTGTTTCTCAGGCCTCTGAAGTGATTATGTGTGCCCAAACAGCGAATTTCACGAACGTCTAGATCCTAACTGTTATAACATTTTTGTTCCACCAAGGAAAGTCACCGAAGTAAATTAATTAGGAAATCAGTGAAACACCACGGGACTCTCCTCCGTTATAGACAGTGGTGAAGAAGTGGCTTAGTATAAACGTGGCAATTTCTCAACAAATTATGCTTTACATCCAGGATGATTAAAAGCAATGACTCTTCCCACAATCATGGATGCAATTTGTGACATTATTCTTGAAAATTGCAGCATTTCAGCCAGTGATGGATATAGCCCTTGGCCAGAGGGCCTAGGCCACCTCAGTTTTTGAGTGACAAAAATAATTTAAGCTATTATTTTTATAGTTTTTAAAGTGTATAGTAAACTCACGATATACTTATTATAGTCAGAGGTCTGGCTGCACCCCGCTTTCTCAGTTCTGGGCATTTCTTTGGAACTCGTCGGTAGTATAATTCTGAATGGCTTGAGTATGAGTTCTGAATGGCCAAGTTCTCAGCATAATGGGTTCTCAAAAAATCTGTCAGGAGAATGAAACAGTGGCGGCATTAAGAGAAGTCTTCTTCCAATTTGACTGTAATGCTGATCAATTTCGCTCACGAATAGTAACCATAGATGAAATATGGTTGTACCACTATGATCCTGAAACGAAACAACAGTCAATGGAGTAGTAGCACTCATTTCTCCCAAGAAGTTCAAGACACAGAAGTAGGTTGAGAAACTGTTTGCAACATTCTTCTGGGATAAGTATGGAGTCCTACTCATAGATTACCTCCGCAACAGTCAGATATTTAATCCAGAATTTCTACATTACTTACAAAACTGAAAGAAAAATTCAAAGTTCAACGCTGCGGAAAATGAAAAGAAAGGAATTCTGTTCCTTCAGGAGAATACACCTGTCCATCAAGCCCCTGCGAACACAATTAACATTGCATAATCTAGGATTTCAATTTCTAGAAAATCATTCTTATTCCGCAGATTTAGCTCCGTCTAAATATTACGTGTACTTATTTCCCAAACTTAAATAACACTTGAAAGGACGCCATTTTAGATCTCATAGGGGTAGTGCTACGAACAGTGGTGCGAGGAATTCTTCAGATTTTTTAACTTATCTGCAAAAACTGGAGCACTGTACAAGGTAGTATATTGACTCTCGGGGGAAGTGTAGAAGAAGTAAAACTTCACATTCCACGCGCACTCCTTCTGGGTTGGGCTACGAATTTTTCAGCAGTTCCTAGTCAATATGGTAGACGTCACGTCAGTACTTTGAAACAAAATAAGTAAGGTTGCACTAGTATATACGAATTACCGTACTAACGAAAGATAGCACTCTGATAATACGTTTTATTGGGAATCAATTTAATTTCATAAATTTATTATTATCATTTGCAGGAAGGGAAAACACAACTCTTTTTATCCCCTTCAAAAAATTAAGCCCTGGTAGTTGCAAACTAAGCTGTTATAAGCACATCCTCTGAATATTGAAAGCCGAGAATAATGTTTCAGAAAAAAGAAGTATAGAACCTTTAAATAAAACAAAATATGAAAAAACTGAAAACTTCAAACCTGGATAAATACAAACAAGTTACGTAACTGTTTTTACTTTTCTTTTGTTTCCAATCGAAGTTGAAGTTGATCCAATGAGAAGAAAACAAGTCGACCAAATCTACTATTGTTCGCTAGGCACAATAATTAAAAATCATAAGAAAGAAGTATAACTAAAATTTACCTCAAAATGCGCTAAATTAGAAAACAGAAATATGCGTGCATACCCAGATGCTCAAAGAAGAAAGCTTGAGGACTAATCTGCCACATAGTAAATGCATGGAAATTAGAATACAAGTTGACAATGAGATTGGTTATGATACTGATATAAAATACTACATGTAGAATGTTTAAAGATTGTAGGAGTCTGGGGGGGCAGTCTAAGTGGCAATCAGGGGGGCAGAAGTAGCTACTAGGGGGGCGCTCGCCCCCTTGCCCCCCCTCTGGCGTCGTCACTGATAAGTTACATAAGAATTTTCGTAATCTAACTTTGGCAGTTTATTATTACTCTTCATTAATCTACGGGGAATTCTATCAGGCCTTGGTACCGTCAAACTAAACACAGCAAAACACTGAACAAGACTATGTGAAAATAAAAGAAATATATCAATGTATAAAACACAGTAACTGTGTTTTCATCAGGCTTTTAGGAGTGGAAATCTGATGAAGACAGTTATTATGTTGAAACTGTTACGTGATTGTATTTATATATATATATATATATATATATATATATATATATATATATATATATATATATATATATATATATATATATATATATATATATATATATATATATAATCACATAGCCTTGCTCAGTATGTCGTTGTGTCTAATGTACCTAGGTCTTCTGTTTTAAATGGCAGAAACATTTTGAAATATCGCATGTGATTAATTTCAAGCTGAGATCATGATATGATGGACTCCGCCAGTAGCTAAAAAACTTTCGACCAGTTACCGCGTGCTTGGCTTTTGGCTTTCTACGTTTGCACTTGAAACGCATCTGCCTTTTGTTGTAATTGCAACCGATGCTTTAGATCCTTCGCAGAGCGACATAGCATCATTGGCTATTGTCTTGACTTGTAAAGCGTTTGTCTCAAGCTTGAATTGAACACTGAATGCAAGGTTGTCCCCATGTAACTTCGTTATTGGAATCCAACTTGAAGCATGCTTGCACATTTTCCCATCAAGCTGGATGCAAGCTTGGCCGACTTGCTATTCAAGCTTACAGCAAGCGGTTTGCAAGTTGTCTCTGTTACTAGGGTCTATTTTAGTGGTGGGCACAAAAACCGGTTTTTCGGTTTTCTTCAAAACCGGTTCGGTTTTTCACCGAAACCGGTTATCGGTTTTCTCCAAAACCGGTTCGGTTTTTTACCTGGTCCGGTTTCGGTTTTCTTCAAAACCGATTCCGTTTTTTTTTCAAAATTTGTTCTATTTCTGACCAGAATGGTGTTTCGTTGTTCTCCGGAAACCGAATCCATTTCCACAGAAATAGTTTTGTGTGTTTCCGAAAAGTTTTCACCGAAACCAGTTTCGGTGAAAAACGAACCGGTTTTGGAGAAAAACCGAACCGGTTTGGAGAAAACCGAAACCGGTTTCGATGAAAACCCGAACCGGTTTTTGGAGAAAACCGAAATGTCGATTTTTCGGGTTTCGGTTTTTGTAGAAACTGATTTTAGGTTTTTATAAAAACCGGTTTTGCCCATCCCTAGTCTATTTACGTATTTGGAATCACGCCTGGACTTGAATTTGGCACAGTATGCAAGCCATCACCTTTAGTGCGAGGGGTCCTTGCTTTGATTCCAGGTCGATGAACTTCTTTGTATACATGGGTTTTCTCGAGGTTCTCTCGTTTCCTTATTCCAGATTCTCATTCCATCAAATTTTACATAATAATTCACTTTAATTAATGATCCATTTACTTTAGAATGGGGCATAACTGTGGGACGTTAAATTAAAGATTTTATGTTTTCCATCAGGTGGTTTATCTCCTAGAGAACTTGATCGCAATGGGAAAAGTAAGTTAACAATAATGGAATCACATCACCTGGTATCTCAGTGAAATCTGCTAGTAGCCAATAATGGAGAGTGTCAGATTGCATGTTATCATAGTAGGGGAAGTGAACTACCGGTGGTGGAATCATATCGCCTGGTATCTCAATGGGAAAAGAGATTTAGCAATGGTAGGGTATCACATAGTCTAGTGTTATAGCGAAAAAGGAGTTATCGAATGGTGGAGAGTGTCACATCACCTGTTATCTCAGTGGGAAAAGTGAATTAACGGTGGTGGAATCATATCACCTTGTATCACGACGGGAAAAGAGATTTAGCAGTGGTAGTGGTTATCACATAGCCTGGTGTTATAGGGCGAAAAGAGAGTTTGCCGATGGTGGAGAGTGTCACATCACCTGTTATCACAGTAGGGAAGTGAATTACTGGTGGTTTAATCACATCGCCTGCTATCACGATGGGAAAAGAGATTTTTCAATGGTAGGGGGTATCACATAGCCTAGTATTATAGTGGGAAAAGAGAGTTTTCGAATGGTGGAGAGTGTCACATCGCCTGTTATCACAATACGGAAAGTGCACGACGGGAAAAGAGATTTAGCAGTGGTAGTGGGTAGTATCACATAGCCTGGTGTTATAGGGCGAAAAGAAAGTTTTCCAATGGTGGGGAGTGTCACATCGCCTGTTATCTCAGTGGGAAAAGTGAATTAACGGTGGTGGAATCATATCGCCTGGTATCACGACGGGAAAAGATATTTAGCAATGGTTTGGGTATCACATAGTCTAGTGTTATAGTGCGAAAAAAGAGTTTTCCAGTGGTGGAGAGTGTCACATCGCCTGTAAGTGAGTTTGCCAATGGTATCAAAATAAAAAAAGAAGGAGGGGTTAGCGATGATGCAAGAGACTTGGATTCGATTTTGAGCGAGAGCACATATGGTTCGGATTCCATGTGAAGCTATAGATCCGTGTCTCATATAGCCCCGATGCTGAATGGGGCGCTAAACTTCAAATCAACCAAGAAATTAATAAGCATAGGATAAGTAAAACTGCAAAAAATTGCAGATACGAAATTTGAGATAGCCAAAGCTGTGCCTTGCTTTAGACTACTATCATATGCCTATTCTCTCAATACTCATCCTCCTCTATAGTGGTTGGAAAACTAGATACGAGGAAGAATCGCATGATTTTAAAAAAATCAAGATATTGAAGGACAGTAATGAGAATTCAGACTTATCAGTTCTTCTTAATATAAAGTGGAAGAAAGGCAAAATCATAATATTCAGTCTGCAACTTAACGTTACTAAAGCACTAGACAACAATAAACGACCAGAAATGCCATTAGTTTAGGGATTTAGGATTTAGATTTCTGGGCTTTCGGTATCTAAGGCCATTTAGCCCTTCACGATTTGAGGGAAGACGTCCCTCGGCGAGCACTCAATCCGGAGAAAGGGAATAAAGGAAGCGGCCTGGGACCTATAAGTTAGGTACCACCCCGGCATTTGCCTGGTGTGTGAATGAGGAAAACCTCATTCAGGATGGCTGGCCTGAAAAAGCGTGTTACATTTTTTCGACCGAGTGACCCCACCGGGCATCGAACCCGGGACCGCTCGCACCGAAGGCGAGAGCGAAATGCCACTAATTTTAATGGTATTTTTGATCGTTTATTCTTGTCCCGCACTTTACTTCCCTGGATTTAAGATTTTTGTCTCAAAAATTCCCTTTTTCCCTATTTGCTCAGTTTTTCTACCAAAGTTTCCTAGAGTGACTAAATTTCCTTCAAGTTTTGAACACTGGTATTACAATGTTCAAGAATTAAAGACCGCAGTAACCCAATTTTGTAACGTGAAAACATGATTAAATCGAGCACACACGGAATATCATTTGTGATAACGTTTTGCGTTCTTTCACTGCATTTCTCTAATAAAAATAGTCATCCAGATTTAATAGAAAAAATAGTCTGCAATATAGTATCTTTCGATATAGTATCTTGGGTAAAGATGCCCCACTGACTGAAGACGCCTCTGTTCGAATTGCTCAAGGTCTGTGACTCGTAGTCACAGGACTTGCCATGCGTGTGGAAAGCTACACAGTCTTGAGTAAATATATGTCGAAGTAACATCGGAGAAAGAAGTTGCTTTTGTTCAGGCCTGCTCACAAAGCTAAGTTACTCGTACTCTTATTTCAGTGTTTATAATTTTAGAGAGTGAAACGTAGTAATGCTCTTGACGGTAGTTAAATAGAATTATATGAATAAAACCTAATTGCTTAAGAACTTCAGTCTTTTACAAACGCTAATCTGCTTTGTTGTGTTTATGCGTTCATAAGTATGTTACGTGATCGACTGGGGCGTCTTGGCTTCAAAATTGGGAAAGTTGCCCCAGTAAAATCGAAGCAAAGATGTCCCACTTTATGACATTCAAGGTCTAAGATTTCTGTTCGACACAACCAGATTATGACGTGTTGCAAGGATTTGTACGTTCGTTATGTTTTTAAAAAATGTTTGGTATGAATATGAAAAACTAATTGTTTTGTAATAACCTGTAATTAATTGTTCACTCAGAAGCAAACGGGAGATTACCATTTAGAGCAAGGGCTTGGTTTCCTGGTTGGGCTGCTGCTTTCAATAATGTAATATTCTATGTATAAAGTTTTTTTTTTTCTTTTCGCTCGTTATGTGACCAATATTGGACTGAATGAACTTCACATAATGTGTATGACACTAGTTGGCTAGGAAGCTGAATCAAAACAATGTGCATGGATTAAATTTTATGCCATTTGTGCGAGCTGAATATGTATGAGGGTTGTTCAAAATATCCTTGGGAGAGGGACCCTGCGACACACATAATTTGTCACTACTTTCTTTATCTGGTTGAATTATTTTGAAAAGATAAATCTCTGGATGAATCAAATATCTCTTCATTGCAAAATGAAGAGCATTTCAAGTATTAAATCAGATATTGTCATAGGTGTACCTGTGTTGTAGCTAGCAAGTTATTATAAAGGGAAGCATTACTTTTTCAGAAAGCAGGTTTTTACATATTAAAAGAAAAGCCGTCCTCCCCTCTAGTCTAGTAGCTAGTACGTGTCCCTTTGGTGCACTAAGTCCCGTGTTCGATTCCCTGTTTGAACGCCTTGGAAAATTTGAATGATTACGGTGGTTTGGATTTAAACTGTAGGTTCACTGCATGTCACTGCATTAATTGTGATAGCAAGAATCCAAGTTTAAAAAAATGAACAAATGATGATAATAATACGTAAGATCTACAATTCTTTTTTCTCTTTATTTTTATCCATTGTTTACAAACGGATTTAGAAAATATACATGGAGAATACTTGTCATTTTGTTAAAAGTTTTCTTTATAATTGCATAGATAGTAGAAATTAAAGTTAGTAATATTAGCGTTACAAAAGCGTAGTTGTCTGTTTCTATAATGTTTATGAACACATTTTGAAAAATTGTGAAACTGGGGCATCTTTCCCCCATATGTATGCCGAAGATGCCTCACTTGAAGGTTTTTGTAAATGTTTTATTTCATTTTCTTAAATTTATTGAAATAAAATTGTTTTTTATTGTTTTAAGATATTGCAAACAAATTTATTGTTTTAAGATATTACAAACAAGACAAAAATCTTCTAATTGATCATAAATTCAACAACTTCACCTTAATTACAGGAGTGGAAAATGAGTAATAATGAAGGAGTGGGACATCTTTACCTAAGTTACTCTAATTGTTATAGCTCCGTAATCCATTTGGCTTTGGTTACTGCTTTAAACACACACATATATATATACAGGATGTTTCGAAACAACACCGACAACATTTGGGAGGTGATTCCTGACACGAAGATAAAACGAAAAGTATAGACCAAACTGGGTGTATAAATACTTCCTTTCGGAGTTACAGGCTGCCAAAAACATGAAAATATGAAATTTAAAGGTCCATACCTCCAAAATTATAGAATCTACCCTAATCCGGTCAAGACTTCACTTAGGAACTAGTATGTGCCCTATCCAAATATCCAAGTTTCAGAATCCTGCGGTATTTCCGCAACAATTTTTATGGATGTAGTTGGTGAGTACTTCAAATTATATGTCAATGTCCAAACTCCCTAAATAAAAATTGTTGCGTGAGTACTGCAGGATTCTGAAACATGTAGTTTTGGATAGCGCACATCACTTCCTAAGCAAAGTATTGACCCGACAACGATAGTTCCCATAGGTTTGGAGCTATGGACCTTTACAATTCGTTTTCTCGTGTTTTCGGCAGCCTGTAACTCCGAAAGAAACCATTTGTGCACCCAGGTTGGTGTATACTTTTTGTCTTATCTTGGTGCCAGGAATCACCTCCCAAACGTTGTCGGTGTTGTTTTAAAACACCCTGTATATATATATATATATATATATATATATATATATATATATATATATATATATATATATATATATATATATACCAGTTCTGCTGTATGGTTTCGAAATATGATCGCTTACCTGAGGGCAGAAATCAGACTATTTTTGAAAATAAAATCCTGATGTAAGACGAATATTCGGACCCAATAGGAATGGGAATGGGGAATGGCGGAAACTTCATAACGAGCAACTGCATAATTTATACCCTTTAACAAACATTGTTAGGGTCATCAAGTCTAGGAGGCTCAGGGGGGAGGTCATATAGCCAGAATGGAAGAAAGAAGGAACGCTTTCCAAATTTTAAGTGGAAATCCAATCGGAAGATTACCATTAACAGGAACTAGGCGCAAATGGGGGGGACAATATTAAAATGGATCTCGCAGAAATAGGAATACAAAGTAGAAACTGGAGCCAGTTCAATAAGGACAGAAATCAATAGAGAGGTTTTTTTGTGAACCTACGGGTTTCGGAGAGGAGCTGTGAACGCGAAATTGAACCTCCGAGTTTCATAAGCTATAGAGTTAGTTAGTTAGTGTGATTACTGTTAAAATAAGAAACTGTTTATAATTTAACGCTGATTTTAAAACTACATTACACAAAAATTGGAAGTATTTTTGTTATACATTTCTTTTTGTATGAATATAATTTTTCTTTAAAAGGAATTAAGGCCTATTATCTAGTATTAATTCGGAAAAAGCATTGAAACCGAAACCAAAATAGAAGTGTGCGTCTAAAGTGGAAATCCATTTAAATAACTTTTAACAAAGGTCTCAGGCTGGTGAAGGTTCTTCTAAGAGATGTCCATCAACAGAATTAAGAGATCAGTGATGAAATGCAAGCTAAAGGAACAAATTAACTCATTTATATATGATGTAAGAGAAACAAATAAGCTGGGGCTTCAACCGTTATAAAGGACTTGTTATCTTTGGTCGACAAACTACATATTAGAATTAAAAATCTATAAAATTCCGCTCTTATTCAATGTAAGCTTATAATCCCAGCCCTACGATGGTATTAGTTTTATTTTTTGTAACAGTATAGTCTAAACCTGTCTGTTGTAAATAAAGGAAACCATCCATCAGAAGTATAGCACAGAATTGAGTTGAGTTGATTTTGGGTTTAATGTCCCGTTCAGCAGCAAGGCTATATGAGACGTGGACCTACTGATTAACGTGGAATCCGAACCACATGAGCTCCCGCCGGGAATCGAACCCGGGTCTCCCATATAGCACAGAATTCTACTACCATTGGAATATTAATACTTGACCCAGTTTGTTTGTATGTCCGTTCGTGAGAGAGACAAAGAATCTTCAAGAATTGCTTGATGGTTCAACACTATTTTTGGCCAGGGTGTAGAGGAACAATAGTTAGGAATAGAGTTGAGTTGAGTTGATTTTGAGTTTAACGTCCCGTTCAGCAGCGAGGCTATATGAGACGTGGACCTACTGATTAACGTAGAATCCGAACCACATGAGCTCCCGCCGGGAATCGAACCCGGGTCTCCCACGCAAAAGGCGTTTACGCTAACCGCTTAGCCACGGAGGAGCTCTAGTTAGGAATAGAGTTTGTTGATAGAGATCATATTCAAAATCGGAAGTGGTATACATCAACCATTTCCGGTTTTAAAGTTGATTACAACAGAGCAAGAACGGTAATAGATAGCGAGAAGCAGTTTTCTACAATCGAATACATGTCATCTCCATCCTTAAGTCTCTACTAAAACCGGAAGAGATAGAAATCCGTTGCAACTTCCGGTTTCAATGTTGATCTTCTTAGACCAATGACGATAAAAGATACCGAGAAGTATTTCTTTTGAAATCGATCTATCATACTAACAATAGACACCATCTTCTCTCTTAACCCTCTATTCAAACCGGAAGTGGTAGAAACCAACCACTTCTACAGTTTGCAGTTGAAATTGATCAAGATCTAGTTAGGTAAATAGAGGTAAATCTAAAACCGATTGTTCCAAGTTAGTACTTATTCATAGAAAATATTTTTTCAGTAGATACTACGTCAAACCAGGGGTAAAAGTGAGGGGGAACGCGGGAAACTGTGTTCCCCCACCTCGAAAAAAAATATGTATAGCGTCCCCAAGTTTCTAAAAAAAATTACAATGGGCAAAGTTAGGTAGGGGAAACGGCGTGACGTCATGCCGCTACCTGCCGTCCCTCCACTTTTTCAGATCAACTTTTGCCCCTGCGCAAAACAATATTCAGTTTTCGTAAAATACAAAGCATTATAATCTTCCCAACGCTTCAAGTTGAAATCCCTTAGTTGTTAGAGGATAAGAATAGTAAGTTTTTCCAAATTTCTAAGTTTCCTTATTTAAATAATTTTCCTCCACAAGGTTCAACAAAATGAATCGACTTTCATACAATATGGATTATATTTTCTTTGAGGGTTTTTAATCACCCCACTCCTTGTGGTTAAAGCTTATCAATAATATAAGAATGAATGTCCCCCTCTCCAGATAAAAAAAAAACTTATATATTTGTCAGGATAACATTCGTTATGCTGTATGTATAATATAATTTTCAAGCAATATGCCAAATATTTCATTTGAGGATTCTGGTAATTTCTCTGCAAAATAAGTGAAGAATAAAGGGGTGCATGATATCTAATTTTTAGGTTAATCAATCAAAAATAAGGAAGTTAATTTTGCTTCTCCCATGATTTAGGAAATACAGTATGTCCTACAGTATGAAAAATACTATAGGTGGAATACGCATCTAAAGTGGAATACCAACAACTAACTCCAGTTTGTTAGTTCTGTATGAACTAAAGAATTGCGTTCGTTTGTTTTCCATTTCATGGATTTTATAGAGATATGATTGTAGCACTTGACTAGTATTATGTAGTTAGTTAACTAACGTGAACTATATTGTAGTTGTTTAGAGGAGATAGAATACCATCAAATCCTGTAAAATTATACGAATGGCGAACTCATTTTTACATCGTAATTGCATGTCGAAAAATAATTGGTAGTTGTTTCTAAAGTGGTATACCAGTATCCTAATTCAGGAGCGTAATTGAAATGCATATTTCACTTCTTGAAATGTAGTTCTCATAATGAACATGTCCGTTGTCTGTTCTGTGATGACCTCTTTAGTCAAGACACTCGAGCAAGACAGTGGACACAATGTGTTTCGTGCAGTGACTGGAACCACGTTGACTGTTCAGTAGTTGAAAAGGAGAAGTACATTTGTGATTTTTTTGTTGCTTAATACGGTACTTTTCACCCAGCAATCAATGTTAGGATTTAGGGATTTAGGATTTAGATCTCTGGGCTTTCAGCATCTAAGGCCATTTAGACCTTCACGTTTGAGGGATGACGTCCCTCGGCGAGCACACAATTCGGGGAAAGGGACCATCCCGGCATTTGCCTGGTGTGAATGAGGAAAACCCAGGAAAACCTCATTCAGGGTGGCTGGCCTGAAAAAGCGTTTTACACTTTTTCGACCGAGTGCCCCCCCGGGAATCGAACCCGGGACCGCTCGCTCCGAAGACGAGAGCGTTAGCGACTATACGCAGGGGCCACTACCCAGCAATCGAGTTAAAATAGATTTGACATTCATTCTTGTAATGCACAACTTTCTTTATATATATATATATATATATATATATATATATATATATATATATATATATAGGGGCGAAATCATCTACACTTTTGTCATAACTTTTTTTTACATTGCGCACTTTGTCTTCTGTCCTCGCATATTTTATTGTTATACTGTTGTGGTAATGATGTGAAAGTCTGATCTAAATTCCTCCATTTGTCTTCCTTCTGTTGCAGATGTATCATGGCTGCTCCATTAGAAGTTTGCACCAAAGAGGAACAACGAGCAGTGATCCGATTCCTCTGGTCGAAGGGTGTCAAAGGGTCAGACATCCATCGCAATATGGGAGAAGTGTACTATCACGTAGAACTGTGTTTTTGTGGCTCGAGAAGTTGAAATGTAGTCGAACAAGTGTAACGCATGAAGAGGGAGCAGGACGGCCATCAACCTCCACTACAGATGACAACATTCAGCAACCTCGAGAGCTGGTTTTGGCGAATAGCCGAATCACTATCGATGAGGTAGCATCTGCTTTGAACATCAGTCATGGCTCTGCCCATCAAATCATCCACGACGAGCTCGGTTTTCATAAAGTCTGTGCACGGTGGGTACCAAGAAAGCTTACTGCAGAACACAAGCTCACTCGTGTTAGGGTCTGTCAACGCTTACTCCTTCGCTTCAACAACGAAGATGATGCATTTTTATGCAGAATAGTCACCGGCGATGAAACATGGGTTCATCACAATGAGCCAGAATCAAAGCACCAAAGTATGCAGTGGAAACACCCTGGCTCTCCGAGAAAAAAAAAATCAAGACTGAGCCATCCGCAGGAAAGGTTATGTTAACTGTGTTTTGGGACTCACAGGGGCTCATAATGGCAGAGTTCATGGAAAAGGGAAAGACGATCAACAGTGCGAGTTATAGTGAAATGTTGGAAAAGAACCAAAAGCCGGCAATTCGCAACAAACGCCGAGGTTTGATGTCGAAGAAAGTTTTGTTGTTGCGTGGAAATGCACGGCCATACTCGGGTCATAACATTATTGAACCATCAACAAGCTGGAATTTGACTTACTGGAACACCCTACCTACAGCCTACCGATTTGCCTCAGATTTAGACGTTCAAAATGCGGTGCAAAAGTGGCTTCACAACCAATCGAAAATCTTTTATTTGGAAGGAATTCGTAAGCTCGTTGACCGTTGGGCCAAGTGCATTGATAAAGAGGGAGATTCTGTAAAAAATGATGTGCATAGTAGCTTCATGTAAATAAACTGTAGAATGAAAAGTGTAGATAATTATTGACTTGCGCTCGTATAAAGATAGCTAATAACTTCATAGAAAAAATATTGTGATAAGTCCTCCGACAAGAATTTTGCAATTAGTTTAATGGCGAAAGAAATGATTGATTTAATTATGACCAGATACTCAAGAAAACCAAGTGAAGACGGAGATGTTGTATGGTAGTATCCTCTTTAATGAAGATGTTCTAGGAAAACAATGGATACAATTGTATTTTGTACAACAGTTGAAATCATAGTGACAGCTCAGGTGTCGAGAAGCGGAGTGTACATTTGGGATTTTGATTGATTAATCGTTCAAACATTTAATGTATCAAACACATGTTCAAAGTATTCCACATTTTAAGGTTCACGATTTCGCATGGTTTCACATAAATCAATTCTGTTAACAAACGGTTGCGTCGACGTGGATTTTTGTAGTTTTTCATAATGCGCCAATATCCATATTAATATTTTGTATTCTTTCTTTGAGTTATATATTTTTAATATACAAGATGTAGCCGCAAAACAAAAAATATATATCGGGTGTTCTAAAATGGCGAACACAAACAACAGGGTGTTATTCTTCAGATCAAAATAAAGCGAAAAATCCTATATTTATAAATTTATTTATTTACAAATATGATTCCAGATACAGTTGAATACCAGTTTACATTGAAATATCTAATAAATCTAAGACATGATAACATAATACATATAATGGCATACCCTCCAAGGCCTCCTCCTTCAGCAGCTATAGGAAATCAAAATTTCACTATGTGGCAACGTCGCAGATTAACTTGGAAACATTAGTATTGCTCTACGAATCCATCGAGCAGTTACATCGATTATTAAGCTAGTAAGTGGTGCTACTGACATCGGATATCGACTTTAACTGCCATCTGGAAATTATCAATTGAACTATTTGATAGGTTGGTTGCTCTTGTTTGCGGTTCTTTATCTGCAATGTTGCCACATAGTTCAATTAGTGTTGTCCGATGAGGAGCCGGAGGTATAACATAGTGTATATATATATATTTCTAGTTATTTTAACTTGTGCTCTGTAGTTCCATGCAGTGTTTCTTTCAGACATGTTTTTGGAGGGCACTGCCCCCCCCCCGGAGGTCTGAGAGTGCCTCGCGGACTAGATCAAAATAATACACCTATAATATAATAATAATAACAGAATAGTACCAGTAGTGCCCCCCGAATACTAAGTGTGCTCCCGGAACATTGTTTCTGAAAGAAACACTGGTTCCATGGGCAAAGGTGCCGATTTCTCTGTAACTTTGGGGGAAGTGTTTCAGATGTGGGTTTGTATATTCATTAAAAATACATATTACAATAAATATATATATATATACAAGCGCGCCGATCCTGGGGGGACCGAGGTGACCCGGACCCCCCAAAGCTCATGTGGGCTCCTAGTGTATTTATGAATATACAATATTTGGCATAATTTGAATGCAATTTGTCTTAACCCTTTCACTGTGGAAGGCGACGGAAAAAAATTCCCTAACCTGCGAATGTCGATTATAGTCGACGTGTTAAAATTTGTCTGTATCTTGGGTTTGTCGATTGTAGTCGCCAAAGGTTTTCTGTTTGATTTCTATTGTTTATCGAAAACAAGAGAACACAAACAAAAATGAACGGTACAACTTTGGCGACTACTCTCGACAAAACCAAGATACGGACAAACAAATTTTAACACGTCGACTATAGTCGACATTCGCATGTTAAGGAAATTTGGTTCTGTCGACAAAAGTCGACTTCCTTTGTGAAAGGGTTAATATCCTCATATATATACCTTCTGCGTCTGAGTGGTCCCCCCCCCCAAATTTACAGAGAAATCGACGCCCTTTTAGACCTATATATAAAAATAGGTATTCACGTATTCATAAAAATAAATGGGCTCACATGAGCTTTGGGGAGCCCCCCGAAGTATCGGCACCATTTTAAACACACACACACACATCTATCTATCTATCTATATATATATCTATATATATATATATATATATAAAATGTGTGTGTGTGTGTGTAAAAGTACTCTTTTTGATAGAATGTATTATATATTCGACAAGGCTTTCCCACAAATCCTACTGCTGATTAGTCAATAAAAAGAGAATGAATTTCTCATCTCACCTCTGCCGCAGAGACTTTTTTTTAAAAAATGTGTTTCTCGAAAATTTAGGAAAAATAGGATATACAGTGAAATTTGTAATAAAGCTGGCAACAACAGTTTCCAATTAAAAGGTAAAATAACTTTTCTCTGCTTCTTTCAATACACAGCAGCAAGGGCGCGGATTTCTCTGTAACTTTGGGGGAGGGGGGGGCGATTCATAAAACATACGTAGAACAATATATATAACAATAAAAAGTAAATAGAAAAGTACATATTCATAAAAATACAGAGGGCCCACATGAGCTCTGGGGAGGAGGCCGACCCCCCTCCCCTAGGATCGGCGCCCTTGCACAGCAGCATCATTAGTTCTGTCTAGTATTACTCTTCTCACACCTAGTTTGTTCTGAAATTTTTGCTTTGGTTTTCCTGTAGACACAACTAAATTAATTTCCTCATTGTTAATCCGTATTATTATTAGTACTATTTGTTCAAACTACTCTAAATAAGAGCCAAGTAGAGATTATATTTCCCACAAAACTCAACAGATGGAAAGCGTGTAAGAGAGACAATTATCACATTATGTTTGTATTACCGTAACCAACGATACCATTTCAAGTGATTCCGAAACTAACTTTAAGTACTCTCATTACGTTTATTACGCATAATTGGTTAACCAATTAGAATAAGAGGATCAACATCCATAAATGAGTTAATTTCCAATATTATGTTGCTACCTTGTAATTATAAATTAGCAAGAACATTTGAAAAAATAAATTATAACAATTCATGATCAAAGTACTCCTTTTTCAAATATAATAAAATCATATATGACGTATATCCATCTGTATATGTAACATGGGGTCGCGGTTTTCCAGTGGTAGAGCGTTGAAATTACATGAAATCTGAGTTTTACGTCCCACGATTATGCCGGTTAGGCTAAAGGAGACGGTGATAATGAGTAATGCATGAAATGGTGGAATGAAGAAAGTGGGAGGAAACGGGAGAACCCCGAGGAGACCCATGCACACGGTGTTTGTCCAACATAAAGTCAACTTGGGGGCCTGGGATCGAACCCGGGACCCCAAGCATGAGAGATGAACGCTCTACCACTGAGCCACCGCGGCCCCGTGGTAGAGTGTTCACCTTTGGTGCATGTGGTCCTTAGTTCGACCCCACCTCGCGCCAAGTGAGCTTTGTGGTGAATAAACACAGTGTGCGTGGATTTTCTTAAGGTTCTCCCGTTTCCTCCAACTTCCTTGATTCCACCATTTCACTCATTTCTCATCATCACTGTCTCTTTTAGCCTAAGCGGCATAACCATGGGACGTAAAACTTAAACATTTCATTCAGTGGCGTAGCACACTTTTGCGCCCCCCCCCTGCAAAGTATAGAGAAGGGGCCCTAGTTGTAAAGCCGACAGAAGTAAGGTTGAAGTTTTACTTCTTTAAATCTTTATTAATCGCAAGACTTCGGGGCCCCCCGCACTGCGGGGGTTGCGGAGGCAGCTGCTACGCCACTGATTTCCTTTGTTTCTATATATAACGTATATAAATAACATTCTGTATGCGAAGAGGCTATGCAGTCCAAAAGAAACTTATGAATGGCGGGTAGTATTGTGAAATACCCATATTCAAACTTAGTTTTTAACCATAAAGAAGTGTGACTTATAAACACAGCGGATCGTTCCGTTCAGTACAGGTATAGTATATAAACAACATCTGGACGAAGGGGATGGATGTAGCTTATAAGTTTCGCCTGCGTTTAATTTGTAATATATATATATATATATATATATATATATATATATATATATATATATATATATATCATTCAATAACCAATCATTAGCCTGGATAGCTTTTCCAGTGTCCATTTTTCTTATATTTCTAAAGAAAGACTGATAATCGACGGAGGTGGTATATAAACGCACAGTCGATCGTCCGGTCTATATACAGGTTTTGTTTATGAACACTTGGATGGAGAGAACTTGTGTGGTTTATAAGCTTCACTTCTGTTTATCAAATAACTCGTTCGATGTATTGTAATACAATAAAATTCAATTTGAAAATGATTTCTTTTCTTTCTTCCTTTTTTCTTTTTCTTTTTGTTTTCTTTTTTTTTAACTTTTTGCCATCGAAAGGATTAACAAAAGCTTGAATAATAATAATTAATAATGATAATAATAATAATCAACGCATTAAATTTCTTATCTATATATATAAAATTGAAAGTGACTACGTTCGTGACTCTTAATCTCTTGAACCATCCGACCAATCTCGATCAAAGTTTCAATATAGATGAGGTTCGGACCTAGCATGGTTTAGGAGAGGGGATGGGGAATGATATTTAAAAATGATCGAAAACGAAAGATATTAGTATGGAATTTATAGTTTTCGGATTCGCTGAGAACAGTGACAATTTCGATGCTGTTTAAATTCAAATTCAGCCCCACAACTTGGGGAAAGGGGTGGGAGAGGTATATAAAAAGATCGAAAATGACCAATATTAGTGTCGAATCCATACTTTTTGTGGTCACTGAGATGAACAGTGATGGAAAATTCAGGTCCGCAACTTGGGGAAGAAGGAGGGAGGAGATACATAAAAATGATTTTTAAAAATTACCAATATTAGGGTCGAATTCATAGTATTCGGGGCTACTGAAATGAACAGTTACAATTCTGATCCCGTTTACAGTAGAATTCAGCCCCACAACTTGAGGGAGGAGGAGATTGTATAAATGATCGAAAATGACCAATATCAGTGTTCAATCCATAGTTTTCCGGGTCTCTGAGATGAACAGTAACGCTTCCGATGCCGTTTAAATCTAAATTAAGCCACGCAACATGGGTAGGAGGAATGGGGGAGAAATATAAAAATGATTAAAAATGATCGATATCAAACAGCGCTAAAGTAATAGCAAAAAGTAACTGACTAACAGAGCATATTACTTATTTTTTATTTTATTGATGTTAGTTCCTTATAAATGTCGAAACTATAGTAGGAGTTCACAGATAATAATAATAATAATAATAATAATAATAATAATAATAATAATAATAATAATAATAATAATAATAATAATAATAATAATAATAATAATAATAATAATACATGTAAAATTAGTCCCTGAAAGTGGACAACATTCCATTGCAACAGAAATACTAAACGGCGTGACAAACATCTTGGCATTTGAAGGCAGCGCTCCAAGTTCCCTTTAAATGCTGCTGGCAAATGAGAGTACAGCGGTATTGCCACGTTTATTTTGTACACATCGCACGTCTATCCTCTGCCAAGTGATCGCGCTATAGTTCGTCCGCTTAGCCATAGCCACACCTCTTAGTATTCGGCTACGTCGCGTCAGAGCTTGCGTTTTATTCGTTTAGCTGAAATGCCAAGATGTTTGTCACAGGCTTTTAGGTCCTGCACAGAGGCTGGATGTGGACAACACCAACATGTTGATCTATTTACATAAGGTTTAAATTTTAATAATTTTAACCTGAAGCTGTCACGGAAAAAGTCCATTACAAAGAGAAGGTGTTACCTTTTTATTTATTTATTTATTTATTTATTTATTTATAATAGTCCTCTACAGAGCCAAACTCCATTTACAGAGGAACATATGTATACACACATAATTACATATGAAATACATATATATCTATATACTGAAAGAAAAAAAATTTAAAAAATACATGTAAACAAGGAAAAATACAAGTTAAATAATAAAAACAAATTAAAATATTAATAGTATAAATTTAAAAGAAAATGAAAAATATGAAAAAAATGAATATGAAAAAAAATGAATAATATGAAAAATAAAAAAGTCTCCAGCATAGGTTCAACTCATAGAGATAAGTCATAGAGATAACACTTCTTAATTATTTAATTAATCCATACATAATGTCTTTTCAAAATATTATTTTTGAGTATACGCAAATATACAGCGGTAGGATAAGAGAAGTCAAGATCCAAATCTGATGAAACCAGCTGATTGAAATTCTTACAAGCTCTAACTATGAATGAGTCCTGGTGAATTGTAATATGAGATCTCGTTATGTTAAATATTAAATTCTTACGCAATGGTCGTTTTGGTATATTGAAATTAATATATTGGAGCAAATTACAATTATCTGTTACTGAGTTTATTGTCTTGTACAAATATGTTTGCTGAATAAGGAAACGTCTACTGTAAAGAGAATGCATATCAAATTTAATTAAAAGAGAAGAATACGAGATCTTATTTTTAGTTGCTGATATATGATACAATTTGAAATAAAGATGTTTCAAAAATTTAAATTGGACTCGTTCTATGTTATTTGCTTGTAATTTGTGAATAGGATCCCAAAGAGCACAACAGTATTCCAACTTACTTCTAATCATCGCTATAAAGAGGTGTTTTAAAGCTTGGATATTATATAGGTCTCTTGTACTCCTTATTAAAAACCCTAGTGCCCTGTACGACTCTGCAATAATTTTATTTATGTGACATTTAAGTGTAAACTTATGATCTAGTAATACACCTAAGTCATTAACAGAATATACTCTTTTTAACTTTTCACTATTAATCTTATACTCAAAAGATGGACAATTAATTTTATTTGA
Source organism: Thermobia domestica (assembly GCF_964235325.1). Classification (NCBI taxonomy): domain Eukaryota; kingdom Metazoa; phylum Arthropoda; class Insecta; order Zygentoma; family Lepismatidae; genus Thermobia; species Thermobia domestica. The sequence goes on from NC_137460.1 coordinate 8,800,826, forward strand.
AAACGTTATAACATTACATTTTTTTATGTTAAAATATAATTTGTTTCTGATACACCATTGCAGACAACTATTAATATCTCTTTGTAGTTCATGTCGATCATTATTCACTTTTATAGCTTTAAATATTTTCATGTCGTCGGCATATAATAAACAATTACTATATTTTACAACATTTGGTAAATCATTAATGAATAAGGAAAATAGCAATGGGCCCAAATTTGAACCTTGTGGTATACCTGAATTAGCTACGTAAATAAAAGATTTTACAAAATTATAATTGACAAAATATGTTCTACCTCGCAAATAAGAGATCATAATATTTATCAAAGAGGTTGAAAACCCCATAGCCAGAAGCTTATTTATTAAAACCGTGTGATTTAATTTATCAAATGCTTTTTGAAAATCCGTATAAATTACATCAACGTAATATCCATCATTTATAGAACTTGCAATAAATTGAGAAAAAGAAGTTAAGTTGGTCAAAGTTGAGCGTCCTGGGTAAAAACCATGCTGAAAAGGTGAAATATAGGATTTGACATGCGAGAAAATTCTGTTAAATAAAATTTGTTCGAAAATTTTTGAAGGAACTGAAATTAGGGCAATAGGTCTATAATTTTCAATATTATTAGAGTTTCCCGTTTTTAATATCGGTGTTATTTTACTCAGCTTCCATTTATCCGGAAAGGATTGAGTTTTCAAAATTAAATTGAATATCAAACATAGTGGAACTAATAATGGTTCAGCACAACCTTTAAATAAATATGTGGGAAGTTCATCTGGGCCACTACTTCTGCTAGATTTTAATTGCTTTATTGATTGGTGAATTTCATTTTTAGAAATATGTGTTATTGCTAAACTATAGCTTATAACTGATTCATAATTTTCATTCAGAGTATATGTAGGTGGACTAGGATCATAAACACTGCCAAAATACTTAGCGAACCCATTTGCAATTTCTTGAGGTGAATTTAATGAATCATCCCTGTATTGCATTACAGAAATATTAGATTTTCTTTTTCTTTTACTATTCAATAAATTCCAAATTTTTTTAGGGTCGTGTTTGATTATTTCTTCATAAGATTTAATGTAGTTATTATACGCAGTTTTTATCAATTTTTTCGAATGTCTACGAAATTCATTATATTGTTCGTCATGATAATTTGAAGTTTTTCTGCGTCTCCTATGATACTCTTTTCTTTTTAGAACATTAATTATTTCATTATCGAACCAAGGTGGAAATTTTCTTCTATTTCTATTGTTAAACTTGGGTACGTGTGCTTCAATAATTTTATATACTGTATCATAGAAAACATCTAAAGCGTCATTTATATTCCTAACGTTTCTTAAGTCATTCCATGTTTGATTCTTTAAGTCTCTATAGATACCACAAAAATCTGCCTTACGATAATTATAATAAGAAGAGACGTCACATCTCTTTCGGGTATCCTTATAATTACATGGAATATTAAATACCAACGGAGGGTGATGTACATCAACTGATACCAGAGGTGAGGTACATAACTCGACTTTAATTACATCATCACGGCCGCATAAAACCAAATCAAGTGTTCTGTGATTAACATTTAAGACATTATTCACATTCGTTAACCCTAACAATGATATAAAATTATTAATTTCTGTGATGAAAATATCATTTGCATTCCAATTTGTTGCAGTGCCGATAAGTGATGGTATGTTAAAGTCACCTATAATTAATAATTTATCATTATATTTGACAAATAAATACTCTATTTTTGAATACAACTCTCGATAAGTATCAATACTTGTACCAGGAGGTATATAAAGCACAATAACCATTATCCTAACAGCTCGTACTACAATTCGTGTACAAACAATTTGAATGCCATCGATACTAGTATTAATAGAATAACTATTATATTTGTCTTTAATGGCTAAGATTACACCTCCTCCTCTAGTCCCCAATAGTTTGTCAGTCATTTTCTTCCCTAATGAAATGTTCTTGAAAAGAATTTAATTTCATTACTTGTACAACTTTTACTCCACCTATATATATATATATACTGTATATATATATATTTCTTGACTCTATTAATTTAATCTTATAACACTCACGTGTATACATAAAAAGCATAATAACTCTTATTGCCAGTCTCCCAAAGAGAGGGTGTAACCCTTTTGCTGCCCGAGATTGAATAGTGTTTATTAACAAACAAAATTACATGTATAATTATTAGATAAAGAGTAAACATAAATTAACTAATCAATCCCACTGTCTTTTTTTTTTCAAACAAATAATTTAATATAATTGCAATTTGAAACTTTCTGTGACCCAGAGAAGTTAAATTCAATTTTCGTTTGTGTTGCAGTAAAGTTAAACCTACAAAAGTCAATCACATGTCTTTCTGATGAAAGTTATAAAGTTGTTTTAATAGGTCATTTTTCAAAAAAAATGTTTGTTTGTTTCACAATTAATAAATAAACTTGTTTGCATATCCTGGTTTCTAATGTTATTAAGCTTCATTAGTTCTGAGTATTTCAATTCTCATATTTTGTCGTTTGAAGCTTGAGCAAACAAATTGTGATTTCTGTTGTTTGTGTGTGTATGATATTCACAACGTCATTTCTCTCACTCAATATATACACCAGATTTGCGACCTTGATTTATTTTTTTTCTTTCTATCACAAAAAAGGCGATTGTCATTTGTTTTATTTCTCCTTCTTGTCATTTTCAAACTTTGTCGACCTTTCTATGGCTTCCTTTCCAATTAGAGCATCCTTACGAACACAAGGTAATTGCGAATGATCTTTGATGGTGTCTTTTTTTCTTTTTTTTTAAAAAAAATGAAAATATATAAATGAGTTTTGTTTTCCAATTACAAATAAATAATGCGCATTTATTCTTTATTAGAAATATGTTCTTTGTATAAAATAATGTTATTCAGTCCTTATTGTGGATTAGTTTACTATTACCTGTCATCAGTGGCGTATTGAAGACTTTGTTTCTGGGGGCTACGCACAACATTGTGAAGCAGGGGGCGGGCAATTGCCCAGCTGATTTTGAGAATTAAATATATTTTAATCGATTAGTTAATAATATACTAGAAACAAAAATTTTAGGAATAATCCAACAAACTGGATCAAAGGATTGCGATTTTGGCCAAGAATTAGTTTTTGGATCAGAGGCCACAAAATTTTTGAACTGCCCCTAAAACGATTTTTCGTCTTTTCTACGGAATAAACACATCATACTGACTTAAATGACAGTTTGGGTTTGGCTACACTGTATGTAGTTTTCCAGGTATAAGGCGTATAAGAAAATTTTCGATTAAAATATATTGGATCTTTTGATCCAAAAACATGAAACTCGTATGTCGGTGGAAGATCTTTACCCCCCCCCCTTCCCCATGTAAATCTGAAATGATACCCCTGCAAATATTACGTTGAATACTTGTAATCTCATTTCAACTTCACTGATTTCATTTTAGAAATGTATGAAAATATTCAGTTGTATCTGTGTGCGATTTTACCTAAAAAAAAAAAAAAAAAAAATGTTGAGACAAGTTGCTGAAATGTACTGATTGTAGTTTTAGTGGCAAGAATTGCAGACCGGCGAATCTTATGTGATATAATACACACAAAAATTTAACAGTGAATCTAACCTTTTATTCTATTCATACGAGAAAAAGGGAGCATCCCTTTGGCCTATCTAATTTTCCGGGCTATTTATTCCCCCCTCTTGATTTTCTTTAATTCAAACATTTATGTTTCGTTATAACAACGATGTAAATATTCCTTTGCTATAATAACTAAAGTCTTGTTATGTTGATATCCGTACGAGTTGGTGTGAAGCTCCAGTTTTGCTTATCAGCTTCTCTTAGTTTTGGTGTTACTGACGACGGCCGACTTGAATCACAATTAGCAACGGTCGAAAGTATGATAAGAGAAAGAAACGAAAGAAAGTAACAACTAAGAAAAACAAACAGAAGAGTAGAATGGATGAAAGAAAGAAAAAACAACGCAGTTCTTACATGGAATGAAATTTGACAAATACAGTATTATTTCTGAACAAAGAGAATAAGAAAATGGAAAATCAATGGAATTCTTAGAAATGATAATATAATAGTTACTGGGTTATATAAGTAATTTTTGGGACGCTCTGTATATTTTTGAAGGACAGAAGCCATTCTTCGATTTATATTTTATTCTTGCAACGCAAGGCATTTGTTTTCTTCGATGGGAACAACAAACAGCTCGACTCCTCTCTCATCATCTAGAACAATAGAACCATTCATCGTTCACCAATACACATGTGCGAAACGTTGTTTCACAGTGAAAGGATTTTAGTGAGTAACAAAGGTAATCACTGTTGCCAACTCGCCAATGTGAAATGTCGCTAGTTCAGTACTCTAAAGTCGCTAGAAGTCGCTAAACGCCTCCTGCCAAGTCGCTAAAAAAGTCGCTATATAATTTTACAAAGGAATTAAAATAATTTAAATATTTTTCGTGTACAATGGAAGACTCGAGTATTTTTTCTTTTAAAAAAATGACCATCTTGACAAAACCACTGCACTATGCGCTTTGAAGAACACAAGCTAATAAATATAGCATTAAAAGTTTACAAATACATAAAATTTTGGATCACTTTTTTCCATTCCCTCTTATAGAGTATGATTATCTTTTATTATCTTTTTTTTGGGGGGGGGGATTCATGTTGTTTTCGTATTGGAACACTTCGCTGAACTCACCCCACGAAATTTCTGTATAATTTATGTTAAGAACAACAGCAGCTAAATTAATATATAAATCACACGCACTACACTGAACCAGAAAAGCACAATGTTCTCTGACGTCACTGTCATTGTACGCACTGTGCAATGCAAGAGGTTACCAGCTATTACGCAACGAGTTAGATACGGAAAATTCCCGGATTTCCGAACCGCAGTGAAGAAAGGCATAATCCTCATAGCAGCGAGATGAATCCAACGAAGTAAGTCGCTTATAGCAGTAGTGCAACCGAGTATGTGAAAGTAATTATCAGTATCACAAACTGCAAAAGTTTGGAAACTTTTAATATAGAACCAAATATTTGAGTTTCTAAATGTCGCTAGATTTGTCGCTAGGCGCTAAATAAAAATTTTTGTCGTTAGAGACTTCCAAAAGTCGTTAGTTCTAGCGACAAAGTCGCTAAATTGGCAACAATGAAGGTAATATTCATTTCGTGAACTACATGCGTGAGAGTCGTACTTTGAATATCTGGACACTTCAGTGTTTCTTCCTCACTCATTAATATACAAAGACTACGTTATATAATTATTTGGAATTGAATTAAGTGCATTCTTGGATTACTTATGGAAATACTAGCAGGCCGGGTGCTTGAGCGTCTGACCGACGACAACCAATATTGCCCAGCCCATTCTTATTTCAAAATTCTAACGTTTGAACTAATCACCTCTTCTTCCACATTGTGGCCAGTGACCTGTGAATTAACGTAAGTCCTTTTAACGTTTGATTTACATATTCATACGGGCAGGGTCGGATAAAGGATTTTCTGAAGGGGGGGGGGGTACACCATAACTACCAAAATAACAAGTCTCATTGAAGCTCTTCAAAGTGACAAGTGACAATATTCTTTACATCTGATACATAGAACCCTGGGGGAGGGTGTATTTTAAAAAGGGTCGCAAGTGATATGAAGGAAAAATTGTTCTCGCTTCTTGGCTTCCGTTTTCTTTCTTACTTGGCAAATGTTATATTGCTTTGCTTGGTGAATCCTTTTTCTTCAACCTTCAGAAAATTGACTTACACTATTGCTTTTGCAAAACCCCTCTTTCTTTTAAGCCCCAAATGGAAAAATGACGGCAGAAAGTTTCGAAAAGTGTTGCTATTTTCAGCTAGCTTCTCATTTTTAGATAGTGTATATTTACAACGAATGGGGGTGCACGAAACTACACTGGTGCACCCCCCCCCCAAATCCGGCCCTGCCTTACAAATTGTCTAAATCAGATTGCAGTTTTAAATGAACTACCAACCTTGACAAGTTGGTCAGTCCAACTCTTAACCCGGGTATCTCAACTCAGGGAGTCTTTCTCCAGATAACAACGTAGGAACTGCACGTGTGCTGTTCGTCATATAGTTAAACGAAGGGGTATAATTTATTATATAGTCGCCCAAATACTTTATCAGCGACTAGCCCCATTTAGTTAATTCCCTGGTCTTTTGACCAAGTTCGAATAAGAGTTATGGGTTCCTATCAATTCTTTGGATTTTTACACTATTACTGAAGGCATTTATCCGTGTGAATTACAATTGTGAATTTTTGTTGGGTTCTCATCGCAGCAGCCAAGAACTTACATTGTGGGACTACTCCTAATGCCAAGGGCGTCGATTTTTCTGTAAATTTGGGGGGCCCATTCAGATGCAGAAGGCATGTATATGAGGATTTTAAGACAAATTGCATTCAAATTATGCCAAATATTGTATTCATAAATACAATGCGGGGGCTCACATGAGCTTTGGGGGCCTTGCCCCCCCCCAGGATCGGCGCCCTTGCCTAATGCTATCCCATAGTGTTGACTCCAATGTGCATCATTTAGTGGTGTGAGAAAAATGCTTATAGTGAAAGCCAAAATATAAAAAATTCATTCGTGTATGTATCTGATAAAGATTTAAAAGGGGCTATTGTGTGTTGAAATGTGAAGTGTAATTTTTGTGTTTATTGAAGTAGCGAGTAATACACATCTATATCAGTGTTGCGTGTTGTGATTATTTTCTTTTGCATAATTATTTTTTTATATATATAGTGCATCTAATAACTAAGTATATTATTATTTTATTTAATGTATTTTCGTCTCATGTATTCATATTGTTTCTGTGCGTCGCGGTCCAAGCAATTGTCTAGATGTCCTCGAGGATTTTTAGCGAGACATCCGAACCTCTCGGTACTTTATGCTCTTTTCATTGCCGAGGCTCGAGAACGACCAGGGAAGAGTTGTGTAATTCCTTTTTAGAGATTTTCTTCGATGTTTTAACCAAGTAATCAAAGCTGTTTTGAAAGTATCCAATGGTTAGATGACAGGAGCAGATCTGGAAAGCGGTTACGGTAAGAAGGATTATTGTTGTACGTGCAATGCGAAAAACTAACAAATTTATTTCAGAGGGGGCTTGAGCCCGATAGCCCTCCCTAAATACGCCACTGCTTGTCATGTATTAAGTTGGTACGGCGGCTACCTAGTAAGCAAATGCCACAGTTCCGATTCCTGGTTGAGGTTGGATTTATTGTCAGTCGCTGTACCTTCAAACAAATGCGACTGAATATTTCTACCAACCTCTATCAAGTAAATACCTAGACAAAATTATGGGGGGGGGGAAACAATCGAAACATGGTGCTGCTCAAGGACACACTCACGCGGGGTACACCAGGTACGGACCCTCAATCTCCCCCCCCCCCCCCAAAAAAAAGAAACTTCCTAATTCAACATGCATTTGCACATTCTCTCGATAAAACTATACTCGTTTAACAGAGAAATGATTCATGTATCATAAACATTTGATCTTACACTTCATGTGTGCTAGGGCCGAGGTGGATCAGTGGTAGAACGTTCACCTCTGGTCCATGAGGTCCTTGGTTCGATCCCAGCTCGCGTCAAGTGAACTGTGTGGCATACGAACACCGTGTGCTTGGTTTTTTTCGGTGTTCTCCTGTTTCCTCCCACTTTATTCATTCCACCATTTTTTTTTTTCATTTCTCATCATCACCATCTCCTTTAGCCTAACCGGCATAACCCTATTGTATTGTAGTATAGTGTATTGTATAATGTATACTCATCTAAACTGTACTCTTTGTTGAACTTCTGTAGTATGTTGCATTAGCAAGGTCTCCTGTTTTATGTTCCAGCAATAATCCGTCAGCATCCTGGAGTTCGTTCTGCCCTTATAACGACTTTCCATGGTAGTTAACTCTTGGTGAAACTTTCACCGATGCACTCACAATACGATCAACAAAACTGACTCACTCACTTTTACAAAAATTAACACACAAAAGATTAGGAGAGATTCACAAATGCTGTATAACAATGAATTATGGAATCGCTTAATACAAAAGATCTTATATACCCTGTTTCAGCACATAGAATATTGTGTTTATCAAGATATAGTAAAGCTATGTTACTGTGATAAAATGTAGGTAGAACAATTTTCATATACTCCTTGTTTAGCCTCTGATCTGCTGGGAACTTGTAGCTTTCTGTAAAATTTGAACGCAGCACATCAAAACCGATAAGAAGCAGGTATCAGTGCGTCGATAAAACACTGTTGTTAAGTGCTGCTTGCCAGTGGAGATTTAAGTTTTTGCAGTATTATTTACAAACACTGACACATACATAATACATACTTGTATTAGTAAAGTGTGGCTATTTTATCTCCGTCCCTGAAGCTAAACAAATCACATTTGAGGTTGTCCAACATATCCCTTGTAAGTTACAACAAATAATAGCGTTATGAATGTATTGCTATGGAAACCAGACCATTTTAGTAATCCAAATCCCTCAGATTCCAATGCAGGGGGATTGAACTGCGTAATACTTATTCTCGAAGTGATTTATTGATATTTTCAAGTTGAATTGATTATAACCTGCGTTGTACGCAACACAACAAACATATTGAGATTGTTAGGTTGCCTATATACATAGGATAAACTGATCAAATTACAAAATGGGAAGTGGTAACAGTTCAAACAGAAAAGTTTGGCTCAATATTGGTACACAGAAACATCTGTCACACTTCATGAGAGTCTATAAGGATATTCTGCGGATAATACGGTCTTTGTGGTGTAAATGGTTTTAAACTCTTTGAGGCGTTTCACGTCATGACACTTGGTTTAACTAAAGGGAGTTACATATTCTGTTAAAAATTGAAAATTGGGTGTAGCAAGTGGATACAAAACGCAGAAACTTTATTATTATTATTATTATTATTATTATTATTATTATTATTATTATTATTATTATTATTATTATTATTATTATTATTATTATTCACTGATTTCTCACTTGAATGGAACGAATCTTTAACATATTTTTAAATGTTTCTAGATGAATACATACCTTCTCTTCTTTCCCTGCTAGGCAATATTTGTCCACATGTATTCTCAGGAGACATAATTTCGGTGCCGTGGAAAAGCGCCCGAGGCGAGAGAATACAACGGCACCCCTGTACATATGAGTGATGTCGACAGAAAAGTCGCGAAGCACCACCATAGTTGGCGCGAAGCGTAAGAAGATTTTCAAAAATAAACCATACTGTTCCGTGAGTTTGAGCCCTTTTCGTTAGTTTTTTCTTCCATTTTATATACGGGTGGGGTGCTTTTAGCAAGTGTTTAAGGGCCCAAAAAGTATAAATCTGACCCTGGTTAAATTAAATATTAGATTGAAAAATACTGCTGTTGATCTAAAATATTCCAAGTAATTTTTCTCCTCTCTCTTTTTTTCTTTCCTTCATTTCTTTTTTCTCTCTTTCTCTCTCCCAAATTTTGCGCCCCTCTTATTTCGGCGCCCGGAGCATCCTCCCGCTGCCCCCCCCCAACGGCATGGCACTGAGGAGACACACTGTTTTTATTCAACTAATTTCCTTTCATCTTCATTTATTTAGTAATTATTCCTTTTCACCTACAAACCATGACTCAGAACGGTAAAGATTTTATTCCAATTTCTTTATAAAAAAAACTAACAACTGTGGTTTTATTTGTTTGTGACTCGAGTTAACTGTCTCACTCACCCAATCTAACGCGTGTTTTATGTTGCTTTTTCCCCATGTCACTGTGTTTTTTTCTTTCATGTTTTTTTAAATATTTTTTTATTTCTTTTTTAATCTTGTTGGATTTGTTCGTCCAGTGGTTATTCCATGATAACATGGAACATAAACCTGTCATTGGAGAAGGAAAACTGCCGCCTTCTGTAATTGGTCACGCAAACTTTGACCCCCGCAGTGCGTGCTTCATCTGGACATCGTTTCTCTAATTGACAAGCACTCTCGTGTGAACGCAAACATCTGTAGCAGAATTTTGGACCCTATCGAATATTGCCGTAATTTCAGCTTTATATTTGGATATGGCCATTCTTTTTTTCTTTACTTCCTTGCCATTCTAGTTCGATTGTCATTGTATAGATAGTAGTTCTTTTTTTATTATTATTCAGAGGTTATTGTATCGCAGAGTAATAACGTGGGAACACAATAAAAACACACAGTTCCTGTATTTTTTTGGTCGCCTTTATTCCAGTTTCGAATTAAGGCTACCTCATTACGGTTGTCATAACTGTTCATCGATCAAATGAATCGATATAAAATCTCGATATCAGTGAAACAAGAAAAAGTGTGGGAAGTAGCAATTTATTTACAGCAAACGTGGTAGTCTAATTTTGGTAGTACAAACCAAGATATTGCTTAAAACAAATTCTCACACCCGTATCAACTTTTATTGCGCAGTAAGAAGACGTCAAAGTATATTGATTGTGCAGTTGTGAATTACAAGAATCCAGCATTCTGAAGTTACAGCACTGACCACATAAACTGCGGCAATGTCCAATGAGCAATTCCCTCCAAAAATATGCTACGTGTCGAAACAAACAACAATCAGGCATGTAGCAAGAAAAGCTCAGATAAATTGGAGCGGAAGGGTTAAAGAAAGTTCGGGGGCCGCGGTGGCTCAGTGGTAGAGCATTCACCTCTGGTGCTTGGGGTCCCGGGTTCGATCCCAGACCCCGCCAAGTGAACTTTGTGGTGGACAAACACCGTGTGCGTGGGTTTTCTCGGGGTTCTCCCGTTTCCTCCCACTTTCTTAATTCCACCATTTCATTGATCACTCATCATCACCGTCTCCTTTAGCCTAACCGGCATAACCGTGGGACGGAAAACTCAAAGATTTCATTTCATTTCATTTTAAAGAAAGTTCATCCTTCACTCATAGTTTCTTAGTACAGAAATAGTATTGTTACGAAATACAACTCTCGTTATGAGTTACATATACGGTGGCTCAGTGGTTACGTCCGTAGGGTCCTTAGTTCGATCCCCACCCAATTAAGTGTTTAGTGGATTCTATTGTGTTCATGGATTTTCTCGGAGTTCTTCCATTTCCTTCCACTTTTTCATTCCACCAATTCTTCCATAATCATTCCCTTGCTTCAATAATCGCCTCCCTTAGTCTATCAGGCATATTTTTGGGACATTAAACTGCAGAATAAACTGTACGTAGACACAAAATCACTGGAAATCAGGGGCGGATCCATGGTGGTAATCGCCTCCCCAGAAGAGGAAACTTATTTTATATAGGGTAAATGTGCCAGTCCTCGACCACCTAACTCATTTTCTTATCGTCCTTAATCGTTTTTCACTCAATGGAACAACTTAGGAGGATGCAAGTAGCTCACATGTGTTCCTAAAACTATATTTTATCTATACGTTATCCAAAACTTAGATAACTTATACCATTTATGTAATATTAGTCGAGAAACACCAGTAACTGATTTCTTTTAGTGTTCGACCATTTTTCGTTAATGTTCGACCGCCTACTGTTTAGTCATCGACCACTACTCGGTTAATATGCTTTTAATTACAGTATGAAGACTAAAGCATAACTTTACCAAACTAATAGTATCTGTAGATGTTACATAATTAGTTTTTCAGTATCACTTCGCAGTTTCGCACAATAGTCGCTGAGATTAAGTAATTTTGTGATAGTTTTGTCAAGAAAGAGACCACCAAATTCATTTAAGGTTCAGTGGAATGAAGCACCAAACACGCTTCGTCTTCAAACCGGGTTGAACGGGTATAAACCCCATCTTCTAAATTCGTTTTTAATTACTAATTGTGTTGCTACCTTGTATGTCACTCTTTTAATTAGTGGTGCAGAAATAACACTAACATTTTACTCAGTTTCCATGTAGAACTCTCGAAAACGATTTGAACGCTGATACGTCGCAGGGTTGAAGAATATGTGTGCTGTTTGGTGGAAGGCAGTAGAGTACCGTACTATAGCATTGATGGAACAAAATTCGCTGACTTCCATTGCCAAGTGAGTCTTGTGGCCGTCGATTAGCAGAAGGACTAGTTTCCTAATAGAGGGATCATTCACCCATTTTAGGAAGCCGTTTGCTATCCATTCATAGTTTTTCACTTTGCATCCAGCCGCTATCTGACCTGACCTGCCTATGAAAATCTCTGAAGAAACTACACTGATGACGTCCTTTGGAAGATGTCTTACATACAGATATACGACCATCGGGAATACAATTTCTCCTGCTGCGGAAAAAGTGCAAAGCAGTATTAATGTTTCTTTCTCGTTGCCCTTCACCTCGTACATATTTTTCCACACTTTGGACCCCAACGCCTTTCCTGATTCGTGACACAGTTGAAAGCTGGACTCATCAGCATTAAATATTCGCTCAGAATCATTTAGAATATCAGATTGTCCCGTTTGTTTCAAGTATTTCTCAAGGTCCTAAAACCACAAGCGAATGTTTCCCTCGGTTCCAGCGTATCGCGCCTTGTTCAAAGTTTAGGTACACGATTTGTGGGCGTCTCCTCAAGTAAGTGTAGTACCAGGTTTTACCAGCTCGATTGTCTTTGAACGGCGTTTTGCGTTTTTCTGAATCGACAATTTTTTAACACTATTCAGAAGATCGTATTTCTTCTATAGAAAGCTCTTATGCTCACATTAAGGAGCCAGTTTGCTAATCCCTCTTCTTCTTTCTGCGTTAGGTATGGTTCTGGATCTATTTTTCGCTTTTTGGGACTGTGAACATGAAATTTATATATCAGCGTTACCCGAGGATTTTTTTTTTCGACAAGCCTCCAGAGCTTTTTGTAGATCCTCGTTTGAATAAGCTGGCAGTTTAAGCTTAGGCCTACTCACTCATTATCTCTGAAAGAAACAAAACTTCTTAAGGACATGCAAGGAAAACAAATGTATTCCAGACGTAAGTTGATAGTAGCTATTCTGCTAACAATATTTGAATGCATTCCACGACGAAGCGAGAATAGTGTAGTTCAGTATTAAACGAATTTGACCAAATATAATAAATTTATTATTCAAATTAAATGTCATACCCTAACAGTGCCGTTAATTTTCCATGAAAATGTTGGGAAACTACATGAATATTCAGTTACTTGAATTTGAATTTATTTTATGGCCTTTAGGCATCTACGGTTCCGACCGGAATAGGTTGGGGGAAAGGATGTTGAAAGTTAGACGGCCAGGGCCAATTTTGATTATACCATCCCAGCATTTGCCTGGTGTGACTGAGGAAAAACTCGAAAGAACTCAAGTCAAGATGGTCGACCGCTGGGATCGAACCGAGGACCTTCCGAATGCTAAGCCAACGCTTTACTATTTTTTTCAAAGTTCGTCTCAGCCGAGACATTAAGCCTGAATGCTCCTCGAGCCAATTGGAGGTAATCCAATCCTGACAGGGACACGAACACAGAAATATCGAGGACAATTAAAAATACCCTTGCTCTTGAGAGGGATTCGAACCCTCAGTGGATTGCCTCTTCACCATTACCACTGAGCCACGGCCATTCGGTGAATATTCATGTATTAACGGTAAGACTCAGCACATGATTATACAAATGTAAATTAATCAATGAATTAGTGTTTGAATCAAGAAATTCTGCGAAAAAGCACAAACGCAAAACATGGTCGGACACTGAGAAAGAAACAGCTAATCTTCGACCAGTACAAATGTATTACGAAAAGTAGTGGTCGAACACTAGTAAATGTTTTCGTATTCCATTATAACTTCAGAATTGGTAACTACGTACTCATTTCATGCAGATGAATCGAAAGTTAGTCGTTATTGATATTTCTACAATTTTTCAGTGCTCGACCACCCTATGGTCGAACACTAGTTAACAAAGAATATTTCATACGTCATTGTCCGACCACTACATTTTATTGATTTATTCTTCATACCTGACAGTTGTCACTAAAATTTAATTACTAAAATGTGCTCTACAGTTCCATGTAACAGAATAATATGTGCATTTCTTACCTGGTGAGAAAAAACTATGGAAAAGCACGAAAAACAGGACGCTGTCGTTCCCATTTGCAACAGATTAAAGTTGTCGAAAACTCAGTGCGTCTTCCGTAGGCATACATTTGATTGGCTATTACCGAATGCATGTGCAATATATTTTGACAGTATCTTTGTGATTGGTTCAGAATAAGCGCGCAATTCAATTATAACGGAAAGGCATGCTTTTTTTATCGGAAAATAAGCCTAATATATGGTTTTAAAGTAAAAAGCGGTCGGCAACTAGGGGGTGGTCGAAGACTGGCACAACCACCCTATATAAATAAAACCCATCCCAAAGTAGCAGTATGACAACCCACCGCCCCCCCTAGAAGTCGGTTCTGCATCCGCCCCTGTTGGAAAGTCACTGAAGAATTAACACAGTTTAAAGCAGTGGTTCCCAACCTAGTAGGGGGCGTGAAGAGCAAAGGACCGTGAGTTACTGACAGAAATAAACTATATTCGTAATTACAAATACTACAAATGTTGTAACAAAGAGTTGTTAATTTAAATACCATACAAACTCAGAATAACTTGAGTAAGAACTGTGCTTCCATTCATTGGCGCAAATCCCAGGGGGGTGAGGGGACATGTACCCTCCAATCCTGGAACTGGGGAGGACTGTTTCCTCCAATAATCCGATTTGAAATGTGTTTTTTCGGGGAGAAATGTCATAATTTGTGTCTGATAGCCCCAAAGGCAAGTGAGATGACATTCATGTCCCCCCATAATAAGCCTCAAATCTGCCCGTCTCTCAACGTTAAAGACAACTCTGCTCCCTTGAATCTGCACAGTATTGTTTTTCAACTTCATAAATATTTTGAACATCGCTTAAAAAAGAGAAGACAACTGTCTTACCCCCCTCCCCCCAATGTTGATAACAGATTTGGGCCGCTGCTTCCATTAAGAACCAAGCTATTTTTAACGATATTGCGCTGCAATAGTATGTACAAGTTTTACGGGAAACAAACATAAATTGATGGTTATTATTTATTATTATTGTTTCATTTTCTAACACTGCATTTAACTAAATAAAGCTAAATATTCTGCTAAAAATTGGAAAGTCGATGTTGCAAAAGGATGCAAAACGCAAAAACTTAATAATAATAATAATAATAATAATAATAATAATAATAATAATAATAATAATAATAATAATAATAATAATAATAATAATAATAATAATAATAATATTATTATTATTATTATTATTATTATTATTATTATTATTATTATTATTATTATACCAAAACCTTAAGGCCGCCGCGCATTGACCAAATGACAGGGCAGCCGAGCCGATATTCAGTACTCTGAGCAATGCAACAAAGCCTCGTACAGCATAGTCACTCAAACACGTGCTAGCCAAAGACCTCTCCATCTTTGTAATTGAGGCACACAGCTCATACCCCCATGCCCTTCTTTCCACATCATCCTCTGCCTCTCTCTGCCTGGTCTTCGCTATCTTGCCTCTAGTCAATTTGCGGCCGGCCTAAATGTTTTTGTGTTTCGGTCCTATATCTGGTAGTCTAAAAAGCATAGAGACTTTGAGCAGGAAATGGTCTTACTTTCTCAAATCTCATGTATATGAGTCAGAGCGAATCAGGCTAAACGAGATCTGATAGCTGACCCACATTTGATGCTAGTACATGTGCAATAATTCGCAGATTTCCTATGACGTACGATATCGCCGTAAAGACGAGTGAATTTTCTGCAAAACTCTGCTTCATTTTACCATTTTACCTCGATAAAGTTGCAAAGGGTGTGCAGGTACGTAAAGAAATTTATTCTCTTTATGGGCATGATACGTTATCAAAAGTAACAGTCAAAAGTAGGTTCAGTCGCAAAAAAACAGTGACAATTTTGCGACTAAATTAACACCATTTAGGGTCTTTTGCAGACACGATAACAAATTTTAGTCTTACGGCGACAGATTTGGGCTATACGGTGGATGCATTAAAACCTCCCAGTCAATTTCTCTCAATTTCGGACGAGTTGGTAAAAATGCATGTTGTTGCCAGCATGGTATATACAACACTCTTTCTATTGACCAGCTCGCAGCATTTTTTTCTATATGCACTCGATCTAATTGTCAACATGACTCTATCGCCCTGCATGACGGAAGCAGTTTGTGATGCACGATGCCTTTCTAACCCCAACAAACGCACAGAATAACCTTCCTAGGTATCAGTGTGGACTTAGTCACAGACTGTGGAGCCTCTCCTTACTTTGACCTCGATTTCTTTGGAACATTATTGTCTTAGGTTATTCACTTGTCAATACTCGTGTACTAGCGCTTCAGTTTAGTAGAGATTCACAGACAGAAATTCGACCGACTATTTATTATATTTTTAGTCAGATCATATATCACCCAAACGCCGAGCTTCTTTTGTAGCCAATTTTCTCCAAATGGTTTAACCTATTTCTTAATGGATATTTACAGGACCGGATTTAGGGGGGGGTGCAAAGGTGCACGTACACCCCCCTTCGTTGTAAATATACACTATCTAAAGTGAGAAGCTAGCAGTGAGTTTGCAAAATCAATAGTTTTCAATAGTTTAAGTCAATTTTCTGAAGGTTGAAGGAAAATAATTTATCGAGAGCAGACACTTAGCATTTCCAAAAGAATTCCTCATTCACATCACAGATGCCTAAAGGCTTTTGAAAAACTAAAAATTTAATTCAAATGTATCGGTGCACCCCCCCCAATCAGAGAATCTGTAAAATAACACTGAGCCTTACCGGGGTTTGAGTCCGTCTAGAGTCGAACCTCGGTTCAGCCAAAAACAAAATGGTACGGAGGCGAGAATTCCTGGATCCGCCCCTGCTACCACGTTAGTTTCCTTCTTCATTAACAAGAATTTTAAAAAAAAAAGATCGTTAGCAGAGTAAATATATATTAATATGTGTGGAGTTTGCATGTGTGAGCAATATCGACACCCGAATGAATGTCCTACAAGATACCACGTTTCAGTCACTTAGCTATGCATATTCGCTACGCACTTTACTACAATTTTTATATATATATATATATATATATATATATATATATATATATATATATATATATATATATATATAATCACTGTTTGTCCTCTAGTGCCGCGGAGTTCGAACTGACTGCCTTTTCCCGGTTGTTTCTTTTTCAATTTTTCGTTTATTTTAAAAGAGCAAACTCGTCGTTGTATTGGTGGCTTGTGCCCTCCTTCCAGAAGTCTGTTGGAAGGATGGCGTTCTTTCGACTAGATGACAGATAGTTCTGGAGACCACTATCCACTTTTCTGCTTCTTTCTATCTTTTCTTTTCTTTTTCTTTTTTCATTTTTTCTTTTTTCTTTTTACTTGGGCGGTGTGATTTCTTCGTAGCCAAAGTGCGAAGGAACGTTTCTGGCCTTTTTCAGTAATGTAAGTGATCGATTCAACTAAGAAAAGAGAAATAGAATAGAATACTGTCTTTCATGGATACCCGCTGTCAAACTGTTCTCGAAGATTAAAAGAAGGAATGTTTAACTCTTAAAAAAAACTTTCCCTTTCCCAAATAAACATTAATTATGTAAACTGATTTCAATGTCCTTAAAAATATATAGAATAATAATTGCTCCGTGGAGTGATTGTTACAAATTCCGGATCCGGTCCTGGATGTGTAGATCATTGGCAACAATCATGACTTCTTACATGACATTCTTGCTGGACTTTTATAGGACTATCCTTAACCTTCTTTTTGTGATTGGTCCTCAGTGCAGAGAGCATCTTGAACAAGATTTCCGAAACGAAAGCGACTAAAGTATCTTCTGGCTGTTGCTTTTTATAACGTATCTTGCCTTTAAGAGCATACATTTCTTCGTGGACCTGCGCACAAAAGATGTTAATTAAGTCTGACCCGCTGCAACACATGTACAACTCACAGATGACGAGAAGAACCCTAAAACAGGGGAAGCGGGGAAAGGTCAACGACACGGTGAAGTTCATTTTCGGTTTTTGAGGTGTGGTCTATACTTAGATGTCGTCTGTTTCTCCGGGTAGTTATCTGTGTGCTATTCCGTGGTGTCATTTGAAACCCCCGTGCGAAAAGTGGGCGAGCCCATACCTACGTCACACTAATTCTGCTAGGGTTCTTCTCGTCATCTGTGAGCTGTACCATGAGATTTAGGACACTAATACCATCTCGTGTGTAAAACACTCAATACTTTTTAGACTACTTGATATAGGTTCCGGAATCGAAACCCAAAATACTTAGGCTGGCCACACACTGACCAGAGGAACGATAGTCAAGCTGAGTGTGTGTGTGTGTGTGTGTGTGTGTGTGTGTGCGTGTGTGTGTGTGTGTGCGTGTGCGTGTGTGTGTGTGTGTGTGTGTGTGTGTGTGTGTGTGTATGGAGTGAGTGTGACAACCACAACGTTGGAGAGGTTTCTGTCCAGAACGCATTCGAGTGAATATGCGCTACAAGCCTTTGTAGCATTGCTTGTAGCTAGACAAAAACCTCTTAGCTCCTCTGTTCTGTTATTTGGTCAACAGAACGGCCGGCCTTTAGGTTCCGTTACCATTAAAATCCCTAGCAAACAGTCCGAGATCAATCATATAGTCTTAGTTCTAACTGAGAACTTCATCTAAAAGTGGTCTTGGTAAACCAAAAAAGTGGGAGGGTAATGCAGACGCTTTATTTTTGCCGCAATGAAGCAACAATATTCTTTAACCATAAAGTTGCTCAACGATAGAATTCGTGCAATGTAAATTCCCTCTAATTTACATTTTGAACGATTTTCAGCCCCGAAGATTATTAGTAGTAACTTTTGAGACTCCTAGAGGCCTTGCAGCTGGTTTAGTGACTAGCCAATGTACATAAGGTACATGTGGTCTGGAGTTCGATTCAAGACGGGAAACCAGTGAAATCATTATGGTTGTAGGTCCATGTGAAATTGTAGGTTGGGCCGCGGTGGCTTAGTGGTACAGCTTTCACCTGTGGTGCATGGGGTCCTTGGTCGGATCCCAGATCGTGCAAAATGAGCTTCGTGGTGGACAAACACTGTGTGTGTGGGTTTTCTCGGGATTCTCCCGTTTCATCCCACTTTTTAATTCCAGTATTTCATTCATTTTTCTTCATCACCGTCTTCTTGAGCCTAGCTGGCATAATCGTGGGACGTAACACTTAAATAGTTCATTTTCATTGTAAATGGTAGGTTCACTTCTCGTATAGCCTTGGTGCTAATCAGGGGCGCTATACTTGAAGAAACATACTATGATCAATGGTGAAAAAACACTGAAAATTCAGATTGATTTTATAAATTTTTGTACTGAATTCTTCAAAATTTCTAAGTCAATAACTAGAGACGACAAACTCAGAGGTAAAAGTGAGGGGAAGAACGAGAGGACGCCGTTTCCCCGCTTCCAAAAATATCTCTGGCGTTCCTCCACTTCCTAAAAAATTACAATGGGCACAGATAGGCACGGGAGACTGCGTGGCGTCATACGTCCCCTACCTTTTCAGATACAATTTTACCCCTGGAAACCATACTTTGAAGTTATGTAATTAAAAACTGGGAGGCAAAAGAATTTGAAGTTCTATGATATTAGAGCGTCTTCAGTCTGTAAACAGTTAAATTATCTTTTTTTCCCGGTAACACAATTTATGAAATATAGACTAGCATTGCTTTTATGTAACTTCTGATGAATTTGGCAAACGTCATCATTCTTCGGAATTCTGAAAATGTTTCCTCATATTAATCAGAAGACAAAGAAATTCTACGCTCGCGTTGTTGGAGATGAGACGGTTTAGTGAGAATCAAACTGTGCACAGAGAAACATCACAAGTTTCAGAGAAGCAGAGAGTCAAAAGTTAAACATGGATTATCAGACAGACAACGCTCTTAGTAGATTCTCAGTACGGGTCTAAAAATATCTCTACTTACGTTAGTGAGTAATCAGTTTGGAATTGTGGTTACTTTAATATTACAATATGGACTGTTCTGTGGTTCTTCAATTGTGCAGTATTAGATCTTACCTGTACTTATTCATACATCCAATAAGGTACTCAATAATGTTAGGAATGAGTTGATTCAATGTAGTGTTGTACAGTCAGCGACAAAAGTTCTTTGTTTGGTGGACTATTTTCTTAATAACTTCAGAATGCAAGGACAATTTGAGTAAAGTTTTCAGTAAATTAAAAAGAATGTAATTTTCTGTTCATTACCACCACCGTTAATCCCAAAATACGAGCCATACCACCGTTACACCCAAAATAAATTTTAACAGACAGAAAGAACTTTTGTCGCTGACTGTACATGAGACGAGATGAGGCGAAACATCCTTTTTTCGTTTCGTGTTTGTAATTTTTTGGAAGAAGTCTCATTTCGTCTCGATTCGTGAAGAATTGCTTTCCGTCTTGCTTCATGTTTCAAAAAACGTTTGTGAGCTCCTTCGTGGCTAAGTGGTTAGCGTGCGCGTCTTTGGCGTGGAAGACCCGAGTTCGGTCCCCGGCAGGAGATCATCTGGTTCGAATCTTACGTTAAACTAAAGGTCAAAGTCTCATATGGCCTCGGTGCTGAAAGAGACGCAAAAACCAAAAATCAAATCAAAAAAGTTTATATCATCTCGTGCAAATTTATGTACAAAATTTGTAGCTTTTATTTTTACTAAACTCCACCTAGAAGCTATGAAAAATTTTCCGCGTCACCAAAGCTCCACAAAGACAGTGACGTATCTAGGAGGTAAAAACTGGGGGGCAGACAGAACTTAAACTATGATACGTATATCGTGAATTTATTATGAACTTTCAAAAATATATAAATAAAAGCTTCAATAATTTCTGTCACTGAAAAAACTGGGGTATAGGCCCGTCGGCCTCGTACTGGATCCGCCACTGAGACAACGGATGTGATACAACAATCAAAGGTATGTATAATGACTTGTGTATCCTTAAATGTTGATAAATTCTCTTCATTGTGTTCGAATAATCACTTTATCAGTGGACGGTTACTTTTACTATGAATAACGTAACACAAAAATACTGTTTGAGATCTGAGACTTATGGGGCGTTTAGACTTAGTCGATTTAGTCACGCGACTAAATCAACTCGCTGCATTTGCCACTAAATCGAAGCAACTAGGCAGAATCAGATTGATGGATGTGTTCAATTATTTCAACCACAGAAAATAGAACGTCTTTTAATTCAGTTGCCAGTCGATTAGTCGCCTTCGATCAACAAGCGATTAACTTGAAGTCCCGTTTACACGGTCGATTAAGTTGAAAGTGACGTCAATTCAACTCAATCGAACGCAAATCGACTAAGTGTAAACGCCCCATTAGTGAACTAGTCTTGTCCATGAGACTCTGAGAAATTTCTCGTCTCGTCTCGTCTCTGTCGCATACATGAGGAATTCACCGGTTCTGTTAAATATAGTGCGCAACTGAACTTATTTTTCCTCGCAACTAAAGAGCATAAAGGTTTTATTGCCAACTGTCTTATATGCAAGGCATATTTCAAGACCTAAACGCAAAAAGTGCAATTCATCCTAGAAAAGAAAAACACAAGAAAATATCCAACAGCTTCCACACATCACATTCACTTATGTGCACTGCACAATTTAACCTTGTCTAATAAAAAGAGCAAATTCTTGAAATAATCAAAAGAACATTTTAAACTTCAAACAATTTATTATAATTTATCAAAGTTATTATTTTTCAGAAGGAGAGAAGACTTCTAGTAAGGTTAATTATCTTTCAGAAACAAAAATTTAATGTAGAAATATATCAAATTGTAAATGGTAAAGTTTCACTGTTATCGTTGCTTGAAATTCCAAAAATATCAACTATAACAATCTTTAGTTCGGAACTCATTCACTCAGTTTTTAATTTTTAAGATACTTTATCGTTTAATTTATAATCTCTCTCATTCAACATTCAGTGCAGTGTACATCCAAACTAATATCTACTAAAATTTTATAAAAATCAATACTTACCAAAACTCAGAAGTTACGTACTTACTTCCGTGTTATAGAAGAAATGGATTGCCAAATTTGACTCAACTCACATACAACTCTTTCACACAATTATTTATGTATATCTTTTAAATCAGAAGTTTCAAAGCAATTAATTAATTTTAAGGAACTATTGTGCACGACTCATTTTAATTAAGTCAAATGAACCGGATTTAAATTGCATATGGATTTTAAGTAAATTTTATGTTTCACAACCAGTTTATAATTTCTAACCCAAACAACAAAACCTAATTTTAATTTCCCCCTGTATTTGAAGAAATTACTTCTTGTATTTTCTAACCGTTTTTAACTACAGTCAATTACTCCCTTCTTTACCATTTTTACCGTTTTTTGAAGTTTTTAGTTCTATATTTAATCTGGTTTTAATCAAAAGACGTATTAGTTTTAAGGAATAATAATTCACTTTTTAAAAATCTTAAACAGCTTTGAAAAATTTTTACGCACAAAATTGCAAAAAGGGAATGAAAACAATTAAGTTTAACAAGAAAATACTCGTTCTTCAACGTGAGTCGAATAACATTACCTACGTCTTTATCTTTCTATTATCCTTATCAATTTTTCCTAATAGTTTATAACGACAATTTTAAGCACCTGATTTTTAATCTCGAATATTTAAATTGAATCAAATTCACTAAAACAAGTTTCATTCTAGGACAAAAATCATCCTTTTAAATCGGTCTTGTCAAAGTAATCCCTTAGTTTAACCTAATTGAAGAAAGCCTTTTAAAGAATTTTTTTGTTAAAAGGAAGTAATTTCAACGTATTCACTTTCAAGTTAATTTAGATTTTTAGTTACGTGTTACAAATTTATGCACTCCATTTTTCTTCTTTCCGTTTTAACTTAACACACACACACACACCATGACGGAAGCCAAAATCACACTTCGTGTAACCAAAAACACGTAACAGAAGACCCATCTGCTCTTATCCGATGTTACTTTCCCTTATGAACAAACAACAGTTACGGCACTCGAAAGCCGCGGGGAAGAGAAGGCGTGGTCAAGCACACCAAGCAGTAAGACTACTACTGCTGCCATCTCTTATTGAATAAGCAAAACATTACCACTTGCAATAAGATTCACAAACTTTTTTTTCCACTTTTTAATGTGACTACACGTCACAACCTCTCTCCTGCCCAATAAAAATTTTTATAACAACAACTTCAAGAAAAACATTTCAATATATATATATATATATATATATATATATATATATATATATATATATATATATATATATATATATATATATATATATATAACCTTTAATATCTGAAAGACTGTCTTATTTTTTTCTAGTTTAATTCTTAAAGATTCAATTTTCAAACTAATTTTGATAATTTTTGAAGTCGACTTCATTCTCAAATCCTCGAATATTCACCCTTGGTACCAAGTTTAACAAAAACATTCCACAGGACAACCAATATAATGAGGCGAATGCAATTCTGCATCAGCTCCAAATTGACAGGCACATGAAAAACAAACAGGAAATGAATACATGACTAGGACACTCACACCTCATCAAGGACCAGCCTCTGTGAAAATATAAAGAAACAATATAATAAAAATATTTACAAAACATATATACATTATTATATACATAAACTTAACTTTATTGGATAGGTCGGAGATGATAATTATAAGCATTTTACTACTAGCAATACTGAAGGAATCATCTTAACCTTTTATTCTTTATTCCTTACCCTTTACATAATTTGTATCAGTCCATAATTACAACTTAACTGGTTGCTAACCTATCACAACAAACCCATATTTTAATAGTAATTTTACAAATCTGAGCACAACTCAATTCTGATTTCTTCTAGGAAAGAATTTTTTCACGTCAGATACATGGACCCTTCTTTTTATGTTTACATCAGAAACATCTTCAACTAACAAAGTGTTAGTTGTAAGAAAACGAATTATCTTAAATGGGCCCACCCATACATAAGAAAGACTCTTGGCAAATTTATCCTTTAAGGAAGATTTTGCATGATTTTTAATCAAAACTTGATCTCCAATTTCAAGATTTATTTCCTTTCTATTTTTCTCAAATAATATTCTACGTTTCTCCCAACTTTTTCTCATGTTCTCCATAGCTTTCATCCAAACCTCTTTCTGATTTCCCCCATCAATGTTTGAATCTGATATTTTCCATCTAGCTTCTAATGGACTAAGCAGAGGACGACCTAAAAATATTTCTGAAGGAACAGCCTTCATACCTTCATGTTCACACAAATTCATACTGAACTGTAATTCTTCCAAAAAATAACTCCATCTGTCTTGACATTCAGCGAAATATGATTTCATACTCACTTTCAAAGTTTTCACATAACGTTCAGCAATATTCGCCTCCGGGTGATACGGGCTCAATTTAATATGTTTCATCCCCAAACTGAAGCAGAATCTTTCAAATATTTCCGATGTAAAGACAGAAGCGTTATCAGTTGAAATAGTTTCAATAAATCCATACTTAATGAACAAGGAATAAAGGCGATCACAGATTAATTTTGAATTTAATTTTCTTAACTTTTCAAGCATAACAAAACGCGAACAATTATCAACTACAATTAATATAAATGAAAACCCATTAGACTTAGGTAGGGGCCCTATAAGATCTATCATCCAATTAGCATTTACCCTTGTTTCTACTACTGAACCCAAGCGTCCCATTTTTGCTACATTAGATGGTTTAGATTTTTGACAAGTCTCACAAGATCTAACAGTTTTTTACATCATCAACTACCTGGTCCCAAGTAAACCTTTTTAGGATTTTCCTTAACGTTCTCTGCATCCCAGAATGTCCCCCCGTTAATTTTTCTTGGTGAAAATATTCTAAAATATATGACTTTAAGGCAGAAGGAACAACAATCTTCATAGGTACTCTTACAGCTCGTGTTCCTTTTAACAAAAAAACATTATGGAAATCATAACCTTCAACAGGATTACCTTCTTCAAAACTTTCTATTATATGCTGTAATTGCGGATCCTTACGTTGATAGTTTTGAAGTGGTTCCTTAAGGTATGGCAAATTCCAAATATTTATACAAGAGATATATTTATTCAGAAGATGCAGTCCAACTATCTCCTTTTGCATTTCAAAATTATAAGGGTCATACACCCTTGAAAGAACGTCAGCTACGAGGTTCTCCTTGGTTCCAATGTGATGAATCTTAAAGGAAAATTGAGACAATTGTTCAACCATTGAGCCGTATTTTAGGAGTCTCTTAGGATTATTAGTTATCCAAGATAACGCCTTATTATCCGTATAAATATCAAATTCTCGAAAAAGATCATGTTTGAAACGTAGAATAGTTTTAACTAAACTTATAAATTCTAGTTCATAAATCGACCTATGTCGGTCAGCTTCCGAAAGCCTTTTAGAGAAAAACCCAACAGGTTTTAATTCATTATTTTCAGTATATTGTGAAATTACCCCTCCAATTCCACGAGTTGAAGAATCTATATGAATAACAAACCTTTTATTTAAATCTGGACTTTTTAGGACAACATTTTCTGAAAACAATCTTTTTAATTCGTCAAAAGCATCTTGCTGTAACTTACCCCAAACAAAAGGTTTCTTTACAGATCTAAGTTCTGAGATAGGAGCAATAATATCTTGAAAACCAGATATAAATCGAGCATAAAATTGCATTAACCCACATATTTTTTGAACTCGTTTTCTAGTTTTAGGAGGTGGTAATTTTATTATTGCATCAATCCTACTCTGATCCATTTGAATTTCATTTCCATCAACAATGAACCCTAAATACATTAATTTCTTTTTAAAGAAAAAAGATTTAGTTGGAGAGATAGTAAGACCAACTTTTCGCAAACGATCAAGAACTAACCTTATCATTTTCATATGTTCTTCCTTTATTTCGTGGGCAACCAAGACGTCATCAAAGTAAGAGTAAACGCCCTTATCCTCTAAATCCCTCAAAACATCTCTCATACATTTGGCCAAAACACTCGAACCAATTTTTATTCCAGCGGGTAATTTACAATATTGATAAGACCCAAAAGGAGTAACTATTGTAGTGAGGTCTCTGCTGTCCTCATCTACCTCAATTTGAAAATATGCCTTAGATAAATCAATTTTACTGAAAAATTTACACCCTGTAACATTTCCTAAACATTCCTCCATGTTAGGAATAGGATATAAGTAATCTGCCAAGATATTATTAAGTTTTATGTAGTTAGCAACTAGACGAAAAGATTCATCTCTATTCTTAACAATAAAACAAGTACTGCCATAATTTGAATGGTCTACTTCTTTTAGAACACCCTGTTCAACTAACTCTTTAATAACCTTAACAAAATTTTCACGCTTATCACGAGGTACTGGAAAAGGATTCTCTTTTATAAATTTGTTTTCCCTCAAATATAATTTACATTTATAACCTTTAAGACACCCAATTCTTTTACTAATAATATCGGCATATTCAGATTTTATTTCATTTATAAAATCTCTAACATCAGTTTCAATCCAATCGGTCTCATGCGAATACTCGTCTTCTTTCTTTAAAGACTCTTGCTTCAATTCAATAGGAGTTTCCGACGATGTTGATAATTCTCCACGTAACTGTCCAGTAAGTCTATTAAAGCGAAGTTCAAACTCTTCCTCAAAACTATCTGTCCACTCACTCTGATGATTATGTCCACCACTTGACGTAACATATGCCATCGATGAATCATTTGCAGTTTGCGAAGAGACACTACGCTTATTTTCAATTCTATCAACCAAAACCTTTGATCCAGATGATGTTGCACCATGATAATGCACCTCCTCACTACTATCACCAACTCCCAATTTAAATGAATTCTCAGGTCTATTCAAATTTTCAAATACAGGAGAGGTAGTCCCACAAAGTTTCTCCGGTAAAATACTCTTAATTTGAGTATTTAAACCAGAAGGACAAGATCTTCCACGCAAATATACGCACACCAAGTTTGACGGATGCACCACCTTATCTTTCGATGTAACAGTCTCTCGAACCTCTGGATCATCTATCCAACACAAACTAGCAGATCTCCCAGTATCTTTGTAAATTAATTTTTCATCGCATAAATCAATTATGGCATTAACCACAGTTAAATATGGCACCCCTAATAGAATGTCACATGGTAAACTATCCACCACAATGAATGACACAGTATTTCTCATCCCTGCTATTTCGACTTTAAGAGTAATAACAAGGTTACTAATAAGTTGTTTCCCATTTGCCAAGTCCACTTTAACTGGTTCACATTGCTGACTTACAACTCCCCTATTACTAAGATTCTTGTCCAAAAACTCTTTACTGGACAAATTTAATGATGATCCTGAATCTACACAAAGGGCTACACGAAGACCATTTACTTTGCCAAAAACAAATGATGCGGATTTTCCTTGAATATTGGCAGGCACCACTCTTCTATTTGACCATTTATTGAAATCTGAGTCAGAGGTTTTATAACTATTATAATTATAACCTTGATTTGAATTTCCATTATCCAAATTTAATTTTTTATCATCATTCCTAAACTGTTGTTTCGAATGACAAAAGTTACCAAATTTTTGAAATTTTCTATCGCCATTAATCTTATTCCCTTTGTTTCCACCATAGTTTCCATTCATCGAAGAATTTCTAAAATAATTTCCCTGATTTGAGCTTGACTTCCTAACATCAGGTCGAAACTCGAACCCGGTACTACCTTGAGTTGACATAGTCAACGTATTACTACCTTTATTTCCAGAAAAATTCTGTTACTCATTTCTTGATTTAGAGTTAAATTTTAAAAATTCTAATTTAGAAAGCTTATACAGATTATATGTTTCAACTCGTTGTTCCAATTCATTTAATGTCCTAGGCCAATTATTACCAAAACATTTAAATCGGTAACTAGGATGTATACCATGTAAGATTATAGAAACGATATCAAACTCAGTTGAACCAACTCGCAAAACTTTAGCTGAATGAGAGATACTATTAATAAATACCATAACATCTTCATTTAATCTCATACACCTCTATACTCGTTCCGAAATAAGCTTTGACCTAGCATTCATAGACACAAATCTGTAAAAGATTTTATTTCTAACATCATTCCATCCCAACTGAAGGCGAATACATGACCTAATTTCTTCCAACAGGAGACCTCTAGTTTTGGTTGTAATTGCAAATAATATTAATTTCAAGGGAAATTCATAAGTTTCTATTAACTCGTTTAAAGTTACCAGAAGCTCAAACACAAGGACACTATCTGAACCATCAATGTTTTTTAAATGACCAATCCTTTCGTTTAAATTCTGGGTAATTTTGTCAAAAATAAATTTATCTATTAATTTATTCGGTACACCGAATCCACCAGTTACCTCGAAATTCTGAACAGGGTTCTGAATATTTGAAGCACAACCTACTTTTGACTTAAAAGGCTGATTGACTTTAGTTTCGGTCTGGCCATAATTAGAATCAAAACCTACTTTCGACACATTTTGATTTAATGTTGTTTGAACCTGGCTACTATTAGTTGCTAAACTTTGTCCACCATTTTGAAACCTTCCTATAGTTGGGATTTTAAATTCAACTTCTTTAACTACTGTTTCATGATCCTTAAGACCACTAGAAAGGGACAAGTTAGTACCTATACCGGACGATCTAAAAGGAAGTTTTAAGTTACAGGCATTTCCTTGATCATACTTCACAAAAGGATTACCTTTCATTGGAGACATTAAAGTTTCGGATTTCACCCTCCGTAATTCATGATTACTAGTTAAATTCCTATTTGTATTGAGTTGACTTGATCCTTTATGCCTATAAGCACTCATTAAACTAACTCTATTAGGATCAGAGTAAGGAACATGACTTGACACCCCGAGACCGCCACTACACCTCGAAACAGCATTACCTACTTCTGAATTATTTCTAACAGTTAAGTAACTTTGCTGTAACTCATTCGAATCAGAATCAGAATCATAACTAGGAATAGTATTATATAAATAAGCTGTCTCATTTAATCTAGCTGAGCTAAAAGGCATTCCTGAAGAACTAGTCGCACTATCTGAAGTAATTAAAGGTTCGACTTCCCCCGTCCTATCAACAGTGTAGAAGGTTTCAGGTTCTAAACTCATATTGCTGCGCGAAAAAGACGAATACTCAGCCATTTTAAAAAAATGTTTTTTTTAAAGGAAGTCAGGGAAAGGATTACAAAGCAAAAAAATATAAATATGCAACCAGAATACAATAGTACTAACTTCTAACTACTCTCTACTTCTAACTACTCTCTCACACATACAAACACACAGTTCATAAATATCAAAATTAACTATAAATAATGTCTAACAATTAAGATTACCAAACAATTTATAATCAAATTTATTATTTTATTATTAACACAAAATATAATATTGCTGCTGCTCCACACCAGACTCCAACATGTAGACGTCACGCATGAGAGACCATTTAACCAGCCTCACTCGATTTCGTTTTTTTTTACGGAAACCCAGTTACTAAATCTAAGGGCAGGAATAAAGTTACAGATCAAATTTCTCGTACTTCAATGGGATATAAACGAAGTTCTGTCCCAACACTCCATTAACCAATATATATAATTTTGTTTTCTGTATTTCTCTGAACAAGGCAGTAGCATAAACTGCATAGACGGTTAATCTAAACAACATTCAAAAGCCGCAAATTTAATAGAACCTTAAAACTTAATGCCAATCGCAATTACCAAACGATACAATCAATTTAATAAGTATTCCAACTACTAAATATCCAAACAGTACTCCGACCTATTCAATAATTGTTAATTGCTGATCAATTTCTTATAAATGTATTTAACTTGAGCACTATACCCTTGAAAACCGTAGTTCTAATCAAAACTAACATTTACTTTACTTTAAATTACTCAAACTTGCAAACTAGATATCTACTGCTATGACACCCTGTATATTATTCATTCAAATTCTGTTGGCGGTTCATAAGGGAAAGTAACACCTATTAGTTGTCGCATACATGAGGAATTCACCGGTTCTGTTAAATATAGTGCGCAAACGCGTTTTGTAAAATAACTGAACTTATTTTTCCTCGCAACTAAAGAGCATAAAGGTTTTATTGCCAACTGTCTTATATGCAAGGCATATTTCAAGACCTAAACGCAAAAAGTGCAATTCATCCTAGAAAAGAAAAACACAAGAAAATATCCAATAGCTTCCACACATCACATTCACTTATGTGCACTGCACAATTTAACCTTGTCTAATAAAAAGAGCAAATTCTTGAAATAATCAAAAGAACATTTTAAACTTCAAACAATTTATTATAATTTATCAAAGTTATTATTTTTCAGAAGGAGAGAAGACTTCTAGTAAGGTTAATTATCTTTCAGAAACAAAAATTTAATGTAGAAATATATCAAATTGTAAATGGTAAAGTTTCACTGTTATCGTTGCTTGAAATTCCAAAAATATCAACTATAACAATCTTTAGTTCGGAACTCATTCACTCAGTTTTTAATTTTTAAGATACTTTATCGTTTAATTTATAATCTCTCTCATTCAACATTCAGTGCAGTGTACATCCAAACTAATATCTACTAAAATTTTATAAAAATCAATACTTACCAAAACTCAGAAGTTACGTACTTACTTCCGTGTTATAGAAGAAATGGATTGCCAAATTTGACTCAACTCACATACAACTCTTTCACACAATTATTTATGTACATCTTTTAAATCAGAAGTTTCAAAGCAATTAATTAATTTTAAGGAACTATTGTGCACGACTCATTTTAATTAAGTCAAATGAACCGGATTTAAATTGCATATGGATTTTAAGTAAATTTTATGTTTCACAACCAGTTTATAATTTCTAACCCAAACAACAAAACCTAATTTTAATTTCCCCCTGTATTTGAAGAAATTACTTCTTGTATTTTCTAACCGTTTTTAACTACAGTCAATTACTCCCTTCTTTACCATTTTTACCGTTTTTTGAAGTTTTTAGTTCTATATTTAATCTGGTTTTAATCAAAAGACGTATTAGTTTTAAGGAATAATAATTCACTTTTTAAAAATCTTAAACAGCTTTGAAAAATTTTTACGCACAAAATTGCAAAAAGTGAATGAAAACAACTAAGTTTAACAAGAAAATACTCGTTCTTCAACGTGAGTCGAATAACATTACCTACGTCTTTATCTTTCTATTATCCTTATCAATTTTTCCTAATAGTTTATAACGACAATTTTAAGCACCTGATTTTTAATCTCGAATATTTAAATTGAATCAAATTCACTAAAACAAGTTTCATTCTAGGACAAAAATCATCCTTTTAAATCGGTCTTGTCAAAGTAATCCCTTAGTTTAACCTAATTGAAGAAAGCCTTTTAAAGAATTTTTTTTGTTAAAAGGAAGTAATTTCAACGTATTCACTTTCAAGTTAATTTAGATTTTTAGTTACGTGTTACAAATTTATGCACTCCATTTTTCTTCTTTCCGTTTTAACTTAACACTCACACACACACCATGACGGAAGCCAAAATCACACTTCGTGTAACCAAAAACACGTAACAGAAGACCCATCTGCTCTTATCCGATGTTACTTTCCCTTATGAACAAACAACAGTTACGGCACTCGAAAGCCGCGGGGAAGAGAAGGCGTGGTCAAGCACACCAAGCAGTAAGACTACTACTGCTGCCATCTTTATTGAATAACCAAAACATTACCACTTGCAATAAGATCCACAAACTTTTTTTTCCACTTTTTAATGTGACTACACGTCACAAAAGCGAGACGAGAATTATCTTGTATTACGTCTCCATCTTGAATTTTAAAATGTACTTTAAACAAGGAATAAAAGACGACATGAGAAAATTCTCGTCTATTGTGCAATACTACTTCAATGCAAATTTAGATAGATCTAATAACAAACTCTTCTATCTTAAATTTGAGGTGGGAGACCCGGGTTCGACTCCCGGCGGAAGCTCATTTGGTTCAGGTCGCACGTTAAGCTATAGGTCTACGTCTCATATAGCCTCGCTGCTGAAAGGAACGCTTAACTGAAAATCAAATCAAATCAAAATCTTCCATCTTAACTACGTTCCTAAAAAGTTTAAATTTGCAAGAATAACGTTTATGTGTATTTACTTATAGGACTATAAGGACAATAATCCGGTACCTTATGATAACAAAGCTTGTGTCCAGACTTGTTTAAACTTGTTTTTATCTATGCTGCTAACGACAGTGTTGCCAGATTGGACTACAAGTAGCGAATTTTGTGATTTTCTTAAGAGGCCTCATCCCGGCGAAATTATAATACCGCTAATTTTACAGTAATTATGTGATATCTTCAAATAGATAAAAGATAATTGAAATGTGGAACAAGAGCGCCATAGACAATATTATTTTGCGTGAGATACCGTTATCACAAGTCACCTACCTAGTGGCTTTCCGTTTTCAGCCGTTTAGAAACGCGGAAATAAATGTCGATTTTCTAAGTGACTCGAAATCGAAAGCAGATAAGTGAGTCGTGATAACAGTATCACATGTAAAATAATATTGTCTAGGGCGCTCTTGTTTCACATTTCGATTATCTTTTATCTATTTGAAGATATCACATAATTACTGTAAAATTAGCGGTATTTTAATTTCGCGAGGTTGAGGCCTCTTAAGTGCCCACGCTATCAACATTTTAAATTGGGAGACACGCTACTTTTTGGTCTACTCTTAATTATCTGCAGGCTATAACTATTAAGAATGCTCTACTTTCTTATTTTCACATATGAAATCACAAATTATTAATTTTATATAATACAGTAAAAGTTTTGTTTGTTAAGTATTCTATTAACAATCAACAATAGTTTTACTAAAACTAACATATTCAATACTAATTTAATTCTTCTGTCAGTGCTTTCTAATCTCCAGATCTGACAACACTAGACTTTTGTTGAGTTTGCGCTATTGCAGTATCACTGATTGCGTTGCGTTGCAGATAATGCCGAGGCGTAATATTTGTACAAAGTTGTGCAAACGTGAACATCGCCATGGCCGGATTTCCCAATAGGCCCGGTAGGCCCGGGCCTTTGGGCGCAAGCTCCCAAGGGGCGCACGGCCGAAAGGAAAAAAAAATTAAAATATCTAGAAACAAAAATAATTAGCCATAACGTAACATTTTTTGAATTGGTTTTAAAAAATCAGGCTAATAAAGCATTCTGATTTTGAAGTCCAATGGAACAATTAATTGTTAGTAAAGTTCACCAATCTTTTGTTGGTGTTCAAGCAATTAACATATAGGCCTGATATAATTTTTAATAAAGGTTTTTTTAGGAAAGTAACTTTAACCTGACTAGGGGGTGGAAAAGATTATTGGGCCTAGGGGCGCCAAAATGCTAAATCCGGCCCTGAACATCGCAAATTTAGTTAGATTACTGTATTATCTATATTAACATAATGCGTAAGTGAATTTACAATAAAAACTTCCCAAATTCAAGGCTCACAGGTAAAGTATTCAGTAAATGAATTTTTAAGAAAGTGAGCAATAACAATGGAAAATCATATGTAAACGTTTCAAGGCTCAAAAAACTGATTTTAGCAAACACGTCTCGTTGAAAATCACAAAGGTCAACCATTTCATACTATCACTGTCTTCCCAGTCCATTCCAATCTACAGGACTACTGCTTCAGATGTAGCGTAGAGTTTGCCTTAACGTACCTCCGCCAACAGTCCGAAACTGTGGTCGCCGCCTGACCATTGCCAACTCAAATATCTGACGTATTTCCAACTTCTGGTGATTCCATTAAATCGATATATATACATGATTAGTAAAAGTGTATAGCTGCAAAATAATTCATTTTTATGTTTGGGCTACATATAGTTCAAATCCGCTATTTTTGGAGTACAACCTCGCTACTTTTTTCATATTCAGATCTGGCAACACTGGTTAACGGTATAATAAGTGATGAAGCCATAGCTGACTATTTTTCATCTCGGCGAAATGAATGATTAGCATTAAGGAAATACAAAGTTTAAAATGAATAAAAATAGTTTAATTTATTAAAATAATTATCGTGGTAAGTGTTGGTAGATACTAAAGTAATTTTAAACTAACTGAGACCGCATTGTTTAATTATATATGTATGTTACATAGGCCTACTTAATTTTATTTTAATTATGGAGTGCTGGTTATTGTTCCCAGTGCCTATCCCACGTGTGGCGTGTATTTGGTTTCAGATTTTGCAATGACGAACATGCTTAGCCATGAAAAATGAAATGTTTGCATCAAAAAAGTAGTAGTATCACGTGTACACCCCGTGAAGGAAAGTCAAAAGTTTAGTTAGTATTGTAGCGTGCCAAATTTCTGGTCCCAATTTTTGCAACGCTCCACTAATACATCCTGCATAATTACAATTGCTGGAACAAGTATTATGCATATATTTTTATTTTTGTTAAAATTCTTAAAACAAGGAAAGACTAAAACAGCATATCGGAGCTAAGCTGTCCCAGTCAATCTTTATTTTTTTTCCTGTTAGTTTCTTTTTTTTTTGTCTGCGTGTTTCTTTTGTTTGTCTGTGTCTGACTCCACATCCCTTCTGCAGATAAACACTCTCCGTAACCTTTGCCCGGAAATACCAAACGAATATGAGTTCTCTTCCCCAAAAACAGTTCAGAGAATCCAAATAGATTTATTAAAGTGTATCAAGAACAGAGTAAATAACAGCGTTCTACGCTTAATGAGTATTCCCACCTTACAGATTACAAAGGTTAACTTCAGATGATTGTTATATTTTCTAGCATTGACATTAACTGTAAATGTCTAAAGATTCTACCATACAAGTAGTGTAATAAATTCCATTACTGTCTATGTTTTCTAAATTCTTAGTCATTTAAATTGTCATAGTGAGGAAGTTACTACTTCCAAAAAACACTTGCAAGTTTGATCTTTTAAACTTTAAAATTTTTATCTAAACTTTTAATGTGTCTACAAACCTAGAGAAAATTGTAACTGTCATTATAAATTCCAGTTTTTGTATTACCAGCTGCGCTGTTGTAAGCATGGGTTCACTAGGGTTCACTAGTTCATAACCTTTAGAGTAATCAGCGTACTATAATAAATCTGATATTATGTCAAAAGGAAGTCTTTGGTTACGCCTTTGTACCACCTCTACGCAAACGCAAAAACCTAAATTCGTTTGCTAGATAATACAAAGCCAATCAGGAAGCAAACTATCTCCGCCTACGGGTCTCTTCCATTTTCACCCGTCACTATCCTGTGCCGTGTGAAAGAGATAACGCTTAAACAAAACGGGCTTACTTCCCTCTCCAGAAATGAATTCGAAGAATTCGCAATTCGTGAATCGAAATCGCCGACCTTTTGATCGTCGAGGAGACGGAGAAGTTCCCCTAGGGAGCAGACTCCCGTCTGCTACCCTTTGGGTTATTCTCTATTCAGCGCCTTGGACATTAGCAACAAATACTTGTGCTCTCCGATCTCCAAGCGCTAGGACGAAAATTGTAAAAGTCTCTCAACCGTACTTCGTCCGGGAGACTAAGCTCTTACTTCGCATCGAGACCGCTCTTGAACTTGTCTTCTTCGATGTCTCGTGCATCTTCCATCATTAAAATTCTTTTCGTCCTCTATAGTCGCCGTACCGACTAAGTACATCTTAAACGTCGGGATTTACATCCTAGTAATGACTGTGTTGAGATACCATCTTTCTCAACTAAATAGAACGACCGAGTGTGTATGTTACTCTTTCTCCGCATAACAGTGTTCAGTTATTGCTTCGAGACTTTCACTCCACTTTCTTTGTTCTTTACATCACTAAAACTGACTCGTGTTAAACATCTTTAATCATCCATTAACTCATCTGTTTGGAACCAACGGCTTCCTTGATCGTATTACAGTGTCACTAAATTGTCTCTTAGTTCAGTTACGATCCCATGCCGGAAGCGCTTGTTTTGTACCAAATTAAAAAACTGAGACGAGTCATAAATAAACCTTCTCTCAACTAAAACTTTGTTTCACGTCATTCCAACGCTACTAACCCTCAACCGAATCTCGCCAGTTTTTCTCTCTCTTTTGGTTAATCTCTAATATAAATTGAAAACCTCCATCGGCGCAAAAACATTGCTGTCTAGTGGATAACCAGAGCCCCGGTGAGACGTCTTCATTCGAAGCCCGCCTTAACCTGGACCTAACTCTTCCCTTCATCACGCACTACGACTTTTAACATCTACCCAAAGAAGACCAGCGTGTGCGATGTTAACACACCAAAACAACATCTAATCCAGTACGAAGCCTTGAAAATCTCTGTTCGTACGCCTTCTTGTAAATTTCTTCTCTCTCTCTCCACTTCGTGTTTCAGCCGCTCGAGACACAAGTGCGTAAGTTATTGTTTTAGTGTGATCTATTTGTGTGGTTCAATTCTGCTACCAGGTGTGTGTATGAAACGGCTGCAGTGGCGTCAACACAACCCCAGGAACTTCGTCATCTGGTTCTTTGAGCAACTTGTGGTAAAACATAGTTACTCAGGTGGGTTGTCATTTAATTAATTATCTTCTAAGTTAGTATCACTAGCATTCGTATAACATCTCAAGTCTTAACTGTAAAGGGGATCACCTCCCAAGTGGTACCAAAATTATAATGTAACCTTGTTTTATTGTACAAACGTATTTCATCTTAACGGTTCCGAAAGCTCTCCTTTCTAGTTATTAAAATTGTTTAATCTCTTAAAGTATTAAGTATCTCTTTCAAATCTGAGCGATATCATTGTAATCTTTTATTATTAAATTGTCTTGTAAAACTTAACTGGCCGATAGCAGTGGTATTCCAACTGCCGACGCCCTTAATTTAACTAACTAGATTTTAAACTCAATTAACTTCTAATTTACTATTAAATTAATCGCTCTTAACTTGCATACCAACGACGCTCGTCTTTTGTACCTCTAACCGCCTCTTATTCTAACTGTAGTGTCGGGACTCCAATTCCGTCCCTGACAAGTGTTAATTTTGAGATAGCCCTACATTGTAAATAACTTTTACACCTCCTATAATTTAGCTTTACCGTCACCCCTATCAATTTATAATAGCCGTTCTTTATTCAGAGCCTTACAGCTCGTGGATATTGTTGGACTAAGTTAAGTCCTTGTGTAAACAGTCTTTTTCAAGACTATTAACTACTTCTAATAATTTAAATTTATTGTCACCTCTATCAATTTATAATAGCTGTTCTTTATTCAGAGCCTTACAGCTCATGAATGTTGTCGGACTAAGTTAAGTCCTTGTATAAACAGTCTTTTTCAAGACTATTATCTATTGTCAATTCGGACTAAAATAAGTCCTCATATAAACAGTCTTTTTCAAGACTAACTGCCGTGTGTTTTACTTTGTTGCTAATGTGCAACCTCGTGACATCATTGTATGGTGCTGTTAAAATTACCACCTAGTTAGGTGACTAATCGGTAACGAACCATCTCTCTTTAATAGCTGTATTATTCAATATCAGCATAAACACAAAACATAAATAAGGTGCTAGTTAGTGGATAACAACCTCCCCACTACTCATTTGTAGGCTCGTAGTATAATACAACCCTCTAGCGACAAGTGGTGCAACCAAACAACAAGTGGTGAACAACGGTTGCGTATCACCTATTAACAACAAGTGGTAACCTTTACCTGGCGGTTCTTTTATTCTTTTGCTATTGGCTATCCTTCTTTTGGCGACTAAACGCCCTGTTGGTATGCCCTTCAAACAGTTAAGCATTCTCTATAATAAATAATTAAATCCTAATACTCAGTGAGCTTAATCTATTCTTGTAACTTGGGAGCGTAACTAACTATTCCGTATCTTTTGAATGCCAGTGATAGAAGCAATATATTCTTTTCTTATAAAAACAAAATTCCTACCAGTCGGACACGAAGGGCTTGTTCCCCCAAGCCTCTCCTTCGTGCCGCGACGCGACAAGTGGTGGCAGCGGTGGGATACAACCCCACTCAACAAGTGTTGCTCATTGGTAAAATACAATCCGCAAGCAACAAGTGCTGAGCCGTGGTGAAATACAACCTCACCCGACAAGTGTTTACAAGCGGTAGTATTCTTACCCTACCTTGCACTTCTACCTCACAGTTAATTTGGTTATTGTAATTTGTATATGACCTTTGTCATGAGATTCGATATCTGTTGTATCAAAAGTTAAAACTTTTTCTACCTGTTATTTAAACCAGGAAAATACTGTAATTACTTATATAATTTATGGCATTGTGTTCATGAATTTTGTAATAATTTTGTGTTATAAATCTTATCAGTTGATTTAAGTTAAATTGAGGTTACAGGGTATAACAAAGTAAATTCATTCAAGTGTGTTTTTGGAATAGTTAGCACACTAAATTCAAGAGGTCTCTTTTATCTTTGAAGTATTACAAGTTAGTAGTGAAAAAAAAAGACGGTTAATTCTATTATTTAACGTTTAAAGCCAAAACAAAATAACTGTTTATTCTTTAAAAAAGGGATTTATTTATCAGTTCATTTAGTAATTTATATTCGTAATCTTTGTAACAACACCACTCTGAAAGATCTTGTTCGTTCTTTTTCCTCTCCTCTGCGTTACATTTGTGCTTTATTTACAAACGTATTTGTACTCGAAACGAGGCTCAAGAACCTTCACAGCTGAATATCGATATTTCAGAAACGTATCCGTGAGTTTCCAATCTTCGCTGGATAGGAAACCTCCCTCCCTTGTTTTCTTTTTCTTTCACCAAAAGGTCGTAAAAAAAAAGTAAACCCAAAAAACGAAAAACAGGCGGAACGAAAATTTTCATTCTTCCTTCCGTAAATCTGTTAACAAGCAATCTGTTTTTCTGCTCCAGCTTGACGCTTCTTCTGTCTCAACTCTTAATAATTAATATAAAAAAGTATAGTATAACTGTAGTTTTAAAAAAGTTATTTTAAATTATTCTTAGGCGTGAAGATCCTTAAGCTCTATTCATTCAAGCAAGTTGTTGTTATTTTAAAGGAAAAATAGTAATCCATTGAAAATTTCAATTGTTTATAGGAAACAACAATCATCTAATTGGTATTAATAATCTAATTGAGACGTAAATCAAGAGTCCAACTCGCAAAAATGTTAAAATACCACTCGTTGCACTATCCCGTTTACAAAAAAAATAAAATTCTTATGCAAAATAAAAAATTTAAATATTT
The DNA here is from genome assembly GCF_964235325.1 of Thermobia domestica. Taxonomy (NCBI): domain Eukaryota; kingdom Metazoa; phylum Arthropoda; class Insecta; order Zygentoma; family Lepismatidae; genus Thermobia; species Thermobia domestica. Next base: position 8,840,045 of record NC_137460.1, read on the forward strand.
ATTAGCAAAACCCGCAGTTTTGCCCCAATTTCAGTTGTACAATCCAACTTATGGCCCTTTAGATCAAAAGGAAATCGTTCAAAAATTACGAGGCTTACGCTTCCGAAAATACTATGAGTTGCATTTTCGAACTAGCCTAAATCAAAGTTCTAAGATTATATTTAACGGTATAAAAACCATGTCGTTACATCATTTGTCTAACTTAATTAAGTATCACCAGAAGTTACGCGCTTCTGTTCTTTTTGCGTTCCCCAATCAAAGTCCTAAAGTTCAAATTGTGACATTATTATCGCTCGTAGACCGAAATCTAGTTACTAAACATCTTGAAACAACTCTGACAAACTTGCGTTTGGTAAAATGTATAAAAACGGATGACCCCTTACAATCCTTGAAAGTGTATAATAATTTGGCATTCTTGGTCACTTCCAGTAGTAAATGTAAACTTAATCTAGCGGCGAACATCGAACTTTTTCGTAAAAACGTATCATTTTATGAATATTATTAGGTCCAATTTCAGATGTTCGGGAAATATAGAGATAACTGTTAATATATGTGGTTAATCAAACGAAATTGACACTTGTTTTAATAAATGTTCTCTTATTGCAATGGCAATACATTATAAAGTCAATTTAAAAGGCTGTTAGTTGTAATTAATCATTCAAACTAAGTCAGACGTAAAAATATATACTACCATTTTAAATATGAAACCTCAGTTTCACTCTGGTGCCGCCGTTTCTTCCAGAAATCTCGCTACTTATGTATATTTGTGTTTTGGGTCGAGTAGTACTCTCCTCTCGCTAAACAAAAAATTAATTATGTTCGGTATGTCACATACATATCCTTATTGTATGCTCAGTTGCTATAGACGGTTCCCGTAAACTGTCCACGTAAATAGCAAAACAAATAGCTAATTGGTATTCCAATTACGCGAAATGCTGCCTAAGCACGCAATGTACAGCTGCCGTATCCCCCGGGTACACCGCACCTACTATGCAAGTCTTAGGTTCAGCCTATTAGTGTCTGTAAAGAGGTCCTCAAAAGTATATTGACCTCGGGCGCAAACCCCTTTGCAGCCCCATTGTCTTCCCTCAGAAGACCAAAATGTATTAAAAAAGCGCATAAAGGCTTAAAGAAGGAGGCTCAGTGTCTTGGCTTCTTGCCTAAAATAAATAATAAATAGTTTAATGTGGTAATGTGCGAGTAAGCAAAACCCCTTTCCATTGGTTTGCTATACTAATTATTAATTTCTTTATGATAAAGTTATTCGAGCTACCAACAGCTCTCAGGTCACCTAAAAGCGAAAAAGTAATTTAAGCAAATTTAAGTCAGTTTAATGTGTCACCTATATTCTTATCAATCGTACCAGGCGCACCCGTAAGTAACTATATGTCATCACCCTTCATAACAAGGTTGTCCGCATCTAATATTTCAGTAAAATTAGCCAATGGTTAGGTCAAATCAATCTTAAGTATTTAAGTGTTTTATTAAAACTATGCCATTGTCGTCTTATCAGTGTTTAAAAGCATAACGCCAAAAAATTTGTTAATAAATTTCTATTAGTAATGTCCAAAGTGACCAGTCATCCTGTCTTATTATGAAAAAGTCGCCACTGAAAACGAAATTTAGCTATAAATTTGTCTCACCCATGTTCTTAAATTATCATAAAGTTTGGTAAATAAAAAGTAATTTTTAACTTAAGCAAACAATAACTTAAGGGTTCTCAAGCATACGCCATGAGAAAGTAAAGGTAATTTAATCCTAATTATTAAATGTAGTATAAAGTTCAATAATATGTAAATATAGCAGTCTACTTGTTTATTCTAAGTATCCTACTGATACCCCAAAAAGTATGTAATTTATATTTATATAAGTGTTTTAAATTGTTGCTAAACGAGTAAGCAAAAATATTAATCTCAATAATTGCATTAGATTCAACAAAGTACCTACACATCACTTCTTTCTAGCTCGATACACATCTTTATTCTAGGTATTGAAAATATGAATTATCTGTAATTGTGAATCGATCGTTTAAATAGCTAGTAATAACGTGCCCGAGCGTATTCAGTTTGTTATGTAACAGTCCCAGTTAATAAGCATGTTATTAATTATTCTCTAATAATGTGTAGATAATTCAAGTGTAATTATAATTGTGTTAAATTTAAAAGGGTATCTATATCTTTAAAATTAGTTTAAGTATCGTAAATGTTTTCAAATTTTGAAGTATCTTAAAGGAAATCTTAATTAATAAAAAATAGTGAAATTTAATATTTCAAAAAATGGATAAATATCATTCAAAACTCTACAAATTATATTGTATAACCAACGCACTTAACCTGCTTTAAGCCAAGCAAATATAGTGTAATGCCTTGACAACATTTAAGAGTTCCCTAAATTCGTTAATTAAAAATTTGATAGTGAGGCTCAAATAATAGTGTTTCAATTTTAATCAGGTATTTGATATTTACATATGCGTAAATTAATAGTTCGCTATCCTATTATAATCTAATATTAACTTGTGTTTAACTCAAAAGTTCTAACATAACTTTTAATTTATACATTATGTGTTTAAAACTTAAACGTAGCTCATAAAACTAATCTAATAGCTACATCTATAAAGCGAAAGCATTCGCTCACAAAACTTCTGTTTCGTTGAAAGGCAGTGCGTTTCGCTGCCGTATCAACCAGAAGTAGTAAAAAAAAAAAAAACTTCTTCCATATGTTAACTATTACACTTCAAAACTTCCAGGTTACCAGTGTATATATATGTCTATATGTATCCACACCCATGTCAAAAACTTCCCTCTCTAGCTGGTAAACTCACCCCTACCAACCGAACCAATCAAGTTACAGCCAAGGCCGAACCAAATGGTTCACAAGGCCAACAAACTTCTTCCTTCTTTCTATGTAAAAGTAAGTCAAGTTCAGGTTCAACTTTTATCTTTTAATAGTTTATTTTGGTTCTAAAGGTCAAATGTTTATTTCACTTCCTTATTTTTTGACAGTTAAATCCGTATTTAATAAATCACTTCTCTTTTGTTACCGGTACTCTAATAAGCGTAATTATTCCTTTGTACTGTTTATTAAATTATGGGTTCTAATGTAATTAGTTTGTGGCTAAACAACATCTGTTGATTGTCATAACTTGCGTAATTAAAAAAAAAATTTGTTTAATAGTCCATCTAAATTCTACAGGTAAATACATGAAAATCTGTATAAAGCTTCAAAGGTTTAATGTTCTTGTTGCGTAAAATTAAGTATAATCTTAGTAAGTCAATACTTATACTATAAGGCTTATTATTAATTTTATTATTATGCTGTAATGTGTAATACCTTAGTATATACTATTAGTGTAATTTCTATTGCCTATGTTTATAAAATTTTAGCACATAAGGTTATAATATGTTTTAAAAAATTTTGTTAATATTAGTAAGTATTATGACTCGTACTTGTCACAGTGTTGCAACCTACTAAATTCCAAATAAGTGTTGCCAACCCTCAATAAATTTGTTCAAATAGGAAAAAAAATGTGGCCAATTTTAAAAAATTTTTTTTTAGTTCCGTACTATATAAAAAAAAAGTTTAGATTCGCTGGTGCAAACTAAATTTTTTTCCCTAAGGGCCGTCGAACTGTAGCGTGCCAAATTTCTGGTCCCAATTTTTGCAACGCTCCACTAATACATCCTGCATAATTACAATTGCTGGAACAAGTATTATGCATATATTTTTATTTTTGTTAAAATTCTTAAAACAAGGAAAGACTAAAACAGCATATCGGAGCTAAGCTGTCCCAGTCAATCTTTATTTTTTTTCCTGTTAGTTTCTTTTTTTTGTCTGCGTGTTTCTTTTTTTTGTCTGTGTCTGACTCCACATCCCTTCTGCAGATAAACACTCTCCGTAACCTTTGCCCGGAAATACCAAACGAATATGAGTTCTCTTCCCCAAAAACAGTTCAGAGAATCCAAATAGATTTATTAAAGTGTATCAAGAACAGAGTAAATAACAGCGTTCTACGCTTAATGAGTATTCCCACCTTACAGATTACAAAGGTTAACTTCAGATAATTGTTATATTTTCTAGCATTGACATTAACTGTAAATGTCTAAAAATTCTACCATACAAGTAGTGTAATAAATTCCATTACTGTCTATGTTTTCTAAATTCTTAGTCATTTAAATTGTCATAGTGAGGAAGTTACTACTTCCAAAAAACACTTGCAAGTTTGATCTTTTAAACTTTAAAATTTTTATCTAAACTTTTAATGTGTCTACAAACCTAGAGAAAATTGTAACTGTCATTATAAATTCCAGTTTTTATATTACCAGCTGCGCTGTTGTAAGCATGGGTTCACTAGGGTTCACTAGTTCATAACCTTTAGAGTAATCAGCGTACTATAATAAATCTGATATTATGTCAAAAGGAAGTCTTTAGTTACGCCTTTGTACCACCTCTACGCAAACGCAGAAACCTAAATTCGTTTGCTAGATAATACAAAGCCAATCAGGAAGCAAACTATCTCCGCCTACGGGTCTCTTCCATTTTCACCCGTCACTATCCTGTGCCGTGTGAAAGAAATAACGCTTAAACAAAACGGGCTTACTTCCCTCTCCAAAAATGAATTCGAAAAATTCGCAATTCGTAAATCAAAATCGCCGACCTTTTGATCGTCGAGGAAACGAAAAAGTTCCCCTAGGGAGCAGACTCCCGTCTGCTACCCTTTGGGTTATTCTCTATTCAGCGCCTTGGACATTAGCAACAAATACTTGTGCTCTCCAATCTCCAAGCGCTAGGACGAAAATTGTCAAAGTCTCTCAACCGTACTTCGTCCGGGAGACTAAGCTCTTACTTCGCATCGAGACCGCTCTTAAACTTGTCTTCTTCGATGTCTCGTGCATCTTCCATCATTAAAATTCTTTTCGTCCTCTATAGTCGCCGTACCGACTAAGTACATCTTAAACGTCGGGATTTACATCCTAGTAATAACTGTGTTGAGATACCATCTTTCTCAACTAAATAAAACAACCAAGTGTGTATGTTACTCTTTCTCCGCATAACAGTGTTCAGTTATTGCTTCGAAACTTTCACTCCACTTTCTTTGTGCTTTACATCACTAAAACTAACTCGTGTTAAACATCTTTAATCATCCATTAACTCATCTATTTGGAACCAACGGCTTCCTTGATCGTATTACAGTGTCACTAAATTGTCTCTTAGTTCAGTTACGATCCCATGCCGGAAGCGCTTGTTTTATACCAAATTAAAAAACTGAGACAAGTCATAAATAAACCTTCTCTCAACTAAAACTTTGTTTCACGTCATTCCAACGCTACTAACCCTCAACCAAATCTCGCCAGTTTTTCTCTCTCTTTTGGTTAATCTCTAATATAAATTAAAAGCCTCCATCGGCGCAAAAACATTGCTGTCTAGTAAATAACCAGAGCCCCGGTGAGACGTCTTCATTCGAAGCCCGCCTTAACCTGGACCTAACTCTTCCCTTCATCAAGCACTACGACTTTTAACATCTACCCAAAAAAGACCAGCGTGTGCGATGTTAACACACCAAAACAACATCTAATCCAGTACAAAGCCTTAAAAATCTCTGTTCATACGCCTTCTTGTAAATTTCTTCTCTCTCTCTCCACTTCGTGTTTCAGCCGCTCGAGACACAAGTGCGTAACTTATTGTTTTAGTATGATCTATTTGTGTGGTTCAATTCTGCTACCAGGTGTGTGTATGAAACGGCTGCAGTGGCGTCAACACAACCCCAGAAACTTCGTCATCTAGTTCTTTGAGCAACTTGTGATAAAACATAGTTACTCAGGTGAGTTGTCATTTAATTAATTATCTTCTAAGTTAGTATCACTAGCATTCGTATAACATCTCAAGTCTTAACTATAAAGGGAATCACCTCTCAAGTGGTACCAAAATTATAATGTAACCTTGTTTTATTATACAAACATATTTCATCTTAACGGTTCCGAAAGCTCTCCTTTCTAGTTATTAAAATTGTTTAATCTCTTAAAGTATTAAGTATCTCTTTCAAATCTAAGCAATATCATTGTAATCTTTTATTATTAAATTGTCTTGTAAAACTTAACTGGCCGATAGCAGTAGTATTCCAACTGCCGACGCCCTTAATTTAACTAACTAGATTTTAAACTCAATTAACTTCTAATTTACTATTAAATTAATCGCTCTTAACTTGCATACCAACGACGCTCGTCTTTTGTACCTCTAACCGCCTCTTATTCTAACTGTAGTGTCGGGACTCCAATTCCGTCCCTGACAAGTGTTAATTTTGAGATAGCCCTACATTGTAAATAACTTTTACACCTCCTATAATTTAGCTTTACCGTCACCCCTATCAATTTATAATAGCCGTTCTTTATTCAGAGCCTTACAGCTCGTGAATATTGTTGGACTAAGTTAAGTCCTTGTGTAAACAGTCTTTTTCAAGACTATTAACTACTTCTAATAATTTAAATTTATTGTCACCTCTATCAATTTATAATAGCTATTCTTTATTCAGAGCCTTACAGCTCATGAATGTTGTCGGACTAAGTTAAGTCCTTGTATAAACAGTCTTTTTCAAGACTATTATCTATTGTCAATTCGGACTAAAATAAGTCCTCATATAAACAGTCTTTTTCAAGACTAACTGCCGTGTGTTTTACTTTGTTGCTAATGTGCAACCTCGTAACATCATTGTATGGTACTGTTAAAATTACCACCTAGTTAAGTAACTAATCGGTAACAAACCATCTCTCTTTAATAGCTGTATTATTCAATATCAGCATAAACACAAAACATAAATAAGGTGCTAGTTAATGGATAACAACCTCCCCACTACTCATTTGTAGGCTCGTAATATAATACAACCCTCTAGCAACAAGTGGTGCAACCAAACAACAAGTGGTAAACAACGGTTGCATATCACCTATTAACAACAAGTGGTAACCTTTACCTGGCGGTTCTTTTATTCTTTTGCTATTGGCTATCCTTCTTTTGGCGACTAAACGCCCTGTTGGTATGCCCTTCAAACAATTAAGCATTCTCTATAATAAATAATTAAATCCTAATACTCAGTAAGCTTAATCTATTCTTGTAACTTGGGAGCGTAACTAACTATTCCATATCTTTTAAATGCCAGTAATAAAAGCAATATATTCTTTTCTTATAAAAACAAAATTCCTACCAGTCGGACACGAAGGGCTTGTTCCCCCAAGCCTCTCCTTCGTGCCGCGACGCAACAGTATATTTGCGTTTTATAGATCTGGACTCCGAAGTTTTACCTTACTAATCTTTGTTTACCATTACTTTTGTGCTGTGAACGACTTCAATTTTGTTTGGTTATAAACATTGATTAAAGAACCTGATAAATTCAACACTTCTTTTTAGGTAGCCTTTGAATTGATTATTACTAGGTGCAAAAATTTTACCAACACATCTTTCAAAAGTCAACTACACATAATTTATAGAACAAGATGAGAAAGTTTCGGGACGAGACAGAATAACTTTTGAGAATCGAGACGAGAAAATAATCCCTAGAGACTCGATAAGAGACTGTACTCACGAAACGAGACGGGACGAGAGTGAGTATTCTCGTCTCGTCTCGTCTCGTGAGAAACAATATACGTAACTAAACCTCTTATATTAGTTTCTTTAATTAATGCTGACCGTGAATGAACATTGCTAGTTTCATCTGAACCGCATTATTATTTTATGAATAAGTTGAAAGCCTGTTATTCTTTTACGTATCTATCTGTATATTCTATCTATATACGGTGTATAAAAATGAAAGTGAACATATTTGTGACTTACTTCTCTTGTAACTCTTCAACCACCAAACCGATCTCGATCAAATTTTCTACATAGATAAGGTTCGGTCCTGTGATGGATTTTATTACAGTAGAGCGTCGATCATCCGAAGTAATTGGGGGACATAGGTATTTGGAAAACTGGTTTGTTCGGATAATCGAACTGTACTGTACTGTACTGGACTGGACTGGACTGTACTTCTACAGCCAGTGCCAAACCGACAGAAGTGTGCTGATTGTTGAAACACAGCGACTGGTGGCTTGGCCGGTCAGCAGCGCCTTATGAAGGCCCCATTAGAAGCAATGTTCCGCCAGCGGTGGCTCAGTGCGGCGACTACTGTGGGAAACTTGGTTTGGGAGTGAGGGGGATGATGGACGGTAGGGTGGGAGAGTAACAGGTGCGAGCGAGTACACAGTTCGGTTAAGCGGTCGTTCGGTTGACCGACGTTCGGATAATCGACGCTCTACTGTATTTCACTTTGACAGTGCAACTTAGGGAAGGGGGGAAGAGAATATATATATATATATATATATATATATATATATATATATATATATATATATATATATAAATGATCGAAAATGACCGATATTAGTGTCGAATCCATAGTTTTTGGGGAGTCACTGGAATGAACAATGACATTTCGGATACCGTTTAAATCCAAATTCAGCCCCTAAGCTTGAAAGAGTGGAAAGGGAAGATATATAAAAATGATCGAAAATGACTGATATTAATGTCTTATTCATAGTTTTCAGGATCTCTGAGACGAATAGTGACACTACCGATGCCGTTCAAATCAAAACTCAACCTCCATTAGCACTCCTAAAGTGGATGATCACATGTAAAAATTATTGAAGATGATCGATAGTTTTTGAGGACCCTAAGTTGATTGGTGACAGTTTTGGTGCCCTTTATGTTCAAAATGAAAGTTGTTCTCCCCGTACGAAGAACGAGCATTATGCTAATTATGTATATTGAAAACTTCTAACTGTCGTTGATATTACCTCTTTAATAGCCCCGTAATATGGACAGATTTTAACCCCAAACAACAGGCGTATGTCCTAAACCTGGAAAAAGCCAAATCTCAAAAGTATCATTAAAATTAGTAATGTTTTACGAAAGTTATAGTAGAACAAACATACAAACTTATGTTGAAACGAATTATATACGCTCCCTTTTGCTGCTTCAATTACTTCCTCGTTTTTGCATATCAATGTGTACAGATTTTCAACTGGCTATATTATTTTAAATTAACTAAATTTACAGTACAGTAAATATTAAAAGTTGTAATTCTCTGTTTCTATTCACAGACACAAGATAAACATTCCCGAAACAGTAGAAGTTGTGAAATATTAAATCCTGAGAAGGTAAGTAGAAATTTTCTATTTACATTTTATTTCTTTTTCTGGTTTCCTTTAATTTTCTTATTTTGGTTGTTACATAGATATTTCTTGTGATTAAACTTGAGAAGTGAAATTACTTGATGGTTGTACAACATAATATAAAGGAAATTGACTATTTTATTTCAACCAAAAATCAAATAAAATGAAATTCTCATCTCCGTTTGGATCTTTATTAACTTCTGGGAAAGTTTCGAAGTAGATTATTTCTTTCATTTCTTTCTTTTTCTTCTTTTTATTTTTCTTTCAAACAAGTTCAAACGCTTTGTCAACTCTTGTATTATTAAATCTTCTCTCTCTGTTTCTTGCTTACATTATCTTCACTTGAAACTTATCTCCATTGTTGTAATTGTTTGTTGGTAACTTTTTCTCTTTGTTATAACTTCAAATCATTCTTCTTTTTCTCTCTCCAAATAAATTTTTATGTATATTTTTCTTTCATGTTCTGTGACTGCATTTTAATTTATGTATATCCCATCGTGTAAGTTTTTTTCTCGCTCGAAACCAAGAATGCAGTTTATAAGCATATCGCAGGTAAGTGGAAATTTTCTTATATTGTTCGCCATTCCAGTTTGAATTTGTAAGCAGCACACTACAGAAAGAAAATAACATTTCGCATTCTATTACTTTCCTTGACCTAACCACATTTTTAAATAGTGTCTCTCCAGGCCGTAGGGATGCGCACGAGACGAGTCGAGACAGGAATTTCCTGACAAAATTCGAGTCGAGATACGGCTCTTCCAATAGAAAAAAATACGTTTTTCGAGTCGAGACATCACTTTTACAGCACATTTTCGAGACGAGACAGCCACAAATCTTGTCTCGTGCGCATCCCTACCAGGCCCGTATCCAGATAAATCTAGGGGGCCGGAGCCCTAAATTTTTGTTGCCCCCCCCCCCTAAAATTTCCATGGTAGGCTTCGTAGTATCGGCCACGAGGCTAGAAGTTTCTCGTGTCGTCTCGATTTTCTTCTCGAAAATGAGACGGTAAGTACCATTTTAAATTCGAGATGAGACAGCACGAGGTGTGATAAAAAAAAAGGCTTCGAATAATTTTATTACAAATAAAGTAATAAGCAATTATGGTATTTGATTTAATCTCCTTCAAAGTACTATCCTTGGCTAGTAATGCACTTATCCCAACGTTAAATCCATCGCTGGAAGCATTTCTGGAAAGTTTCTTTTTAGAAGGGCGTTCAGTTGCTCTGTCGTGGCCCTCTTAATGTCAGGAATAGTGTCAAACGTTTTCCTTTAAGTACGGTTTTAGTTTTTGGGGGGGGAGACAGAAGTCGCATGGTGCTAAATCTGGTGAGTAAAGCGGATGTGGACAGACAGAAACACCTTTTTCGGCTAAAACTTGCGGACATCAAAAGCAAGGTGTGTCACGACGCGTTTTCGTGATGAAGAAGGAAGTCTTCACTTATTTAATCGAAGATTAAAATGCTTTTCATGGACCCTTACGATTTTAGTTCTTTGGAAATCTCTTGAATAGTCATTGGGCTTTTTGAACAAATCATTTATGCCATTTTTTGGACGTTTTAATCTGTTTTTGACGTTGAAGGGCGTCTCGGTCGTTGATCGTTTTCAACTGACTCCTTGCTGCTTTTGAATTGCTTATATCACTTGTAAATAGTCTTCTATATCATCGCTTCATCTGCATACACTGATTTTGACATTTCGTGAGCTTCTTTAGTAGTTTAGTTTTCTGTAGCTTAGAACAGGGCGCAAAATTTTGAATCAGATGCACTCGCCAATCCAAAAATGATGATAGCCAGTATCTCTCACGTACAAATTATGACAGGTCTCCCCCCCCCAACCCTTTCGTTTGACAAAGAAAGATATTACATCAGGGCATAAAATTTCAAAACCAGACAATTAGATTCAAGATAATCAATTTTGAATTGGATAATCCATATATATGTTAAAAAATCTTACTTTAAGACTCCACGTTTGTATAACGCTCTCTCTCTGCACAGAAGTACCAGTTGTCGATTGCAGTTTTCGGATGAAAGTCCTTAATTGAAGGGCCATTGACGGAAATTGTCAGCAAATAATCCAGTGTGCCAGTCTTCAGTAAATTCCTGTAGGCAGTCTTAACTCTGTTGAGACCGTTGAAGTCTCTTTCACGAGACCCGGACAAATCCGCCAAATGACAAATCCGCCAATTACCAAATCTGCCAATTACCAAATGCGCCAAACGCGAAAATGACCAAATGCGCCAATTGTGAAAATGGACAAATCAGCCAATTGACAAATCTGCCAATTACCAAATCTGCCAATTACCAAATCCGCCAATTACCAAATCTGCCAATTACCAAATCTGCCAATACCAAATCTGCCAAACGCGAAAATGACTAAATGCGCCAATGACGAGAATGGACAAATCTGCCAATTGACAAATCCGCCAATTACCAAATCTGCCAATTACCAAATCTGCCAAACGCGAAAATGACCAAATGCGCCAATCGTGAAAATGGACAAATCAGCCAATTGACAAATCTGCCAATTACCAAATCTGCCAATGACCAAATCTGCCAATTGACAAATCTGCCAAACGGAAAACACCGAACTCTGTTTGTATTATTATCAAATAACTGGATAGTCTAGTAAAAAGCATACATAAAAGAAAGTATTTATGAATATCAAGCAAGAAACTAAAAGTAATTAATAGAAAGTAATCAAATCATCGCCCAAATATTTGAGGATTTGAACGAGGTAACCATTTAAAATAACGTTAACGTTTACTCAGTATATGTAAAAAAAGAAAGAAAGAAAAAGTTGGTTATTTTATGAAGACCGGAGGGACATGATGTAAAAGTTCAATAAATCGTACATGCTCTAACGCAATGAGATAATTTGTTTGTTCTTATATGTTAATTTGATGAATTTATAACTGTTAAAAATGAATGTTCTTGTTATTTGCTGGAGTGATTGCCCCCTTTCTGCACTGAGGTTATGTTTTTGGGGTGCCCGACCTCTTGGACATTACACTATAGAATACTTTTTACAGTTGGCAATAATTCTTAAAATGACGTAGTTGCGAGAAATTTTTAAAACGATCGTTGTTTGTTTTCGTACCTTTGACACTTGACCAACAGTTTTTGGTAGTCGCGATTACTGCAAATTCTCCTAATTTCACGACTTTTACCAGTATTGCCAACATTAACATTCATTATCACATCTCCTAAACCAGTGGTGTCCAATTATAATGAGCCTGAGGGCCATAACCATCTTTACTAGTAAGGTGGAGGACCGCAGCTAATAATAATAATAATAATAATAATAATAATAATAATAATAATAATAATAATAATAATAATAATAATAATAATAATAATAATAATAATAATATACTACAGAAGAAAAATATATAAAAAAATATTTGAAATATTACATACCTATTCAATGTGGCTAATGAGGGTGACTAGCAGCGTTTACAAGGGCTGGGGTATCTACATCCATTCCTCTTGTAAAAGATGTAACTCGCAGAAGATGTGAAAGAGAAGAATCTCCAAGGCACCTTCTGGAGCGATTCTTTACAATTTTTACGGTGGAAAATGCACTTTCACACATATAAGTACTACCAAACATTGACTATTTTCCGACACAACTCACAAAAGTTAGGGAAAGGTTGTTAGAAAGTAGCCTGAAAAATCTACTCCTTTCTTTGTTCTTGTCTGAAAGAATGGGTCAGCCCGAAGGTCAGAAAGTTCGAGCTGTAAGTTTGGAGGATGTTCTTCGATGTCTATTGTCAATGGATTAATAAATAATGCAATGTTTTTAGTTTGCCAAAATCTGAGAATCTCGCATTAAATCCGTTCGTGATACTCTCGATATCTCTACAGAACTCAGAAAAATTAAATGCTTCATTTTCAAGATCTAATGTCAAACGATTGCAACTTGGAAAGTATGCTAAATTGTGTTCATCACAAGAAGTGGTGTATTTCTAGCGCGCTATGGCTTCTAGCCAAAGTTCGAGGAAGAAAGGGTCTGATTTAAAAAGTTAGATCAAATATATATTCGTTCATTGAAGTAATCGTCCCTTTCAGCAACGATTACATTACAGACTCCAGTGTTGCCGTGAATGCCCGCGCCTTTTTGTTGTATAGAAGCGCTAAATGGATGCCTTATTCCGAAAGAAGAGTGGAAACATTAAAAGAATGAATAAATATAAATTAAAATATTATCAGTTATAACAATCGTAAATGATGAAAGCCTTGTTGGCCGCAGAAAATAGTTTGGCGGGCCGCATGCGGCCCGCGGGCCGCCATTTGGACAGCCCTGTCCTAAACCATGTAAAATAACAAATTGCTATTACGTGTTGTTTGCCATGACTCGATTTTGGTGTTGTTTGCCACGGTATTGCTCTCTCTAGCTTATCTTATATCAAAATCGTGAAGACTTATACAAAATCGACTTGCTAAGGGTTGCCAGATGAGCATATTATAATGATCACATCTATTATATTATAAACAGAATGCATACAATACGAATTGTCCCAAGCACGTTATTGGGTTACTACACTATCGGCTGTTAACGCCACAGTTAAATTTATTCAAGGTGAGTTCAAGCACTCAATATAATAATTTGTTTGCTTAGAAACTCTACAAGTGCATTTTCAAAATTGATATTGCCTACAATTTGTTTGTGTTCGACTGTGTAGCCAACGTTAAATATCGACATATCATCAGGACTAACAATAAGGGGGGTATAGGAATCCCGATAAATGGGGACCCAAACCTTCTAGAGGGGGCGCGATACGCGATATATATATATATATATATATATATATATATATATATATTTCATAACCTTTCTAGAGATCAAATTAAAATTAGATTTAAAAATCTGGATTTAACGATCTTTTAAACACCTTTGCTGAAAGTAGAAAAATTTAGTCTATTGGTAATACAAAAATTTAGTGATTTATGTATAGTTACTGGGGTATTTTCAAGTCCACACAAAGAACTCCCTAGTGGATGAGCGGTTAGCGTAGGGACCCAGGTTCGATTCTTGGCGGGAGCTTATTTCGTTCGGATTCCACGTTAAATTGTAGGTCCACGTCTCATATAGCCTCGATGCTGAACGGGACGCTAAGACTGAAAATCAAATCTGTCCCACAGAGATTATTAAAATACAAGGGTCGGCAATCCCTCCATAGCTTTTCTGAAACAAGATGGAATGTACACGAATTGGAGTGGATTTGAGTTAAGCATCCCATTCAGCAGAAGACTATGAGCCTTGGGTCTACAACTTAACATAGTTTCCGATACACATGAGTTTCCACCGGTAATCGAACCCGGGTTTCCCATACCAAAGGCGCGTACGCTATCCACATAGCTACAAGGGAGCCCTGTGTACGATTTAAGACTATAAAACCTATGGCAGAAGAAACGGGTAGGTTACATTTCTCTAAGTTACAACCATTAATTCTCTCGGACGTTTGAAGATAAAATCTAGATCATATCAATGTAAGAAATTGAATCCCGCATTTGATTCTGAACCACTCCGAGAAGAAATCAGAGAAGAACAATTTAAAATATTGGCTTTTTGATGTAATCGTACACAAGATCGTATCTCAGGTAGATTTTCGGTGTACAGAAATGAGATATATTTACTTGACTTTTCAAGCAATTCTCAGAGTAAACACTTTGGATGACAGTGTCGCAATCAAGAAATTAATTACAATCTACTCTGATGACTTCAGTTGTAATTTTGTCAAAGAGAAACAAGTACATAAGTCAGTCTCTGTGCAGCTACTTTCTCGGATCTTCACACTAAAACTTATAAATTGATGTTATATTTGTGTTTCCTGAACTTTACAAGGCACTCAGAATTTCCTCGCGCGAAGTGGATTTTGTGGTGGACAAACACAGTGTGTCTGAGGTTTCTCGGGGTTCTTCTTCCTTCCATTTTCTTCATTACACTATTTTTCATTCATTCTTATCATTACCATCCTTTAGCTTACACGGCATAAGGGTAGGACGTAATTGAAATTGAAAACAGAAAATTATACAACAGGAGATAATATTAAAACTCCGTTAGAAGAGAAAATGCAATTATATCAATTTATTAAGCTATTGTGATAGTAATGATGTTCTATGTTCATTTGTTTTGAGTTTAATGTTCTCTTTCAACAGCGACTCTAATGAGACCTCTCTCGTCCCAAAGGCGAGAACATTTACCACTTGTTCCAGAGGATCAAACACAGAGGTGCCTGGCAACCCTTCCTCTTACTCCAGATGTGAGTAAATTTTCACGATAATAAGATATGATAAGATCGGAATGCAAATACTTCGTGGCAAACAACACGAAAATCGAGTCGTGGCAAACAACACCGTTGCAAACAACACGCCACCCAAATTGCTGTAAACGGCATTATGATCATTACATCTTTTGAAAATAATCTACGTAATTAGATGTGATACTTATCTCAGGTCTTTTTCGAAACAAAGCCCTTTGCAAGAAGTCAAGTTTTCAATTTCTTGTAGCTTCTTTCTTCTGTTTGATAGAAATACATCATATGCTGACCATAGTATTCGACACTAATTTGCTTTCGATGTGCGATGCGCCATCCGTCTCACTTGCGTCCTTACTGTCGTAGAGGCCTCCAAAAGTGTGGAGGATGTGTGTATTCACCAGATAAAGATTCAAATTCAACAAAAATTAGAATAACAGTAACCTTACACCCTTCACTACAATTGCAATATTATTTTGGCTCACGACAATATTTTATCCGATAAATATATTCTTCCTAACACAGTAACCTTCCCCTTCGTTTATATGCAATGAAAGATATGGCCATTTAACACACTTAAACACACTTGCATTTATACACTTTCGAGTGACGAACTCAGTACTAATCAGGAACTTTTACTCATCATACACAGTGTGAAACTACTTGAGCAACGTACAGATCTTTAAATGTGACATCTCATCTGAAACCTGTTACCTGATTGACTCGTAATAATCAATCATCT
Organism: Thermobia domestica; assembly: GCF_964235325.1. Classification (NCBI taxonomy): domain Eukaryota; kingdom Metazoa; phylum Arthropoda; class Insecta; order Zygentoma; family Lepismatidae; genus Thermobia; species Thermobia domestica. The sequence continues at coordinate 8,856,240 of NC_137460.1, forward strand.
TACAGAAAACAAAGTTACACAAAAATTCTAAAATCCCTTCCCTTTCCTGCTCTACCTTCGCAAATACATAGAAATAATCTAACTACATGAATATAAACATTAATTCTTATGCCTTTTCAGTAATTTATCCCACTTGCAAGAGCGGACTTGGCTACCTGGCTACCCGGCGATCATTTCTTTCAACTATTTTAACGTATTAGCATTGCTCATTTTTTTTTAAAGTACCGGTACTTCATTTTAAACTATATTCTTCATTTGCTGTAGGCAGGGGGTGTGCCTGGGGATACGAAAACCCCTCTCCGAAATCACGACTTTTCTTAAATTTTGTCTAATTTTAGGGGCGATATTACAAATTTTAATACAATTTGTCCTCATATTGAATTTGGACACCTTCTCTCCGAAATGAATTCCTGCTCACTCATCCCTGGCTGTATGTAAGTATTAAACAAGTTTAATTAACATATAAGCGAACTCTATTTGGCAGGATATGGTTTGAAGGTCCAGCTCTTCGTTCCACTCTCTAGTTACCCTTCTGTATTGTACTCCTATTGCAAGTTCCTTGTTGCATTTTTTAATGTCAACTTTACCAAATAAACCTATTCTCCCTTTAGGTTGTGAAAGAGTTCATTTATATTTTTGTCTGGCTAAGTATAGTTGTACACTTTCTGCTTGAAATTTTTTGCATACTATGGAACGTTAGGCTCAGACTGTTTGATGTCTGGGAAGTTTTCTGAATCGGAATTTGTGCAAACATGTTTTCATTACGCAATAAATGGAACATAATTATGAGAACTATCATTTTAATTTGTCTCTTCTTTACACATAAGTATTGAGTGTCGGTGAAGACTTTTTTCACTCTTCAAAAATTTTCTGCGTTCCTGATCCGAGTTAAGTTGTTTTCGAGGAGTTACAATTCTATTTCTGTAGGCAGAATAAACGATTTATATTGAGGTAAAAGAAATAAAATACATGTAAGGTGGATAATGTTAAAAGAGATTCTACTGTTTTACGTACAAAAACTAACACTTATGCACTCCAGAACTTGTAGGACTATGTTTATGCCGTTTTCTTTTCTTTTTTTCTTTCTTTTTCTTTTCTTTTTTCTTTTTTTTATTAGGTATAACTTTGTTCCCGTGAATTGCAGTAGGGTGTCGAAAATCCGGATCCGTGAGCCATAATGGTCGGATTCATGGGTCAAAATTTTGATGGTGGGAAAAAGTTTGCCAGTCCACCCCTGCTCTGTGATAATTATTTCGCAACTTATTTCTTTCCAGTTTTTCAGTATCCTTCTGTTGAACATTTTAATTACATTTATATTTGCTAAAGCAGGGCTACCAATATATGAAAATTATTGTAAGGCGAAAGGGGAATTCCCATTTTGCCTTATGATAACAAGTCAAAGTACCAATTTTTGGTTGACGTTTCCTGTGATAAGAATCATAAGGCAAAACGGGAGTGAAGACACGATTGGGATCATTTCCCCATCAACTACTTGTATCGCCAGGATCTCTTTTGTGTGTGTGTGTGTTTACGTATCTAGTTGTATGATATTTTGTATGTTTATTAAAAAAAAGTAACCTTAAATTCAAAATTTTCAGTCATTAAGAAATTAAGTAAGTAGATACTATAATTTTAAATGTATGTAGTAGCCAAACTATATTTTGGATTTCAAGTACAAAGATTAAACTATTCTTCACCTCTATCGAACAATATTAAGAAATTCGCAAAGAAGGTCCATTCAGAGCTTCCGTTACATTTCACAAAATATTTTTTACTGTAAAAGAATCAAAATTAAAATCTTCCTTATGTGGTCACATACCGAGTAAAATTACAAAAGTTTACAATTATTACTGGAAATTGATGCTGTTACCCATTTCGAACATTTCTTTTTAAGCACATAGTTTCAAACATATTAAAATTCCATTTCTTCTAGATAGTATGAAACGTATACATTGTGAATTTTAATAACTGTTCTCAAGGTGGATTTGGGTACAGCCAGAGGCAGTTTTGTAAGTACAACAAAAAGTCCAAAATAAGCCTCTTGAAAACAGCTTTTATTTGTAAAAGAATAGAGAATGATCACTTTTGGCTGTTGCCATAATCTGTGCAACCAGCTTGATAAAAATTCAACGTAGCATAAGAACAGCTGTTTCTCTTATTTGCAAAAAAAAAAAAAAAAAAAAAAAGAAAAAAGAAAAAAAAGAAAAAAAAGAAAAAAAAGAAAAAACGAAAGCTCGATAAGGTGAGTGTAGGGGCGCCGAAGTCTATAGCTACGGCTCTGTTTTTCATCCCCCTTCTAAACATTTGTCTAGTTTACTGACACTCACTGGCGTCTCTGGCATGTAAAATTTGGGGGGACATCGAAGAAAGTGATTAAAATGGTGCTACCTGGCCCAACATATTTAATATTTTGTACTTCAAAATATTGGGGGGGACGCCCCCGCCAGAGACGCCTATGCTGACACTTATCGATTCGACTGGTATGTTCCTCATTGTTGTAAAAAAATATATAGAAAATTTTTCGAACATTTAACCTTCCCCTTTACCGGACGCAAATTCTTATTAATTAATACACTGAAAAAAGTCCGTTATCCGGACAGCGATATATTGTACAAATATACGGAATCATTATGCTTACTACAGGAATCTGCAAGGAGCACACGTTATCCATATGCTACAGACTTTCCTCACTTAGATGTTACATAATGCCGTTTCAGGATGTATGACATCTAACAGTCTTCCATATATCACATACGTATACGTATGTTACATACGCCAGCTGTATGTTACATGCGTATATCTGTATGTGACATCCTGATCACTTATATATAGTTCTTTCGTTCGTACAGAAAGTGCGTTTATTCGAAACATTTATACGGAAAGTATGTTTTAGTTATATTTTTTAGTTGTACCTTAAGTCCAAAAACTACAGGATTTACACATGTAACCTACGTTTTTACGTACGCCACATACATTTTTTTCTGAGTGTATAACTTCAAATACGCCCTATGTCCGCCTCTCATGTTAGTGTATAAGATATAAGAAATTTACAGCATTCAATGTAAGGTCTACTGAAAACATTTTGAAACAGCAAGCAGACACTTTTGATCGATGTAAACCAACTTTTAAATTGAAAAATGATTGATTCAAATAACTGGACCAAACCACATTTCAAATTAGATATAACAAATTTGGTGTTTTTTTAAAAATAATTTAGTTAACTGTAAACAAATTAATTAAGTTGTTGGCCAATGCATTGATTGTTAGTGAATATTCTATGTTTGAACGCATCGTTGGATGACTAACAATTAATGAAAATATAATGAAACTAATTGTAGATCTGAAGTGAAGTGATTCAAATAAAAGCGTATAGATATAATTATATACTACTAAAATTATCCCTCAACAATATCTTAAAATTCAGTTAAATTGGGAATAATATTAACAAGTGTGCTGTCCATCGGCGATTAGGTGCGTGGAGGTAATTTGCTGCTCTCACTTTTTTAGCTTTACACTATAAGCTAATTACATGCCCCCTTATATTAGTAGTGTTTTGTCCCCCTTTTTAGTGTTCATACCCAATTGGTGTACTTTTGTATTACAAGTGAATGGATCTGTGTTTTTGCGCAACTACAATCGATCACGGAAAGTAAGGTAAATTTAACGCTTTATTAAAACTGTTACAGTTATTTACTATACTAAATATTGAATTTTTCTAAAAACAGAGGTTTGCACGTATATGTTATATGGGAACAACTTATAATAAAATGTAGGGTTGTTACAAATGATTGGAGCTGTTTCATGAATTTGGCGTAGCTATGATATTTGGCATTTTATCACGAAGCTTTACCATAATATAGACCTTACTTTATTTAATTTCGAACTTATAGTAGTCGAACTGCTTATTAAAATGAATTGAGAACTACCCAATCTTGGTTCAGATTTTTCTTTCAAATGATTAAACTGTTAACTCATTAAAGACACTTTGAACCAAATCCATTCGTTCATTTAAATTTATTTTTTTTTTACTACATTTGTTTCACAACTTATGAACCAATCAGTTTGAAGCAATCTAAGTCGAAAGAGTTTCCATACTGGTTCAGAAAATAAACAGGTTTGTTTTATTTTAACTTTTCATTTCTCTCAGTGTAAAGATCCCGTCGAATTGTATCTCTTTAATACTTCTTATATTCATTACATAAGGCATATTTCACTGTAAGAAAGCGTGGTTATAAAGAATTAAGGAGAAAGTAAAAAGAAAAATGTAAACAAACTTGTATGTTATACGAAACTGAAAACAATTAAATATCAATTAATTTCGAAGCTCTAGTAGTTAAAATACCACTAAAATAACACACTATTAAGTAGGAAGTTGCGTCTATATCAATTCTCCTGACAGTGATGGACATGCTACTTACAAACATAGTAAAACGATATAACTTGAGTTGATTTTGAGTTTAACGTCCCTTTCAACAGCGAGGTTATATGAGATGAGACCTACTGATTAACGTGGAATCCGAACCACATGACTCCCACCGGGAAGCGAACCCGGGTCTTCCACGCCAAAGACACGTGCACTAACTGTTTAGCGACAAAGGAGCTCAGTAAAACTATTGAGTTGTCCATGAAAGAAATTATTTAAGTGTCAGGCTTTCATTGTTATTTAATATTTTGTGGTAATATACCTTAAGTTAACGTTTATCTGGGAAAGATTGTTAGTAACCACACCACAAAGGTTGAAAAATGCTGTAATAAAATACTACAAGTTAACATGAACTATTATGAGTGTATTCCTATTTCCTGCAAATGGGTGTCATTTCAATTTTGATGTTAGGTATGTTCTGTTTTGAACCTACATAAGCCATTAAAGTAAGTGTTGGTACAGTCCCCATCATGACGAGATATAATAAAATGTTGAAAAATATTCAACATAGCTGACTGATACTCTGGATTGAACTAGAACTTTTATGACTGGAAAGCAAACACACTAAAACGAGCGGTGCAATGATTCTTCTATTTAGACTTAGTATGTGAGCATTAATAGAGAAATAGGATTATTAGATCTATTAAATTTAAATATGTGTACAATCTGAGGTTTGAAATAATACACAAAGAAAGAAACATTAGGCTATGTATTGTGCTTTATCACATTTTCTTTTTCACGAGTAAAGTCACGTGGAAAAAAAATAGTGAGTTTCTGAACCCATTTTGATACAACTTCTTGTAAGATTGAAAAGGTACTTAAAATAACAAGCAGCAGGTGGTCGAAATAGCAAAAAACTTTTCACCGAATTTCGATAATCAAACGCAATTTTTTGCTCAGTTTTATCAGGCAGATATCGAGATAGTATCTTGTTGAAGGTCAGGATTACTACTTTTTATCTTAAATATACCTACTAGGTACCTCTAGCCTCTGTACTGGTGATGATTAGACTTCGGATTTTTGCATATTTGCATTTTTTTTTCCTGACGTGATATTGATATGCTTTTTAAACAGAAATTCGTTTAAGCTTTTTTGGGGTAAAATAGCACAGTTTTATAGTGCATATATTTGCATATTTCGGAGGTTAGTGCATGTTTATGTTGTTACTGCATGTAAATGCATATTTAAAGGAACAACCAAACTGATAATTTTTAATGTCCAAGAACTTTCCTCATAAATAGAATTTCAAGTTTCTAATATAAATGGACTCAAGATCTTGAAATGGTTCATTGCTGTCGGTTTAGAATATCTACCAAGGTCATGTGAAAGAAGAATAAGAAAGCGGTGAGTGATTCATCCTCCCGACAATGAGGTATGACTATCATCTTTTTGGAAGAAGATATAAATAACGATGTAAAACCACCTACAACAAAATTTCCACGTTACCCATCCTAAAAGTTAAAGTTGATACTATTGTGTGTGTGTGGTTTTGAAATTGTGTGGTCCTTTGGCATTATAAGAATACCAAAAGAAAAATCTGGAGACATTTAGTTGTAATGGAACATCTTCAAATTTGAATTTAACTAGCTCAGAATCTTGTCCAATTTTTTTGCCCATTTTTGTCCACCCAAGAAACAATTTTGTACCATTCAAATAAACAAGGGAGGACTATTTCAAAATTTGGGCCACTTCGATCACCTTTAGTGCGACATCTTCAAATTTGAATTTTAATCAGCTCAGAATTGTGTCGAATTTTTGAATATTTTTGTACCACCAAGAATTTATTCTGTACCATCGAAATTAACAAAGGAGGGTCATTTAAAAATTTGGCAACTTGGATCAGCTGTAGTGAGACATTTTCAAATTTGAATTTCAACTATCTTGGTGGTACAAAATCTACAAAAAAATAGGGAACATTCTAAGCTACTTAGAATTCGAATTTAAAGACGTCACATTACTGGTGATCGAAGTGGTGAAAATTTTGAAATGGCCCTGCTTTGTTAATTTGAATGGTACATTTTTTTGATGATACAAAAATGTAGGGAAAATGGACAAAATTCTGAGCTAACTAAAATTCGAATTTGAAGATGTCGCACAATGAGTGATAGAAGTGGCCAAAATTTTGAAATGACCCTTCCTCGCTTATTTGAATGATACATTTTTTTCTTGGGTGGACAAAAATTGGACAAAATTCTGAGCTAGTTAAAATTCAAATTTGAAGATGTTGCACTACAGGTGATCGAAGTGGTCAAAATTTTGAAATGGCCCTTCTTTGTTAATTTGAATCAGAGGCGGATCCAGGACGGACTTCTGGGGGGCGGGATTGTAATACTGCTAATTAGACCTACTTTTAAGAGCTCCAAACTCTGGGATGGATTTCATTTATATATAAAATAAGTAAGTTTCCTCTTCTGAGGGGGACAATCGTCCCGATCGCCCCCTGGATCCGCCCCTGATTTGAATGGTACTTTTTTTTTCTAGGGTGAACAAAAATTGGACAAAGATGTCGCACTACAACTAAATAGGCACGAAAAATCTTCTAGAAGTTATCTTCTGAAACAATGGTTTGAAGTTGAGAGACGTTAACAGTTCAAAAATAAAATATACTTTGCAAAGTGTATGCTAAACAAGTAATATTTTCAAAGTAAGCTTGTTTTCAGAAGAGGGCATTTCTATTTTGTTCGGCAGCAAAAGCTCAAACTTCAACAGTGCTCTATTGTTTGGCCTTCTTATATTTTCTTCATAGCAGTTTCAAATCTGGTAAGGAGTTTATACAACTATGAAACAACCCAGATGTGGCTTTTTTTTTTTTTTTTTTTTCATATTCGACAGAGTTCATCCCAAAGAAACCGTTGAAAAATGTATTTCGGGAAGGAATGAACAACATTTTGAAAATGAGCTCTCAATTAATTAATTAATAATTTCCTTTACAAAATCTAACACCCGTCGCAGCAATTACTTTCTGAGATAAGGAGATAAGTTCCCAGGTTCTCCTTTAAGGAGTTTAAGAGAGTATTTAAGTATAAGCTTGTGTTGCTTTGATACGCACCTCGGCCTCTCGAAACAAACTTTCCTTCTAAGTGTTCTGTTATGTTTTCGATAATTTTACCTTCTTCCTATTCATACTCCATGTCTCGCTCAAATCACTTTATTTTATTTAAAGTATCAATAGTATACATTGTAAATTATTGCTGTTTGAAATGGACAATGTTAGGCTCCTACGCCAGAACAAAATATTCTAGGATTTACACATAATTGGATACAAAAACTAAGTTCAAGTGGATTTATTTTCTTTCAAACAAGAACATAAGGTTTTTGAATACAGGCTTTTAATACAGTAAAAACTGCCTTCAATAGGCTCCTTTTAAACGGAAATATTTCACGGTCCCATTAATTTAAATGTTAAAAAAATGCGTTAAATTCTCTTGATTAGGCGGAACTTGTGTTGCGAACAACGGAAGTTCCGGAATGCAGCGTTCAGAAAAATTTTGGTCATTCTGTGAGAGATTAGGTATATAAACTATGTTGTCTGTAAAGATCTTCGTTTTCTTGTTAGCCTACTCAGACAATTAACTTTTAATCCAAACCTATGTAAGGCCCTAGATATAGTTCGACTTTCTGAACGAACTATAATTTACATAGTAATTTTCAAATACCAATAACTTGTTCTCTAGCTGGTCTAGAGACATGGAACAACGAGCATAATATACACAATAGATCAAAAGGGGGCCAAAAATAGAGGGAAGAGCGCTGGAAAGGGCACTTTATGTCCTGGCCTTTGAAACTGTATGTAGTTTTTTTTTTTTTTTTTTTTTTTTTTGTTCACTAAGTTTTATGTGTATTAATTCATAGTATAAATTAATACTTAATTGAATACGGTAGGCCTATATACATTTTATTTTATCTCACTATGTCCATTATATGTATGCACCTTATTATCTTCGTTAGTTTTAAACCCTTTAACGGAGATTTTTACGAGTCCTGCTCAATTTCGGTAGGCAGATTTTACTATATGCTTATGCCAGAAATGGTTATTTACTTCTTTGAGTATATTTATTCTTTATTGACAGATACTTGGCGCATTCTTTATATATATATATATATATATATATATATATATATATATATATATATATATATATATATCGGGTGTTGCAAAATAAGTGTTACAACTCTTGGGAGTTGACTCCTGCCACTGAGACAAGAAAAAAAGTTCTCTTCAACTTTCTGCTATCGGACATAGTTTCAGATCTACAAGGTGGGAAAATGACTTTCGGACGCCAATAGTTCGGAAAGCATCCAACATAAAGAGTGCGGGTAAAAAATTCACTGAAGAAGTCATACCTGCTCTACTGAATTTTATATTTTTTCACAATCCTACCGTGCACGCGCAAGGGATTCGCCAAAGGAGCGTAGGAAGTCCCGGATAATCTGCCAAATGAAACTTGGTCTAAATGGATATGAATTGATAGACTTTCTACCAGGTAACAATAATTCGTTTGTATGAAGTCGATATCTGGAACAAATACAAAATGGCGGACACCTTCATGCCTGTTGTGTGTGGTTGCATAGTCGCCAGGTACGGATGCTGGCCAACAGTGACGTTCTGAGTATTAATTGTAGGGAATTTGTACTCAAATGCTCTAGAAAGACATCTGGAATGTCGGTAGAGCTTAACAGATGAAGCAGGGTGATTCATATGTGTGGAAACACTTAACGAAAAATGCTCAAAAATGCACTCATACTCAGTGAACGTGAGTTCAAAGCATCGGAAATGTAAGGACTAGCATCAAGAACATGAAAGCCATTGCCGATTCACCAATAATATTCCTTCAAACCGATGCAGTATGATGTGCACGGTTGCATACCAATAAGGATGCAACAACTGAGGCCAAGTTCAAATTGTGCAATTGGACTTACAAAGAAACTGGATAAACTAAAGGAATGTCACTAGTGGGATCGATATTGAAATGTGGCCAATGTGTGTGTTGATATCAACATGTAGCTAATGGACAAATGTCAACATGTCGCACTACTGCTGGGACGCCGTCTCACGTGCAAAAACTAGGAAAATAACGTTGTACATTCTGCTATTACATTTGGTGCACCTTTTGGTAGAACGTAACTAGAACACGATTGTATCAATGTCCCTCTTTGTTTGGGACATTGTCCCACAGTCGACACATATGAAAAGAAATCTCTTAATGCATGGTTCAAATTCTGATAGAGAGTGAAAATAACAAACTTGTATCATGTCCCACGTCTTCTGAGACATATGACGTACTCGAAATATAGGAAAATGCCTCCAGAAATTCGTATCTTACACACAGTGCACATGCCAAGAAAAAGACTAAAATGAACCGATTTGGCACATTTAACACTACAGCTGGAACACCATACATATGGAAAATAAAACGACATGAGAAATAGGAAGAAACGTCTTAAAGCTCTGACTGTTTACAACTGTGCAGTAGGAGTAACAAAATGAAACACAGAAGTATGTCGGGAGGCTGTACAAGAGGGCTTGCCAAACAAAGTGGGTACTCCTAAAAGAAATGAATACAGAGAAAGTGAGGCTCCTTCGAACCTCAGGGCTAGAGCGCTCGCTTTTACTCGCGTGGTCGCAGTTTCCAATCCTACTGGGAGTCCACCGCCTCAGATTCAAGACCCGAGTAGTTATTTTCCTATTTTTTGCACGTCGGACGATGTTCCAGCAGTAGTGGGACATGTTGACATTTGTTCATTAGCTACATGTTAATATCAACACACACATTGGCCACATTTCAATATCGATCATGCGATCCCACTACTGACATTCATTTAGTTTACGCAGTTTCTTAGTGAGTCTTAGTGAGTGAGACATTCATTTAGTCTTAGTGAGTTGCACAATTTGAACTTGGCCTCAGTTGTTGCATCCTTATTGGTATGCAACCGTGCACATCATATTGCATCGGTTTGAAGGAATATTATTGGTGAATTGGCAATGGCTTTCATGTTCTTGACGCTAATCCTTACATTTCCGATGCTTTGAACTCACGTTCACTGAGTATGAGTGCATTTTTGGACATTTTTCGTTAAGTGTTTCCACACATGTGAATCACCCTGCTTCATCTGTTAAGCTCTACCGACATTCCAGATGTCTTTCTAGAGCATTTGAGTACAAATTCCCTACAATTAATACTCAGAACGTCACTGTTGGCCAGCATCCGTACCTGGCGACTATGCAACCACACACAACAGGCATGAAGGTGTCCGTCATTTTGTATTTGTTCCAGATATCGACTTCATACAAACGAATTATTGTTACCTGGTAGAAAGTCTATCAATTCATATCCATTTAGACCAAGTTTCATTTGGCAGATTATCCGGGACTCCCTACGTTCCCTTGGCGAATCCCTTGCGCGTGCACGGTAGGATTGTGAAAAATATAAAATTCAGTAGAGCAGGTATGACTTTTTCAGTGAATTTTTTACCCGCCCTCTTTATGTTGGATAGTTGCTGAACTATTGGCGTCCGAAAGTCATTTTCCCACGCTTTCGGCACCTTGTAGATCTGAAACTATGTCCGATAGCAGAAAGTTGAAGAGAACTTTTTTTCTTGTCTCAGTGGCAGGAGTCAACTCCCAAGAGTTGTAACACTTATTTTGCAACACCCGATATATATATATATACATGTATTTTGATTTCACGTACTGACTATGAGCTGTTTGAACCCAAAGAAACCAAATGTATTCAAGAAGCCGTGAAAACTTGCGGAGCTGAAAACATTAAAAGCGAATTTGCGTTTATCAATAATCATTTCAGTTCAATTTCAAAGATCATAACGAGATTAGAAGAGCGATGATTAAGACTTCGTAGTACATTTGAAGTGTTTGATTCAATAACGCCACAGACGCCAAGACCAATCGGACAAGAATTTCTTCGAAACGCATAGTCAATAGACGCGAGAAATCCTGTCATAAAAATTCTTGTCCAATGTAAGTAAAGTGTTCGTGGGAACAATGACGCACGAATTTAAGATTTATTGGCAAGTAACATTGCTTCTTTAAAATACTGTCCTTTAACGACCCGTGACACGGAAGGAACATTTTCGATGTACAGTAATGTTTTGACTGATAAATGCAGGTTTTTGTCAGAAAACACCGAAAACTACATAGTTGTGTATTGTAGCATGAATGTATCATAGTTATACACTGTAGTTATACATATGTAGTTCAAATAATATAACTTTTTCTCTAAAGATAATAAAATTCCTCATTTAACTTTAGCTTTTTATTGGTGCATATTTACAATTTTTAGTGCATATTTGCATATTTTCAGTGCATATTTTCGTGATTTTTAGCGCATATTTACATGCATATTTTGCCGTTTTTTACTGCATATCGATCCGAAGTCTAGTGATGATTTCTTCTAAAAGTATTTTATGGGTAGCGTAGGACCAGGGGTGTAGCCAACGGGGGGGCCATCGGTGCCAGGCCCCCCAAATGGTTTCCTGGCTCCCCCAAATGACCAGCTTTTAAAACATCATAGTAAAATTATCTCGCTTTATTCATTTAAAAGTAACAAATTTTATTGACAATTAATAATTTACGGTAAAATAGTATGGAGAAATATTGTTTTTCCATACCGATCGAAAAATAGTATAGTATCTCTACTTTATACCGATCGAAAAATAGGATACTTTTTTTGTGACAGCAACATTACACAATTTACTACGATTTATATTTGATAGTTTGAAGACAAACGTTTTAACAAGGTACTACAAATACAGCCATAAAACAAAGGTACTAAACTGATTTGTAAGTACAGTATATTTTTATATGTTTTAACAAGTGTTTTAAAAGACATAGAGGATAGAAAATTTGGTGAGAAACAATGCTTTGATTCAATTTGGATTTCATTTGCTCTCTGTTTTATTTCTACTCACTGTAATAAAATAATATTTTTTTTAAGTCACGAATAATAAATAAATATTTTTGTCAGGAAACCGTAAAGAAATTAAGTGAAATTTCAAAGAAAATCAATCTTGTGTACATAGGTTCTGTCACATGCCACCTAACATGATCGATATGTCACCTAACCTGGAAGATCAAAAATAGTCCCCATCAACATCGACGACCTTCTGAAAACGTTCTGGAAGGCCATGGAATCCATCGCGGTAGAACTTGATGGGCCGTGAAACGAAGAAGGTATCAGGTGCATTTTGGACTTTTACTGGGGATTTGAACTGGCGTCTTCTAAGGTGATTGTCCAAAGAATGGAAATGGTAATAATCGGACGGTGCAATACCCGGGGAATATAGTGGTTGCAATATGTTTCCCATTCAAGGCGGAGAATGGTGTCCTGAGTCATCCTAGCCACGTGGGACTTACCGTTGTCCCGTAAACGAGGACCCATTTGCAATTCAGAAGTGATGGCTCCAGAGTTTTGAGTTTTTCTTGAGCACAGCTCAACTGCTGATACTACACAGTTGCATTGATACTCTGACCAGCTGGTAGCAGTTCCCGATGCACGATGCACCAAACACACAGAAGGACCTTCTTCTGGTACAGTGCTGGTTTCGATTGTTTTGAAATCGGTTCATGGGGTGCTAACCAATGATGGCGGCGCCGTAGAGCTTCGTATAGGACCTCTTTTTATCACATGTCAACGCCCTCTTCAGAAATGGCTCCGAAATAGTAAATAAACACAGGCGACTGCCACATTGCCTTCTGGCCCGGAGTCAAAACTTGTGAGACCCTACGACCCAACTTGTAGTGCTTCCCAAGTTGATGGATGTGCTGCCGAATGGTTTCTCCACACACTGAATTGTAGTCCCAGTTCCTCTTTGTACATGTGTTGGTCTTCTGGCATGTGGTGTTTTCGGGTGTTTCGTCATCGTCCTTAAACTTGTTAAACCATCGCTACACTGTCCGCGTCGTCACGACACCCTCAACAAAGGCCTGGGCATATCTTCTGTCCCTCTACAGCGGCGTTTGACCTCCATTTGAACTCGTTCAACATACATGCTCTTATGACGCTCTATGGATGTCCCATGTTCCCTGTGTCTTTATACAAGTTCACTGTGTATCTGAATTGCCACAACCAGGTAGTATGTTGGATATACCCACGCCAACAACTGACGTTCGCCTTATCTCCTCTCGCATTCAACTCATGGTGTGAGGTCCAATTGAACACAGACCTCAACGAAAAGTGACAAAACTTTCTTGGTTACCTTTATAGTTATGCACAAAAGTATAGCGTTTGGTCCCGCGCAGTATTTCTTGATTGAGCATAATAAAAACTATCTTGAATATAATTTATGGATAATAATAATAATAATAATAATAATAATAATAATAATAATAATAATAATAATAATAATAATAATAATAATAATAATAATAATAATAAGCTAAAATAGTGTTTTTACTTTTCCAGAAGGAAACCAAAATTTTCCTTTCTTTCAGGCCTCAAAAACACTAGCAGCAACACATTCTTTTTGGCTTTGTACATTGTAGCTGCCCCCCCCCCTCAAAAACGACGGGCCCCTCCTACACAAACCTGCTGGCTACACCCCTGCGTGGGACAAAACAAACTATCAGAAAGCTGCACTTGGACATTATTTGGTGGAGTGTTCTTCACAAGAGTGAAATGTAATTTATCTTTGCTTCTGGGAACATTTTTATTCATATTCGACCGGAGATAAGAAAGTGCCCGAAAGTATATCTGGAAGTAACATTGCTGTTGGTTGCCCTAACCTTCCTTCTTTCCCTTCTTTTGCTTTCTCTCTCTTTTATAAATAGCGTGACATTTTCAGTTTGGCGAGAATTGGTCACACCCTATTAAAAGTCATGTTATACTTCTCTTTTTAATATCAGAACATGAGCAATTCTAAAGGTATGACTTCATCTTTATAACCATCTCGACCTCTGTGTGTGTGTGGGGGGGGGGACTAATATGCAAATTCTAAATTTAATGTTAAATTCGTAGTCGAAAGACATCATGTTCGATTGGATTGGGTTTCAATTTAGCGACCTCTTAAACAGCGAGGCTATATGAGAAGTGAGATCCAAACTGCGTGAGCTTCTGCCGAGAATCGAACAGGATGTCACGTGCCAGAGAAGCGTACGCTGACAATATAGCCACGGAGGAGCTCTCATCATTTGCGAATTCTGATTAGGAAGTATTGGATTTAAATAGCTTTTTCTCTATGTACTTAAAATTAATTATGGATTTTAATTAGGAAATAATATCTTGTTTTATGCAATACAAATTATTAATTTAGCCGAAATCATGTATTGTATAGAAAGACTGAAACTAGATTGGAATAATGATTTCTGGTGAGTCTACCAGCAAACCTAAGCAACGATCCGCGAGGACAACACAAGAACAGGTTTTCTCTTCTGAAAACAATAAAACCAGAACGAGGAGAAGGCCTGGAAAGGTCAAGAGACCACCTGCTGCTCGAAAACTCTTTCATCTGAGCCGTTTTTACGCGCCGTATTTACGCTCGAAGTTAAAAGCAGACAGACTTTTCCAGCGTATAAAAATTCGTTACGTAAACTTTTCCAGGTCCCATACACTAACGTATTGACAGCTGCTAACAAGACTAGCGTATGAAATTTTATGGTTACAACCGAAAAATACGTCAATGTATGGCCGACTTAAATGTGCAATTCGCATTTCCTGAGCAGCTGTCAGTCTCTTAACTCGCCCCAACTGAGACAATATTCTCTGTAATTATATTTTGATTCTAATTGTACTGAATGAAACATGACAGAGACACGGACACAGAAAGATCGAGGACAGTTAAAATCACAGAGAATCTCCACTGCGGATGAAACCTCGGACCCATACACCAAAAACCCACCCACCAGCCACTATACCAGCTTAATTTCCTTTAATTAGTTGCAACCACGACACCCGACTGTGTAGTCATCTTTTTTGGTTGCAATTCAACTTAAGCATACACGTTAGTGACAAACAGAAATGTAACGGACAGTGCAAATCACAAAGTATCTCTTACCAGGAATCAAGGCCGGAACCCCTTATACAAAATGCTCACGTACTAGCGACTAGATTAACGCGAAGGCTGAAAGGGAGGGTTTATAGATATTGTAGATAAATGTGCAAAAAGGACTTTCAGAAGATTACAATATTAGTTTAGGACCATTTTAACTCTTATACACTCCGAAGATTACAATATTTGCTTTAGACCATTTTAACTCTTATACCCTTTGATGTCTGCCCCCATTCAAGATAAGTACATAGAATAAGAATTCATTTATCTATACGAAAGCTTGCTCAAAAGAAGAAGGGAAACTTGGTGTTCATGATTGCATCACTTGCTCGCATCAGACATATGTTATAAAGGCTGTAAAAAAACGCATAGTACTCATGTTAATATCACCTTCCAGCACAAATACAAACTGCTATTTGAGCAGGTATGTAGTCTTAAAGTAGCTAGGTGGTGGTCGTAGGAAATGTTGTCATAATCATATGTCTGTCAGAATCGCATGCTAGAGCTATGTTTGATGAACCAAGGGTAGGTTATAAAACGAGGGTAGAAGGTGTACAGTGACTAGAATACACCTGATTCGTGTTACGAAAACGTGTTATGCTCCTTGAAGATGAAATCGCAAAAAGTTGTTCAAATATTTATAAAGATGACAATTGAGGATGAAAGCACCCATAGCGGAACAACAGATGAGTGAGATATGTAGCTTAACGCCCTATAGTAAAATTTTGGTATTCATCCTATATGCGAAATTCATACACACTCAATAATCGTCATTGTGTTAAAGGGTAAAACGACAATATTATCGAAATATCAGCGTCCTCCATGTGCCTAGTCAATGACGAAGATCCTGTAAGCGATGAACAGATGGAGAAAAAATCGTAGGAAAAGAACATAAACCTGCGATTCAATAGTAGATTGGTTACTGTTCGTGCGTTCACATGGGGCCACACATGTTCCAATGAAGTTGGTAGTGATCGTCCTATCAATTATGGTTATCCGCACGTGTCTTACTTACGACTACCCACGAGAATGGTCTATAAATAAATACGTAAAATAGTGGTAAAATTCAGAGCAATATTTTAGTTTACTTTTAATAATTCAAGTAATAAATTACTTTCTGTAGAAAGGAAATAAATATATCTGGAAGAATTATCTGTTTTTGCTTCAGAGATGAAAAGAGTTGAAAATTAAGTATATGTATACAGTTACTGTAAGCAATAATGAAAGTGATGTTTAATTTTGTATAGGTGAAAATTCTTTGCATCTCCTTAACATGCACAACGATATGTTCAAAGAATATTTCTAACGTTAAATAAACCACTTGTAGACCTTGTAAACAAATTTTATATTTAACTCAATTGTCATGATAAGGCACAGCACTTTTAAGTAAAAACACTGTATAAAATGTAAAGTTTCAATACTATAACAGTATCTTCACCAGTCTTAACACACTTATCTAGAATGTTGTTTCTACTCTTTCTACATCTCGGGGTGTAGCTCAAGGTTGTGGTTGCAATGAGGTACCTAAAAGAACACCAAAAGCGATTCTACTAATGTAATGTCGTATAATGCATTACCCTTCTTCGTAAGATGCCTCTATTGATACATAATGGGTTGTAAAAACTTTATCAAGAGCGTGGTATGTATAAGCTTTAACGTATGACATTTTAACGAACATTTCTAAGACATTATAATATTTATATATGCCATTAAATTATATCATTGTGACTCTATATTACGTTTGCAATTGTAAAAAAGACACAGTACATTTTTTCTAAAAGAAAGTGACTGAATGAGAAATGGAAGAAGAATACATGTTGATTTCGAAGTTATGACTACTTACTTTATAAATTTATAGTTTACAACTATTCTCAGGTTATCGAAATGAATAATGAAAAATATATAACTAATTAGTAAATCAAAGAAATATGAGTCGAAATGTTAAGTTTTGTATAAATAAATTTATAAGTACAGAAAAGGGAACATGTCATACACATCGTTATTTTAGAGAACCTAACCTATTCATTGAAAACCACAAAGTAAAAATTGTATGTAAGAGAATAACACTTACACAAATAATAAGAGAATATATATACTTTATATATGCTGTATTATAAGTAGGCAACTTGTGATACTTTTATTGAAGTTATAGCATTTGTTCCAAAGGATCAATCTAAATATGCCCATGAATATATTATAATGAAAGAAATACAAGAAATTATGAAGATAAATATGTGAGTAATGTGTTGGCTTATCGTATACTATTTATTCTTAAAAAGAATCTAAATGTATGTCGAGGAAATATTATCTTGTAAAGGACAAACTGCGTTTCTTTACTAATATGACCGCAAAGGAGGTAACCGTGGCTAATATTGTGGAAAAACGGGTCTTTGGGGAGCCAGTTTATTTCTTTTCTTTGTTTATTTTGTTTATTCCGTTATGAGTATTTCAAGTTTGAAGTTACCGACGAAGTGCCTGTAGTGCATTATCATGTAAGTAGCCCACTATGAGAGGGATACACTTTACACAAAAGCTCTTTCAATTTTCAAATTTAAAAGTAGTAGAAGAAATAATAAAGAAAAAGGACTTGAACCATATAAATATTGTTACTTGACTATTTCAACAAAAACGAAGTTGCAACTGTGCTGACGACCTTTACGGGGATGGAGATTTCACAAGTTTGGTTGGACCTCGCATAGAATTTGTGTGAAAGACCATGAAATCTACGAGCAGCCCTGTCTATGGCTGACCTAATTCATTAAGCGGATGTCTGCTTCTTTTTTATATTTTCGAAATAAACCAATATATGTATTCCTTATTATAAGTAGAAGAATGCAGTTGGTAATAAGTTAATAATAAAAAGTCTTCAATAAGAAGCTATAATGTTTAACAGAAAATGGATAAAGAAAGTAAGAAGAAACGCAGTTATTATAGCATCGTTAATAAGTAAGCAGTAGTTAGTATAATCATGACTTGTTTGCAAACACGTATCTTGAGATCTTTTTTGAGTACTCTATTTAGAACGTTTAGAATATTTAGTTTTTTTTTTTTTTTCATATAATTTATTAAGAGTCAGGTTTGCGGGGTTCTTAGATTGTAGGAACTTTGCCCATATTACAAGTAACTTTTGTCCTCTTGACCTGATTTACAGTCGTGAATTTTAAAACCGAAAACAAAAAAAAAAAATTCTTTTACAACTACAAATTTTGGTATTTATTTTTTGCACGATCTTGTACTTGGTGAGAAATTCTAGTTTGTAATTGTGAAAGTTGTGAATATTTGAAAGAATGTGATGAAATATTTTTCATAGCCTTGTAAAATATAAAGTAAATATTTTAAGTAAACACTTTTGTAATTTTCTTTAAAAAGATCCTAAAGTGACGGCTTATATTTTGATATCCCTATTCAAATTACCCGTCCCGAAAACAGGTTCGTATTCATTTTAACCAATTTGAAAATACTTATTACCAAGACTTTTTAATTAACTTGATTGTTGTTACCTACGATTACAACTAGCATGTTCAGAAAAGTGTATGTGTCACTTTACGAAAAGACAAGGAAACTGCTGGTTCGCTACTGCCAGGACAATGAATGAAAGCTGTCACTGATCATTGACAACGAAAGATACAGTTGTTAGTGCAGCATATTTTTTTATAAACTAAATTCGTATTCGAGCATCTCATTTTATTTGGTTCGATGTGATTTATTGATGTATACATATATAATGTGTTTGACAATGTTATTTTTAAAGGAAGAAAATCAATCAACAGTGTGGACTATATCTCATTAACTGAGTAATGTAGTCTTATAAATGGTGTAATAAAGATCTTAACCCTGGATTACAAACCATTCGTAAATTTTACGAAACACCATATCCAAAATTGTTGAATTTGCTGAACCGCGAATGCATGACCACCCTCCTCCCGAATACCTTCCTAGCTCTTACAGGAGAGGCTAATTTTGGTTTTACAGCCGTGTCAGTCGGTTTTATCACGCATATTTTGAAGGTCTACGTAATTTTTACGAAAGGTTTGTAACCACGTTAATTTTTTTCACAAATTTTGACAGATCTATTTCCTTGTTTTTAACATTAAATGAGTGTTTTTTGGAGTATAAACAGTGCAAAAGAGTTATGTCATAGTATTATAACTATTTCTTGTCTTCGTTGGTGGAGAAACTATGGGTGACACTGAGGAAGAACGTGAAAATAGTCAAATAAGAGGGTTTTGAATTAGATATCTTCTGGTGAAGACACTAGTGATATTGCTAATGAGGCACATCTTCATCACTAACCCTATGGCAAACCCGCAACAAGGAATAAGAAAAACTTGCTTTTACTGACCAACAGTGAAAAGGAGAGTGACAAGGACTGACAACACACCTGTGTAAGCACTGGAGGAAGGCGATTTGTGCTGAAAATAGAGCTGTGTGTTGCGTGGTGCGTGACGAGGAAAAATGAAAAAGTCTGGAATGACACTTTCAAGTTTGCACCTAATTACTTTTTTCGAACTTTATATGCGAAATGCTACGCTTTTTAGTTGTGTTGTACCTTTTACTTTAGTTATCTATTATTGTAATATCTATAAAACAAACGTACATAAATGTAACTCTTTCCTCATGACGTCATACTTGCAATTCAAGTATACAGCTAAGAAGTTATATACTTAATTATTTACATCTACTTGTTCAATAAAGTTTCCAAAGGCATCCCATATTATTGTCGATATAATTCCATAAACAAGCCCATTTTCAGATTTTAAAAAATAATATAGACTGAAATAATAAAAAGACTAAAATTGAGTCGTAAAATTTACGAATGGTTTGTAACCACGTAGACACAAAATAAGGTTTTTAATCCAGGGACAGCGGCGACGACTTCTGTATAATTTTGGGGAGGCATTGAAATATGTGTATATCCTTGTCACAAATTCGAATAAAGATATTTACATTCAGGGAGGCCAATCTCCAAGATCAGTGTGCATGGTTAATGACGATATAATTCAATTTCACTTTTATATCAGTAAGTAGCTGTAACAGAGCATCAATGTTCATATGTACGAATACGATATTTTACTACATGTTCTAGAAAAGTTTACATGGGTTTTTACACGCATGTATAACATTTTGTTTACCTCAATATTATCAATGGAATGATATATGTCTCGTCATTGGAAGACTGTTAGAACTACGCGTTTCATTCTTGGAAATATGTGTGTCAGTGTTAAGAGAAATCAAGTAACAAAGGTACAATCCGATTGTTAACAGTTAATATTTTTCACTTTAGAAATCTGTAATCAGCATCACAAAATTATTACAAAATCACTAAGCATACAAGTTACAAAACACCAGTTACTAATGTGTATTTACTATTAGATGAAAAGTGAACTCAATTATACTACTTTTCCTTTTATATGAACTAATCTTGGATCATATTCAATCCACATTAAACGTATTCACTACATAAAGAGAAACTTACTCTGAAAATTATTTTTTGGTTATCGAATAATTACAACAAACATTAATCTTTTCGGGTTCGATTCCTAGTAAGAGGGCATTAAAATTCAAACGCGTTACGTCACGTCTCATATAACCTCTGTACAGCAATGGGATACTAAACTCCAACAACCAACATCAGTAAACATTCATTTTGAAACATAATTGCGAATTAATTAAAGTAAGACACATCAAAATTAAAATACCCTTTTCCGCTTTCTTTCATCAATAATTCTTCTTCTTTTTCGTAATATCGTGGGATGATGATTGAAGAATACATCTAAAATAAAATGATAGTTCGGTGACTTATCTGTTGGCAGATTTGTCCATTGGCGGATTTGGTAATTGGCAGATTTGGTAATTGGCAGATTTGGTAATTGGCGGATTTGTCAATTGGCAGATTTGTCCATTGGCAGATCTGTCCATTCTCACGATTGGCGCATTTGGTCATTTTCGCGTTTGGCGCATTTGGTAATTGGCAGATTTGTCAATTGGCAGTATTGTCAATTGGCAGATTTGTCCATTTTCACAATTGGCGCATTTGGTCATTTTCGCGTTTGGCGCATTTGGTAATTGGCAGATTTGGTAATTGGCAGATTTGTCCATTTTCACAATTGGCGCATTTGGTCATTTTCGCGTTTGGCACATTTGGTAATTGGCAGATTTGGTAATTGGCAGATTTGTCAATTGACAGATTTGTCCATTGGCGGATTTGTCCGTTGGCAGATTTGTCCATTTTCACGATTGGCGCATTTGGTCATTGGCAGATTTGTCCTAGGCCCTCTTTCACATGAAACAGTACCGGTACTCAGAGGTAAAACTGTACAAAATGTGACTGTGACAGTTAGAAGCATATTTGGGAATGTCGTAATGAACTTTTCACTGTGAATTTTTTTCAGTGTCTGATTCAGCGTCAATAAAGAAACCTAAAGTGTATATTCTGCACACTCTCCTAAGACAAAGTCTACATTTTCACGTTGAAGGAAAGAAGGGGCGAATTACAGCGTTGTGAAGACTTCACATTCCGTGTTTTCTCTAACTCAGTGATAATTATTTTCGCGCGAAACAGAAACTGCGCTGTCCTGTGAGTTTATTCAAAAACCATTCCTACTGAACATTGGTCGCCAGTTCTAAATTTCAAGTCGCCAATGGCGACTCGGCGACCGGAAATTTTGCATCCTGCCTTAGAACATAATTGGCGTGCGCAGATACTCTTAACACGTCCTTACTCTTCTGCCTCTGGAAGCCAACTAACATGTCACAACTCGTTCAAACTCGATCCTGACTGTATCAGAGGTTTACGCTACCGGGCTTACTAGTTGAAATGAATACAACATTCGATAGATGGCACTGTGTAACTGCATTCACTGTACTTTTTGATCACACCTTATAAATTTCTCGATTCTCATGGGCAACACTAGTTCACTCACATTTTAGATTTCAAACAATGTTTTCATGTTCCATGATTCAAAGTGTAAAAAACTATAAATTGATTAAGTGAGGGCTTAAGATTTGTACACAAATTTCCGCAAAGAAATGAGACGACAAATAATTCTTTGATAACCAAGATGAGACGAGACTCCTGTAACGATTATTAACTTATTATTTTTACACGTTACATTTAGCCCACATTTCGTGTAGATTTTAAAATATGTCAACACGATTAAGTTACTCTAAATCAAACACGTCCCTTATATCGCTATTACCTTTTTATTATTCTTTTCAATAACTCACATTAATAATAATCTTCTTTTTCGGTCGTCATAGCAACCTTTAAATAACTATTTAGTGTTATGGAACTAGGAATACAGTTTATACCAAGGATGTAATAAATAGAGGATCTGACCATATGTATCGTCATCCTATTAAATCGATGAACCCAAAAAAACAACTGACCATCGGCATCTCTGATTGGATACTCTCGTTTCCACCATCATCTGATTGGCTACTTTCGTTTCCGCCATGATTGTTGGCTCAAAACATTGCGATCCTATTGGGCGGAGTGGGCAGAGTAGGGGTGGCGAAACTGTGACGTATGGCTTCAAGATTTTGTTGTAAGGGCAGATCCTCTATTTTATAAGATCCTTGGTTTATACATTTAAAACCAACATAGATTTTCAGCTACTACGATTAAATCTTATTTCTTTATATTTTAGAATCAACAACTTATTATCTCTTTTCTTCTTCTTTCTCTACTCAACAGATTGTGTACTTTTACGCACCGTTGCCCAAAATCGAGATACGAAAATGGAAGTAATTTATTCCATAGATATACAATATCGTTGTACTCCTAGAAAATTAACGAGACAAGGCGAAACAAGACATTCAAGTTCATCTGATTCTCTCAAATTACGTCTGAGCAGGTCTGGTTATATGTGTTGGTACGTTGTCTCTTTGGATTTATAAGACTGTGTCGCAGAAAGGAACATCATTTGTATCGCAGAGTGCACCAGATCACTTAAAAATTACAACATAATCTATGACAGTAAGCTACAAGTAATAATAGAATAACGAGATACCATGAAATTGCTCCTCATGCCGGGACAGAACTGCCGCATGCCGTCGTGTTTAGTGTTTGGAAGTTCAAATCATACGCCTCTTAGGGCGTCTACCATACATAAACTCAGATTTTTGTTGGAAACAGAAAAAGCTACACTTTTCCCTATTTTCATATACTGTTCGATAAACTCTGGTCTTTGGTACAAGCGATCCTGGGTTCGATTTCCGGTGGGGACAACCGGTAGGGAAAGTGTAAAAGCTTCTCCAGACCAGGCCATCTTGAGTGAGTGGCAATGAAAAAATTGATAACCGAAACTCATCATAATACAACGGCCACAAATGAACGATTTTGATAGCTCTCCTTAATTTCCAAGTAGTAGAACAGCACTTTGATGCTAAAATACAGAGCATCCTTCAGAATAAGGCTAATGATAATAAAACCTGATTAAGCCCAAGAAATTATTAAACAAAATATAAACCTAAGAGGCACAGTCATGGAAAGATCTCGGACTATTTTATCAGTGTTCAAAGGCATGTTTAATCTCCTTCGATCCATAACCTGCCAGTTTAGATATTTTAGTGCAAACCCCAATTGTACACACCAAGGACTATCATATTTTATATAAAAAAAAAAATAATAATGGATTTCTCACCAACACAGTTCATATACGCCTTCAAACTCCTGAATATGCCATTTGGACAAACCAAGGAATTTATGAATTGGACTTATTACTTTGCCAATTTCACAATATGTTTTCTGTCATGTAAATTACAAGTACAACCACGATCCACCATAACAGGCTGTCTATGTAACTTAGTTTTTTTCGAAATTCAACCAATAGCTACCATCTAAAACCTACTTTATCACGGACTGAGGAATTTTATTTATATACACCTATGGGACTTTATCTTACCACTTGCAAACCTGTTAAAATCGCATTTCAAATGAACCATATGTTAGCAGCTGACGGTGTTAATCATTCATCAACTTACTATTTTAGATACGAGGAATTCCTTCGCATAATAACGGACACTTTGAATCTTCCTACTAGAATTTCGGCGAACTTTATATTGATATATAGAAATTTACCGAAGAATCCAAATTTGAATTTCACTTACAATTTTCAGAATTTACAACGTACTATTACTTCTATGAATTCGTTACTACAGCATGAAGAGAGTTCTTTATTGTATAAGATGCCGGAATTTCATCTCTCCAGTGCATTTCCATGGACTATATTTGGTATTGCTACTCTCATTATTATATTATTGATTGGTCTTGGAATATAGGCTCCCTCCTGAAAAGGGACGCTAAACTGAAAATAAAGTCAAGTAAAGATAGTTATTAATTAATTTTAATGATACATTAAACTTAAACCATCTTTTCCAAAACAATGATATCTCCTCGATAAGTTATTGTATTATTATTATTATTATTATTATTATTATTATTATTATTGAAAACAAAGTAAAGTAATTCCACGAATGTTTTGCCGCAGTTTGAACGTGCTCTTTGTAACACTCTCATCTTATTATTACTCGTCATGACAACGTAAGAACGTAAAAGAAAACACGACAAAAGGCTAATGGAGATAGCTAGTGACAGACAAGAAGCGAAGTACTCACAGTTCTTGTAATCCGTAGGAAAAGTAAACACAAACAGAGATTAATGAGAAATTCTTGAATAGCGACTACGTCTGGAGCCGTGTTTACTGAAATGGTAATGGATACAGGCAGACTTTGTTGCAAAGTACAGATGCCTTCTAGGTTGCAAATACGGATATGATGATGATGGGGAAAGGTGATTTTGTTTCCTTTCATGGTTGTTAAGTTTTGGATCCTGCATCACAGATGGTGATAAGAACTAAGATACAGTTGGAGACAAAGGAATGGATTCTCATCCACTAAATTCCTTGACGTAAATTTCCAAAATAAATAAATAAATAAACGATTAACTTGCAATTTTATGTTGAATAAGTAAAAAATAAAATAATAATAAGTTGGTGGATACCTGTTTTGCAGTAGTATTCACTTGAGCTCACGGACTCAGATTAAATACAGGGTGTTTCAAAACGAATATTGGGGTTTTACGGCTTTGTAGAATTTATTACATTTAACGTACAATTATGAACGGCTTTGTAGAATTTATTACATTTAACGTACAATTATGAACGGCTTTGTAGAATTTACTACATTTAACGTACAATTATGAACGGCTTTGTAGAATTTATTACATTTAACGTACAATTATGAACGGCTTTGTAGAATTTATTACATTTAACGTACAATTATGAATAATATATCAAATGAAAGAACAACTCAAACAGTTTTGCTACAAGTATTCAATGTGAGGCACTATTCGTCACACGACACACATCGAGTCGATAGGCGAGAAAAACGCATAAACTTTCCGCCGGCATATGGCACAAAACATATTCAATTTAGGGGAGTCTCGTTGTAACTGCACCATCTTGTGGGAATTTGCTGATCCCCCGACGCGAACGTTATGAGTGTTCACATTGCCACTTAGGAGAAATATCGATTCATCACTGAAGTGTCGATTCAAGACACGATCCAGAAAATTTTCATCGCCATGCAGCAACATTTCATTTGCAAAGTTGGCACATAAATCATAATCTGTAATCCCCCATATTTGTTCTAGCACTTTCTAACGGCAAACAGAGGAAACAGTGTATACATATGCGTGCGTACAAAACTGTTTGAGTTGCAAGCTCCCATTCGCTCCTGCTTACTAATTTCATTTGCGTTCACGCTCGTTTGGATTAGAAATTGGCATTTATTGAGTTGTCAATCCAGCTCGAAAGTTTGGATATTCAGTACCACAATTTCTATTGCTGTTGTTTTCGGTTTTCTATGCCGGTGTTCGCTGCTGTTTTTAGGCAAACTAGCTCCTCATTTGTCCTCATGACTATGTGTGAACACTGGATTAAAAACGCTATATGAATTTTTCCCAGTTGTATGCCATCCAAGTACGAGCTAGCCGGATATCGCACTGTTTGATTTCAGGGAATTTATATCAACCGGGGGAATATTCGCAGTTAATGCTAGTTTTGGCTAGAAGACGAGAGTCACATTGAGAAAAATCAGTTCTCCGGACAGCGGTATATTGTACAAATATAACGGAATTCTCTTGCTTACTACAGAAATCAGTACGGAGCACACGTTATCTGTATACTACATAAGCACAGTCCTTAAATGTTACATCATGCTGTTGCAGGATGTCTGATATCTAAGAGTCTTCCTTACCTAGGTATATTACATACATAGGTCTATATGTATGTTACCTTAGTCAGCTGTGTTATATACGTCCATTTGTATGTGAGATCCTGACCGCCTATATTGTAAAAATGAAATGAAATGAAATCTTAAAGTTTTACGTCCCACGGTTATGCCGGTTAGGCTAAAGGAGACGGTGATGGTGAGTGATGAATGAAATGATGGAATGAAGAAAGTGGGAGGAAACGGGAGAACCCCGAGAAAACCCACGCACACGGTGTTTGTCCACCACAAAGTTCACTTGGCGGGGGGCTGGGATCGAACCCGGGACCCCAAGCACCAGAGGTGAACGCTCTACCACTGAGCTACCGCGGCCCCTCGTCTATATTGTTTCATACGGAAAGTAAGTACAAATGGAACACTTACACTGAAAGTATTATAAAACATGCGTTTTCAGTTATACGTTTGCTGTACCTTAAGTCCAAAAACTACAGGATTTACAAATGTAACATACGATCTTACGTACACCACATACATTTTTTTCGCAGTGCAGGACGAGAATTAGGTCTACTTTCTTTTTCAAGCACTGATTTATTCGTACATAATGTATGGTATTCTTATATATAAAAATGAATGTTTCTTTGTGTATATGTCAAATTTTAAGTAAATGATTGCTTGAACAAAAGAAGGCATATGGTTATTACGGGTGATTGATTGCTGAAATAAAGATTGTGAATGGAAACTAAATAATCCCGAGATATCGTCCACCAGAAAATCGCAAAGGCTGAGTTTGAACTAAGGACCCTCTTAACAGAGCTGAAACCTCACGATTAACCCGTTTTTGCCCGAATTCTTTTACTTTCGATTTTTTTTTTAATGTGTGTTTTTCTAAATGAGAAACTTCTATTTGTACGTTTAATATTAAATTCTGCCACTTTTCGTAATTAATTCGCCCTTATGGCCACGTTCCAATATTGGAACACCAGGAACGAACAGTACCAGTAAGATTTTTTCCTAAACTCTGACATTACGAATGAACGTGACAGTAATGTTTGTTATATATGTTATTTATTCAACAAATAGAGCACTCATCTATACCTCTATATTAGCTAGAAACAAATATCGTTATAAAATATCCAATCATTTTCATATTTTTATTTTACAAATACGATGGGGTGCTGATAAGTTCTTAGCTTTACTAAGAAAAATAAGATAAAATTAATTTTTTTGATGGATTTATTCAACATACTCTCCCTTCAATTCGATGCATTTTTTGCTTCGGGCCTGCAATTTATTTAGGCCCTCTAAATAAAACTCTTTTGGTTGGGTGTCAAACCATCAGTTTACTGCTGTAATTACTTCAGAAATGGTGGTGAATTTTTGCACCTTCAAGTGTTTCTTTAAATTTGAGAATAGGTGGTAGTCTGATGGGGCCAGGTTAGGTGAATATGGTGGGTGGTGCAAGTTTTCAAACCCTAAGCTAGCCAATTTTTGCATCGCAACATTGCTCTTGTAAGAATATGCATTATCTTGAAGGTAGACAACTTTTCGGGACAACTTTCCACGACGTTTTTGCTTCAGCTCTGAGTGAAGCCTTTCCAGTAATGATGCATAGTAAGCTCCGGTTATGGTGTTACCTTGTTCTATATAATCAACAAAGATTACCCCATCCTTATCCCAAAAAACACTGGCAAGAACCTTTGAACTTGACTTTTGCACACGGAACTTTTTTGGCCTCGGTGAACCACTGTGACGCCACTCTTTTGATTGTTCCTTTGTCTCTGAAACATATAAATAGATCCATGTTTCATCCTCCGTGACCAAACGTTCCACAAAATTAGTCCCTTCCTGCTCAAAACGGCTCAAAACCTCTTTGGAAGCAAGCACTCTTGCACGCTTTTGATCGGCTTGCAAACATTTCGGCACCCATTTGGTAGAAAGTTTGTTCATGTGCAAATGATTGCGAATAATGACACCAACGCGTTCACGGGATATACCTAGGTCATCTGCTATACTTTTAGCAGTAATTCGTCTGTCTGTGAGAATCATTTCCTGAACCTGTTCAATGATTTCTGGCACAATCACTATGGATGGTCTCCCAGGGCGGGGTTCATCTTCAGTGGCAAAATGGCCTGTCTTAAATTTCACAACCCAGTTCTTCACTGTGGCACAACAAGGTGCATGGGCCCCCAATGTTTGTTGCATCTCAACATGGATCGTCTTTTTGCAGATTTCCCCTGGAGGAAGAGGAGCTTCATCACCGCTCGACTCGTTGAACTTGTTGGGCTGCCCTGCCATCTCAAACACTCACCTAAAAAAATAACTTTCCTTAATACCAATGTTTTAATATTTCGTCACAAACACTCTCTTTGAACTCTTTGAGTTTTACGTTCCATGGTTATGCCGGTTAGGCTAAAGGAGACGGTGATGATGAGTAATGAATGAAGTGGTGGAATGAAGAAAGTGGGAGGAAACGTTAGAACACCGAAAAAACCCACGCACACGGTGTTTGTCCACCACAAAATTCACTTGGCGGGGGCTGGGATCGAACCCGGGACCCCAAGCATCAGAGGTGAATGCTCTACCACTGAGCCACCGCGGCTCCCCAAAATTTCTTTGAGAATGACGTCACCACTGCAAGGTGCAAAACCTAATAGAGCAAGAAACAACTACATCACATCTTCATTCCATCCCTTATGAATGCACTTTGCGCGTTCCCAACTAATCGCGAAACAATATAGCCAGCTCAGCCGGTATTTTGCGTCATCCTTAAAATTGTTCCAATATTGGAACACCGGAAAAAAAACGGGTAAACCACTGTGTCCCCACTCAAAAAGAAATTGCTTGACCAGCGACTTTGGCTGAAAGAAACAAATTCGGAAAGAAAAAAAAAAGGTGATCAAACTCATAGATATCGTTTGCATGTGCGAAATCTATTGACGTATAAAGTTATCGCAAATTCAGGAATTCCGGTCTGTCAGCATAAATGATAAATGTATTTGAAAATTCTCCGTGCAATGAACTTACACAAGGAAGAAGATAAAAAATGTTAGCTTTTTCTTTACTTTGTACACTACATGCAATCTTCCGTTTTGTGTTGAATATTCAGAAGCTTTCTTTTTTTCTTATGCACTGTGATTCGTTTTCACATACTTGCTTCAGACTTATTTTCTCGTAGGCAAATATATCACGCGTATCATGCAATTAATTTTCTTTATGCTAAGACCTACATATCTCGTTAGTTTACGTATGTATGCATCTCATTTAGCTTTTTCTCAAATAAGTAAACAAATTGTCGAATTATACAAGTGTAAACAAGTTGTGCAAGGAAACGTAAATGTAGGGTAATGACCACACCCTTTGTCCCGAATGAATTTTACTAGGATGGTGATGTGAAAAAAGTGAAAGTTCTTTATTTATTTTTAAGTTGGTGCATTTCTACTACTTTACCTACTATTTCTCTAACCTGCGAATCTCGACTATAGTCACTGTTCTTTTTTCTTTTGTCCGTTTTTTATTTATTTATTTATTTATTTATTTATTTATTTTTGTCGAGGAAGTGTGTAAATCACCCGGACAATTTTTGTCATGTATGTGGGTAGCTGACATTTAAATCGCAACGTCGATGTTTTACTCCACTTGTGAGGAAGTGTTAGTTATATTTTGGTTGCTGTGTAGGAGACCAAGATAAGAATTGGACTCCTCACTACCTTTGTTGTACTTGCGTGAAACGTCTGACTAGGTGGGCAAATGGTGAACGAAACATGAACTTCGCAGTACCGATGATCTGGAAGGAACCAAAAGATCATTCTTCAAACTGCTACTTTTGTATGACACAGATAAAAGGAATAACCAGTAAATCTAAGCACACAGTACAGTACCCTAATTTGCCATCAGCAATTAGGCCAGTTCCACACAGTGCAGAATTACCTGTACCAGTACCTCCTGCTCATCTTACGGTAAATGAGGATTACATACTCGAGGCAACTACTGAACTTCCAAATGAAGATGATCCTACTTATGTAGGAAGCACATCTACATTGGATCCCTATCTGATAACTCAGGGTGAACTAAATGACATTGTACGGGATTTAAAACTCTCCAAGATACAGGCAGAACTTCTTGCTTCTAGACTTAAAGGCTGGAATCTGCTCCATCGTGACACTAAAGTGTGTATTTTTCGAAACCGTCGTACAGAATTTCAAAACTACTATTCTCAAGAAAATGATTTAGTGTATTGTAATAATGTCTGTGCTGTGATGGATACATTCGGACATGCACATATAAGTACAGAGTGGAGATTGTTTATTGACTCTTCCAAAACTTAGTTTGAAGGTTGTTCTTTTGCACAATGGCAACAAATTTCCTTCAGTGCCTTTGGCTTATGCAACTAATATGAAGAAAACCTATGAAAACATCAAAATAGTATTAGAAAGAATTCAGTTTGAGAAATACAAGTGGACCGTTTGCTGTGATTTAAAAGTTATTTCTTTGTTAATCGGTTTGCAGCTTGGTTATACGAAATATTGTTGTTTCCTCTGCGAATGGGACAGCAGGAACAAACCGGAACATTATAACAAGAAAGAATGGCCAAAGCGTGTATTAACTCCTGGATAGAAAAATGTTGTTTATTCCTCACTGGTGAGCCCTGATAAGATAATTCTACCTCCTCTTCACATAAAGTTGGGGCTCTTCAAAAACTTTGTTAAGGCAATGGACAAAAGTAATGCAGGATTTTGTTACCTCAAGGAAAAATTTCCTCGGGTAAGTGACGCTAAAATCAAGGAAGTAATTTTTGTAGGCTCCCAAATAAGATGTTTGATTCGTGACCAAACATTTGAGGATCTCTCAACTCCGGTTGAGAAAGCAGCTTGGTGTTCATTTAAATGTTTAACAGAGATTTTTTTAGGAAACCAGGAAGCCCCAAATTACCGTGAAATTGTGAGTGATTTCCTGCAATCATTCAAAGAAATGGGCTGCAACATGTCCCTTAAAGTTCACTTTCTAGACTCCCACCTGGATTTCTTTCCTGAAAACCTTGTGCTGTTAGTGATAAGCAAGGGAAACGTTTTCATTATTACATTTCCTCCATGGAAAAGAGATACCAGGGACAGTGGAGTTCACAAATGCTAGCTGATTACTGTTGGACACTCAAAAGAGATGTTCCAGAAGCCAAACAGAAAAAGGTCGACAACTAAAACATTTTAGTTAAGCTAAGTAAGTGTTCATTTATGAAGAAGATACCACTCACTTCTTTTGTATTATTTATTAAGTAGACATAAAATTATGTTTTAGTGCAGTTCCTGTTTCTGTATCATTATATACAAATAGCAAGTTAAGACAAAAAAAATCTTATAAACTACTTTTTGGAGGGAATTTCCCACAAAATCCCTCTAGAAATTCCCTCATACAAAAAATGGTTACACGGTGTATACATCATTGAAAATATGTTTTATTTCAAATCCAATGAGGTATAAACCGTGCTTACATTGTAATTTTCGTGGAAGTTATATGTGATTTTATCTGCACTAATGAATATGGTAAAATGAACAGTACACAGCATATTTTTATATAAATATGTTTATTTCTGTAGAAAGAATAATGCGATTCTTATGAAACTTAGAGGGCTTACTAAGTATAAATCAAGATAACATACAATATAATTTGTGTGTTTGTGTACCTAAGGGTACCCGAGCTACAGGTATGAAAATGGTTTTTAAAGAAGGGAAATTTGATGAGAAGTTTCCCGAAAATCCCTCTGTCACGGGAGAACTGAGGATGATGGAGAAAAACTGATTGCAGATTCTAATTCTACGTGAAAAGTTCTATTAGAATCAGGTATTTTCTTCCGTGTGCTAGAGAAAAAGTATTTTTTTTTGTCAACTAGTGTTATTTTTGTCACTCAAAAAACTGGCTTACGGGCCACGGTCCCGGGCTAAAGCCGCCACTGTCGACTCTGAAAACTATAATCTTGTGTTTGTACACGTTTATACGCAAGTTACAGCTACCATCTACTGGCTGGAAATGAGATAGGCTACATGGTGATGCGTTGCTAAAAGAGCAAAACCTTTTTTTTTTTTTTTTAACTTTATTGAACTGGGAAATGCATTTTCAACACATTACTCGCTGTTATGTATACAAGTGTGATATTGTGCATAATGCATAAATTTATGGCTTACAGAATATTATTTTGACATGTTAGCTTGCATGCAACGTGAACTTCTGTTGGATAACCACGAAATATATGTAGTAGTACTTATAATAAATCACTTAAAGAGTGGAGAATAGCCATCCGTCAGACATTTTAAATAAATGTGCACCTAACCAGAAAATGCATTCTGCGCAAAAAAGCGAACGAACGAAAGGAAAAAAGAACTATTTCTGCTGAAGTCATACATCAAGTTGTATAAGCTTTTCTTCACATCATTTCTTCAAAGGTTAATCTTAAAAATAAACCTGAATAGCATTCTTTAAAAAAAAAAAAAAAAAAAAACTTGAAAGAAACTTTCTTTTTAAAAAACGTACGTTATGCAACACGCGATACATATTATTCGAAAGGATAGAAAAACAAGATTCATTAGAAGTATTCATTGAAAATCATATTAACAGTGCAAAATCTAGGTATTAATTGTTACATCCTTGCCAATACAATATCAGTGGCTTCCAGTGGTCGCGCAGTTAACTCGCGTATCAGTGCTTTCTGGCTTATATCTGGTACGTGGGATCCGTTGTTCGATCCCCGGACAAGTAAGTTTGTGATGGACAAACAACATCGTGTCTCTGGGTTTTCTCAGGATACTCCCTTCTCCTCCCTAATTCTCATTCCACCAATTCTTCCAATATCACTCACTTGCTTTACTCATTCTCTCTCTTACTCTAAAGGGCATAAACGTGGGACGTTAAACTGAAAAAAATTATTTCATTCTCATTTCGCGTGTTTTCTGTCCCGAGTCGGATCCTCGGTGTACCTAACCAGAAAGTATATTCTGCGCAAAAAGCAAACGGACAGACCATATAATGATAATTGAATAGGGGAATGAGAAATCTTAATATAAATTTCAAAAATTGGGTTTAGAGTAGGGATTCTTTGCAAATCAGAATGTTTCAGGGTCGAATCCGATAGGGGTTCCGTGCTTGTAGCGCCCGTAGACTTAGCGCCCAGTGTTTCTGGCTCACAGAAGGAATTTTATATTGATTTTATCTCACAATCAGGGATGTCCAGTTCATTTTACCACTCTTTCCACAGGTCGTTAATTCCTGTTGTTTTCTTACATCCATGTTCCGTGTACTTAGCGTCCACTAAGTAAAACTGTTATGAAGAGGGAGAGAGAGAGAGAGAGAGAGACAGAGAGATCAGCCAATAGCACTGATTATGACGCTTCAATGAATCATAACCTCCGGGGAAAGGGTGAAACGCAGAAACGTAGTTATATATATATATATATATATATATATATATATATATATATATATATATATATATATGTGTGTGTGTGTGTGTGTGTGTGTGTGTGTGTGTGTGTGTGTATGCATGTATGTAACTGTACTCCGTGGTATGCAATGCTCTACAATATTTAAATGTACTATAAACTAAGATTACATATGTAGCTTTTAATGTGAAAACTATGTAAAACAGACGTAATCTAGAATAATGCAATGAGGATAAGGCATACAAATAACGGTGAACATATCCTCACGACTGAAAACCGGGACAAAATGTAAACTGGCGAAACACCGGGATAAGAGTCTTCATGGAGGCCACGGTAGTTCAGTGGTAGAAACACTCACATCTGGTTCATGGGGTCCCTAGTTTGATCCCGTCTTGCGTCAAGTGGGCTTTGTGGTAGTCAGACGCTGCATGCATGGATAAACTCGGGGTTCTCTCGTTTCCTCTCACTTTCTTCATTCCACCATTTCATTCATTCTCACAATCACCGTCTCCTCTATCCTACTCCTACCTCCTTAATCGTGGGATGTAAAATCCAAAGATTTCATTTCATTTCAAGAGCTTCCAAACTGGGACTATCCCGGTAAAAAACCTGCCATATGGTAACTCTGACTATATAACAACATCGGGTTTGATACTAAAAAAGAAAAAAAGTCATATCATCATATGGTATTACACAGTTTCAGAAAAAAAATCTAACAAGATATCCACATTAAGTGTGATACATATTTCACAGCTTTATGCGTAATATAAATCTATATAGTTAAGCAATTGATATCATACACTACAAGCACTGAAAAACAACGTAACGTTCTATAATAAAAAGAACGTTACTTTACGAACCAATAAGTTAATCGCTCTACGAACCTTATTGCGAATGTTCGTTGCCATTAGATACAGTTTTCATTTTCTTGGAATACATCAAAACTCAACAATACTTAGTCACTCCACATTCCAGTTATACAAAATAATCCTAAAACCTAGAATTATGTTGAATTTACTAAATTTAATTGTATAACAAAACTGTATATGTACACCCCTAAACTCGTATATTACACTGCAAAATTATATATTCCTTACTGAGCTCCTTCGTGGCTAAGCGGTTAACGTACGCACCTTTGACGTGGGAGACCTGGGTTCAATTCCCGGAGGGAGCTCACGTGGTTCGGACTCTACGTTAATCATTAAGTTCACGTCTCATATAGCTTCGCTGCTGAACAGGATGTTAAACTGAAAAAAATCAAATCAAAATATTCCTTACTATAAGAAAGAAGAAAAGAACTGTCTGTCAATTTTTCAAGGAAAGAACTGTTTTAGGAACTGTCAATTTTTGTGCAATTAAAGAATAACTTGTGAAGGATTTCTTTTCTTGCGAAATGATCTCACAATTAGATCCAGAGCGGCTTACTAACATATCGAGCCCTTGTAAGATGAAATGAAAGTACGCTCGAATTGTCTCGCTCCAACAGCTTAATTTTTGGGCCATTTGTAGTGGCATTTTTAAAACGCAATTTCTGTAGCTTTCTTAACTTCACGGAAAGATAACCAATACGTACTCATGGAACGGCAAATATTTTATGGCACCATTTGTATTCTATGAACCAATAATACATACAAAACTTTATATTTCCAAATGAAACTACTGTATATACATTAATGGGTCATTTCAAAAAGTGGAGGGGCAACTGCCCCCCCTTTGCCCCCCCTAATCGCCGCCCGTGGTCCTAGGGTTAAAAGTGTATCCTTGTATGGATATTTAGATAGAGGAAATACTAGTTCTTGCCGAATTTCTTTAACTACTTACGATATGTTCCATTATTTTTAAACTAGGGTTTAAAATGTGATTGATTGCGTTTAGGGCGGCTTATAACACTTGACACATGTTCACTAGAACGTTTTATTTTCATTTGATATAAAGAATTACCCAGCAAATTTTGGCATTTGAATTTTTTGACACCCTGTATTTACGATAGGAAATGAAGTTATGGAATGTGCATAAATAATTGCTGTTTTCCATGCAGTAGTATTTGCATTAAGGTGCGAGTAATTATTATTATTTAACACTATATAAATTTTAAAATAACGCTGGCACATGAATTCTCATCCATATATGAAAATCTCATAGGTGATATGGTAATGCTCTTAAGTCGTAATTAAATTGTACGTAATTACAGATGTACATGAAAAGTCAAGAGTGTTAGAGCTGACAGTGATGAACAGAAGAGGAAGAAAAGAACACATTTCTTTCAACTTGCCTAAAGGGTTTTAAAAGTGACATGACAATTGTGCAGGAAGTATAGCAGGATCTTTGAAGTAAAAAATTTTTGTTCTTTAGTCGTCAAAAGAAAGGGGATGTATTAGATGATTTGAGTACGAAACTCCATTTATACATATAAACTAGTTTTCTCTTTGGTCAACCCTAGCACACTGATAAGCATCAAATATTTTCTGGGCGCTAAGTATACGATATTATATGTGGGCGCTAAATCTACGGGCGCTAAGTGCACTCCACGGGTGGCTCACTAATCCTAACTAATATTTCTGCCATGTATTTTCGACATATTCACGAGGTGATTTCCGGTTGGCTATGTCACTTTTAAACATTGCAATGTTTTGTATATAGAATTTAAATAATGTACTCGAGAATGTTAACTCTTCATTTTTTTTTTTTCATTATAAAAATGTCTTATAAAACTTTTACTATGTTGTTCTAAATCTTTTCTCTAAGTCTTTAAATGTTTTCAATGTAGAATAAGTACCAAGTCCCTCGGCACACGACATGGACTCAGAATAAAGAATATTTGTCTTAGCCCACAGCGGGCTCAAACGGGATCGGTTATACCCCGTAACTGATAGTAGCCCCGAAAGTAAGTATTAAAGAATATCTCCGTCATTCATATTAGCTTCAGGAGAGAATTTTAAGGGTTATATATACTTCATAGCTCATAGCAGCCCTGGAAGTAGGTATTAGAGGAAGTTTCCGTAGCCGATGACGGCCTCGGGTGAGGGTTTCCATAAGTGAGTAATCAGCACTGGTAACTTCTTGGTTCCATTCTCTTATATAGCCATTCTCTTGGAGGGAGGGTTTGTAGAGAGGTTGTCGGCCTTCTTTGTTCTTCTGCGAATCCTCTTCGTTGTTTCCTGGAGATATAGTCTCCTTCTGTAGCTTGCCACAGTTTGTTTATAATTGTAAAAACACGTGTTTATAGTGAAAACATGTGGCTTCAGTACGTGTGGGTATATGGATGCTTAAAATATAATCCTGCCAGAGTTTTTCCACTTCTTTTCTCATTGGTTGGTTGGATGGGATGGAATTTAGCATGTCTATATCAGCACCGAGGCTATATGAGAGTTGGGCATACAGTTTCAGATGAAATCCAAACCACTGCACTGCATCCAATTTTTTTCAACGCTTTCTCAACGGGTATCGAATCCGCGATCCCGTACACCGAAGGCTCCCACACTAACAATTAGAGTTCCCTTTCTCATTGTTGTCTTTGTCGTTGAATGTAAGTTGGCCTTTTAGGCCATGTCTGGAACTTTGTTAAATAAATACATAAATAAACTAAGAGTATAGTACAAGTAGCAAAATAGATTTTTAAAAGATAAAAACATCTCTTTATCCTTGACAAATTTTAACTACAAGCAACACGGTGTCAGCTACATATACGAGGTAGTATCAAAAAGTTTCAAGACGTACTGTAACTTGAGGAAAAGAAAAAAAAACATGGTAGTACAGGATGAGAAGCGCAGTTGCAGGGAGTCAAGTATATTCATATGTTAGCGTACTAATGGATGTCGTCCTACGCAACTAGTACTACTTTGACCAGGAACGCTTCCAGTTTACAATTTCATCACTAACATCAAGTTGGAAGAAAGAGTAGCGTGAACAAATTCTTCGATAAATATGATTTGATACAATTTACGGTATGCAAGGAGTGAGTATTGCGAGATGTTCTCACTGATATGCATGCCTTAAGAGTAAAAGAACTTTTTCAGGGGAAAATAAAAGACCTATATGGCCTTGAACGAGCTGTCCCAGAAAATGAGGAAATTACTCAATAACTTGTGCATAAGAATCGTCGGAGAGCAATCAACAATTTGCAAGCCTACCGTGAAACTTTTAGGGGGGACAGCGAAAATTTAGGGGGTGGCCGGCCACCACTAGACCCCCCTGGATACGAGCCTGCTGCTAACATCGGTGTGTCATTCGGAACAGTTCAAACAATTCAAACTTGTGACAGAGTCTCGCAGACTTGATGACTCTTGATGGTAAACTGTATAAATTACACAGTTCCTCCTTATGAGGTTTCGACCATTCTTCATTCCGCTCCGTCTTGGGTCCGAATATTCGCCCCAGGATTTTAATTTCAGCTAATTTCAGTCTGCAGTCTTCTCTCGGAGCACGGAGGCTCTACAGTGTGTGCAACACATGCATTTGC
This sequence comes from Thermobia domestica, assembly GCF_964235325.1. Lineage (NCBI taxonomy): Eukaryota > Metazoa > Arthropoda > Insecta > Zygentoma > Lepismatidae > Thermobia > Thermobia domestica. The sequence continues at coordinate 8,894,782 of NC_137460.1, forward strand.
ACGAGCGGCAAGATTTGGAGGGTGGCTAGAAACTGACATAAAATGTACGAAACTGAAATACATGAAAAATTATTAATTAAAATGCAAATTATAGATCAAAGTTGACTTTTGACGAACCTTCTGTAACTTTGTACATTCTTATCGATCTACAACTTCTTATTAATAAATAGATTATTATTATTATTATTATTATTATTATTATTATTATTATTATTATTATTATTATTATTATTATTATTATTATTATTATTACATGAATATTGTACTTTCATGAATGCTACAATAATGAAGATGGAGTAACGTCCTTAAAATCATGTCGTTTAAGGGGTGTACTTTCTAGGAATAGGAGTGCGCGGGAAATGTTACTATTGCACGAGGCGGCGAGTTGCTTGGGTAATCCTGTCTCAGAGTAAGCGATCATTTTTCGCAACCATTCAACACAACAGACATAAATGTGATTTTATACATTTTAAGCTTCCAATGCTTCGACAGAATTTTGTGAACACAAAAGAATAATAACACGAATACAATCACTACTTCCAGTTGATATTTCATTTCTTCGCGGATAAAAAACCATGAATATAAATATTGTGTATATATTTCCTAAATCATGACTACAAATCATGTAATACTTCCAATTAAAATGACAAGTCTTCTGCTCAAAGACTAAGCAATTAAAAGTTAAGCAACATTGTCACCTGCCAATTATCTTTGGAAGCGCGCGCAAAATAGTAAACAAGATAACCAATTAAAGAACACCTGTCTTTCTTTTGGCGCCTGTTTCTTTCTTTTGCTTTCTCTCTTCGACATTCGAGAATATTCTTCCCATTCTTTGTTAATGACGTATCCTCCATTCCAAATTCAATTCAAACACAAGAATTTAAACTAAGAAGAATTTCTAAATGATGCCACCTTACTGATCCGTGATTGGTTATAGTGCGAAGGAAAAGAAGTAGAGAACAGAGGATCCTAGTGTTTAGCGTTCTTGGCTCGCAAACGAGATTTTTTTTTCAAGATCTAATCCGAATATCAGACACCTTGACTGAGGTTTTTCACACCGTGATTTCCTCCGTTCCACCGGAATATTTGTGATTATTGTAGGTTGTTACAATAACTACAATATCTTATTTATTTATTTATTTATTTATTTTTACTTATACAGTTCAAAAATGAACAAACTATTCCAGCACAATTAAAATTGTAAATTATAACAAACAACGTGTTTCATAATCGCAAAAAAAGTTTTTATATCCATTTACTCGAGAAATATACCTTTGCCTCCAATATGACATCTTTTTCAACTCAAAGAGATGTATTAATTGCTATATGGCTCATCTTCCGTAGTACTTTTGCTTTCGTTGAATGATAAGAATATTATAGAACTTTAAATTAATTTAATCTATATTATAAAAATGAAAGTTACTATGTCTGTGACTCCTCATTTCTTTAGCCAATCGACCAATCTCCATCAAATTTTCAACGTAGGTGAGGTTCGGGCCTGGAATGTTTTCTATCATTTCACTTTGATAGTGCAATTCAGGGGAGGGGGAGGAGGAGAGACATTTAAAAATGATGGAAAATGACCGATATTAGTGTCGAATCTATAGTTTTCGGGTTCGCTGAGATGAACAGTGACACTTCCCATGCAGTTTGAATCCTACTTCAGCCACGCAACTTGGGAAAGGTCAGCGAAGGAATATATATATATATATATATATATATATATATATATATAAATAATCGAAAATTACCAATATCAGTGTCTAATCCATACTTTTCGGGATCACTGAGATAAACAGTGACACTTCCGATCCCGTTTAAATCAAAATTCAGCCCCACAACTTGGGGGAGGGGAAGGAGGAAATATGTATAAAAATGATCGAAAATGACCAATGTCAGTGTCGAATGTTTCATTTCCAATCGAGTTTTCGGGGTTTTCTGTGACACTTCCGATGCCAGCCCTGCAATATGGAGAAAAGGGATATATATAAAATCATCGAAAATGATCGATATTAGTGACGAATTCATAGCTTTAGAGATCGCTGAGATGAACAGTGATACTTCTGATACCGTTTAAAACTAAATTCAGCACCGCAACTTGGGGAGGATGAGGGTGAGAAATTTAAAAATGATCGAATATGACCGATATCAGAGAGCTCGTTAGTAATAGTAAAAAGTGACTGACAAACAATACATATTAGTACTTTTTTTTTAAATTTAAGCAGCGAAGTGGGTAATTGATGCTAGTGTTGGCTAAAACTAAAATAGATCTCTTTTCCTTATAGGTAATTTACAATAACTATACAAATATATGAATTTAAATAATCTAACTTATTAAGATATTGTTGAAAAAAATTAAATTGTTTAGTTGTACGTCCCACGCTTATGCCGGCTAGGCTAAAGGAGACGGTGATGATGAGCAATGAATGAAATGGTGGAATGAAGTAAGTGGGAGGAAACGGGAGAACCCCGAGGAAACCCACACACATGGTGTTTGTCCACCACAAAGTTCACTTGGCGGGAGGAGCCTCACTTCCAGAGTTATGATACTATATTTGATTCTTTCTTTTATCTTCTGCCTTTCGTTGCCCAAAGTGGTAACAATTCCGATACAATAAGCATGATTAACATTAAATATCTTGCACTGTTTAAACAATATACCCCTATATCAATTAAAATATTACACTTATTGTTTTACCATTATACAGTGCATTCAATTTAAAAGCGGTACGTAAGGTATATTTGAGTCTTGTTTTGTTGTTGTTCAATTTAAAAGGGGTACGTATGGAATATTTGAATCTTGTTTTTGTTGTTCAATTTAAAACCAGTAGTAATGTATATTTGAATCTTGTTTTTATTTTTGTTCAGTTTAAAAGCGCTACGTAAGATATATTTGAATATTGTTTTTGTTGTTATTCAATTTAAGAGCGGTACGTAAAATATATTTGAATCTTGTTTTTGTTGTTGTTCAATTTAAAAGCGGTAGGTAAGGTATTTTTGAGTCTTTTGTTGTTGCTCAATTTAAAAGCAGTACGTGAAATACATTTCAACCTTGTTTTTGTTGTTGTACAAGTTAGGCACCGGTACCTTTGAGTCTTGTTTTTGTTGTTGTTGTTCCGTTATGCCTATTATTACAGGAAAAGTTTGTTGTAATGGAAGAGAGGGAAAAGGAGGAAGGAAGTGGACGGTATTGCTTTTAAATTGAACGTACTGTAGTTAAAAAAATTCTTTAGAAAGTATTTTAAAACAATGCTTTTATAAAACTGGTTAAAAAGATTTTTTATGGGTTAAAGTGAAGAAACTAGGGATGGGCAAAACCAGTTTTTATAAAAACCGGAAACCGTTTTCTAGAAAAACCAAAACCCAAAAAACCGACATTTCGTTTTCTTACAAAACCGATTCGGTTTTCCACCGAAACCGGTTTCGGTTTTCTCCAAAACCGGAAAACTTCTGGAAAACACATAAAACTTTTTCTGTGGAAACGGATTCGGTTTCCGGGGAAGAACGAAATACTATTCTGGTCAGAAATAGAACAAATTTTGGAATAAAACCGGAACCGGTTTTGAAGAAGACCGAAACCGAATCCGGTGAAAAGCCGAACCGGTTTTGAAAAAAGCCGATAAGCGGTTTCGGTATATATATTTCAGGTAAGCACAAGTGCTAAAGAAATAATGCTGATCATGTTCTGGAACAATGAGTAATCTTTACTCATTGCGTTCCAAAGGACACTCCGGTGACAAGTGCATCCTACGATGATGTTTGAAGAAGAAGCCCCTTTCAGCATTGCGTGAAAAAGGTCGGAAAAGGCTGTACGTGTGCTCTTCCACCAAGACAACGCACCAGCATCGGGCGAATGTGGCGCAGCAGTTTCTTTGTGACAACTTCGAAGTGATTTTTCATGTTCCCTACTCACCTGCCCTGGCTCCTAGTGACTTTTGGTTGTTTCCAACGATGAAAGATCCGTGATTGCACATTCACTACCCGTGTCGCTATTTCATCTGCGATTTTCCAATGGTCAAAACAAACTCCTAATGAAACGTTCCTGCGGTCATGGAAACATTGCATCAAAGTTGTAAAAAAGTGTATATGCATGCACGGAGATTACTTCGAGAAGTGAAACAAGTTTCATAGTTTTAATAAGAAAAAGTGTTGTGTTATAACTTGAATGTATCTCGTAAACATGATTCTAATAACTTAAGAGTCTTCATCCCGGCGAAATTAAAATACCGCTAATTTTACAGTAATTATATATCTTCAAATAGGTAAAAGATAATCAAAAAGTGGAACAAGAGCTCAATAGACAATATTATTTTACAAGAGATACCGTTATCACGACTAACTTATCTGCTTTCGATTTCGAGTCATTTAGAAAAATCGATAATTATTTTCGCGTTTTTAAATGGCTGGCAAACGGAAAGCTACTAGGTGGCTCGTGATAACGGTATCTCATGCAAAATAATATTGTCTAGCGCGCTCTTGTTCCACATTTCGATTACCTTTTATCTATTGGAAGATATCACATAATTACTGTAAAATTAGCGGTATTTTAATTTCGCAGTGATTAGGCATCTTAATTAATTTTATAGTAAAACTGAAGCTAGAGCGAAATTATATGAAAATATTGTATTGCTATTGGGTACTGAGTAAAATTTAAGTTGGAAGATTTAAGTGTAACAAACAAACAAACAGAAAAATAGACTAATAAAAGCATTGTAAAACAAAAGAAAAAGAAAGTAGTGGGTAGATATTTTTAAATCGAACTGTACATCGCGGGTCACTCTGTATAAATAACTTCAGTGTTCTTAGTTTGTAAGAACAGATGCCACGAATCGTGTTTTTGGCACAAGGATAGTACGAAAAGCAGGTATCCACCTTCGTTTGCTTCGACTTGAGAGAAACGACCATGTGACGTCATCTGGCGTTGTGACAAAAGAAGAAAGAACAAATGTCTCACAAGGTTTTTTCTTTTAATTTTTTCTTTCTGAGCGTATACATTTGAAATGAGTTTTTTTTTTTACTTGCAAGAAAGGGTAAAGTGTATCCTTTTAAAAAAAAAGGAGAAGAGACCCAGAAAAAGTTTCAGCAACGAGATGGAGTGCATAAAATCCATGATCAAAGAAGAGCCAGACGACGATGACATATGCTTTTAACAAGATTAATGACGAATGTCCATAATTTATGTCTTACTCTTACATTAGAGTTACAGAACATTTTATATTCTTCGTAATGTTCTCTTGGAAATTATAACACTTTTAATGAAAATTTTGGAGGGCAAGGTGCCTCAGTAGTAAGACGCTTACCTCTGATGTGTGGGGTCCCTGGTTCTTTCCTCGGCCCATTAAGTTTCTGATGGACAACATGTGTCTGTGGTTTACTCGGGGTACTTCCATTTCCTTCTACATTTTCGTTCCAAATATTCTTCAATCATTATTCACATGCCTTGATCATCCGTCTCCCTTAGCCTACTGGATCTATGCCTTGATCATCCGTCTCCCTTAGCCTAATGGATCTATGCGTTGATCATCTGTCTCCCTTAGCCTAATGGACCTATGCCTTGATCATCCGTCTCTCTTAGCCTAATGGATCTATGTGTTGATCATCCGTCTCCATTAGCCTAATGGATCTATGCCTTGATTATCCGTTTACCTTAGCCTAATGGATCTAATGGTGGGATGTTAAACTGAAAAATATTTATAATGAAAATTTTAACTACCGGGTCTTATTCTTTTATTAGGTGCATGGTAATCCTGTGGTAGAGCACTCTTCTGGTGCGTAGGGTCCCCAGTTCGATCCCCAGACCTTCTGAGTTTGTGGTGGACAGCACCATATCCGTGCTTTTCTCGGGGTTTTCTCACTTTTCTCCAACACTGTCTCTTGGACGGTTGTGGCTCAGTGGTAGTGCGTTCACCTCTAGTGCATGGGGTCCTTGGTTCAATCCCAGCCCGGCGCCAAATAAAATTTGTGTCGGACAAACACCGTGTGCGTGGGTTTTCTCGGGGATCTCACGTTTCCCCCTACTTTATTCATTCCACCATTCCATTCATTTCTCATCATCACCGTCTCCTTTAGCCTAGCCGGCATAAATATGGAACATGGAGCTTAAAGATTTCATTTCATTTCATTTATCCAACATTTTCATTCCCCTAATTCCTTCCGAATTCTTCAATTTTCATAAGTTATCCGTCTCCTTTAGTCTATAGACAAGAACATGGAGTATAGCACTAGAAATTTCATTTATTCATTAACCTTACATTAATATTTTACGATATTTGTATTATACACATAACACAGTCATGATTTCTAAAACGGACGGGACATATCGTTCACATTGCTAATATGCTCAGTCAGATTCTCCCCTCAAATAGGTATATTTGATCTTGTCAATGTGTTAACTATCTAACCAACACTATGACCTCTGGAACCCGGAAGCTCAATGCCGCATTCACAAAAATTCTCCAATGTCCTTAGCCAACTGGATCCAATTTCTACTTATTATTCATATTGCTACAAAATCTATCTTAATATTGTCTTCCAATCTGCGCCTAGGCCTTCCTAATAGTCATTTTCCGGTTGGATCTCCCGTTAAAACTTTAAAAGCCTAACTACTTTCTTCCATTGTGACTACATGGCCAGCCCACCTGAGCCCCCTAGACTTAATGACCCTAATAATGTTCGGGAAACCGTATAAATTATACAGTCCGTCGTTATGAAATTTCCGCGATTCCCCATTCTCTTCCCTGTTGGGTCCGATTATCCCTCTCAAGATCTTGTTCTCAAATACTTTCCGTCTACGTTTTTCCCTTAGAGAAAGCGATCATCTTTTGCAATCATACAGTGCAACAGGCATGATTATCGTTTTGTGCATTTTAAGCTTTAAATTCTTCGACAGAATCGCGACAACAAATGGGTGTTATATGGGAGTAATGTAGTTGTGAACAAGGCATACATACACACTCTTAACAAAAACACTAGTGTAACGTTTCGATACTATAGAACTATCTTCATCAGACAAAAGTTGATTCTTCGGACTTGAGTTCATCATTCTCTTCAAAACCAAGGCAATTTGAGATGGAGACCTACAGTTTTAAGGTGAAATCAGAACGATCGTAATGCGTTCAAATTTTGGATACTCTCCCACTAGAAAACAAACATAGGGCCACGCGCACCAAAGGCGAGTGCTGTGATGCCACTAGAATGTCTTATTTTTTTGAAACCACCCTTGTATCTTAATCGTCCTCAGTAGAAAGCACTTCATTCAATGGCAAAGTAAGATGTAATTATAATACAGTGAAACCTGTCTCTGATAGCCACCATCGGTTCTACTGAAAAGTGGCCAACTTAAGACAGGTGGCCAATTTACAGAAAACAAATGTAATTTTTGTATTTTTAGAATAGAAATTCTAATATTACTTCATTGTAAAATTTTAATAGGTAATGGCATGACAGCTACTTTTAAATAATGTATATAGAATGATCATAATTATATACAGTACTAGAAAAAATACTACAGTATGTTTAATATATGTACATACCTTTCTCTTCCTGAAAACTAGTCTAGTACACTGAATTATTTCTATTGAAAACGCAATAACACAACCATAAAATAGAAACATATGTATGCAGTTTATTGAAATTGATATTTTACCACACTGAGTTATTCAGATAGAAACCGAGGAAAAGAAAATTATAAATTAACAATTTATATGCAGTTTATATGACTTCTTTCAGTTGTTCTTTTCTATTGCAAAATAGGGCCGTATTTTTGTTTGCTTTCTTTTCATTTTTGAAAACATCCAATGTGCTTCAATTCTGTTGTACAGACGAAACATATCTGAAAACTGAGGCTCATAACTGGATGTGTACGCAAGAAGCCGTCAGGTGCCAATAGTTGAAAAATGAGATGGTTAGCTTTAATCTTGAGAATTTTCCGGAATTACTAAAGTTCCCCACTGATGAAAGGAGCCGATACAGCTAATGATTTTACCAAAAACAGACGGAGTAAACAAATACGTACAACCATTTCCTGAATTCCTGTACGTGCTTTTTCTTTTTCATATCTTTCTTCACCGTCCCTTTATTAGGGTAGTGTGCTGGCCATTGATTTCCAAAAACAAATCGTGAGAGTCCATGCTTCTTTTTCTGCAATCACAAATACAGAACATCTGCCTCTCATATGGGAATACGAAAGAGTTATAAGAAAAATAACAAAACGTTATTTTGCGTTGCCAAGATACGCAGGTATATTTATCATTATCATCATAGGGTAAACATTGCTTCAATGCAGAGCTCCTCCGTGGCTAAGCGGTTAGCGTGGGAGACCCGGGTTCGATTCCCGGCGGGAGCTCATGTGGTTTGGATTCCACGTTAATCAGTAGGTCCACGTCTCATATAGCCTCGCTGCTGAACGGGGCGTTAAACTCAAAATCAACTCCATTGCTTCAATACAGCCAACTTCCAAGTAGACAGGTGGTCAACTTACAGAATAATAAGTAACGAATATCTTATGGGAAAATACAGGTTCAAGACGAACCAGGTCAAGATGAGCAGGTGGCCAACTTGACAGGTTTCACTTTAGTACTAATATGTCCGACAAAGCAAGTAAGTTCTGAAAGAAAATTATTGATTATTGAAATGCTCGTAACAATTTTTAGGACGCCGCGCCTTAAATGGTCGTATATCTGTGCCATGTATTTTAATAAAAATAGATAAACAATTGAACCTTTGTGAGTAGCAAATATTGCTTTTCACAGATTCCTAAACGCAATTTACAATTCTCCTGAAACTAGGACAAAATACTCTACTACGTAGTATGCCTTATATTTGTAAGGCTACGATCTTTGAGCAACAACGAAAAACGTAAAGAAAAGAAATTGCTTAAACCCTGTTTCACCCTGGAGCACAATTTGTCACTTTAAAGTGTAGTCAAAGGAGCCGTAAGTTACACCATAAAATTGTGATCTTCCTTTTTCTTGCAGAAGATGTTTTCGTTTTTGAGACTAAATTGAACGCACAAGAATAAATTAATCAATTTTCTTTCTGCCGAAAAAAAAAAAACGTTAGTTCCGTAATCGTCCTCGTGCTTTGGCAAATAGCATTCACTTAATCATTTTGGTGGATAAAGAATTTGCAGAATGTAATCGCTTTTGTTTACGGAAAGAATTAAATTTTCCTTTCTTCGAGAGAGAGTTTCTGAAAGCTATACTGATTCTTCATTCAGTTCTTTTTCTTATAGTATACGTACGTCTTCTTAAAGATTTGTTACAAATCGCGGATAAAATGTGTTCTTAATATTGGTACTGTAACATGCTTTTAAAAAAAATCAGCCTCCGATTAATATTTACTCATTTTTTTTTTTAATTTAAGATGAATTATTAACTTTTTCAGTTTGAATTATGTAATAAACTAGTGTTGATTACATGCTTCGCTGGGTTGAAATAAAAAACTTTAAATGTACAACTCTTTATGTCGTGTGTAAAGCTAGGTTGACACTTTACAAGAATCGTGTAGCTGTCATTAAAAAAAATCTTGTAATCCGATCTTTCTATTTAGTGTTTACACATTACAACTTTCTGAAAACAAGAAAGATATCACCTCCCATGCAGCATTGCACTCTAGTGGACAAATAGTGAACCTCCTCATTAAAAACGTGTATTTTGGCGCGCTTCCTCTCCCTGTCCAAAAGAATCCGTAGTTTCGGAAGCGGCGAAACTGTTTCTTTCTTTAATGTCAACGGGAGGGCGATAGCATGTAGCAAGTAACACGACTCAAAAAGTTGCATATGGTTTGACTCGTTGCAAGATGAAAAAAAAATGTTATATGTATCTTTCAAGATTATGTTTACATGGAGAAATATTGTAGGGTTGCAAGAATTTTATGGCAGCTACAAGATTTTTGTAAAGTGGCAACCTAGCTTTAAATAAAAAAGAGTAAAAATTAAGTATTACTATTGTGGCCTAAATTTGTATTTAAATGGCATCAGAAGTGTCACTCTTCATCTCAGCGATCTTGAAAACTATATATTCGACACTAATATTGGTCATATTTGATCATTTTTAAATATATCCCTCCTCCCCCTCCCCTAAATTTGCTCCGTCAAAAGTTAAACAACATTCCAGGCCCGAACGTCATCTATATTGAAAACTTGATGGATATCGGTCGGGGGTTCAAGAGTAACAAAGTCACAAACATAGTCATTTTAATTTTCGTATATCATAGACAGGATGTTTCAAAAGAAAATCGACAACGTTTGGGAGTACCGCAGGATTCTGAAACATGGATTTTTTTTATATAGCACATACTAGTTCTTAAGTGAAGTCTTCACCCGACTGCGGTAGATTCCATAGGTTCGGAGCTATGGACCTTCAAAATCCAATTTTTCATGTTTTCGGCAGCCTATAACTCTGAAAGGAAGCATTTGTGCACCCAGGTTGGTCTATACTTTTCGTCTTATTTTGGTGTCAGGAATCACCTCCCAAACGTTGTCGGTGTTGTTTTGAAACACCCTGTATAGATTACAGTCTTTCACTAGTTCTGCGGGTTAATCACACGATCTGTTGTTAACAAGGAAACACAAAAGTACATATAAATTTTTCACGCACAAGACATTGTTTAACTAGGAGCCAAGCAGTGTAATGTTAGCACTGCCGAGTCGGAGAAATGAAGGTATCTTCCCGTAAGGCTGAAAAATGACAGATAAAACTGCACTCAAATGAAAAAAGCGAGTCAACGAAGATGGGCGAACTAAAGACGGAGCACAATGACAGTCAAATTGAGTTTGTGGTAAATATATTCAGTCTTATTGACTACACATTCCTAAAATTGATGGTGAATATAAATTTCCATTTACTTGGTTATAATAAATTAGAACTCGCAAAGTCCGACTCATACCTCTATCACTGTTTTCAATATCAAATTTGCTGTTTCTATAAACTCAAACATGTATCATCTATCATACACTGACATCACAATATCAAATAGAAAAATGAATATCAGATAATCAAAAATGTAATGTTTTATTTTTTAATTAAGATTCAGATTTGCATGTCTTGTGTAAGTGAAGGTAAAAATCAACGTTAGACCATCATCACCGTCTCCTTTTAGCCTAGCCGGCATATGCGTGGGACGTAAAACTTAAAAGATTTCATTTCATATTTTGTTCATTATTTTTCAATAGTATCTTGTGTTTTATCTTTCTATGTCATCTTGTGTTTTAACATCTTTCAGTAAGACTGACTTTTCTTCTTATAATCTCTTCTGCTTAATACTTCCTTGCTAGTTCACTGTAGAGGAGAGGCATTCTTAATAGGTAGAAAGAAGAGCATATTAAAATAAATTGTCCATTCTTATATATATATATATATATATATATATATATATATATTCAATCAGGCCTTGTTTCCATTTTGTACTAATACACAATAACACACTGAGCAAGTCTATGTGAAAATATGTAAAAAAAAAAAAAAGTATCACGTAACAGTTTCAACACAATAACTTTGTCTTCATCAGACTTCCACTCCTTCTCTCAGGGCGGTAGGTAACTCAACCGACAAACTTTGGGAGGCGATTCCTTATACGAAATGAAAGAAAAAAAGTTCTAATAAACATGGGCCGAAAAATGCCTCCCTTCAGAGTTATGATCCATTGAAAATTCAAAAAATCATTTTTCAAAACTCCCTAACTTAGAAACTATAGGACCTATCCCAAGCAGTTTAAGGAATCACACAGGAACTAGTATGTTCTCTATCTAAATATCCATGGTAAGTCTTTCAAGGAAACCGGTAGCGTTTTAAAAGCAAAATCACCAGGTAGACAGATGTTGTTCAGCCCAGACTTAAACCCACTGGACTTTTTCTTTTGGGGCCACATAAAAAATGTTGTGTACAGTGAAAAGATCAGGGACATCAATCATTTACGGGAAAGAATCGTCGTGGTGGTTGGGACAGTTACACCTAAAATGTTGGTGAATACGTGGCGAGAAGTGGAATATCGTCTCGACGTGTGCAGAGCCACAAAAGGATCCCACGTTGAAGTCTACCAACATTAAACAAAACATGAAAGAATTCTCTTTCATGATATGTACTCATTGATGTAAGTTTTCATTCATTTCCCAATTAAATTTATACTTAAGACTACGGAGTTCTTTTTCAAACACTCGTATTTTACAGGGCATTGTTTGGTGTCGTAAGGTCCAGAATTCGAGGTAGCCATGGGTAAAGGGCTGGTGAATTTGAGTATTCAAGTCGTATCCACCGGCCAGGTGAAAGTGCATTCAACCGTTCACGAATAGCAAGTGCAAAGTGGGCGAGAGCTCCATTGCGTTATTAAACGACTGTATTTTGTTGATGCTCACATTCTACAGCTGAGAAAGAAGCCAGTCATTCAACATATCCAGATAAGTAACTTTCGTCAGAGAACCCTCGTATTATTCTCAATTTCTTGATAAAATATGAGTTTTTCATTCCCTGTATGATGACTTTCCTATCCCGAGAACTCCGATAAATAGCACGTTCGTCAGAGAAAAGAACGCATTTCCGAACAGGAATATTGGAGAAGGCCTTCAACAAGATCCTGCATGCTTCCTGCCTCATCGTCAGTTAGTTTATTGATGGCCATTAACTGGAATGCCTGCAGGTTTCAGTCAATTTTCATGTGGAACTACATTGTGCTTTCTTGTCATTCCAAGTTTTGCAGAACGCTTTCTGGTCGACTTGCAGGCTGAACGCATAACTGACGTATTACCTTCTTCCTTTCGGGTTGAAAGACGACCAGAATGAGGGGCATCCAAAACACTTCCCAGGCGAAAAGCTTCCTTCTTCCACGTGTTCAAAGTCTGACGACTTCAGCGACTGATTACCGAACCGTTCACGAAACCTATCCATCACCTGCGGCATATTTTTGTTGTTGTGCTTCCGTTCATAGACACACACACACACACACACACACTTGCCACTAGACGCTCTTCCAAAGTAAAATCACTTGTATCTGACACTGTTGTTCACCAAACACCGAAAGGAGAGAAAATGAACTGATCAACGCATAGATTTTATTCTCATTCCTCCGCGGGTAATTACATTGCGGTTGCACGTCAATCGCGTAGCGATTCACGTAGCGTAACAGTGTTGCCATATCAATAATCAAGATAGAAGGTTACGCATTTAGTTAGGGAGTAAAGAGATTTTCTGGCCACCCTGTACAAACACGTGCAATTATATGAACGTGGGAGCCTGTCTCCTTGACAAACTTCTGCGTACGTCACTGTCCGTAAATGTATCTGCCTGTGGGGAAAGAGTATCCATAAGGGTTCGTCACTTTTAACTTTTCGAATCACCCTCGTAGATATAATAATTCGAAAGAGTACCCGATTCCAGGAAAGGGAACCATCTCGGGTCTCTACAATACTGGTAGTAGACTATGTATGTACGCACTTGCAGCCCTTTAATATAGTTATAGCTGTAGTTGTGATGGCTTGGGTGTAGAACGGTGGAAAGGTAAATAATTGAACATTAAACGCAGTGTAATGGAGAAATTAAACCAACATTTTTAAAAAGTCGGTTTTTTTTTCTTTGTTCTAACTGACCGCTGGAGAGGAAGTGTGGACAATTTTCACAGAGCTAACTACGCCATTTTCCACTTCCTCTCTCTCACGTAGTTCAAGAGGACTGCTGTCCTATACACGCCCTCCTTCTCGTTTCGAAACCCCCCTTCCCTCTTACGTCCCTGGGAAACCTTGTCTTGTCTGTGATGCAAACGAGGCAAAAATAAACCACTCATAGTCCGTGTTGGTGTCGTGACTCGCGAGTCAGCGAGCTCTGATGAGAAAGACCCACAGATTCAACCACTTGTCGTTTTGTGGTGGAAAAAGCCACGGATAGACGGACGGACGTCCCGTTGCGATCTTGTTCCTTCTCTGAACCTCTGCAAGCTTCTAATAATGAATGAATAATGAGTTATTTAACGAAGACCCCAAAGGCATGGTATTCATGAAAGGTAGTGGTTCCTTAATAGAGAGCATCTATAAATAAAGTTAAAGAAAGAACATGTCTAGCCCACATAATTTTTATAACATGCTTGCCTACTAAATCTCTCTTATGAAACTTTATATTACAGAACCTATGTTGACAAGCAGTACATCAAGAGTTCATGAACACTCAAAGCCAGTGGCGTATTTGCGATTTTGTTTCGGGGAGGCTTTGCTAACTTTCGAAGGGGGCTTTGCCTGAAAATGTGAAAATTCTGAAAGATATTTCATATACTTTACTAAAGTAAGTAAGATTTTGGGGGGGCTTAAGCCCGGAAACCCCCTAAATACGCCACTGCTCAAACCGTAGAGCAAAGTATTTACAAATAATATAAAATTTGAAGTTTTGGTGGAACCATTTGTGGATTTCAATCTGATAAACTCCTTGAAACATAGGTAATATTGGGTTCGTTTCAGCAGATGTGAGCCAGAACTTAACCTAAGCTGGCGGGGGGGGGGTGCACGGTGTCTTCGTGGTAGAGCACTTACCTCTGGTGCGTAGGGTCCTTGGTTTGATCCCGGCGAAGTAAGTTTATGGTGGACAACATCGTCCCCGTGGGTTTTCTCGGAATACTCCCGTTTCCTCCCACTTTTTCATTCAACCAATTTTTACATAATCACTCATTCGCTTTGATCATCATCTCCCTTAGCTTAAAGAGTATAATCGTGGGACTTTAAACTGAAAGATTTCATTTCGTTTCAAAGATTTTCGTCGGGAAAGGAGCAAACCCACCACAGTGATTCAGTACACACTTTAAAATGTACGTTCCTCTCGTATACAGTCACGCTGCTGATCAAGTACTTAAATACAAATCAATTTATCAGTCTTCAAGTAGACGAGCCAAGTTGGAGCAGTTTCTTTGTTCGTTGGCATTCAGCGGCCCTTTTCAGGACCGAAGTTGTATAAGACGTGGACTTCCAGCTTAAAAGGAAATGCGAATTCATTCAAGTACTCTGTCACCAGAAATCGAACCCGTGGCCCGTGCACCAAAGGTATGAACACTAGCCAGTAGAAATCAGGGAGGGAGGATAGGATCTTAGGATTCAGATACCACTGTAATTTATATGTCTATGTCTACGTTTCATAACCAACATTACAGTCTTGACGTCAGACTTCAATAAGCCAGAGGCCGAGGTGATTCAATGGTAGAGCGTTCGACTCTGGTGCATGGGGTCCCTGGTTCGATACCAGCTCGCGCTAAGTGAAGTTTGTGATAGACAAACACCGTATGCGTGGGTTTTCTCGGGGTTCTTCCGTTTTCTCCAATTTTCTTCATTCCATCACTTCATTCATTTCTTATCCTGAGCTTCTCCTTTAGCCTAGCCGGCATATTCGTGGGACGTAAAACTAAAAAAATCAATTTTCAATAAGCCAGTAGCTCAGTGGTAGAGCGCTTACCTCTGATGTGTGGATTCTTGGTTCGATCCCCGGCGAAGTAATTTCGTGGTAGACAACATCGTGTCTGTGGGTTTCCTCGGGATACTCCCGTTTCCTCTCACTTTTCCATTCCACCAGTTCTTTCATCATCATTCACTTGCCTTAATCTTCGTCTCACTCAGGCTAAAGAACATAATCGTGGAACGTTAAACTCAAAGATTTCATTTTACTTTTTCAATAACCCAATCAGTTGGCTTTACTTAAATTGTTCTCTGCGTACGAAGTATAACACTTTTGGCTCAGGCTAACAAAAGGAAAAAACTAAATTTGTGCGCTCCAGTTGACTTTATTCAAATTGTGCTCTGCGTACGAAGTATAACACTTGTAGCTCAGGCTAACAAAAGGAAAAAACTAAATTTGTGCGCTCCAGTTGACTTTATTCAAATTGTGCTCTGCGTACGAAGTATAACACTTGTAGCTCAGGCTAACAAAAGGAAAAAACTAAATTTGTGCGCTCCAGTTGAATTTACTTAAATTGTGCTCTGCGTACGAAGTATAACACTTTTAGCCTAGGCTAACAAAAAGAAAAAATAAATTTGTTCGCTCCAGTTGAATTTACTTAAATTTTCTCTGCGTACGAAGTACAACACTTTTAGCTCAGGCTAACAAAAAGAAAAAACTAAATTTGTGCGCTTCAGTTGACTTTAGTTAAGTTCTTTTCTCCGTACGAAGTATAACATTTTCAGCTCAGGCTAACAAAAAGAAAAAACTAAATTTGTGCGCTCAAACGGAATTAGTAAATGGTTCCTTCCTTAATTTCGCCTTAACAAATTTTTCTTCGATTTACGATTTCTTGTCATTGCTTTACCAATTTATTTTTTACGCTAATGTCTTAGTTCTGGTTTCTTCACTTTTGCCCCCCCCCCTTCCCCTCGTTTAAATTTGTTCTACTTACGTAGGAATTCCTCCTTTTTTCCACAAGAAGAAAATAAATGGTGAATCTTTGATCCATAAATTGCGGAAGTAGTTTAAGCGTAATCGGAAATCCTTGGCAGGTGATGGGAAATAAGAAACTGCGTGAAGCAAGTTTCCATTTGTCAAACAGTGCTCCTGACAACACATGATCGATCTGCTTAATCTCTCGGAGACAGACACTGTGTTAAAATGAATTAAGGAAACCGCGGAGAATCATTTATTATTTCCTATTCCTTTCAGTCTCAACATTATCGCCTTTCAGTTTTCTCTTTTGGAGGCAGAGGCGGCTCGACGACAAAGTAAAATGGAGCAATTGTGCTCCTAGTATTTTTGCTTTACATCAGCGTTGTCTTCACTTCAATTTCGTTTTAAATTGTATATACTAAATTTGTTTCACTTCCGGGGTTTTCCACTGCAAATTTCTGATTTATCTTTTGTTTAGTCAGAGGAGATGGCAATATCGGATTTAAGTTTAGCTGTCCTTTCAGCAGCGAGGATAATACAAGACGTGGACCTAAAACATAATCTGTGATCAAAACTACATCAGCTCCAACTGGGGAGCAGGAGCTATAATTTATTCCCTAGTTCTTTTTTGGCTAGCCTTGATAGTCAGTTTTTACTGTTTATTGTAAAGTTCTGCTTGTGCAATAGGGAGAACAAATTACAGTCCGAAATCGTTTCCCACTATCATTTTTTTTATTATTATTATAAAATCTTCTATAAACAGTATTTTACAGAAATAGTACAATAATGTAACGTCTCTAATATTAGATAGGAATAAGTGTTCCCTCAACTTGATGGTTTCGAGGGGGATTCCTCAGTAGCGAACTACGTGAGGGGGTGTAGGACACTCGCTGCTCCACTGCAAGCAGAGAGGAGTTAGGAATCTCGACAAAGCTCCACTGCACACTAGGCCGGGTTGTGATTAGGAATCTCCCACTGCTCCACTACAATCAGAAAGAGAAGTAATGTTTCCCACAAAGCTCCACTGCAAGCAGAAAGAGAAGTAATGTTTCCCACAAGGCTCCACTGCAAGCAGAAAGAGAAGTAATGTTTCCCACAAGGCTCCACTGCAAGCAGAAAGAGAAGTAATGTTTACCACAAGGCTCCACTGCAAGCAGAAAGAGAAGTAATGTTTCCCACAAGGCTCCACTGCAAGCAGAAAGAGAAATAATGTTTCCCACAAGGCTCCACTGCAAGCAGAAAGAGAAGTAATGTTTCCCACAAAGCTCCACTGCAAACAGAAAGAGAAGTAATGTTTCCCACAAGGCTCCACTGCAAGCAGAAAAAGAAGTAATGTTTCCCACAAGGCTCCACTGCAAGCAGAAAGAGAAGTAATGTTTCCCACAAGGCTCCACTGCAAGCAGAAAGAGAAGTAATGTTTCCCACAAAACTCCACTACAAACAGAAAGAGAAGTAATGTTTCCCACAAGGCTCCACCCCAAGGATAATCATATCTCCAGTTTAAGATAAAATTTCATTGTTTGAAGTATTTTACCTAAAGAACACCATATATCACTGACATTATAATTAATTGTGTATGTAATGCATTTGCTTATTACATACTCCATGAAAGAAGAAAGAAAACACTGATCATACGTGAATTAGAAACTCCAACTGGAAGTAGGCTTAATCTTGCATACGGTGCGAGATAATAATCGAAAAAATACTCCCCTTTATGATACCCGTTGCCGATTTTTATCAAGACGTCCTTCACTTGTGTCTCTAAAGGGACGTGTACAAATGTTGCGAGGAATGACAAGGAGATTCATGTTCATATGTGAATGATGCGTTGTGTAGAGAGTGTAGGTTCAGCTAGTGTATAATAAATTTTAAAAGGAATTCTTTATTGTTTTTTTAAGTATACCTGAAAAAAATTATTCTCATACTTAGCAAAGTAAACTTGTAGTACCACTATAAGCTTAAAATAGGCTCTGTTAGTCGCAACGTTTCCTTTGTGAGATTTCGCTTTACCGTGTGTAACTTTTCTATGGTGTTCATGTCGTAAACAACCCACGTACACGGCAAAAAAGAGAGCTAAACACCAAAAGTTTTGCAGAAAAGCCACCAAAGCAGTTAAGTGTTTAACCATGACTAAAAGGAGGAAAAAAGTGGTGCCTAATCACGGTTTACAAAATGCAATTTAACAGGTAAACTTATGTAATAAGTACCATATATACCGTACACACATCTAAGAAGTCCTTTATATGTATTTAAACCGCTGCTCAATTCATAATTACATTACTGAGTACTAACTCCGTTTATTGTCTTTTATTTTTCTCTGCTTTTTTTATCTTCCTTTCTCGAGTAGAGAAAAAAAAGAGGGGGTACAAATCTTTTTCGTTTAGTTGATTCCATCAGTGTTGCCAAATGCTTCTAAAATCTATGTAAATAAAAATGAAAGTGACTATGTTTGTGACTTAGTCTTGAACCACCCGACAGATCTCAATTAAATTTTCAGCATAGATGAGGTTCGGACCTGGGATAGATTTTATCTGTTCACTTTGACGGTAGAACTTGGGGGAGGGGAAGGGGGAAATATATATATTATCGAAAATAAATTATATTAATGCCGAATCGGTTGTTTTTGGTGTCGCTGAGATGAACAGTGACACTTGCAATGCCATTTCAATACAAATTTAGCCTCGCAACTTGGGGAGGGAGAATTTATATTAAAATGATCGCAAATGACCGATATCAGTGTCGAATCTAAAATTTTCGGGCTCACTGAGGTGAATACTGATATTTCTGATGCCGTTTAAATCCAAATTTAGGCCCGCAACTTGAGCGAGAGGGAGATATATAAAAATGATCGAAAATGACCGATATCAGAGCGCGCTTTAGTAATAATAAAATATGACTGGCTAACAGAACACATTACTATTTTTTCTTATTTTAACACAGCAATGCGGGTAATTGATGTTAGAACCTTTGTATTTCAACTGTGCCCTTGCTGGCGCTGCTGCCGATGTGTGTTTTCCTTATCTCCCTTGAAAGAGGAGGGACAAGATGCTGTTCCCGAGATAGTAAATATGTTGGATGCGTAAACGTTGCCACAATGACTTATTTCACAGACTTCGCTTTGCATTGTCTTGTTACCCATTATAATTAGCCTACGATCTTCACTCGTCAAGACCAAACGACTGAATGACAAAATTAGCAACACAGCTGAAGTCATTCACTTCTTTCCCTTAAAAAAAGGGAGGATTTCTTCCGTAAGGCGGATGTGGAATCGAAGAATGTTTCACATATTTTCCGAGGGCACCCTTGAAATAGAAAAACTCTAGTTTAACATAAAAATACAAAAAAAAATTGCGAACAACCAATATAGAAGTTATACATACGTAAAATTTGTTAGAATTATTATTTATTTATTAATTCAACGAACTTACATCATGTTGCCTTAGGCATTGAGCGTTTAAATGTCAAAATTAAGAAGACCTTTATCGTTATTGAAAAATAACATACGAAACTAAATATACACCATTTTGTTTGATGACCATCTGCCATTTTTCAGCAACATCATAGTTTCGTCGCTATAGATCTGTGCTTTCTGGTAAAAAAAAATGTAACACATGGATTTCACAGGCCTATTTTGAAACTAACAACACCGTTTAGGGATTCTGCAGAGACAGAAACAAATAGTAATTTGACGGTGCCAGGTCGAGGCCATACGGTGTGTACATTAAAAAGTCCCAGCCAAGTTATTTCAGTTTCTTACGGGTCGTAAAGATGTAAAAGCTCTGCCATTTTCAGCGTAGTATACGACACACACTCTCTGTTGACCAGTTCCGGCCATTTCTTTTGAATTGCTAGGTGCTAATTGTTGACAGTACAGATCCAAGCCTTTTCTTTTGCCCGACGGCAGCAGTTTGTGATGCACGATGCCCTTTCAATAACACCAAACGCACAGTATAACTTTCAACGTTTTGGGGTGTTAGTGTGGACTATGCGATAACCTGTGGAGTTTATCCTCTCTTCGACCATGATCTCTTTTTCGCATACTGTTGTCATAGGCTATCCACTATTCATCACTAGTGTGCAACGACTTCAGAAATAGCTCAAGTTCGTTATGTTTCAAGAGAGATTTGCATGATGGAGTAAGTGTTTCAGACTACAATTATGTGGCATTCGAGCGTCAAGCTTCTTTTTGTATCAGCTTTCCCCAAATGGGTTAACACTCATTGGTAGTGAATGTTTACGTCATTTGCGATGTTTATGACTCTCTATATTTCGGTCTTGCACGAGTTTTCGCAGAATATTATCCACTTTTTCTGTGATTGGTCGCCCACTGCGAGAAGCAGTATTGGACCAAGTATCCAGAATGGAAACTACTGAACCATCTATTAGGTGTTGCTTTTGATAACGTATCTTGCCCTTAAAGAGCTTAGATTTCTTCGTGATTCTTTAAGGGACTCGGTGGATCACTGGTAGAGCGCTTACCTCTAGAGCGTGGGGTCTCTACTTCGATCCCGGGTCAAGTATGTTGGTTTTGGACAAGAACGTGTCCTTGGGTTTTCCCGGGATATTCCCATTTGCTCCTACTTTCTCATTCCACCGATTCCACCATCATCATTCACTTGCCTTAATCACCGTCTCCCTTAGGCTAAGGGGCATAACGTGAGACGTTAAACTCAAAGATTTCATTTCATTTTTCCTATCCATACATTTGAGCCTTTATCGAAATGAAATCCTAAAATGTATCGCGGTTTCCCAGAAACTTCATTCATTTCCACGGCGCAATACCTTATTACTGATTACAAGTATTCCAATACTTTTTGTGTCTGTACTAGTCTCAGTTATCAGCTGCGAAATGGTTCAGGTCTGACTCGATACAACTTTTATACCCTGAGATTTAGAATACAAAAGGCTCAATATCTTTTAGACTACCTCATAGATGAAGTCTTCGAGTATGTTTCGTACTGCAATCCATGACGGAAGCAGCAATTGAAAAGGAAGTGGAAGTTGGCCAGTGTTTATACCGAAAAAGTACCATTCCGATATTCACCTAATAGGACTGAGGAAAAACCATGAAGAAAACTCACTCAAAATGGTCGTGCCGCGAACCCAATATCTCCAATTTACGAAGTAAAACTGCTAACAACTAAAGCGTCGAACGAACTTCATCGTGTGTAAGTGGATTTTCTCGACGTTTTCCCGTTTCCTTCCACTTTCTCATTTCACCAACTCTCCCATCGTCATTCATTTGCCTTAATCATTGTCTCCCTTAGCCTAAAGAGTATAATTGTTCAACGTTAAACCGATTTCATTTCATTCTAAAGAAGATAGGGAAGAAACTAAAATAAGTGGTAAAACTAAAATCAAATCTTGATTTTAACGTTCCACGATTATTTCTTATCTCTTTAGGCTAAAATAAACGAATGCCTAATGAAAGTGAATAATGATCGCAGTATTGGTAACCAATACCCAACCAACGATTCTTTAAATATCTCCTGCTACCCTGGTTAGAAGGAAGCTGTAGCCTTCTATACAGGGTGACCCGTAATTATGTATATGATTTTTGACTGACTGTAGTATTTGTAATTCTGGACAAAAACTTTCGATATGACAACACTGTGTAGCCTGAGAGTGCGGATAAGGGTCACTAGACTTAGAACCGTCAGTGTATGACGGACAGGATGGCGGAACAGTTGTCTCTGGAACAGCGTGTGCGTTGTGTACTCTGGGTCTGTCGACGTGGACCTGTGTAGTGGTCAGCTTGATCTCCAGATTTCACACTACCTGACTATTTCTCATGGGGTGTTTTAAAGGACAAAGTGTATCAGTATTACATGAGCAATCTGGCCGAGCTACGAGAAGCTATCACAGAAGAGTTCCACAAGGTACCAGTACGGGTCAGTCAATCTTCTTGAGACAACGTTGCTCTTCGTTCCAGACATGGATCCATTTGGACGGTTCATTGGTAGATCATGCCATGGAGAATCAAGATTAAAATTCTAGTAAGAAAAGACATGAAAATAATGTGTTTATGTTCTATTTTATGTTCCAGTTATCTTTGCTATAGTGCTGTCAAAATGTCTTGAGCCGTGGCAAAAATGTGAACTAAATCTCACACCCTGACACGCACACGCGTTTAGCCAATGAGGGTTCAGTTGTTGCTAAGCGAGAGAGCGGATGGCGAAAGGGAGTGGAATTCCTTCAGCCGATAGCAGCGCTTGGAACGGAAGACTAGGTGTCAAGTCAATGTGGTATATATATCTTTAGCTTCTTTACCGCAGTCTTTGGAACATCATGTGGGCCACCCTGTATGTCACTTCCAATTCGGGTGGAAGAAACTCCTATCATGTAGACTCTACACAGATTACCAAAAAATAATGAAAGATTTGGTGGAATGAAAATGTGGGGGAAAAGGTAAAATTTTTAATTTTTTTCGTAAGCTAAAAGAGACATAAGATTATTGAATGTGAGGGCGTATGAAATAATTTCTGGGAGGAGATTGAGGGACGAAGCGGGAGAACACACATCCTCAATGCTATCCATCACAAAATCACGTGGTTGTGGATCGGATCAGGTATCTCTAACACTAGAAGCAAGCACTCTATCACTAAGCCACCATGTCCCCCCCCCCCCCAAAAAAAAATGTGGGAGAAAGCGAGAGGTTTGAAAAGACCTACGGACACAATGTTCGTCACTAAGTCAACACGGTTTGGGTTCGAAACAGGATACGTGCACAGGCAATTCTCCTCAAGCAGAATCTTTTGGATGTGAGCATGAAACGCCTTGATTCCAATGCAATTTCACAGGACAAAATTCCGTCACAAGTTTTCGGTTCTGTGGCCATGAACAGTGGCGGAACTAGCCTGGGCCCGGGAGACTTAGTTGTTTGAGTGACACAAATAATTTAAGCTATTATTGATTAGGGATGCGCACGAGACAAGATTTGTGGCTGTCTCGTCTCGAAAATGTGCTGTAAAAGTGATGTCTCGACTCGAAAAAATGTATATTTCTCTATTGGAAGAGCCATGTCTCGACTCGAATTTTGTCAGGAAAATCCTGTCTCGACTCGTCTCGTGCGCATCCCTATTATTGCTATATTTTTGAAAGTTTTTAGTAAACTTATGACATACTTGGCATAGTTTGGATTCTGGCTCGCCACCCATTTTTAATCTCTAGATCCGCCACTGGCCATGAACCTTCAAGAATCTTAAGCCATAACAAGTGAATTAAATAATGTACAAAATATTTTATCTGTAAAACACTTAATTTCTTGGGGGGTGAGAGTTGTAAACACTGTTCCCATTCCCAAATTAACTTTTACTTGTATGGCTGGCGAGAAAGTTTAAAGCTTTTTAAAATAGGATTTTGAAAACCCTCGAGTGTATATTTACAGCATAAGAGAAGAGAAAAACTTTTGAGCCACTATACTATTTAAAATTTCTATCCATTAAAAAAAATCATTTTTTAATAAGAGAGAACACCAGCGCCACAGTGCGGTGATTCAGGAAAGTAATTGTGTTTTACTTTGTTAATAAAGAAACGCTTTAATTATCGACACTACTATTTCGTGTCGACAAACAAACACTGGATAAATTAACAGAAGAAAACGAATACTTAACCAGAAGTGCTCATTACGCAAAGAAATTTGATTACTAGAAGAAGAAGAAAATGCAAGAAACATAACGTAAAACTTTAGAAGAAAAATATAAAATTATTTCGGGGAGAAGAAAGAAGGAAACTACGTTAGTTAAAGTTTGTACAAGTTCTTGCTGATAACAAATATGGAGTTTCCATCTCTTTTTTTTTTTTTTTTTTTTTTTAACTTTAGTGCCTCGGAAATTATTTTAACTCCCCAAGATTTTCTGAAGAAAGTTCGTAAGTTCAACAGTAGATGGCTCTAGTTGCTTATTATTTCGTCAATGATTACTATTACCCAGTTGTGCTATTCAGCCGATTCGCACCGGTTCGCTAGAACCGGTTGTTAGAATATTTCGAGTTCCCAGAACCGTTTGTTATATCCAGACATAACAGTACATTTTACTCAGTTATATCCAGGAACAGTAAATTTTAGTTTAAGTATCTTTGCTTTTAGAAATTCTTACAGCTACAAAGTTAGATCTCAGAAGAAGTTATAAGCGTTTATTTCTTAATTTCAAATGCTCAGATATCAAGAATGATAACTGGGATCACATGAAGGTGGTGGTGAGCACATGTTGATCCATTGCTGAATTAAGATCTTTCCAGTACTTTTTTGACAAGCATCTATTTTGGATAATTTATTTCCAAGATATTCGCAGTGCTATCTAACTTCGTCATACCACCTTGTATTATGATGCTATGAAGGTGTCGACATGTTATTTGTAGTATCCAGTAAAAAATTTGCTTTTGTCAACCTTGTATTGTTTGTTTGTTTCCTAAGAGAGTTATATACCTATCTATCTACCTATTCATTTATTACTTCTCTCTCTCTCTCTCTCTTTCTATATATATCGCAATGATTTTATAGGTAGAGACTAAATGACGGTCCGGGCGAGTCTTTTCCCTTCACCAATTTTATTACAAAGTTCTAATTACAAATGTCTTTGATTACAAAGAGTAAATAGTGTCTATCTTCTTATTGACCAGATGAAGGGAGACAGGTGTTTTGCACGGTGCCACTTCTCTCAAAGCAGTCTCCAAGGCACCTGCAAGGTTCTGGCGAGTCTTGAAGGAAAGGACCCCTCAGCCCAAGGCAGCTTCGTGAGGCTTGGTTGTAGTGAGGATTCCTAGTTCAATGCGACCTCGGAGCAGGTGTTGGTTAGTTGATCAGTTGGTCGACTGATACCAGGTCACTCCGTGGTTGCGTTTTTATGTGTCCTCTTCGGGTCCTTTCGTGAGGTCCGTCTCCTTTCGGCTTCCTCCGTTGTCTTCCGTGTTGACTTCTCGTCTGCTTCATTGTTTCTAACCAATAACACGTGTTGTATTGACATGTGCTTCTGTTATAATGTGGGGATCCTTACAATATATATATATATATATATATATATATATATATATATGTGTGTGTGTGTGTGTGTGTGTGTGTGTGTGTGTTGCTGAAAAATTAGAACAACATCACTGACTATTACCGTGGTTCAGGCCCTTATCCAGGGGGGTCTAGAGGGCCTGGCCCCACTTAAATTTTTACTGGCCCCTCCTAAAATTTTCACGGTAGGCTTACAAGTGAACTATAATATGGTGATGAACTATAATGTGGTTGGATCGGGCCCCCTCAAACTTCGACCGCCCCCCCCCTAAATTTTTGGGCTGGCTACGGGACTGCCGTGGTTCTCAATTTTTTTCGACTGACGACACACTTTAGGATATCACGACACTTGTTTGATATTTTTACTATAAATAATAATAATAATAATATCTATTATAATAGTGAAACTAATAACTTTTTATAATGAGTCTCTATGGCACTGAGCATTATCGCTACCACTAGAGATGTTGACTGGTACAGTCTGTCTCGATTTTAACTAATTAGTATTAAATTCTTTATGATTTTTAAATTCTAAAATTTCGCGATACGATGTAGGGGACTGCGGGACAACACGACACATTGGTTGAGAACCAGCACATCGTATCAATAGCTTTTTTTTTCCTTCTAAGAACCATACACACACCTAAAGCTGACACAAATACTCTTATGGGTGAGAAAGCATATAAACTATTTGTAAACAATCACAAAAACGATCTCTTTTACAGGTTGTTTATGTTAGACGCAGGGGCGTATCCAGGATGGACTTCCGTGGGGGGGCGGTAGGTTGAAATACTGCTACTTAGAGCTACTTTTAAGAGCTCCAAACACTGGGATGGGTTATATTTATATATATAAAATAAGAAAGTTTGCCCTTCTGGGGGGGGCAATTGTCCCGATCGCCCCCCTGGATCCGCCACTGGTTAGACGACGTTTAATAAAACATTTATGTAAAACTGATACCCACTCACATTTTTAAGTATAAAGAATATCTGTTACGTGTTTATTTTTTTTATACGTATACGTAAACTATAATCTTAGAATCCTGAGACAGGAACAAGCCAGTCTTTAGGATTACACAGAAGATCTTTTGTATTTCATATTTTATAAAAGAGAAAAGATTTTTTTTTTAATGTCCTCATCCTGGGAAGATAGACAAAGAAAAAGAGCTGTCCGTTTGACTTTAAAATATTAAAGCAGCTGAAATGGAGCAGTAAATGCGATGAAAAGTTCACGTCTTTTGTAGCCTACGCTTAGAATTCAGGTTTTTTCAATGTATCCCGGAAGACTAAATGAGGACTGTGCCACTAAAATATGAAACAACCTAGCGACGATTTTATGAAACACAATTTTTTTTTGTGTGTGTCTTAAAAGTATCTTGTAATATTTATTGTATCTTGTAGAAGATAAGGAGGGGACACATTCTGCCTCAGAGACTAAAGGAATACGTATATCTTTAAAAAAGAAAGAAAGAAAGAAAAAGGACCAAAGTGGAAACCCGAGAAAAACTTTACCGGTTCTGTGTCTCCTGATTTGTCTGCGTGGGAACGCTGCATGCATAATTTCTTCTTGGCATTTTGTTTGCTGACAGGATGCTCAGGAATGGAAACGATAAAAAAAAAGAAAGAAAAAGGAAATACTCTAAGACCTTTTGTTCTTAAGTGATATTCAACAAGATAAAACTTGTTTTTTTAAGTTTCAACGAGACATGATACAACCCATCACCCCTTTAGACTAGACATATGCATCAGTAAGTAGGCAGGGATTTTACGCTACAGCTGAGTGGCAGAGAGTGGGATGGGTCCTTATTTCGACCTAAAACTATGTGAAATTGACTCAAGTGGACAATAAGCCTTCTCTCCTTCAATTCCCACATTATTATTGAAATGTATTTCTCATTAGATCTATTTTGTGCTTGAAATAATTCATTTCAGCTTTTTTTTTTTTTTTTTTTTTTTTTTAGATCTCCAAACTATGGGAAACTTAAAACCTCGTAAAACGGCGGAGCTGCGGTGATTTTGTGCTAGAGCGTTCACTTCTGGTGTATGAAGTTCTTGGTTCAATCCCAGCTCACGCAAAGTTAGCTTTGTGGTGGACAAACAGCATTGCGTGAGTTTTCTCGGGATTCTCACGTTTCCTCCCACTTTGTTCATTTATTTATTTATTTATTACATCATTTCATTCGTTTCTCATCATGACCGTCTTCCTTAACTTTGTAAATCTACATATATCTACATGTTCCTAATAAAATTACACTTGTTTAGCCGAGAAATGACTGTTGTCTATTAAAGATTTCACCTTGTTCATCATCTGTACTATTTCTTTTCTGATAAAAAACGATCTGGTTTTATTATTTTTCCAGGACCGTAACTTGTGAGGGGCAGTGTGTCCATTTTAAGGCAAAATTTTCTTACTTCATATACAATACGAACACGAGATCATAAACGAAGCATCAAATAGCTTCACTACATTACATAAACAAAGCAGCATACAAAAGGTGAATAAAACAAAAATGAATCGTGGGCCCATTTCGATATATATTAGTTGTCCTAGAAATACATTCGTATCGCTTTGAGATTTGACAATATTGTTCCCTTAATAAATTTGTCATGTATAGAGCGGTCTCAGAGGAGTAACTAATTGCCCCGCAGACCTTGCCGTGCGGAAGGGCCCACAGGCTCCGAGGGGCCTATGAAGAATAAGAGAAAGATGGAAAGACAGGGTCCAAGAATTAGGAAAAACTTTTTCTAGGGGGACCCAAATACGCGTATTAATGCTTGCCCCTCCAGAAAAAAAAATCTAAGTTACGGCGCTGCGTTTTTCATAAGAATATAGGTAAGAGGACTTATAAACCCATGATCGCCCTTTTCAGCTGTAGAATAACACCGGTTTGATACTATATAAATGTAGTGTCTTGTATCATTGGACACCCGAACTTTGGACCCATCCCAAGAAAAATTTCAGTGTGCGAGCCTGAAAAGCGATAATAGATAGCGAGGCATATAGATAGATAGATCTAAGATCTTAAGAAGATGTTTTGAAGATTTAGCTTTTATTTTCTGTAAATAATTTACTTATGATCGCATCTATTTCGAAGACCTTTCATTTAGGTTATCTTAAAAGACTTCACCTATCATCTAATCCTATTTCCAAGATATTTAAACTATATTTGCCCATATATTTTGCTTAAAATTTTGTTTCTTTAAAATAATAATTAACCTGTTTAGAGAAATTCTCAGTTAGATGAACTTACAATATTTCGCCTATCACATTATGAAGTGTCAATATTTTAATCTTTATTAGTTCAAATAACTTGCTATGAGTTTACCTATTCTAAACATTTCATATATTAATCTAAATATATTGCCTATATATTTCGAATACTTTTGATGTAAGTTATATTAGTTCAAATATTTTGGTTATTCCTTCGTTTATTTCCAACTAGCAGCGTTCACCCCGCTTCGCTGGGGTCACCCCGGAACGCAATAAACTTTGTTACTTAGATAATTTTTACTTTTTCGCTTTCAAGTGATATGATAAAAACCATAGAAGATTGGAGTAAATGTTAACATTATATCGCCTGTCATTTATGTTAACCCGCCGAGTGACACGGTCATGTGGGTTGCATATAAATACGGTTAGATTTAGCTATGATGAGCTAACAAAGGATTTGTACGTTATGGACACTTGAATGGTCAATTATCTCAAGACACTGGTAATTGAAAATTAAAGTGATATGATAAAAACCATCTAGGGTCCAAATCTTAATAACCCCCCAAAAATGAAAGAAATTGGTTCAGCCGTATTAGCGTGATGAGCTAACAAAGGATTTGTACGTTCTCTTTTATATATATAGATTAGTTTATAATATTTTCGGTATGACCTTATTTCATAACTCCTATAGTGTACGTATCCTCAGGACTGAATGCCCAAATTCCGCAATGGACAAAGCATTCAATTTATATGTTTTTCCTAATCAATTCCAGCTCAAAAAAAAATCCCTTCCGCAATTTATTACTGAAGTTTCGTAACAATAATGCCGCTTCTCGCATCAGCATTACAATACAGTCTATATAGGCTGTGTTGTCATGTTCGCACACTGACAGTCAATTGTTCTTTGTGATGGCTTCAAGCGCCATGTTGTTCTGTCCTTTTAGAGTGTTGACGCATAAGCTTCTAACATTCAAATTCGCTTTCATTCTTTCTGGAAATATGTTGTTATGTTCTATCATTGTATGGAAGTCCCCAATTCTGTTCTTATCTATTATTTAATGGAATACTATATGATGTAGACGCATACCATTGCGAAATGAAACACAGAAAGGCACTTCACTAATTTCCCTTGCGATACATCTTAAGATGAACAATCTTAATATTGCCTTTTATTCGTTCCCCTGTCATCTGGTGCAATTACTACAAGAATTAATAAAAAGACACAGAATACTAATGTATGTGTAATTGCCTGCTCTCTTGAAAATTTCTATTGCTATTCAAACGCAAGCGATTTTAATTTCGCCATGAAATTTAAGCTGCTTATGTATGAAACTCTGTGTGCAAATGGAAAATCATAATTAGGCGTATTATCTCTAATGGGACATAAATGGTCTGTGTGAATAATAACATGATCTGTTACTGTTGATGATATGTCATCTTCTGTATACTACCTCTTTGGGAATATAATGGAATATCAGGAAATCCCGTAAGAACTATCAAACGTAATGAGAGATGGTGCTTTGTTGTTTCAAACGAATGCGATGAAATGTTTTCTTTCCTTTTGTAGGTTTTCATCGTAAAAATTATTTTGTTTTATGAAAAATGTAATTACTATAGGTACTTCGTAAGATAATTAAAATAAGTTAGAAATGATGAGCATCACATTATTCTTAAAAATTTGCTATTAGTTTCACTATAACAAAAATTGGTTTTAAAAATTGATTGTTTTAATTTTGTTACTAGTTGTTGATAGGATGAATATTGTAAAATTTGTCTCATATAGGAATTTGGGTTGAGCAGTTAATAAAAAGAGCGTCCGGAATCGACTCCCACTACCAGTTTTATTATAAAACTTTTCCTTTATAAAAGTATTTTTACAAAATACTATACAAATTGATCTCTCTAGAATCAAGGTGAGTTATAGGTGGTCTTTGACCATAAGGTCGCAGACAGGATCTCCAACAGAGCTCCGAAGCAGGCAAAGATGAGTGGATTTTAGGTGCCCAATGCTCCGAAGCAAGCAGTGGGTAGGTTAGATGGCCAACAGAGCCCCGAAGCAGGCAAAGCGGCTGAGGTTGGGATTCCCAGTCAGAGCCCCGAAACAGGCAAAGCCAGGAGAAAGGATAGGCGTAGTCCCGTAGCAGACTAGAGGCCCTGGGGTTAGGTTAATCCTAAAGTCCCGAAGCAGACAGTAGGAGGGTCACCAGAAAACTGGTATCCAGTTGCCTTCGTCCATCCAATTTATAGGGTCTTTTTGGGTGGCGGTGGCGCTGCTGCTCCGATGTCGTCTTCTGCTCCATGGGAGGGACCAGAAGCCGTCGTCTGCATGTGATTATAGGTCCCTCTGGTGGGAGATCCTCTTGCTGAACCATGTGGTGGTGTTTGTAAACATTGATGCGTGGAATTGCTTGTTTACGACATCACATAGGATATTACAATATTATACATACAGTAACTTTAAGTAATGACGTACGCCAGATATGGAAAAATAAAATAATTATTATATTATGGCATGATTATAAAAACTCACGCGTGTACCGAAGGGGTATCATGGTATATAAAATAACAGGTAGCTCCAGCTCGTGTTTAGCGTTCCGATTGGCTCCCTGTGCGTGACGTCATTTGGAGGGACTTTTGCTCATCTTGAAACAGTATACCAATTAACGTAATTACGTATGCAGTATTTTACGTGTTCTCTTGAACATTACCTCGCGATACCCAAGGATGTTATAAAATAGAAGATCTGCCCATATGTAGCTACATCCCATTAGGTAACTGAATGACCGTCATATATGTTGGCTCAATACATTGTGATCTTCATATGTAGACATGTAGTGTGTCTCTGGTTTATTTTTATTTAAGTCGTTACTTCAGATCTGTATTATACAACGGTTACATGCTGCACGTATGGCTGTACAAATAAGAGCGAGAAGAAATTACCCGGAACAACTTTTGACAGGTAAGAAAATCACCAATCATAGAATACGTATGGCTGTGACTTATGGTTGACGATTTTGTAATATAGGCAGATTCTTTTATTTGATAACATCCTTGACGATACCTCCACGTGACGTCACCGACCGCAAAATACCATGGGAAAAATGAGAGCAAAGAGGCTGAATTGAGAGCTCCCCGAGTGATATGAACTTGGGTGATTTAACCTGCTTGATGAAATTCTTTGTACGCCAATACTTTTAATCATGAAGTGTGACATTGTTTCTTTCTCTAGTGTTTAAATATGCATTCTTTATTATCTTATGTCCTTTCAATTAATTCTATCATTTGTTTTTCTTCTACAACATCGTGTCCTTGAGTTTTCTCGGGATACTCCTGTTTCCTTTTACACTCTCATTCCACTAATTCTTCCATCATTATTCACTTGCCTTAATCATTCATCTCCCTTAGCCTAAAGGGCATAAACGAGGGACGTAAAACTGAAAGATTTCACTTCATTTCTTTTTTCGTTTCTTTTCTTTCTTTCTTTCTTATGTTTTCTTTTCAGGACTGTGGCTATATGAGATCTGGACCTATAGATTAATATGTAATCCGTACCAGCGTAATGCGTTCAAATTTTCAAGGATCTCTTAACAGGAATCGAACCCGGGATCCCGTGCAACATAGACTCGCACACTAGTCGTTAGACCAGCGGGGAGAGTCGTATCAGAGGCGTCATTTGTGGCTGAGGGAGACAATTGCACACAAATGAATTCAATATATATGGTAGTGACGTACACAGAATTTGATCAAAGTCTTCAAGCACTGAAGCTCATACGGTATCATTTGAACACACGAGTGATTTTTATATAGATATATTTTTGTACTTTTCTATTTTGGCAAGTGGTAGCGTAATCGCTAATGCTCTCGCCTTCGGTGCAAGCGGTCTCGGATTCGTTTCCCGATGGGGGCACTCGGTCGAAAAAATGTAATACGCTTTTTCAGGCCAGCCACCATGAATGCGGTTTTCCTCATTCACACCAGGCAAATACCGGGGTGGTACCTAACTTATAGGTCCCATGCCGCTTCCTTCCTTCCCTTCCCCTTCCCGATAATGTGCTCGCCGAGGGACGTCATTCCTCAAAACGTGACGGGCTAAATGGCCTTAGATGCTGAGAGCTTAGAAATCTAAACTCCTAATCCTCCTAACCCTGTTTTGGCAAATGTGATCTTTTCCATGTTATCTTCTTCAGTGGGGAGTGATGTAATGCGAGAATTCTTGATATGTATGTGCTTAACAGGAGCGTACCCACAGGGGATTCACAGATTATGGATCCCCCAAAACTTACTAACTCAATATACATTTGTACACTTTCTCAGTAAAACTATAATTGATTGATGCAGCATAAAAATTTGATCTTATATTTCATTTGTACTCTTTCTCTTATAAAAACAATCTATTTCTATCATTTTTTCTGAAAATATATAGCCAGAAGTACGGTATTTTACAGTTATTTATGGTCTCTTCGGATGCAGAATAATATCCATTTAATACTACATAGACGTAGTGGTTTGTTGTATTGGACCTTCTCCTAAACCCTGGACCCATCCCAACAAAAATTTCTGGGTACGCGCCTGATCCTTAATCGCTTTCGAAAACGTAGAGTATACCAGCTTCAAATACGCTTGTTCATCCGTTAACTGTAGTTGATTATACATTAGTGATTATACATCACATACTCCTGTATACGGTCCATTAAATCCCTGGAAGGGATAGGGATTATAATACTAAAATCCTTCTTTTGTGTACACAATTATTGGGGGTCACAATATAATTAGTGAAAAATTGTTATTTGTTTACTAAAATTATCTCTTACTGCCTTAACAGAGATTTATTTGTTTTTTTTAAGTTTTACTCCAATCATAATGGTACAAGTATGGAATGCAGAGTGCGGGTTCTACCATATCAAGGCGTATTGTAGTGCCCCAGGGCATGTTCTCTGGCTAGAGCACGCCATGTGAATATTTCCACGAAGAGACTCGGGCATTTTTACCACGAAGCAACTCAGTCATTTTTCGAACATCCATGATTTCGCTTGCTATGAACATAATGTAACGTATCAAGTAATTTTCTTAAGTTCAAGCAATATTTGGACTTCTATATATATATATCGCAAGTTCTTGACTTTATTAACTATTACGTCACATAGTGATAAATTACATATCAAACTTTGAGCTACACAGTCTCGCTGCAATATATTGCTGTTTTACAACTCTAGACTTCTCTCAGCTTACAACAAGATTATTTATGACTCCAAGAAGAGGATAGTTGAAAAAAAATTAAACAGAACCTTTGAGAAGTAGGAATAATTGACTTCATCTATTGTTTCTGTGGCGATTAACTTTAAGGTTATTTAATCCCAGAAGTTTATTTTTATTTTATTTTATTCAAAGAAAAACTTATATCCAGAAAAATGTAACATTGGACGAATGCGAATGTTTAAATCCATAATTCGATATGCTTTGTGTTGTTTGCAAGTAGTGGTACCATAGTCACTGCAATAACGTAGGTAACTTATTTGTCACCTCAGAAAAGGGAATAATACTTCTAATTGCTCCCAGATATCACTAATTTGATTAGAATTATATTTAATTTCCTTTAAGTTGGCTCAGCAATATGTCGTATATAATCAAATTTTTCTGTCTGCACGTGTAACAATGGGAGAACAAAAGTCAGCACTTGCCAATTTATTATGCAACATCGCGATTTTGAGAAAGGACAAAAAGTTACGTAATGTTTTGCTGAAATCCAATTCCCATCTCTTACAAGCAAACGAAGCAGAGTGTTACGTATATATACTCACTGCACCTTCAGAAACAGGTTCCATACTAACTAACAATACTCCTGGAAAACCTTTCCAGCAAAAGGATTTCTGCTAATGATTTTCATTTACGCTCATCAAACAAAGTAATTGAATATGGCTGAAGTTAATGCGTACACAGCACATAGAAAGTAATTATATAAAACAAATAATGAAGCTGAAAATTTTGAAGACATCTTGAAAAGTTTACAAGAATTTGCTTTCACATAAACAACGTGTACTCGTAGCGACACCTTGGAGTGCAAACATCTCATGTAAATTAATTAATATAGTCGTTAATACCTCAAACGTTGGTATAATTGAAAATAGATGTCAGGTTTAAGTGTTCTGTAATTATTTATCTTGAAAATCATGTAATCTTTTCTTTAAAATGTCAAATGTCCTTATAGTTGTATGGTAATTGTATTTTTCTTAAGGAAATTATCGATAAGTACTTAGAATATTAAAGATTTTGATACATATAAATGAGAAAAACAAAAGATTTCGCCAGACGTGTTCGTTAGAAAATAATATTAAAGTAATTTTGAGCCTAGTTTATGTAATCTCTTTATTTCGATTACGCCCAGGACATAAAAACGGACAAATCTTATTAAACGATGAAGCGCCCCCAGTGTTGCCACACTTGGTACAATTGCACCAAATTCAGCCCTTTTTGTCATTCAACGGCCCGTTGGTACCACGCTGGCATTTTCAGCCCCTTTTGTGAAAAAGTTGGTACAATTCTACCTAATTCAGCACTATTTAGCAAATACTTGTGACATTTTCAAAAATATCAGTACTATTATCCTCCTTCGGTCGTAAAATAAGCAAGAATAAGGTGCAATAATTTATATTTTAACACGCGAGCTCGGAGATGGTTGACTTGTTCCTTGTTTTATATATATTTTTTCATATATGACCATAATACCGTTTTGGTTTATTGGTCACCTTGAAATAGAGGCGCGTTTGGTTTCCTTACAGTACATACCAAAGATGGTAACTGTCTTCCCTTTTAATTTGTGACCTCTTTTATACATGCGAGAAGTTTCATCTACTTCCACGGTTGTTCGGGGTCCTCTTATTTGGATGTTTCTAGAAAGTAATTTTTGAAAAGAGTAATTTCTTGATTTTGACTCTCGGAGGGGAGGGGGGAGTGTTCTAGAACTTTACCTCTTTTAGTTTCGTGTTATAAAGTCATGTATTATATTGGTATAAAATAATGAATTGGGCCCTTTTTTGTTTCAATTTGGTACTATTTTTCAGCCCACTCCAGAGCTAAGACTGTGGCAACACTGAAGCGCCCTATGAAATTTACTGAAAAGTATGAGACTTTCTTGACAGTTAATGAAAAAATATAACTATACTTTTTACCTACTTTCCATTCTAAGGAAGTGAACTAATAAAAGATCTGTGATCTTACGAGGAATGATCAGAAAGTAATGTTACAAACCCTGCAGTGAAATGAGTATACACAGCCAATGCAGCCAACAGATAGTACATACATTAGGTTAGTTTTTGATATAGTCTCCATATCAAGACACTTGTCGCATCGTGGTATGCATGCGATTGAAAATTTCCTCCTCGTAAAAATCCTGTTCTTGCGTATTCAACCTCATTGTCCGATCTGTTTCACCTCCTCGTCTGAAGCGAAGAAATGGCCCCCTAGGTGCTCCTTCAAGTGCAGGAACAGGTTAAAGTTGCTTGGATCGAGATCCGAGCTGTAGCAAGGATTGTCGATTATGTCCCAGTGAAACTGCTTAGACACCGTGGTAGTCTTCTGGGCTGTATGCGTGCGCGCGCGTTGTCGTGAAGGAAAATAACACCCTCGGTGAGAAGGCCTGGTTTTAAACCTCTACTAGCTATCGGTAAATTTCA
Source organism: Thermobia domestica (assembly GCF_964235325.1). Classification (NCBI taxonomy): domain Eukaryota; kingdom Metazoa; phylum Arthropoda; class Insecta; order Zygentoma; family Lepismatidae; genus Thermobia; species Thermobia domestica. The sequence continues at coordinate 8,930,997 of NC_137460.1, forward strand.
GCCGCGGTTATATGTTTTTCCCCCACAGAAATCGAATAACTAAGCGGACTTCTTCGCGAAACCGGTTTTCCAAACGTGTTGCCATTTGTGTTTATCTACTTTGCACAGTTGCCAACTCCATGTAGTAAAATCACAGCACACTGCTCATTCCTCTATAACAGACGAAGCTCCCAAAATATCGGCCTTGTAACCTTAGCTTCTGATGCTCTCTCGTATTATGAAACCTCCCGAAAAGGCAGAATCATTTTTCATTTACGGCTATATCAATACAAAACAATAACATTAGAAACTTAAAACACCATATATAGGTTATATGGTGCACTTACATTTACTCGTAATTATTAATCGAAGTAGATATTTATATACAGTAATATAGCAAGCCTGGTAGTGCCTTAAGCTTTTACGGTAGAGGCTACAGAAAAAGATAGTGCTACTAATCAACTCCAAGATAATCCTTCTATCTGAGGAATAACACAAAGTTTGTCCTGACCCAAAAGTAGTTTGCACTTCACACTTGCACTTCACTCTCATAACATTTGCACTGTCACAAAATTAGGAAAGACAATATTCAGTGCGTGCTCTTGAATCAAATAAAATTTTTATAGCTACTTTGGACATATCAAAAACATTTCTAATTTCTAAAGCGGGTTTCAATTTTACAAAATGCTGCTTTTCATTATTTTACAAATATTTCATAATAAATTGTTTAGTAACACTTGCTCGTAGCAGCACGTGTGTCGTCAGCGATAACACTCAATTTTGCAGCTGCATTTAACTCTGAAATTTCATACCCCGATATTGAGCTTCACCATAGATACTATCATTAACCAACTTCTTCAGATGGCTTGCTTCTCACAAAACACAAAATCGGCCTTTTTCGCTTTTCATCATTATCATATGTATTGGCAGGTCACTTGCTGTAACTGAGAAGCTTCCATGCTCTACAATCTTCCGCTAACATCTTCGTCTTCACGTATGATTTTTCTGTTTTGATATAGTACATTAATTGTACCCTCCTTCGCCCCTCCCTCTTTTTCCTGCCACCATACCGTCTAGCATGTCCCTCATGATATAGTTCCTCCTTAGCCAATGTCCCAACAAGTTTATCTTCCTCTTCTTAATAATATCTAAAATTATTCTTTTCTCCTCTACCATTACTAACACCCTCTCCTTCGTTTTCCCCTGGACCCTGCTAATTTTCTCCGTTTTTCTCCACACCCACATTTCGAAAGCTTCCATTCATTTTTCATCATCTTTTTCCGTAATATCCATGTTTCAGATCCATATTGTACAATACTGCACACGAAGCATCTTATGAGTCTTTTTCTGAACACTTCATTCAAGGTCCCACAAAATAGTATTTTCTTCCTCCTAAAGGATTCTTTCGCCATTTCTATCCTTCTGACCCATACAGTACAATACTCAACACGAAGCATCTTATGAGTCTTTTTCTGAACACTTCATTCAAGGTCCCACAAAATAGTGTTTTCTTTCTCCCAAAGGCTTCTTTCGTCATTCCTATCCTTGCTTTTATTTCGCCTTTGATTCTCATAAAATGAAAATGTTCATAAAAGCCAGTATATCGTGTGAATATGAAATTCAAGCATTAAAGTTTACATTTCTGTAATATGCATATGAAAAAACATTGCAACAAGTTACATAAAAAATATATATGTATATAACCGGAAACAGAGCATGGTTGCTGATGTTCTGCCAGTTTAAAAGTTTTATCTTCTGGGGGAAAATGCTTCTTCCGTTCGTACATCCTGTAGTGTAATGAATGTATAAGTATCTGCAAGAGTAATGTCTTTACCTTCCTGAAATGTATTTAGCCTGTCTCTGTGATTCTTAAAAAAAAAAAAAAAAAAAATGTGTACAGATAAACAAACACGCGATATTATGTAAAGATGTCCGTTGCCTGTACACTGTAAAAAATTTCATAGGTAAATTTACAAAAAATGTTGGCAATCTGTTTGTCAAGTCTCTATGTAAATTAATTTACACCTATGAAGTAAAATTACTAACATGAAATGGTGTAAAATTACGTTTTTATTAATAAAATATCATATTTTCTTATAAATCTACTGTAAATTTGTAAAAACAACCAGCAAATTTTGTAATTTAATCTAAGGAAATGTATATCAACTTACAAAAAGAAGAGTAATTGATTTTACATTGATATTTGGCAATTTAATTACAATTTTTTTTTCAGTGTATAGCGTCTCGCGATAAGTGCTTCCTTTCTCCGTTCCGTAAAGCTTCAATAATTACACAGCACCGTAATTTTTCAAAACAGCTGCTACAGTTTCACTCTGAGACAGTGGCAGATCTAGCGTGGGGTCGAGGGGTCCTAGGCCCCCCAGATTTTTAGCACCAAAAATAATTTAAGCTATTATTTTTATATTTTTAGAAGTTTATAATAATATCATGATATACCTACCATACTTTGGATTCTGGCTCCTCCCCCGCCCTAGACCTAGATCCGCCTCTGCTGTGAGGTAATCAGCACAACGTTGAAGAACTCAGTATACAGAGTGGTTTCAATTGATATTTGATTATCTTGATGGGGCCCGAGAGGAAGCACTGAAAAAAAAACAAGTGATACTTTGTGAAAGGTTGAAAGTATCTTTGCTTTCGCTGCTGCACACGAAAATAATAATACGAGATTAAGCTAATGCGCTTAACAATGTATAGGCTTCATAAGAACATTCTTCTCTAAAAGTAACTTCAACTCCTGAAATGTACCCTTTCATAACGCTTACAGCATCCTTGGCCTGACCCACTCATACATTTTACGTCTTTACTCCCGAATTATGCAAGGCATTTACATAGCTTTTGATATCGCAATAGCATTTATCTCCAAGTTTTACAAATTTAAAAAAATGTTCCACTGGTTTTGCAAATTAAACAAAAAAATCTTTAACATATCATCTTTTGTACCTGGTAATAGATAAGTTGAATTTGCTGAGAGTCTATACCCAGGGTGTGTTGTTTTGAAACACCCCCTGGGGGCGCGGTGGCTGAGTGGTAGAACGTTCACCTCCGGTGCTTGGGGTTCCTGGTTCGATCCCAGCTCGCGCCGTGTGGACCTTGTGGTGGACAAACACCGTGCTCGTGGGTTTTCTCGGGGTTCTCCCGTGTCCTCCCACTTTCTTCATTCCACCATTTCACTCATCTCTCATCATCACCGTCTCCTTTAGTCTAACCGGCATAACCGTGGGACTTAAAACTTAAAGATTTCATTTCATTTTTTCATTTGAAACACCCCGTATACTCTTCTTTTATGTACCCGCTTCAACATGAATACCTATTTATCCTTCTCCCTTATACAACCTGCACATCCAAGGTACCATGTCGGTTGCATAGATGCAAGGCGTTCCATACCTATTAACTCCATAAATTTTTCACCAAAAAAAGAATCGTGCATATCTTTGAGAGCCCTGTCTGCCAAAACCGAAAATCGAAAAAATGACTTGGTACTTAGTACTTTTGAGAATCTATTTGTGTAGAAAGTTTTGCGGTCATAAATGATTTCTTTCGATGGAGAAACTGATGACGGATACACATTATTGTATTGTACAGGTCTGCAACCAAAATGCTATTTGCATAAGTTTAGCTGATTTTTACGCTTCTGGGTGCACGGAAGTCGAAAATGACCCCCGTTTCTTCCTGGGACGTTAAGTTTTTGCACAATCGAAATGTAACCTGATGAAAGAGGTAGGTGAAAATCGCTAAATTGCAAATGTATCACACCAAAATAAAAACGAACATGGAAGATTAAATGTATTTGTGCTCCCCGAAACATGAAAATACATGTATATTGGTCCGGATGGGGATCACTGACACATATTGTAATGTGTCATGAATGAGAGTACGAAATTACAAAAACGTAGTATTGTATTTCTACGAGAGAAATAGTTTTTTACTACAAGATAATATGGAAAATTGTAAGATTTAAAAAAAAAAAGATCATGAAATACGGGCATTGGCAAACACTTTCCTAAGGCACCTTTTTTTCTCCTATAACTTTTAGTTATCTCATTAAGAACAGTGACAATACTTTTTTATTCCCGATAAATTTAATTAGAGCAATTAGAACTTCCCTCTGTCAGGAACTTACTAAAACGAGTGAAAAATAATATTGCGGTGTGAAACTTAACAGATATATTGAACAATGGAAAAACAAGAGGAGATTTTTCTCTTTTTAATAAAGTATCAGAAAAGCAAAAGTTAAGCTGTTACTCTACGCGTGTTCTACACTAATTAACTTTTGCTTTACGTGGGGGGAATTTTGATGCACATCCTCTGATTTTTCCCATGTATTTAGAGTAGCTGTTTAAAGTAGCTCTGTCGCGTCATTAGATTAAATCGTTAACATAAAACACATTTTGTTTGGAAAAGGAGACAGCCACGGTTTTAGATTTCTAAAATTCGTATACTATAGGCAACCACACAGAAGTAAACGTTTGCTTAGAGCAGTGGTTCTCAACCTAATTTCTATCATGATCCCCTTTTTATCACATCTCCTTGCTAGCGACCCCCTTATAATTTCTGGTTTGTAATAACCTTGTGTGGGATTTTTAATATACCTATTGTGGAGATCTCACGATAGCCATCTATTTCTACAATAATAGAATCCATTTGTTGTATATAGAGGATAGAGTAACTTCCCTAAAAGCGAATGAATTAAAATCAAATATGGTCAGTTCATTCATATCACAAGTATCGAACCCGATCCGTCATATTGTTTCAAAATGGATTGAAAATTTTACAACTTCATAACTCCTTTAATTTTGGGTCATATGGTAAAAAAAAAATAAAGTGATTTCTAATTTTGGTTTGAAAAGTTGAACAGATGTTAAGAAAATTATTGAGTATTTTAAATGATTTGATAAAATGCATCACGAAGATTGAACGGGACATTGCCGCTCTGGTGAAATCACATCATGCTCAGGTATCTCATTAGCTTTCAGTTTAAATTGTATTTCATTACACAGGTTTGTTGCGTTTGTATTTTTCTGGTATGTCAATATGCAGTTCGCATTAGTTTCATATCATACCTTTTTCATTTAAATTGATCTTTAAACAACTCTGCACCTTTCGAAATTATTTAGTACAACCTTTTTTTTTTTTTTTTTTCTTAGCAGTATGTTTAAAAATAAAAATGTGCCTATCAGAACAAAATTCAAAATAATATTTTAAAATATTTTCTGAAATTAGATTCTAATTATATTTATCTCTTCCGCTTATCATCGTGACCCCCATGAAGCCCTCTCGCGACCCCTAGAGGTCCGATCCGCACATTGAGAAACCCTGGCTTAGATTAATAAGTAAGATTAATTAACAAAGTTTTCAGAAAAGGAAAAATGACATCTTTAAGTTTTACGTCCCACGGTTATGCCGGTTAGGCTAAAGGAGACGGTGATTATGAGAAATGAATGAAATGGTGGAATGAAGAAAGTGGGAGGAAACGAGCGAACCCCGAGAAAATCCACGAGCATGGTGTTTGTCCACCACAAAGTTCACGTGGCGCGAGCTGGGATCGAACCAGGGACCCCAAGCACCGGAGGTGAACGCTCTACCACCGAGCCACCGCGCCCTCTTTCAGAAAAGGAGATACAAAAGTGAACATACTCTAGATTTCCAAACTATGCACGGGGAGCATGGTGACTCAGTCGTGAAGCAATCTCCTCTCGTGTGTGGGGTTCCTGATTTGATCCCCGGCAAAGTAAGTTTATAGTGAACAAGATCATGTCTGTGGATTTTCTCGGGGTACTCCCGTTTCCTCCCACGCTCTCATTCCACCGATTCTTCCATCACCAATCACCTTGCTTAATCATCTGTTTCTCTTAGCCAAAAGCACATAATCGTGTGACGTTAAACTGAAAGATTACATTTCATTTTTTGGCAAACTATGCAAATTCAATACCCAAAATTGAAGTAGTACACCTATAACTTTTGGTTGCAATAGACAGGGACGTATGCAGAAATTTATTTCGGGAGGCTTCCAAAGCTTTTCGGGGGGGGTCCAAACACAATTTTAGTCTAAATTATATTAAAAATTGTAAAATTGCCCCTAAAATTAGAGTAAATTTACAGAAAAGTTCGGATTTCGGGGGGGAGTCCGGACCCCCAGGACCCACCCCCTGCGAACGTCCCTGGCAATAGAGGAATAAGATCAAGGACAGAAGCTGCTCCTCGAACACTGATTCAATACCAAAAAGCTATTTGTCATAATCTCTTATTGTTTTGCTTTGTGAAGATCAATATTAAAACCGGAAGTAGCAGTCAATTTTTTAACACTTCCGGTTTTAGTAGAAAGATGCAGGTAAAGATCTTATCTTTCCTTTAGACGCTGAATCGATTTCTGGAAAAGTCAATCTCGCTTTCTATTAACTTATTTGCTCTATGGTAACAAAGTTGAAAACGTAAATTTTTAATTTATACTTCCGGTTTGAATACGGAGTAAACGGACGGAAACAAACCTTCCGAATCTCTAACTGCTTCCATTTTCAATCCTAATTGTTCTAACATTTCCGAAAATACAACTGCTTCCATTTCTAAGCTTATAATGCTAACGTTTCTAAGTTCTAAGTGCTTTCATTTTCAAAATTTATACACGTAATAGTAACGTTTCCGAAGCTGTAACTATGTCCATTTTCAAAGCTGATTGTTTCTAACATTTCCGAAGATCTAACTCTTCCATTCTAAGCTGATTATTCTTACGTTTCCCAAGTTCTAACTGCTTCCATTTCTAAATTTTTAACGCTAACGTTTCTTTTCATGTTCTCACTGCCTCCATTTTTAAAGCTGATTATTTTTACGTGTCCCAAATTCTAACTGATTCAGTTTTCAAAGCTTGTATTACTAACGTTTCCGAAGCTCTAACTTCTTTTATTTTCAAAGCTGATTGTTCTAAGATTTCCGAAGATTAAACTGCTTCTATTCTCAAAGATGATTTTAATTACGTTTCTCAAGTTCTAACAGCTTCCATTTCTAAGCTTATAATGCTAACGTTTCTAAGTTCTAAGTGCTTTCATTTTCAAAACTTATAATAGTAGCGTTTCCGAAGCTGTAACTATGTCCATTTTCAAAGCTGATTGTTTCTAACATTTCCGAAGATCTAACTCTTCCCTTCTAAGCTGATTATTCTTACGTTTCCCAAGTTCTAACTGCTTCCATTTCTAAATTTTTAACGCTAACGTTTCTTTTCATGTTCTCACTGCCTCCATTTTTAAAGCTGATTATTTTTACGTGTCCCAAATTCTAAGTGATTCAATTTTCAAAGCTTGTATTACTAACGTTTCCGAAGCTCTAACTTCTTTTATTTTCAAAGCTGATTGTTCTAAGATTTCCGAAGATTAAACTGCTTCTATTCTCAAAGATGATTTTAATTACGTTTCTCAAGTTCTAACAGCTTCCATTTCTAAGCTTATAATGCTAACGTTTCTAAGTTCTAAGTGCTTTCATTTTCAAAACTTATAATAGTAGCGTTTCCGAAGCTGTAACTATGTCCATTTTCAAAGCTGATTGTTTCTAACATTTCCGAAGATCTAACTCTTCCATTCTAAGCTGATTATTCTTACGTTTCCCAAGTTCTAACTGCTTCCATTTCTAAATTTTTAACGCTAACGTTTCTTTTCATGTTCTCACTGCCTCCATTTTTAAAGCTGATTATTTTTACGTGTCCCAAATTCTAAGTGATTCAATTTTCAAAGCTTGTATTACTAACGTTTCCGAAGCTCTAACTTCTTTTATTTTCAAAGCTGATTGTTCTAAGATTTCCGAAGATTAAACTGCTTCTATTCTCAAAGATGATTTTAATTACGTTTCTCAAGTTCTAACAGCTTCCATTTCTAAGCTTATAATGCTAACGTTTCTAAGTTCTAAGTGCTTTCATTTTCAAAACTTATAATAGTAGCGTTTCCGAAGCTGTAACTATGTCCATTTTCAAAGCTGATTGTTTCTAACATTTCCGAAGATCTAACTCTTCCATTCTAAGCTGATTATTCTTACGTTTCCCAAGTTCTAACTGCTTCCATTTCTAAATTTTTAACGCTAACGTTTCTTTTCATGTTCTCACTGCCTCCATTTTTAAAGCTGATTATTTTTACGTGTCCCAAATTCTAAGTGATTCAATTTTCAAAGCTTGTATTACTAACGTTTCCGAAGCTCTAACTTCTTTTATTTTCAAAGCTGATTGTTCTAAGATTTCCGAAGATTAAACTGCTTCTATTCTCAAAGATGATTTTAATTACGTTTCTCAAGTTCTAACAGCTTCCATTTCTAAGCTTATAATGCTAACGTTTCTAAGTTCTAAGTGCTTTCATTTTCAAAACTTATAATAGTAGCGTTTCCGAAGCTGTAACTATGTCCATTTTCAAAGCTGATTGTTTCTAACATTTCCGAAGATCTAACTCTTCCATTCTAAGCTGATTATTCTTACGTTTCCCAAGTTCTAACTGCTTCCATTTCTAAATTTTTAACGCTAACGTTTCTTTTCATGTTCTCACTGCCTCCATTTTTAAAGCTGATTATTTTTACGTGTCCCAAATTCTAAGTGATTCAATTTTCAAAGCTTGTATTACTAACGTTTCCGAAGCTCTAACTTCTTTTATTTTCAAAGCTGATTGTTCTAAGATTTCCGAAGATCTAACTGCTTCTATTCTCAAAGATGATTTTTAATTATGTTTCTCAAGTTCTAATAGCTTCCATTTCTAAGCTTATAATGCTAACGTTTCTCAGTTTCAAACTGCTTTCATTCTCTAAACTGATTATTCTTACGTATCCTAAGTTCTAACTGCTTCCGTTTCCAAAGCTTGTAATACTAACGTTTCCGGAGCTGTAACTGCTTCCATTTTCTAAGTTAATTGTCCTAACATTTCCGAAGTTCTAACTGCTTTCATTTTCAATTCTGATTATGTTAAAGTTTCCGGAGCTCCATCTGCTTTAAATTTCAAAGGTGATAATGCTAACGTTTCCACAGCTTAACCGGAAGAGATCTTTAAGGTACGCAAACAAGAAGGTGACAGGATAAAATGAAGTGATATATTAGAGATACGGATAATAAGAGTTGAGAAATGTGCTGAATAGAATCTAGAAGAAACGTTTTCTTTCTGCGGCAATGAAACTATAACGATGGTAATTTCTAACATTTATGCCATTTTATTTGCTATAACCATACGGAATGAAAAATATAGATTTGGACTTATAAAATGCCCTGTGAGTGCTAAATAATAAACGTTTACTGTTCTTTCTTGTTCGCGGCACAGCTGAAGTGGTTATACGTGACTCTTCAGCGTTTTTCTTTTTCCCTCCAAAACTGGACAATATCAACGACATTTCGTGAAAGAGGTCCATTCACCAACTCTTTGGTTTACTCCAAGAACTCTGCAGGGATGCATTTATCTTTTATGTCACTGCCTGGACTTACTGTAACACTACAACACACAACATGTATGAAACATTGTTCGGTCAACAGAAGACCGTCTGACCTCTAACCCGCTGTAAATCTTCCGTACTCGTTGAAACAAAAGGAAAAAGTAATATTCTTGTGTGTTACGATATGTTTTTTCCTTGTTCCTTTATATCACATTTTACATTGTTTCAATGGAGGTCCTTGAAGGAAGTCACACCAGTAAAAATAATCCTTGGTTCAATTCCAGGTCATGTCAGTTTATGATGAACTGCGCCATATCTATGTATTTCTTCGAAGCTCTTGCAACTACAATAGCCTGATAGGGACAATCGGCTTTGGGCATGAGTCTGGCAAGTGGCAGAATTGTTCGAATCCCGCTAGAGCCTCGCATCTCTTTCATATTATCCTTTGCAACAGTGAATTTCGTGCATTTGCTCTTCATATTTCCTGAATTTGCTCACATGTGGGCTTCGCCCTCACACCCCTGCCTTTGCTCGACCTAAGGCTTCGCACATCTTAAACCCACAATTCTACCGAACTTCAAGTTTCTTTTCCTATCTCAACTATCTAGAAGATAAGATTTTGTATCACAAAAAAACGCCTATTTAAATAACATAGGGATTTCTTCATCCCCCTTTAGACCCCTTAAAAATAAAAATAAAAACATTTACTTTTGGCAATTTTCCTGTAGGTTAGCCCCGGAAGGCTACAATCATTTCATCATTCTAATCCTTCCGGAAGTGCCTAAATATTTTGGGGTCTAGAAAACGTCCCATGTAATTAAATGGAAAGGATTTTTCAGTTTCCCATAAAACCACTCTAAATTTGGAAATATTTTTTTACTGATTTTCTTAGGAAATGCTAGCGAAAACATACAAGCATACGGAATTTCAAGTTTTTATTCTAATTCTAAATACCTAAAACATGAGATTGCAGGTCAAAAGAAAGATCTATTTAAATAACATCGGGAAACTGAAGTGACTTAGACCCCCCTTTAGATCCCCTAAAAATGAAAAATATTAACTTTTGGCAGTTTTCCTGTCGGTTAGTCCCGGTAAGCTTCAATTATGCAAAATTTCAAGTTTTCACGTCAACCGAAGGTGCCCTTCTAATTTATGTCAGCTCATGTAGTTTCATATATAGTTAGGATATTATGAAGCATTTAATAATTAGGGCTTTTTTTTTTAAGTACCGTTTTGAATTTTGGACGCTGCACCTCTGAATCGGCATCCGCCAGATACTGAAGTGGCAATGAGCTGGACATATTGCAAGAAGAAAAATTGATATGAAGAATGGATACAAAGGTACAAGATGAGTGTTAGGAAACATTTCCACACAATGTGTTATGATGGAATCAAAGAATCACTGTGGAATTAAGAGTCCAAAGACAAGGGAAAGGGGTAAAAGACCGACCAGGCTCGCAACTAAGGCTACGGAACAAGGCCACCCTAAATTTTCATTGCCCGCCTTTTAGACTAGAGTGCGTTATTATATGCTATACAAGTGAGGGCGCGGTGGTTCACTGGTAGAGCGTTCACCTCCGGTGCTTGGGGTCCCGGGTTCGATCCCAGCTCACGCCGTGTGGACTTTGTGGTGAACAAAGACCGTGCTCGTGGGTTTTCTTGGGGTTCTCACGTTTCCTCCCACTTTCTTCATTTCACTCATTATCACCGTCTCCTTTAGCCTAACCGGCATAACCGTGGGACGTAAAACTTAAAGATTTCATTTCATTTTTTATATGCTATACAAAAATACGAGATGAAAATATGTAAACAGTTAGGAACGAATGAATAAGGAAATTGAGATACACGAAACAGAAGCAGAGAGGTATTTTTGAGTACTGTCCTGCAAATCTTGTAGCACCCAGTCCTGGGCACAGAGCTCTATCTATTTCCCAGGTTCTGCATGCGCTAAGTTAAATTGATCGCGAGGAGTCATGAAGCTTGACGTAGATCTACTAATTTCAGTATCTAATAGAACGCCAGGGTGTCTACCAGTCGTCAATCTCCATCTATGACATTTTGCCAGTGTCACTTCTTGCACTATATGGAGAACATCTCCTGAGGATACAGTTTGCCGCTAAGTCTCGTTTTGTTTATTTTTGTCCTTAATTTATATGTTTGCTATTACTTTGTTACCTTTTAATTTAGATAATTGTTATTGCTCGTGTTATATTTGTTTAAGTGCAGCTTTTTTGTTGATTGTGCGCAATGTCTTCTAACTTTGTTGTTTCACGTTTTCTCAAGTGTGCGTTCGGAACGAAACTCCACAAATCGTATCGAATTCTTCCGATGCATAACACTTGAAGTACTGTAGTACTATGATTTGGTGCTAGTCTAGGCTTCAGGAATCGTTGCGGCCACTATAGTCTACTACAAACATGCAAGGTCATGATATGTTAGTTCCTGGCTGCTAGACTCGCAAGAGACTATCTATCAAGGTTCTAGAAGAAAAGGATGATACAGCGATTAAAAGCGTTTTTAAGTTTGGGACGGTACAGACAGATAAAGCTCAGCTTCTCAGCAAGCGGAGAAAACCATTCCACGTCTAGACTCGTAACATGTGGACAACTGCGATGGCCAAGTCAAGGCCCAACAAACAATGAAAGGCAGAAAACCAAATGATTTAGTACTAGTACAAAATTCGACTTACTACTGAACAAAGAAGTTGTGAACAGGTCTTCTCGGGCTAGCAGCCAGGTGAATACTGTTATATCTTGCGACGTTTCGAGGGCTGACATCGTCCTCATCTTCATTCGCCTGAAGATGAGGACGATGTCAGCCCTCGAAACGTCGCAAGATATAACAGTATTCACCTGGCTGCTAGCCCGAGAAGACCTGTTCACAATACGTCATTAGGAAAGCTTCAATAGATAGAAATTGTTTTATAGCACAGATACGAACCTGTCTGACAACTTTTAATATTTAAATACAGTTCGTTTGAGCGAACTATTTATGTTAATTTCTTGTTAATTTCTTGATCGAACTGTAAATAAAATGTAGCAAATTGAACGATGGTGACCATATTAAGCGGAACAGGAAAAAATACTAATGGGTTTGAAAAAAATTGAAGTAAAAGGGGATATAAAATAAGTTTCGAAACTCGTAGGTTCTACCTTTTCTTGGAAAGTTCTTTGTGTGTCGAGCAGACATCTAGAAGCCAGCATGTGAGATTGAAATTAACAACAGTGCAGTCAAATTACCAAAAAGTAAGGAACAAACTAGTACCAAGGTGAAACTTGGCACAGATGTTAGGAATGATTTTCTAAACAACATACTAAAAGTGCCCTGAAATCCCAGATGACCGCCGCCATATTGGAAAATGGCCGCTGGAAGTGTCAAATGAATAATACCCACATAAAAATAGCAATATCTTCGCTATGGTTGAACATAAAGAAATAAATTTAGTGTCGTTTTTTAGAACATAGATAACACAATATTTTTTAAACAAAAAGAATTTTTCATAAATGCATACTTTTAGAAATATTTAGCTCTAAGTTCTAAAATTCCGAAAACTACCTTCAAACTGATTTGAAATTTTATTGAACTTAGAAAGTAATTATTAACAAGTTAAAATTTGACATAGATGTTGGTAAAGATTATTTAAATGACATGATAAAATCCCGCAACTTCTTCGTTCGCCACATTGGAATATGTCCAAATGTCCGAAGTAATTGAAAGATAATATTTTGTTAAGTTACAAAATCTGGACCGGGCTAAATATTTGAGAAACTGTAAATGCAGTCGATCCGAAATCAATTGGGATCAATGTTGGTGCGAGAGGGGAAACATCATAACATGTTGAAGGTTGTCCTCCGCCATCTTGGTGACCGTCATCTTGGAATCAACTTGTTTATTTTAAATGGCAACATGGACGTGTGACATATTAAACAACATCCTCGTTCGAAGAGAAATCCAATGGTAAAGTTATTTCTCCAAAACCTGCAACAGTTTTGAAGTTGTGAATAAATTTAGGATATGTTATATGTAAAATGCTGTGAAATGTGCTGTGCGAAGTTTCGAATTGATGGGTAAAGATAAAATTTAAAAAAGCAAGCTTTGTAACATCTCATATTACGTATTCTTTAATAACCAGGAAAAGAGAGAGCTAACACACATGAGTCAATTACAATCACATGGCATGTTCAGCATGCCCACTGTTCCTGTTAGACCCAACTGTGAGACCCAGTGCTTGTGCACTCTGCGAAGTACTATAGTTGGCGATATTTGTTCACAGACGGTAATTATTCTAATTTTTCAGATAGCCAATGTCAATAATTTTACACTGGTACACAATGGCTTTAAAATGCCCCCAATAATAGAAATCCAACGGAGGTAGGTCGGGGACCTTGCTGGCATCTAATAATACATACCATTTATACTTAGCAAAATTTTGTTATTCTAACAAAATTTTGTGAATGACCCGGGGGACCTGTAATGTACCATGTCTATTGCTATTACAGATATGTCATTATCTGGGAGAGACCTAGATTGTCGGATAATTTCAAGAATTTCTGTCCAATTGCGGGCCTATGTTTTCGTATATAGCATTAAGGTGTAAAATTTCAATACTCATCCATTTGAAGTGCCCATATACAGGGCTTACAATAAAATAATGTATGAATAAAGATATTATACCCCAAAATATAATTCCTACTGGGTTATTTCAAAGCTTCCACATTGATTTTGGTTTAAATAAAGAACTAACGAATTTACTACATGGACCGTAAAATATATTTTGAAAAATCGCATAGTACAATACGTTCAAAAAATATTGGACCCCTCCAAAAAATTTTATTACACCGACTGTAATGGTACGTTACAACTTTGCCAGTAGGTGGTACAACTTTGAATTTTTTCGCGGAGGGGAAGACTTGTGGCTGTGTTCCATCGACTGATAGTGCTAAAGTCAACACAGGCATCCCAGTAAATTGCAGTCATACGGCGAAGTATGTTCCTTAGCGCACAACCTCCCGCAATCAGAGATTCAATGACAGCCGCTGTTTCAAACGGACGTCTCCATTGCATACCATGGATTGCTCCATTACCCTGGAACGAGAAGAAATAGGAAGGTAAAACAAGTGACATTCTATGGCTTAAACATCAATGCATTAATTATAAATAGTTCAGAATGTTTGCAGTACTACTGGTGAGTAGTGGGCTTGGAGGCATTACTTTCTGAATCATCCAAGTATTTGAGAAACAATAATTAATCACCTTATAATATCAGAAAAACGAAAGAGCTATGTACTCTTGGGGTGAGGTTTACAGACAGTTTTATCAAAATCTGCTCAAGCCATTTTGTTTAAATTTCATTGACAACCCTAAAAGCATTTTCTTCTGAAGATATTCACAACGGATAGTTTGTTTTGTGGGGTAAGTTTTGTCACATGAGTTCCCGCCAGAAATCGAACAAGAATCTTCCACGCTAAGGTATCCTGGTATGACTAGGCGCCTTTGATGAGTGACTCGAGTTCGATTCCAGGAAAGATCTCATGGATTCGAATCCCATGTTAAGTTGTAGGCCCATGTCTCATATAGCCTCATTGGGTGAAAGGGACGCTAAATTGAAAAATGTAAATCTTATTTTCATACGGATTACTCAAAAAGTCCTCAGTCGATATTAGTCATATTTCATCAACAACCTTATAATGTAGGGATGTAGGGTGAGTCGTTTCTCCTGAAAATATCCAAAAGGGGTAGATTATTCTCGAGGTGAGTTTTTCAGATAATTTTCTAAAAAAAAAAATATGTATCAGGCAATTTTTCTCATCTCTATGTAGAAAAGAAGAAGTCCTGAGTGAGTGAGTGATTGGTCAACGCCCAAACCAAACTGCATAAGCTAGAAACTTGAAATTTTGACAGAGCATAGGATTTGTGATGTAAGGTACCACTAAGGAAGGATTTTTAGAAATTCAATGGGGAAGGGGAAAAGAGGGGTATCAATTATTGTCTTAAAAGAGAGATATCTCGAAATCTCAGAGGATTACAGACATGAAATTTTGGTATGTGGACTTCCCGTTTAAAGTAATCAGACATTTCTTTTAGCGGCTTTTGACATTCGACCTAGAAGGGAGGAAAAGGGGTTAAGAAGAAAAAGGGGTGGAAATTACAATTACTATAATAAGATTCACATGTCTCGAACTCTCTTAAAGTTAGAGACATGAAATTCGATATTTCAACTTCTCGTTTGAAATAATTAGACGTGTGTTTTAACGTGTTTTTTTTTTTTTTTTTTTTTTTTAGATATTTTTACTAGAATACGAGAAAAAAGGCGGGAAGAAAAGAGGGTTAGATAACAATTGGATAGCCATATCTCGAAATTCTTTAAAGTTGGAGACATAAGATTTGGTATTTAAATTTTTCATTTAGAAAAATCAAACATGTTTCCGTGCTTTTAGGTGTTTCCCTTACAAGGGAAGTGAAAACGATGGGAGAAAAAAAAGGTAGGGTTGAACTTCTTAAAATAAGATGGTCATATTTCGAAACCCCTTAAGAGTGGAGACATGTTAATAAAAGCGTCTCTCAGCATTTTGTTTTTATGTTTTCGTTGGAAAGCAAGTAAAAAAGGGTGAGGGTTGGAATTGTTATAAGAAGATAGCCATATCATGAGATTTTTAAGATTTTATATATATATATATATATATATATATATATATATATATATATACAGGGATACGAGAAATGCAGGACAGTAAGCCGAGCAAACGTTGGGGTCTGAGGGACAAAGTCCTCAGCTAGCCCAGGCCAATTTCTACTGAACGTTATGAAACTACACAAACTTCATTCTCCAGTTAATTTTGTGTGGGACATTTTAGAAATTGGCTGTTTCTCGTTTGGTAATTTACTTTCTTCCATTTACCATTGTTTTGTAAACTTTAAAGTAAAGTAAAACCTGCCTTCAACGGACCCTTTATTAAACGGAAAACTGTCTTAAACGGAAATATTTCATGGTCCCATGAATTTTGAAGTATAAAAAGTTAAAAATCCCTTCGTTAAGCGGAAACTGTGTTATACGGACAACGGAAAGCAAAATAAATCTTTAACGGAAAATTTTGAGTTCTGGACTGGAAAAGGTTAAGATATTCCATGAGAGGGTAAACATATACATAACACAGTCTGCGATAAAATCTTAGTTATTTTGTTAAATCTTTCTGGACAGTGTTGACCTTTCCCAACCACTACTCATATTCATCGCCGACAATTTGTCTTTAATCCTACCATCTTCATCAAGAATCATACGGAAAGTTGGAAAGGAGAAGAAGAGATGGAGGAAGAAGAGGAATACGGTACTGTGTTCCAAAAAAGGGTGTAGAATAAAGAAATATTAAGATGCCCTCAGAAGTTTAAAAGAACTGCAACAATTTGCCTTACGGAAAAATGACTTTGATTTACTTGGTGTACTGTCTCAGGCTAAAGTGTGAGCGGAATGTCGAGCAGCCAAGCAGCAATGTATACAGAAAACCCTGCTTAACTATTGGAAAAAATAAAGAAAACGTGTGCATAGCATATTTTGTTTTTATTTTATTTTATTTTTATTTTTATTTTTATTTTTTTTTTTTTTTGTATATTAATTCGAACAAGAAAGAAGTATATAATTAAACAAGGTACGTTCAGCAATATATTTTCTCAGTCGGCAAGGTCTACCTCGATTAAGCGGAAACCTGACTTCAACGGAAATTTTTGCGAGTCCCACTCGATTCCGCTAAAGACACGTTTCACTGTACAACTAGCATTCCTTGTAACTTGTTTTTTGAGATTCACAAGTTTCTGCATCAATCACTTTCACACTAATTTGCACTTTACAATAACAAAATTTGACAATTAGCACTAATTTCATGTTTATTAGCCTACTACCCCGCTCAGGAGAGAATTTTTGAATTGAAGTGATTTTCAGTGTAACGTCCCGTTCAGCAGCGAGGCTATATGAGACGTGTACTTACTGATTAACGTGGAATCCGAACCACATGAGCTCCACCCAGGAACCTAACCCAGGTCTCCCATGCCAAAGGCGCGTACGCTAACCGCTTGGCATAGAAAATTTTGTTGGAGTCCATGAAAAGTCTCATATGTGCTGCTGCCAATTTTGACAAAAATTTCCTTTATATCTATTGGAAGCTAAGAACATAATAATCATAAAGTAATTACCGGCCAGTACTGAGAATTTGTGATATAGTAAAATAAAATAAATCTGTCTGTAACAGTTGTTTAAAAAATTCTAAATTTGACATTAATAAGAATTAAATAAATTCAGATGCTTATATTGTCTTCAAATCTTAAACAAGAAGGAGAAAAGTGTAAAAAAAATAGGGAGATATGTTTGGACTAATCTTATAATATGAGAATCTACCATCAATTATTTCTGAGTTATAATCTATTGCCATTCTATGTAACTACAAAGCTAATAAAAAGGGCGAACACTTATTTGACTGTCCCTATCTGCTTTGATTGAATCAGGCAGTGCTTTGAATTTCAGTGATTCGCAGATGCCGCATCAGTCTCTTACGGAACGTTACAAAAGCTTTTCCACTCAGTGCAGGGTTTACAAGGTATGGACAATGTGGTTGGATTCTCATATGGTGATACTTTTCTACATTCTATACAATATCAATATAATCATCAACAACCACTGTTTCCGGCAAGAGTATAGTGGTTACCTCATGCACTTTTGGGAGATCTAAGTTCAATTTTCGGTTGGAACGAATATAGTTCGGATATTACTATAAGTTATAGGTTTAAATAACTAAATCTGTGGCCCATACAACACGAAGGTTCAATGCCGCGTTCACAAAAGTTCTCCACTGACTTATATCCTTAACCAATTGGATCCAGTTTCTACTTTGTATTCCTCTCTGTGCGAGATCCATCTTATTGTTGCCCTCCTTTCTGTGCCTAGGTCTTCCTAATGGTCGTTTTCCGATTGGTCTTCCAGTCAAGACTTTGAAAGCGTTTCTACTTTCTTCCATTCTAGCTACATGATCTGCCCGTCTAAGCCTCCTAGACTTGACGACCCTAACAATGTTGGGTAAACCATATAAATTATGTAGTTCCTCGTTATGAAGTTTCCATCCTTTCCCATTCCCGTTCCTCTTGGGTCGGAATATTCGTCTCAGGATCTTGTTCTCAAATACTTTCAGTCTATGTTCTTCCCTCAGAGTCAGCGACCATGTTTCGCAACCATAGATCTACAGTACAACAGCCATGATTATTGTTTTATATATTTTGAGCTTCAATTCCTCGACAGAATTCGCGACGACAAAAGATTATGAACTGAATAATAATACCGTACAATTCCCTGGTTTTAGTCTACATTTAATTTCTTCCTGAATATAATTTTGGTCTGTTAATATTGATTCTAGATATTTGAAAGTATTCACTTTGTCGAAACTATTATTTGATATTTTAGTGCATCCATAATTTACAGTATTACGATCCCGAGAAATTTCTATGTATTTAGTTTTCTCTGCATTTACTTCTAACCCATGTCCCTGCAAGCGTTTAATAAGACCTCTGCATTTCTTTCTATTATTTTCCTATAATCCCCTATTAAATTTACATCATTTGTATACGCCATAACCTGGTAAGTACCATTCAGCTCTAGACCCTGGTTGCTATCTTTGATTTTCCTTATAGCGTACTCCAGAACAGAGTTTAATAATAATGGTGAAAACGGATCTCCTTGCTTCAGGCCATTTTCAATCTGAAGGCTGGTGGACATGAATTTTCCTACGCGGACTTTACTTTGAGATTCACTTAGATATATCTTAATTAATCTAATTAGGTTTTTCAGTATTCCAAATTCTCTTAAGAATGCTGTACAATGTTTCTCTCCTAACCGAATTGTAGGACTTTCTAAAATCAAATAATAATT
This sequence comes from Thermobia domestica, assembly GCF_964235325.1. Taxonomy (NCBI): domain Eukaryota; kingdom Metazoa; phylum Arthropoda; class Insecta; order Zygentoma; family Lepismatidae; genus Thermobia; species Thermobia domestica. Next base: position 8,950,285 of record NC_137460.1, read on the forward strand.
TATGTAACCGGGTATTGTATTCTCATTTCTTTCTGAGTATTTGCCGAATGGTAAATATCTGGTCGATAGTTGATCGATTTCGCCTAAATTCGCACTGATCATCTCCAATAATTTCATCTTTATAAGTAACAGGTCTATGCCTCATAAAGTTTCGGTGCTAAAAGGGAAACTAAATTCCACATCAACTGAAAATGGCAAATAGGGAAGCACGGCGGATCAGTGGTGGAGTTCTCAACTATGATGCGAGGGGGTCCGGTGGTTTGATCCCAGATCATGATAGTTTGTGGGTTGCGTGTGTCCGATGGTAGACAATGGAGTGTCTGTTTCCTTCCGCATTCTCATTCCATTAATTATTTCAAACTCATTCACTTATCATTAATTATCCGTCTCCTTTAGCCCACACTGAGAAAAATCCGTTCTCCGGACAACGGTATATTGTACAAATATACGGAATCCTCTTGCTTACTACAGAAATCAGTATAAGCATAGGTTATCCATATGCTACATACGCACTGCGATGTTACATCATGCCATTGCAGGATGTCTGACATCTAACAGTTTTTCGTATATCACATGCATATACTTATGTTACCTTCGTCAACTATATGTTATATACGTCCATTTGTATGTGAGATCCTGACCGCCTATATTGTTTCATACGGAAAGTACGTATAGATAGACCACTTATACGGAAAGTATTATAAAACATGCGTTTTCAGTTATACGTCTGCTGTACGTTAAGTCCAAAAACTACAAGAATTACGCATGCAACCTATTTATGTAAGTACGCCACCTACAATATTTTTCTCAGTGTAACGGAAAACTAAACATTTCATAACCCTTTCTACTGACCTTATCGAGGGGGGGGGAACGTATGTAGCATACGTTAAAATATAGGTTACATGTTTAATCTTGTAGTTTTTCGACTTAATGTACGACCATGTGTAACATCGTGAAGCAAACGTATAAAGTATATCATCTATACGTATTTTCCATACGAAAGAACAAATGTATGTAAGCGGTCAGAGTCTCACACAGAGATAGCTGACGTATGAACACAGGGAAGACTGCTTAATGTCAAACATCCTGCAGTGGCAAGATGTAACACCTAAACGGGAAAAGGGCAATAAGTATGTAGCATATGGATAACGTATGCTCCGTACATATTTTAGTAGTAAACATATGGATTCCGTATATTTGTACAATATACCGCCGTCTGGATAACGGATTTTCTCGTGTGTGCCAACGCACGCTTTTGGTTTACGGTGTCCCGGGTTTGATTCCCGGTAGAAGAGCCTTGAAATTTGAACACATTACGGTAGTTTGAACTCTAATTTGAAATGTTGTTTTACTTCTTACAGCGTCGGTGCTGAAAAAGTACAAAAAAAAAGTCTAACTAGCTAACTAGCTAGAAATTTCATTTAATTCTGAAAATAGTACATCTTGTATTCATATAGTTAAATCTAGTAAATAGTGAACACAGCGTAGAGTTAAAATGAACCTTATCTTATCACGTACTCTTTGAAATAAAACCGGTTTCTATATGTTATCTTTGCATCCGTCTACACAATATAGGGAGTTTACGACACGTCTTCAACCGGTCATTTCGTCAAAAGGTCAAAGCGGTCACATCGTCAAAAGAAACAGACATGTAGTCAAATATAGGGAGACGACACTTCTTCAACCTGTCATTTCGTCAGAAGATCAAAGCGGTCACATCGTCGAAAGAAACAGACACGTAGTCAAATATAGGGAGTTTACGACACTTCGTCAACCTGTCATTTCGTCAAAAAAAGCAAGACGATCAGATCGTCAAAAGAAACGGCCGCGGTCAGTTCGTTAAATGGTCACATCTTCAAACGATCACATCGTTGAAAGAAACATATACTCTCTAAAACAGACAGGATGTATATTACATTAAGAAGAACGTTTCTCTTTCTATATCATCTAAAACAATTCGGTTCTTGATTGGTTTGTATTTATGTCTTTGGTCAGCAGTACGTACGAGGGAGTATCAAAACGTTCGTGTAATCATCTAAAAGGTGACGAACTACGAACCCCGTCGGACATGCATTTTATAGTTAGGTGCTTGTATGTTAACCGTGCAAATCCTGTACTCCTAAGAACTTTCTTTTTTTTCTTGCAGGTAAATCACTGAAGGTGCAATGATTGCCACAAGGCTTGAGGCCGCAGCGTCACTAAGTTCCTCCGTTTTCGAGAGAAATCACAAAGCAAATTCACGAAGTTATGAAAGAAGTCTTATAGGGATGAAAGACAACCTTATGAGATGGTATCCAACTGGAAACGGCAACTGAACACATGACCAGTGCGGACGCCTCTAGATCTGTAGGACCGCCTTTCACTGATGATGCCGCCCGCCTTGACGGAGAAATTTGAGCTCATAATGTAAAACAGGAGGATAATCATTGAAAGTGTTACGTGTCCAATAGATATAAGCTATGGGTGTGCCTGGAATATCATTCACAACCTGCTGCATCTTCAGAATGTGTCAACATGTTACGGCTGCTTATACATTTTTAAAGGAGCAATGTTGCATCGTTGTAAAGTAGATGAAGAGAACATTTTAGTTGGATTTATCTCTATGGCCCAGAAACAAAGGAAATGAGCAAACAATGGAAATGCCCCTCCTCTCCTACCCTAAGTACCCGGCTATTTGAGGCGATCGCAAAAGGTATTTATTGCTCATTCGTACGCTTGGAATATGCTGACCATGTATTTAAATGTGGATGGCTAATTACAAACTCGAAAGCAAGAAAAACGCAGAAAGAACGTCAGCTCGGGCATATTTAGTGCGTTTCGGAACAATAGACCACCTGCTGTTTAAAAGATTTCAAAAGGAAGGACAAAAAGGAAAGACGTGTTGCCAGGCAAGGGGATTGTAGCAAGAAACAGCTGCTTGGAAGATGGTTTGTGCAGAGTATTGGAACTCTGCTATTACACACCTGGACCTGGCAAAAAGACTCGGAAACCCTGACTGGATCACAGTATGATTTACAACTCTGGTGAAAGTAAAATCACTGAATAGCCACCTTGGCCGCGTTTGCTACAGGGGGTAACGCATCAAAAACGCTTTCTCAAATAGCCTAAGTCTAAAGAGGCACGAGTGCAAAAGTGTGCCGGCAAGCTAATGCTTTCCGTTTTCTGAGACTCTGTACGAGTTATCATGGGGGTTGCCTACTACAGGGGCAAACAATTACTAGTACCTATTATTCCTATCTGCTGACTAAGTTACGAGAGGAACTGAAGGATACATTTGGATTACGCCTAGAGACTCGTCTGTTCCACTTGAAATTCCACACACATATCCTCCTCTATTGGACGTCCTGCTTTGTATATTTTAACATTCTAATTGACTAAAGAACTTACTAACTTATAAAAAATCAAGAACATTGTTATTTCGCCCATTTCCGCGATTTTGTATTGCTCATCATTTTAGGCGAAACGAGGAATAATTAGACAAAAACAAGAATCAATTTTGCCTCCTAAGATAGCAGACATTAAATCTGATCATTTATCTCTCAATAACTATCTAAGATAATTGGTTAAGCGAAACGATTCAACATCTTCATAAATACATCTTCTGTGGAAATCCTCTTTAATCGCTCAACAAAAGGTTTTCAATACAAGAAAAGAAATGCACGTGCATGGCATTCCTCGGTCTATATATCCGTTTGGCAGAGGGACAATCGGGAACGAATGAAGAAATTCCTTGCGAATTCCGTGTAAATATATGGGACAAACACGAGCGGAAATTTCTTTTTTTTTTTTATTGTTATTCTTTTCGTTGAGTTAAAGAGGAGATTCACCGAGCTGAGCCAAGTTGTTCTCAAGGCGTCAACGTCAGCGTCGCGTCGCTACTTCTGATGGAAAGCAATTGCTTAACCTTGTCAACGCACAATGTCTTGGCAACTACTCCTCTCATACGAACAAGGTTTTATAAAAGCAACACAGACTAATCAGTTGAAAATGAGAATTTAAACTTTAAAGGAAAGAACAAACATTTTCAAGTAAGACAACTTGAGGAATGGATGCGAAGAATATGAAATGAAAATCATTTATCATGAGGGATGAAAATAAATGTTAGAAAGACAAAAGTCATGGTGATTGGAACGAAGCGGTCAGTGTCAAATATAGAAGTAGGAAGAGAGAAAGTGGAACCGGTGGCTACTTTTCAGTACATGGGTAGTATTATTAGTGATGATGTGAAGTGTGAACGTGAAATCAAAACAAGAATAGGAATAGCGAAAGAAGCCTTTAGGAGGGAAAAAAATTCTATTTTGTGGGTCCTTGAATAAAAAGTTGAGAAAAATACTCGTAAAATGCTTCGTGTAAACAGAGTATTGTTCTGTATGGAGCAGAAACATAGACATTAAGCAGAAATTATGAAAAACGACTGGAGGCTTTCGAAATGTGGGTGTGGAGAAGAATGGAGAGAATTAGTTGGGTCGAGCAAAAAACAAATGAGAGGGTGTTAGAAATGGTGAGTGAGAAAAGAATAAATGGTAGATATTATTAAGAAGAGGAAGAGAAACTGATTGGGACATTGGCTAAGAAGGAACTGTATCATGAGGGACATGCTAGAGTGTATGGAGGCAGAAAAAGAGACTATAATTGATGGATGATATCAAAACAGAAAAATCGCACATGAAGACGAAGTGGTTATCGGAAAACCGTGGTTCATGGAAGCTTCTCAGTTGCGGCAAGTGACCTGCCAATAATGGCAGAATACCTATGATGATGGTGAATAAAATTAGACAGAATGAAAATATAGAAATTATAGTGAATTTAGAACTATAAAGTATGGCTTTCTACAAGGAACAATCCTAGAACCAGTTCTGTTTTCAACATATGTTAATGATTAATGTAACCTAAAAATTGATGGACATATACGATGCAATCTTTATTATATTTAATCTAATTTCTCAGAAACATCCGACGGCCAAACATTCCTTAAGAGTCTTCATCCCGGCGAAATTAAAATACCGCTAATTTTACAGTAATTATGTGATATCTTCAAATAGATAAAAGATAATCGAAATGTGGAACAAGATCACCTTAGATAATATTATTTTACATGAGAAACCGTTATCACGACTCACTTATCTGCTTTCGATTTCGAGGCATTTTGAAAATCGGCATTTATTTTCGCGTTTCTAAACAGTTGAAAACGGAAAGCCGCTAGGTGACTTGTGATAACTGTACCTCACGCAAAATAATATTGTCTAGGCCGCTCTTGTTCCATATTTCAATTATCTTTTATCTATTTGAAGATATCACATAATTACTGTAAAATTAGCTTTATTTTAATTTCGCCGGGATGAAGACTCTTAATATGACGGAGTACGTGTTTTATATTATCAGCGATGCAAACCACCTACGTAAACTTTCACAAATGTGTGTTATTTCATTTTCAATCGACTTCAAAAAAGAAGGAAGTCCTCAATTTGACCCGTTTATATATATGAAATACTTATCTTAATACACTTTTCTTAAATTTTTAACTAATGAACAAAAAATATTAATGCGTTGTACTACCTGGAATATCCATTCTGCGCATGGATCAGATAAAATATCTATGTAAGCAAACTAAACAACGAAAGGAAAAATATTGGTCAATTTCTACTACTTTTACATGTAAACGCCTGCCCCTGAGACCCCCCTGGTTCGAATTTTGAAAAAAAAGCGCTTAGCCTTGGTCTAGGGAGTGACCCGTGGTACCCGTGACCAAAATTTGGTAACTCTCGACCCACTCGTCTCTTCCCCAGGCCGCACACAGACACAGACAGACAGATAGACACACAAACAAAACATTTATTTTATTTATACGCGTATTAGATTTGCAAATAACTGCATGGGGACATTGTTTACCATACTCTGAAACAACAAAGTTATCGGTGTTACCAACCCAATATAAAGTTGTATCTTTTCAAAAGGCAATATGTCAAGTTATTAGACATTTCAAATTTATGTGTAAGACAGGAACATACAATACCACACTCGTCATTATGCTGTGTTGCAAACTAACTGCAGTGCTGCAGTCTTCTGAGTAGAAATTTAAAACAGTAACTACTTAGACACAATACCTAATATATACTAATTCTTCTATAAGATCTATGAAGCTCCCTTCCCTTAGCTGGCATCGACAAAATTTTAAAATGTGTAAATGTCAATTTTTAACTGATTTCCCTCAAGAGCCGTCATCGGTTGAAGTGTAGCATCCATTTTCAGCACCGAAGCTATGAGATCTGATATACATAGGGACTTGAGATATTTTCCTTTATCATCCCATGGTTAAAGCACGTCTCTTTGAATGAGTATAATCCCGGGTTCATTCTTGTTAAGAATACAAAATTATTCATGTTTACCCGAATTGTAAAGCAATCAGAAAATTTGCATAGATTAAAGGAAATTAACTCCTGTTTTGAAAACCACAAACAAGAAGTATAACACCCAATAAAAAAGCATTCCATCTACCATATAGTCGACGAACTGTTCATCTAACCTCTGCCGTACTTTCATACAACGACTCTTCTGTTTTCTAGGACTCGAAAAGGTTGTTGGTAATGAGACACTGTTTAGTTACAGGCGTGCTTAATGAGATTCAGATCCAAAGACAATGCAGGCCACTCTAATCGACGAATCCCCAGGAGATGGTCGTTGTTCAGGCTCGCACGCTGCACTCTGGAATGTAGTCCTAAAAGAACATTCCCGGATGGGTTGACGGAAAGGTTTTCATAAGTAGTATGAGAGTGGAGAATCAATAATTCTCATTCTCCTGGTGCCTACTAAGATGGTTAGCTTCATGTGCATGACATAATTGATGCTGCTGCAATAGATATCAGAGAAACAGTGGCGGATACAGGGGAAAGGGCGATCGTGGCGATCGCCCACTCCCCAGAAGAGGAAACTTTTATTTTATATATGAATAAAACCTATTCTAGAGTTTGGAGCTCTTAAAAGAAGCTCTAAGTAGCAGTATTACAACCCATCGCCCCCCAGAAGTCCGTCCTGGATTTGCCCCTGCAGAGAAATATATCCACCACCACCATAAACACACAGGTCTGTCGAGTGACTGGAGCAGGTTTGAACTCGCTCTACCCACCGGTCCGGCGGTGGAGTTCAGTAGTGTTTACTTGCTGCAAAGTAACCTGATCGTATGTTCAGTATGCAGCAGCTGGTTGTTTTCTGTGAAACTGGAAGAAATCAGCCACGGAAACCCATATTTTACGTTAGAATGAGTACAGTAATAAAGCATTGCCTAGATCAAGCATATTCCAGTGTCACAACAAACCCTTTCTCGAAAGAGAAAGTTGTTGAAGAGGTCCAAGTTCAGGAAGGGATGACAAAAACTATAAACCACGTGAGGAAATGTGTTGCTGATCATAACTATCTGAGCCTCCGGGAAATAATAAATGTCCCCGTCAACAATAAGAATACAATTAAATGTATCATCCATCAAGATTTCAAAGAATTCTGCGCACCCATTTTGTGCCACACACTCTGAGCATTTGACAGAAGAAACAGCGAGCGTCAAGTTTGCTAAGACATCGCCAAATTCTCTCAAAACTATTGTCACTGAGGATGAAATATATTTCAACTCAAGGCCGGATCCAGGATTGTCTGAGAGGGGGTGCACCAGTAACTGAGGGGGGAGGTGCATCAAAATAACCAATCAGACTGAAACTTTTCAAAGTGACATGTGACAATGTTCTTTATCCCTGGCAACACTGATGCATAGAACTAAGAGAAGTACTTTAAAGAGAGTCGCAAGTGTTATGCAGGGAAAAAATGTTCTTTCCTCCTCCTGGCTTCTGTTTTCTTACCTACTTGACAAATGCTATGTTGTTTTGCTTGCTGAATCCTCTTCCTTCAACCTTTTGAAAATCTACTTAAACTACAGCTTTTGCAAAGCTCTGTTTTCTTTTAAGACTCAAACGGAAACATGATGCCAGAAAGTTTCGGAAAGTCTTGCTATATTCACTGCTAGATTACCATTTTAGATAGTGTATATTTACAACGAAGGGAGGGGTGCACGTGCATCTTTGCATCTCCCCCTAAATTCGACCCTATTTCAAGTACGATCATCTTACAAAACAATAGTCTTCAACGTGATCAGTCCGGAGAATCCAAGACCAATCAAGGTTGTCATGCAGAAGTCACGGGTTAAGCTTTTGTTGATTGGCTTTTATAAAATTCCAAGTGTCTCATTCACCACGGACTTGTTGCAAAAGGCCAAACCACCAATGGCAGTTTCTATTCATTGGTTTTGAGGCGACTCCTTCAGGGAATGACCTGTATCAAGTCGCGATTAATAAGTTCCGGTAATTATAATTTTCTCCATGACAATACTACTTCACACAACAGTATTATTATTAGGCATATTTTTGAGAGGGAAACTAACTAGCTGTCATCGACCATTCATCGCTACTTGTTACATTTGCCTACAGCAAAACTACTACCTGACGTTCCAACTCAAGAATAACATGTTTGAGGACGGGAAGACCATCAAAGATGATCGTTACAGAGAACTGATGTCAACCTTCAACATTTTGTAAGTGTTTTACCAACGAGTGAAGTTGTGCATCAAGAGCAAAGATGATTACGTAGAAAGTCCAAGGAGCATCACCTTCCTGCAGGTAATGATTTTCATTTTATGAAATCAGTCCGGGAACTTTATTGCCGTAAAGTTTCTATCCTTTCATTGTATTTTATTATTCACGGTAAAAAAGTACGAAAAGACGGATTGAACTTTAAGTTCTTATAAATGATTTATTTTATAGATTTTTTTAAAAAGTACTTTCCGTATATTAAGCCGAAATGATGATATTTTTTTTATTTCTTTCGTTAGTTTGAAAACTAGAAGCAAGGAGCAAAAATATATGACTCATGTGTTAAAGGTATAAATATTACATAATGTCAATGAATGAATAATAAATGATATGGAATATTGGTTTCCCATAAAATGAAGAAAATGATGATACAAGAATTTTTGCTGACCTACAGTATTTAAGAAGAAATTATTAAAGTGTCTGTCTCAGGAAGAAATAAAAAATGGCGAGAAAGTTGAAATACCTAAGTTAGGAGAGTTTTAGAAAAGCCATCGGATGAGCTTATTCGTAACACGTTTTTGCTAGTCCTTGGGCATCAACTAACACATGACAGGAAGAGTTTTTTTTTCCTTAACCTTTCAAGATATAACCTAACAGTTTTATCTAACCATAAAACTTTAAGAAAACTCTGTAAAGGAAAAAAAAATTAGAAAAGAAACAGAGTACACGTTCCTAGCTTACGGCCAGCTGATGTTTGGTTGCATCGAACTGTGAGGCAACTTATGACGCCATATCGCCTACATGCTCGTAACATATTATATTTACACGAATCTTCACATGCTGCTGAGCCTCTTGGATATATCGGTGTTTTATGAATATTGCTCTGAAAAAGTTTTTTAATGGGAGAAGAGTTTGTATTCGTCCAAGAAAGAAAAAGAAGAAGCAATTTTAATCTTCGCATCATTTGGCGAGATTCCTCTTTTACCTTTACGTAATACTTTGTTCAGTTGTTATGGGCTTCGAAATAAGAAGGGGATTCAGGTCTCTGACCTGTGTTGCAAGGGGTCTTAAGAATGTATTCCAGAGCATTGATTTTAAACAACAGATTACCAATACGTAACACAGAGCTGTTGGCTGATTCTTTAGATGGATTTTTAACGTCCTTTATTAACATTGAAACTATATAAGCCCAAGTCCTACAGATAAAAGGACGTGCATCTTTTGCACTGAAAGTGCAGATTAAAAATATGGAAGCCACTTTTTTTTTAAATTTCAGGTAAAATGTGTAAATTCACAAAGGATATTGATATTAAGGGTCTTAGTTATGTCGTCGACCAATTTGTAACTCATATATATGAACCAGGTATTTTATATTGACAAAAACGTAGCGTTACTAGTCTCAAACTATTGCAGGTCCTATACGGCGCTTGAAATCAGTGAGTTAATATTGGGAAGACTGCATAGAGAAAGAAAACGTATATAGTATAAGTAAAAACGTAGGTTACATGCTTAAATCCTGTAGTTTTTGGTCTTAAAGTACGACTATATATAACATCCTCCAGAAAGCATATGTAACTGAAAACGTATGTTTTATAACACTGTCCATATTAGTGTTCCATCTATATCCCTACTTTACGTATGACTGTATATAGACGGTAAGGATCTCATATACAGATGAACGTATAAAACATATAGCTGACGCATGTAATATGCGGACGATTGGTAAATGTCAGACATCCTGCAGCTGCACGATGTAAGTGAAAAAAGACAGTACGTATGAAGCAAATGGCTAATGTATGCTCCGTACAGATTTATATAGTAAACATATAGTACCGTATATTTGTACAATAGCTATGCCGCCGTCCGGATAACGGATTTTTCTCAGTGTGTATTAGATACTATTTTTCGCTTGCGGAGTATTCCTGTACAGTGTGGAAAACATGTACTCTATGTGTATAAATGTAGCGTTACTAGTGTGAAACAATTACATGTCCTTTACGAGCTCACATCACTGCCAACCTACATTAAGGAACTTCCAAATTAAATGGAAATAAAATGAAATCTTTCAGTTTAACGTCCTACGATTATGTCCTTTAGGCTAAGGGAGACGACGATTCAAACAAGTGAATGATTGTGGAAGAATTGTAGGAATGAGAATGTAGGGGGAAACGGGAATACCTTGCGAAAACTCACGGGCATGATGTTGTCCACCACAAACTTACTTGACTGGGGATAGAACCAAGGATCCCATGCACCAGAGGTAAGCATTCGACCACTGATTCAACATGCCCCTTGTACTTCCCAATGAAAGAACAAACACTAACTTATCTACCCTACTCTACTATTCAAATCTAACCTAACCTACTATTCTAACATAACCTAATCTATTGTACCCAAGCACCTCCTCTACTGACCTATCCTAATCCAGTGGTGGGCAAAAGACGATCCGCGGTCCAGATACGGCCCCCAGAAAGGTTCTATCTGACCCATGACATGATTCCTAATCTGACGAACGAAAAGAAAAGTAGGGTCACTTCGAAAGAGTTGCATTACAAAGAGACTGACAAATGAGCATATAACTTCACTTCTGAGAATCAGTGCATTGCAGTTCAAACCAGATTATGAGACACCTCAATCACTAATAAGGCTTGGTATTACCACTACAGTAACTAACTAACTCTATGGCCTATGGAATGGCGGAAGTTCAATGCCACATTTCACTAAAACCTCTCTTCATTGACTTCTGTCCTTAGCTAACTGCATCCAGTTTCTACTTTCTATTCCTATTTCTGCGAGATCCACCTTAATATTGTCTTCCCATCTGCGCCTAGGTTTTCCTAATGGTAGTCAAGGGTTGAGACTTAGATCTCGATAGATCTTATTCAGCTGAACAAAATCACATGCGTCAGTGCAGAAGCTCATGCGTAGCGTACGAAAAAATAGAAGAAAAACTTATTTCTTTCGTAAACCTACGAGAACCATGCGGCTTATTGAAGTGGAACTGATGCTAAAGAATATCCTCAGGAGGCCATTATCACACTAACAAAGATGGCAGTACGTAGTTTGGTTAATAAGATAAAGCCTCAAATGAACATAAACGTTTGAACTTAAATCTTGATTTAACTATGCGAGGGGGAGTCAAAAATTTCTCGGACCTTTATTGTAGTTCTTTATTGCCACAATATAAGTACACATTTACCTTCGAAATATGCTCCTCGAGAACACATTCACTTAATTGCCTTCAAAATAGGCTCCTTGAGAAAGCATTCACTTAATCGCCTTCAAAATAGGCTCCTTGAGAACACATTCATTTAATCGCCTTCAAAATAAGCTCGTTGAGAACACATTCACTTAATCGCCTTCAAAATAGGCTCCTTGAGAACACATTCACTTAATCGCCTTCAAAATAGGCTCCTTGAGAACACATTTACTTAATTTCCTTCAAAATAGGCTCGTTGAGAACACATTTACTTAATCGCCTTCAAAATAGGCTCCTTGAGAACGCATTCACTTAATCGCCTTTAAAAGAGGCTCTTTGAGAACACATTTACTTAATCGCCTTCAAAATAGGCTCCTTGAGAACACATTCACTTAATCGCCTTCAAAATAGGCTCCTTGGGAACACACGCACTTCTTCCACCGCTCCTGTCATTGCTGGAAACAGCTACAAAAGTCCTCTTTATTATCAGAAGTTTAGCCGTCGCGTTGGTTTTTATTTCTTCTACGGTTGCGAAACGTGTACCGATGCGGTTTGCTTAAAGCACTGTCACCTTGAGCTATTTTTAAGGCTATCAAAGCATTTTTCCCATTTCACACATGTTTTTTATGTCTTTGCGCGTTCCTCGAACTGTAACGTTGCTCTAAGTGACCACCGCACACACTCCTCCGTTCAGATATGCTTAGGGATACGCATGAGACAAGATTTGTGGCTGTCTCGTCTCGAAAATGTGCTGTAAAAGTGATGTCTCGACTTGAAAAATGTATATTTCTCTATTGGAAGATCCATGTCTCGACTCGAATTTTGTCAGGAAAATCCTGTCTCGACTCGAATTTTGTCAGGAAAATCCTGTCTCGTGCGCATCCCTAGATATGCTACTCATGTACTACCTACTATGACCTGTTCACACGTGTCAAATTCATAATTAAGTTACCTAAGGACAATATTGTACAAGATTCATTATGAAGAGATGAATCGCATATGAAGAGAACACTATTCTCTATATCAACATTATTAAAGAAACTTCATAATTTAATTTTTTTAGTTGCAATCATAAAATAAATATGGTTCATTCCTTTGCTCTTTTGCCTCCATTCCCTCTCTCTCTCTCTCTCTCCCTATTTCCTTAACATCCAATCCACTTTCCTCCTAATTTTATTTTTGCTTGTTCTTCACTATGTGATCACCTCTCTATTTTTTCCTCTTCTTCCTCGATTTATATCGTCAGAGAAAGAGTTGAGTTGATTTTGAGTTTAACGTCCCGTTCAGAGGCGAGGCTATATGAGACGGGGCCTACTGATTAACGTGGAATTGGAACCACATGAGCTCCCGCCAGGAATCGAACCTAGGTCTCCCATCCCAAAGGCGCGTACGCTAACCGCTTAGCTACGAAGGAGCTCTGTTAGAAAAAGAGTGAGACAGATAAGATAATGAGTAATTAGGAGGCACCATTATTTTCACTAACAGTTCATTTAAATTTCCCGTTCTTCACTTTTCTATACATGTGTATAGGTAGTTTTTTTTTAAATATTAGTTTTAACAATTAGATATAGGGTATATGGCAGTTTATCGGATATATAAGACTTAGTTTTCTGCAGATTCCATTCGATCTTTCACGAATAATGATGTAAGAATAGGTTATCAGTGAAACTATATCTACATCGGTAGAGGGTGTGTCCTTCCTAGTGTTATGGTTCTAGGTTCGAATCCCATCCGAAAACTGAAATTTTTACATTCGGCAGTTTCCGATATTTTGTAAGCGTGAATATCTAAGATGTTCTCTCCGTCTCATTTCACTATGTAGATGGATGCTACCAGGAAAAACAATAGAAAAATAAACTCTTCTTTCAGTTATGTTCGCAGCTTTCTTCGAACATTTTATTCATTTAAATAAATACGTGTAATATAACACTCAGTATATGTAATTATATTTCTGTACTTTGTTGATTCTCTAACTTATACATATTTTTTACACATATTTTTTATTTAAAAAAATTGTAACGTCTGCCTTTGAAGCACATGAACGATTTGTCAATATATAGTTAGGTATATACACTTATTTTCTTTTCTACTTCTCATGTTTTTTATTTTGTTTTTATCACTTTCATCTCTCTCTCTCTCTTTCTCTCTCTCTCTCTTTAAAGTTGAGGATGTGAGACGAGAAGAGAAATTAGAAGAATCTCATTCTATCACTCCCTCTGGTGTCAAATGTGTAATATGTTGTCACGTGATCTATGCACTTATTGCTCCAAAAGAAGTGTGCTAGGAGAGAAAGCCGAAAGCATGATTAGTGCCACGAAGACGTTAGATTGGTTGCCTAGGCAGTTAGGCGCAGTTTCATAAAGTTAAACGCTCATGTTGCAGGTTTTTTGCGGCGAAATGTACCAATTCACTTTTCCTAATAATAACGGATATACGTCTATTAACTGCGAACAAACACGTAAATCTATTAGAAACAAGGTAGCATAATTCCATTACCTTCAGTTTTACTCTTAAAGTATAGAAAACTCTTGCAGTAGCGGGGGTCTTATTGCATTTGCCTATATTAAGGGACAAATAAACGCATGAAAGTGGAAGTCATCAAAATATTATTGCTTGTAGAAAGTGAGTAAAAGCTGAGTTCCTCTCTCTCAAGGTTGAAAATCATGCAAATCTTAAGATCGCTTTCGGCTGCCTGTTTCTGTCCTCTATGAAACCTCAAAAGGCAATTTAATTACCTACGATATCAGGAAAGATGTATCTTTAAGATAAGAGAAATGGGTTCTAACATGATAATACGGTGGATAAGTTTTCATTTTAGCTCAGCCCAGCTTTCTTGGAAACATCATTAAGTTCCTTTATATCAAGGAAGTTTGGTTTAAATGAAGTAATCTCCCCAGTATCTGTTACTAGTAGGCGTCTCCAAACTTTTCAATCCACAGAAAGCAGCAGCAAATTGCAATTTCCTGTATTTATTCTCTTCCACGTATTTCTGTGCATGTTTCATCTATTCTACTCTATCCAGTGGCGTAACTTCAGTGGAGCGAGTGGAGCAGTTGCACCAGGGCGCACAGTAAAAGGGCGCAAGGGAGAAAAAAAAGAATACCGAAAACTGTTCCTTATGCAAAGAACGTTTGAAAGCATTTCAAAAGGTACTCTATGATTATTAGCAGTTAATTGGGAACAGCCGATACCGGAGACGGATTTAGGAATTTTTGAGGAGAGCGCAGGTCTAGAAAAATAAAACTTGAGACTTTTTTCGATATTTGGTTCGCTAACTAAAAATGTGGACTCCAGCGCTTCATAATGCGTATTTATCTCCACCCTTCTGGAGGCGGCATTGAGGAAAGCCATGTTGTTCAACACAAGATAATTCAGGATTACCGTGAATTGGAAACGCATACATTATCTGCAATGAGTAGAAAACGCACTCAGAATCTTCTTTTTGAGAGAAATTTTAAAACATTTTTTTCCACAGCCTTTGAACAAGCGCTTCATTAGGAACTAATTTACATATTTTACTCCTCATGGAGGAGCGCGCGAGCCTCGCGCCCCCTTTCTGGATCCCCACTGGGCGATACCAGGACAATCGTCACTGCAATGTTTGTTTAGCTAGCTGCCTAACGAAAGTTTTGCGTAATGAGTCATTACAATCAGCGCACTGCGCCACCACCCGGGAATAAAACGAATACATATATAGGGTGTCCAATATACAATGCAGCCCGGAGTTTGGGATAGTAGAACTTTTGAACATGAAGCGATACATAAATAATGGTTATACCAAATATATGCATGAACAAGGTTTCATTTCGGTATAACCATTATTTGTGTACCGCTTCCAGAACCATGGAGTATATTTATTATATATATATAACCTAGCAGCCGAAATGCGTGGGGCAGGGTATGAGTAAATCGATGATCGATCGATCCAGGGCCTAAAGTAAAACTAGTTACGCCATTGGCTATCATCTATCTTATTGTTCTATTCTGTTCAACGTTGCTTTATTTTGTTGTTTATTTCTCTTCTGTTATGTGGTTCATCTACTATTTTGGGTATGTTTCTACTCTCGTTTCTTTCTTTCTTCAAGTTAAGCATCCCTTTTCAGGGCCAAGACTGTATGAAACGAAGATCTGGAGATTAATTGGAAATTCGAACAATGCGTTCAAAGTTCTCTTCCACCGGAAACCAATGCCGGAACCCCTTGTTCCGAAGATACAAGCGCTAATCACTAAACCAGCACGGAGGGCTACGTCTCTATTCTGTTCAGTATGTTCTGGGTATTGTGTTTACTTTAATCAGTTCTACACAGTGCGGCAACTTGAAATCGAGATTTTCTTGGTAAGTAACGACATTATACAAGCGCTCTGTAGTGCAAAGAAATGGGGGGGGGTATCTATTCAACTATAAAGGTAGAGCTCGTTTACTTTGAGAGATATTACCACGTCTGGTGGTATTATGTATTGATATGTGTCGTGAAGGTCCATCATAATTTGAACATGGAACTTTTTTAAAAGTTTTGACCTTTCATTTTGAGAATGGCCTGAAACAAAGAGGTACGTTATTATTTAACTTTATCCTCGAGTACGCTATAAGGAAAATAAAAATAGCAACCAGGACCTAGAACTGAATCGTATTCACCACGTTATGACGTATGCTGATGGCGTAAATCTGATAGAAGATAATAGGAGAACAATCAAAATATGCAGAAGTCTTATTAAACGCTTGCAGGGACACGGATTTAGAAGAAAATGCAGAGAAAACTAAACACATGAAAGCTCGCCGGAATCGAAATACTGAAAATTATGAATGCGTCAAAGTATCAAATGCTCACGACAAAGTGAATACTTGAAATATCTAGGATCAATATTAACAAACCAAAATCATATCCACGAATAAATTAAATGTCGAGTGAAAACAGAAAATTCGTGTTATTATCTTTTGTTCTCGCGAATTCGGTCGACGAGTTTGAAGCTTAAAATATATAAAACGATAATCATGCCTGTTGTGCTGTGTGGTTGTGAAACATGGTCGCTGACTCTGAAGAAGAACGCAAGCTGAAAGTATTTGAGAATACAATCCTGAGACGAATATTCAAACCCAAGAGGAACGGGAATGGGGGATGGGGAATAGCGGAGACTTCATAACAAGGAACTACATAATTTATACGAGTTACCAAACATTGTTAGGGTCATCAAGTCTAGGAGGTCAGGGGGCAGGTGATGTAGCCAGAATGGAAGAAAGTAGGAACGGTTTCAAAATTTTAACGAGAGATCCAATCAGAAAATAACCATTACGAAGATCTAAGCGCAGATGAGAGAATAATATTAAGATAGATCTCACAGAAATAGGAATACAAAGTAGAAACTGGATCCAGTTGGCTAAGGACAGAAGTGAGTGGAGAACTTTCCTGAACGCGCATTGAATCTCCGGACCCCATAAAATTAGTTAAATTTTAACATAAGAAAAATCTTACCCCTCCCTCTTCCCAATAATAAACTATGGATTGTGTTTGTTTTCATGAGAAGTGATTTAAGAATAGATCCACTTCAACTAATTTGTCAATTATAACAATCTTTATAGCTTCAGAACTAGACAAAGGAAGGCTGGTGGGTGTAATCTATACAGATTTTCAGAAGGCGTTCGATTTAGTTAACCACGACATTTTACTTGAAAAACTATCTCTTGTGAATATTTCTAAGCAAGCATTAGTACTTTTCACATCATACTTACGTGATCGTAAACAATCTGTAGCTTACAAAGGTCATATCTCCAACAATTTTAATGCTACATCGGGAGTACCGCAAGGATCAAACCTTTGGACCTTTATTATTTCTCATCACTATCAATGACATAACCAAGCCGATCAAGACATCGCATACTTTACTCTTTGCAGATGACTTAAAATTATATACTCAAATTAAATCACTTAAAGACTGTAAAAACCTCCAGGAAGACTTGGAAAATGTAAAACACTGGTGCCACGTGAATAAATTTAGTCTAAACATTAACTAAATGTAAAGCTATTACATTTACTAGAAAAGGAAAATACATAAATTACGATTATACTATTGACGGTGTAAACCTTTGTAGGCCGGAAACTGTTAAAGACCTTGGTGTTACCTTCGACCCAAAACTGACTTTCGCAAATCACATCGAAACTATTGCAAACAATGCTTATAAGAGTCTTGGATTTTTTTGTCGTGTAAATAGAGACTTCCGTAGCCACATGACAATTTTAAAACTATATTATTCGTATATCAGATCCCAACTGGAATACGCTTCTGTTATTTGGACTCCTCATAATGGAAAACATATCCAAATGATTGAAAGAGTACAGTGCAAGTTTTTGAGATAACTAATGTATAAAAAAAACTGGACTGTACCCTGTATACATATCGTACCCAGGACTAACAAACAATTTCAATATACTGACATTAGAGCAACGTAGGTATGCTAATGATTTAGTTTTTCTACATAATGTAATAAATAATAAAATTGATTGCATAGAACTAAGTTCTAATATATTTCCGCATGCTCCAACGTCTAGAACAGCGTTTCCCAACCGGTGTGCCGCGGCACACTGGTGTGCCGTGAATGGGCCGCTGGTGTGCCGCGAGGAATCGAAACAAAGTTATTAATTTTATAGCAATCAAATTGCAAAACGTAGGAAAAATGTATATTTGTATTTCACATTACTATGAACCTCGACTATGAATCTACAATTTTAAGTTTCATACCGCGTTACTGTTCTGTACATTTCTAATGTTGAAAAAAGTATTTGTTATCATTGTTATGATCATTATTACTTATTTATTGTTGCAGACTATTTCATAACTTGAAAATTTAAATTATCATTCAATCCTTTCGAAAAATTATCTACATTTGTGTTTTAAAAGTAAAAGAGATTTGTTTGTTCGTTCGTTATTTAGTGATCTTACTTCTTAGTGAGAGGTTGGATACAGTTTTTAAAGAGAAAGCTTATTTTTAAAAACCTGAGTCCAATATTTCATTGCAATTGTTTTCTATTTTTAAATTAGAATGAAAAATAAACATAATGATCTACCACGGGGAAAATCCAGTGATAGAGCTTTCTTCCCTGCAGTGGCGAAGGGTGATAGTTTCAAGAGGGTAGGCCCAATGTTAATAATAATGATAATAATAATACCTGCATAACATATATCATCTTTCATATTAATTCGAAATGTCAGTTTTCTCCTCATTAATATGTCTATTATTTTCTTCTTGAAAGCTGTATCCTTGGCTAATATCCTTCGGAGTTCATTATTGTAGCGATTGAAGCTAACGCACTAAGTCTGTCGTTACTCATTATATTTCTCCGGAATGTTTTAATTTTCTTCAGGGGACCCATGCGCTTATCTCACATGGTGTTGTAGTAACTGCAATACTTCAGCACACGTGTAACAAGCTAAGATATTCTAGGTATACTTCTTTGAAGCCGTTTGATGAGATGTATTGAAGTAAATTAATAGTTCTAAGATACTGATTTTGGTAGTAAAAGATGATTGCCAGTTTATTCCGCAGTTGATTACCGTCGAAAGTGGGATACAATTTAAAAATATTGTCTAGTTTTTTTCTTTTCTAAGAAAATCACTATTGTAATCCTGAAACTGTTCACAGTTAAGTAGTTCTACAGATTCCAAAAAGGATAATCAAGGAAATTCACGTATGTGAGTTATAGTTGATCTTAATTCGCCGTAATGCAATTTAATTGTTTCAATTGGGCTTGATTGGGTTGGGAAGATGGACTATCACATTATCTGCGCTTCACAAGAAATATATGCTATTTCGTCTACTTGTGCTGAAACAAACTTCGAACATGTAAAATTTCGTCTTTAAGCATTCAAACAAGTTATTTTGTATGTCACTTCAATCTCCTTATAAACAGAATCAGATTTAAATATTTTTTCATACGCTGCTCTTTATATGTCAGCAGCTTCCAAATAGTTTTTTGTACCAATCCATGCAGAACTCTCTTCCCCTCTGTTTGTACTATTTTCAACACAGGCGTTGGTCTTCGTTCCTTAATAACACATTGATTTTCAAAAGACCACTGACACAGATAATTCTTTAATAGGAATTATATTATGTACTGGCATTTTGTCATTCACTTTTGCAAATGTAAGAAAAGTTCACAATATCTTTAAAAAAAAAAAAAAAACTCGCCTCAATTCTAAAGAACACAACGAGTCTGATTTCATATGGATTTGGTAAAAAGGGAATTAATTTGCAATAATGAGCTTGCTCCAACACCAACACCAGTAACACCTTGCTTGCTCCAGCATTTGCGTTCCGTTAAAGTCCACAAAAGTTGGTGGACTACAAACAAAGTTGGTAGGGAATGGGGTCCACGTTCTCTTGCTCTTTATTTGTTTGACATATCGAATCGAAATCGAAGGTCTCGAGAGAAACGCTTTATATAGAAGCGAAAGTCGATAAGCGCTGAGGCCGGTCTGATTCGCAGGTTATTAACAACAAGTCCTCTCGCGGGGTTTTCTGAGTAGCTTGGCGGTACTCTACTGCTGCTTGAGACACTGCTCTATGAGCCTCCCAGCAGTGGTGCCAACCACGATTTCTTTATCGAACAATAAAATATTTTTTCAACTTAGAAAATTATCATACATTCTGTGCAAGAAAAGTGGATTAATTATAAATTATAATTTCTGAAAGTAAGTGGGTAGGCTGGGCCTCAGGGCCTCTTATCACCCTTCGCCACTGCTTCTCTGTGAGAAGGAGATCAATAATCACAGAAAAATACCACCGTGTTTTATATTTACAAATAATATCTATAAGTGTGCCGCGATAATCCAAGTAACACCGGCAGTGTGCCGCAAGTTGAAAAAGGTTGAGAAACGCTGGTCTAGAACGATATTGAGCAATAGTAATACCATGTACTGTAAGAAAGCACGCACTGACATCTTGTATAAATCCCCTTTATGGAGAATGAGCTCTTACTACAATAATATTGAAGAAAAGTGTGAAATAATACCGTGTTCAGTATGTCTGAAAAAGTGTTTAGGAATACAATTTGTAGTATGATAAGCTGAGTTAATTAATGAAACAATAAAAATTTCTGTATGTTTTTCTTCTGTAAAAATAATGACATTTCATCATATATGTAAAACAAACAATGTAAATGGGCAGAACGCCTGTTTTGTTGTTCTTACAATAAATAAATATTTTAAACTTCATTACATGATTGTTAATGGTTTTTTTTTTTTTTTTTTTTTTTTTTACTATTTTTGAAATGTGAATAAAATTCAATGAGTCGTTTTATATGGGTAAATTGTACGAATAAAACTCAACCTTAAACATAAACTTCCCCTTGTGGATATTTTCATGAGAAATGACTTGTGCTACATTATAGAGTTGGTGATGAAGTATTCAATTATGAAAAGTAGACTTAATCATTGGAGCCAGTTTTGAGAAAATCATAGCTTTATATTTTATTTTCATCCTTCAGTGAACTACCTAATTTTTGGTAATAGGAAGAATTTTTAAAAAAAATCTCTGAAATCGTAAGTTTAAAATATAAAGTAATTTTTTAAATGGTACTAACTGAGCATACGCATTGTACACAGCGCATTATTCACATATGAGCATGAATCTCCTTGTCATTCTTCACAACATATGTGCATGTCCCTTTACAGGCACAAATGAAAGACGTCTTGGTAAAAAAATCGGCAACGGGTACCATAAAGAGGAGTTTTTTTTATCATTTTTTTCAATATCTCGCACTGTTTACAAGATTTGAGCCTACTTTCGGTTGGAGATACTTATTCATGTATGATTAATGTTTTCTTTCTTCTTGCATGCAGCATGTAAAGAAGATTTCAGATGAGAAGCGGCATGGCCTTGAGTTGGCTTTACGCGGCGTCCAATTGGCTTTGAGCGGTGTTGACAATTCGTGACAAGCAGTTCTGCACGCTGACTTCTCGCGCTACTGCGAATCTTGACAATAGCAGAGGCGCTTATTAGAAATATTGTATTAGCACATTAACTGCTCACTTTACGAAGTAGAGAAAAGAATTACGAACACATACGTGAAAACTACATCTTTTTATGACAACTGGTTGTCATGATACACGCTTTGAAAGGTTTCCATATAAAACAATTAGTAAAACGAGCGTTGAGTCCCGTCTAATTTCCAGTGGATTTTTCTTCGATTTGGAAATGGAACTCAACTTTTATTAAAGGATAATCAGGGGTGTAACCAACAGGTTGTTCTAGGGGAACATTACTTTCAGGGGGAAGAAAGCCTTTCACACATTAAAAACAGAACAAATGACCTCTTTCAGAATATGAAAGCATTTTAACTCACCATGTATACTATACACATATTATGTTTTCTCGATGCTACCTTAACAAAAGACGGATCTTGACAGTACTGAAGTTGAAAAGCGGATTGTAAGTGATAAATCAATAAGCTATTCATAAGAAAACAAATGCTGTTTCTAGCAGTCTGTTTATCCGACTTTGTGTTTATGTAGGTTAAAATACTAAAAAGAAAAAACTCGAAAAAATATCAACTTAGATATTATTATGCAATAATATAGTAGTGAGAGATCCTGGGGGGACTGAGGGAGCCAGGGCCCCTCATTTTATTTGTGAATGTAGGCATAATTTGAATGCAATTTGTCTTAAAATCATCATATATGCTTTCTGCATCTGAATGCACCCCCACCCCCCAATTTACAGAGAAATCAGCGTCCTTGTAATTAGGTACAGAAATTGTATTGATGATGTTTTCTTTTTTCTTTTTTTAAAAATCTTATTTTATTATAAACGTTCCTAATTTGCATTAACTATTAAATAAGTTTACTAAACATATACTAGATGAACCTCATTTCGGGGCTGGAAATAGTTTGGAAAGTCAAGGCCCTCTTTTCCCCCGTTTCTACACCCTTGAGAATAGTAAGCGATCGAATTAAATAACACGCCTCTGCAATTTGATTCATATATATATATATATATATATATATATATATATATATATATATATATATATATATATATATATTCGATTCCCGGCGGGAGCTCATGTGGAAGAACAGAAGGTATGGGACATTCGTAATATTGTTTTGAAATTGCCTTCATGCAAGATTCTTCCTTATTCGACAGAAGAAACGCAGTATGATTTTTTTTTTCTTCGTTTCAATACCTTACGTATGTGTGGCCAATTACGTACTCCTCCTTTACTCCTCTAGCAGGGATGCAAAAGCACCAGGCGTCTGAGTGGTGTCATAAATTATTGTAACCCAAAACAAACTCGACCATATCGTGTTGCTTACGAATCAGATGGATTGTTGTTGTGAGACCTACATCCATAATAAGAGTGTGTTATTATAGGAACAGACATGGAAGCAAAGGAGCTGATTGTGTGTGTAGGAACGGAGCTTCTCTTCTTCTAGTATAAACAGAATTCATCAGTGTCTAGGTTGCTTTCTTTCGTGGTAGTTCATTTGTTCTCCAAAATTATAGTTGACAATGTCTTTGAGGTAACCGAGTACAAGTGCGGAATTTTCTTTAAAAAAAAAAAAAAAAGTGCTACAAAGTGAAGCTCGAAGAATTATTTTTTGTATTTACAATTTTTGGAACTCATAATAAAAAATTTACAAGAGTCAGATTCAGACAATGGCGAAATATTAATTGACATAGACGATAGTGAAAGTAGTGTTGAAGACGAACGTTTAGCAGTTCCAGTGGAATAAGTTAATAGGTAGGTTATTCAGTTGCTATATATACTTCTAGGATACACAGCCAAAATCTTTGAGTTTGCTGGAATAGTATATTTACATTGTGAATAATGTTGCCAATGTATGTGTAATAATCTCAACTAGAGGAAGAGCGAGAAGGGAAAGGGGAGTCCGAAATCCGGCAACACCGCGCGGAATATCGCACAGCATTGGCTACTGCCCGTGATGCTTTACATCTGAAAAACACAATAATAAGCAAATACATTACATACACAATTAATTATAATGTCAATTGATATATGGTGTTCATTGGGCAAAACACTCCAAACAATAAAGATTCATCTTAGACTGGAGAAATGGTCATCCTTCGTTTTTCATTATAATTTGTCCATGAGACAAACGCCTGAGAAATATACAACCTCTGTATACAAACCTGTGGCGTTGGAATATATAACTCGTAGGATATAATATTTTACTTTTTTAAAAAAAATTTCAACACTTCCAATGTACCCCTAAATTGTAATAAATAAATAACGGACATGTTTTTTTTAATATTCAATTAAAACTGAACAATCTTTAAAATCACAAAATTTTAAATCAACCAGAGAAAACGGCACGTTTTTAGCACTTGTGGTTTTCGAGATCTCATTGTCGAAAGGATTGGAGACAAGCATATAAAGTTTTCTTGACCAAAAAACATATAAACCGAGCATTTTAATATATAGATTGTTTTTTTATGATAGAAAGATGTCAATAGAATTTGCGAGGAAGAGATAGTGTATCATGTAGGAATAAATTTCTCTCTGAGTATAAAATATTTAGCTTCTACCTCCCCACAACTTACAGTGCTTGCTGAGTGAGTCAATTCTGGACAGTTTCACTGAGAATGTATGTATATTTTTAGTTGACAAAAGAATTTTTTTTTAAAAAAAAAGTAACGCACAATGTGTTTCACGAGCATATATGTAGGAGAAAGCAGGAAAACCAGAGAGGAGAGGAGAGAGAGAGAAAAGCTTGATACAATCGGCAATAAACTGTGCTGGATTGTGTCACTATCACAAAACAATTTTGCTTATTGATTAGCATGCAAACAGATTAGCGTTCAAACGCTACAACGTGCTGTTCCAGTTATTTCGTTTTATTGTTTCGCAGTTTATTAAAGAAATATATATACAGTGGACAAGTTATGCTTTCCCCAATCCTATGTGTATATATTTATGAGCATAACTTGCAAATGATATACGGCCATTAATGCTTCAAACCATTAATAAAATACAATGATACGTGGTATTTAGACAATTTGAACTCTTGCTACATGCACAGAACCTTCTAAATGAAGTGACGTGTATGTTTCGTTGTGCATCGGCTGTTTATTTGCTGTCAGGAGGAGCGACGGTGGGTGGATGTGGATGGGGCAAAGGATTAAACTAACCGAAAATCTGTGATAACGGCTTGGTAACGGTGTAACGTCTCGTATAAGTCAAGCGTTCATTTACGCCGTTGTGGAACTGTAATCGACAACTGCGAAACGGGGATATATATATATATATATCATTGATCAGCCGCTCGGCAGGGAGGACCTCGTTCATGATAATAGTTCACCTCAAACGTCATAGAGGGCGGGGATATGGCTGGTTTCAGATTACCCCGTAATAGTTTTTATTGGAATAATTCCCATCTCTTAGGACCGATTCAAAAATAGCCACGGCTGTCATATTAGATCTACTAATATGCAGAGGGTTTATAGCTTTCTATCTCTAATGACCTTAATTGACCTTTTTATGTGGTTTCGAAAAAGCATTCTGCAAAATTTATAAGCTCTTTCGTGTATATATATCTATAGATTGTGATTTAATGCATTTTCCAGCCCCCAGAATTTTCTTGTTCCAACGTGGTCATCATGACACGTAATTTTACTATTTAATACACAACTGGTATCTATATAAATTATATGAATTGACCCAGAGTGGGACAAGAAACTAATGTTATTCTGTAACCGCATGGTTATCCCTGTGATTCGTTGTTTTTTCTTTATCTGAATTGAGTTTTCATATCTTTAGGTGCATACCCTCGTCCCACTCACCTATGTCACTAAGTTTTATTATTTCTAACATGGTGAATTCAATATAAAAATTGATAGACATGTTGTTTGATAATAAAAGATCTCGGTCCGCCAATCACACGATTGTTTATTCTAATATTGCTTTTTCAGCTTTACCTAGGAAGGACTAACTTCCAAAATTTCTACAAAAATTTGAAGTACCAATATTTAAGCTTTATAAAAGTTTATACAGTAGAGCGTCGATTATCCGAAGTAATTGGGGAACATGGGTGTTCGGAAAACTGGTTTGTTCGGATAATCGAACTGTACATGTTTATTTGCCAAAAAGAAGTACTGTACAGTAAATTTATTCATAAAAACAGACATCTCTTTAAGTATTACAAAGTAACGTACAAAGGCAACTTTAGTAGGAATATGTAGTATGTGGTACAGTTTATTAAACAAAAATATGTACATATTACATACGCATTTTGCATGAACAATACACACAGTACACAAAATTAACGTTTAAAAAAATCCTTTAAGCGAGCGAGTACACAGTTCGGTTAAGCGGTCGTTCGGTTGACCGACGTTCGGATAATCGACGCTCTACTGTAATTCCAAAGATCAGTGATGAGTAGGCAGCAACATTATTACATTATGTTTGCTTTCAAGGTTAATATATTTCAATATATATATATATATATACAAGGGCGCCCATCAGGGGGGCAAGGTGGGCGCTCGCCCCCCTAGAGGAAAAAGTACTTCAGAATATCGAAAATCCAATAGATTTTTTACATTAGTTACAGCAAAATTTGAAACTATTTTTGGAAAACTATATATATTGGAAAACTTATAACAAAATGTTTTGAAAATCGTAACACTAGACTGTTCTCGCGTTGCTGTTCTAGTTGGTCATAGAATACCCCGTGAAAATGCGCCCTTATACGTCACAGTAGAACAAAGAGTTCTTAAAGAGATTGACCATTTCAAATATCTGAGAAGTATTTTGACGAAAGACACGTACTGCACCGTAAAGAGATCTGGTCAAGAATTGCCCTAGCCAAAGAAGCATTCAACAAGAGAAGGTTACTCTTAATTAGCAGCCTTAATATTGGACTAAGGAAGAAATTGGTCAAATGTTATATCTGGAGCATTGGACTGTATAGTTCAGAGACTTGGACGTTACGGAAGTAAGAAAAGAAATATTTAGAGAGCTTCGAAATGTGGTGTTGGAGGAAGATGGAGAAGATAAAATGGACAGAGAGAGAGAGAGAAACAAACGAATATGTTTTAAAACGGATAGGAGAGAAGAGGATAGTTTTAGCCAGTATCCTTCGCAGGAAGGATAATTGGATTGAACACATCTTGCGAAGAAATTGTCTTCTTCATACCGCTATAGAAGGAAAGAGGGAAGGAAAGCGAGGAATAGGAAGAAGAAGAACACAACTGATCGATGATTTGAAAAATAGAAGAAAATGTTAGGAATTAAAACAGGAAGCGGAAAATCGAGAAACATGGAAGAAACATTTCCAAGTCTAAACTGAAAATTAATACGAAGAGAAATAAGGAAAAAGAAGAAACCTCACTAGTCCCAGCCAAAAACAGAATATTTAATAATAATTATTTGTCATAAGATGGCGGGAGATAACGTCGTCTTACAGCGTAATTCCATTTTGGACATTAGCAGAAAATTTGGAAAATTTAGGAATTATTTCGGACATATTGATTGATTCATCGTCTGTCAGACTCACTTCGGTTCATGAGTCTACCCACGCGTCATTGATCTGTCTAGATTATGAAGCTGTCCGCCTTATGAGTCTGTCCGGTGGTCATTGGTCTGTCTAGAGCATAGGTCTGTCCTTGTTACGCCGAGTCATAAGTCTGTATGCGGGTCATTGGTGTGTCTGGATCATGAGTCTGTCCGCTGATCATTTGTCTGTTTAGATTTTGAGTCTGTTCGCCTCACTCTGGGTTATGAGTCTGTCCGGTGGTCATTGGTCTGTCCGCCTCACTCTGGATTATGAGTCTGTCCGGTGGTCATTGGTCTGTCTAGATCATGAGTCTGTCCTTGTCACGCCGAGTCATAAGTCTGTGTGCGGGTCATTCGTGCGTCTGGATCATGAGTTCGTCCGGGTCATGAATCTGCCCGCGGGTCAATATCTATCTAGATCATGAGTCTGTCCGGCTTACTCCGGGTTATGAGTCTGTCCGCGGGTCATTGGTGTGTGTGGATCATGAGTTTGTCCTGGTTACTCCGAGACATAAGTCTGTCCGCAAGTCATTGATCTGTCTGGATCATGAGTTTGACCGGGTCACTCCGGGTCATGGGTCTGTCCGCGTATTATTGGTCTGTCTTTATCACAAG
Source organism: Thermobia domestica (assembly GCF_964235325.1). Taxonomy (NCBI): domain Eukaryota; kingdom Metazoa; phylum Arthropoda; class Insecta; order Zygentoma; family Lepismatidae; genus Thermobia; species Thermobia domestica. Next base: position 8,978,175 of record NC_137460.1, read on the forward strand.
TTGATCCGGGTCACTTCGAGTTTTGAGTTTTGTCTGCGGGTCGTAAGTCTGTCTGGATCACCCTGGGTCATAATTGTGATGGGTCATGTATCGGATTGTCTCTGAGTGTTCCGGCTCACGGATTCCATCATTGACAATCGGATTTTATTGAACTGTGGTTCTCTAATTTTCCTCAGTTGCTCTGTAGAGGGCTCTTTATACGTATTTACACACGTAATGCGTACATCTAAATAGTTTACTGTCCTTGTCTCCATCTATACATTTTGCAAGGTATAATGCCTATTTCTTCGTGTTACATTTTGAATGTCCACTTGTAGTAGTAAATATCGACTGCACTTATATTTATAGGTAAATTAAAACATTTTGTTGTCCATTACTCCTTTCTTAGTAAGAAACTCATTTCTATTGTAATTAACCAACTTAAAAATATATTTCTCCTTAAGTATTTTGTAAAAGGAAATTATGGAGAAAATTACTATTATTAAATTATTTAAGTTTCTTGTCTCATTTACAACACAAAGCCGACTACACATCTTGGAATTGCATCTTCTGAGATATCGCTAACGGGGGGGGGGGGAGGCAGGGAACTGCGTGGGAAGGGAAGAGGTCGGAATTAATTTTGCAAATAAGGCAGGTGTTGTCGCAGGTAGAAGGCAAGAGAGGATTTATGGAATTCCCTCCAGACCTTCCTTAAGGAGCCTTGGTTTATGGTAATGTGACACTATTTTCCACCTGTTTCCTTCGTTGTCTCATGCGGGCTAAAAACATATAATTTCCTTCTTTTGTTGATGGTTACGTTACAACGCTATCTTTACGGGTACACTCGTGTTCGAAAGTTCATAATAGTAAGATAGTTACATTCATTAGTACAACATGAGGCTAGTGTTTCTTGTTGAAATGAAATGAAATCTTTTTTAAGCTTTACGTCCCATGATTATACCGGCTAGGCTAAAGAAGACGGTAAATATGAGAAATGAATGAAATGGTGGAATGAAGAAAGTGGGAGGAGACGAGAAAACCCACGCTCACGGTGTTCGTCCACCACAAAATTCACTCGCTTTACCACTGAGCCACCGCGGCCCTTGGATATAATTCTAATGCACTTTCTATGCTAATTTGGGGCGCTAAATCCAAATTAAACTATTGTTAAAATATCTTTCCATGGATCATGAGAAAAATGACCTCAAAGTTGTGATACAGTGGGACATTGATAACTCGAAGCCTCAGTGAATAGAAAAAAATTCGAGTTTTTCGAGTTATCAAGGTGGCCATAACAAAAATTCCAGATACCAAGATTCCGGGTTTCTAATGAAAAGTGATTATATAACCTCTATAACTCGAAATTTTATTCGCTCAACCTCCATAACTCGAAATTTTTATTCAACCTCTATAGCAGGAAATTTTATTCGTTCAACCTCTATAACTCGAAATTTTATTCGTTCAACCCCTATAATTCGAAATTTTATTCGTTGAACCTCTATAGCTCGAAATTTTATTGCTCAACCTCTATAACTCGAAATTTTATTCGCTCAACCTCTATAACTCGAAATTTTATTCGCTCAACCTCCTTAACTCGAAATTTTATTCGTTGAACCTCTATAATTCGAAATTTTATTCGTTCAACCTCTATAATTCGAAATTTTATTCGCTCAACCTCTATAACTCGAAATTTTATTCGCTCAACCTCTATAACTCGAAGTTTTATTCGTTCAAGCTCTAGAACTCAAAGTTGTGAAAGTCCTTATAAAATGACTAGTAAAAATCAAATAGTGTATATCTATTACTTTGGAGGGTGGCTTTCATGTCTAGACATGAGTAAAACACAATTACAGTACACATTAGCAATAATGACAATTACATAAAAGCATAGAGTTATCAAGGTGACATCAAGATAAATTCAAATTATAGACATAAACTTCGACTTGTAGAGGTTCACAATACGAAAGTTTGAGTTAACGAAGTTTTTAAATGTAATTATGGAAACCTTAAAATTCGACTTGTCGAAGTTATAATTTTTAAACATTCGACTTATGGAGGTTACTTTAACATTGAGTGTTATGAACATTGAAGATAATGCGAAAAAAAATTGGGTTAACAAGGATTTCAAGTTATCGAAGTCCAACTGTAATTATATTTATTTATATTCCAACTTTGAGATCACTTTTTTCGCAACTCCATGTATGCTTATGCTTAAAAAAAATAGTTCTTCTGGATTCAAGATCCTCAAATTAGTGTAAAGATCGCAATTAGAAACATTCATTGTCCAAGTGTGGAGAGTTTTTACCAGTGGCATGATAGTTAGGTATTTTTATAACTATCCATTTTCGAGTAAGAGAAATTCATTTAGGTAGACCTTTATTTGAAAAAAGTTTATTTAGTCACACTGCCATTGTTGACAGATCATTTGCCTGGGGTCGCGGTGGCTCAGTGGTAGAGCGTTCACCTCCGGCGTTTCGAGTCCTGGGTTTGAACCCAGTCCCCGTCAAGTGAACTTGGTGGTGGACAAATACCGTGTGCGTGGGTTTTCTCGGGGTTCTCCCGTTTCCTCCCACTTTCTTCATTTCACCATTTCATTCATTACTCATCACCACCGTCTCCTTAGCCTAACCGGCATAACCATGGGATGTAAAACTCGAAGATTTCATTTCATTTTTTTCGATCATTTGCCGCAAGCAGAGAAGCTTCAATTTACCGCAATCTTCAACTAACCTCTACGACTTTATGTAGCATTTGCACATTTAAATACTATCCTCCACTTGTAATCTCTTTCTTCCCTCTCTCTTTTTCCTTCCACAGTATTATCTATCACATTCATCAGGGAAAGTTATTCCTTTTGAACCATTGCCCCAGTAAGTTTTCGCTTTCTCTTCTAAATTATATCTAAATTTATTCTTTTTTATTCTAATATTCCTAACACTACACAATTGGTTTTCCTTTTGGTCTCAGCTAAGTTTATATATTCTTCTCCACAGTCACATTTCGAAAGTTTCCAGCGGTTTTTTTTTAATTGTTTTTGCGTAATGTCCAAGTTTCTCTTCATAGAGTATAAAACTCCACATTATATTTTTATCCTACTTTTTCTTAACTGTGTATTTAAAAACCGAAAAATATACTGTTCTTTATCCTAAATAATTTTCCTTTTCTTTTTTTCGCAGTTCCTATCGTTTCTTTTATTTCGCGTTCGCACTGTGTGTTTACTAATAGTCTCAGATACCGCGAAAATGGGTTAACCCGTTGTATCTTCTCCATTCCTACTTCTGTATTTGATACCGATCGCTTCGTTTCTATTATCATTTGTTGTCGTCTAGTTTCTAAAGTTTCTCTTCATCTCGTATTCTTTGCTCACTTTCTTTAACATCTTTTATCAATTTTCTCTTCAGATTTTTCAGTAAACGCCAAGTCATCTACAAAACGAGCGTCCTAATAATTCTTTTATTTTGCGCCTCAATTATATCTTGAAAGACCGCTGAAATGATAATCGGGGCGTTCAGAGTGCTAAGAAAGTTGTAAGACGAAGAAACATAAGGTTTGTGCGCTCTATTTACGGGGACTGATCAGAAAGTAAGATTACAAAGCCTTCATTCAACAGATGGTACATACATTAGGCTATGTCACCATATCGATTGAGGTACTTCTTGCATCGTGGGATGAATTTGAAGGATGTGCCAATGTGCCTGGATACTTTCATATGGACCACTCTCTATAAGATGCACTGTATGCACTTAATTCACATTTAAATAAAAATTAAATGAAATCTGTAAGTTTTACGTCCGACGGTTATGCTGGCTAATCTAAAGGAGACGGTGATGATGAGAAGTGAATGAAATGGTGGAATAAAGAAAGTAGGAAGAAACTGGAGAACCCCGAGAAAACTCATGCAAACGGTTTTTGTCCACCACAAAGCTCACTTGGTGCGAACTGGAATCGATCCAAAGACCCCATGTACCAGAGGAGAACGCTCTACCAATGAGCCACCAGGGACACACGTTTAAAAGATACAAGCGATATGAACTTTGGTAAACTTGCTTGATAAATTCTACGTACACCTTTATGTGCTAAACATATAGCATTTTTCCAATATCCTAACAAAGTGCTTCATAAACTGGGTTATGTTCTATTTTTTTCTCAATTCACCGAATTACTTTCATTTTCAAAGAAAGAAATGCTACTTTTTTTAAAGAAATGTTTTTACCAATAATTTCTCCACCCACTATCAACGTTTTTCTATTTTGTTTTCGCCAAAATGTATGGTGTGACTTTGTAAAACATTGTTAAATCTCTTTTTCATCTGCAGAATGACAGAGATTAATCGCCCGTTTGTTCACAGAAAACTTTTATATGACTTTTGCATAAAAGCATTTGCTCCCTGCTCAGGCGCTCTCTTTGTTCTTGAGCTGCTTCTGTGGACAATCATCGTTTTTTTTTTTTTTTCAAAAAAAAGGTTCCCACCCACAACAAACAGTCAATGGTAGTTGTAGCTTAAATAGTTCTGCTACAAATTCTGCATGGTTGCCAATATATATGTTATTTCAACACCAACAACGAAAAATTTTGGCCATGAAATATTATCATTTTCTTTCTCTCTTGGAGGAACGATGGCTCAGTGAAGTTCTTGGTTCGACAGGCGGCCAAGTAAGTTTGTGGTGGACAACATCGTGTCCCAGGGTTTTCTCGGAATACCTCCGTTTCCTCCCACTTTCTCATTCCACTAATTCTTCCATCATCACTCACTTGTTTTATTCATCGTTTTCCTTAGTCTGAATGGCATTATCGTGGGTCGTTAAACTGAAATATTTCATTTAATTTCACTTTCTTCCTCTATTTATGAAAGTGTTTCGTTAGCCATTTGAGAAATAAGATGTTGAAAGGTTGTACTTGCAATCTACTATGCTACAATTTCCGTAAAATTTAGAAATACGAAAACCTCGCGGGCTTTAAACGGAAATTGTAGTCTTAATTATGAATATTTTTATTCACGAAACGAGAGTTGAGACGAGAACTCTTAAATTCGAGACGAGACGATTAACCAGGGGCGGTTCCAGGGTGGCAATCGCCCCCCAGAAGAGGAAACTTTCTTATTTTACATAAAAATAAAAACCATCCCAGAGTTTGGAGCTCTTAAAAGTAGCTCTGCGTTAGGGGTGTCATTTAGAGGGGCAGGAGGGGGCAATTGCCCCCCCCCAAAGAGTTTCAGGAATTTATATACTTCAGTAGATTGTCCACTAATATACTAATACAAAACGTGAAAGTCTTACGTCGGTGGTGCTCTTGCCCCACTCAAGCGAAGTCTGAAATGACGCCCCTGTTCTAAGTAGCAGTATTACCAATCCACCGCCCCACCGTGGTCGGAAACTTGGAAAAAACGGACAAAAATAGTTTATTACGAAATAATGGAAGTTGACGGACGTCTGACTATCGTTCTATATGTAATTGCCCTTTCTAAATCGATTGCAACTACTGCGAAAGTGATTCGAAGAGCTCTTGCTGCAATACGAGCAGTTATATATCCACAGGGTGGTCCAAAAGTATGAAAATCCATCGCACAAATGTCAAATAGTGCAAACTATAACCAAAGGAATAATGTAGGGGAGTACTAAAGGTGAGGAGAAATTGGCGAGGACACAGACCAATGAAAGCCACCATCTTTAAATCCGCCATCGTGAATCATACGTACAGTTGACGCCTTATGTGAATTGGACATCGCTAACCATTACGAAGTTATGACAGGTGTTAATATGCATCCAAGAAGTGGTTACAGATTCAATATGCTCTCCCTCTAATTGTATGTGCAGCTAATAAAAACATAGTGTAAAACAAATGTGTGTTTGGCCTTAGGATACAAAATTAAAGTTCGCGGTTTTGCACTCGCACCATCTTCGAAGAAACATTAATACTTACCGGACTGTAAATTAGTTCAGGAATACATTGTTTCGGTAAGATTAAACGATTCAGTATAGAATCTTCTTATATACTACTGCACTGATGTGTAATATACAGCAGCCCCACATGATTGATAGTTTATCACTGCAATATGCATGAGGCTTTCACTACAACTGTGATTCAGGCACGAAGGGCATGCCACATTACGTACCAGACAGTATGCCTTTTCCCTTTGTAAGGTTCATTTAACGGATCTCGATTGTGACCACAACATTACTCATCACGCACTTCCAGTTGGATGGGGTTGAGTCCTCCAGCAACACTTGGCTGCAGCTACTTCCAGTGCTCAACCTTTGAATTGCTCATGGTCAACTCAATAAACCATATTTTGCTCATAAGCAAGGATAAGCTTAGACTGCAGAGCTACTAACATCAGCGTATATGTAACTTTTCGGTAACACTAACAAAGGCATTATGTAAATAATATGACAATGGATAACAAATAAAAATCTTCACTAAACACGCATTATTTGAGTCCAATGTATCATCCAACCGCTTTCATCGACCTCAGAAACGATATAAATGGTTAAAGCATATCATATTGTTTGGTTCATTTTTTTTTACTGATTTTTAGGCATTTTTATTTGTTCGTCTTCACATGCATTTTTTGGACAGCGAAAATATTCCTATGTCCTAAAACTCTGGCTTTGGAAGCAAGATAGATACTTATAATCAAATATCAATACCGATTTCATAGGCGGCGAAGTTGACAAAATCGATTTTTGACCGATTTTTGCCATTTTCCGACCCTCAGAAGTCCGCCCTGGATCCGCCCCTGTGATAAACATGACAATTCTTGTTTCATTTTCGAGTCGAGATGAGAAATTTCAGAACTTCTCGTAGACAACATTAGCTTATGCTTGTCTCAAATCTCAGTGTTTTGGGGTAGACACGGTAGCTAAGTGGTAGAGTGTTTACCTCTGGTACGTGGGATCCCTGACCAAGTAAATTTGTGGTGGACAACATCGTGTCCATGGGGTTTCTCAGGATGCTACCGTTTTCTCTCACACTCTCATTCCACCAATTCCGCCTTCATCATTCACTTGCCTTAATCATCGTCTCCCTTAGCCTAAAGGCATAGGGGAGAGTTCCCGATATCGCACCGGGTTCTAAATCGCACCACTCCTAGTTTAAAAAGAACCGTAGTACTAAGAAGCCATCTCGTAGTTAAATTAAGTACTTAACAATATTTCCATAATTACAAAGTAAAGTGACGACGCTCAGTAAGTTATGGGTGTGTGTAGTTGCAGTACAATATAATTGGAGTATTCCTTACTAATTTTCGGGGTATTTGACAGTAGAATAGGGATTAAAGTAAGAGAATTAGCTTATTTTTCAATAAGTAGTAATAAACAAAACACCATTAATATTATAGTGACAAACTCAAGTTATTCTTTTTTTTTTAATTTGTGAGGTATGTAAAGAATATATATATATATATTCTTTACCTACCTCACAAATTTAAAAAAAAAGAATAACTTGAGTTTGTGCGATTTCGGACACACGGTAGACCCTAATAGTGTGATTTGGGAAACTACACCATTAATATATATATATATATTAATGGTGTAGTTTCCCAAATCACACTATTAGGGTCTACCGTGTGTCCGAAATCGCACCAGTGTGATTTTGGCTCCCGTGATGAATTGTTTTTAGCTGGATTCTTTTTCGTTACAATTCACACAAGTTGGACAGTTGGCAATATGGAAAATGGTCTCCGGAGTCTATGAATCCTCCTTTGAAAAAATATATAGAAAATAAAGTGACGCTGCCCAGCCCAATAGCAGGAGGAAATAGAACTACCAACATGCAGCCACAAAGAACAGAAGTACTCTCATCAAGTCCTTACAAAAAACATTTTGAAGAATAACGGCAAAGTCAATCAAGAGTATCCCAACGTGTGGAGAGACCTAATCTTTCTGAACCGTCAGCTAGGTCTGCATGAGTTTCAGGAAACGTTAACACCAAAAATGTATTAGAAAAGTAGATACATCCAAATCACGATGCCCCGAGCTACATATTCACAGTGATACAAATGTAGCTTTTGAAATCAATGAACAAGATTGATTGTGCGTCCTTTGTCAACAAAATTTAGTCGAAGATATGGTACAGAGTGTTTTGTGTAACGTTTGGATACATAAGTCTTGTGCGGGTGTTTTAGGAAATGAACGTGTATTCCAATGTGATTTTTGTGTACATAAGGTGTACCTGTCTGTTTTCCATAAATATACGTACTTCACGTTTCATAGGATTATGAACAATATTGCTCATTGGATCAACAATATGTTTTTTTTTCTTTAATGATATGTTCTTCCTTGTATTAATAACACTGAGATAAAAGAATGTGATATATCATAGAAATATTAATTTGTTTTACTTGTAGGTTGCATTTCTGCTTAGCTTATTTCTAAGGTGTTATTTCTGTGCTCGGTTATTTACATTGCAATATTTTTTGTCTTTAAAGATGTATTATACCTCATCTTAATATAGCATAAATAAAATAATGCGATATTCCATGGAAATGATAATTTGTTTTACCCATATGCTTTACTGTAAAATTTGCATGTATTCGAATTACGGTGCTATTTTGGGTTCACATAATGCGATTTGGGAAACCTGTTGCGTAAATCGCACCAATCAAAGGCTTCTAAAATATCGTCATTTTTATCATGATAATGATAAGATATCCTTATGAAATCACTGTAAAAGAACTGGAAAACTATAAAGTTCCATACGATGAAAAAAACATTTTAAATTTCTTCAAAAATTTTGAATTAAAAACATTTATGTAAAACGTGCTGCGATTTTGGCTACTCTCCCCTATTTCATTTTCATTATTTCAAAGCCTTTAGGCCTTATAAGTCCGAAGGCAAATCAAACCAAATTAATTGAATATTTTGAATGATTTAATTGAAATTATTCTACCCTTATTTTTAATCAGAATATCATAGTGATATATTCTGTTCATTCTCTGGCAACACTGCCAGACGTCAGAGAGCAAGAGAGAGAGAGAGAGAAACTAAAAAGAAAGTGAGAATTAGATGACGGAAGTTGACGAATTTTTGTGTAGGAGTAAGAAAAATAACGGGCGAAAAAAAATTACACGGCTTTTTTCCCCTTTTGTAATTTTAATATGTGTCTGGAAATAGTGGAAGATTTTAACACATAACAGTGACATTTAGTTCTTACAAGCGACCCGAAACATTAATGAAAAATGTTTATATATAAAAGATTTAAAAAAAAATAAGAGAAATGCTAAAACTTTTTTTTACATCGTCCTCCTCACAAATTCTAGAGCGGCAAAACATGTCTCTTTTTTTATAAGAAAGGAAAAAAAGAAACAATCTCGCTGTTTTCAATGTCTGCGTGTCTGTATTTTCTACCAGAATATTTCAACTCCCATGTCGGCTGTTTTTTCGTAGTTTTGAAGGAAAAAAATTTCCTAACGGCCTTTCATCATTAACCTTTATAAAGGCTTTCTTCTGCTTTCCGTCGTCAACAGCCTTTTTTTTAGTTAAAAAAAATGGAATCAAATACCCCCCCCCCCCATAAAAAGAATAGGTTTTCTTCGTTACCACTAAACCTAGTGATCGTGCAATAATTATAAATATAATCCCAGTTATTAATTTCATTTTTAAAAAAATGTAGTAGTAATCTCTACAGTGTATAAAATAAGCCCTGACTGACAAACTGATCAATGCCCAGGTAAAACCGCTTAAGCCAGACATTTTAAATATAGACAAGGCAAACGATTTGTGACGTAGAGTACCACTAAGGAGTGATTTTGGGAAATTGGATCGAGGAGGGGGAATTGGGGTGGCAATTATTATATTAAAATGTCCCTTTCTCTAAATTCCTGAAGGTTAGAAACATGAAGGTATTTGGACTTCACATTTGAAATAATTAGATACTAGTATCAGCATTTTTTTTATTATTATTTTTACCTCGAAGGGAAGAAAAAGGGTGTGTAGGACAAGGAGCAAGGATTACAACTATAGTGATAGAAGTACATAAGTTCGAATTTCTGAAGGTTAGAGATATAAAATTTCGTATTTGGACTTGTTATTTAAAATAATAAGAGATGTGTTCCAGCATTGTTAGCTATTTGACTTCGAAGAAATTGAAATGGGGTGTCGGAAAAAGAATTGTGGAATTACAGTTATTATTATAAAATGATCAGATCTCGAGTTTTGTAAAAATTTGAACTTTTTTATTTAAAATAATTAAACGTATGTTTCAAAGATCTTTTTCTTTAAATATTTGTCTTAGAAGGAAAGAAAAATGTGTGGAAAAAGAGAAGTAGGGGTCCTAAGTGATTCCTAATGCATATTCCCTCTCCTTTTTTTTTAAGCCTGCAGAGGAAATCAGTCACCGGCAGGTCGTCGTTGAATGAGAACATGTTAGTGAGCGGCATGAGAGTTTCGTTTGTGACAAAATGACTGGAGCACTTCAACAACGCTACTGTATTAAATATTGTGTCAAGATTGGAGAATTCCTCGTAGAAACGATCGACAAGATTCGACAGGATTTCGCGGACCAAGTATTTTGCTTCAGACCTTCGAGAATAAAGCATTTGATACAGACTATCCTGACCAAACACAACACACCTGTCAGGGACGTACGCAGGAATTTATTTCGGGAGGGGTCCAAAGCTTTTCGGGGGGAGTGTCCGAACACAATTTCAGGCTAAATTATATTAAAAATTGTAAAATTGCCCCTAAAAGTAGACTATTTTTTTAAAAAGTCCTGATTTCGGGGGGGGCGAAACCGCAGGACCCACCCCCTGCGTACGTCCCTGACACCTGTATTTAATCAGGCTTCCTTCTCTCGCGACATGTGATTTATGGTTTTCCCCTTTTTAAAAAAAAAAAAAAAAAACTAAAAATGTTCGTGTGATACCAGATTTCAAACCAGAGAAGATATCGTACAGAATGCGACAGATAAGTTACGAGCAATGTCAAAAGAAATGTTTCAGTACTGCTTCCAACAGTGAGAGTATCGTAGGAAGAAGTCTGTGACACCTCAAGGGGACTACTTTGAAGAAGATAATTGTAAAATTGTGGCATCTGAATACACTTTTTTTAAAAAAAATAAAAGTTGTGCACCTTCCCAACAAACCTCGTACACGAAATTTGGTATTTAGTCTTTTCATAATTTAAAATAATTAAAAGCGTGTTTCAACTTTATTTGATATTTAACGTAGAAGAAAAGAGAACTTTGTTGGAAATTCGACGTTGAAAGGGTAAAATCAGAGTTACTAACTTAAAGGGCTCGTAGAATAATTCATTTTGTGACATAAACATGAATCTCCCTTAGGATACGCATAAAAAAAACACTCTATGATCTCTTCCCTGCAGTTAACCTGAAAGTATTCCAAGTGATATGGACTTGTAAAATGGACAAAAAATATAAACTATTAAACAGATATTCATCTTTATATTGGGGTCACGGTGGCTCCGTGGTAAACCCTCTGCTGCGTTGAATTCTTAGTTCGTCGCTAGCTTAAGTCAGTTAGGCTTTGTGCTGGACAAAGGCCGTGTGCTTGAGTTTCTTGGCGTTCTCCCGTTCTATTCCACTTTCAACACTGCATCACATCATTCAGAATCATCATCATTAGTATCACCTCGTAATATAATTGTGGAATGTTGACCTTAATAAATTCTGTTAAAGGCAGTAAAGACGATCTCATCATTTCATATATGGGATATAGGATATGGATAACCACTTTTCAACGTAGGTATCCTTTTATTATAGGTAAAAAATGTATCTTTGCTACTATGCAGGTTGCATAGAAGCTAGGGAGTGTTATGGATTTTAAAAGGGATATAGACAATCGCCATTACCCATGAAGATGTTAACGAATTAACTCTATTCACAAACTCGACGGAGATAGTTGTAATAAGAAAAGCTGCATATCCTTTATTATAGGCAATCAACATTTCTTTGCTACTGTGCAGGTTGCATAGAACCTAGGGAGTATTATAGATTTCAAACGAGATAGAGATAAGTCACCGTTACCCTGAAAATGCTAACGGATTGACTCTATTCACAAACTCGACGGAGATAGTTGTAATAAGAAAAGCTGCACATCCTTTGTTATAGGCAACCAACATTTCTTTGCTATTGTGCAGGTTGCAGAAAAGCTAGGAACTGTTTATAGATTTTTAAACGTGATTTGGAAGGTAACGTGGATCTTACTGAATAAATTCAGTTTTACGTATAAATTATGGTTCAGTTATTTAAATATTTTGCCATATTTCTATTAAATTTATTGAAATAAAATTTCTCATTAATGCTAACCATGGCTACTTTATACTCTACACACACCCCAAAAAAGAACTAAAAACTAGAACGATCTGTAACGAGAAAGAGAGAGAAAGAGAGGAAACTATAGATGAATGCCATAGCTATAACTGTTATTTTTTTGCTTTCGAAAAAAATAGTGGCACAGAAGGACTTTAGGATGTATGTCATTGCGGATCGGGTTTTAGTTCCGCTGTCGATCTACCAGCGTAATCCTGTTCTTTCTGCCTCAGTTGATTGAACGCCGAGGGCCATTCAAAAGCACTGTGCTGGAACTCCCGAGTTTTTATCCCGCCGCCGGCATTTTTCACTTCTCTCTACTCTCATGTAGCTAAACAAGAAAAAAACACTTGAAGTCACGTACGTACTCAGTCAGCTTAGCGTAGTACTTTTTATAATAACAGTAAAAAAACCTTCACATAGCAGGTTTTTTACATAAATACTATTTTTTCTGTTTCGTTATTTTTAATACGAGTCGTATGTGGGCGTATGAATGGGTGTGTCCACTTGAAAGAGTGAGAAAATCCAGCATCAAAAGTTTGATCAGTTATTCCAAATTATGAAACGACGTTCTTTATAAACTCTGTCTAAAGAGGATCGCACAAAATTTTAAATTCTTCCGGTAGATGTCAACCCGTGGAACATATTTGCTGTCAACTGGAGGGGCAAAAGTAAAACTTCTAGCATTCTATCATACAATTTATACAGGTTTGTTTCAATAGTATAGAAAATGTGATACCCATGACCACCATTAAATTGACCTTTACCCGTGAAAAATGTCAGCGCGACTGACTCCATTAAAAACCTTGGCAGAGAAAATTGCTGTAACTACGTGTTCCAAAAATCAGATTTCAAAAATTCGCTCCCGTTCAAGAGTTATTACGTGGAGTGACGGATGAACGGATGTTGCACACTAACATTACATTACTATGCGTCTCACTTGCGTCATCCTAATAAAAAATAAAATGAGTTTTGTTTCGCGGGATGAAACTTTCGACAGAGCTCTGGGCAATAAAACTCCAATATAAGACTTCCGATTTTAATAGAGAGATAAAGGTAGGGATGGGCGATGTACTTTTCTAACATGGAATCTGTATCAAAAATTAATCTTACCCATGAGAGGGGCGCGAGAGGAGAAATGACTCAAGGCTCGAGAGGATTCAATATCTCTAGTGAGAAATAATTTTCTTATATGGATTCAGTTTCCCTAGTGATAAAAAAATTCTTATATCGATTCAGTATCCATAGTGAAAAGTTGTTTTCTTATATGGATTCAGTACCGGTATATCTACTGAGAAATTGTTTTCTTGTATGAATTCAGTATATCTAGTGAGAAACAGTTTTCTTATGTGGGTTCATTATATGTAGTGAGAAAGGGTTTTCTTTTATAGATTCAGTATTCGTAGTGAAAAAGGGTTTTCTTATATGGATTCAGTATCCTTAGTGAGAAAAGTTTTTCATGTGGATTCAGTGTTTCTTGTATGAATCATTTCTCATATAGATTCAATATCACTACCAAGAAATAGCTTTATTATATGGACTCAGTACTTGTAGTGAGAAATGGTTTCCTCACATGAGTTTGGCATCCCTAGTGAGAAACGGTTTTCTTATATGAATTTAGTATCCCTAGTGAAGAATGGTTTTCTTTTTTGGATTAAGTATTCTTAGTGAGAAATAGTTTTCTAATATGTGCTTAGCATCCCTAGTGAGAAATTGATTTCTGATGTCGATTCAGTCTCACTAGTGAGAAATGTTTTTAATGGATTCAGTACCCGTAGTGAGAAAGGGTTTTCTTATATGTATTCAGTATCCTTAGTGAGAAAGGGATTTTTTATATGGATTCAGTGTCCCTTGTGTAAAATTATTTCTCACACGAATTCAATATCCCTAGTAAGAAATATCTTTATTATATGAATTCAACATCCTTAGTGAGAAAAGTTTTCCTTATAGCTTATGTAGATTCAATATCCCTACTGAGAAATTATTTTCTTATGTGGATTCAGTATACCTGGTGTGAAATAATTTTGTTATATGTGTTCAATATCCCTAACGAGAAATGATTTTCTTATGTGGATTCAGCATCCCAAGAATACCTTTCTTAGCCCTCTATTTAAACCGGAAGTAGTAGAAATCTACCACTGCCGGTTTTTACATCGATCACCATATAGCAAGAATGGTAATACAAAGCGAAAAGCTTTCTTTTGATGCGGATTCAACTTCCAAAGAATTTGTCCATCTCTGCTCTAAAGACATTAGTAAAATATCTAATATCACTTCTGATCTTAATATTGATCGCCATAGAGCAAAAATTATCTTCAAAAAGTATTGAGGAAGCATTTTGCAATGTGGATTCACGGTTCCACCGCCTCACTTTTTCTTCTGGAACTGATAGACATCAATTATAATTTCCGATTTTAATATTGATCCACGTAAAACAGAAAGAAGACATAACAAGAACCTGTTTTTGGTATGGATTCAGCTTCTGAAGAACGTGTTTCTTTTCCGACGTTATCCTTCTATCAAAGCCATCCATCACTCCTGGTTTCAGTATTGATCCACGTGAAACAAAAAGAAGAGATAACAAGAACCTGTTTTTGGTATGGATTCAGCTTCTGAAGAACGTGTTTCCTTTCCGACGTTATCCTTCTATCAAAGCCATCCATCACTCCTGGTTTCAAGATTTGATCCACGTGAAACAAAAAAAAAAAGAGATAACAAGAACCTGTTTTTGGTATGGATTCAGCTTCTGAAGAACGTGTTTCTTTTCCGACGTTATCCTTCTATCAAAGCCATCCATCACTCCTGGTTTCAAGATTTGATCCACGTGAAACAAAAAAAAGAGATAACAAGAACCTGTTTTTGGTATGGATTCAGCTTCTGAAGAAAGTGTTTCCTTTCCGACGTTATCCTTCTATCAAAGCCATCCATCACTCCTGGTTTCAGGATTTGTTCCACGTGAAACAAAAAGAAGAGATAACAAGAATCTGCTTTTGATATGGATTCAGCTTCTGAAGAACGTGTTTCCTTTCCGACGTTATCCTTCTATCAAAGCCATCCGTCACTCCTGGTTTCAGTATTTGATAGAAATACTTTGGAAATCTACCTTAGTAGCACAATATCAAACTAAATCTATTTACGTGGACCCGCGTAGTGTATTCGCTAATGCTCTCGCCTTTGGTGTGATCGGTCCCAGGATCGATTCCCGGGTTGAACACTCGGTCCTGAAAAAATGTAGAAGGTTTTTCAGGACAGACGTCCTGAAGATGGTTTTCCTGGGTTTTCCCTCATTCATACCAGGCAAATGTCGGGATGGTACCTAACATACAAATCCCAGGGCGCTTCCTTCCTTCCCTTTCATCGGATAGCGTGATTGCCGAGGGACGTCGTCCCTCATACGTGACGGGTTAACATGCCCATAGACGCCGAAAGCCCAGAAACCTAAATCTTAATCCTAATCCTAAATCCATTTACTTAAAAATGCTAACAATTTCTTCCTAATTTTCATAATAGATACAGGTAACCTTGTGAAGTGAATGTCGGTAAAACATTGAAAAACTAGTACTATTGATGGTAAAACATGACGTAGAATTTCTTTACTTTTTACCTCTGTTAAGGAAAAATCACAAGGGCGTCATTTTTTAATTTAACAGTAAGGTTTATGAACGGAATGATGGGAAACCTTATACGCCCTCAGTTCGGATGCCTTCTCTGTTTTTCTCTCCTACACTAGAATTACAATTTCTACATTTTTCCATTTTCTTTTGAATTTGACATATTACTTTTCTTCTGCTTTGATCCGCAAAAGCGAAATGACAAAAAAAAATTAATGCTTTGAAGTAGATATATATTTTGTTTCCGCTTGAAGTAGTATTCGTAGCTAGTCTTATCGGAGACAGTATATATATATAGTCTTTAGATCTGCATTCTTTGTTTTCAAAATTGAAATTTGTTGATGCATGTAGCTGTGCGAATAAGTGAATAAGTTGCCAGTGTGAGTCTTGCATAGGTAGCTGGCTGGTATTTCCAAGCTTTCAAAATAAGACCAAAAGGAAGCCAGACCACGTCAGGCTTGTACAAAAATTAAAAAAAAAAAAAATAAATGTATTCAATATTTACAGATACTTACCAATTTAATGGGAAAGAACTGGAGGTGGAAATACGTCAGATGTCTGGATTGGCAACGATCGGACGACGACTGTAGCTCCGAGCTGTTGGTGGTACTGTTTTAGGGGAAAACTGCATACTACGTGAGGAGGTGTAGAACGGCAGTGTTCAGTGAGTTGAACAGACGGTGATGGTGTAAAATGAGCGATTTCTCTGGTTCCCAAAAAGGGTAAATTGTTTGTACTCGGTTACATGAAGCGAGCGGGATGAAACTATAGATACACCACATTGACTTGACACCTAGTCTTCCGTTCCAGGCGCTGCTATCGGCTGAAGAAATTCCACTCTCGTTCTCTAGGACTCTCTCGCTTAGCAACAGCTGTACCTTTATTGGCTCAACGCATGGGTGTGTCGAGGGTGTGGGCTTTAGTTCGCACTTTTGCCACGGCTCAAGACATTTTGACAGCACAATACCAAGTGTGTTGGAGTGTGTTCAACGTTCACTTTTAGATCAACGTCCCATGATTACGCTCTTTAGGCTAAGGGAGACGTATGATTTAGGCAAGTGAATGATTAAGGAAGGCGTAGTGGAATGAGAATGTGCGAGGAAACGAGCGGAAACATGCAGTAACGATGTTGTTCCATCACAAATTTCCTTGGTCTGGGATCGAACCAGAAACCGCACGCACCAAATGTGAGCCCTCTATCACGGAGTCTTTCAACCCTTTTCTTCCCTTTTAGGTCAAATTTAAAAAAAAAAAATCTGAAACATTGTCTAATTATTTTAAATATAAAATAATATAAAGTACATATATAAAAAATTTTATGTTGTAATGAGATTCCGAGACATGGCCATTTTAAGATAATAATTACCATCCGTTTTTCTTCTCTTGCTCGTCAGATTTTGCGAAAATTCTTCCTTAGGGGACCCTTAGAACACAAATCCTATTCCCTGTTCAAATTTCAAATTTCTAGCTTAAGCGGTTTGGCCTGGGTGTAGACCAATCACTAAATTAGTCGGAACTTTTTATGTATAGAGAAGATTATAATATATATATATATATATATATATATATATAGGGTGTTACAAAAATTTGTGGCAATATTTTGGGAATAGAATCCTCACATCAAAATAAGAAAAAAAGTTCATATGGACCTCTAGTCGGAAGTGTATAGTTTCGGAGTTATAAGGTGCCGAAAATGTGAAAAAAATAACTTTAAATGTCCATAGTTAAACTACTATAGAACTGATCGTAGTCGGGTTAAGACATCACTGAGGAACTAGTATGTGAACTATCCAAGTATCCATCTTTCAGAACCTCCGGTACTTGTACAATTATTTTTAAAGAGGCTGTTTGGGAGAACTTGATCACTCTCAACCTACCTCTATAAAAATTGGTGTGCAAGTACCGGAGCATTCTCAAACATGGATATTTGGATAGTTCGCATACCAGTTCCTCAGTGATGTCTTGACCCGATTACGATAGGTCCCATAATAGTGGAGTTATGAACTTCTAAATTTCACTTGTTTCACGTTTTCCGCACCCTATAACTCCGAAACTATCCACTTTTGGACACAGGTCCATAGGAACTTTTTTGCTTATTTTGATATGAGGAATCTGATCACAAAATATTGTGAGACATTTTTTGTAACACCCTGTATATACTTTTGCAATTCATTTTCTTTTATGTTGCTTTCTCCCTTTTTCGCCCTTTTTCTTGTTTTCTGCTTTCTTTTTCTACAATGAGAAGTATATTACAAAAATAAATAAACCAAATAGGATGTAGAAAAGTACAAAATATGAGGGGGAAATCACCTAACACGCTGCACAACCGCTCAATGGAAGCAGAAAAGGAAAATGAGAAATGACTACATGTAATTTTTTTAAAAGAAAAATTCACTCTTTTCTGCTGCATAATTTCCAAGATATTCTTGGTACTTAAAGAAAGAAAATATAAGGAAAAATAAAAGTATTTATTAGATATTTTCAAGGAAGAAGAGTAGATAAATGCATTTACTGACTATATCTTATAATAGGAATAAGTTATTAAGTTATTACACCAATATTTCATATCATTATACCATCTAATCTGGTGTTTATAACGTATGTGGTACCTCATTTTTTTTTTTTTTTATCTCCCAGCATGGCGACTGTCGTTTCCGTCCCACAATACATTTATTCCTGCTTTTCTTTCGGTTGTTAACTCTGCATTTTGCCAAAAAAAAAAAAAAAAAAAAGTATTACTTTGGCCTGAATTTTCCGACATCATTCCCTTGTGTAGCTGCATTGCAGAGAAAAGCCAGTGATTGTGTGTGTGTGTGTAGGAAATAGGGATGTTGGAGGGGGAGGGAGAGGAGTACTTCGTAGCCGAAAACTGTTCGTCGCCCAGTCGTTTTCCACACGTCATATCGTTCAAACAACGCACCCCTTGACAAGTTTAAACATGTTTGAAAAATGAAAAAAAAAAGTGTAACATAGAGGGAAGTAATACATTAAATGAATTATTAGATCAAAAAATTGGTTATTGCAAAAATATTTTTTTAATACTCTGTTACAAAAATAAATACTTTTTTTTTTTTTTTTTTTTTTTGTTAATTACGAAAAATCAAATTTTGAGATTTGCGCAAATATGATGTACAGAAACATAATAACTATTAATAAAGCAAAATGCACCTTTTTATTATTTAAATATAACCTTTGAAATTAACCAATTTGATTGAAAATTACATTTAGATTGTTAAGCTAATTTGTTGAGTTCAGAAACGTGAACGAAATAGGGCGCAAACAAGTCGATTATATTACCTAATGGTAAATTATTGTTGGCCAAATTGATGTGTCATGAAAGTAAAAATGCCCAGGATTACGTTAATAAACTATATCTTCATCTCTGTTGGTCTACACTTAGAGTTATTAATGGTATTACCAAATATAGGCAAAAGTCGCTTAGAGTCATATTTAAAAATATTGTCCAAAAAACAACAACGTTAACACATTTATCGCAAGGTATTTAAATAATATTTAAAAAATCCAACCGTTTTTAGTGTTTTAAAGTAATTGAAAAAGTTAAATATTGTACTCCAAAATACAAATCTCTACATCAAAATAAAGATTTTTTCGCCTTTATGAAATCTAAGTAATATTTTAAGGCTATGTTTAGCAGAAGGGGTCCAGCTCTTTTCTCTTAAAAAAAAAACTTACAATTTTGGCGATTTCTGTTCACATTCGGTTCGTTTAGGGTAGGTTAGGTTAGTTTAGGCTAGCTTAGGTTAGTTGAGTTTAGTTTAGGTTAGGTTAGTTTATGTTAAATTAGTGTAGGGGTCATGCATAATTTTGCAGAACATGATAGAATTTCGCTTATTTCTATAATATTAGGTAAGTTTAGGTTAGTTCAGGTTAGCTTAGGTTAGTTTATGTTAAGTTAGGTTAGATTTGGTTACGTTATGTTACGTCTAAGTACTTGCATCATTCATTTCTCCCGTAAATTTTGTGTTTTTTACATGCTTCTGGACCCCTTGTACTAAACATACTCCTATTTTAAGAAGTGAATGCTTCTATTATGCCACTGAAGATAAAACTGAAACAATATTATTGTTACAATGAGAAAATCCGTATCTCTAGTTCTCTATATAGCCAGCCTTGGTATGATACAACTTGAAACATTCTGGCACGCAGAGACGAACATTGCA
The DNA here is from genome assembly GCF_964235325.1 of Thermobia domestica. Classification (NCBI taxonomy): domain Eukaryota; kingdom Metazoa; phylum Arthropoda; class Insecta; order Zygentoma; family Lepismatidae; genus Thermobia; species Thermobia domestica. Next base: position 8,998,210 of record NC_137460.1, read on the forward strand.
TTCAGAACGGCAGCATCTTCTATTTTCCCTTACTTTTGTCTCTGTTGCTTCTCTTTATCAGAACATATTTTGCAACATCATAACCATATTTCTTAGTTTTCCGTAATTTGAACGTCCTCCGGAAAATACCGGCCAGTCAACCTATTAAATCGTATGACTTATACCAGGTTCAATTCAACCTTTTTGAATTAGAGACTCTCCTGGCTTTCTGTAGAAAGTATACTAAATATGTCTTTAAATGAAACCTGCCCGTGATGGAAAACGAAAATACAGGCCAACGAAGGGTACGACACATGCACAGAAGAAAGGACAATACATAAGGTTGTAACCAGGGACGTACTCACTGGAGATCCACCGGGTCCAACTCCCCCCTCCCAAAAAAAAAACTTCTTAACTGAACATACATTTGTGCACTTTCTCAATACAATTATACTTGTTTTATTGAGAAAGCTATACTAGGTTTTCTTTCACCAATAGCGATCTTTATAAAGCTAAAATATTAGAATTTCCTACCTCCTACCTACCTTTAACCTCAGAGTTTGGAGACTTTTGAATCATACTGTATTACCATAAAATTTTGTACGTCAGTACTTCCATTAACTTGAGACTTCCTAGCCATCCTACAGATGAATATAAAATGAATGATCACAAAGTCAAGTTACAAAGCCTTTAGCGAAACCTGTATATATACATAGGGTGTTTCGAAACAACACCGACAACGTTTGAGAGGTGATTCCTGGCACCAAGATAAGACGAAAAGTATAGGCCAACCTGGGTGCACAAATGATTCCTTTCAAAGTTATAGGCTGCCAAAAACATGAAAAATTGGACTTTGAAGATCCATAACTCCAAACCTATGGGACCTACCGTAGTCGGGTCAAGACTTCACTTAGAAACTAATATGTGTTCTATCCAAATATCCATATTTCAGAATCCTGCGGTACTTCTGGAATAACTTGTGTAGAGGTAGTTAGTGAGTACTTCAAATCATATGCCCGTAGCCAAACTCCCTCTATAAAAATTGTTGCGTGAGTACCTCAGGATTCTGAAACATGGATTTTTTGGATAGGGCACATATTAGTTCCTAAATAAAGTCTTGACTCGACTACGGTAAGTCCTATAGTTTTGGAGCTAGGGACCTTTAAATTTAAATTTTTCATGTTTTCGGCAGCCTATAACTCCGAATTGGTCTATACTTTTCGTCTTATTTTGGTGTCAGGAATCACCTCCCAAACGTTGTCAGTGTTGTTTTGAAACAGCCTGTATAACAGCCTACAGATAGTATACACATTAGGTTATACTTCGACATATTCTTCATATCGGCTGAAGCACTTGTCGCATCGTGGTATGTGTTTGAAAATTCCTTCCTCGTAAAAATCTTGTCCTTCCGTGTTCAGCCAGATTGTCATGAATTGCTTCACAGGCTCGTCTGAAGCGAAGCGACAGCCTCCAAGGTGCTCGTTCAAGTGCGGGAACAGATTAAAGTCGCTTGGAGCGAGGTCTGGGTTATAGAGAGGCTGGTCGATGGTGTAGCAGCGAAATTGCTTCAACAGCATGGTGGTCTTCTGGGCTGTATACAGACTCGCTTCGTCAATGGCGTTTTCTCTGCCAGCCGCAAACTTTCGACACCATTCTGTGACATGCTGTCAAGACATTATCCGTAAATCTCTACCAGCTGCCGGTGAATTTCAGCCGCGGTTACATGTTTCGCCTACAGAAATCGAATAACTGAGCGGACTTCTTCGCGAGACCAGTTTCCCAAACGAGTCGCCATTTTGTGTTTATCTACAACTAGCGCCATAGGTGGTGGGTGACTGAAACTCTGCACAGTTGCCAACTCCGTGTATTAAAATAACCGCATATCAGCCTTGTAACCTTAGTTTCTGATCCGCCCTCGTATTAAATTTAGCCTGTAATTAATTATTCATTAGTTATTTCTTTTAATTACCTTAAACTATTCTTATGATTGATTTTATTTCTTATTTATTTTTTTATTTTTTTCAGATGCTTTCTGGCAACAAGTCTCATTAGCAGGAGAACCTGATTTTGACTCCCAATCGCCAAACGGAAAATTAACGAGTAAGTATTAGGAATTTGCTCTATGTAATGAAAATTAGAAAATACTGTATAGAAAGATCCTTAATAACTTCTTTCCATAAACCTCTTTTTTTATTATTATTATTTTCCAAATTCAAGAACCAGCCACACTTTCAAGAGATTTGGAACAGGAAAGGAACAGGTTATTTTCTTTTCTATTATTATTATTTAAAGGATACTGTTCAGATGTTTTACTTTATAAGAACTAAATAATGAATATTTTTATATAAAATATTACAGTAAAAATATAGGACTACGTATGCAACGTATCTAGCAGATAATAGGATAACTAATTTATTATTTTATATGAACGGGTTAAAATGACAGTGGTGTAAGTTACATTTTCTTTGACTGATTCATGCCATTTTTCTGATAAAACAAAATCACTGTTTCCTTTATCACTCAAATTTTTCCTTCCATCTGTTGAAATTTGATATCTGTCAGAATGAAGCTCTAACCTACTTCACTGTTTTCTGTTAAGAGATTATCTTATCTAGGCCTATATGTAGTCTGTGTCTAAATCTTGTTTTCTTTAGAAAACTGACTTGCACCACCGTAACTTTAACACATTCATATGACTTTCTTTATATTTAGTAAGAAATTGTGGGAAAGAAATCCGTTAAGAATTTATTCAAAATATTACCACCGTTTCAAGTAAATGCACTGCGTCTATAGATTAAGTATCTCGCCATCTAAGAAACAGATGTTTTCCTATTTGGCCTATTTCTGTTTTTCCTACAGCCCTGCCTGCAATTTAGATCATTATCTTTATCTCACCTTAGTTATAGGCGAATCAGAAATTCCTGTCTGGCTTATTTCTGTCTCACATAAGGTTTGTAAGCAATTTACCTAATTATTCTTGCCTTAATTTAGATATAGGCAATTTAGATCATTATCTCATTTTAGATATAGGCGACACAGAAATTCCTGTTTATATAAAGCTCTACTATCAATTGGTATCATTACTTCCATCTTATCTTACCGCTAGATATAAGAGAAACAAGAATTCCTGTTTCACCTACAGTTTTGTTAGCAGTTGATAATGTTACAGGTATTTTCATCTCGTTTTAGATATAGGCTAAACAGAAATTCCTACTTGACCTGTTGCTGTTTTGCCCAATCTTTTGCGAGAAGGTTATTGGTTGCTCAAAAAATTATTATTTCAGAGTTATTTATGCGTTCTACAATTATCATTTTTTTTAAACTGTAGATTTCTTTTAGTACTTTATTTCCCTTTACTTTGTGTTTCATGGGCCAATATCGATAATCGTTTGTCTTTCTTAAGAGCCTGTATCATAGAGCCGTTCAAAGACTCTCGAAATACCCCTGAACGTTATACAGTACCGCAAAACTTCGTGGGAAAAAAGCTATTTGGGCCAATTCTAATTCCTCCCCTAGTAAGATTCCGTAATAAGAATAGACTTAGCGGCGCCGCCCCAGATGGGGACATAGGGGAAAGTCGTCTGGTATCGGACAGCGGGTGGTATCGGACAAAAGCAGTTTTCGTTATTTCCTGCTTAAGGCGGCACCTGCCAAGCATACAGTGAGTTGATCGGAATGAATTAGCCAAACCCATGCCGTTGTGGATTTGTCCGATGAACGGTGTATCTCGTGCTTCAAGGTTTTTGTATTTTTGCGAGTGATCAGGTGCATGGAGATAGATTTGTGTGGCTGCAACTTGTCACAAAGTAAATGTATTTATATATTGTTGCTATCACAGCAGTTATTAGGGTGTATATATATTATAATTTAGGCGTATAGTTGTATTCATGTTGTTACAAGGTGGTAGATAGCCATTCATAAGTTACAAGTCTTTCGGCTGGTATCGGACAAAAGGGAATCGGGTGGTATCGGACAAAACACTGGTAAGTAAACTTGACGTTTTTAATGGTTTCTGGCTTTTTCAAAAAACCATGGGGAAAATACGTGGCAATTTGGATGAAGAAAATATGAGATTGGCCATGAACAAAGTTATTTCCAAAGAAGCACGTGCGACCAGTGCTAGATATGGTGTTCCTTAGAGCACATTACGAGATCATGTTGAAAAACTGTCGGAAGGGAAGGAGACAACAGCTAAGCCTCGCTGCTCGGATAACAAAGGCACATTTAGTAGAATATGACTAAGAAGAAATACTATACAATCATGTAAAGGCTTTGTATAGTTAACTAGTTTAATGCCACTAAGAATATCAGAAGTTTTAAAACTAGTTTACAAACTTGCTGAAAAACTAAACATTATAATCTGCGGGGAGTTTTGTGATGATTAGATACAGCACAATATATGTAAAGATTTGGTCCATGAACAATGTGCACCTTTCGAAGGCAGACTGTTTTATTATTGTGATTTGAGTCAGAATAAAAAATAGCAACTCTTGATGAGACTAAGAATTTTAAGGTCTACTTTACTTTTATTTTACGCTGTATTTCAAAGCGTAATAAAACTGTATTTTCTGTGTAAGAACTCCTGTAAGTAAACAGCTAATATTTGGAATTTGTTCTGTTATTAAATTACCTCAAAAGACTAATTCTCTACAGTTTTATGTTTGTCCGATACCACCCTCCACTTTTTAAGAACGCTAATTTGAGTTACCTTCGATTTTTTACAAAAATATATATTATTAGTTTTTACCTGTGAAATCGCCTTTAACATGTTGTGTGTAAGATACCAAGGTATCATTTTGTGCATTAAGTAATTTGATATAGCTATTTTTCAGCCTGACAAACTAAAAAAAGCTAAGGTGTCCGATACCAGACGACCTTCCCCTACTTCGTAGTTTGTTGACATTTGTCAGACCTAAACGTCTACGGAAAATAAAGATACGAGCATGGCGAGAAGTTCCTATGAGTACAAGAAAGGAACTGATGTCGTCCCCCGTTATGAAAGGAACTGATAATACCATTCCCAAAACACACTTTTGTTCAGTTTTCCCTACTCGAAAAGCCCTGTAAATAGAAAGTCTTACAGCAAAACAGAACTGAAATAAGCTATTCTTGTCCTCTATATTAATATGATCACCTTTTGTTTCAAAGCGAAAGGTTTATTCACACACAAAGCATACACGGTTACACAATACAAAGCATATTCACTCTGGTATCAAAATCTACTTCCCTTTGACATTTTACTATTAAAAAAAAAAATCTTAAATTTGTCAAATTCACACACTGTACATAGTATAAAGTTTATACTAATAAACCTACCATGTTTTCTTTATGGGAATACGGGACACTTTAGATCCCCTTCCCCCCAAACTCTCCAACACAATCCAATAAACTGTACCTCTGGTTATGTATAACAGTATAATAGGCCGCGGTGGTTCAGTGGTATAGCGTTCACTTTTGGTGCATTGAGTCCTTGGTTCGATCCCAGCTCACTTCAAGTGAGCTTTGTAGTGGAAAAACACCGTGTGCGTGGGTTTCTCGTGGTTCTCCCGTTTCGTCCCACTTTCTTCATTCCACCATTTCATTCATTTCTCATCATCACCGTCTCCTTTAGCCTAGCCGACATTTATTTTTTTCAACGGGTCTAGGAAAATTCGGTGTAAGAAAACTCGGTGTGGGGAAATTTTGGTGTACGGTAGATTCGGTGTAATACATATTGAATATTACCACTTACAATAATTTACGAATTTCATATTGTGAAAACGAAAACCATATAATGTAACGAATAAAATGTTATTACCTATTTCAAGAAAAGCAATTTTATTTTTCTGCCTTGAGTCCAATACCTGTTTCATGTCTTTTGCGGGGTATTACTATAAACTACTTTTCATCACACAATGAAGCTGACATTTTTGTCAGAAATAAAACAATTACAAGTTCAGAGAATAGTTATAGGAACAACTAAAAACACCTTTCCTATATAGTACATCATAGAACAACATATACAAGGTGATTCTTTTAAAACTCATGGATTTCATTTGGGTCTAGAATTTCTAACTGAAGTCCGATTTTCATGCGGTTTATGGCAAATGATCAAGGAATGTTGGAAGATTTATGGAACTATGCTTACTGGTTTAAATTCATTTGGGGTAATATCGGCCACGCCTTTAGAAAAGCAGCAAATATTCGCCACTGTACCGAATTGGAATTAGGTGAGGTGCGGTGTGGAGATTTGAGTTTCTTAGTTAGATGGCAACCTCGCGACGGCCAATAAAAAACAGGAAACTGGGCCGTTATATTGAGAATTATGCTGTGCTACTGTACCAATATGATCAGGACACAGTTGCAATAATGTACTCTTTGGAACAAAGTGATTTTATCGTTAAAAAGATTTTGGAGACCGGGATCTGTTGTTGCTACGCAAAGGGTAGTTACACGCAACTTTGCCTTACGTTCTGTCCCAAACAGGAATATAATATGGTCGCTAGTGAATAAATTGCAGGAAACGGGATCGCTTCGGAGTAAGGCAGGGAAGCATCGGACCTCGCTGGCGGATGTTGTGGAAGATGTCTGTTACCGACTCTTTTAAGTCAGCCAAGAAATCCCTCTGTCATTTGTAGCGAGAAACCGGCTATTCAACATGTGATTTATGTGTGTTACCACTAACACTTAATTTTGGGAGGCGTGGTGGCTCAATGGTAGAGCGTTCACCTCCGATGCTCGGGGTCCCTGGTTCGATCCCAGATCGCGCCGTGTGGACTTTGTGGTGGATACACACCGTGCTCTTGGGTTTTCTCGGGGTTATCACGTTTCCTCCCACTTTCTTCATTCCATCATTTCACTCAATTCTCATCATCACCGACTCCTTTAGCCTAACTGGCATATCCGTGGGACGTAAAACTTAAAGATTTCATTTCATTTAACTAACACTTAATTTGTATTCTTCAATTTCGCTTCAAATATCCAATATTTCATTCGAACTGTAACGTACAATGGCGAATATTTGCTGTTTTTCTTACGGCCTGCTCGATATTACCCCGGATGAATTTAAATCAGTAAACATAATCCCAAAAATCTCCCATCCTTCCTTGATGATTTGCAATAAACCGCAAGTAAACCGGACTTCAGTTAGAAATTCTAGAGCCAAATGAATCCGTGAGTTTTGAACATCTGCATATACATATGTAAGATGCAAAAAATATATTGATCAAGAAAGTCTTAGTGGAAAGGGCAATATAAAGCAGGATGGTTTTATCAGATAACAGTTGTACAAATAGTTGAATTCTCCTCCAATCAGACACTTTAGTTTGTTTGCTTTAAGTTAAGGTAAACAAGTACTGCAACCCTATTGACTCCTTATTGACTTCTCCTTCAATCAGGCGTAGATACTTTAGTTGAGGCATTTATTTTTACACCTTTGAGCAACATAAATAATCTATATCGTTTTTGAAGAATTTAGATTTAAATATTTATTTATAAAATAGACACAAAATCGTCAGAACATTTTTAAAAAATCTACAATTTTCAACTTTACCCTTCTAGTAACCTACTTTTTTTTTTTTTTTTTTTTTTTTGGAAGTAGAAAATTCTAGGAGACATCTTCCAAAACAGCATAAAAACTTAAGTTTTAAATAAAATTTCGATTCGTATCGATGGTCGCTTCGCTGTCACAAGAACGGACATTTTTTAAAAAAAATTCTCGTTATGTAAGGGCCATGAAATGTTAAAATCCGTCGAAATCTAGAATTCAAATTATTTCACGATCACAATTTTTCAAAATTTGGTATAGTAGACAGTAAAAGTACGTTCTACACAAAGTTTGAACTTAAAACTAATACGCTCATTTATCCTCAAAGTTGAGTTTTTAATAAATCCTACGGTCTACCAACGAATCTTTCTTTACACCGAACATTCCCCACACCGAGTTTTCCGTACACCGAATTTTCTGTACACCGAATTTTCCTACAACGAGTTTTCTTACACCGAATTTTCTTACACCGAAATTTCCTACACCGAATTTTCCTGCTCCCTTTTTCAACAATATAAGTTCCCTAAGTTGCAGATACTTTTCTCTCGTCTTTCCCTGCAATTAACTTTACGGACTGAAGATGTTTACAATCCAACTACAAAAAAATTCCCTTAAAAACTTAATGTCTTATAAAAATGCTTTACAGAAAAACAATATGCAAACTGTTTAAATCAGTGACACAATCTACATTCAATATTCTTCGCGCGTTTAGCAGTATTTATTTACATGGTAGTATTTGGAAAAAAAAATACGTTTGTCAGTTTAATCTGATGAAAAGTTGATTTTTCTCCTTGTGTCGTGTATAATTGTCAGGACCAAATTTACATATTTCTAAGCCCTGGCCCAAGTACAATTCTGTGCCCATAACCTCTCAAAAATATAATTCTTGTTACTTTATTTAGTGTCTCTCTGAAGAAAAAGTCACTCATCTTTCCTGTGCTTGTATACATGTAGAAACACTCAAAGCCATTTTACTTTCTTTTTTTTTTTATGTTGGAGTGTGTTCGAGTTTCCACCAGGTACAATGGAAAAGACAAGTGTTGCAAATTTCGCTCGCTATCAAGTCGGACAGGGTATTGTGATAACTTGCTCAAAACTGTTACATGCTACACTTTATTGTTCACTCACATTATCCCAGCCACTTCATTACTTTTCGAATAAGCTTATATTGATAGCAGAAATGGGATGGAATTAAAATACGGGACATTTGCTTGTCCCGACTAAATTTATTGGGACGCGGGATTCTCGGGTCCAAAATCGGGACTGTCCCGTTATTTTACGAGACGTATGGCAGGCTTAATACTAACCAGTCACTGCCTTGTTCTTGTTTTATTAACATCAATTCTGCCAGACACTACCTGTTGCCTTGTATACGCTTTGTATCAAATGCTTTTGCGTCCAATGCTCTACTTGCCACCGAAACGCCTCTTCTGTCTGTCTTTGCATGCCAACTCTATTCTGCTTTTGTCAGTGGTACAGTTCCCGATTTTCATTAAAGATTCTTCAAAATGTTTACGAATATCAAATGAACAAAAGTGAAGTGTAATCACTTGCAACAATTAAAGAAACTTGAAACGAATATATCAATTTATTTCAAGATTGGACACTACACAAAACTTATGCCAAGTCTATAGGAGAACCGATAATTTGCAGCAGCTGGGTACCTAAGAAAATGTTAAAACCGAATAAGTCAATTGAACAAAACGGCATTCTTCAAATTGCCAACTATGTATTTTACTTTGCCAACTTGTCAAGAGATTGGGAACTTTAGGGGGGAGGATCCCCCCTTTACCCCCCTTAACGACGCCCCTGGTGGTGTGATACTGATGCGAACATAAAAAAATCAGTGATCCATTGTAAGATTCTCATGTATTGTAGTGTGATGCTGATGCGAACATAAACAATCAGTGATCCAATGTGTGGTTCTCATGTATTGTAGTGTGATGCTGATGCGAACATAAAAAAATCAGCGATCCAATGTATGATTTTCATTTATTGTAGTATGATGCTGATGCGAACATAAAAAATCAGTGATTCAATGTACGATTCTCATGTACTGTGGTGTGATACTAATGAAAAATGTAGATATTACATATCTTTGTTCAAAATGGAATGCTGTGAGAGAAAAAGTAATTTTGTTGTCAGTTTGTAACAGTGTCATCTCTGAATGAATATAAATATAGGCCTAAATCATTACATGCATTTCTGTTTCTTATTTAATTTATACTAAACATTGTTTACTCATTGTTCATTATCCTAGTAAAATGATATTTTGCTTTGTGGAACATAATGAGGTGGCATCCAAAACAGTATTAGAAATACCAACTCCTGACTATAAGTAAAACTTACCATTGGAAAATCATTTTAAAAAAAGCACACACTGTACTGCTCCAAGGAGATAATAATAATAATAATAATAATAATAATAATAATAATAATAATAATAATATCGTATGGAATTAAGAATCACACTTTCATCTACATTTTCCATTAATACAGATACTTATCTTTGTACATTATTTCTTACATACCTACGTAGTATAGGTTAAAAACAAAATAATTTAGATATAAATGTTATTATGTAGTCATTGTATATTTATTTCAATATGTTTTAAATTAGAGTAGCTTGGTTACAGTTCAAATTTTGTACTAATAATTTTGTATTTATGCTATACTTTATTGTTAAATCTTTTTATAAGTATTATTTAGATTTTAAAAAATTCTTATTTAGATTTATATATATATATATATATATATATATATATATATATATATATATATATATATATATATATATATATATATATATATATATAAGGGCGGATCGAAGGGGGGCTATAGCCCCCTTCCCTTGACCCTCAGGTAGACACTGGATAAAATGGACTTCAATCCTGTTTTACACTGGATAAAGCGGCAAACTATGGCTTAGCCCCTCCCTTGATCATATCCTGGATCCGCCACTGTATATATATATATATATATAACTCAGTCATATTGAAATCTGAGGGGGACATTCTCCCTTGCCCCGGCTCCTCCCTATATCACGCTCGAGTTTGAAACATCAAAACTTCTTTAAACCTGATTTAGTTCCATCTCAACATTTTCCTCCACCATAGGACTGGTACCGAACGATTGACATTTGTTTTGTCCTTTGGTTTATTGCCTTTGAGCCACTCACCCTCCTGCAGAGTTATCCACCCCCTCCTGCTTCCTGTGTGCTTCCAAGGTCTTCACGAAAAGGCAAGGTTCCTCTGTTCTTCACGGGGTGAGGAGAGTGGGGAAGCTTGACCATACCAGAGGGGGAGATGGATTTCACTTTGCTGATCACAGACGGAAAACGAATGACACAATAATTTTGAATAAAGTACTTCGCTCCTTTCGTGTTTATGAATATACGAATTAAATAATTATGTTTCTTGTGCTTGAACTTTACAAATGAAGACTACTTCTGTGGTGGTCTTGATCAAAATTCATGAATTTACTTCTATTTTCACATTTGTAATGTTCGAAAAATTGACAATTTTAGGATAATAATAATAGCAGAAATAAACAATAAATTAGCAAAATGTATCAAGACCACCCTTCATTCAACCTTCAACTTGCTCTCCTCAAATTTTGATGAAGATTGGTTGTGTGAATTGGCTTCAAGGATGAAAGGAGATAACCTCTATTTCGCATTTTACAGAGAGGGGTGATACAGGCTCTTAAGAGGGACTTGTGTCATTTACTGTATGTTGAAATTCTTAGTTAGCTTTTCGTTTTACTTGAAAACAGAATAATGGATATTGTAGGGGGAGGGGAAGTGTAACAAAAGAAAAACTAAGAAAAATATTTCTCCTTCGAAGATTATGGGATACACAAATAGGGCAAACAAGGCTATTCGTTTCTCACATGATTATATAATATAAATTGCCAGAAGGCTGTAGGTAAAACAGTAAAAGACAAAACAGGAATTCCAAAAGGCCTAATCATCTGATCTAATCATTCCTTCGTGTAGAATCCTAGACATTTCAATTTCGCTTACTGTCTTCTAGCAATTTTTATCATTATCTCTATTTTATCTTAGATATAGGTAAAATAGGAAGTCCTATTGGGCCTATTCCTATTCCGTTTTATCTTTCGAGAGGCCTTTTGTCTACATATAAGGTGACGTAGATATAAGGATATAAATTACTAGTAAGGCTTAGATGAAATATTAATAGGCCAAACAGCAAAGACTGTCACCTACAATTAAGATGATATGGACATATTGATTTACATTTCTATCTCGGCTGTAGATAAAACATGACTAGGCAAAACAATAATTCCTGTTATGCCATAATAATTCCTGTTATGCCTGTTAGACATAATGATATACATTGTTATCAGGCTGTATGTGAAACAGGAATCGGCCAAACAGGAATTCTTGTCTCGTCTACATCTAAGATGAGATACACATATTTACATAAATTGGTATTAGGACTGCATGTGAAACAAGAATCGGCCCAACAGGAATTCTTGTTTCGTCTACATCTAAGATAAGATACACATATTTACATAAATTGGTATTAGGACTGTATGTGAAACAGAAATAGGCCAAACAGGAATTCATGTTTCACCCCATTTAAGATGAGATGGACATAATATAAATTGTCATCAGAGATTTAGTTGAAACAGGAATAGGTAAAACAGGAATTTCCGTTTCGCCTTCTTCTAAAACAAGATGGAGACAATAATATCAGATACTAGCAGAGCTATAACGAAACGGAAATAGCTCAAAGAAGAATTAATTGACATATGTTATGTATCCTATGTACCTATTGTATCAGTTTATAAGAAGATTTGTCTTATTTGTTCAAGTAAAACACACATGTAGTCCAGGTTAAGATAAAATTTGAACGCATTTCCGCTGTATTCAATTTGAATTATTACTGGCACTAAGTTTTCTAGTTCAAAGTATTGAATGGAATAAAGTTTGAATTAAAATTTGAAAAGATATAAAGTTAATAAAAGTAAATAGATTGAAATTTGAAATTGATTCTGCTCTAACTCTCTTCAAAAAATTATAAACATTAAGTTTCAAAACAACACAGACAACGTTTGGCATGTGAATCCTGACACCAAGATAAGACGAAAAGTATAGACCAACCTGGGTGCACAAATGCTTCCTTTCGGAGTTATAGACTGCCGAAAACATTAAAAAATGAATTTTGAAGGTCCATAGCTCCAAAACTATGGGACCTATCGTAGTCGGGTCAAGACTTCACTTAGGAACTAATATGTGCACTACCCAAAAATACGTATTCCAGAATGCTGCTGTGCTCACACATTTTTATACAGGGAGTGGCTACGGGCATGTAATTCAAAGCACTCACCAATCACCTCTATAAAAATTGTTGCGGAAGTACAGCAGGATTATGAAACTTGGATATTTGAATAGGGCACATACTAGTTCCTAAGTGAAGTCTTGACCCGACTACAGTAGGTCCCATAGTTTTGGAGCTATGGATCATTAAATTTCATTTTTTTTTCATGTTTTTGGCAGCCTATAACTCCGGTAGGAAGCATTTGTGCACCCATGTTGGTTTATAATTTTTGTCTTATCTTGGTGTCAGGAATCACCTTCAAAACATCGATGTTGTTTTGAAACACCCTGTATATATCGAAACAACCGACAACATTTGGGAGGTGATTTCTAACATCAAAATAAGACGAATAGGATAGACCAAGCTGGATGTAGAGATGCTTTCTTTAATCGCTATAAGCAGTCGAAAATTTGTAGAAAAAATATTTTTAAAAAAAACAGCCACAACTCGATAACAAAATGTCGGATCGAAGTCGGGTAGATAGGAATCCCTACTGTTTTTAATCGTAGATCCCATTAATCCACAATTGAATGGATATAGATGTGGCATAAGCGGAACCTTCAAAGAAACAGAAGAATTCCTGGAGTATTTTTATCAAATCGAATGAAGAAAATAAACAACAATCAAATATAATGTATCCAAAAAAATCATAATATATTGTGCAAGTTATACAATGAATACTCTTAGAATTCGAAAAAAGGCCGAGATACACATGTTTGATTGGTCTAGGAGAGGAATCCTCTTCCAAAAGCAGCCTCATTCTTCTATAATAGTATTACAATTATATACATTATATCAGTGGCGTATTTAGGATTTTGTTTCGGGGGAGTTGTGCACAACACAGGAAAGCAGGGGGCAATTGCCACCTAAATTTGAGAATTAAATATATATTAATTTATGCACAAATTGAAGTTTTAATGGCAAGAATTGCAGATTTGTGAATCTTATGTCATATGACACAAAACTTTAGAAGTGAATCTAACCTTTTATTCTATTCATAGGAGAAAAAGGAAGCATTATTTTGGCCTACGTAATTTCTCGGATGATTTATTCCCCCCTCATGAATTTGTTTAATTAAAACATTTACTTTTCATTATAATTAAATGATGTAAATATTCCTTTGCTATAATAACTAAAGTCACGTTATATTGATATATGTGCAAGTCGGTATGAAACACCAGTTTCCCTTATCAGCTTCTCTTATTTTTGGTGTTACTGAGATGGCCAGGTTGAATCACAACTAGCAACGGTCGAAAGCATGATAGGAAAACGAAAGAAAAAGAAACAGAAGAATAGAATGGACGAAAGAAAGAAAAAAAAACGCAGTTCTCACATGGAATGAAATTTGACAAATACAGTATCATTTCTGAACAAAGAGCATAAGAAAATGGAAAGTAAATGAAACTCTTAGAAATGGTAAGAAGGATAATTGTTGTACGTGGAATGCGAAAAACTAACAAATGTATTACGGAGGAGGCAAAAAACTAACAAATGTATTACGGGGGAGGGCTTGAGCCCGATATGCCCCTAAATACGCCAATGTATTATATATTTATTTCTTTTAATGTAAAATTCCATATTTCGATGCTAATTTATCGTCCAGAAAGAAATCTACACTTCAAATGACTATTCTGAATATTTTACTACTACTACTACTACTACTACTACTTATAATAATAATAATAATAATAATAATAATAATAATAATAATAATAATAATAATAATAATAATAATAATAATAATAATAATAATAATAATAATAAGAAGAAGAAGAAGAAGAAGAAGAAGAAGAAGAAATTAGATAATGTGTATAAGAATATATCAGTTAGTTAAGCTAGAGAGGTTTCGTAGTGATGGCTCCCCAAAACTGAATTCCTCGCAATGCATTTGCCCTACCCCTTTCATTTTCAGAGCTATCAACCCTTCGTTCCTATGTATCTGATCGGAGGCTGTTTTCGCTTTCCCATCTTCCTCACCCTTTTCTATTCTCCAACAGTAGTACTATTTTTTTCTTCGTTGCCATGACAACCAAAGAGAACAGTAAAAGAGAGTCGTATATAGGGTATATATACGTGTGTGTGTGTGTGTGTGTGTGTGAGCGGGAGCGAGAGAGAGAGAGAGAGAAAGAATTTTGTCTTTTTCCCGCCACTCAAAACGAAAGTCGTTCGAGAGAGATTGCACCACAACTAACAATTGCAGACTCGCTCTTTACGTGTGTGTCTTCCATTTGTTCAGTCGGCTTTTTGTGAATGTGGAAACGAAGTACGTACCATTTTTTGCTTTGGGAAAACTAAAGATTGCACTTCTCCCTTATTTTCTTTTCTGGCGGGATTACAATTTTACAAAGAGCTATAGAAGAATAGCATTTTTGTTTCGTTTTTCGTATTTTTCTATGTTTTCGTAACTTATTTGCCATTTATGTTTAGTACCTCTCAAAAGTTCAGGGATCTCATTTTGTTACTGATATTGTAATAATTGTATAAAAGATTGTAAACGAATCATACGTGACGCATATCAAATCACTGATATTTAATACACCAACACAATCAGTATAAAAGATGTGTTATGACTGTATTAATGTCCTTGAGACAGAGTTAACAATACCTGTCCGTTTAATTTACAAATGATCTGATACACAAGCTTAGTGCAGGCTTTGTCTTCTGTTAACACAAGGTCTCTCTGTTGATTCACAGTTTATTTGTTTTTCAACTATTTTGAAAAGTAACGGAAATCGTAAAAAGGTAAATTGAGAAAATTGCGATCGCTTCATAGAGAGTTAATGCACCTTCCATGAATGAGATAACCTCTGCGTAGATAAAAATATTGGTTGTTGTCACCTTTCGCGGACACTGGTTGCTATGTTGAAAATTTTTTAGCTTCGCGACAGACTGTTACATCAAGATGGACTTAATGGACGCTTGACACTTTCACTAATTGGTCTATACTATCACCAGGCCCGTAGCCAGCCCAAAAATTTAGGGGGGCCCGGTGGAAGTTAGGGGGGCCCGATCCAATCATATTATACTTCAACACCATATTATAGTTCATGTGCAAGCCTACCGTGAAACTTTTAGGGGGCCAGCCAAAGTTTAGGGGGGGCCGGCCCCCCCTAGCCCCCCGTGGATACGGGCCTGACTATCACCACCAGTGTTGCTAACAACCTCTGAAGAAAGTAGGCTATATGGCCTTCAGAAATGAGCTTTTTCACGCAAGAAATGGCTAGATTTTGAACTGCTAACCTATAATCCACATTGTAGATTTTTAAACCCCCTTTTTGTGTGTGGGGTTATAAGTGAGCTATAGTAAAATTTGAAATGTTAGAGGTCATTCGCTGAAGATTAACAAGTAACATATATGATTTTAAATTACAATAAAATCCATCAAAAACTCATCTGATTTGTGAAAATTGACAGCCATATTATCAGTATTGGTGAATTGATTATCGATGATGACGCAGCTGTCCGAGACACAGAAACTGGATGAACCATAGTTGGACTGTGGATTGGTTATGTTTGTGTAGACAGCCATTATCCCAATTTTTTTTGTAGTACTTCTTTCGGTAGGTCATAGTCCTTACAAACACTTCTTATTTCTCCGTACACTACATGAATCATCATGATTGCATTGAGAGTTTTCAAGCATTGAGAAAAAATGAAATCTTTAAGTTTTACGTCCCACGCTTATGCCGATTAGACTAAAGGAGACGGTGATTATGAGAAATGAATGAAATGGTGGAATGAAGAAAGTGGGAGGAAACGGGAGAACCCCGAGAAAACCCACGAGCACGGTGTTTGTCCACCACAAAGTCCACACGGCGCAAGCTGGGATCGAAGCAGGGACCCCAAGCACCGGAGGTGAACGCTCTACCACTGAGCCACCGCGCCTTCTCAAGATTTGAGATATCCTATTTGTTTTTTTTTAATAAACAAACACAATCTCTGTGGCTTGAAGAACCGAACAGTTTATTAAATTTGTATTAGAAAACTTTCATTCTTGCAATAAAATGTGAAAACTAAAATAATTAATAAGTACCAAACGGGGCCGTTATGAGAGCGATATTAAAAGGCTTTTTGAGTCGAAAAGTATTGTTAAGTAGTTGTAAATATGTGGATGGAGAGAAAGAAGAATGAAAAACAAGTGTTTGTTGGATAATAAAACAGCCTAGGCCTTATGCAGAGTCATTCTGACGCATGATAAGAGCAATACTAAAGAGTTGGACTAACATATGTTTCCTGCAAATAGTTAGGCCTTTAGTATGACGCTAATCATACGTCAAAGCAACTCTGCATAGGGCCTCCTCTGTCTAGAGAAATCAATTAATATGATAATGTATAATGACAATAGGTTAATTTTTTAAAAAAATACACTTAAGTTTCAAAGAAAAAGTATTTTTAGAGTTAATTTAATGGCTAATAAAAAAGCAAAAATGGCGAAAGAATTTCATAAAATGTGCTATATTTAAGGCTATAAGCATTTTGTAGATTTGTATGGCTAAATGCCTCTCCAAATAGGCTAGATTTAGCCAAAAATAGGCTAAATTGGCTTCACTAGCTAAATGCCTCTCCAAATAGGCTAGATGTAGCCAGAAATAGACTAAATTGACATCACTGGCTAAATGCCTCTCCAAATAGGCTAGATGTAGCCAGAAATAGGCTAAATTGGCATCACTGGCTAAATGCCTCTCCAAATAGGCTAGATTTAGCCAAAAATAGGCTAAATTGGCACCACTGCTCACCGTGGCTACGAGAACTTAACGCGGATTTCATTGAAAATGGTATAGAAAACTTTATCTTCCGTTGTGATAAGCGGTTGAACAAAAACTTTGATTATATCGAGGACTATTGTTGAGTGCTCTCTATCATCAAGTGTAGGGCCAGATTAAGGGAGGGGCTTAGGGGGGACTATAGCCCTGGGCCTCCAGGTGAACAGGGGCTTCCACTCTGATCGAAATCTCAACTGGTTATCTAAAAAGAATCATGAAGATACAATCATCATCATCAAATAAAAATATGACCAAAAATATGAAACATATTCCCTTAACTTTCCTACTGTAGTTTCACAGAAATGTATTAGCAGGGGTCACATATTTTTTCTAGCTCAGGTCCTCCAGATAGGTTAATCCAGCCCTGATTAGGTGTGTTATCTTCCAGAATCTTTGTCTCACACATAAGCCATAATAGACTTTGTAACCTTTTCATCGATCATCCGACTTAGTTTTCCCGTTTCATCGACAATTACACATAAAAATTTATTTTACCCGTATCATTTGGTTGAACTCAATATTAATCTATGTATGCCCTCACTTTTCACCATTTGTTTTTCATTAAACGTTAATATGTTATTACAGAATGAATGAAACAATAGAGTTTACGTATTTTGCCGACATCTCTTTCCAAGTTCTTCCTTTACTTCAAACAATTTATTTAAAGTTTGCTCTATAATCGAACAACTGATTAACGCCCCAACTTCTTAAGTGAGACAACGAGAACACTTTCCAATTGTTTATAATGAGAGGATGTCGGCTCAAAACTTTAGCACAACGTTTCTTTCTCTCTGTATTAACTTTTCGCAAACTTCCTCGATGGATATCCCTCGTCCTGGCCAAAGTTTTCCCAGTTCCTAAACAAGATCCAATCATGTGGTTACATCTGGTCATTTATCCAATGAACCGCATGGAGTGGTGTACATGCACGTCTTGGGCGGAGGGGGGGGGGCGGAGAGATGAAAACAAAAAAAAAGATCGAAGAGTTGGAGAGAAAATTAGTTTAACAAAGTTTTGTCACTGACAACCAAAAGTTTAACGGCAACATCTAGTTAAATCTCATTGGCATTGTTACATCCTCTTTTCTTCTTTTTCTTCTTTTGTCTTTCTTTCTTTCACTTGTTTTAATCGATATTCCTTTTTTTAGTTTTAAAGTGTATCATCATATGTCTGCGAGGTATGGCAATGATTTTCTGGAAGGCATACGGTGACAACCATTCGAAGTGGAACATGTTCTGACATGTTCGAACTTGCACTAGATTGAAACAGACAAGGTGACTCAGTCCATGCAGAGGTGAAGCACTTAAGCCTGTTCTCACATTTACGAATTTGCACTGGATTAACGGAGACCAGTTAAGCCAACCACTATGATAGGCTTGCCAATCATACGATAATGTAAGCCTTAATGCTGTATGCAATTCGCTATATAAGCCTTAAGAGTCTTCATCCCGGCGAAATTAAAATACCGCTAATTTTACAGTAATTATGTGATATCTTCAAAAAGATAAAAGATAATCGAAACGTAGAAACGAGCGCGCTAGACAATATTATTTTGCATGAGGTACCGTTATCATGAGTCACCTAGTAGCTTTCCGTTTGCAGCCATTTTGAAAATCGGTATTTATTTTCGCGTTTCTAAAAAGCTGAAAACGGAAATCCGCTAGGTGACTTGTGATAACGGTACCTCACGCAAAATAATATTGTCTAGGGTGCTCTTGTTCCATATTTCAATTATCTTTTATCTATTTGAAGATATCACATAATTACTGTAAAATTAGCCATATATCATCATATGTCTGCGAGGTATGGCAATGATTTTCTGGAAGGCATACGGTGACAGCCATTCGAAGTGGAACATGTTCTGACATGTTCGAACTTGCACTAGATTGAAACGAACAAGGTGACTCAGTCCATGCAGAGGTGAAGCACTTAAGCCTGTTCTCACATTTACGAATTTGCACTGGATTAACGGAGACCAGTTAAGCCAACCACTATGTCAGGCTTGCCAATCATACGATAATTAATCGTAATATACGATAATGTCTATCCGGTGTCTGTGGTCGGAAGATGTGTCAGGAACCATGACTAATTTCCAGACTATATGCCACTTCATCAATAGTTACTCGCCTGTCTAACAGAACTATGTCACGTGTACGCTCAATGTTGTCATCATTTGTTTCTGTAGATGGTTGTCCGGCTCCTTCCTCGTGCGTAACACTTGTGCGACATTTTAAAAATTTTTAATCCATTCGTAGACACTCCGTTACGGCAAGACACTGTTTCCATATTGTGCAGGAAGTCTTTGATGGATTGCAACCCCTGATACACCTTCATACCAGAAGAATCGGATCACTGCTCGTTGTTCCTCTTTGGTGCAAACTTTTTTTATTTAACGGCCATGATCTATCTGTAAGAAAAGGAAAACAAATGGAGAAATTAAGATCAAACTTTTATACCCATGACCACAATAGCATAACAATAAAACAAACGAGGACAGAACTCAGTATGAGCAATGCAAGAAAAGTTGTGTCAAAATTACGGATAATTTTATACTCACCCTCGTATATGTAAAAAGAACAGTGCTGGGTAGCAAAGTACAAAGTACAATGTAGTCCTCTTTTTCCTTACGGTGATACCATACTCCTAACAATGACTCAGAAAATTTCAACAGTTATGAACACCCTACTGTAGTAGAAAATCATATGCTTCCAGTGTACAATACTAATACTGTACCGGTAGTAGCTCATGTGGTTTACGATCCCCTTTAAGCTGTAGGACCACGTTTTATATAGCTTCACTGCTGAAAGCTACGCTAAACTTAAAACAACCAACCAATTATCACAGCTAATGAAAATTTTTAAGCCAATCAGGTAATAATGGGCAACGAAGTGGAAATTTTGCAACATCGTATATACGCATTCACAAATTCACCAAAAGGAAATGTATTTGATAAATGAAAGAAAATGCTAAAATACATGCAGAACAACTACTCCAGAAGTTTAAAGCGGAGTCAGACGATGATAACAGTTTGGTTGGTCACGACTTTGTTTACCTGCTTACTTATCTTGTTTTTAATTTCTTATCTGTCCTTCCGCGTAGTTAATCTCTTTTAATGCTTTAATCAAGGTTTAAGCGGTTCTGTCATTGGACAGAATTGGTAATTGAGGAAACAGGGAAACAGGTGTAGATAATATTAATGACCCACACAGATTGTGAAACACGCTTTCAAAGAGCGTCGTCACTACTGAAATTCCATGCAAATATGATCAACAGATATTCTGTGACTATCCCACTCGTATTCACACATAAATGAAACGTAATACTGTTATTGACTAAGGGTTTCAATAGCAGGAGGCCTATTGTCAGAGTGGTTCCTCATTCCAGCTCTACGTCAGATACTTACTGTATGTAGAACTCGGATATTTCTAGAGACAAAGACGATATTAGCCATTATAACGATATTAGTATAAACCATTAAACTGTAACGTATAGGAACCACTATCTAAAATGTATGCATTATTAACTTATTCTTACACGTTACATTTAGCCCATAGTTCGTGTAGATTTTAAAATATGTCAACACGATTAAATTACTCTAAATCAGACACGTCCCTTATATCGCTATTACTTTTTTATTATTCTTTACAATAACTCATATTAATAATAATGTTCTTTTTCGGTCGTCATAGCAACCTTTAAACAACTATTTACTGTTACGGAACTAGGAATACAGTTTATACCAAGGATGTAATAAATAGAGGATCTGACCATATGTATCGTCATCCTATTAAATTGATGAAGCCAAAAAAAAAAAAAAAAAAAAAAACCGAGCATCGGCCCGTCTGATTGGCTACTCTCGTTTCCACCATCGTCTGATTGGCTACTTTCGTTTCCGCCATGATTCTTGGCTCAAAACATTGCGATCCTATTGGGCGGAGTGGGCAGAGTAGGGGTGGCGAAACTGTGACGTATGGCTTCAAGATTTTGTTGTAAGGGCAGATCCTCTATTTTATAGGATCCTTGGTTTATACATTTAAAACCAACATAGATTTTCAGCTACTACGATTAAATCTTATTTCTTTATATTTTAGAATCAACAACATATTATCTCTTTTCTTCTTCTTTTTCTACTCAACAGATTGTCTACTTTTACGCACCGTTGCCCAAAATCGAGATACGAAAATGGAAGTAATTTATTGCATATATATACAATATCGTTGCAAAACTATTTTAACAGAAATGTTGTATTTTATTGACTCAACAATTCCAAGGTTTCTTTCATGATTTCAAAGAATGGGGAATCTAAAGGATATTCTGCAAGATGGCCACAATGGAAAAAAAGCAAACTCTTTAATAGTAACTTCACTCAAATACGTAACTTCACTTCCCACAAATAAGTAACTATATTTTTTTAAAGGAAAAATCAAATGAAATATTTCAGTTTCACATCCCACAAATAGGCCTATACCCTGTGGCTAGCAGGGATGGTTGAGTAATGATAGTGAATGATTTTAAAATAATTAGCGGAATGAAGACGTGTGAAAAAACGGGAGAACTCCGAGAAAACCCACAGACGCAACATTGTCTACCACAAACTCAAATGGGTTGCGTCGAACTAGGAACTCTTGCTTTAGAAAAGAACGCTCTACCACTCCGATATTGTGACCCTGATTATTGTTAAGAAAATGTTGAAATAACATACTGTATAAACGTATATATCCGTTTGAAGCTATGAAACTATAGTATTTACAACCACATTTACATCTTTTTTGTTCTTGTGCCATGCAAAATGAGGTAACGTGTTTCGACAGTTTCTCCATCAATTTCTCTGCACAATTCCCACTTATCCACAGTTGCATAGAATGCATTTCACCAAATATATGCAGTTGGTGCGATTAGTGATACTGTGTGACAATGCATTGGTGGAACTAATATATTTTGCTAGGAGGAGACATGACTCCTTATTTATAAGAATTGGAAGTGCCTTTCAATGACCCATGGTCCAGCGGTATCCTGCGAGGCAGCAACGTTCTTAGGGAGCATGGCCAACCCTGAATTTCCTGTACTTAGTTCTATGACTCGAAGTAAGATCTGTTATAGACTTGTATTTTAACAAATCTCTATGCAAAATCTAATTAAGTAAGGTAAGGTGACCGTGCTGCCATGTCCTATTCCCTAACATCTGGTAGCAACACAGGACGACCTGCGGAAGATAATACTGATGGTCAACTCAAGCAAAAACAAATGAACCATTTAGTTGGGGTTTGCAAGTCTTCCTCACACCTGGTGAGAACTCTGAAACAAAAGCCCAATTTTCTAGTTAACGAAACACAACAGGTATCCTATATTACGTAGTTTTTTGTCTCCTATTTCTCCTGCCGATGGATAGCACGTAAAACCACTCAAAACTGGTCAGCATGGTCACTGGACTTAGACCCATTGTATTTCTTAGGATTGGGATTTCTGTGTTATACTAGGCAACACACTATACAAGACTTTCAACTGGAGCTAATTCAGAAGCCTAGGGGAAAGATACCTTTGACTAGACCTAATCGAGTTATTAGGAGAAATAAACCTTTGGCTAGACCTAATCAGGAAACTAGGAGAATGAAACCTTTGTATAGATTTTATCGAAAATCTTACTTGAAAGATCTTTGGGTAGAGCTAATCAGAAGGGCTAGGGAATAGAGACCTTTACCTAGACTTAATTTGGATGACTAGGGAAAAAAAGACCTTTAGCTATACCTTATCATTAATCCTATGGGAAAATACCTTAAACTAAATCATATCGGGAAGCCTACAGGGGAAAGACCATCAGCCGAAGCTAATCCAGAAGCCTAGGGGAAAGACCTAAACTTAATAGGGTTGCTACGCCAAATAGACTTTTGGCTAGACCTTGTCGAGTTACTAGAGGAAATAGTCCTTTGGTTAGACCTAATCAGGTAGCTAAGCGAAATAGACCTTTTGACTAGACCTTATCAAGCTACTAGGGAAATAGACCTTTGGTTAGATCTTATCAGGTAGCAACGGGAAATAGACTTCTGGCTAGACCTTATCGGGCTACTAGGGAATATATACCTTTGACTAGCCTAATCGGGAAGCCTAGGGAAAAGAGATCTTTGGCTCAACTTAATCAAGAAACCTAGGAGAAAGGAAACATTGTATGGACCTTATCAAACATGTTATGTGAAAGATACTTTTGGGTAGACCTAATGGAGAAACCAAATGGAAAGAATTCTTTGTCTGAGCCTTAGGTGGAACACCCTGTATAATCTTGAAAATAAAACTGAAATGAAATCGTTGTGTTTAATGTACCGTGGTTATGCCCGTTAGGCTGAGAGAGAAAGTTGATTAAGGCAAGTGAATAATGGTAGAAGAATTGGTGGAATGAGAATTTGGGAGGAAACAAGGGTATCCGAGAAATACGATAGTGTCCACTACAAACTTACTTGATCGGGAATCGAACCAGAAACCCCATACATGAAAGGTCGGCGCTCTACCACTGATCCACCTTGCCCCCAAAACCAATAACTAGGTGAAAGGCTAATGTAAAGTAGAATATTAAGGAAGTGGATAGTCTTGCTACAGAGTAAAAGCCAATGAAAAAGTTGCGTTTCTGCGGCGATAAACCTTCGGATTTATTAAGCCAAACAGTTAGTTAATTCCATATAGAGATTACATATCAAAGTTTCAAATGGACATAGATTTGATAAACAAATTCTTAGAATGAGCCCGTTTCGCATTTGCTTCATTTCTCATGATTTCCCCTAAATTGCATTGTAGCGCAGATGACTTTTTGAAAATCAAAATGAATTTGGTTGGGTGTGGTAATAAGTGATTTTTAATAGACTAAAAAAGCAACAGTCATTTTGTTTAGATGGCAACATTGTTGGCCAGCTGGAATAAACACAGGAGTTCTTTGCCAGGAGAGGTATTCAAAGCTCAATTTCAAAATAGAGCATTATTCTGTTCCAACTCTCTAGGTATGAATTGCCAAAAATTATGTTTTTTTTTTTTTTTTTTTTAAATCTACAATTTCTCTTTTTTTCTCTCTCTGCGCCTTGTTCCAAAGCATTTAATCAATTTTTAAAAGATCAACGAAGCGCTATTTGGCTCCGGTCGTAACGAAACAGATTCTGTTCTAAAGAGGGTATACAATATATATAGAAATGCTAGTCGAAGGACAATCTCATCAAAGCACGGAATGAAACAAGTCGAAAAGAAGGTGGAAAAATGAATGAGTTTTAAATATTTGCGTAGTTGTGTATCATTTGAGTTAGCTCTATATAATCTGTGACAACAGAAAGAAGTAATGCTTATGTTCCCCCTCGTCCATCATTGATTTATAGTAAAGTTTTATTATAAGTCTACGATACAGTCGCTTAACATTTAACAGATTAACATTTACCTTAATATATGATGGGTTAACGTTTAATTTCAATTAACGGTTAACTTCAAAATAACGTTTAACATGTTAACGTTAACCTCGAATTAACGTTTAACATCAATTAAAGTTTAACAGGTTAACGTTTAACCTTAAATTTATATTTAAGAGGTTAACGTTTAACCTCAAATTAACGTTTAATATCAAATTACAGTTTAACAGGTCCATGTTTAACCGGAAATTAATGTTTAACTTTTTATGTTAACCGTAAATTGAAGTTTAATATCGATCCATATTTATCAAGGTAACCTTAACCTTATATAATGTTTAACTTCAAAATAACGTTTAATAGGTTAACGTTTTACCTTAAATTAATGTCTAGTAGATTTACGTTTATCAAGTAATTTTCGACCTAAAACTGAACTTTAACATTATTTAACTTTTATCAGGTTACACTTTAACCTGATATTAATGCTTAATCTCATGTTAACGTTTAACAGGTTTAATCTTTAACTGTAATTAATATTTAACCTCAAAATGACGTTTAATAGGTTAATGTTAACTTCAAACTACGTTTAACATCAATTAAAGTTTAACAGGTTAACGTTTCACACTAAGTTAATGATTAATAGGTTAACGTTAAACCTCAAATTAACGTTTAACATGGTTATAATTTAACAGGTTAATGTTCAACCCCAGATTAAAATTTAACATCAATTAACGTTTACGAGGTTAATCTTTAACCTTATATTAATGTTTAACTTCAAATTAAAGTTTAGCGGGTTAACCTTTAATTTCAATTAACGTTTAACCTGAAAATAAAGTTTAACACTTTAATGTTAACCTTGAATCAACGTATAACATTAAGTTATAGTTTAACAGGTTAACATTTCACCTTAAATTAATGTTTAGTAGATTTATGTTTAACAAAGTAATTTTTGACCTTAAATTAAAATTTAACATCATTTAACGTTTATCAGGTTAAAATTTAACAGTAATTAATATTTAACCTCAAAATGATGTTTAACAGGTTATTATTAACCTCGATTTGATGTTTAACATGAATTAAATTTTAGCTGGTTAATGTCTCACCTTAAATTAATGAGAAATAGTTTAACATTTAACTTCAAATTAACGTTTAATAACAAGTTATAGTTTAAAAGGTTAAAGCGTTTAACAGGTTATAATATTTAACCTCAAATTAAAGTTGAATATTAATTATCGTTTATCAGGTTAACCTTTAACCTTATATTAAGGCTTTACTTCAAAACATCAAAATAGCGTTTAAAAGGTTTATCTTTAACTTCAAGTAAGGTTCAATGCAAAACAACGTTTAACATTTTAGTATTAAGCATGAATCAACATTTAACGTCAAATTATAGTTTAACAGGTTAATTTTCAACCTTAAAGTTTAATATCAATTAACGTTTATCAGATCAATCTTTAACCTTATATTGAAGTTTAACCTCAAATTAAAGTTTAGCAAGTTAATGTTTAACTTTAAAGTTTGACATTAATAAATATTTATCAGGTTAACCTTAAACGTTATATTAATGTTTAACCTCAAACTAACGTTCAATAGGTTAATACATAATTTCAATTAACGTTTATTCTCAAAATAACGTTTAACAGGTTAATGTTAACCTTGAATCAACATTTAACACTAAGTTACAGTTTAACATATTAATGTTTAACTTCAATTAAAGTTTAACACATCCATATTTAGCCTTAAATTAAAGCTTAACATCAATTATGATTTATCAAGTCAACAGTTAACCTTATAGAAATGCTGACCTCAAATTAACGTTTAACAGGTTAATGTTTAATCTTAAATCAACATTTGACAGCTTAATGTTTAACTTCAATTAACGTTTGACAGGTTAATGTTAACCTCGCAATCGCGTTGAACATCAATTAAAGTTTAACAGGTAAACGTGTCACCTGAAATTAATGTTTAACAGGTTAATGCTTAACCTCAAATTAACATTTACCATCAAATTATAGTTTAACAGGTTAATGTTTACTTCCAAATTAGCGATCACCTCGATTAAAATTAATGAGTAACCTTAAATTAAACTTTGACATCAATTAACGTTTAGCAGGTTATCTTGTAACTTTATGTTAAGGTTTAAGCTCAAGTTAACATTTAACAGATTAATCTTTAACTTTAATTATCATTCAACTTCTAAATGACGTTTAATTGGTTAATGTTAACCTCGATTTAATATTAAATATCAACTAAATTTTAACAGATTAATGTTAACCTTGAATCAACATTTCACATTAAGTTATACTTTAACATGTCAATGTTTAATCTCAAATTAACGTTTAATACATCAATGTTTAACCTTAAATTAAAGCTTAAAATCGATTAACATTTATCAGGTTAACTTTCAACCTTATATAATGTTTAACATGAAATTAACGTTTGACATGTTAATGTTTAATCTTAACGTTTATCACCTTTAACAGATTAACGTTTATTCCCAAATTAAGGTTTAACTGGTTAA
This sequence comes from Thermobia domestica, assembly GCF_964235325.1. Taxonomy (NCBI): domain Eukaryota; kingdom Metazoa; phylum Arthropoda; class Insecta; order Zygentoma; family Lepismatidae; genus Thermobia; species Thermobia domestica. The sequence goes on from NC_137460.1 coordinate 9,025,716, forward strand.
CATTCAACCATAAACTAACGTTTAACCGGTTTAACCTCCAATTAACGTTTAACAGGTTAACACTTAGTTTCAAATTATTGTTTAACATGTTAACTTTTAACCGCAAACTAACCTTTGAGAGGTCTCTTTGGCGCCTTTTTCCTAATTCTTGTTCTGAGTAACAATTAGCAAGAAAAGTTTTTGCAATAACCTGACTAGTACCAAACCCCAAGCTTTATAGTGCATATCTCGGAAACCAAAGATCAGACCAGGGAAATGTTTAACTTGGTTACTAAGCAAATCAAGGTTTACCCCCAGCCAAATTTGTAAAAAATTGTACGCGATCCACAGAACACATAGGATATACACTATTATTATGACTTTTTAAAAAAGAAAATTCAAACGGACAAAAATTAACAGAACAGCAAATATTTTATAGAGTAGATAGGGTAATAAACTTTATAAACTGACAATTCTTAAGGAGGAAATTACAAAATCTTCCTTATGTAGTTTCTAAACTCTGAGTTTCTCAAATCAATTTCGTGTCAACTTTATTCTTTCACTGTCTTTTTTTGGGAGTAATGTTCAATTTAAGATGACAACAAAAACACATACCGCGGGAACTCCTTGTGATTCACGGAAGTCAGTTTGAAAAATGAAATGAAATATTTAAGTTTTACGTCCCACGGTTATACCGGTTAGGCTAAAGGAGACGGTGATGATGAGAGATGAGTGAAATGGTGGGATGAAGAAAGTAGGAGGAAACGGGAGAACCCCGAGAAAACCCACGTCCTCCACAAAGTTCACACGGCGCGAGCTGGGATCGAACCAGGGACCCCAACCACCGGAGATGAACGCTCTACCACTGAGCCACCGCGCCCCCGACGTCAGTTTGAGAAATGTGTCTTAAACTATTCAAAAATATTTCATTTCTTTATGATGAGCGAATGATTCAAAAACACTAGTAGCGTGTTGAAATAGATTGCGCGTTTCACTCGCTTTCTATGTTATTTTATTTATTTATTTGCAATTTATAGTCTTAAAATAAATTTTCTGTGAATCTGCTTCCCCGGATTCTTTCTACGTATTTTCTGCCCACACCAATGACATGCATGTCTCTGTGTTTTTTTGTTTGGTCACAATGAAGGCAGAGTCAACAATATACGACAACAAGTTCGCGTTAAATTGCTGAAAGACACTACTAATTGAATATGCATCAATTACGTAATTTTGTTTATATAAAGATACATGGCTTTGTTGCACATATTCTTTGCTGTGTTTTATTTTGTTCTGCCATTTAGGAGTGTATTCTTATTTAAATGGAAATAGAAAATTAAGAGAAAAATGCGTATCTCACCACCGTAAAGCATTGTTTAGTGTCTTTGTTTCCTTTTTGTTTCTTTATTTCGAAACCACTTTTTAGAAAGAAAAAAGAAAACAACGTTCTGCAAGGTAACCAACTAACCATCTACTTCTCTCTTATCACAAACAACCCAAACGAATGAACAAACCTACCACATCAAAAGAACATCACATTTTTTTTCTAAAAGTAAAAAAAAAATCAACATAATTATCTTATAAAAGTAAAACAAAATCCTTTCAAAGGCCAAAATCGCCGTAATTTCCTTCTAAAAGTAAAAGTAATCGTTATAATTTCCTTCTAAAAATTAAACATATATATATATATATATATATATATTTTTTTTTTTTTTTTTTGTAAAAGTACCAAGTACCAACATTTCGTTCTTTGGACAGTCCACTTCCGATGCTGTTTAAATCCAAATTTAAATCCGCAACTTGGGGAAGGGAGTGTCGAATCCATAGTTTTCGCTGTGATGAACAGTGACACTTGCGATGTCACAAGACTTCGCTTAGAAATTAATATATGCCCTATCCAAATATTCATGTTTCAGAATCCTGCGGCGCTTCCGCAACAATTTTTATAGAAGTAGTGAGTGAGTACTTCAAATTATATGTCTAGCCAAACTCCTTCTATAAAAGTTGTTGCGTTCCCATAGTTTTGGAGCTATGAATCATTAGAGTTCGTTTTTTTTATGCTTTCGGCAGCCTATAACTCTGAGAGTAAGCATTTGTGCACCCAGGATGGTCTATACTTTTTGTTTTATCTTGGTGTCAGGAATAACCTCCCAAACGTTGTCGGTGTTGTTTTGAAATACCCTGTATAAAAGTAACGAGTTTTGTTCCGCAGATGTAAGCCAGAACTACCCTAACCTAACTTAACATACTTTTCCCCAAGCTAACCTAAAAATATCTGATGTACACCCATGTCCAAAATTCCGGCGGGAGCTCATGTGGTTCGGATTCCACGTTAATCAGTAGGTCCACGTCTCATATAGCCTCGCTGCTGAAAGGGACGCTAAACTAAAAATCAATCAATCAATCAACCATGTCCAAAATTATTCTCGTATGTCTATAAATGTGTTGTTGTAGGAATATAATTTGATAACGAATTCGCCCGGTATTTCTTATAACGTCACTATGTGTATAATCGGCAAAGACATGTATGTGGCAAATTTAATGTCAAAAGAGCAGCAAATAAGAACAATAAAAAGAAAATAAAATGTTCTTGTCCATTTAGCGACATTTTATTTTACTCATTTTAATTTTCGTATGTATAATTCTTTTCCTATGAAATTTACCACAAATATACATTTCCCGATTATACACATAGTATCAGTATTAAAAGTACCCTCTAAAATCATTATCAAATTATAATCTTACAAGAAGACAGTTATAGATATGCGACAGTCATTTTGGACATGAGTGTACATCTGCAGAGTATATCCTAAAGTAACAATGGAAAATTGTGTTGTTACCCTACTTATTTGCTGTGTAAAATTTCATTTTTGTATGAGTCAAGAAATTAGGTAAATTAAGGTTACAATCAAGGATGTTATAAAATAGAGGATCTGCCGATACGTATCTTCATCATATGAACTCAATGAAGCCAGAAAACAACCGAGCATCAGCTGAGCAGGAGCGTCTGATTGGCTACTCTCGTTTCCGCCATGATTGTTGGCTCGAAACATTGCGATCTTAGTGGCGCGGAGTGAACAGAGTAGGTGTGGCGAAGCACTGACGAATGGCTTCACGATTTTGTTGTATGGGCAGATCCTCTATTTTATAACACCCTTGGTTACAATATTTGAGGACACTGTTGAACCATTGTTAAAGCAGGTAAAGAAAAGCATGCAAAAAAAAAAAAAAATTTCAACAGAGGTAGCAATGCATGATTCTACAAATTTTCGATAGTAACAAAATTAGACAAAGTTTCTCTTATCGCACAGCAAAGAAGCAAAAACAACCACCAGCTTTCATATAATCATGCGTGAAAAACAAGATCTGTGAGGGAGTGAGATAGGCTCTTCTTACCCCCCAGGCACTTCAATTATGCGCAATATTCCTTCACGGGATACCAATTTTGTTATCCCAAACCACAGCTCACAGAATAGCAAAAGTAAATTGGTTAAATAATGGATTTCTCACTCACACAGTGGTTCAAGTCTCTGGTTTTATTGTTGGTTTAGGGATGTGTACGCCTCTACAGAAACTCGAAATGGAAGCGTTAGTACAAGCTAAAAGGAAAACCTGGCAATACTTTTGCCTTCTTTATGTTTTATACGAGGAGTGATCGAAAAGTAAGGTTACAAAGCCTGCAGTGAAACGTGTATATATTATTTCATACAACCAATACAGCCAACATACACTACGCACATTAAGTTATTTTTGACATAGTGTCCGTATCAGTTGAGGCACTTGTCGCATCGTGGGATGAGTTTGAAGATTCCCTCCTGGTAAAAATCTTATCTTTACGTGTTCAGCCACGTTGTCACGAAGTACCTGCAGACTATTGTGCACAATGTGACGAACGCTTCCGAATGACATTCCAAATTCTGTCGTCAGATGTCGTAACGTGATCCTCCTGTCGTCCTGAATCAACTCCTCCACGTAAGCTTTATTCAAATCTGTTGACGTCGTGCTGCGTCGACCACTGCGTTCCTCGTGGTTGACGTTTTCTCTATCAGCTGCAAAGTTTCGACACCATTCTGTGACATGCTGACGTGACATAACAGTCTCTCCGTAAATCTCTACCAGCTGCCGGTGAATTTCAGCCACGGTTACATGTTTCGCCCACAGAAATCAAATAATTAAGAAGATTTCTTCACGAGACTAGTTTTCAAAAAGGAGTCGCCATTTATCTTTACATACAACTAGCGCCATAAGTGGCGGGTTTCTGAAACTCTGCACAGTTGCCAACTCCATCTATTACAATTTCCGTACACTCCTCATTCCTCTATATCGGCCTTGTAACCTTAGTTTCTGAACCTTCCTCGTATTTTTTCCGTCTCTTTTAAAGTTCTTTTTAGTACTTTCTTTTCTCTTGACGATTTTTTTTCTTTTGCATGATGACATTTGCCTATTAGATGTTATTTTCATTAACCTGCTTCAACAAACAAATTTCTCAGTTCGATATGTGTGTATGTATGTATGTATGTAAGAATGTTCGGGATTATATTGAGAACTGATGGTTTTATTTCGATGCGGTGTCCATTAATCTAATGAACTATACCAAAATAAAGTTCTTACCGAAAAAATAAATTATTTCAATGACTGATAATTAATTATAACTGATTTAAAAAAAAACTGGTTCGTAATTCAACTGTGTGTAATATCTATGTTCACAGATAACTTTTTTTTAGCATAAGTATCGATTTTGATAATTTTAATTTGTGTGAAAGAAAATAAGTACCTCCCAAGTCATCCCATGTACACTCATGTCCAAAATTATTGTTGCATGTCTATAAATATGTTGTTGCAGGAATATAATTTGATAACGAATTCGCCCAGTATTTCTTACACTGTTGGTATGTGTATAAATCGGCAAAGACATGCATATGGAAAATTTCATGTCAAAAGAGCAGTAAATAAGAACAAGAAAACGAAAATAAAACTTTCTCGTTCATTTAGCAACATTTTGTTTTACTCATTCTAATTTTCGTATTTATAATTTTTTTCTATGAAACTTACCACAAATATACATTTCACGATTATACACGCAGTATCAGTATTAAAAATACCCTTCAAAATCATATCAAATTATATTCTTACAAGAAGACAGTTATAGATATGCGACAATCATTTTGGACATGAGTGTACATTTCGTCACGATTTGATGATAGTCTTTAGAGCTAGAGTAGGAAACAGCTTAACGAGTGAAGTGCTAATACCATAATTAATCGACTTCATTCTCTGTGTGTTCAAACATAGACACGCCGACTTTAATGACTCTTCTTTTGTTTGAAACAGTGTTCTTCCCTGGAGGTTCCAGATCATTTAAATCAGGATCTAATGAGAGTATTTGGAGCTAGACTGGGAAGCTTTTCAATGTCTAACAATGTTAAAGTTGGTGTAAAGGGACAAGTTTTGCCAATAGATGTCTCTACAGTCTTCGTATATCTCTCATGCATTTTTTTTTACCTTTCACGAAAATTTACAATTTCTCTTACAAATTTTAACATACAGACTTCAAATTTTTGGAGAAAGAACTTCATAACCTATCAAAGGCAACAATCCGTGCCGATTTCTTATTTAGAATTTTCTTCATTGTTGAAACAGTTATATTGTTAAAGGTTTGGATATCTGTTTGAACAAAGAAGCCATTTCAAAAATGAAGAAAATTCCAAATAAAAAATCGGCACGGATTGTTGCCTTCGATAGGTTATGAAGTTCCTTCTCCAAAAATTTAAAGCCTGTACGTTAAAATTTGTAAGAAAAATTGTAAATTTTCGTGAAAGGTAAAGAATACATGAGAGAGATACGAGGACTATAGTGACATCTATCGGCAAAACTTGTCCCTTTAAACTAACCTTAATACTGTAAATGTGTGGATGTGTTCACGCATAATTCTGTAACTCATAACCTCTTTTAAATTTTTGTTCACGCATAATTCCATAACTCATAATCTTCCTTTCAAATATTTGTTCATGCATAATTCTATAACTCATAAATCTTCCTTTTAAATATTTCTTCACGCATAATTCCGTAAACCATAAACCTGTTTAAATATTTGTTCATGCATAATTCGGTAACTCAAACTTTTTTTTTAAATATTTGTTTGTATATGTTTCGTAGATCGACCAATTTTATAGAAAGTTAGTGTTCTTTCCTCTGCTTGAATTGGAGTTTTGCGTCCCTTTCAGCACCGAGACTCAGGCCCGTATTTATATATTGTGCGCCCCTGTGCTCTAAATAATTAGCCGCCCACAAACAAAATTTGCCACCCCCCTCTCACCGAAAGCGACCTATATTAGAGCTGAATTCACAGTTTTTATGGTCGCTGAGATGAGTTTGAGCTTTACATCCCACGATTATGCCGACTAGGCTAAAGGAGACGGTGATTATGAGAAATGAATGAAGGAGGTGGGAGGAAACGGGAGAACCCCAAGAAAATCCACGCACACACCACCACAAAGTTCACTTGGCGGGAGCACGGTTTGAACCCGGGACTCCATGCACCAGAGGTGAACGCTCTACCACTGAGACGCTGTGGCCCCCGATCGTTGAGATGAATACTGACAGTTTTAATCTAAGTCAAGATTATACTCCACTCCCCAAGGAAAGGCGACATTTTAAAAGTATTCGAAAACGAAGATGCCAGTGTTTAATTTATACTTTTTGAAGTCGCTGAGTTTAACGGTATCAGTTTTCATGATGTTCAAGTTTATCCTCACCCCTAGGAGTGGGCGAGAGAGGATGACTTTTTAAAAAATAATCAGATAAGCTAGCTAATTAGTACTACTATACTTAGAGCGAATTAAACACATGAACATATTTTCTCGCACCTGCGCGGGACTTTGCATGTTGCTAGTTTTAAACATTACTTGAATGTGATTTTTTAAAAAATCCAAAATTTTGCCCCCTAAATTCTGCTGCCCTGTGTTCGAGCACAAGGTAGCACTTACCTAAATACGGGCCTGCCGAGACTATATGAGACATGAACCTATACCTTAACATGGGATCCGAACCACATGAACTCCCGAATGAGTTGTTCCTGTTTATGTCGTACATTTCCATAACATACAAATTCACAAAGAGAAAAATGTTTGTTTCAATGTTTTTTTTTCTCACAATAACAAGTACCTAAACCAACTTCGGAGCAAATTACTTCTTTTATTTGAACAGCATTCTTAGAAAGAGATCTAGGTCCTTATGCAGAGTCCTTTTGACGTCTGATCAACGCTATACTACGGGATTGACTAATGAATGGGTATCAAAATTGTATTCAGAGTCTCTGATTAGGACGTAGTATTTGTCGAGGTTAATCACATGTGACTAATTAATCTAGAGCAGAGGCTAATCTTTTACCCACGGTTTAGCGTGAGAGACAACATTTCGTATTTCATGCATTTTCATTTTTACAGACTACGCATGCGCTCATCTAATTTCTCGTAGTTGCCACATTTATTTTTTCTCAACCGATGCATTGGGTATATTTTAGTTGAACTCCAAGCTGACTCTGAATACCAAAAAGTGCACCTTACTTAGTAAGGAGCTAGTATGACACTAACTAGTCTGTGACTAACAACCGATTAACGAATTCTCTCTGAATACCGCCCCTATAGTTTAATATAAAATTATACCCACTGCGTATAGTGTTGAATGTTTCCCACCAAAAGTCGAACTTGAAAACTCGTACACCAAACAGTGACGACTCCAGGGAGGCAACGAATCAGGCGCCAATGGAGGTTAGCCCTGCCCTTCTGACTATCCACTCCGAACATGAGAGCGATATTCAAAGAGAATTCGCTAATCAAGCCTTAGTCATGTGATCAGTTAGTGTTGTATTAACTCTATACTAAGGAGTGTGCGCTTTTTGGTATTCAAAGTCAGCTTGGAAAATGAAATGAAATCTTTAAGTTTTACGTCCCACGGTTATTCCGGTTAGGCTAAAGGAGACGGTGATGATGAGTAATGAATGAAATGGTGGAATGAAGAAAGTGGGAGGAAACGGGAGAACCCCGAGAAAACCCACGCACACGGTGTTTGTCCACCACAAAGTTCACTTGGCGGGGGCTGGGATCGAACCCGGGACCCCAAGCACCAGAGGTGAACGCTCTACCACTGAGCCACCGCGGCCCCAAAAGTCAGCTTGGAGTTTAACTAATAAGTTGTTTTGAGTATGATTAACTAATATAACCCCAATATCTCAGGTGAGAAAAATAAACATGGCAACTACGGAAAACTAAATTGCGCATGCGTAATGTTTAAAAATGAAAATATATATATGAAATGCGAAATTCGAAATGTTTTCTTTGTGGATTGTCATCGCAACAATTTATAAATAGTTACCATTCGAATTCTAATTAACATATTCGTTTCTGAGAAATGTGTTTACGGGGGAGACTAACTAGAATACAATTAATATTAGCGACAATAGAAGATTATGTTGTAATTGTAAGGGAAGACAATTTATCTATCAGTTGTATGTATCTCTCAGAAAACTGGAACATTTCTGCTCGTCTCTCACTGTTCACTTTAAGAAACAATTCTACTATTGTAGAAAACTCGGCTAAATAACTGTTCCATACTTCATTCACCCGATAAGGTGAAAGGAAAGAAAGAAAGAAAGACAAATAGGTAATTAATTGACTTTGTATTCTCATAATGTAAGTTTATTCTAGCTAAACCGTGGCTAAACCAGGGTATCCTCTGTTCTAAATTAATTAGTCACGTATGATTAACTTAGTCAACTACTCCGTGCTAGTAAGAGATTCTTAATATACTTCTGATAATCATGCGTTAGTCAAACTCGTAGTGTAGCGCTAATCGTACATCAAAATGACTCTGCATAAGTCTGATTATCCCAGTCATTTTAGGTTTGAACCTTGCGAAAAATAGTCTATAGCTGAAAATTGGCAGATTTGTTCTATTGGATGTCCTGAACAACATGTCAAAAGTCTCCTAATCTCCCGTGGTCGCTTGCTGGAATTTCAGGCGGTTAAAGTCTGGAGTGCTGGAAAAGCAGAAGTTATCACTGGAATGGCTGTTACGTACAAACGGCTAAACCCACAAAGCTAAACTAGGTCTCAAATGAAAGATAAATAATAGGGCTTCAGTTTAAGCTGTGTGTTGCTTTAATTACGCACCATCCAGGGCCGCACAAACCGATAGAACCCCTCAAAAGTCGAAATGAAACGAACTCGTTTTTTCTTTGTTTGGTCATGGATGTTTTGCTATTGCAAATATCGTAAAACTATCCGAATGAATTAAGTTTCAGCAAACTTTCATCTTTGTATCGGTATCTTTGTAGTACATGTACGACTAATAGTTACGGAACTACGTGCGTTTAAGTGACGCGCGTTGCACTATTGCCCGCGTCACTATTATGTGAGTACTTGTAGGCCAGATACTTTCTATAATAATATTAAAAATAATTGTGTGGAGCTGAAAATTGGTAAATTTGCTCTATTTGATATCCTGAACAACATATCAAAGTGTCCCTTAATCTCCTGCGGTAGCTTCATGGAATTTAATGCGGCTGAACTGCTGGAACGCTGGTGAAACGCAAGGAATTGCTGGAATCGTTCTTAAATCCAAACCAATATAAGCTTCTTTAAGTAATCACTACCTTCATTTAAACATTTGTTGTATCTGTTCACAAGCTTCACAATTCCCATCAAACAAACAAACAAAAAAAAAAAAAAAAAACGCAAGCGCATTTGCACCGCGTAGCTCACTCCTCTTTCCCTAGCAATAGTCCGTACATTAGTCTGTGGCTATTTGGGAATGCGTTTTCGAAGCGTTATCCCCCTAGAGCGAACGCGACCAAGTGGCTATTTGGTAACTTTACTTTTGCCAGAGTTATAAATCATACTGTGAGCCAGTCAGGGTTTCCAGGTCTTTCATGCCAAGTCCAGGTCTATAATAGCAGAGTTCCAATACTCTGAACAAAGCATCTTCAAAGCAGCTGTTTCTTGCTAAAATCCCCTTGCCTGGCAACACGTCTTCCCCTTTTTTTCCTTCCTTTTGACATCTTTTAAACAGCAGGCGGTCTATTGTTCCGAAACGCACCAAATACGCTCGAGCTAACGTTTTCTCGGCGTTTTTATTGCTTTCGCGTTTGTGATTAGCCATCCACATTTAAATACATGGTCAGCGTATTCCAAGCATACGCATGAGCAATAAAAACGCGTTGCGATCGCTTCAAATAGCCGCCCTGTTACTCCTAGCGATTTCCACCTTTTCCCTAAGCTGAAAGAGTTTGTGGGCGGTAAATGTTTTGGAAGTGATGAAAAGTTCGAGAACGCAGTGACTATCTGGCTTAATAGACTATAGCAGAAGAGTATAACATAGAAACATGTTTTTGTTGTTGTTGTTCTCAGAATTGTTTTTATTTCAATGAATATTGTGTTGTTTTTTTTTCATTTTGCATAGCTAAACGGTCTTTATTTCCTGGATGACCCTCGTATTATTATTATTTTCAATTTTCATTACGGGCAGAAAATTAAGTCCAAGTTTTGTAAGTTACCTCTTCGTAAATATGAAATTCAATATTATGACTCGGCTTACATACTTTTTTTTTTTTCATCATTTAATCTACCCTCTCTCAGTTCTGCCAAGCTAATGTATGGTTGGTTATCTGGCTTGTCCTCAATTCCGCAAGTGCTTAGGATGCAAGCTGCGTACAGTATATATATATATATATATGTGTGTGTGTGTGTGTGTGTGTGTGTGTGTGTGTGTAAGTGTATGTGTTCTGTGTGTTCTTTCTTTTCTATCATGCGAGTGCGTACATACATGAGAAAACAAAAGTATGTTCCCATCAACATAACTTCCAAAAAAAAAAAAAGAAAAAAGAAATAGGTTGCTGACCTAAATGTGGCGATGAAACACGAAGATAAAAGTAATTGAGTGTAAGGAACAAGATAGATTTCTCTAAGAATAAAATCTAGTTTTTGTGCAACAAAAGTCTTTATTTCTGGTAGAAAATAAGCTTAAAGCTAAACTGCCCATACACCCTGCAGCTCCAAGACTTAAAGTCGGACAGTCTGTGTGGGCAGCTAATCAGCTTTCATTGATGTTGTTTTGTTCTTATTAGACCAGAGTTCGGTGTCTCTATTATTATTATTATTATTATTATTAGTAGTAGTAGTAGTAGTAGTAGTAGTAGTAGTAGTAGTAGTAGTAGTAGTAGTAGATAAAACGTTGTATATTTATACAGAGTGTTTCAAAACAACACCGACAACGTTTGGAAGGTGGTTCCTGACACTAAGATAAGATGAAAAGTATAGCCCAACCTGAGTGGACAAATGATTCTTTTCGGAACTATAGTCTGCCGAAAACATGAAAAGAAAATTTAATTTGAAGGTACATAGGTCCAAAATTATAAGACCTACGATAGTCTGATTAAGACTTCACTTAGGAACTAATATGTGCGCTAACCTAAAATACATATTTCGGAATCCTAAGGTACTCACGGAACATTTTTTATAGAAGGAGTTATGGCTACAGTCATATAATTTGAAGTACTTATTAACTTCTTCTATAAAAATTGTTTTCAAAGTACCGCAGGATTCTGAAACATGGATATTTGGATAGGGCACATACTTGTTCCTAAGTAAAGTTTTGACCGATTTACGGTAGGTCTCACAGTATTGGAGCTATGGACCTTTAAAGTTCATTTTTTTTCAGATTTTCGGCGCCTATAGCTCCGAAATGACGAATTTCTGCACCCAGGTTGGTCTTGTTCTATACTTGTTGTCTTATCTTGTGTCAAAACTCACGTCTCAAATATTATCTTTGTTATTTTGAAATACCCTGTATAAATTACTTGTAAGACCAAAGCTAGAATTTGGACCAGTAATATGGAAGAGAATTTCTAAAACTTTGATTTAAAAAAATAAATTTTTCAGTTTAAAGCCCCACAATTATGCCCTTTAGGCAAAGGGAGATTGAATGATTAAGGCAAGTGAAAGACTATGGAAAGAGCTGGTGGAATGAGAGTGTGGGAAGAAATTAGAAATCCCCGGGAAAACCCACGGACGCGATGTTGTCCAACACAAACTTAGTTGACCGGGGATAATTTCGATAAACAAGATAGAATCTGTGCACAAATGTTTTTGACTCCCATGTTTTAAAATGAAAATGAGCTACTATTCACATACCTTTGAGTAGTAGAATGGTTACTGAGAGGTTTGGAGAGCTTTTATAGTAGAAGAAACTATTTTGCCAAAGTATGCATACAAAAAAATATTAGGTAATGCATAATATTAGTGAATGCTGTTTAGGAAATATAGGTTTCCAAGTAAGCAAATCACAGCATAAGAAACAAGACGATTTTAGTTTCTCTATTCTGAAAGTGTGAATTTTTTTTAATGAAAATTTAGACCACTGTATTAAGCAAGGGAACTTTCTTATAAGACTTGACTGTTTTTAAACAATAACTATTGAAACATGTAGGCTAAAATGTAATTTTAAGAGTACTAACTTGTACTATAAATTTCAAACTGAAATAACGTATTAACTTAGAGACTTTTATGCTTGGCATCAGAGCGAAGCTCATCAGAAATTTATAATACCGTGTAGGGGATGTATTTAATGAATTTCTTAGGAAATAACAGAAATCAATTTCTTTGGTTGTTTTCGGCATCATACGACAAACTATCAGGATTCGAAATGCTTTTAATTAAAAATCTATTAAATTATAATGGTACAGTAAATCTATTAAATTATAATGGGGCGAGAGTATACCACAGCGACCCCGTACATAATATGTGTGAGGTCGACAGACCAGCCGCGAAGCGCCATCATGGTTGGTGCGAAGAATAAGAAAACTTTCAAAAATAAGCCCTGCTTTTTCTTGATTTTGAACACTTTTTCTTACTTTTTTCCTTCCGTTTTATATATTTCTTTTCTTTTTTTCCTCCCAAATTTTGCGCCCCCTTACTTCATCATCCGGGGTTGTCGCCCAGCTCGCCCTCAGCACGACATGGCACTGATTCTCGAGATGCAATTTGGTTTCACGAAACAACTTCCCGCTTGCCCCTGGATATGGGCCTGCCTGCAAGTAAAATTTCAAATAGTGAAGCTTGAATATAATTAAAAGTTTAAATCTGTACGTAATTAAAGATCTATACCTAAAAACGAATGGAAGAATTTTATTGGTTGTTAGAAGTAATCCGCCTTTCTTTTTCTAAAATTTGTAGCCTTAGATTGTACTTTCAAAACGAGTCTCATAAAGATACGGTTACAATGGCTAAAGTACAACACAAATTAGTAATAATCAATATTTACTTCTGTCATATTTTATTTCAATAGAAATTAATACAAAACTTTTATTCCTTCATACGAAAGCTTAAAGATAAATGTACAGGGTGTGTCACAAAGGACTTTACAACTTTGTAAACTGATATTGATTTATTCAAATATCTTACAGACATGGTTTTGGTGTCATTTTGTAGCAAAATAAATCAAGTTTTGATTCACGTAGTACATTAGTTCAGAAACAAGCCCCCGCAAGCGTTATTGGCAGTTGCAGCAAAGATGGTTGCCTTTATTGTTAGCTGTGTGTTTTGATTTTTAAGAATCCAAATCTTCGAGAACTGTGCAACGTAATTTTCGTACAAAGTATGGTAAAGATCCTCCCAGTAAGCCTACTATTTATCAGTGACATAAGTGTATTATTGAAACTGAATATTCGGTAAGACACAACAAATCTTCAGGTCGTCCCCGTACGTTGGAAGGCGTTGTAGAGCAAGTGAGACGAAACTTTGTCAACAGTAATACAACTGACGTTTGGTGGTTCATCAAGGATACCGTGTTTGTTCCACCCTTACTGACTTCTCTACCAGAGCTCAGTGCTAGGATTTACCTCGTAATTGAACAAGTCATACCTGACATGCTGCAGAGCGGGTTTGGCAAGAAATCGACTTCACATGGAACTTGTGCTGCATCACCAATAGAAGTTACATGGAACCTCTTTAGGTATAACGTAAAAAAAAATATGTATTTTGGTACAAAATGACGCCAAAATCATATCTACAAGTGAAATAAATAAATCAATACGAAAGGGCCGCGGTGGCCCAGTGGTAGAGCGTTCGATCCCAGCCCCCGCCAAGTGAACTTTGTTGTGGACAAACACCGTGTGCGTGGGGTTTCTCCCGTTTCCTCCCACTTTCTTCATTCCACCATTTCATTCATTACTCATCATCACCGTCTCCTTTAGCCTCACCGGCATAAGCGTGGGACGTAAAACTCAAAGATTTCATTTTCATTTTTAAATCAATATGAGTTTTCAAATTTGGAAAGTCCTTCTTGATACACTCCGTATTGTGAACAATTTAATTAATTCTCTTTCTTAAAAGAAAAGTACGTACACACGAGTTCCTAACGAGAGTTCATAGTCTGGTTTCTACCTTGTAAATACGTCTAATTGACAAGCGCAGGTGGTAGAACGAAAACCAGAATTGCAATCGTTACTTTCTTATGTGTAAGTTCTATGATATTGCATGTGTGTGTGTGTGTGTAAAAAAAAAAAGAAAAATAAAGACATGCACATGTTTGCGCGTGTGATATGTTTAAGGCAAAACCACATTGGGGCTAAAACAACATCGGAGCAAGAGCCAATTTTCAAAAAAGCGGAGTGTGCGTAGCAGAAGGAATATTCCTGGCATTTGCCCCAGATGGCCAATTAACGCTTATTGTTTGCTTTTCTATCTTTCTTTTTTTTCTTCTTATCTCGTTTCAGCATTAACACTTTTCGCTATTCAATTTTTTTTTTTCGTATTATTCTGTTTAAAATATCCTTGACCCGGAATCACATACTGGAGTTAACACATCCCAAAGCTACTGTTAACTTTTTCTTTTCTTTACAATTTTCTCTTCTTTCAGAACACACTATAATGAGAGAATTGTATTGTTATAGTTAAGAGAAACTTATGAACGAGGAGTGTAAGTGCCTGTAATTTCTTTCGACTATCTAAGTCTTTTTCCTGTTTAATTGTGTCTCTTTAGATTCTTATCTTAAACTTGGCCCTTTCTTTCGGATATTCACCGTGTACAGTACAACTAGTAAACTGGAAAATAAGACGGTTAAAGCTCTGTTGTTTTACGTTCCAAGGTTGTTATGCAGACTCTGTGCCGTGGTAAGTCAGTACGTAACCTAGTTCTACGAAGGCCATGGCAACTGATTCTTATTATATTTAACAAGTGCCACCTATATTGCAACAAAAATATCCCCTGTGTTTGCTTCATTTTTTGGTTTCTTTGAATACTTCTAAGTAATCATTTGCTCATTTTAGGTCATTTTATATTATTGGTACTATATAGTATTGGTACTTTTCTTGTGGTGACACGTTGGTCACACGCGAACCGAAATAGACCACCGCCCGGAATAGGATTAGTGGTGGTGACCGCCGACCACTACGTCACCACGCATATGACCATATGACCAACATGTCACCACGCAAATTTTAACCGATTATGTCCGAATTTTCCCGGTAGAATAGCGAATACGTAGACCAGTAATGAGTTTAGTATAGCAGCAACTTCTGCACGTTTTGTTGTACTTTTACTCAATGTAATTTTTACAATATCTTCGAGCCCAGTTCCGAGTGACTTGAATAATACTTACATATTTGGATAGGTAGTGTGGTTTGTAAAATAATAGTGTGAATAAACTGCTCGGCCCCGATTTTTAATTTCCTTCGAAGTGACGGGTGCTTTTGAGGAATAAAAGCGCATACGTGAACTCTGGCAGGAAAGTTATCCGATGAAGATGACAATAGTGAAAGCGAGTTATTGTTCTGTGATGTATATACTTCCGATGAATATCACCCTTCAAATAAGGGTAGTGATGAAGACACACAGCCAGGTAAAAAGAAAGCTAAACACGCTACTTATGTTAAGAAAAAAGACAATCATGCTATTGCTTCGGCATGCATAGTAGATACTATGCAGTAAATACTATATATTTCAGTTGATACTATATATTCCAGTAGATACTATATATTTCAGTAGATACTATATATTCCAGTAGATAATATACATTTCAGTAGATACTATATATTCCAGTAGATACTATCTATTCCAGTAGATACTTTATATTTCAATAGATACTATCTATTCCAGTAGATATAATCTATTCCAGTAGATACTATCTATTTCAGTAGATACTATCTATTCCAGTAGATACTATATATTTCAGTAGATACTATATATTTCAGTAGATACTATCTATTTCAGTACATAGTATCTATTCCAGTAGATACTATCTATTTCAGTAGATAATATCTATTCCAGTAGATACTATATATTCCAGTAGAAACTATCTATTCCAGTAGATACTATCTATTTCAGTACATAGTATCTATTCCAGTAGATACTATCTATTTCAGTAGATACTATCTATTCCAGTAGATACTATCTATTTCAGTACATAGTATCTATTCCAGTAGATACTATATATTTCAGTAGATACTATCTATTCCAGTAGATACTATATATTTCAGTAGATACTATATATTCCAGTAGATAATATACATTTCAGTAGATACTATATATTCCAGTAGATACTATCTATTCCAGTAGATACTATCTATTTCAGTAGATACTATCTATTCCAGTAGATACTATATATTTCAGTAGAAACTATCTATTCCAGTAGATACTATATATTCCAGTAGATACAATCTATTCCAGTAGAATGGGCAAAGACTTGATTGCATCAGCAATTCGTTATTTGGTCTAGGAATTAATTCGTGCGGGTGGACAAGAGATGGCGCAACGAACGGAGCGTCCCACAGTTCCGTGTATCCACACATGTGTTGCAAACCCCTGTCATCGCGTATCGTTCGTAGTATAGGGCAGTGGATTAAAGCGTCAACAACACCAGTTTGTAGTTAAGTGAACATGGCGCAATTTGTGCCTGATAAAGTGTTTTTGCGGGGTGTCCTGCTGCATTACTTTAACATGCAGAAAAGTGCGACTGAAAGTCATCGTATTTTGGTGGAAGTGTATGGTGACCATGCTCTAGCTGAGCGAACGTGTCAGAAGTGGTTTGCACGTTTTAGAAGTGGTGATTTCGGCTTGGCAGACCAAGAGCGAGCTGGACAGCCAAAAAAATTTCAAGACGAACAATTGACAGCATTGCTCGAGCAGGATTCGTGTCAAACGCAGGAACAACTTGCAGCAGCATTAGGCGTTGATCAAACAACAGTCTCCAAACGCTTGAAAGCCATGGGAATGATTCAAAAGATGTCACATTGGGTTCCACATGAATTGAAAGACAGAGACGTTGAAAGACGAAAAACCATTTGCGAATTGCTTCTTCAACGACAGAGCAGAAAGGGATTTCTGCATCGAATTATTACGGGTGATGAGAAGTGGATCCATTACGAGAACCCTAAACGAAAAAAGGCCTGGGTGAAACCAGGTGAACCAGGTCCATCACAACCAAAACGAGATATTCACTGTGCAAAGGTTATGCTGTGCATATGGTGGGATATGAAAGGTGTGGTGTACTATGAGCTGCTGCAACCGGGTGAAACTATGAATGGAGAACGTTATCGACGACAATTAATGCGTTTGAAGCAAGCTCTGGCCAGAACACGACCAGAATGGGAGAACAGACATGATAAACTTATTGTTCGACATGATAACGCTCCCCCACATGTCGCAAAACCGGTCAAAACCTATTTAGAAAATGTCGGATGGGAAGTTTTACCCCACCCGCCGTATTCACCAGACGTTGCTCCTTCGGACTACTACTTGTTCGATTGCATGAACAACGATTTGATTGGACAGCGGTTTACTTCTTCAGAAGATATCGAAACATGGGTCTCTGACTGGATCGCTTCCAAGGATGAGGACTTCTTTCGCCACGGAATCCGTACATTGCCTGACAGATGGGCGAAAGTGGTGGCTAGCGATGGACAATATTTTTCTTAAGGTATTTATGTATTTTGTGTTTGTACTACAGCTTCAATGTGTGCGTACCAACCGCACGAATTAATTCCTAGACCAAAATACTATCTATTGAAGTAGAAACTATCTATTCCAGTAGATACTATCTATTGAAGTAGAAACTATCTATTCCAGTAGATACTATCTATTCCAGTAGATACAATCTATTCCAGTAGATATTAAATACTATCTATTTCAGTAGAAACTATCTATTCCAGTAGATACTATATATTCCAGTAGAAACTATCTATTCCAGTAGATACTATATATTCCAGTAGATACAATCTATTCCAGTAGATATTAAATACTATCTATTTTAGTAGAAACTATATATTCCAGTAGATACTATATATTTCAGTAGATACTATCTATTCCAGTAGATACTATCTATTCCAGTAGATACTATCTATTCCAGTAGATACAATCTATTCCAGTAGATATTAAATACTATATATTTCAGTAGAAACTATCTATTCCAGTAGATACTATATATTCCAGTAGAAACTATCTATTCCAGTAGATACTATATATTCCAGTAGATACTATCTATTCCAGTAGATACTATATATTCCAGTAGAAACTATCTATTCCAGTAGATACTATATATTTCAGTAGAAACTATCTATTCCAGTAGATACTATATATTCCAGTAGAAACTATCTATTCCAGTAGATACTATATATTCCAGTAGATACAATCTATTCCAGTAGATATTAAATACTATCTATTTCAGTAGAAACTATCTATTCCAGTAGATACTATCTATTCCAGTAGTACAGACCACGTTGGACTCATAATTCCATAAGCCAAGGCTGTTTCTTGTACTACCACGCCAACTACTCTACACTGCAATAATGTAAAAAGTGAGATCAGTGAGACACCATAAGCTAACAAGAGACCAACCACGGACCACATGGCCATAACGAAATATTTTATGTGAGACCAACGTGGTCTCACGCGGCACTAAACCTGTTAAAATCTATTAATGGCGTATTATTTTCTCAATTAATATTAAAGCTGGAAATGATCTTAGATTTCTACTACTTTCGGTTTTAGTAGAGATTAGAATGATGACAAAATATATCCTTAGGGAGCTTAATTGATTGTAGGAAACGCCTTTTCACTATCTACTACCGTTTTAACTCCATGGCAATAAATGTGAAGTCCGGAAATAGTTGATTTCTACCACTTCCGGTTTTAATATAACATTAATAGAGAAGTATGAACACTAAATGGATTGTTTTTTAAACATTTCTCGATATTTCTTACCATTTTAGCTATGTAGAAACCGGAAGTCGCTGTGGATTTCTATCACTTCCGGTTTTAGTGGAGATTAAGGATTGAAATAAAGTGTATTCTTGAGACGCTTTATTGATTGCAAGAGACCGCTTTTCGATATGTATTACCGATTTTGCTCTATAGTGATCAACGTTAGCAGGATTACTACCACTTCCGGTTTGAAAATCATATCATTCGTCGAGCTCGATACATAACTTTATCGAGCGCTATCTTTGCATGGGAATTTCCACATTTTAATGACGAAATACACTTCTTCTGAAAATTTAAAGTTGTGTGTGTGTTAATGTATCAAATATCCTGGATCCATAAAATAATAAATCATCATTTATAATGAGGATTCTTGAGGTCTAAAAACCTCCCTTTTGGCAAGTTTATACCCATAAAAGGGCGCGAGATGAACGTGAAAACTTCTAGAGGTCCTATACTCCTTTTGAGATGGGTCCTATACTCATTTCGTTGAAGGGTTGTCCAATGCCTCCTTGAGGTTGGTAAGTACCCCTGCACCTCAGCTTCTGAACTAGGGACACAAACATTAGGTTAGCTGACGCAAATACTGCTCCTTTTATCTGTAGAGGGAATATCAAAAAGTTTCGAGGCTAGTCCTGTAACACACAACAGATGGCAGCGCAAGGATGCTTGCACAGACATAGGGAACACCGACAATTTTAAGTCAGTGTGCCAAGAGACATCGTCCTGTACATCGAGAGCGCTGTAACTGGTGCTATTCTGGATACGTGCGTTACCAAGTCTGCGATTTCAGCATGGACACCAAAATAGGACAACAAGAAAACGCGAAATTCTGTGTGAAACTTGGCCAATCTGCCACAAAGAACCTTGATATAATTCGGCTAGTGTACAGCGATGCCGCAATGAATAGTTCTAGGTGTTTTGCGTACCACACACGCTTCAATAGCGGAAGAACGTTACCGGAAGACTATAGGGAATCAGGGAAAATGTTCAACGAGCACAATACCTGAAAATGTTTAAACTGTTGCTCAAATTATACTTGTGGATCGTCGGTGAATAATTCACAACATGGTTGTCATTGTTGGTGTATCATATGGAACAGTGCAGGCAATCCTCACGTGTGATTTGAACATGAGCCGTGTTGCTACTAAGTTTGTCCCCAGTTTGCTGACTCAGGAAAGGAGGAACACTGCGTCGAAGTCTGGCAAGAACCCCATCAGAGTACCGTGCATGACTGGTCCTTTATGTTGAGTATCATTACCAGTGGCGAAACTCATGTTTATAAGTACGATCCTGAGACAAAGCAACAGTCTTGACTGTGGAAGAGCCCATCACCTTCAGGACCGAAAAAGGCGAGACAGGTTCGCAGCTCGACCAAATTCATGCTCGTGTCGTTTTCGACATTCGCGGCATTGTGCATCACGAATCCACCCCCAGGGCCAGCCGTCAATAGCGAATTCTACTTCCAAGTTTTAAGACATCTGAGGGAATACATCCTGCGAAAGCTACAAGATCTGTGGTTGCGCGAAAAAGTGGCTGCTCCACGATGACACTGCATCTTGTCACCGTCCTCTCCTCACACCTGAGTTTCTCACCAGAAGCAAGATGATCGTACTTCCGTACCTACTCTACTCGCCAGATTGGGATCGTACAGACATTGCCATCTTTTCGAAGCTGAAGGGTCAGCTCAAAGGTTGCCGTTCGGACACCATTGCGGAGATCCAACGCGAATCGCGGAAGGTAGTTGACATGCTTCTCAAAGAAAATTTCTAGGACACATTCCAGCTGTAGTGGTACAAACGCTGGGAGATATATTCCTATACAAGGTGACTATTTTGAAGGTGATAGTGTGTAAATGTAGATAATTAATGTACTTTATTTTGAACAGAACTAGTCCGCAACATTTTGATACCACCTCGTAAAACTATAATATTCCAGAAATACGTATTAAGTTGGTGGAATAAAGAAATTGGAAGGAAACGGGAAAACATCGAGGAAATCAGCGTATATGATGTTTGCCCACTACAAAGTTGGTATGGCACGAGCTGTGATCGAACCAGTGACCCCACGCACTAGAGATGAGCGCTCTACCAAGTATATGGTTAATGTACACGTCTTTGGTGTGTGTGTGTGTGTGTCTGTGTGTGTGTGTGGCCCAGGTTCGATTCCCGGTTGGACCTTATATGGATCGAATCTCACGTTAAGTTTTAATTCCACCTCTTATATAGCCTTGGTGGTGAAAGTGATGCAGAGTCTAACCAACTAACCAAGGTTTTGATATATGGTGAGATCGAATACTTTTTCCACCTTCTTTTATTCATTGCAAAGTAGAAAATATGGCCTATTAGGACGAAGTGACTAACGTGCATGGTTTGTGTTTACATGTTCCCAGGTTTGCTTCCCAGTGAGGATTCTTGTCTTTGATACAAGTCCAAATAGTAATTGTATTTCAAATTTAATCAGTGAATTTCGTCCCATATAGCCTGTGCTATAAAGGGAACATTAAAATAAATTAAACTTGAATAAACATATAATCAGACTGTAAAATCTTTGAGTTTTACGTCCCACGATTATGCCAGCTAGGCTAAAGGAGACTATGATGATGAGAAATGAATGAGATGGTGGAATGAAGAAAGTGGGAGGAAACGGGGGAACTTCGAGGAAACCCACGCATACGGTGTTTGTTCACCACAAAGTTCATTGGCGCGAGCTGGGATCGAACCTGGGACCCCAATACCACTGATCCACCGCGGCCCATATAATCAAACTGTGTTACAGTGCCATGACTAGACTACAGGTTAGTAATACATCTTCTCAACAATGTGAACATGCTTTGTTCGGTGTTTTAGATAACTAAATAAGTATTCACGCAAAGGTAAATTGTTATATAATATTATAAACATTTAACGAAAAAGAAATGTTCGGAAATGAGATATATTTCAATCAATGGATCTATTTATCCAGAAAATCAAATCTCATGCTTAGCTTTCGAATAAATGGAGAAAAGACCATTAATCTGGAAATCAAAAAATGATGTTGTAGGAAAATTATGCCAATTACTATGGTGAAACTAATACTGGAGTATAATCTCATAAGCTGTTCATTCTTGACACTAGTAAGACGATAGTACATAGTATAATTCATGGTTATCATCATCATAAGTCTTATACCCTTATGGCAGGACACTTGCCGCAACTAAGAAACCTGCATGTTTTACCGGTCTTCTTCTAACCTCTTCGTCTTTACGTACAAATTTTCTATTTTGATATCGTCCGTTAATTGTAGTCTTCTTCACTCTCTCCCTTTATTTCCTGCCACCATACTCTCTAGCACGTCCCTCATGATACAGTTCCTTCGTAACCAACGTCCCAACCAGTTTCTCTTCCTTTTCTGAAAAGTATGTCTAAATTGTTGTTTTCTTCCCCACTATTTCTCACACCTTCTCATTCGTTTTGCGCTAGACTTAACAATTATCTCCATTCTTCTTCATACCCATATCTCGACACTGCATGGTTCATAGTGAGATATAGTGAAGTATAGTATAAAACTGCTTTTCGTCTTAAATTTTCATTTCTGCTTTACTAAATTGTACTCAAAATAAAAGACATATGTATAGGGTGTTTCAAAACCACATCGACAACATTTGGGAGGTGATTCCTTACATCAAGATAAGGTAAAAAGTATAGACCAACCTGGGTGCACAAATGCTTCCTTTTAGAGTTATAGGCTGCCGAAAACATGAAAAAATGAACTTTAAAGGCCCATAGCTCCGTAGTTTTCGAGAAAAACAGAACTTTTGTGACGGTGATATGTATGTTGTTCATTTGAAAGTTTTTTTATTTTGCTGGGAGAAATTGTAGTTTCTGCACTGTATATGTAGCAAAATATACTACCAAGAAGCAAATTGTAGTATACTTTCCCCAACAGTGAAACGCTTACTCTTTACGCAAATACTACTTGTAAATTTCCAATCAATTATCTTCTCCGACTTTCATACATGTCAAGAGTTTAGTTATATTAGAAAGTGCGATCGTAATTTATGGCGAGAAGACTGGGTTAATAATAATAGACGGCGCAACTAATGGAACGTAAGAATGGGTGGGTGTACGGTGAATAATTTTGATAGAGCGCTCACTTCTGGTGGGAGGGGTACCTGGTTCCATCCCAGGCCAAGTGAGTTTATTGTAGACAACATAATATCTGTGAGTTTTCTCGGGGTTCTTCCGTTTTTTCCCAACATTTTCATTGAAACATGATCATTTCTCACCTTTAGCCTTAAATGCTTAACAATAGAACATTGCACTAGCAATTTGATTTCATTTCAATAGAACGTAATTAAATTTATGCCATAATTTTATATTAGTATCCAATAATTGTCAATTATTGGAACGTTGATATTTCTGGATCGAATGATCAGTTCACTCCCTACTTTACAGTAAGTAGCTATAAAAATTTGGTACTTATCCTACGCCTTGCTGCAACCCAAATTGTCGTTGTGCTTTTTGGGATGCATAACAAGCCAGGCAAACGAGAATTCTGTCGCAAGCAATCAAGACGCATCCGTGACCAAGAGTTATAATTGGTTTTAGGAAAGACAATATCTCGCAGGAATATGTAAACTGTTAAATGAGACGAGAAAGAAAAAAAACATTTCAAAACACAAATATTATCTTCGTCTCCATGTGGATTCGTATGATGTTCATCTTATTTACTCGGAAGAAATTCAAAACGGAATTCTACGTTTGTTTAAGCTGCTCGTTATTCATTAAATTCAGCAGAAAACTAAACAATAACATTTCTAGTTCTTAGCCAACGGCAAATAAATGTGAAGATCTATTAAAGGAGGAGATAAAATTACTAAATTCTAATTTCGTATCTAGTCTTGAGCTTTCATTACTGCTCCAGCAGCTATCGCGTAAGCTTCTGCTATACCTGGACACGTTTTCTATTCCAGGTGGGACAGCATTAAGAAAATTTGAATACATTACGATGGATCGGATTCCACATAAAAACAGAAGACCTATATCTGATATAGCCTCTCATAGTGCAGTGATGCAGTGATATGATACTGGACATTAATAATAATAATAATAATAATAATAATAATAATAATAATAATAATAATAATAATAATAATAATAATAATAATAATACCTGAAAGTATGCAACTTTTTAACCATTATGAATCTGAGATCCAATGTTCTGGCATCTTTATTTATAAAAATAAAACTATATATATAAATAATAAAGTGTTTGTCTGTCTTCTGCGTGTGTGGCCTGGGGATCAGACGAGTGGACCGTGTATCTTGTTGCATGCCGGGGCGAACCAGGGGGTCTCGGGGGAGCGTTTAGCGGAACATGTAAAAATAGTAGAAAATCACCGATATTAGTGTCGAATTCTTAGTTTTCGCGATCGCTGAGATCAATGGTGAAACTCCGATAGCATTAACTCCCAAATTCACTCCATTCGGCTGCGGACCGGGGGTCACCGGGGAGATACCGAGACATGTAAAAATAATCCAAAATTAACAATATTAGTGAAAAATCCATAGTTTTCGTGGTCGCTGAGATTAGTGGTGACGCTTCCATTAGCCATGACTTTCAAATTCAGCTATCATTGTATGCGGGCCGCGGTCACCTGCGGGGGGTGGGGTACTAGGACATATAAAAATAAAATGACTGATATTTTTTCTTTCGTCGTTTTTCAGTTTGTTTACATAGATAATTATTTTATCTGAAGCATTCGAAGAATCGGTATTTCAGCTAATATATATATATGGGGTGGAAGGGTGTTAACGTAAGAGAGGGTATACGTGAAAGTAAGTTGAAGTAAAACACAATGATAACAATAAAATATAAAAGGTACTGATGAATACAGGTGAATACTGATGCAACTCTATATACGAAGATAGTTCTCTGCATTGACGTAAACGTTGTGCTTTTGGAATATGTTGGAATGACACGACTGTTGAGAGATAAGAAAACATTATTAGATGTCTAATGGTTTTTTAATAATAACGTAACTGCTACTAATTTCAAAGGGTTATGAAGCTAACTAGAGTCACGGATGTTATTCTAGAACACTAACTATATCCTAATAACTAGTAACAGTAATCTCTACATATCTAGCGATAATAAGCATAATAATAGTAACGCTAATTACTCTCTTAACGTGTTACTAATCAGTAAACCTAATATGGTTCTACCTTTCAGTTGCAATATTAACGCTAAGCTCAAAAACTATTATCACTGGATATTAGTGCTAAATTTCAAAACAGTATAATTTATTTGAATTATATTAACATAATATCTAAGAATGTATAATATCAATAATACTAAAGATAGTAACGAGTTACTATTACTCTATCTACTGTTCTCTAAAATATACTAGTAATAATAATTTTCTACACTGTAGAAAATGCGATACAAAACTTACAAATTGCAACGGAAATTTAAATTTATTTAGGAATTTGTATGGCAAAAGACTATATAATTTGTTGTCGATGTACATTAACTCTGACACTATACATAAGATTATCTATCTTCTTCAAAGACAGTATCTTTCTAAAACTTACAAGTCTTGAACTCAAACGTCTTGTAATTCTTTTATAGAACCATGTAATTGCTTATTTTTATCGTAATTTTTTGTAGGAGAGGCGTTCACACAACTGTAGTAACTTTTGTGGAAAGCCATCTTATAGGCTTAAACGAGAAAATTTTATTAGTAAGTGAATCGTCTCCTTTAGGTTGAAGGGTATGTGGTAATAAGTACTTTAATTCGGCTAACCACTGTTTGACAATAGTCATGCTAACTCTGCTGCCATTTTGCATAAATATTTTTGAGAATGTTTTAATATGAAACATTGATATGTCGAGTTTTACTTGTTAAGTATATGTTGAACGCATAATAAACGCTGGAAGCATATTTCTGGTCCAATATATATGAGTGTGGTACATTTATTATTATCTTTGCTACGCTCTTATCATGCACGATATGGACTGTTAAATCTATGTACTAACACTAATATCAGAAATATATTCTAAGGTTCTACACGTGCTCCCAACACCACGTGCAGGCTGCAAACAACTTCAGATAACAACCAAGAGAAGGATGTGCGGGATCATCGTCAACAAAAGTCAAATAACGAAGATAAACGGTCAATCGACATTTGAGGATAAAAAGAACCACCATACTGCAAAAGGCATCAATCTCCCCTGATTGATCATTACCTCCACTCTCTAGGACTCCTAATCTCTGACAGTTCCTTTATCCTTACCACTCTCTAGGACGTCTGATCTCTGAGAGCGCCTTTATCTTTACCACTCTCTAGAACGCCTGGTACCTGAGAGCTCCTTTTTCCTTACCATTTTCTGTGACACCTGGTCTCTGAGAGGTCCTTTATCCTTGCCACTCTCTAGGACGACTAGTCTCTGAGAGTTCCTTTATCCTTACCATTCTCTAGGACGAGTGGTAGTAGCGTTTCATCCTCCTCTCTAGAACACCTGGTCTGTGAGAGGTACCTACATACACTCCTTGGTCACAAAAGCCTTTGATCTTGTTACCCTAGGACCCTTGGTTTCTGGATGCTTACAAACTCACCAACAGACCTCCAAATATCTAAGAAGAACTTAATATTTGAACTGTAATTATTTATTACATGCATAGAAAGAATTTTTATAATAAAGGTGATTGGGAGAGTCCACAAGTTTTCGTGAACCATTTTATGTTCTACCCTAAAAGACAGAATCTTACAATATTGTAGGATAACAACATGAAACAGACTGTCTTATTCACAATCAGGAAATTTTTGTTCCAATTGAAAATAACTGTTGAACTTGTCTTTACTTTGTTCTTCTTTTCTTTTCCATAAAAAAGACCTTGAGATTCTCCTTCGTGAAGTAAGGTCTTTTTGGAGTACTTTCTACTCTTACTAAGGAAATAGGATAAAATTCCTGAAAACAAATGCTTGAGGTGAAGAATGTACCTGTATGTGAAAATGTTGCATCTACTGTTAATTCATTCTTTTAAAAATCAAAACAGTGTCTTGTCTTTTCTTCTAGCAATAATCAATTTAATCCCAACGTAAATAAAGACAATTGCACCTATTTTCCCATTCCAATGTAAAATTCATAAAGGTTTCTCCATTTTCCTAATGAATATTTCGATTGTCTGTGTATGGTGTATGTGCAACTATCTTCTCTTTTTGGTTGAAGCGGACACAAACGTATTCAACTTTAGTGCGGTGAACAGACGATAGCTTAGCAACTTAAGCTAAAGTTCCTCTGCGACTCGAAACCCCTGCGGCTACCTTTAGAAGATTCAGTTGCCTCCCTTTCAGAAGTTAACGTTAAGAAGCAGGTTTACTTTCTGTCTTGCTTAACGTTCTGACTGAGCTATTAAAGATGCAACAATGGTTTAGAGAGAACTCCGGCAGATTATAATCTTAAGGTGAATTTAAAGGAGAATTATTACCCAATAGATAACAGCACGTTTTTTTCCTATCTTTGCAATGTATTTTGTATGAAGAGTCAATATTCAAAACAATTGAATCAAATTCAAGAGATGATATATTCAAACTTTGTCTAAGAACAAAGTGAATCATTAATCAAAGAATAATCAGTGCAGTTCTTTGGTTTTCTTTGTTTTTTGGGAAACTTTCTTTAATGGAAGCATTTATCAGGAGAGAAATATTACGTACTCTGAAGAATGAATAAGACAAAATCATTAAAAACTGCAATGATTTTTCCCTGATTGATGATTCACTTTCTTTTTGGACAGAGTTTAAATATTGATCTCTTCGATTTGATTGAAGTCTTCAGAATATTAATTCTCCATACAAAATACATAAGATCAAAAATAGGGTGCTACCATCTATCGTCACTCCTTTAAGTATTCTGCATTCACTGAATGTCACTTGCAGTAGATCGAGAAGATGGTCGCATGATAGAAACTTTTTTTTACATAACAATTATCTTTTTTGTTCGTCAATTGTAACTTTACCCCTCCCTATTTTATCTTATTTGTTTCATTTATGGAACAAATTCCCAGATACAGCATAATTTTGCCATCTTACACAGGGAAATGTTCAGAAACAGGAAGAAATGAGAAAAGATAAAACAACATATCAACAACAGTAATAACAACAGTGTGAACAAAAAGTGTAAAAATAATCTTATTTAGCCATCACTCGTTTAATTACTCTGTCAAACAACGGGTAGCTCGAAAAATGTCCCGATTAGTTGTTACATCATTATAATAGTTCGGTATTCTGTGAAGAAGAGACCTCTGTATAATTGCCGACTTATGACGGGCAAGATGGAATAGGTGGGTATTCCGGATTACATATGAAGAGACACGTAAGCATAGTTCTTCAAGTAGGGTTTTCGATCTTAGGTTGTCATTAACTATCTTAGAAACAAATTTCAGGTTAGGGTTATTTGCGCGCCACTTCCGGGGTCTGGATATTAAGGTATCACATAAGTTCCTCCTTAGTTAATATTCGAAGTGAGGGAACACAAAAGTGTACTGTAGCAGTAAAGAAATTGAGAACAGACTCAAGTTTAGGGGATATGTAGGTGCGGCCATGGCCCATATGGCTTGGGTCTTGGGCGCTATTAGAGTTTTATAGAATGTTGCTAATGATAACAGTGCTTAGTTCAATAAATTGGTGAAGAAGCACCAATATGCATTGATTTCTTAACTATTGAGAAGATGTGGTCAGAGAACATGAGTTTCGAATTCAAAATGATACCAAGATCATTATGACAAGCAAAATGAGTTACAGGGGAATCGTTAATATGGTATGTGGAGGGAACAGGAGACTTTTTCAAAGTAATAGTAACACTGTCACATTTCCTACTGTTCAGTTTCAAGTGCCACATTGCACACCAGCCTATAAGGTAATTTATGTCTTCCTGTAGAGCAATTGTGTCATGGAGAAACGATATTTCTCTGTATAACTTACAATCGTCAGCAAAAAGCAGAAGGCCACTAGGTTGAGTTAATAAGTGCGTGTAGAGATCATCCATATACAAGAGAAATAGCAGGGGCCCAAAGACACTCTCCTGAGGCACCCCCAAGATCACAGGTCGCCCCTGAAAGAACAATTTTCTGTTTACAGCTCCTCAAGTAGCTGGTGATTAAAGACAGGGATTTGCCATGTACATTAAATCTATTGGAGAGTTTATGAAGAAGATGAATGTGACTGACAGAATCAAAGGCCTTCGAGAGATCAAAGAAGATAACATCTAATTAAGTATTGTCATTCATACATTTAACTCCACAGTAAAGAAGAGTACCTACGTTGAGACTGTTTACACCATATCTTCTAACGTTTCAGTTGGACTATAAGGATAGAGGACCCGTAAGATACATTTATATTACATATGAACTAACAAATAAACTATACAAATCGGGAAGAAATGACAGAAGACAGCATAATTGAAAAGGAAGACCGAGAGGGAAGTTGTCTCTTACCTTCGTTAGTTGATATCTATCTGGAAGAAATAGTGAAATAGGGTCTACATAATGAAGATGGTATTTTGGTAGGAGGTAGAATGGTTATGAGTATACGACTTGCAGACGATATGGCACTTGTAGCGGAATATAAAAGCAAAATTAATAATGTATTAGAAAAAATCAGTAAAAGCTGTGAAGAATAGGGATGAACATAAACGTTAGAAGTTCAGAAGCACATGGGATGAGAAGAAAATGGTCTGTTTTGGGTGTAGAGACAGTTCGAAAAGAAGATGGAACAGATAATTAGTTTTTGATAACTGGGTAGTGTTACTGAGGACATGAAATGCGAACGTGATATTTAAGCATGGATAGAAATGACGAAAGAAGCATTTCGGAAGAAAGAAAGTCTATTTTGTGGGTCTTTGAATAAAGAATTTGGAGAGACTCGTCAAATGTCTCAGGTGGACTGTCTGTACGTACGGAGGAAAAAGAAGCATTTAGAAAAAATAAAATCTATTTTGTTGGACTTTGAATAAAGAGTTAAGACAAAGACTCATAAAATGCTTCGTATGGGGTGTTTTACTGTATGGAGTAGAAACACGAACACTATGCAAAAGCGATGAAAAAGACCGGAAGTCTTCGAAATGTGTGTGGAGAAAATTAGCTGGTTTTCAGAGGGTTTTAGAAAAGGATAGGGGAAAATAGAACACTTTTTGATGTACAGTAGAACCCCTCTCGTCCGCCCTCGGCTGGTCCGTCACTCCGGTTGATCCTACCATGCTCGAGCCGAACTTGTTCCGATCCGTCGGTGACTCACAAGGCCCATTGTTGTTTACTGCCGTCGCGGCATTGTTGTTTACTTGCTGCTACCGCATATCTGCTTTAGTGCTCCGTCATCTCCGTCATCCATCATCTCTCTCCGTCATTTCTTTCGTTGTGCGTGTTTTCTGTACTGTACTGTGCAGTTCCTAGTGCTTACTGTTCATTTGTTTTTACTGTAGACAAAAATACAATCATTTTTGAGTTCAGAGATTCTTTATTTTACTGTAAATCCGTATGTTTTGTATTTTCTGATAATCCGACCATTTTTGAGTTCCGACTATCACCCCGGTCTCAAAGGTGACGGATTAGAGGGGTTCTACTGTAATTGGAAAGAGAAAGAGAAATTTGTTGGGATATTGGTTGAGAGGGAGCTGTATCTACAGGAACCTTATTGAAGGTATGGTGGCAGGAAAAATAGGAAGGGGCGCAAGAGGTTGTAATTGATGGACGGTATTACAACAGAAAATCCTTAAGTGAAGACCGTTAGTTGAAGACGAAGGGGTTAATTGAAGACAATGGTGCAGGGTAACCTTTATTATTAACCCTTGCCGTTAGGATTAGGATTCGGAATTATATTTCTGGGCTTTTGGCACCTATGGCCATGTTAACACGTCACTCATGAGAAATGACATCCCCGGCTATCACATTATCCGAGGGAAGGGAAGGAAGATAGGATTGGGGAAGGAAGGAAGCGGCCTGGGACCTAGATGTTAGAACCATCCCGGCATTTGCATCGTGTGAATGAAGAAAACCTCATTTAAGATGGCTGTCCTGGAAAAGCTTTAACAGTTTTTCGACCGAGTGTTCCTACCGGGAATCGAATCCGTGTCTTCTCTTAAGCAGTAACTTTTAAACAAATCAAGAGTAACATGAGAAATCGGTTATGATTTATACAATGAATATGGAAGAATCATTTTGTCACAGAGAATGCTGAAACGATTTAATCAAGTGGTCAGGGGAAAAGTGGGTTCTTTGAAAGTATGCGATCACCAAATGATCTAGCTACGACTATATAGAGACTTGATTTATTAGAGTGGAGTTAAGTGTTTATCGTCAGCAGTTTTAGAATTCTAACCACCGCAACACGTTCAATGTTCTCCTCCTTTTCCTGAGAATCTAATTCGAATACCGCGTATTAAAGACTCGCACGCTAGGGACTCGACTATCTGGGAGAGCCTGTATGAAGGCGTTAGATACGTATGTTATATGAAGCGAAGCGCCATTTTGTAACTCTGAGACCACCTGAGCTCCTTCGTGGCTAAGCGGTTAGAGTACGCGTCTTTGACGTGGGAGACCCGGGTTTGATTCCCCGCGGGAGCTCATGTGGTTCGGATTCCACGTTAATTAGTAGGTCCACGTCTCATATAGCCTCGCTGCTAAACGTGACGTTAAAATCAACTCAACTCAACTGGGACTACCTGACGTATAGAATGTATTTGAATCGTCCAGGGACACTAGATATGTATTCACTACGTGAAAGCATCAACAATGAATTTAACGTTACGTAGTAATTTAATATGGAAAGCAATTTTGGAAAATAAAAATTGTCGAATGAGGAATATTTATTCACTTCTTTGCATGAAATTTGGATATTAGTGCAGACAACTTAAGTCACCATCATAGGTATTCTACCGTTATTGGCAGGTCATTTCTGCAACCGAGAAGCTTCCATGGTCAACTGTCTTCCTCTAACCTCTTCGTCTTCACGTACGATTTTTCTATTTGATATCGTCCATTAATTGTAGTCTCCTTCGCCCCCTCCCTGCCTTTCCTGCCACCATATCCTCTGAAACGTCCCGCATGATACAGTTCTTTCTTAGAAAATGTTCCAACCAGTTTATCTTCCTCTTCTTAATAACATCTAAAATTGTTCTTTTCACCAACGTCCTCTCATTCGTTTTTCGCTCGACCCAGCTAATTTTCTTCATTCTTCCCCACACCCACATTTCGTAAGTAGCTTGCCTTACGTAAAAGATGGAAAATCAATGCTACCTATACCATACGTTAAAAAGAGTCAACACTAGAATCAGAACAATTTTCCTCCTGAAATTGTATGACCCGCCCCTTCTCCCGCTCACAAAAAAATCCCAAATATTCCCGTGAGAAAATGTCTAAATTCAAGATTGAATGAAATTCGATTTTAAACTTAAAACTTCGGAAAGATAAGTTTTATTTTAGATCTTTACAATTCTCTTTTCACTACGTCACTGTCCTCGATTTTTAAACAACTGAAAAATACACACACACACACATATATATACCACAGTCAATCGTAGTTTATTTAACGTTTAATTCGTTACGGTCGATGCAACTATCAATATTGACTTAGCTTCCATAACAGAGACCATCGTTTGAGGTCAATCTTTACCTCTCTCTCTTCACCAACAGTCCCCTCGATCTCTGTATCCAAAACACTGTCACCAACACTCGATATGTTCAACCCGCCTTGAGTCATCATTAACGCTTGGATTTGGTTTAATTTCTAGTTTCAAGAGGAAAAGCGTCAATAGTGCTGGAATTCAAGGAAACACATTAAAAAAAAAGTTTCCCCAGAATCCCTTGCTTTGTTAATCTTCTTGATTTGTAAGTGATTTCACTTCAGATGACAAATCATGTTTCGCTTTACAATTTTGCGTGTTTACTATCAGCGGAAGTTTCTTTTCTGCAAAGGTTTTAACATAGATTCAGTGTGGAAGTGTTTTTACTTTTATCACAGATGATGTTTACTTCTAACAGAATCTTCTTTTATTTTTGTTCCAAACCCGTTGACATTAAGTACTATTTCGTAGAAATTACGTAAATAGACAAGTAACGTTCCTCTCTTTACTTTAGGATACGTTAAAGCCATTTCGAAGACGAGGAACAGAAAGTCATTAAAGGAAAATGCATTCTCTATTTGCTTTTCAAAGCTTTAGAAGTGGGAGGATTCAACCACTTCCGATTTTAACGTTGATCACTATAAAGCATAAGCAGTAATGGATAGTGAGAAGTAGTTTCCTGTAATCGATAAATCCTCCCAAGAGTACACTTAATCTCTATTCTTAACTATTTACACAAAGCGGAAGTGATAGATATAAACTAACCACTTCCGGTTTCAATACTAACTGAGAAGATATCATATCATACAGTGAGCGCCGGTTCATATAATTAATAAGATTATAAAATAACATCCTAAATTAAATCAATCCGGGGACAAACAAACCCTTACAACAAGTGAAAATTTCACCCGTTGCGGTTGGCCAAGATAGCAAACAAGAAGAATGCGCTTCCTCGTAACTTGCTCAGAAGCACAGATAAACCACCTGCAAGGAAAGCTAACAGTTATCGGTATGCAAGAATAAAATTAGGTGGATGACCAGGCCCGTATCCATGGGGGGTCTAGTGGGGAGGGCCCCCCTAAATTTTTGCTGCCCTCCCTAAAATTTTCACGGTAGGCTTGCAAATGAACTATAATATGGTGATGAACTACAATATGGTTAGATCGGGCCTCCCCCCTAACTGCAGCTGGGCCCCTTACATTTTTGGGCTGGCTACGGGCCTGTGGATGACTCAAAACGATTGAATTTGAAAGCACAAAATTTACTTTGCTGAGGCTTTATATGTAGTTACACAATGGGAGGGGTATTACAATATAAGAATTAATTGGGTATTCGTCCGGTGTATATTCAAAATAAAGATATTTATGGATGTATGAATCATTGCACCACATTTTCTTCTTTCTTCTTTCTTCATGTTTGTTGCGAGTTCACTACTTGCTCCTTCTAGCATCGAGTTCAAAGTGGAAGACTCGCTCCTTTCTGCTAGTAGGTGCTTGGTTGGCTCATCGACTGGATGGCAGCGTTGCCAGTCTGTAGTGTGACGTCACTCGGGTGTTTGTATGTACTACTTCATCTAGGAGAGTTCTGTGGGGGTAGAATACCACAATACAAACCAAACTCTTTCACGAGATGTACATGTGATACTGCTATTTCTTTAATCCTTTCCTCTTTAAATATTTAAGAAATTTGGATCTAATTCTCTTACTCCCTCCGGGCCCTATGTCTAGCATATGCGGCGGGAGCTTATCTGCCCTCCCCTCGGTGCTGAAAGTGACACTTGGCTCCAGTTCGACCAACAATTTTTCTCCT
This sequence comes from Thermobia domestica, assembly GCF_964235325.1. Classification (NCBI taxonomy): domain Eukaryota; kingdom Metazoa; phylum Arthropoda; class Insecta; order Zygentoma; family Lepismatidae; genus Thermobia; species Thermobia domestica. The sequence goes on from NC_137460.1 coordinate 9,060,351, forward strand.
CCGACAAAATAAATCTTTTATTATTCTTTCTAGTTCAACGCGTCCATCATTTTGTCGCTTCTCAAACAATACTCCCCCAAATAATTTTTCAACCGAGAAAACCGAGAAATGGTCTGGAGAATACGATGGATAATCCATCAAAGCACTCACTCTGCTTTCGTCGCTACGAGAGATTTGTAGAGGTGTGTATTATCTTGATACGGCAGTACTTACATTCTTAAATCTCTTCCGTTCGACTGCATCTCTCACAAATCAAACAGTTGTTGTAATATTTGGTAATGGTCTATCGCTGGTGCTGGTGAGCTTCACGTCCCATAGTTATGCCGTGTGAGCTAAAGGAGACGGTGATGAAGAAAAGTGAATGAAATGGAATGAAGAAAGAGGGCGAACGGGAGAACCCTGGGAAAAGCAAACATACACGATGTTTATTCGCCACAAAGCCCACTTGGCGCGAACTGGAATCGAACCAGGGACCCCACGTACAAGGATGAACACTCTACCACTGAGCCATTGCGGCCCCCCAGGCCAACGAGGAGGAATACCATAGTTATTTAAACAGAATTATGTCTTCTTTACTGTAGACATACGTTTTCTTTTTTTTTTCTTTTTTCTTTTCCTTTTTTTTACTTTTATAAATCAAACATTTAAGAGGAACATGAGTACAGCCTACACTCAACGTTGTCATATTATTTTCTTTTAAAAAAAATATGAGAACATATCGTTACTCAAATAAAACAAACGAATTACGGTAACTCATCTTTTTTTTTTTTCTTTTGCCCCGTCCATTATCTATCTTTTTCCCTTCGCCTACAGATAACTGACTCTGCCATCTAGCGGTGAAAAGAATAGACTCACTTTCTCCCTGTCTCCGAGTTAATGTCTCAATTTCTGTCGACAGAAAAAGATAGGAAATGGTGTGTGGGGGGAGGGGAGAGATAGCTGAGAGGAATGGCTATAGCTGCCATCTTGATTGAGAACATTTTGTGAGATGCAGAAAGATAGAAGCAGCGTAGTGACTGGTTGACATGTATTACACAGAAAGAGACAGAACTTAAAACGAGAAGAGATTCCTTTTTCCTGTCTACGTAACGGTGTAATAGGAAACGAGAAATATTTTTCTTGTATCAAAGCGTTTCGTTTTGTCTTCTTTTATTTTTTAAAAGGCATTTTTTTCTCTGTTTCTTATGAACTTGCTCTTCTCATTTACCTTACTTTAACTTTCGTTATCATAGTTTTGACTAATATTTTCTCTTTGTCTACAATATATGTGAAAATGTTTCGTACGTCTAAATAGAGTACAATGTTTACACTTAAGGAAGTCATATTTTACTTGTATAACTCTTTACAAACAAGAAAAACTTCTACGTGTATAAAATATTTTCTTTCAAGTACAGTAATTTTAACGTGAACTCTTTTTATGTAATTGTAATCCCATATTCGTTCTTCTGTCATTATCTCTGGATGTGTCTTGGTGTGGGAGGGACACGTAGGCGTCTTATAATACTCACTGCCTCAGAGGTAAAGCACTGAATCTGCAGTGTAAATGTTGATAATTATAACTCAAGAGGAGCTACAAGACTTTGTGGCAAACAAAGAATAAATGGGTGGGTTTTCTCAGAAGGGGAAAACTTATATATATATATATATATATATATATATATATATATATATATATATATATATAAAACTAGCAGATTGTCCGTTCTTCACACGGGAAGAATATGTTTCATTTTGGACATAAAAGGCAATGGAGCCGAATTTGGATTTAAATGGCATCGGAAGTGTTCATCTCAGCGACCCCAAAAACTATGGATCACTAATATCAATCATTTTCGATCATTTTTATATATTTTCCCCTTCCCCAAGTTGCGGGATGGAATTTGGCTTTAAACGGTATCTGACGTGTCACTGTTCATGTCAGCGATCCTTAAAACTATGGATTCGATACTAATATCGGTCATTTTCGATCATTCTTATATATTTATATATATCTCCCCTCCCCTAAGTCGTACCATCACAAAGTGAAATGATAAAATCAATCCCAGACTCAAGCCTCATCTATGTTAAAAATTTGATCGTGATCAGTGGCGTAGCTCTAGGGTTATTAAATCACATAGTCATTTTTATTTCTATAGATAAGAACTTTCAATGTGAGATTTCGACAAAGAAAAGTGACTGACTATGATTTTGATTGATAGAATATTGTGAATTGAAAAAAACAGACTATACTGCAGGAAAACCTAAGAAGTGAAAGAATCAAATTCAATAGTTGCGGCCTCAGCCTTACGCGTTGAGTTAGAAACCAACAAATCCGATGGTGATTGATTGGACGACTGATTGATTGATTGATTTAAGATTTAATGTTGATTGGATGGCTGATTGATTGATTTAAGATTTAATGTTGATTGAATGATTGATTGATTTAAGATTTAATGTTGATTGATTGATTGATTGATTTAAGGTTTAATGTTGATTGGATGACTGATTGATTAATTGATTTAAGATTTAATGTTGATTGGACGACTGATTGATTAAAACAAATTAAAAACAGCCTCTCCAAATAGCTACGCTTATAGCGCACGGGTACACAGAACTTATCCAAGGCAAGTCAATCGGCCAGCTGTGTGCGTACCGATAGACGACGCTTAGTCGTATTGTGCTGTGACTCCCCCGTTGGGTAGATATGAGGGAAAAGCTTGTATACCAATACACGATTTCCCCTCATACCTATTCCGTCTATCAATACAAAACTTGGTATACACATTTCTTAAGGTATATACTATTTTTTGACATACATTTGGATTGTGTGCTTTTACCCGGGGCCCACTATAGAGGAGTCCAAAGTTGATGGGAGGGATTTCTGGAGGGAATTTTCCCGACATTCTCCCAGTTTCCCCTGTTCAAGTACGTTAGGGGCCCAATATATAGCACCAAGGTCCGGGCAACCCGAACAAATGCCCGGAGCGCCACAGTCAGGGGGCGCCAAACGAACCTCTCCTTCAAAAATTAAATTTTATAACGTATTTTCTACTGACATTTCACTTTATATTGTTGTAAAGTAGCGTCAATTACATAATCTTTTTCCATTGCAGCACGGAAAAGAGAGTTTCATAGTACTAGAAGGAGGGAGCTGTATTGACCAATATAGACATGGCGTATGCAGGGCCGGATTTCCCAATAGGCCCGGGCCTATGGGCGCAAGCTCCCAGGGGGCGCACGGCCGAGAGAAAAAAATAAAAAAAATATCTAGAAATAAAAATAAATAGCCATAACTTAACATATTTTTTGAACTGATAAAAAGAATCAGGCTAATAAAGCATTCTGATTTTGAAGTTTATTGGAACAAATAATTGTTGGTAAAGTTAAACTATTTTTCAACATTATGCATCAACTTCGTTACAACATTGATCTCAAACACGGGAGAACTGGCTGTAATTTTTTAATATAGGTTTTTAGGAAAGTATTTTTAATCAGGCTAGGGGGCGGAAAAATTATTGGGCCTAGGGGCGCCAAAATGCTAAATCCGGCCCTGGGCGTATGACAAATGGCGTGTAGAAGAAAGTGTAAACATATATAATGTATTTGAGTACAATTTTTCTGTTTGAAAAATGGGTTTAAAATATTAAAATCTCTGTAATAAAATGTAGGCTACGACTAGGGGAAGGGGCAACAAAAAGTCACTTTGCCCGGGTGAAAATTTTACTTTGATCCACCTCTGCATAGCACCTCTGGAAAGCTTGTTTCATCTTAAAGAGAATGAAATATAAACCATGACTTTCTAATGAACAGTGTTGATGCAATAGCTATTTCACTGCGAGTCTACGATTTTCTTTATACTAACAGGGTCAATGGGCCCCAGGGACTTACTCCGTTGTCTATGGCACCTAAAATTTTGTGTATAAACATATCTTTGTTATGTTTATCGAATGGACTAGGTTTGATTAGGAAGTCATGTTGACAGGTTCATGTCCTTTCCTTGTGAGAATCTTCCATGCTCCAGGGATTCCGCTAACCTCTTTGTCTTCAAGTATAATTCTTTTCTGTATTGATATCGTCCATTAATTGTAGTCTCCTTCGTCCTCTCTCTCTTTTTCCTGCCACCATAATCTCTTGAACGTCCCTCAGCTTTCTCTTAGCCAATAGTCCATCCAGTTTCTCTTCCTGTTCTTAATATTATCTAAAATTGTTCTTCTCTCCCTCAGCATTTCTAGCACCCTCTCATTCGTTTTCCGCTCACCCAGCTACTTCTCTCCATTCTTCTCTACACCCACATTTCGAAAGCTTCCATTCGTTTTTCATCATTTTTGCATAATGTTCATGTTTCTGTCCCATACTGTACAATAGTCCACACGAAGCATTTTATGAGTCTTTTTCTCAACTTTTTACTCAAAGTCCCACAAAATAGTATTTTCTTCCTCCTAAAGGCTTCTTTCGCCATTCCTATCCTTGCTTTTATTTCACATTCACACTTCATATCATCACTAGTAATACTACCCTAATATCAAAAAGAAGTCACTTGTTCTACCCTCGTACTTATACCAGCCGCTTCATTATTCCAATCTAATGTGGAGAAAATTACCAATTTTAGTAACAACAACAATAACAATAATAATAATAATAATAATCGCTTACTTCTACATTGCGCATCACCATTACTTCACAGTCTTTCGAAAAAGCTAGCCAGCTTATTCCTCATTAACTCTTTTCTCATTTCCTGACCTTGTCCTATGACCTAATTCTGCTCTGTTTATTTTTTCCTTCTCTAATTAGAAGCACAAACCAACCTTGTCTTTGATTACTTTTTTTCAGCAAAGTGTATTTGAGAGTCATAGAGACAGAAGAAAAGGAACTTGTAAAATGAGTCCTAAAAATACACAAAATAAATTATTTGGCGGATGTTTTTCTTTGTATTGTAATGTGTTTCTTTACTTTTATAAATATATATACCCCTTAATGAGTTCGTTCCTCTTTTAACAGTTTCCGTATTGCATAACGTTTAGAAAACTGTTTTTTTTTTAAAAAAAAAAAAAAAAAAAGAGAGAGAAATCAAAAATCAGCAATGGAGTCCGTCTCCTCAAAATAGATAGTTGTCTGTGACGTGAATCGGCCAATGAAGCCGCTGTGCGACTATGACGTCAGCAAGTCCTTCACTCTTTCTTTGGGAACTGGTGGCGGGAAGAAGAACCCGCCTCCTTTTGTTCCGAAGGAACATGTGTTGAGATGGTGTTAGTGAAGTGATGACGTCATCATTGGTGTATTATTTCATTCTCTAACTTGTATGACGTCAAAGTGGATACGTGAAATATTATGAACTTGATGCTTTCTTTTTTCTTCGAGGAATGGAGAGAGTAAAGTCATCTTAATGGAAGCTCGATACCTAAAATTCCTTTACTCGGCGAGATGACACAGTTGCCCACGCATTGATATTATTATTATTATTTCCTTAACTTAATGAAATTGCTTTTAATCTGCAAAATGTCAAATTGGGACTGGAATTCAATGCCACACAACCATTATGTTAAGAGGCTATTTCTGTTTGTTTGGGAAGAAACACGATTTCGTTTCGTAACAATATCTAATATTGGTCTTCAGTGGAAAAACACCAGCTTCAACCGTCAACGTGCGACTGACAAGGCTATGGCTACCGCATTATTCTGGCTTCATGTATAAGTATAGGTGGCAGGGACGTCATTTGGGGAGGGCAAAGGTCCAATCGTTCCTCCCCTCCTGAGTTTGAGAAATACATGATTTTTAATTAATTGTATACTAAAATACGGTACTACTTTAAAAACGGGAAAGTCTTACGTCATGGACAATCTGTCCTCGCTGAAAAAATCTAAAATGAAAGACTGAAATTCGGGAGCATAAGACGGAGTTTCCCCTATTTTCTGTCATAGGTCGATGGCCTAAGTCCGTATCAGTTCCCGCAAAATATGCTGACCGCAGTACAGCGCAAAAAAAAATCGAGAAACTATTATAAGAGGTATGCCCATTATCGTAAATTATAACGCAAATTTTACGTCACGTTGACGCAAACCTTTAGGGAACAGGGTCCCAGAGAACTCAGTAGTTTATAATTTCTCAGTAGTTTATTATTATTGATTATTTCCATCAAAATAAATAAAATTGAAATCGACTTTATCTGTAACATTATCACTGAAAAATGGCTGGATGTTTTAAATTGTTTATTTAAAAAAAAACACATGCTACATGTCAGTTTGGTTAAAATATATATCCTAAGGAAGGTCAATGAAGTTCAATGCTTTTTAAAGAAAATAATAGAGTATCTCAGGAACTCCTAAAGTTAAGGAATGATATTCGGTTTGCATACTCATTAAAAATAAGTAGAATGTATTTAGGAAAACTCTGCTTTTGAAGGAGGAAAAAAAAAGGGGGGGGAATTAAAACTTTGGTCTTGTTATGTCTTATCAATTAATTTTGATTAAAATTAACATTCTAAAAGAGGGATTAAATATACCTTTCACTGTTTTATCTAAAAACTTTTTTTCCTTCCGTGCGAATATATATATATATATATATATATATATATATATATATATATATATATATATATATATATATATATATATATATATATATATATATATATATATATATATATATATATATATATAAGGTACTTGCGGTAAATAAGGCCCACCTAAGTATAAATGCTTTATTACTTAAATACATATGATATAATAGACAAAACTTGATATGCATGTTATTTGTCAATGTTTTATCTATCTTATGGTATATTAATTTTAACTTAAACATTGAGCTAAAGGTATAAAATAAACGTATTGAAAGAGACACATACAAAATGGCCTTATTACCCGCACGATAGGTAAATAATAATACATTGTTTGTCCACCATTTGCTCAGAGGACGTCCTGGACACGGAAAATGAAATGAATTGAAATCTTTAAGTTTTACGTCCCACTATTATGCCGGTTAGGCTAAAGGAGACGGTGATGATGAGAAATGAATGAAATGGTGGAATGAAGAAATTGGGAGGGTCCTGGACACAGAGTAGCATGGATTCTTGTAGTTACTGGCATGTTTCCACGGAGATCTGTCACCATATATTCCTGATGACATTCCACAATGAGCCTACAGATGTCAGTGCAGGAGTTATGGGGCGAAGAGCTCGTTCTACAAAATCCCATAAATGTCCTATAAGATTAAGATCCTGTAAGTTAGGGAGCCAGTTCACATGCTGCAGCTCCTTGGAGTGTTCCTAAAGCCAAGCAAGTACAATTCTGGCCAAGTGGCACGTGTATTGTCGTCCTGAAAAATGCCATCTTAGTGTGGGAAGAAGTTTTGCATTGTAGAGTGTGCGTTATCCCCTAACATCTGCAGATACACAACGAATGTCACACTGTGGTTCATTCACACCAACGGTCCCAGTCCATGCCAACAAAAGCATCCCCAAACCATATAGCCCCTCTAACCTGTCTGTACAATACGTACCATGGACGAGGGATACTATCTTCGTACTGTTGGCGCCACACATGCACACACCCGTCCGAGAGGAGTAGCAGAAACCGTTATTTATCGGAGCAACACACTCTTTTCCAATCATCCACGGTCCAATTAGCTTGTTCCTATGCCCAAACGCGACAAAGTCTTCGGTGATGATTTGTAAGGAGTGGATGACAAGTGGGTCGTTTGCTATGGAACTTCATGCGTGCCAGTGAACGCCGTACACTTGCGTGGGATATGGGTGTTGTGAATCCACCATTGTATTACGTAGTCACGTAATTCCTAGATACTGATTCTTTGTTTGGCTGTCACGAGCTGTTTGACGCAACGCTCGCCCCACGTTTTGAACTTCCGTGCGCCCCTGCAGTTCCGTCTCTTGGATACCTTTAATGCATTTTCTTCCCACTTCTTGTACACCTTCACTACACAGGAACGGGCGCATCCAAGTAGTAGTCTGGGTTATTGACACATCTATTGCTCGGGTACCCACAATCATGCCCTATTGGAAATTTCATAAATCCTGTCCACCTCTGATTATAACAGTGTGCTGTTTGCTAACATGTAGCCTCGAGTGTGTTCTTTCTCTGCAATACTACTAGTCGGGGTGGGCATGTAATGAGCTCGACTGCTGGCAACACTTTCTTGCGTGTAGGAATGGTTGCAATTCAGAGTGCATTCAGCGTAAAAATCTTAAAATTTGGCCTCAATATGTTGGCCTCCAGGCGAGTGTACATAATCTGCATGAACAGATGGACTAGGATCCCAAAATCCCTTTCTCGGCATGTATGAACAATGAAATTTGTAAATCTGTTGAGATATCGAATTCACTTTTTTAAAAAAAACCTATTACCACACTTTCTTCCCCCATATCATCGCACGAAAGTAAAAATTTGAGGGTTTTAGAAAGTAACGCTTTCTCCGTAGCCGTCAGATACCTTGATGTCAGGAGCGCTAATTCTATTCCTTTCTTGCATTAGTGTCTGTTTTAGATTGACATTAGTTAATCATTTAAGTATTACTTAGCACACGGAATAACTAACTAACTCTATGGGCTATGGAACCCGGAGGTTCAATGCCGCGTTCACAAAAGCTTTCCACTGACTTCTATCCTTAGCCAATTGGATCCAGTTTCTACTTTGTATTCCTATCTCTGCGAGATCCATCTTAATATTGTCACCCCATTTGCGCCTAACGGACATGAACGTGTCATCCGGACATCCAAATCAAACCTAGTCCATTCGATAAACATAACAAAGATATGTTCATGCACAAAGAAGTTAGGTGTCATGGACAATGGAGTAAGTCCCCAGGGCCCATCAACCCTGTTAGTATAAAGAAAATCGTAGACTCGCAGTGAAATAGCTATTGCATCAACACTGGTCATTGTAAGGTAATGGTTTATAGTTCATTCTCTTCAGCATGAAATAAGCTTTTCAGAGGTGCTATGTATTGGGGCCCATAATGTACTTGAACAGGGAAAATTGAGAGATCAATGGGAAAATTCCCTCCAGAAATCCCTTTCATCAACTTTGGATCTTGTGGAGTGGCCCCGGGTTAAAGCACACAATCTAAATGTACCTCGAAAAATACTATAGAAGATAAGAAATGTGTATAACAAGTTTTGTATTGATATACAGAATAGGCATGAGGGGAAAACGTGTATTAGCAGACAAGCTTTTCCTTCATATCTATTCTGTTTCTCAATACAAAACTTGGTCCAGAGGAGTCCAAAGGAATTTTCCCGGCCCTGTTCAAATACGTTATGGGTACCATACATAGCATCTCTGGAAAGCTTGTTTCATGCTGAAGAGAATGAACTATAAACCATTACTTTCTAATGAACAGTGTTGATGCAATAGCTATTTCACTGCGAGTCTACGATTTTCTTTATACTAACAGGGTTAATGAGCCCTAGGGACTTATTCCGTTGTCCATGGCACCTTTTTTTTTTTTTTTTTTTTGTGCATAAACATATCTTTGTTATGTTTATCGAATGGACTAGGTTTGATTGAGATGTCCGGATGACACGTTTATGTCCGTTCTTTGTTAGTAATGGTCGCTTTCTGATTGGATTTCCAGTCAAAAGTTTGAAACCTTTTCTACTTTCTTTCATTCTGGCTACATGGCCTGCCCACCTGAGCCTGCTACACTTGATAACCCTAACAATCAGTGACAGTTCTAGCCCGAGGCTTTGGAACCTAAGCCCCAATTCTTTTAGTCTCAAAAAATAATTTAAGCTATTATTTATATATTTTTGAAAGTTTATATTGGTTCTGGCGGCCCCCTCCCAGCTCGTACCTTCTACATCCACCACTGCTAACAATGTTTGGTAAAAGGTATAAATTATGCAGTTCCTCGTTATGAAGTTTCCGCCATTCCCCATTCCCGTCTCACTTATGTCAATAATCTAATTCATGCTACTTAGGATATATATATATATATATATATATATATATATATATATATATATATATATATATATATATATATATATATGTGTGTGTGTGTGTGTGTGTGTGTGTGTGTGTGTGTGTGTGTGATGACCATACATAGAGGACAGTGCATAACAAATAAGTTGGTTCACATTGCGAGTCGACTTCAAATCTTTGCCTGAGGTGTTACTTTACGCATTTAATGTTTTCGTTGGCCCAAAATATGTGTCAGCAATTGTGATGGTGCTGCTTTACTGTATGCATAATAGCGTATATGTAAGCAATTGTTGGCTTTTACTTGTTTGTTTGTAAACTGTTTAACAAGGTTTCATGCATCGACAAATGAATGAAATGTGGAACAGTATATAGTGTTACCAGCATTTATATTTATAGAGCTCAACTGCAGCATAAAACAAACACAATCCATCCTCTTTTCTTTTCTAACAAAAAAAAAAAAAAAAAAAGTTCGTAATTATATATTCAATTACTATGGTTGATTGTGTGGATCTGATAATTTTTTCCCCTATTTTTATACCTGCAAACATAATTTTAGAAGCGTATGTTCCTTTGATTTGTCTCATTCCCTGTCTGTACGTTTCACAGTGTTGCCAGGTGCAGGAGAATTCTCGCGAATATACTGAGAAAGTTTTTTTTATGATAGAATTCTTTTAAATAACGAGATAACTTACGTAAGTAATGTGAAAACAAGAAAAGACAGAGATATGTATATAGTAACATGATCTTCAATTGTATTACACGTCAAATTACTTTCTATTTCACAAACTACTTTCTTGTCTTCGTGTTATTACTATACTCAATGGTTGGTGTAAATGGCGTCATTTGGGGGCAGCGGAAAATTCCTTCTTCTCGAGTTTCAGAAATACATATTTTTAATGAATTCTATACTAATAAAATGTTGGGTCCGTGGTTCGATCTCAGCTCGCGCCAAGTGGACTTTGTGGTGGACAAACACCATGTGCGTGAGTTTCCACGAGGTTTACCCAATTTCTGCCACTTTCTTCATTCCACTATTGCATTCATTTCTCCTTTAACCTAGCCGGCACAAAAAACGTGGGACGTAAAACTGAAAGACAAGACTTCAAGCAAAATCTGAAATCGCGCTGCTGATTGATATAATAATCAAGCTGTGTCTTAAAATGCGTGGTATAGTGAATAGCCATTCTCTAAGACTGTCCCGATATTGTGATGTAGGTATCCTTCAGCTGAATCAGTAGAATGTTATTTTGCTACGTTGACATAGAGACCTGCACGGGCCTCGCTTGGGCGGGCCGGGCTTGGTCGTGCCGACACTGATTTCTCGTCAGGTCGGGCCGGGCTGGGGCCGATTATTTGAAGTTCTTTAATAATTATTGACTTTCGTTAAACGATAATTAGAATAAAATTAAACGTTGAAGAAGTGTTCTCGTGAAAAATGTTTCAAAATGAAACTTTAAAATTTATCGGGCCCGGGCCGGGCTTGGGCCAAGAATTTTAAAAAACTTATCGGGCCTGGCCGGACTCGGGCCGAAAATCTCCAAAACTTTTCGGGCCCGGGCTGGGCCGGGCCTAGGTACATTCGGGCTGGATTGGGCTCGGGCCGAAATATTCGGTCCGTTCAGGTCTCTACGTTGACAGTATGTTGACAGTATAAAGGTAGTCAACAAATTACTGATACCATTAATCATAAAGCGGCAATGTACTAAAAATGAAATGACATTTTATTGTTAATTTTTAAGCATATAAACTTCCTAATTTAGTAATTCATAATTTTATATTGGAAACCTCTTCTAGTGAGATCAGCGAAATCAACCAGGCTGGGTCTGCTCAGAGTAAAGAAGGATAACCGTCCGTACCCACTAACTAGTATAGAAATTGCAACGTTCTAGGTCGCGTCGTGAAGACTACTGGTGAACTACTTGAAAGGAGGAAGTTCCGAATTTCGATCTAGAAAGCAAGCATAAACTTCGAAGGGAGTCAATGAGCTAACCACATATCACCACAATGAGCACGGGTGTCAGAAGTTGGAAGGTAGGCACTCGCCCTCTAAGAGATATTGCACAAGGATTATATTTAAATAGCAATACCTTTTTTTGGCGAAAGGAATATAAAATTGATTTGGAAAAACGTTTTCTTTTGAGTGGGAGAAGGGAACTAGCAGACATGTCGAAAGCTTTTAATATGATCCTGTAATAAGCGGAATAGAGTAGTGGTCAACGACAATACAATGAGAGTAGATTTTTTTTTTATTTTCAGTTTAACGTATCATATATTGCTCAAACAATAAGGGAGATGGTCATAATGATAACGAATGAAATGGAGCAATAAAGAAAGTGGGAGAACCTTAAAAAAAACCTATGCATATGGTATTTGTCCACCAACAAAGCCCACTTGGCCGACCTGGGATCGAAATAGGAACTCCATACACTAGAAGTAAGAGATTTTCCACTGAGCCACGGCGCATAAATCTTGGATAATGGTTTGTACCCTCTGTCAACAGCATCGAGTTCAAATACGGTCTTGCTTATGAGCCAATGTTAATAATAAGATCTGTCCTTCTTAACCTGGGTGTTGCAGAAATACACAAAACATAAAAGCTGAGAAATCTTTTAGTCTCCATCCTCTTCTCCCTCTTTCCTAAAGTCGTCACCGTATTGTAAGTTCCATTTTTTTTATTTTCATAGTCTGGCAACCCTGCTCTCTCCTTTCCTTGTGTTTGTACTGTAGAACCACACGGAAACCGAAATGTTAATTATGAATGGTTAACAGTGGATGGTTGATGAAAATTTGCTGTTTTCAACAACGAGAGGAGGCGTTGATGTAGGCATAAACCCGCAGGGCGCGTGGGTGTGTGTGTGTGTGCCCTGTATGGCCTGTGGGTTATTCATTTCCTATGACGTCTCGACCCCACCTCAAAATGAACACCGATGGAGTTGACTATTCCCTCCCTCTTTTTTTTTCTTTTGTTTTACCAAATTGCTGGGCTTAACTCACACGGGAAAGGATTTATAAACATTCTGTTTTGGAATACGTGATTGTTTGTAAATCAAAAATTACTTTTGCTGTTTTAATTGTTGTGGTATGAATAACCTAAACTATTTTGTTCCGAATCATAGTGCAAATACAAAGAGGAAATAATGACAGAATATAGTGAAGCGACTGGAAAGTGACCTGTATCTGGAGTTGACTCTGCTTCTAAAAACGAAGAAATAAATGGAGCAAAGAATTGATGTTCGGACCACATTAACATCTACTTGAATTTGGCCTAGTGCACTTTGATTTTTAGTATAGCTTAATCAGTGGCGCCGGAAGAAAATTTTCTAGAGAGGGCCCATCTCCATGGTTGCTATATTACGTATGGTATTTAATGTATGTGGTTTGCTATATTACTTATACTCAGTGGCGTATTTAGGGGGGTGGCTTTCGGGCTTAAGCCCTCCCCGAAATCTTACTTAGTATAGTAAAGTAAATGAAATATCTTGCAGAATTTTCACATTTCCAGGCAAAGCCCCCCCCCGAAAGCTAGCAAAGCCCCTCCCGAAACAAAATCGTAAATACGCCACTGCTTATACTGAACCGGGGTCTACCCCCTGCTCTCTCTTCGGGCGCCCATGAGTTTAATAACCAGGGCCCGGATCTTGTTGTCCTAAAACTTTCTAGAAAGTGACCTACAAAATGACAAATTCCCCTAAAATTTACAAAAATTGACCTTAAAACTTGCGTTTTTTAAACGTTTATTTCGTTAAACATTGACATTTTTTAAATATGCATTGTATTTTAATTAACGTTTCTCACTCATATTCAAAAAGTTTTGTTTCAGTTAGTTGCAGTCCCTTGATCAGTCCATTGTACGGCCTTGTACGTACTGAAAGCGTCAATTCCGAGTTGAAACGAGGATGCACTCTTAGACAATAAAAGTTCAGAAGTGTAGACTACATGAGAATAATAGATAAAAACTTTGCTTAAAATCTTTGTACGCCTTCTAATGCATTTTTAGTTATTCACGTGATCACATTCTTTGTGGTCAACAACACAAAAATATCTGTTGGGCCAGCTACCAACCTCCACCTTTCGTCAACCAACTACAGTTTAGTTTTCATTAGCTTGTTAAGAATGCAATTTTTCCACTCCAATAGTCAGGAAGCATGAAGAGAGATTATTTAATTTCGTCTTTTTCACATCCGTAAACAATGTTCATTTTAAGATTTCCTTATGTAAAAGAAATAGAAAAAAGACCATAAGTGACCTAAAAGTTATCTTAAAATATTAAAAAATGACATGAAACTTCAAAACGGCATAAAGTGACCAAAAGTTGACGCTAAAAAAATATATTTTTAGAATCAAGAGTTGATGGATAATGTTTTTATTTGAACTTGTCTTGTCCTATGCGTAACAGAAAAAAGTTGACTTGTCAACAAGATCCGGGCCCTGTTAATAACTAACCCAAAAATTTTAGGCACACCACATACATGGTTAGTGGTCCATAAAGGTAAAGCTTTCACAGCAGAAAACCAGGTTTGATCTCACATCACGTAATCCTCCATGTGGACAAACACGTGTTCAATGATCTTCTTGGTAGTATGTTCTCGTCTCGAATTTTCAAGACGAGATGAAAAATTTTTCGGTTCTCCACCTAACTCCATCTGGCAACACCAGTCCACCTGAGCCTTAGATCTCAAACAATGTTTTAGTATTACATAATTCATAGTAGAAAACCATAGAGTGATAAAGTGATAGAGTGATAGCACGAACATAACGAAAAGTATTTGTCAACGTTTAAAGATACACAAGATAATTGCACAATATATTCTAATAATACATATTATTTAAATGTTGTTATATCACACTCATCGTGGTCTTCTCCGTAACAGGAAAGGAGTCTGACATCTTCTAGGTGAAATCGTGTCAATCGAAGGCGCCATAGCTCAGTAAGGGATGGCTCACTTCTGGTAACCTGGGGTCCTTGGTTCGATAATGGTTCGCGTCAAATGAAATTGAAATGAAATGAATTCTTTCAGTTTTACGACCCATGGTTATGCACGCTAGGCTAAAGGAGTCGGTGATGACTAGAAATGAATGCAATAAAGGAAAGAGGAGCACCTCGAAAAACCCACGAACATGGTGTTTGTCCACCACAAAGTCCACTTGGCGCGGGCTGGGATCAAACCAGGGACCCCACCAGGGACGTATGCTGGGGGTGAGTCCTGGGGGTCCGAATCCTCCCCGAAATTTCGACTTTTGTATAAATTTAGCCTAATTTTAGGGCAATTTTAGGAATTTTAATATAAAATACCCTCATATTGAGTTTGGACCCCTCCCGAAATAAATTTTTGCGTACGCTACTGGACCCCACGCACCAGAGGTGAACGCTCAACTACTGAGCCACCGTTCCTTCATCGCGTCAAATGGGCTTTGTGGTGGACAAACACCGCATATGTGGGTTTTCTCAGGGTTCTCCTGTTTCCTCTCAATTCCATCATTTTCATCATTATCATCATCACTGTCTTCCTTAGGCACGGATCATAATTGTGCGACGTTAAACTAAGAAAATCTTATTGTTTACACCCGTTCACTGAAAATTTAGATAATAAAATTAAAGTAGAAATATTCATATCGTCATCAGTTTTAGCTGAGAAAATAATTTAAAATTTAAATCAAGTCTCTTATTTGAAATTTCTTACGAAGCAGTTTTGTTGATGTATATGTCCTTATCAAAATACTCGTACAAGAGAAAGGGAGAGATGAAAGGAGAGGAAGGGTGTTCGTGTTATTATGCTTGCATAAAGTGACTTCAACCCTGTTAAACAGTTAACTTGTATACATAGCAACAATGTAAAAGTGATGGATTAACGTCATCTTGCAAAATGAGCATGTTCTGTGGATGAATTAATGGAGCTGCCGAGATGATGGGTAGAACTATGTGAGCAAGGTCTTATGTGTCTTACACTCTCTTTCTTGAACAAGGCAGAAAAGCCGAGATTTATGAGACGTTAGGCCCCCCTGACTTGGTATATTCTGCACACTCTTAACGTTGCAAGAGATAGTTCTCTTTAATTAAAATCCTATTTTGAACAGTGGTGGTGGGTTCTCTGTCAAGAGTAAAAGTGAAGCGAGAAAGGCAAGGACATTCCGGGAACCAAATAAAAAAAAAAAAAAAAAAAAAGAGGGAGCGGCAAGACAGATAGAGACAGAAAGAGAAACGAGAACTTCGTCACTGGAGTAAATTCGAGACAAAAGAACTCGACGAGGCGTCCGAAAAAAAGAAAAATAGAAGATCTCTCTCTCTCTCTCTCTCTCTCCAAAACAAAAAAAGCATAATTACATAGTGTGAAATGATATTTCTCAACTTCTTGTAGTGTCAAGTTCCTTCCAGACTGCAAAAAAAAAAAAAAAAAAAAAAAATCCTGACACACATTTAGTGAACAAGGCACTATCAAAGCATTATTAATGCACTACCCACGTACCAAGAACAAATTGACTTTATAAAAAAAGAAACATTAATTGCTTGAAAATTCATTATTAGAATGTTTCTGAAGTTGGAACTTAGAATACTACGCAGTGTTGGATCCAGCCCAGGGCCGGGGGAGACCATAGGCCCCTCAGTTTTTTGAGTGACGAAAATAATTGAAGAAATTTTTTTATATATATTTTTGAGATTTTGTAGTAAACTCATGATATACCTATCATAGGCTGAGTTCTGACTGTCATCCAGTTTTTACCTTTCTAGATCCGCCACTGATACTGCGTCACTTCTACCCCTGTGATTATAGTTTGTTTTTTTTAATTTATCATTGACGGGTCGGTGGAGTCGTTCTGTAATTGAGCTCCCACGCACTAGAGATAAGTATCCTAACGCAGAGTCACTGTGTCCCCCTAACAACCTCAATCAATGCTATCTACGTATATAGAAGGGTAATGTTGCACTTGTTCTGCATAACCTCCTACATACGAGGATTATTCAGTAAGTCGTTAGAAAAAAAATTAAAAATCATTTTGGGAAGATTTTTTTAAAAAATTCCTTTTAGCTCGACACATTTCTCCCAGTGTTTTTCCAACTTTTTTAAGTCGTCCAAAAGGTAGAATTTCGGAAGGTCCTCAAAATAGACATCTGCTTGGGCGATGACCTCTCCATTCAACGTGAATCGTTTTCCGCCGAGCCATTTTTGTTTTCAAGTTTGGAAATAAAACAAAGTTACTGGGGGCCAAACCGGATGAATACGGTGGATGTTGTGATAATTCTAATTTTAATTTCATAATTTTCGGCATCGAAACTTGTCTTGGTGGAAGACATTTTTTTCTTTGTCAAATGAGGATTTTTTTCTTGATTTCTTCTCTCAACCAGTGCAATAACGATGCATAATACTCTCCATTTATCGTTTGTCCTTTTTCCAAGTAATCGAGGTGGATGATTCCGCATGCATCCCAAAAAGGTGTGGCCATCACCTTGTCGGCCGGTTTCGCCGCTTTCGCCTTCTTCGGAGCTGGATCACCTTCAAAAACACATTGTTTCGACTGGTCCTTTGTCTCTGGAGAGTAGTAGTGTATCCGTGTCTCGTTCACTGCTGTGTATCGAGGCAGAAACTCGTCGGAATTGGAACGAAAAAGCGCGAAACCAGCCTCCGAATCGATCACACGATTGCACTTATTCTCCGCTAAGAGCAAACGCAGCACTGATCTTGCCGAGATTTTTTTCAAACACAATTTTTGATGACGCTCATGCGCTATATCAGCATTCCATGACTACTGACCACAGAGAAACAGACGGAAATCGTATAACGTTCAGTGTTGCCAACTTACTAGGACAGAAATGGCGGGCACTTCAAAAGTTGCTTTCTTTATGAGACACGTAACTTTCACTTCATTTACAGAATTAAAAACAAAGCCACTAGGACACAGTGATTATTTCAGGAGATTTTCTCGGGGGGGGGGAGGGATTTCAGTACATAGGGTTGAAAAGTAATACGTATTACGAAAATGCTAGGAATTTACACTGCGCACGATAGGATATATGTCCTCGGGGTTGTATTGTATACCTCTGTGATGGAAATTTCCCCCGGCCCACTTACTGAATTCATCAGTGCTACTAAATTATCCAGGTATATTTTCTGTAAGACAACAATACATACTTCAAAGAAAAGATAATTAAAATCTCTCGAGTAGCACATTCTGCACATGAATAAACACTATTCTCTATAGAAGTTAATGAAGCGAAGCAATGCCCAAATTTAATGCTATTACGAGGTGCATTCAAGTTATAACCCCTTCGTTTCTTTTTCAGGACTGGTAACAGATAGAAACGTGCTTTTTTTAAAATACGCAAGCACTCGTTGTCAATGCGAATCGGAGATAGCAACACAGTACGGCACACAGAACTGTAGCGGCAGCGGAAAGAGTGATGACTGTTTTTAATACTTACAAGAACAGCGTGTATGTATAATCATTCGTTTTCTCCATTTGCGTGGTGGCTTGAAATTCATCGCCAGTTGAGTGTAATGGTTTTGTCATGGACGTGTCTAATGTGCGTCCGTGGGTGCAACAGTTCAAAGAAGGCAGAAGGCGTTGTGTGCCAGACCAGACAATTTCGGCCTCGCACAAGCTGGTTTGATGACATGATTGGACGAGTGGAAAAAGTTGTTTTGAAGAATCGCCGAATGAGAATCACATCGCCTCCATGGTTGGAATTTCCGTGGAATCTGGGCACACAATCATGCATAAAGACCTGAAAAAGTTGAAACTGTTCTCCAAGAGTGGGAGTGCCACGAATGCTGACGGAATGCTGACGACTGTTGACGTGTCGTGTTGTCAGTTCAGGGGTAAAAGTGAATCTGAAAAGGTGGAAGGACGGTAGGTAGCGGCATGACACCACGCCATTCCACATGTCTATCTTCGCCCGTTGTAATGTTTTAGGAACTGGGGGGACGACATATATAGTTTTTCGAGGTGGGGGGCGGCGTCTTCCCGCGTTCCCTTTCACGTTTACCCCTGTGTCAGTCAATGTTGACGCGTGATGCCAGCAAGAATGAGACTTTCTTGTCATCGAGTTTGACAATGCATGCGATATAGATACCGTTTTTTTAATCCTGAAACGAGGCTCCAGTGTGCTCAATGGAAGCATACAGAATCATCAGCGATTTTCCAGTAGTCAATAGACTCCTAAAGAAGCGTTCACTGCGGCCATGGAAGTATGGCATTAACGTTATGAAAAACGTGTACAGCTGCAGGGATATTACGTTGAGAAGTGACACAAGTTTCATAGTTCTCGTGAGATTAGTAAGAAAAATAGGAGCTGTAGTAATTTGAATGCACCTCGCATTTTTGCAAGTATATTTGGTGTTTTGCAAGTATGGTTGCAATTTCCACCAAACATACGTGCATAAATAGGAATATCGTCTTTAACAAGATTCATTGTCTTCTCGGAACAACTGACGGCTATATACATCAGTTCTATTTGATGTTTAAAGAACATTCCGCGAAACTAATGAACTATTCTTAACATTTTAAGCCTATTTACAATATCTATTTTAGCAACAAGAAAGAAGAATTTGTAAGTGGTTTTAGATTGAGGAGATTGTTTGCTTGAGGTTCAGTAAAAACGAAAAAGAAGTCGTTGAAGTGTCTTTTAACCTTTTAACAGGAAATGAGCACTGTAGGAGTTTTAATTACAGTTTCCTTAAGAGAACACCCTCTGTGCAGTTTTCATAAAGGTTCTTTCTTAATCCAAGAGTAAATGATGTTTATTATCAAAATATAACTCTGTTCTCAACAAGAAAAATATAAACAATACAACAAAAAGAACTAATCAAACCTGTTCTTAGAAATGTGAGGATTGGAATAGTCGTTTGATTTGATCTAACCAGTGGGGTTCTTTTTAATAGTATTGTAGGATCTAGAAATAACATATTACCCCTTCACGTTTATTACATTCTTCTCAGAATTCATTTATTGTTCAAGTTTAAGACAGCAAATTACCCATAGATCAGTGATCCCAACCCTTGGGAGAAAAAGTTCCATTTTATGGGATTATTGAACGTAAATTTCTCGAAAATGGATAAAAAGAAATTTGGTCGAAATTGGCAACATATGTGGGATTTTTCATATACACAATTCACCAAAGTCAAGAAAATTCTGTGTGTGAGAGAGAAGTAAACTGACTCTTCTATAATTTTGAGATCAGTGTTTATTGTAAAATTTTGTTACCGAAAAAGTGTATACTGGCATAGACGGTCGCATAGTGGATGCAACAGCAGCAACGTTAACTCTGGTCTTCATTTTTGGCTTCAATTAAGTTAGTTCTGAATATATAAATATTTTTTTTTGTTTGGCTCATTTTACTCCATTGTGAACTGTCGAAAAATCGATTTCTGTGAACATGACTTTTGAACAATTTCAGGCCATGGTTCCATTCAACAAAAGAATGTCGCTATAAAATCTCTTGTGCTTATTTTACTTAAGTAGTTTAACGGTAAACCACACATAGATATTCTCAGATACTTCCTTGAATACATTCATAGTTTACAGATACATGCGTCTATGTAAGCAGTTTCTTTTAAATATGTGTACAGTCACCAGCATAAGTATCTCCCCCTATGTAAGTTTCGTGTAAGTTGGGTTGCATTTGTCCAGGCGTTTTACAAACTGCAAATGGTCTGGACCCCAAGTAATGGAATTAGAGGGGATGCTTATGCTGATGACTGTATAACGTATTTATTACGTACATATACATATTTTTTACGTTCTCTAATCACTCCCCAACTTTTACCCACATTACCAAAATTCTGCGTCCGTTACTGCAGGCTAGTACGGAAGTGATGTGCAGTGAGTTGATTTCCTCAAACAAACAAACAAACAAGCACGTAAGTTGTTCTCTAGTGTTTAAAAAAAGAAAAAATTAACGGTAGAAAGTACATTACAAAATGAGAAAGAACCAACTTTGGAAACGTTCTACATGAAATAACTGGAGATTCTCCAGTAGGGTTGCTAACTGGCCGGTATTTCACCAGCCTGGTCGGAAATATTGCTGCTATTTTGATTAAGGGCAGTGTCCGGTACAAACTTCTTACCAGCCCCTTTATGATCGGTATTTTGAAATCTGTAATCCAGAATAAAACATCAAACATTGAAATTCTTCAGCAGGGCTTTTACAAATACAAATTTCCGTTGTATTATACATTAAGCGATATATTGTTTTGTAGTCTATGACAGTTTTTTTTTTTCATTTATTTAACATAAGAAATTCAATAACAATTAGATTTTATTGTGTAACATTATTTTAACAATAGAGACAGAAATGTATAATTTGTCATAACTGTGCGTCACAAATACAGCGATAAATTGAAAATGTCCATCGATTGTTGGCAAGTTACTCTTAGGCCTTTCGTTAGCACAATGATTGTTGTATTGTTTTAATTTCATGTCATATTGCACGTTTACAAAACGAAATTTACTCTTTAAACTTATACTTCTGCATATGACTTGTCTTAAACTTCCAACTTCCTTCCTTAAGTTTAAAGATAAAGAGTAAATTTCATTTCGTAAATCTAACATTGTCACGTAAGGATTAATATACTTTTGTTCATCTGTTTCGATAACTGTAAAGAAATAAGTGTTACTGTTAGATACAATGGAATTATCAATACTCACTTCAGTTCAAGGGCGCCCATCAGGGGGGCAAGGTGGGGCGCTTCCCCCTCCCCTAAGAGGAAATTGTACTTGGGAATATCGAAAACCCAATAGAATTTTTACATTAGTTACAGCAAAATTTGAAACTATATTTGAAACGTCGCTTATACTTGCCCCCCCTTGGAAACCACAACATGGGCGCCCTTGTTTCAGTTTCTCATTTTTAGCTCAATGTATCCATTATGCTTATTAGTGAATGTATTAAAGATATGTAGAACACAGGTAATAATACACTTTTTCCCACAATAGTATATTTCCTTCACATGGATGGGTCTGAACAGAGATACTTCACATTTTCGCCTATATGATAGGGAATTTTGAGGGGATGCCTGTAATTTTACTTTTCAGAGTTGGCAGCCCTATTCTCCAGTGGAGAATAAAGTTATAATGGAACAAAGGTACAATTTCAATACTTAATTTTGACAACAAATTTTACATATTTTCGTCAAAATTTTGAATCTTATCTTTCAAGTAAGAAAAATTATTCCTGAATATAGAAGATCGAAGCATACGGATAAATCACTCATATATTAAAGAAAATCAGTGTCATAAGGTAGTTGTATTTTTCGTATGTTATAAGATTTTAATATTTTAGTAGTGTAACGTGGGAAATTCAAGAGCAAAATGGGAATTTCTGACTCTCAAGATGGGTTTTTGTGAAGTTTCAGGTTGAGATCCCTCCCATAGATGGATATCGTCATGAAATCATCCACACTGTACTTCGAAGTTGAGCTCTTTTTAAAGATGACGCTGAGATTAAGTTTCACCAGGCAACATGAATGAATTTAATAACAGGCCAAAGAAACAAAGCCCTGAAGTGGACCAATATAATTTATTAAAAATAACAATAATACATTTTAACTGTAATTCCTATTAATGATTCAAGTTTCTACAATTAGGATTCGCTGATTCTCAGAACTGAAGCTAAATGCTCATGTGTCTGCCTGTTTGAAAGTAGTTTTATTTCTCTTTTCATTCGTCAGATTAGAAATATTGTCGCGAGCCGGATAGAACGTATCAGGGCACTGCGTCTGGCCCGCTGCCCGTAGTTTGTCCATTTGAGTTAGAGAAAGGTTCAGAGGCCATGAGATAGTAAGGTAGGGAGTCAACAAGTTTGATGAATATTCATATAGAGGAACAGCAAATGAAAGGTTATAAGGTTCAGGTAACTCACTAACTAACAGTATGACAAAGAATCTAAGAGTTCATTGTCACAGAAGCAAAAAAAATGCATTTGGATCCTATTGAAACGAATTTTAATTGGGATTGCTAATGGTTATTTCAAAGGATAAAATCAATATCTCACACCACTGGAAGAAAACAGTCCAACTTTCGTTAGGGCAAGAGTTCTTAGATGTTTTCACATCCTCAATCGCGTTAAGTGGTAAAGTTAATGAAGGAAACAACTGGGATATGAAGACTGTTGTCTTATTATTTCTGTCAACTGAGAATTTTTAGATAGTATTAAATGGAGATAGAATGGTATGGTACAGGATGGTGTCGAGCCGACTGACACATTTTAAACTTGTTAATATTGCGCAAGTGTAATAACTTATATTGGTTAGCGGGATGGGAACCGAAAGAGGAAAGAATGCCATGTTATATAGTGAGTCGCAATGGAACATTGGGAGACAGAACATCGTGTTACCTCCAAGGGCACCGATCCTAGGGGGCCGCTCCCCCCAAAGCTCATGTGGGCCCCCCTATTGTATTTATGAATATACAATATTTGGCATAATTTGAGTGCAATTTGTCTGGGTGTAAAATCCTAATATATATACACCTTCTGCATCTGAATGCCCCCCCCCCAAATTTACAAAGAAATCGGTGCCCTTTGTTACCTCAATTCGTACCCTACATCTTAAGTGTGCTGTGAGGGTGGCGCGGAGTCGACTGACACATTGCAAAGTTGAATATTGCAGAAGTGCAATAGCTTGGAGTTGCTTACGGGTGGGAGATTGCAAGAGAATAGAATGCCATTTTATAACAATACTGTAACAGTTAACATGAACAATGTGTTTTCTGTGTTCGTACTTACTACGAAACGAAGTCAGTCATTAACGTGCAGCGATTGTTTAGACATGTCATTTTTACCTGACATTACGCTGAAGATCCATTGTAATTGTTGCAGTGTTGTTATGAAATGGCATCCTGTCCACTTTCCATCTCCAAGCCGCAACTCACTCCAAGCTGTCGCCCTTTCGTAATATTCAACTTTGAAATAAGTCAGTCCACCCACCATCGCGGCCAGGCCACGCCGCGCCACTCTGTATAAACCATAATTAATAAATTTGTCAATTAATCAAAACTAAACAATATTTTCGATGCTCTAGTTCCAACATATTCATTCCTAAGATTCATGATGTATTTAACTTGATACTGATATATACAAAATATTGAAAGAAAGAACCTAACGTTTTGTGATATAAAAACGTTCTCTCATTACAAGACAGACTATAAACTTTAATCCATATATGTGTATAGTTCTGTTTTTGTTTTCTTTTAATAGCCATCCACTTATATTTAAAAATCCCAAAATGCTCATCCATTAATGGTGTTAAATGCAATAAACTATTGGCGAAGACATTAAAGAGGAGCACATGAGTTATTTCGATGTACAGAATATGGATAACAACCGTTTAAGTACCATTAACTGTGAATATGTTAATGGATCGACTCCATTAATGAATTCAGTCGAGATAATTGCAGTAAGAAAAGCTACATATCCTTGTGTTATAGGCAAGCAACAGTTCTCTGTTATAGTTCGCGTTGAATAGAAGATAAGGAATGTTGTAGATTTTAAACGGGATATGAATAACCAATATTAAAATCACCGTTATCCATTAAGATGTTAATGGATTGACTCCATTAATGAATTCAGTCGAGATAATTGCAGTAATAAAAGCTGCATATCTTTATGTTATTGGCAAGCAACAGTTCTTTGTTATAGTTCGCGTTGAATAGAAGATAAGGAATGTTGTAGATTTTAAACGGGATATGAATAACCAATATTAAAATCACCGTTATCCATTAAGATGTTAATGGATTGACTCCATTAATGAATTCAGTCAAGATAATTGCAGTAAGAAAAGCTACATATCCTTATGTTATAGGCAACCAACAGTTCTCTGTTACTGTTCGGGTTGCATAGAAGGTAAGGAGTGTTATAGACTTTAAACGGGATATGAATAACCAATATTAAAGTCACCGTTATCCATTAAAACGTTAATGCTTTGACTCCATTAACGAACTCACTCGAGATAATTGCAGTAAGAAGGCTACATATCCTTGTGTTGTAGGCAACCAACAGTTCTCTATTACTGTTCGGGTTGCATAGAAGGTAAGGAGTGTTATAGACTTCAAACGGGATATGAATAACCAATATTAAAGTCACCGTTATCCATTAAAACGTTAATGCTTTGACTCCATTAACGAACTCACTCGAGATAATTGCAGTAAGAAGGCTACATATCCTTGTGTTGTAGGCAACCAACAATTCTCTATTACTGTTCGGGTTGCATAGAAGGTAAGGAGTGTTATAGACTTTAAACGGGATATGAATAACCAATATTAAAGTCACCGTTATCCATTAAAACGTTAATGCTTTGACTCCATTAACGAACTCACTCGAGATAATTGCAGTAAGAAGGCTACATATCCTTGTGTTGTAGGCAACCAACAATTCTTTGTTACTATTCGGGTTGCATAGAACCTAGGAAATGTTCTAGATTTTAAACGGGATTGTGTATTAAAATATTTTATAAGTACATTCGAAATAAAAACAGTAATAATAGATAATATTATTACTAGCAGTAATAGTAGTGGTAGTCAAATTTAATGAAGAAGAGGAAAATGGAATGTTAGTTTGTTTTACTTCTTGTTTGTTTGTACCACTATCCGTTATACATTGTAATCTCAGCGTGGTTAGCAAGAAAAATTCTTTTGCCGATGTAAAAACCGAAAACATTGCCCAGTATTCAGTGCAGCATTGTTCTACCACCCACATTTTTTTACTGACTGTGCATACGGGAAAAAGAATCTGGGCTGTGGCGTTTCTCAATAAAAAAAGAAAAAAGAATCTAAATATTTTAATTTATTTTCCTTTTAGGTATTAACTAACTAACTCTATGGCCTATGGAACCCGGAGGTTCAGTGCCGCGTTCACAAAAGCTCTCCACTGACTTCTATCCTTAGCTAATTGCATCCAGTTTCTACTTTGTATTCCTATCTCTGCGAGATCCATCTTAATATTGTCCTCCCATCTGCGCCTAGGTCTTCCTAATGGTCGTTTTCCTATGGGTCTACCAGTCAAGACTTTGAAAGCGTTTCTACTTTCTTCCATTCTAGCTACATGACCTGCCCATCTAAGCCTCCTAGACTTGACGACCCTAACAATGTTGGGTAAACCGTATAAACTATGTAGTTCCTCGTTATGAAGCTTCCGCCATTCTCCATTCTCGTTCCTCTTGGGTCCGAATATTCTTCTCAGGATCCTGTTCTCAAATACTTTCAGTCTATGTTCTTCTCTCAGAGTAAGCGACCATGTTTCACAACCATACAGAACAACAGGCATGATTATCGTTTTATATATTTTAAGCTTCAAATTCCTCGACAGAATTCGCGACGACAAGAGATTTTGAACCGAATAGTAACACGCAATTATGCTAGATTGTCTTCTTCTATCTACTAAAACGTGATCAATTTGATTATGTGTTTTTCCGTCTGGTGATGTCCAAGTGTATTTATGAACGTCGCGATGTGGGGATTTAGGTATTATTTATATAAATAATATATTTCTGCAGTTTTTCCTGATTCCTGTCATATCAGTCAAATTATCATTTGTTTTCGCTGTTTTATTTTGGTTTTCAGACTGGTTTCTCCCTATAATGTCAAATATAAGCTTATATATCCTTTATAAAAATAGATTCATATTTATGTATTGAGCATCATTTCTTTTTCTTTAAACTATTTAAGCAAAGATCTTTCTAAGAATTCCAGTTAGGCAAATTCTAGATGATATTACATGAAAAAAGATAAAATGAAATCTTTTAAGTTTTTTGGCGGTTATGCCGACAGTGATGATGAGAAATGAATGAAATTGTGGAATGAAGAAAGTAGAAAGAAACGGAAGAATCCCGAGAAAACCCACGCACACGGTTTGTCCACCACAAAGCTCACTTGGCGCTAACTGGGATCGAACGAAGGAACCCATGCACCAGAGATGAATGCTCTACCACCGCGGCCCATGTTACATGAGAAGCAAACACTTAGGTGCAGCGCTATATATAATCGCGTATCCACTTCCTGACTTAATGTCGGAGGAACATCATAAAAATTGAATGTACAAATCACAACTTTGGTGAAGCATATCAGGAACTATAAACTTTTTGGATCAATATTTAGTATAATATAAAGAAGTAATAAAACTAAGGTGGATATATACTGCTCCACAGTTCTACATTGATTTGGCTCTGGACATTATATTCCTACGGATAATGCTTCGCCTCGTTTATCTGTAAGTCTTCTTCGTGCGCTGCTGGCTTCTTGGCCTGCACGGTAGCCTGATATATAATTCATCAATCCTGTATGAGATACGGTTTATTGACGCTTTCTTATGCCCGTTATTTAGTCATCCGGAGCTTCCGGCTATGCTCTACGCTAGACTTGTGTGCTTACTCAGTCATCCGTAGCTACGCGTTACGCGTCACGTGATTATATAAAGAATTCTTCTCAGTCAGTGTTGCAAGTCAACATGAACAAGATCGAAATTACAATAATGGCTGCTTATTGTTTCTGTTTGAAGAGAAAACGAAGGCTACACAAAAAGGGAAGGTTCCAAATTTATGATATAATAAATCATCACTGCTTTGTGCTAGAGGAGTATAATTACTTGTAACTTTTTGTTTTACAACATAAAGAAAAATCTACAAAATAAAAAAGCTACTAAAATATACTAGTTACGTTAATGGCATCCTCCTCTCAGAATGATGATATGATATTACAAAAAATCGCTATGAGCCACACTCATTGCATCTAAGGTTTGATTTGATAGATTATAAAGAGTATGGATAAATTGCTTACCCCATTTTCTCTTTGTTTCATGGTTCATATTCTCATAACAAAGCTTTTTCACACATCTCATTCCATGCTTGTCCACGAATGTCACGGAGTTTATATTTCTTATACGAGGGATCCCATAAGGATGGTCTTAATTCAGTTTCACTAATATCTTTGTGGATCAACCTCTCCATTTTGGGTTTAGCTACTATGAACCTGGTCTTTAAATTCTAAAGAATAACAGCTGCTACAGATGCAGACCTATACAAGACTGTCTAACATCTTTTGTTTAATGGCTCTATCTGCCTTCCGTAGGGTGTAACACGGATGGGGATGCTCGGAAGCTCCTCTGCGAGACTGTGTAAGCCCCGCATAAGAGCCAATTTCATAATTTTGTCATCCGTAACCCGGAGTGTGGAGCTTCAGATGACAATATAACGGACCTTAGCCACTGTTCTATACTAAATTATGTAGCCTTAGTCATTTGTTCTACACTAAATTACATGGCCTTAAATACTAAATTATATAGCCTTTCTCACTGTTCTATCTTACATTATATAGCCTCTGTCACTGTTCTATACTAAATTATATAACCTTAAATACTATTATAAACTAAATTACATGGCCGTAGTCACTGTTTTATACTAAATTATATAGTGTTAAGCACTGTTCTATACAAATTATATACCTTAAATACTGTTCTATACTAAATTATATAGCCATAGTCACTGTTCAATAATACATTATATCCCCTTAGTCCCTATTCTACGCCACTAAATTATATAGCCTTAGTCACTATTCTATACTAAATTGTATAGCATTAGTCACTATTCTATACTAAATTGTATAGCCTTAAGCACTGTTCTATACAAATTATATATCCTTAAATACTGTTCTATACTAAATTATATAGCCTTTGTCACTTTTCCATAATAAATTATATGTTCTTAGTCACTATTCTGTTCTAAATTATATAGCTTTTGTCATTGTTCTATTCTAATTTATATAGCCTTAATCACTGTTCTATACTAAATTATATATCCTTTCTCACTGTTCTGTACTAAATTATATAGAATTAGTCACTGCTCTACACTAAATTACATAGCCTTAGTCACTGTTCTATAATAATTATATAGTCTTAAATACTGTTGTATACTAAATTGTATAACCTTAGTCACTGTTCTATATTACATTATGTAGCCTTAGTCACTGTTCCATACTAAATTATATAGCCTTAAATAATGTTCTATACTAAATTACATGGACTTAGTCACTGTTCTATACTAAATTATACAGCCTTAAGGACTGTTCTACACAAATTATGTACCGTAAAATACTGTTGTATACTGAATTATATAGCTTTAAATGCTGTTCTATACTAAATTACATGGCCTTAGTCACTGTTCTATACTGAATAACCTTATGCACTGTATTATACAAATTATATACTCTTAAATACTGTTCTATACTAAATTATATAGCCTTTGTCTCTGTTCCATAATAAATAATATGGCCTTAGTCACTGTTCCGTTCTAAATTACATAGATTTTGTCACTGTCCTATACTAAATTATATACCTTTAGTCACTCTTCTATACTAAATTATATATCCTTTTTCACTTGTCTACACTAAATTATATGCCCTTAATCACTATTCTGTACTAAATTATATAGCCTTTGTCACTGTCCTATACTAAATTATATAGCCTTTGTCACTATCCTATACTATATTATATATCCTTAGTCACTATTCTATACTAAATTGTATAGCGAGCCTTAATCATTTCCTATACTAAATTATATACCCTTAATCTCTATTCTATAGTGACGAAGGGGGTAAACACCACCCTAAACTGCGAACAATGGGTAATATAACACCATGTAGGAAAAGCCATAACGAGCAACAGACTGTTTTGATTCATAAAGGAAGAAACAGTAAGTAGAAAACATTGTAATAGTCGATACGTCTGGCAAATGGCAGATCAATTACGAATATTGTGTCATCATCTGCATGCAATGTGAGAAGTGCTATGAATTCCTATTGCTATGGAGAGATTTAAGAAAACAATAGATGGATTCCTTGTTGCCCAAGGTGAGAGAAAAGATTTCAATTCGTTACTACAGTTTGAATTGTCGTTTGTACCTGGTTTAGAAAGCAATATCTTCAGTGTTTATAACATGATTACATCACACGATACTACAAATTAAATTATATTTATGGAAAATTCATAACACGATTGGACACTGTATTTAATTCGTTTTATCTTTGATAAGCGTATTACAAGTGGAGTGTTACCTCGTATTAATAAAAAGACAATTACGTCAGAGTGAAACTTATATCAGAGCAATATATTCAAGTACAAGTGTGCCGATAAGTCATCAGTGAACAATGGTCAATGTGTTAATCTTATGTCTTGTGTCCTATATAACATTGATAACGTGCACTGAAACGGTATATATATATATTCACAATAAGGCATGCTTATGGTTATGTTCATTCGGCCGTAATAAGTTAAACCTATAGGACCCTATCCAGATCCAACTACAAACAAGGCAGGGATATATCTTGCAAACTACCTCCTGAAATTGGTCAATGACGCTTCAGATAGAGCTACGTCATTATACAACGAAGACGTATTGTACACTTTGATTTGGATGAGGATGTCATAGTACGAAATGATATCACCGACTCTGCAGAAGTGGATGAAACTCACGAGGAATATGTGCGAACGAGAGCATCGGGGACCTGTGGTGTTAAGAGTGATGAGTCTGTGCACCTGGAATACAAACGGAACGCAGTTGAATTATGGAAAAGTGGAAAACGAAAGAGTTAGTCAAAACGTCCGTTATGTGACACTACAAGAAAGTGAAGTCCCGAAAACAGTCGTACCGTTCGGGAAAGGGTCTCTTCAAGTGAAACACGCAAAAACAATGGTGTGAGGTGTCGCTCGTCGTGCTTCAGATATTTCAAACCGCCGTCGGTGCACATTTACCACTGCATGGCGGGCTTTCCAGGCAAGTCAGGAGCATAACCTCGCTTCATTTACGACCTCATAAACATGGTTGTTAGAATTTAAGAGGGCGCACAATATTGTTTCACGTAAAATGACCAAACTTATAGCTGTTTTCCAACATTAGGTAATGTGTATCTTTAACGGCATTGCTACTTATGGCTTTGCTAAAATGTGTCATTTTGCCCTATGTTTACACTTTAGGGGGCTGTTAACCCACTTCGTCTTCACGTTGGACGATTTAAAAAACACGTACGTCCTATTTTTGATTCTTTTATTCACTCCAGTAGTTTGATGTAAATTCCCATTGTGTGTTGCTAGTTATGGCCTTGCTAAAATCTGTCATATTGCCCTATGTTCGCTCTTTAGGGAGTGTTTAATCCCTTCATCTCCACCTTGGTCAATATGAAAAAACATGTAAGTCCTACTTTTTATTCCTTTATTCACTAGGAGTTTGAAGCAAATTCCCGTTGTGCGTTGCTAGTTATGGCCTTGCAAAAATGTGCCATATTGCCCTATGTTCGCACTTGAGGAGGTGTTTACCTTCTTCATCCCTCACGTTGGCCGATATAAAAACACAATGTCTTACTTTTGATTTCTTCAATCGCTCTAGGAGTTTCAATCAAATAGTAGTGTCACATTTGAAAAAATTTGCTTGTTGATCATTGTTCTATGCTAAACTATATAGCCTTAGTCACTGCTCTATACTAAATTATACAGCCTTTGTCACTGTTCTATACTAAATTATATACCCTTAGTCACTGGTTTATATTAAATTATATCGTCTTAGTCTGTGCCTTAATCACTGTTCTATACTAATTTTTATAGCCTTAATGACTGGTCTATAATAAATTATATAGTCTTAGTAACTGTTCTATACTGAATTGTATAGCGAGCCATAATCATTATTCTATACTAAATTATATAGCCTTAGTCACTATTCTATAATATATTATATAGCCTTAGTCACTATTCTATAATAAATTATATAGCCTTAGTCACTTTTCTACAATAAATTATATAGTCTTAGTCACTAGTGCATAATAAATTATATAGCCTTAGTCATTATTCTATACTCAATTGTATAGCGAGCCATAATCATTGTTCTATACTAAATTATATAGCCTTAGTCACTATTCTATAATATATTACATAGCCTTAGTCACTATTCTATAATAAATTATATAACCTTAGTCACTTTTCTACAATAAATTATATAGTCTTAGTCACTGGTCTACAATAAATTATAAAGCCTTAGTCACCGTTCTGTACTAAATTATATAGCCTTGGTCATTGTTCTATAATACATTATATAGCCTTAGTCATTGTTCTATACCAAATTATATAATCTTAGTCACTGTTCTATGCTAATTTATATAACCTTAGCTACAGTTCTGTAATAAATTATATAGTCTTATTCACTGTGCTATACTAATTTATATAGCTTAGTCAATGTTCTATACTAATTCGTAGTCTTTTTCACTGTACTATACTAATTCATATAGCCTTAATCTCTGTTCTATACTAAATTATGTAGCCTTGGTCATTGTTCTATAATAAATTATATAACCTTAGTCACTGTTCCATGCTAAATTATATAACCTTAGCCATCGTTCTGTAATAAATTATATTGCCTTAGTCACTGTTCTATAATAGCCTTATGGATTCGTACAGTATAAGAAACAGAATAAAAGGAATCTTCACTAGAATATGCAAGACATTTTTTTATTTTATATACAACATATAGAGGATCTAATTAAAACATGTGAAAGGATCACACCATTATGATTTGTCAATATTAGAGGTGAACAATTCTGAAATTGAAATTATTTCAATATAGTGATATGACGAATTTGTGGTATAAATTTTATTTAAGTCTTTTTTTGTGTGTGTGTTCCCATTTTCACTTGCTGCTGTGAAACTCTGAATCCTTGGTGGCTCAGTCCTAGAGTGTTTATCTCTGGTGTATGAGGTCCCTGATTCGATTCCATCTCTCTTTAAATTTGTTTGTGATAGACAAATACCATGTGCGTGGATTTTCTCAGAGTTCTGTTTTCTTCCAGTTTTTTCATTCCATCATTTTGTTCATTACATCATTATCGTTTTCGTTAGCCTCGGAGGATAATCGTACGACGTTAACCTCAGAACGAAGTAGTGAAATTAATAAAAAGAAACTATACTGGCATACTCGAAAGAGAAATTGTAGTATTAGAAATGAAATGAAATCTAAGTTTTACGTCCCATGAAAATCACGGTTAGGCTAAAGAAGACGGCGATGATGAGAAATAAATGGAATGGTGGAATAAAGAAAGTGGGGGGAAACGGGAGAATCTCGAGAAAACCCACGCACACGATGTTTGTCCACTACAAAGCTCACTTGGTGCAAGCTACGTTCGAACCAAGAACCCCATGCACCAGAGGTGAACGCTCTACCACTGAGCCACCGCGTCCATTGGGAAGGAAGGAAACTGAGGACTATAGATCCGGAAGATGAAGAGGTAGAAAGGTGAATAGTTTTCTGTATTTACTTGTTTTAAAATCTGAGATACTAGCAGAATATACGTTCTTCGCATGGGGAGAATATGTTTCATTTTGGACATAAAAGACATTAACTTAGGGTCCCCAAAAACTATCCAACACTAATATCGATCATTTTCAATTATTTTTGCATGTCACCATCCCCGCTTAGGAGAACCAATGGGGGATGAATTTGCATTTACACGGCATCGGAAGTGTCACTGTTCATCTCAACGACGCCAAAAACTATAGATTCAACACTAATATTGGTCATTTTTATTCACCCCCTTCCTCTGCTTTAAGTTGCGGACCTGAATTTGTATCTAAACAGATTGGACGTGTCACTGTTCCTCTTTGCAACCCCGAAAATTATGGATTCGACACTAATATCGGTTTTTTGGTCATTTTTATATTTATCTCCTCTCCTCTAAGTTCCATATCAAAGTGAAATGTCAAAAACTATTCCAGGCCCGAACCTCATCTATGTTGAAAATTTGATCGAGATCGGACGGGTGGTTCAAGAGTTGCAAAGTTGCAAACGTAGTCACTTGCATTTTTATATACCGTATAAAGAAGATATATAGATGAGCAAAAAAGTCAAAATAGGAATGGTAAAAGAAGAGTTAAAAGTAGAGGTTTGGACATTCCTTTTATGAAGGATGTGGTATCTTGATGCTAAAAAGCCAAAGTTTCCAATCAACGAAAATACAAGTGATATAGAATAATGAATTCTAATGAACGCGTACAAGTGAATATAGGAAAACGAAGTTGAAATAATACTTGGATTTTGTCTAGCATCCCCTATCCTAATTCTTGCTTTCTCATTTATTCCTTTGTATATACGAAAGTGACCCAGAAACAAAAAGCAATATTTGTTGAAACACAAACAGTAAATATGTACAAAATATTTATGGTAGAGAAATTGCATACCTTACTCTACATTTCAACATATGAATGAATGTCTTAACACATTTAAATACTATACCAGTTTTTCAATACTATCGTTACACTCTGATGCCACTGATGTTCTCAAAGCAGTTTTTCGACTTACTAGCAGTGGGGAAGTACCGTAAAAACCAAAAACGTTATCACACTTTGCCTCCCATTGTTGCTCAGGACTCATAACTCGATAGCGTGCATATTTCCGTCTGCACCGCGTCACTGTTTAGCTCAGATCCTAGGTGAAATGTACGGAATGCTACAGTAGAAAGTTTCTT
The DNA here is from genome assembly GCF_964235325.1 of Thermobia domestica. Lineage (NCBI taxonomy): Eukaryota > Metazoa > Arthropoda > Insecta > Zygentoma > Lepismatidae > Thermobia > Thermobia domestica. The sequence continues at coordinate 9,094,745 of NC_137460.1, forward strand.
CTTTCCGGAAGGTACTTTTCCACTGCTTGTGACCTTCAAAGGCGCTGTGATACATGGTTAAATATATTGGTGGCAACAGAAAATAATGAAGATATAGAAAAATTTCTTTCGTGTTATGATAAGTATTTGAAGGATATGGCGAAATGTTAAAAATAAAAATACAGATAGCTTCTGTAACAGAAATCTTTTGCATACATCAATTCGACGGCTTAGTGTCAAAGGAACGTATCTATGACATATATTTTTTAGATACGAAGATTTCTGACAGCAGAGGTCGAGTGTTTCTTTTTGTGAAATGATTGTAAGTCAAACTTCCTTGTAAAAAATCGTTGATAAAATAAAAAGCACTTTGGATTATCACAAACTAAAATCAAATAGTAGAAGAACATTTCTTTTCGGGATTCTAAAAAACTAACTTTTTGTAGATGCGTTCCTATGACACTAAGTCATCGAATTGTCGTTTGTGTTTCGCAGCAAAACAAACCTTTTTCTGGGTGACTGTCGTATATAACTTTTCTATATCACGTAAGACAGAAAATGGCCATCATTCTTCCTTTTCTGTTCGTTTAGTGACCTTACTACCACGCTAGGTAAGTGAACTAGATTATGCCTTGGAATAGGACTTCGGAAAAGAACAAGACTAGTTACAAAAATGACGAAGACCGATTTAAAGGAACTAGAAACGCTGGAATTGTGAGTAAGAAGAAAGCAAATAGTTATTTTTGGAGTAGGACTTTCGGGAAAGCAAAAAAGATAAGCTACAATATTAGAAAATAGTAATGTAAAGTACTGAAATTGAGAAGAAGAATACTACGATCAGTGTACTGTATTGTAGATATATCTATATAGCCAGTAACGGGGCGATAATGGCCTCTCAGTATCTGGAGGAACCTTCAAGTTATGAATCTTGATTCGCATAGGAAAAGTAGTTTTGTTTTGCAAGGGGTGGAGTTTTGCCTCCACTCTCTACACCAGTTTCTTTATTGTGTCTTAGGTTACTGACATGACTCGACTCTGATTCAAATCAAGGCTAATATGTCGTTACAGTATGAAAGCTGAAAGTGTCTACGTCTTGAAGAGCTTGATCAGGATGTTGTAGTCACAGTAACACTCGGCTTACAATAAATTCCTTTCCAATGGTGACAAAACACTTACCATGGTCATTGTAGCTATAATTCTCCAGCCTTCGTACCTCCTTCTATCTGACGAATTCACACATACCCATACCCTGGTATAAGCAACCACTTTTTTACTTCATATGTTATTTTTTCTATAATCTAAGTAACAAGGCATGTAATATTGTATTTGAGTCTTTGTTGAGTTAAAAATATTAGATATTTAACATCTGGACTTAGTCTTGTCTTCTATAGATATCTTCCAATGTTTCTATTCTTGTGCTCAAATGAGAGATTAGTTTTTCATTTAAAAAAACTTTTCCTGTTCGCAGGTGGTTGCTGTCAACCTGAGATGTTTGGGATTTGGTGTTATGTTCATCTACCAGGCGTTCTAACTCCACACAACTCAAGCGAGGGCTTATGGTAACCATCGCCAGTACTTCTATTCCACTGGAAACTTCGCTTCACTTCATCAAAGCCGAAACTGTGTGCAAAAATTCTTGGTGTGATCCTATCATCTACAAGACGCCTTTTTCTTCATTGAGTTCAAGTAAGGAAGGAAAGTGACTCTAAGCTGTTAAGAAGTTTACTTAAGGTGACCTCAAAAGCCTAAAAAGTTCGTTGTGTTGGTCTTGTTATCTACTAGATGACCTTTCTTCGAAACCACTTCTGATGTGTTTGAAACTTCACTACAGCCAAAGACTTGTGAAAGTTTTCTGTGGTTGTTTAAGCAAAAAACGGCGTTTATAAAGTATATAAAGTGTTTTATGTGAAGTGATACAATTAAAAATTCTGAATAAAAAAAATGTTTGACACTATCGAAAGCTTTCTCAATATCAATCCAAAAATAATCATATTTCATTACTGCAGACTTATATGATGGATCCGCTCCGTATATTTTGAGTGTCATAAACATGAGAATCAGTGTATTATACTCGTTTAAGTGGTCCAAAACATGAATACATTAGTGACTGTTGGAACCTGAAATTTGGACGGGGTAATGGAATCGGAGTTGGAATTTTGCTTCAACTCATCTTTGAACATATCCACCGATGTTGAAGATGACAATACTAATTCTATGAGATCTCAATTTTTATTTGAGTTTTTAACGTATGGAATTTTAATCCCTTTGATAGGCATTCTTGGACTATTGGGGAACATCATTACTATGATCATCCTATCGCGACCTCAGATGAAGTCATCCATTAATTGCATTCTGATTGGTCTAGCACGTTGTGATACTTTTTTGATTATAACTTCGATTCTAATTTTTGGACTACCTACTATCCACACCTGTACAACTCTACTACCAACGTATTACTGGAAAGTATATCCATTGATAGCGCCATATGTATATCCAATTGCTCTTATGGCGCAAACCGGCTCTGTTTATCTCACATTAACCGTCACGTTGGAGAGATTTGTAGCGGTGTGCCATCCCCTAAGGGCACGCTCACTTTGTACATATGGTCGCGCACGTGTGTATGTTCTTGTGATAGTCATATTTTCCGTTCTGTATAACCTCCCCCACTTCTGGGATGTGACCCGTGTCATGTGCAGACATCCAACCTTTGATATTGCATACCAATTACAAGCTTCTGAACTTCGTTCTGATAAAACCTACATTCAAGTATATATAAACTGGTCGTATTTATTTGTGATGTACGTGATTCCGTTCACCTGTCTAGCCATTTTCAATGCTGCTATCTACATGCAAGTGAGAAAAGCAAACCATGAGAGACAGCGACTTTCTCGGTTGCAGAAAAAGGAGATAGGACTAGCCACCATGTTGCTTTGTGTCGTTGTCGTATTTTTCTTCTGTAATATTTTAGCTCTTGTTAATAATATTCTGGAGTCCTTTGCTGACATTATTATAGACCAAATGGTGAAACTAAGTAATCTTCTAGTCACCATAAACTCGTCAGTCAATTTTATTATTTATGTCATTTTTGGGGAAAAGTTTAAGCGCTTGTTTTTGAAACTATTCTGCTCACAATCTTTCCGATCAGGGAGGGAGTCTCCCGACGCCACTCACGACGACAGTTTTGTGTCTAATGGCGATGGGAGATCATATTCTATGCGTAGTCACTTCCGATCAACCGTGAGGACCTGTAATGGTGTAAATAATAAAGCGGGACGCCTAATTAATAACAAACAAAGGGCGCCCTCTCCTGGACCTTGTGTGTATTACCCAGCATTAGAGTGGGAGACAGCCCACAATTCTACGTCACTCAACGAACCAACCCAGACAACTACTGTGTGTTGCCAGTGAAAAAAAAGGCAAACAAGACAGTCATCATAGTGTGTTGTGTTTATACTGTTTCACTTGTTTCGCTGTGACAGTTTCTGGAAACAATCCGGTCATTTGTGTTTAGGAGTGCACGAAGTGGATTACAAGTGACACGTCTATCAATAACGTAGTGTGTTAATATAATAAGTAAAAATTCAGTATTTTTATTTCTTTTTTATTGTTATTATTTTGAATTGAAAAAACTATATCGTTAGAACTCAAGAGAACTTAGACTATATCAACGAAACTTATTTTTATTCAAAATAATATGTACTTAAACTTATGATAAAAAAAACATCTACGGGTGTTTGAAATTAAGAACATATGTCCTTAAAGACTGCATTAATGTATTATATAATATTCAAAAGACTTTTATCTTTTTTTAGTAGCACATATAGTAAATTCTAGTCATCTGTTATGTATGTTTATCTCCTTTCTTAGTACATCATATCGAGTTTGTCTCTTTTTTTCCTCTCAGGTATTTACCTCCTATTATAACGTGTAAAGTTTTCATGCATTAGTATTATAATTTTATTTTTCTGACAACAACAGAAGTCTATGTTAAAATGTCAACAACTGAGATCTAGTCAATGTCAAAGTGATCATAGATGTGATAACTTTTATGTTTTAAGCGTCCGTCTTTTTCCCTCCGCTTTGGGTACAGTCTTGTTCGAAAAAACTGGTCATCCATTATTATTTTCTATGTTTTTTTTTGTCTACGAGCCCCTAAACAGACCCTCAGGAACAACAACAGACATTCAACATAGCCATTTTCTCATAGCAACAACAACAACCAATCAGGAGCCAGCGCCAGCATCCGTCAGCCAATCAGAAGCCACCATTTCCCTCAGCCAATCACAAGCTCTCATTCATGGATCTGCCCCTAAATATATATACATGCTCACGTCTCCGGTCTCTTCATTATAATACCTGAAGTTGAAGATGAACGCCATGTCTCCATTCGAAACGTCGGATGTCAATATCTTCACCTCGCTGATAACCCGAGAAGATTTATTAAAATCATGTCGCCAGGAAAAATTCAATTCTTACCGAAGTAAATATTTCATACTTAATTACAGCTTAGAACTAGTTTTTTATTGAAACTATGATTGTAGCACAAGCAGATTAAGTATTAAAGAGTTGTTAGTGTACGATTTTGATACAGTTAAAAATCTTGATACGGTTCAATTTTTCTGAGTTTTGATGTTCTGTCACGTATTAATACTTTTCAGTGCTTCGGGTGTCGTAATCCTCTTTCTCTGACGTACATTCGTGAAAAATCCAACATAGTTGCAGATAATATATCTGATGAAGTTTTAGGAATTGTTAAAGTATGATTTTGATACTGTTAATCTTGCTGTGGTTGTATTATATTTAGTTTTTAATTCTCTGACACGTGTTAACTGTTTGCGGCCTTTCAAATGCAGTAATATTCTTTTACCTGACGTAGATACGTGAAAAAGCTGGCATACTTGAACCATTGTGCTGATAATAATTAGGTCTTATGAATATTAAGAATTTTTGAACTATGATCTTGATATATATCTAATATATATCTATAGTTAATCATCGTGTGGTTACAATTTCTTGAGTGTTAATGCTCTGCCGCGTACAGTAAGGTCCCTAAAACTCGGCATTAGATAAACCGGCACTCCGGATAACTCGGTCACACCGTGACAGGGCGGTAAAAAAAAAAACCGCGCGTAGACTCGTTCAAGGTCATTGCTCACGTGCGTGCAAGAAAGTAACTAGTTTTTTGAAAAGTCGACTATTTAATCTTCATTATAGACAGCTTTATGCCATCATAAATTATTTTTATGAGATCTGTTTTATCAGGTAAATCCAATGCGTATTCATTAATTTCCATTTTCGTGTATAGTAAAGGATCTATGCTTTCTTAAAGTACGTACTTTTCCTATGATTAAGGGTAATTGGGCAGTTTATTCTCTGTTGTATTCTCAAGCAACCAACACGTACAAGTATAGTACTGTATTTTGTGAGGAAACACTCGTACCCCGTCCCAATAACCCGGGATTTTTCACAAACTCGGCCATCCTTGGGTTCACATTAGGCATAGGTTTCGTGACGCTACTGTATTAATGACTTTAGGCCGCCATAATTGTCTTTCACTTGAAGAACATGTGTGAAAAATTGCATATAGTTAAATCGAAACAGAACATCAAAGATTATATTTAAAAGTGAAAATTAGATAATATAGATTATAGAGTTCCTTGAAAAAAACAAGCTTTTATATATATATTGAACAAATTCTGAGATACAGCATAACTTTGCCATTTTACACAGGGAAATGTCAACAAAAGAAAGAAAAAGAAAACAAGACAATAATAACAACATAGAACAGTATCAAAAAAGAGTGTAAAAATAATATTATTCCGTGAAAACTCGTTTAATTGCTCTTTCAAACACCGGGTAGCTCGAAAAAATGTCCACATTAGTTGTTACTTGATTATAACAGTTTGGTATTCTGTTAAAAAAAAAAAAAAAAAAGAGAGACCTCTGTATAATTGCCAACCTAGGATGAGCAAGATGGAATAGGTGGGTATTTCGGGTGATGCGGGAAGGGACACGTAAGGATAACTCCTGAAGTAATATTTCCGATCTTAAGTCTCCATTCACTATCTTATGAAGATATTTCAGCTCAGAGATAATTCTGCGTACTTCCGGAGTCTGGATTTTCAGATGTCGCAAGAGTTCTTTCTTAGATAATGTTCGAAGTGCAGGAACACGGAAACGGACTATAGCGATAAAGAAATTAAGAATAGAATCAAGTCTGGAGAGATGTATAGGTGCTGCCATGGCCCATATGGGAGAGCATTATTCGATCTTGGGCGCTATTAAAGTTTTATAAAAAGTTGCTAATGACGGCCATATATATATATATGTTGTTCCGTTTCTTCATATCCTTCGATTCACCGTCGAAAATATAGAAGTATGGCTAGTGAATGAAAAACCTTGTGACAACTGGTACACAGATCTACATATATAAAACATACAGAACTGTATACCTACTTTTGGGCCACTCTGTATTAGTACATATACAAAAGTTTGGAAAAGATTATGGAATTTTAAAAATACAATTGGGTGGCTAGTTTCTCGACAAGACTGTGCCATACATCATATGTATATATATACAAATCCATCAGTAGAAAAATAATTATTTATCAGTTCCATGTACAGTATATATATAACAAAAAATCATTGTATTTTGATAGTAAATATGTACAGTGTACTCAATTGTCTGCAAAAAAATAAATAACAACCAGTTTCTGTTTTAAAATTAAGTGCCACACTTACACTTACTACAGGATTATTGTATTGTTTAAAGTCCAAATAGCTCTCTTACTGTTAGAAGATATATTTAAGCTCAGGACAATGTTTGTTTTTTCTTAGCACGGCTTTCTAAAATGGTTTACGCATTCATTTTGATGCATTGTTTCAAAGCAATGATTTTTGTGCTTTCAAAATTTATAGCAGAAAATAATATATTGCTTTCTAAATCTGTAATTATGATGTAAAAACTGATGAAGGTTGTTTGCTTTCCATCCGTGGATCATTTTCAGTTGCTTAATTTTTAAGGAGTAATAACACAAAACTTCAATGCCAAAGAGAGGGTGTAACCTTCTAATGGCTGGGAGTGAAAATCTTTTCCTTAAAAATTGATGCACAAAAAAGTGATGAATAAAGATATATTTTTATACTTTGATTTCCTCACTTCTAAAAGAAAAAAACTTCAATTAAGTTATATTAAGAGACAATTTTGAGTCCAGTTTGTTGGATAAATTAACGTTGAAGTACCATACGTTGGAGTTCAGGTCTATTTATTAAGAGTTATATGACTTTGATGTTCTTGGTTTTAGTACTTCACAACAAAGATTGTTTCAAGATTTTAATATTATGCCTCATATTACCACTTTTGCATGGGCGCCCGAAGGTGGTTGCAGGGTGGGGCCCGAGCCCCCATTTGGCTCACTAAAACTACTTAAATTTCTTAAGATTTTCTTAATACAATTTAAAAAGAAACAATATAACAACAAGGAGGATGCTCCCTTGAAAATTTTCTTCCGGCGCCCATGCATTTTTGATCTTACGAATAGGGGAATCGTAATTTATTTGTGTTTAGTGTCCGAAATGTTCTACACTGTTATCATTACCATAACAACATCCTAAATATGAAATGTAAGGAAAATGATATTTAAGCTAAAGCTCATTAAGAGGCTTAATTACTGCGAAATTAAAATACCACTAATTTTACAGTAATTATGTGATATCTTCAAACAGATTAAAGATAATGGAAATATGGAACAAGAACGCCCTAGACAATATTATTTTGCATGAGGTACTGTTATCACGAGCCACCTAGTTGCTTTCCGTTTTCAGCCGTTTAGAAACGCGAAAATAAATGACGATTATCAAAATGGCTGGAAATCAAAAGCAGATAAGTGAGTCGTGATAACGGTATCTCATCTAAAATAATATTGTCTAGGGCGCTCTTGTTCCACTTTTTCGATTATCTTTTATCTATTTGAAGATATCACATAATTACTGTAAAATTAGAGGTATTTTAATTTCCTCGTGATGGAATCTCTTAAAAACATTTCAGCATTAATTTGAAACTGAGATTCAATATCGGACAGCGATTAGTCGAAACGACATGCAACTACTGTATATGAGGAAAAATGTAGATGGTAAATAAACAAAATCACATTACTCAAAACTAATGTAATAAGTAGCTTTTTTCACTTCATGAATTGAAATGTTGATTTACATTACATGTATCAACATACTTCAAAGACGTTCCCAGTTCGTTCATGCCAGACTATTCGCCAGTTTAGAACTTCATATAATCTTTCCTTTGCATCATTTGTTCAACATAGTCGAGCTCACTGTGCCTAGAAATAATTATTTAATTCACCTTCAATAAACAATCCTATATATCATAATCCTCATCTACTATATTCAAAGTGCTAATGGCGTAAGCAAACATGGGCCCGTTGTTCAAACCTTACCATCAACATCATAGGTATTCTGCCATTATTGGCAGGTCACTTGCTGCAACTGAGAAGCTTCCATACTCCACGGTCTTCCGCTAACCTCTTCGTCTTCGCGTATGATTTTTCTATTTTAATATCGTCCATTAATTGTAGGCTCCTTCGTCCCCTCCTTTTTTTCTGCCACCATTCCCTCTATCATGTCCCTCATAATACAGTTTCTTCTTAGCCAATGTCCCAACCTTAGTTTTATCTTCCTTTTCTTAATAATATATAAAATTGTTCTTTTCCCCTACCGTTCCTAACACCTTCTCATTCGTTTTTCTATCAACGCAGCTAATTCTCTCCATTCTTCTCCACACTCACATTTCAAAAGCTTCCAGTCGTCTTTCATCATTTTTGCGTAATGTCCATATTTCTGACCCATACAGTACAATACTCCACACGAAACATTTTAGTAGTATTTTTCTCAACTCTTTATTCAAGGTCCCACAAAACAGTTTTCTTTTCCTCCTAAAGGCTTCTTTCACCATTCCTATCCTTGCTTTTATTTATGTTCACATTTCATATCATCACTAGTAACAATACCCAAGTATCGAAAACTAGTAATCTGTCCTATTTTATTCTCTCCTACTTCTATATTTTACACCGAACGTTTCGTTTCAATCACCATGGCTTTTGTCTTTCCAACAATCTCATACAACCCTCGATTAATCTTATATTCCATCCTCATCTTCACAGTGCTGTTGATCCCTGAATTTCAATCTTACCGTGCTCTCGGAACACCAACCTCAATCCAATTTAAGCTCGTACGTCTATGTTACCTGCACATGCAATCTTCGTTGAGATATCATATCATGATGTTTTAACCTTCTCAATCTTATATTACGCGTATGTTCTGGATATGACTCTTGCTTTTCTAAAATCAGATAAATAAAGCTTCATTAGATATTGTCAATCATCCCTGAGAGGAGGAAAGTTTTCGGTGGTATACCCAGAAATATTTCTCTATATTTAGTTTGTTTGTCTACATCTTAATTAATCGTCAATAGGTCTCCCTACTTGAACTGTCACTTACAGTAGTAATCATAAAAAAATGGCGTCTCTGAAAGACGGAAAATTTTGAAACGAGAAGACAGATAAAATATGAAATAGTTACAAAAAGATTTTAAACATAAGTAGTAAATAATACCAGAGTACAATTGCTTATATCTATGTACAGACGTAAATACTACTTATAGATGGATAGGTCTATTCTACTAGATGACATCCAGTAGGTAAATATCCCGAAAACATTCCTGCAGTCGCCGATGGATATCCTGCATAATTCGACGTAATATGACAACAGAATGTTGGTGTTTTCCTCACAGATTCTCTCCTCCAGCTCTTCAGTTGAAACAGGTTGACTATGGTACACCTTACTCTTAAAGTAGCCCCATATGAAATAACAGCATTCTTTAATCCCAAGCAATTCGATGAACTCAAAACTTTCTGTTCAACCTCACGCTCTTTCGTGATCCTCATTTTTCTGTTCCTTAACCTCACACTTTTTAATGGCCTCACAACTATATTATGTTTTATTAACCTAACACCCATTGATGACCGCTCAAATTTCTCTCCTTTAACTTCACACTGTTTGTTGATACCTCAATTTTTTATTCTAAAAGTTCACACCCTTTGATGATCTTTTAACTTTCAGTTCAACTTCACTCCTTTTCATGATCTTTCGACTTTTTTTGAACCTTATACTCACTGATGACCTCATAACTATCTGTTATTCTACTTCACACTCTTTGATGTTCTGTTCTTCAATTTCACGCCTTTTATGACTCTTCAACTTCCGATCACTGTTTAACATTGCGCCCATTGATGACCCCTTAAAATTGCGGTTCCTCAACTTCAATCCCTTTGATTACACCTCAACTTATTGTTCTTCAATCTAGCACTTTGATGACTCCACACATGTTCTGTAAGCTCACTCTCTTTGATGGCTTCCAAAATTCTCTTCTGTAACCGCAAATGCTTCAGTAACTCCTTTACTTTTAGTACTTCAACATGTCCTTTGATAGCCTGTCAACTTTTTGTTCTTGCTTCACACCGTTTCTTGACCTCAACCTCACATTTTTCTATGACCCAATTTTCTGCTGAACTTCACACCCTTTGATGACCCTCATAACTGTTTATGAACCTCACATCCTGTGATATCTCGTCAGGTTTTTGGTTTTCAAATTAGCATCCTTTGATGCCCTTCTTCAATCTATATTGTTTTAAATCACACTCTTTGGTGACGAGCGCCTTAGTGGCTAAGCGGTTAGCGTACGCGCCTTTGGCATGGGAGACCCGGGTTTGATTCCTAGCACAAGCTCATGTGGTTCGGATTCCATGTTAATTAGTCTCAAATAGCCTCGCTGCTGAACGAGACCTTAAAATCATCTCAACTCTTTGGTGACTTCCCAATCATCTATTCTTTAAGGTTACGTCCTTAAACCTCATAACTTTTGATAGTTCTTTAACCTACACAGTTTTCTTCTCAACGTAACAAGTTTTAGCGTTCAAACTCACTTAACCTCAATCCTTACACCTTTCAGTTAATGGATTCTAGATTAGTTAGGATTTGGTCATGGAGGCCGAGTATTTCTCAGTAAGGAAATCTTTTTAAAATAAAAGTAAATAAATAAAGTACATAACCCGGATGGGAAGCAAAAGCAAGCATCTTCTGAAGGTTTATTTAAAATATTTGGTCTGCACACAAACCATGTAAATTATAATGAACACATAAAACAACTGTCTCTTTTCAATGGAATATATTGTCTTTCCTAAACAGTCACTTACACAATCATTAAGCTTATACTAAGGAAATATAGATAGGAGGATATTAATAAATATAGAAAAATGAAGAAAATAATGAAAGACATGATGTTGAGGCTGTGATTGGAAGTTGTACATATGAATTTTTATGTCATAAAACTTATAATTTAATAAAGTATAATTTGCACTATGTGTTTCGTTTTCGGCATGTAAAAGAATTTGCAAATTTAAATATAGTTATACAGGGTGTTTGTAAAATTTTTCTCTCGTTATGATTTGCTATGGTGTCGTGACAGATTGACTAGAAAGAACGTTTGAGATATGACAAATACCATGGGAACTTTTTTTTTATTGTATGTGTATGTGTGTGTGTATACAGCTTATTTTTCATGTGACAAAGCAAGCTGATGTGAGATTATGAGACTCGATGTGAGATTGTGAGACTTGACGTGAGATCGTTAAACTCTAACTTTGCGCATGTAACCACTTTTTGGCAAATGTGACACTATGTTCTCGTTCCATTACTATAGTGATTTTATAAACTGCTGCTTGCTGCAGTTGTCAGGAATATGTTGGTTCCAAAGAAATTTTATCCCGCACCATAAGTTTACATAGTTTATTAGTTTTCCCTTCCACAGTTATAGATGGACTCCACAGTTATAGTCGGTGCATTCGTGTAATCGACTTTTGATATGTTCGATAGCATTACAATGACCTTCATCCGACAACTTAACAATAATGTTTATATTGGCTTTTCTGCTATTCAAATTAGAAAGTCTGTCAGCATATACTTTTTGTTCTGACTTCAGCAACTTATAGTAACTTAGAGCAAAGTACAAACTCTAGCTATTTTGGTGACTTAAACGTCTGTTACGTCAATCAATCCACTCTTAATTGACAGTACGGTAATAACGTGATGAATCTTGGTTTTCAATTCACCTAAATGGGCAATTCTACTGGTATCGCACAGCTTATAACCAGATATAATATCTAGCAAACATTGTAGCCAAGACGAGGGGCTACATTGACCAATTCACTCTTGACTGACAATGCAGCAATGTTATGTTGGATCTTCATTTTGAAATCATCCAGATTCGTATGTACTTTTCATTTAACGTCTCTCCAGGGATAATATTCGCAAGACATAATATCTAGCGATTGTGGTGTCCAAGAAAGTGTTATGTTGACCTTGAAATTAATTATTCAAAAAGTGTTAAGCAGTTATGGTGAAGAATGAAGGCGTACCATTTTGTTGGAAGAACCCGCAAAAGCCATAATTCAAGTATTTAAAGAAAATGGTACGTTGCTGATGAATGAAATTTATCAAAATTTACATATACACAATACTTTTTCCTCAAATTGATCAAACAGATACGGCACAGTGGCCAACTGAAACCAAGAGAAATCTTTACTGACACCCTATATAAAATATTATATTTAGTAATAGTAATACAAGTTATGAAAAGTAATAGTAATAATAATGAATTAATATATTTTATGTTTTGCTGTGTGCCTTTCATTAAAGGAAAATCGACCAGAGTTGTTAGAAGAATTATTAATTAGGACAATAGAATTAATAAAAAATTGTGTACATTAATTAATAAATATAATGTATATATTTAAGTTGATTCTTAAATAAAAAAATACATATAAGATCAAGAATCTTATAAAATAGAGGATCTGCCCTTACAACAAAATCTTGAAGCCATACGTCACAATTTCGCCACCCCTACTCTGCCCACCCCGCCCAATAGGATCGCAATGTTTTGAGCCAAAAATCATGGCGGAAACGAAAGTAACCAATCAGGCGATGATAGAAACGAGAGTAGCCAATCAGACGTGCCGATGCTCGGTTGTTTTTGGCTTCATCGATTTAATAGGATGAAGATACATATGGGCAGGTCCTCTATCTATAACATCCTTGTATAAGATTGAAAAATATATAATACTTTAAAATCTATGGAAATTGATGACAAATGCAAATATATCGTTATAAATTATCTGTGATTTTGAAAGTAAATAAGAGAAGCTTATTGATACTAAATACATAGGTGTGAAAGTTACAAGTTCTTTTGATTTATTTACTGATATATATGGATTACTTTAAGAGAACAAAATCGGAAGGGTGATCACCAAAAATAGTATAATTAAAATCTAATTAAGTAAGATTAAATTATGGATGTTTTTTTAATATGTTACAATGTTCTATTACTTTAATGAAGTTGGTGTGTAAATGCCACTTTACTGTGTTTGTATGAATCTGTAAATTTATTAGTGCTTAGCATAGACTTGTGCAGGGGCGGATCCAGGACGGACTTCTGGGGGGTGGAGGGTTGTAATACTGCTACTTTTAAGAGCTCCAAACTCTGTTTTATTTATATATAAAATAAGAAAATTTCCTCTCCTGCAGGGGGGAGCAATCGCCCCGATCGCGCCCCCCTGGATCCGCCACTGGACCTATGTGTAAATTATCATATCTGCTGTGCAAGGTCCAATGACACAAGAGTACATAAATGAGAATACAGAAACAGAATTTATAAACGAGATTTTTAAGAAAAATGTACCATGCAAAATTACTTTTGGCGCACCATTCAAAATAATAGTTGAAAAATTATAATTATTTCACTAATTTCCTTCTTATTGTCTCCCAAATGAATTGTGTTGGGCGACATGAAAATATCTCACTCGGCATAGATAAAATTGAAGGAGGGCCATCAGAAGTAATCGTTGAAAAACTACAATTCTTTTACGATCTGCGTATGAATATTATTTTGGATGTATGGCGTAAAAACTATAGTATAAAAAGCACAAACTAGCCTGTGCTAGGTGGCCACTAAAAACCACAAATGCTATCTAACCGAATCAGGGCAGAGCGAAGCAGGAGGGCCCAAATTGTAGTGAAGAGAGGTCTGAAGGAAGCAGCTATACGCATAACCGAGGGTAGTGAAAACAAATAGATTTCGGGAATGATATTTGTTTCAATGGCACTTGTTGTAGTTTCATACTAGTAGTCCTACACTTGTAAATGTAAAGTACAGTTTGTATACAGTGTGCAGAAATACGCCACCGGTGGAAAATAGTATCTAATACAGTCATCTTTCGTATCCACTCATTCATTTTATCCGTCGTAAGACACCAGTAGTGATTTTACACTAGTAACCCTACACTTGTAAACCTAAAATACTGGTGTATTACTTTGTGTTTAATTCTATCGCCTGCAGAATTTTGTTCTTTATAAAATACTTATCATTCGTTAATACTTATCACTCATTTCGCAGAAATTAAAAAGGCATTAACTATGGCTTCCTCACTTATTAACTTATATATTTAACAGCATAAAGAAAACAAGTTTAAACAAGTCTGGGTCTGGCCACAACATTTGTTATCATAAGGTACCGACTATTATCCTTGTTACTCTAAAATTAAATATCATAAACAATATTGTTGCAATTTGATGAAATAAAGATATTGTACAAATCTTGAGACATTCACGGGAGGGATGTTTCTACTATATTTTGATGTTGCCTGGTTAAAGCAGGGGCCTTACGCACACAAAAGTGGGTCCCCTACTTCTGAACACAAGCTTAAAAGTTAATGAAAGATGTAAGACAATTTACACAGAGTAGCACTTAATTAATTATAACATCCTTAAATTAGTGCAGATTCAGAGTATCTAGGGGGGAAAAAAGGAAATTTTACGATTGAAACGGATACTCCAAAAGAAGGAGAGTTACCTATGAAGTTCATTTATACTTACAATTTACCTGAGAATACAGAATAGATTAATAAATACTATCGCAAAAACTCTGTAATTCACAAGTAATGCCAATTACGATATAATCCCTCATAATTGGAAGTAAATAATTCCTCTCACTATTGGGTTTGGCTGCACCATCTGTCAATGATTCAAGATACCTATCCTCTTGTATGTCCAGTTGAAAGTGTAAAATTTCTATATCAACGGAGTTTTTAAGGCATTAAGACACAGTGTGTGCAAAATTCAATGTACAGGGTGGCGCAGGAAAACAAGAAAATTTAAATTGACGTAAAATTCACTAATCAACACAGGAAGGAATACGTTTAATGATTCAGATTCATGTAGAGAGTATGCCGTTAGTGATAGCATTAGCTGTAGCCCTTCTTTAACCTTTAGTTTCAGTTCAACAGTGTTTTCAGGACGTGTACTATACACTTTGTTGTCGAGATGTTTCCATAGATTCGCCATAGAAAAAAAAATCACAGACACTGATTTTAGAAGATCTCGGAGGCCATAGAATGTCACCGTTCTTATCAAATGCTTTCACAGCAAACACACGTTCTGCACAATCTCAATGCTTCATTATCAATAAATGGCAGTCTTCCTCAATGTTGTCTTACCGGTCCGAAACAAATGCCAACCATACAGTGTTGCTAATTCTAGATTCAAAATTTCTTGTTTCTTTGCATCACCCTGTATTTATAACCATAATATGTATCCAGAGGTATTGTCAATCTGAACTTTTTCTGAACAATGAACATAAAATTTAATCCTTCCCTGAAATCACTTACAAAAAAGCCACATTCATAACTTTAAAAAATATATAAAAATTATGTGTAATTGTATGTTGAATAACTGTCATATGTAGTTAACTATTTTCTTAACAGTAATCAAATCATGTTAAACTGACTACTACAGAAATACTTAAGTTCAGCCGTAAACAAAGGTTTATGGTCATGTACTGATTGTTTTCACTAAAGTAATGCAACATTGACAAAGCTTTGTGAACATGAAACACATACTACTGAGGTGATGTTCACAGTAATGCGTTCTAGAGTAAATATTACGCATTTTCCAAGTTAATGCAGCTTAGAGATCTCTCAAATAAACAGTGTTTAGTTTAGCGTCCTTACGTAAACTGAAATCAAATTTTCATTATACAAATCCGTCGTAAAGTTTAAACAAAATATAAACAAGCTTGATCATCCAGCTAGTCAATGACATATTCTGAAACTTTTGGAAATAAATCGGGACCAAGGGCGCACGCACGTGGGGGGTTCACAGGGAACAGACCCCCCCAAGATAACTTGGTAACTCGATCTATATTTATAAACTTTTTAAAAACAACATATCGTACTTGTTAAGCAGAGAAGTGATTGGTGTAACCTAAAGATGTTGATCATACAGTTCATTTGTACTCTTTCTTTTCTTATAAAAACAATCTAGTTTTATCATTTTTCCTAAGAATATCTTCTTCTTGTTCACCTCAACCATAGATTGGTGGGCAACATGGAAATTTTAAAACATTTCTCTCGCTTGGGAGAGGTGTTTTATTCTTTGATAATGTCTCTTCTTCGTAACTGCATATAGATATACTATCATTGGTCTTCCTGTTCCTGGTTTTCCTTCTGCCTTTCCCTCTATCAGCACGGTGATCCAGTCGGAGTGTCGAATAAGATGGCGAAGCACTCCTATTATCCAAGCACTTCTGTTTCCTATTATCTTCATGATCTGTCGTCCTTCATTAACTTCCTTTTGTACCTCTTCATTCCTTTTCCTTTCGGTTCATGATATGCACTGCATTCTGCGGCAACACCACATTTCAAATGTTTCCAGCTTGGATATTTAAGCTTTTCTCAATGTCCACATCTCTGATCCGTAAAGCACCACGCTCCATACCAGTATCTTAATAAATTGTTTACAAACGTCCAACGACACATTTTTTGATGTTAGCAGTTCTCTTTTCCTATTGAATGCTTGTTTAGCCTGTGCTATTCTGGAACTTACGTCTTTTTCACTTCTTCCCTGCGAGAATATTAGACTTCTTAAATAGGGGAACGTCTTAACGTCTTCGATTTTCTCTCCAAGTAGCCATGCGTTTGCCTCTTCCTGTCCTGCTCTTGTGCACTTTATCACTTTCGTTTTCTTCTTATTTATCTTCATTTTGCATGTTCTTTTTTTTCAGTTGGTCGTTCAAGTTTGAAAGTGCTTCCTGCATGTCCTCATCGTTCTCCGCTATCAATGCTATGTCATCAGCAAACCTTATTGTGCTGAAAAGTTGACCATTTACTTTTACGCCTTTCTCGTTTTTATCCAAGAATTATTTCATAGCCTCTTCTATATAAACGTTGAACAGGAGAGGTGAAAGTCCACATCCTTGACTCACTCCTTAACTTATTCTTGCTTCCTTCTCATCTCTTCCTATTTAATATAACAGCTGTTTGGTTCCTATAAAGTTGGTATATTATTATTCTGTCTCTGTAATCCACTTTTGAGATTCTTCAATGCTCTGAACATGATATTCCAATCTACGTTGTCAAAAGCTTTCTCTATATCTATAAATGCTATCACAATTGGTTTGTTTATTCTTATGCGCTGTTCCACATAAAAAGACTCAGTATTGCTTCCATTGTTCCTCTTCTCCTCCTGAATCCAAACTGGTCCTCCGATAACCGTTCTTCGATCTTCCCCTCTATTCGTTGTGCGATAATTTTGCACAGTATTTCTGACGCATGGGAAAGCAAACTTAACGCTCTGTGATCTTCGCATTTCCGTGCGCCTTTCCTCTTCGGGATAGGGACAAATATGCTTTTCTCGAAGTCTTTTGGTACTTTTTCCGAGATGTACACTGATGTCCAAAATGCTAGTCGTATATCTATAACTGTCTTCTTGTAAGAATATAATTTGATAATGATTTTGTAGTGTACTTTTAATACCGCCACTATGTATAATCGGCAAATGTATATTTGTGGTAAATTTCATAGAAAAAGAATTATAAATACGAAAATTAGAATGAGTAAAACAAAATGTTGCTAAATGGAAAAAAAGGTTATATTTTCGTTATATTGTCTTATTTACTGCTTTCTTGATATGAAATTTGCCACATCCAAGTCTTTGCCACACATACTAACATTATAACACATACTAATATATAACTAACATATACACATACTAGCATTACAAGAAATAACTGGCGAATTCGGTATCGAATTATATTCCTACAACAACAAATTTATAGACATGCGACAAGAATTTTGGACATGAGTGTACATTTCATTAATAAGATTAATTAGTTTCTGATTTAAGTTTCTATTCTTATTGTTCTAATAAGATTAAATAGTTTCTAAGAAAGTAAATAGCAGTATTTAACAAGTACTTATTCTCTACATAACATTGATTCAACACTATATACACGTAGTATCCAATTAGAATGGAATCTCCCTCTCTAAACTTTAGATACCTCCCAAGAAAAAAATTCTGGATGCGCACCTGGCTGGGACCTAGTGTCCTTTATTTTTTAGATTGTTCAAATTCAACTCTCCCGAATTTTTGCTTTACCCCACCAAAATAAGAAAAAACTTAGAACTAAAGCTTTTCTGGTGTCGTAATGGATGTAATTGTTCTCGGGTAATAAGCCAGGTGAATTTTACGTTGACCAGCATTTGAAGAACCGACAACTTTGTTCCCATCTTCAGGGTAAAGTGTGAGAGACCAGAAACAGAAGCTTTCATTATATAGATGATGGCAGGAAATTGGGCGGAATTTGATTGGTCAATGGCAACGTCCAACCAGCGTCAATCGCCATGGACCAATCAAATGCCGCCCCCTCCCAACCAACACCTATATAATAAAGGCTACTTTTTCGTTCTTTCATATTAAAGACGAGAAAATGCTGTTGGTTTTCGAAACGTTGGATGACGTAGAATTCACCTGGCTGATTGTCTAAGAATAATTATATTCAACAAAAAAATTATATTTGTGCGTTTTTACAAATAGTTTATTTTTAAACGTTATTATCGGCTTCTTAGATTTATTAAATATCTTACAATAATTGTAATCCAATAGTTGATAGTTTTTTTTTTTCGTTGAAGACGCTGGACGCAAGAGGGCTCGAACAAACACTAAGCTACTCTGCCATCTATTGGAGCAATGCTGAATTAAGTAATGTTCCATACTCATACACCCAATCTAATTACGTTTGTAATAATTTAATTGATTGTGCGAAACAACGATATGCTAGAGAGAAAATAATATGAAAATATGCGATAGTTTTACCGCATAACATTACAAGAAAAAATTACCTGTAATACCTATTGTAAAGGGAATAATAGCTCTGTATTAGATAATAGGGATAAATAAATAAATACAGTATTGTGATCGTAACTACATACCTCTACACAATTTGAGAACTCGAATTAGTATGAGAGTGAGTAAAATAAAAGTTGCAAGGTTTGATTTTAACAAATAAATAAGCACAAAAATAGTCCAAAGCATTGTAAAAGAAAATAACAATATCGAAAAACACACAACATCAACGATTTACAAAATTAATGGTTTCGTCTAGGCTACTGAATTATATTTATTTACTTTTGCTCGTTTAAAATTTACGGTTCAACAAGTTCAACTAAAATGTATAATATGCATAGATCAGCGGTTCTCAACCTGTGTGTCGTGCAGCTCCAAAAGTGCGTGACGAAATTTTACAATTTAACTCTTTCAGCAGATACCATCGCAATTGTGAGTGCTACTTTGAGTTGTCAAAAAATGCCAAGCAAAGGACTTTTAATACACAAATTAGCTACAAGCACATTTGTGAGTGTCTGAATGATAAGTTGGCAGGTACGGAATTGCCAAATTGCCATCTGTTGAGTATATTGGTTATCACAACGTTTAAGAGTAGTGTGTTCTGCATTCTCAATTGTAAAGGTATCTGCTGTCATTAATAAAATCTAAACAGCTGTCTTGTGTTGTCCTAGGCGTAGAGCAAAATGTGTCGACAGTCAGAAAAGGTTGGAAACCACTGTCTTAGGTTATGGAAAGTTTTTTAAATTTGTATACGTTTTCATACACAGTGTAAGAGTAAGTTCAAAAAATACATTATACTGCTAAAATGAACATGAACTTATCTTCATTTTATCCTTAACTAACTCGACATTAAGTGTATTAACTATATTGAGTATTATAGTGTTAGTGTTTAGAATCAGGTAAAATTCTCTATAATATACTGTAAGTGAGAAATGCTATACTCTCGAAATATTATACAGCGTGAAGGAAAAGTCACCGTTCCCATAAGCACTGAATCAACAGTAAAGGATTATAATTACATTATACATTAAATGTATCTGTGTATACTTCTTCATGCTCGAAACAAAATCTAATTCGATTCCATGTTCTATGTAAAATTTGTTACAGCCTGAAGCGACTCGTGAGGGAATTTTCACCAGTAAAAATTAACAGTATTATCCCTTAAAACTAAGAAAAAAAGGTTACATAAGGTACTAATTGTTTATACAATAATTTGTGCATTAGGAACGTTTTCTTGCTTAAATTTGAAAGGAAAAGAGTATTTTTCACCGGTGTGTCCTCCCACACGAGTTACCTATCTTTGCATGATTTTGAGGAATAATGGGAATAAATTCGTTCGTCTCATAGTACGGTGACTTCTTCCGCGCCCTATAATGTAACTTTGAATACTTGGCCGAGGAAAAATTTTATTTGAATATAAATGTTGAATATAAGTTCCCACAACGACAATTAAACATTAATTCTTTACTGTTCTCGTTTATTCAACTTCTAATAACGAACAAACAAGTTTTTATTCTCAGTTATTCAACCTCAGATAACGAACAACCAGTTAAACAAGATTCTTAAATCGTTTATTCAACTTTTGATAACGAACAACCAGATTTTCTCAATTATTCAACCTCTGATAATGAACAAAAAGTTATAACATATTGTTTTTTTCGTTTTATTCAACTTTTGATGACGAACAAGAAGTTAAACAAGACCCTTTTCTTGTTTATTCAACTTCTGATAAGAAACAACCAGTTAAACAAGTTTCTATTCTCAATTATTCAACTACTGATAACGAATAAACAGTTACACAAGATTCTTTTCTCGTTTATTCAACTTCTGATAACAAACCAGCTAAACATCTTTTTATTCTCAATTATTCAACCTTTGATAACGAACAAGAAGTTAAACAAGATTCTTTTCTCGTTTATTCAACTTCTGATAACAAACAACCAGTTAAACAAGTTTTTATTCTCAATTATTCAACCTCTGATAACGAATAAGCAGTTAAACAAAATTATTTTCTCGTTTATTCAACTTCTGATAACGAACACAAACTTAAGCATGTTTTTATTCTCAATTATTCAACTTCTGATAACGAATAAGCAGTTAAAGAAAATTATTTTCTCCTTTATTCAACTTCTGATAACGAACGACCAGTTAAACAAGTTGTTCTTTTTATTTTCGTTTATTCAATCAGTTAAACAATTTTCTATTCTTTTTTTATTCAACTACTAAAGTTAAACAAGCCTCTAATGGTTTGTTAACAGTATTTAGATTCATATTTCTATCAAATTTATCGCACGTTGACCCTCTTGAGAAACTACTTAAAATTGTCTCATTTTTAGAATTCAATAAAATTTAAGAACTTTCGAAGTAATTGAATTATATCACTATAATCAGTTAAAAGAGTTTACTTTCCTAATGATGTGTTAAATAGTATTTGATGATATGATAGTGTTAAGGGTCATTGGTGTGACCTATACGATTGGTCTTTTATCATGAGATAAGGCACTTAATGACTTTTATTTTTCTGATAAAGCATTTAATGACTTTTATTTTGGTGATCATCTTTCTTCAGTAAATAAATAATAAAAAGTAATAATGTTGAAGATATTTGAGTTATAATGTTTTACTTCATGTACCGTTCTCTCCTTGTTCTCCTTTCTTCTCTTTGTAAATAATATCACAAAATATGTAATCTATAATATGTATCAATCATCATTAACATCCGTTCATTCATATTGTAAAAACTCTGCTCAGGTGTACAATAAAAAGGTCTTTGAAACCAATTGGTCATCCATTTATTTCTAATTAATGAAAGCGAGCGTTAGCGATGCTATTCGATTGGATTCGTATTTGTGTGTCTGTCTGTTCCAGTGCCGTGCCGTGGAAATTCAGCGCCCGGAGCGAGAGTATACTACGACGTCCCCGCAGGCCCGTAATCAGGGGGGTCTAGGGGGACCTAAAGTTTGGCTGGTCCCCCTAAAATTTTCACGGTAGGCTGGCAAGTGAACTATAATATGGTGATTAACTATAACATGGTTGGATTGGGTCCCCCTAACTTCAGCCGGGCCCACCCTACATTTTGGGGCTGGCTACAGGCCTGCGTCCCCGTACATAGTAAGGCGCCACACAGACGGGTGGGGCGCTTGTAACAAGTGTCTAGGGACGCAAAAGGTATAAATCTGACCCTGGTCAAATTAAGTATTAGATTGAAAA
This sequence comes from Thermobia domestica, assembly GCF_964235325.1. Lineage (NCBI taxonomy): Eukaryota > Metazoa > Arthropoda > Insecta > Zygentoma > Lepismatidae > Thermobia > Thermobia domestica. The sequence continues at coordinate 9,117,239 of NC_137460.1, forward strand.
ATACTGCTGTTGATCTAAAATATTTCAAGTAATTTCTCCTCTCTCTTTTCTTTTCTTTTTTGGTTCCGAATTATGCGTCCCCCTTACTTCGGTATCTAGGGCCGTGGCCCCGCTCCCCCCCCCCTTCCATGGCACGGCACTGGTCTGTCTGTCTGTTTCAAGATAACTCTGCGATACATTTATCCGATTTTCATGAATCTTGGCCTTCCTTGCATTTACAGAGATGTCCCTATTATTTTAGGGTTGCAATCTATCAAATATAAAGAGGGGTAAAAGGGGTTAATTTCACCCCATGTTTCAAGTTTACCTATTTATATTTATATGACAATTTTCCTACAAACTACATAAAATATTCTCGACTATGATTAAACTTTCTTTATGAATATTTTCTTTATGAAATTGGAAATATCCCCACAGATTAGGGTTAACATCTGCCATAAATAAAAACGGTTAATTCGTTCCCTGCTCCCCATTTCAAAATATGTTTCAGGATAATTTTCGTTAAAAAATGTTGGGTTTTGGTGTTAAATCCCGTACATTTTCAATAAGGCTTCCCAATCACGTCCTCTGCAGTTAGTTAAAATCAGTAAAGAATAATTTACTTCCTATCCCCCTCCCCCACTTTCTTATAAAGTTCCATGATAATGTTTTAAAAATTCGTTTAGTTTGGAAATAATATAGAGAAAGTATACTATATTTTCTTTGACTCTTTCCAGTAATTAGAAGAGAATAGGATTAAAATCAATTAATAATGAACGATGAATTCAGGTCTCTATGTGCTTTGGATCCCCCTTCCTCCAGCATTAAAAAATAAGTTCCAGATAATTTCAGTTTGAGCTTTTTGATTTTGGTGTAATATGTCGCACATTTTCTTTGATACTTCACAATCATTTACTGTGCACAGATCTTAAATCAGTAAAGAACAAAGTAATGGAGTTACAAATCGCCTTTTTTTTTTTTTTTTTTTTTGTAGAATTCCATGATAACCCATATAAAACTAATTTCGTTGCGATACAATATTATGTACTTGTATATTTTCTTTTACTCTTTTGAGTTTCCACGTGGCTAAGAGGTTACCATACCCACCTTTGGCATGGGAGACTCGGGTACGGTTCCCAGCAGGAGCTCATCCCGACTGAAAATCAAATCAAAATCTTTTACACTTTTCCGTATTCCCCTGTTCTTGGCATTAAAATCAGTCAAGAATGAGCGGTGAATTTAGCCGCTAATGTGCCATGGATTACCTGCATTCCCTTTCAGATTAAAAAAATATGATCCAAGTTATCTTTCGTAAAAATTTTAAGATTTTCACAGAATATAGTGTATACTTTTTGAGACTTTACAATGATTCCCACTACCTGGATTTAAAATGAATCGAGAACGAACGAGAAAGAATACCTCCACCCCAGACGTAAAAAACAATCTGTCATGATAATTTTCGTAAATATTATCCGATTTTAATGCAATATGATGTACATGTTTATTCAGGTTAATACATAATTTCCACTTTTGCAGTTGAAGCCATTAAAATATCAAGACTCATTTAAGTCTCTCTCTTCCTTAAGCAAAAATTTAATATTAAAATCATATGTGATAAGTTTCGTAAAAGATGCACTTTTATCGAATATGGCTACTTTTCTCTGAGTATTTCTAATCTTCTGAATTTCTTGCAGTTGAAATAGGCCAATATTAAGGGAGTGCGTTCTTCCAATAGTTTTATAGAGTTTTGTGGGTGTTCTGTGGCAGTTTAGACACTTACTTCTATAGTTTAGGGTTGAAGTTGGTGACAGAGAGAGAATCGCCCAATTCAGTAATACATGGCATCACTAGTTACCACTAACATATGAAACTATACCTCTGCCGTCAGCAAGAAATGTTTGCCTAGCTCAGTAATGGCCACAGAACAATAAGAGTCAAACCTGGATGTCATTTTCCAGTTTCCTATAAAGGTAACCAAGAAAGTTCTGTCTCTTTTTGTGGAGGTTTGTGTTCAATTGGCCCTTCACTGTGAGTTGAATGCGAATGGAGATAACGCGAAGATCAGTTGTTGTTGTGGGTATATCCAACATACTACCTGGTTGTGGCAGTTCAGTTACTTCGTGAACTTGCGTAAGGACAAAATGAACATGGGACCTCCATAGAGCATCATAAGGGTGTGTATGCTGTACGAGTTCAAACTAAGGTACTCAAGAAGATCCTCCTGTGTCTTTGGTGGGTTTGCTCACGGTATCTTGCATCGGGAACTACTACCAGCTGGTCAGAGCATCAATGCAACTGTGTACTGTCAGCAGTTGAGCCGTGTTCAAGAAAAAACTCAAAACTCTGGAGCACTTCTGAATCGCAAAGGGATCCTCCTGTTACAGGACAACGCTAAGCCCCACATGGATAGAATGACTCGGAACACCATTCTACCCCTTGGATGGGAAACACTATTGCATCCGCCATACTCCCTAGATATTGCACCGTTCGATTATCACCTGTTCCATTCTTGGACAATCACCTTAGAGGAACAGTTCAAATCCCTAGTAGAGGTGCAGAATACATTTGATACCTTCTTCGCTTCACGGCCCACCAAGTTCTACCGTGATGGAATACATGGCCTTCCAGAACGTTGGCACAAGGTCGTCGATGCGGATGGGGTCAATTTTTGGTGTTCCACGTATGTTTTAGGTGCCATATTGATGTTCAAAGGTGGTGGGTGAAAAAGCGATAGAATTTACTTGGTTACCTTTATAACTGTCCCCCACTAAGACTAGAGTTTGCAGAATGTGCGTAAGTCAAATATTTTGTGAATCTTCTAATTTCCTTATCCTTCTGTTTGTCTTGCGTGTCTAGCCCAATTGGGACCGAAAATTTGAAAGTAACTATATGAAATCTGAATTTTTAATTTTTAAAAAATGGGCCGATTTTATCAGGGAAAATTGTTTGTTTGCTAAGTGGAGGTTATATTGAAATTCGGTTGCTAGTAGCCGAATTTCTGCTAATAATAATGTTTTTGAGAGAAATTCTCTGGGTTACTAATAACCGAGTAATACCTGGTTAAGTTATACTTTGCTCTATTAGTCTATATCTGAGATACTAGCTATTGAAAAAAAAATGACAAAAATATTTTCAACTAATTCCTTGGTTATTTAAACCCCTTAAAAACGATGACTTTTGGATGAAATGTATAAAGTTCTAACGCAACATGAAACAAGCCAAGTTTCTAACAAATTGATCAATTTCGGGGAGCTCCAGCTGTGTTGAAATGATTAGTAGAGAAGCAAGAAATGACATGAAATTTTACGCAGAACAAATCGACTTTTGATTTGATAGCAAAACGTGTTAGAGCGGTGGTTCGGATCACCTCCATTTTTTGCGTCCAAAACTTTTTTTCTTATTTTTCGTAATGACTTATATGTGCTCAATTAAATAATAATCTCGATTAAATTAGTCAAATCAAAGTAGATTAACTAAGGAGTAGAGCACTTGGTTGCAGTAACCGAGAGCTCTGTATGCTATGTACCGGGTGCGACAAAAAAAATGTATACACACTTTGAACAGTCATAGAAACTATATTTCCCATCTACAAGGTTCAATTTATGGGAGGAAGTAATGTTATCTTTCTTCAACAGGTGGCAGCAGAATTGTCTCTCTAGCTACTCAATCCAGTTAGTAGCAAGGAAGTAATTGCAAGATGGCGAATGTAAATTCTCTAATGCAAAGTAGAGAGAGGTGACCCAAGGCCCGAGCACTCTCGGGAAGGATCTCCAGAGAGTTCCGAAGCAAGTTAGGTGGAGTGGATTTTAGAGTCCCCGATGCTCCGTGCAAGCAGAGAAGCGGTTAAAAGTCACAGAGCTCCGAAGCAAGCTAGCTGTCTGAAGTTGGGAATTCCGACAGATTTCCGAAGCAAACTAAGCCGGAATAAGGGAAGCTTACAGTTTCGAAGCTCTTAAACTATTGTCTTGGATCAGATTTCTCCTAGAGCTCCAAAGCAAGCTAAGGGAGAGGTGACCAATCGCAGACTGGTGCGTTTCCTTAGAACCCACTAGATTATATAGGTGCTCCAGGTGAGGTGGCAGCACTGGTGTTTCCTCGTCGTCACGTGGTTAGTGGTGTCACTGTTATTTTCGTCGTCTGCAGGTATAGTAATCCATAGTAAAATGCGCATGCTTCGTGCAGCAAAATAGAAGCACATGTTGGGTGGTCGTAAATAGAACCATGCAGGATATGACAATTTTAACGTCCCCAGTGCTAAAAGGGGCGCTTAAACACATATCCAACCAACCAAATTTATGGTTGAAAGTGCTTGGTCCAAAATGTTGGATACATGATGGTTATTGTTGGCCAACATCCACTAAACCAACTTTGGTCCAATGTATTTTTCATTTTTTTTTCAATTCTCAACTAGAGCTATCATTAGGCCACCAAGTGTATCAGTTTGCTTAATTTTATCTATTTATTTATTTATTTATTTATTTATTTAACAATCACCAGATACAGCTTAGAGGCCATTTTACACTAGATATCCAACAACAACAATAACAACAACAATGGAAAAGATTTGGGAAGGTATCGGCCAGGGCCTGTTTAGTAGGTACCATCTCGGCATTTGCCTGTTAGGACTGAGGGAAACCCTGGAAAACCACAGTCAGGATGGTCGACAGCGGGATTCGAACCCACGACCTCACGCATCCGAAGCCAACGCTCTACCACTTGAGCCACTTCGCTCGGTAAATAGTGTGTACACACACACGAAATGTCTTTATGAAAAATGTTGTTGCCACTTAGTTGCCTGGTTTGGAGTTTAATGTTTCCTTTCATCATCGTGAAGCATTTGAAATATCACTTACATTAAGAACGAAATCATCATCGGTCAAGAAAGTCAGAAATGTTAGATTTTGGTGCGAAAGAAGTGTCTAATTTGACGTCTGGTAGGAAATTTACATCAGCAACACAACAGATGGATGTTTGGATTAAGATCATCCGGCTGACATCACAAACTTTGTGCATGTCCAGCATACAAACTGAGGTAGCCAAACGAACAGGAGGCAATACCTTGTAGAACAGGGTCGTGCGAAACTACAGCTTAAAGAACACACAATTGCAACTGATTTTTGTTTATGAATTTCAAGCTGAGGAATTCTGCACCGATCAATATCATGTTCCTATGAGCTCTTCAGGAATACCATTAAAGCGGACACTCGGAGACGTATTCCTGCCACTGCAGGCAAGTTATTGTTCACCATACCTCTGTCGTTCAGCAACTTTGTGTAATCGATAAAGTGAGAAAGTTAGATTCGTGAGTATCACATAAGTTAACAATAATCGCAGTCTATTATTAATTTTAATGAAAGTGGATCTAATCGTAAACGATAAAGACAATATAGTTGGATCATAATCAACGGTTTCCCAGACTACCTCTCCACCAATAGTAGGTGTTACTGCTGGTATGGTGGTCTATGGTGGGAATGGTTTTCGGTAGACTAATCCAATATATCTTTCTCAGACGAGGTGAAACCACGAATACAGTTCGTAATACTGCTGAAGTTCATGAAATGCATCGCAAACTTATCCGCAATGGTCAAGAGATATGATGTTCTCTTGTTAAACGATAATTCATCCTCAGGTTTTGCTCAAAGGATGGTTTAGGATCTCCATAAGTGGCAGTATGAAATTCTTTCGCCTAAGGTATATTTCTTACCAACTACCACTTCTTCCGACATCCTGATCATCTCTTGAGAGGCTAAATCTTTACTGATGATCGAGCGGTGCAACGAACCGTTGAAAACTTCTTCGCATCGTACGCTCTAGATCACTTTCACCATGGAATTCAATTATTGGTTGAGCAATTGCAAAAGTGCGTGGTTGCGAACGGCAAGTATTTTGATTAATCAAGTATTGTTTTGTTCGTTCTTCTGGCTTTTGGAACTGACGTACTTGTTATGAACATTTTATTCGCACCAACCTAATAGCTACGATGCGATTCGACGTACTGAACATAAAACATCCAATCGTTAATTCCCAAGTTTCTGGCATGTAGTGTCAACAACTTTAATTTCCATGGAAATGTTACAAAGTCTCTCGCATTCTCAAGTCTGTTGACACATTTGGAATATATACACTCATGAGCAACTGAATTAGAAAAGATCGTCAGTTGCGTGCATCAACACCTTTTGTCTTGGTGATAACTACGATCCGGCAAGGCAAGGAACTCTTGGAGAGTCTACAAATATATTATTGCTGTACAACCTCCCATACTTCACTAAGATTGGTAGGAACAGAGTCCAGACACATGCATCTCTCTTCATACTATCCCAAACGTACTCAATGGGTTGAGACCAGGGCTTCTTGGGTGTTAAGAAAACATTTTCACATCTATGGAGTAATCATCGAACAAAGTCAGCCACAATTCGGAAGTAATGGACTGGATCTTTGTCTTGCTGTAAGTTCAGGTCGCCTGCATGGTACTAGAGGCGAGCAAGGGCTGAAAATGATCTTCCAGCAGGTTCCTGCAACGTTTGTTGAAGGCAGCTTGTCAGATGTGCCAAGGATCCCACTTCATCCCGTCATCATACGAGGATACCACAACCACAGCTTTGAAATGTACCCTATTAGAAAGGTATCATTGAAAGAATGTACCATTACTTCATGTGCTCGACGACCCGCTCGTACTCTGCCATCGGCTCGTACCAACAGGTGCCTGGTCTGACCTGTTCAGGTGATCTTTTTGCATGCTTCGAGCGTCCAATGGCGGTGTTTCTTTGCCCATGTCAGTAGTTGTGCCTTGTGATGGATGTTTAGCAGAACTACCCTCGTGGTACGAATGCTTCCGTACCGCACGGCGAGGAGATGGTTATGGATTGTATGGCTGCTTACTTGTCGTTGTTGACCTCATTGAATTGGTGAGTGATTTCTTCACTGTGCCCCGTCTATCCTCTCTTGCCGTTTGAGCTAGCCAACCGAGACATTTGTCATTAACGTGACTTACACACCGACAGTTGACACTGGCGACAGTAGTTTTACCCGAATTCATATAGTCACAATACACTCATGATTGGACTGGATTTGATTTAATTTTAGTGTCCCGTTCAGCAGCGAGGCTATATAAGATGTGAATTTATAGCTTAACGTGGGATCCGAACCACATTACTGTACACTCTTGATACGGTGTTACAGTGTAAAGACGAGTTTCTGCTTGACTTCAAAGATCGAATGGCTCATCTACATCTGGCCCCGAGTCTGGCAGCGATCAAATGCACTGAGGGCTGACGTCCTCGCTTTTACACGCCACGCCTTTCTACTAATACCCCTGAACGGGAACTGTTTCTACTTTTCAATTACTCGTAAGTATATTTTTAATGTTGCTACCTACATCTTTAGAACGAACTAAACAAAAGTTTCTATTTAACAAATTTACTTTAGAACTGACTGATTTCCGTTCGTTATTTGTACGGGAAAAATAAAGTTTATAACAAATATATTAAAAGATGTATGCAAATTTTTATTGGTTTCAAAATATTTGTAGATATAAATTCCATCGCTATGGAGTTACAAAAGTGCTTGCAACCGCTTCCTCCTTTAGGGTTCATATCTATAACATTGCACCCTACCGTCAATCTACGGTACGTGGGAATACTTATAAAAAATGTTAAAAGTTCTAATAATGTACGTCTAATGCAGGCGCGGATCCAGGGGGGCAGAAGAGGAATCTTTTTTATTTTATATATAAATAAAATCCATCCCACAGTTTGGAGCTCTGAACAGTAGTTCTAACAAGGGACATCACCCAAATGTCCGATCTCCGATTTCAGATTTTTTTTTTCGGATAGAGAGCATGTATGCATTATTTGTGATGACAGAATTATCGAAAACAGTGACATCTCGGGAATATCTCTAATGGTGACAACCAACTTCAAAATGTCAAATAGAAACAGAAGGTCGATTTTTCTTGCGTTGCAAGAAGCGCTAAATGTTGGATTACTTTCATAGGCAATGATTCATGACAGTTTGTACCGTATGGCTGCTGCAGAAGCGGAGTGGTTGGGAAAAAGGATGATGAGATAAGATTTACGATGCTATAACAAAACGAAGTAGCGAACAATTGGTCTAAACGAAGGGGTAAAAAGTAACACGTATTCGTTTATTTTTTGCGTATTTTTTCATGTTCTTTAGGCACTTCTGATATACTGTTATTAGCACTTTTTATATTTCGTGATCAAAGGTTTGGATGCGTCCGTGCCTCACCCAACTTTTATTTTCAGGAAATACGAAACACGTATTCCCTCATTTTACGTCTACAATTTCTTTCACTTCGGTCTACTTTTCCTTGCCTTTCGGGTATCAACTTTCAAAATATTGGATGGGTGCTTTTGCCCCCCTAAAACCGTTTTTCTATAGAAAATAAAATACACGTGTTCGTTTATTTTTGGGGTATTGTCCCCACACAAAGTCCCGTTGCAAATCTTCGTCCTTTAGGCACTTTTCACATACTGTTAGGATTACTTTTGATATTTCGTGATCAAAGGTTACGAGGAATGCGTGCCACACCCAACCTTTGTTTTTTTCTTTTTTTAAGTAAAATACGAAACACATATTCCCTTATTTTACGTCTACAATGTCTGTGCACAGTTTCAATCACTTCGGTCTATTTCTTCTTGTCTTTCGGGCGTGAGCTTTGAAAATTTTTGGTGGGAGCTTTTGCCCCTTAAAACCATTTTTCCGCAGAAAATAAAAAAACACGTACTTGATAATTTTATGTGTCGTATCTACCTGCTAAATTTTATCAAAATCGGAGTGTTACACTTGGGAAGTGTTACATGTAAGTCAGGTTTAAACTTATCATGACCCATCATAAATTCCAATTTATAACCTGTTTTAAAACCAATGTATTGACAATGTTTCTCAATAAATTGTACAATATCGTCATGACGAGCAATCCTAGGGAATGTAACGCTCAATAACATCAGGGGTTGTTTCCAAAGGCTCTTTACAAAACTTAAATTCTTTCTTGAGGTATCAGCTCCACTGGCACAAGTCCTGGGGGTGAGGGGATATGCAGTGTTGCCAGGTCCTCAGCTCGAAAAGTCGCTATTGTGCCGTTAAAATTTCGCCACGTTCCGCTACCCTTACAGAAATTCCGCTATTTTCCGTCACATTATAAAATTAAACTTAAATGGTAAAAAAGAACGCTGTTAACAAAACTGCAAAATATTTCACAAGGCCTAAATTCTAAATGGAAAGCCCTGATTTAGTGCTTTACTAAATTTTATGAATTAAAAAAAGAATTTTAGTCTCATTTGAATTATTACTATTGAAGTAAAAGTCACGATCCATTTCCTTATCATTATTTTATTATAATGTTCTTTAGTAATATATTAACATTATGTAACGTCAGTTGTGTTGTGGTACTTGGGTTTAGATCTTGGTAACGCTACGATACATTATATTTTAAAAGTAATTTATCTTAATTTATTTACATAATCACTTGTGTTTATTAAATCATTTTACTCGACAAAGTTTAGAAAGAAATAGTGTCATGAGAATTATTTAACATTGTTCATGAATTACAGTCTTTGTTATGAAACCAGATACTGCAAGCTAGTAATATTACGTTAAAGAGAATTTACATAACGAGGTCATTATATAACTGTTAGATAACTACTATTAAATCAGCATTTTAATTCCTGAATTGTAACAGCAAATGTCTGTAATGTTATAAGAATCTTTGTATTCATCTTTTCCATAAATTTCTTGGTTTGACAAAATTTAAATTATCCGGAAAATTGTGTCTTGGGATTTTAAGGATTTTTGATCAGCAAAATGTTCTTTCTCAACTGAGTTTTCTCAAGTGTTTCCACGTCCTAGCTGAGACTAATTGTTGTTTCGAAGTTTCCCTGAAATCTGCAATCTCATGTTTTCGGTTATATAAAATTGTTTCCTTGGAAATAGGAAGGAATAGTAGAGTAAGAGAGTTAGTAGAGTGTAGAAGAGAAACGCGACGGAAAAGTAACGAAGAAAGTCGCGAACCGGGCAGTCGATTTAAACTACCTAAGTAAAACTCTAAAGATCGCGTCTAAGTTTAATCACATAGTCAAACATATCACGTTTTCGATATAGTATTATCTTCAAAGTGAAGAGTCCGAATAACTATTGCTTAAGTTCGGAAAGTGTTTAGAAGTTTCATGGACGATTCCTATCTTCATGTATTTTGGTTGCCAAGTTTGATACATCCAAGGACATTTTTACTATGTATTTTGGTTGTTAAGTTTGATACATCCAAGGACATTTTTACTATGTATTTTGGTTGCCAAGTTTAATACATCCAAGGACATTTTTACTATGTATTTTGGTTGCCAAGTTTGATACATCCAAGGACATTTTTATTATGTATTTTGGTTGCCAAGTTTGATACATCCAAGGACATTTTTACTATGTATTTTGGTTGCCAAGTTTGATACATCCAAGGACATTTTTACTATGTATTTTGGTTGCCAAGTTTGATACATCCAAGGACATTTTTACTATGTATTTTGGTTGCCAAGTTTGATACATCCAAGGACATTTTTACTATGTATTTTGGTTGCCAAGTTTGATACATCCAAGGACATTTTTACTATAACGAAACTGAACTGCAGAGAGGGACTTTTTGACAACATGGATGCAGCAGTGCTCAAGGTATGTCGTTCTAATTGGCCAAATTTCCTTTCCTATTATCCTACACAATTTTTCAGATATTTAGACACGTCCAATCTAAGAACATACAAAACTATGTCCAATAAATTAAATTGATATGAACGTGCTCATTTCTAAATTAAACATCAACCTCATTAGTCATTATTCAGATTAGTTTTAGTTTTCCCGTTGTACATGATTTTGCCTAATTTTTAAGGGCATGTTCATAAGAGAAATTTCAGATATTTCTCTAAGTTTGGTCTGGTTTTCTCTCTTTATCTCCAATCCCCATACTCATTTAGTACTAATAGAGTAGGCCAGGCTAACAATTGTAAATATTTTTCTTTTAAAAATAGAAGAAATGAAAGGAAAGGGATACAAATGTATGTTTTGTTCCTTACTGCGTACAATAACTTCTAATTTTTTTAACTGTATGAATAATTGCAATAATGTCACTTGACAACAAATTAAACAAAGATTAGCGTGCAAATAATGTTGATACACGTATCAAATATAAAATTTATAAAACGTTTAATTACAATTACTTTCAGGAAAAGAGTACTTTATCGTTTAATGCTGATTTTTTAATTTCTCTCTCCGAGAAACTACTATAAAATACTATTCAACTGCAAAAAAAAATCTATACTTTTGTCTCAGAAGTACTTCTATCTTACAAAAATTGGATCCTCTCTTCCCAAAACAATACTGTGATTAAGACGTGGACAAACATCTAAGGCACAAGATACGTAGATTTGGCCTTATGCAGAGTCGTTTTGACGTATGATTAGCGTCATACTAAAGCCCTGACTACTGCAGGGAACATATGTTAGTCGAACTCTTTAGTATGGCACTAATCACGCGTCAGAACAACTCTTTAGCCTATATAGCCCGAGTTGATTAAATTTTGTCACGTGTTTTCTAACCGAACATAAATGTTTTGTAACCTAATTTGTTCACTTTCTCAAGCTATGGGGGAAAATTGAAAGTTTTAAGATAGGTTTTCAAAAGTCGCTACATTTTCCGTATTTTCGTCCGTCGCTGCTTTGTCGCCATGGCAATGAAAAGTCGCTACGCTTAGCGGAATTCCGCTACGGTTGGCAACACTGGATGTCTCCCCAATTTTGGAACTGTGGCGAACTGTCACCACACTGGTGCGATAGATTTAAAATGTATTTTTTGAAATGAAATGTGATGATTTGTGTCCGACTGCCACAAAGGAAAGTGAAATGAAATTGATGTCCTCCCAGAATGTCTCAAATCTGCCCCACCTCCCAATGTTGAAGATATTACTGCTCCCCTGATCCTCCACAGCATTGTTTTTCAACTTCATAATTATTTTGAACATCACTTTACCCTCCATCCAGGCGGTAGCAAGCCCAAAAATTTAGGGGAGCCCGGCTGAAGTTAGGGGGGGCCCGATCCAACCATATTATAGTTCATATCTAAGCCTATAGTAAAATTTTTAGAGGGGGCCAGCAAAAATTTAGGGGGGCCCGGCTCCCCTAGACCCACCTGGATTCGGGCCTGCCTCCATCCACCCAATGTTAAAGACAGATTTGCGACGCTGATCTAACACCATAAGTGTTAGTTTTCTTTTTTAGTTTAACTTTAAAGCATATCTATAAATGAATTGCTAAACAGTTCTTTCTTGTATAATAAAAAAGTGAAGCGTGTGGATTTCTTCTTCTTGACTTGTCGTGGAACACTATGTATTAAAAGTTTTTCTTTGCCTTAATTTATGTGAGTGCAACATCTTCAAATTGCAAGGGCTAGTTATATTTAATAGATCTAGAACTTCGTTCCCTTTTTAAACATATTTTCAAATAAGATTTTTAAAATTACATCCAGGGTTTGAGACTGTACATGAACTTTTAGTGGTACCAAGAGAATAATAGTTGATACATACAATCCACCATCTCTCTTCGTAGTATAGAACAATTCGTTAATTATAGAAGGTGGAAGATATAACCATTTCTAAATATATTCTCTAATTGTGTCGCCAATGCACCAATCCAGGGGTAAAAGTGAGGGGAAATGCGAGAAGATGTCGTTTCCCACTTTCCATAATATCTATGGTGTCCCCCACTTTCTAAAAAATTAAAATGGGCAAAGATATTCACGGGAAGACGGGGGAACGTCATGCGTCCCCCTACCTTTTCAGATACACTTTTACTCCTATACCCAGTGGTGTATTTAGGAGGCTTCCGGACTTAAGCCCCCCCCCCCCGAGATCTTACTTACTTTAGTAAAGTATATGAAATATCTTGCAAAATTTTCACATTTTCAGGCAAAGCCCCCTCGAAAGTTACCAAAGCCCCCCCCCCCCCGAAACAAAATCGTAAAAATGCCACTGCCTGTACCAATCCATATATAGAAAAAATTTGGTTACTTATATTATAGTAACGATAATTTTTTGCCGACGCTTTAGTGCGAGACCGATCACCTTTAAGTAAGGGGAGAGTGTGCTCCTCTATACTACAATCCTTAAATAACTTAATTCTTTCTTTAGGTACGGTGTCCAAAACTAAGTTAAACCATAGGGGGCTAAGGAAATTCCCATGACTCATTGCTCTTAAAATGCTCGTCTGTATGTCTGTAACAACAAACTGTGGAATGTTAATACAATAAAAAAAAATTCAACAATCTTAACATAATTAATAAAAAAGTGACCTCTTCTGTAAAGTTTGCACAATTGCCATATCACGTACAACACAAAAGGCTTTACTTCAGTGGCAGATGTAGTCCGGGGCGGGGGGAGCCTAGCCCCTCCTCCATTTTTGAGTGGCAAAATAATTTAAGCTATTATTTTATATATTTTTGGAAGTTTACAGAAAAGTCATGATATACCTATCATAGTGTGGGTTCTGGTTTCCCCTCCCCCTCCCCCCCCCAGTTTTTACCTTCTGGATCCGCCTCTGCTTTATTTATGTCTACTAAATAATCATATATTGGTGAATTTCTTTTACCTAACTTCATTTTACTGTTAAAGGCAAAACAAATAAATAATAATGGGATTGAGTATAGCCCGCTCCCCCCAGTGATTTTTAACGAATCATAGTGATTCTAACGATTCATACTAGTTCATAATGAATCGGAATCGCATGTGATAAAGATTTAAGATGTAAATCTTGCGGTAAGGAAGCTTTAGTATAACTAGTAGTAGTAGTAGTTAGTAGCAATAGTAGTAGTAGTAGTAGAAGTGGTAATTAGTAGCAATAGTAGTAGTAGGAGGAGGAGGAGGAGGAACGGGTTAGAAGCCCCGCAGGGGTTGGTTGGGTTCTGTTATCGATGTAAGTAGTAGTAGTAGTAGTAGCAGCAGTAGTAGGGATAGTAGTAGTGGTTAGAGACTCTTCCAGTTCCGGTGACAAAGAACTGGGGGGAGCGGGCTATACACAAGCCTAATAATGAATTTCCGTGATTAAAAAAAAACAACTTTCTGTTCTTTATAAAGCTCTAAAACCTTGCTTAACCTAAGATTCAAGATACCCAAAAAAGTATGGAAAATCACAGATAAAATTGTGATGAGTTGCCAGTTCGAGATCTTCTTACAATCCTTTCCAGCCATAGAGACAAAGATGACCTGTTTTTCTTCCAGTCCAGAGGTACACTCATGTCCAAAATGATTGTCGCATATCTATAACTGTCTTCTTGTATGAATATAATTCGATAATGATTTTGCAAAGTCCTTTTAATAGTGTTACTATGTGTATAATCGGTAAATGTATATTTGTGGTAAATTTCATAGGAAAAGAATTATAAATACGAAAATTAGACTGAGTAAAACAAAATGTTGCTAAATGGACAAGAAAGTTTTATTTTCGTTTTATTGTTCTTATTAACTGTTCTTTTGACACGAAATATGTCACATACATTTCTTTGCCGATTATATAGATACTAACATTATAAGAAATACCGGGGGAATTCGTTATCAAATTATATTCCTAGAACAACGTATTTATAGACATGCGACAATAATTTTGGACATGAGTGTACATATGAAGGGTATCGGAAAATTATCCGACCATAGTTGCGGAAAACCAGTACACTCACTTGACGTTTTCGTAATCCAAATCTCCCTCAAACTAGTTCCCTCCTGCTTCCACACACCGTGTTTTAGTGGTCTTCTATTTTCACGTCTATTGAAAACCATGTGTGCAATTGTAGGTAGTACTTACCTGATTAACTCCTTTATTTTATTTATTTATTTATTTTTTTTTACATAAAACCTTTTCAAGAAAGTAAAATTTTAAATTCGTTGCTATTTATTTGAAATATGAAACTGAATTCGCCACTAATTTCTATTCCACTTCTCTCCTTCCATGCCGACGGGGCTGAACTGGGACTTGAAAGGCATTGGGTTATTCACTATTCTTCCCAACGATAGATAAACTTCAGATTTGATACTATTGTCATTTGTTTTCGATTATTGTTTTTGTGTCATCCTTTCCCACCCCCAAACGTGGGACGTAAAACTAAAACATTTCATTTCCTTCCCACCCCCAAACCCTATGGCTGATAAGCGTATCCTACTACTGGGAGATGAACTTAGATTTGAATAGTATCTACAATGTCACTGTTCATCTTAGCGATGCCCAAAACCGTAAATTCGATATTAATGTCGGTTGTTTTCTAATACTTTTACATGTCATTCCTTCCCACCCTCAGGGGGCTAAACTTGCACTTATATGTCATCGAGAGTGTCATTATTCATATTTTGGGATTGACACTAATATTGATCGTTTCCTATTATTTTTGCATGGCAACCCCTTCTCCCGAGGGAAGTCCTAGGAGAAGGTTTTGCCCCATGCTGGGTTTGAACTTGGAAGTAAACTGTATCAGAAGTGTCACTATTCATATTTTGGGATTGACACTAATATTGATCGTTTCCTATTATTTTTGCATGGCAACCCCTTCTCCCGAGGGAAGTCCTAGGAGAAGGTTTTGCCCCATGCTGGGGTTGAACTTGGAAGTAAACTGTATCAGAAGTGTCATTATTCATATTTTGGGATTGACACTAATATTGATCGTTTCCTATTATTTTTGCATGGCAACCCCTTCTCCCGAGGGAAGTCCTAGGAGAAGGTTTTGCCCCATGCTGGGGTTGAACTTGGAAGTAAACTGTATCAGAAGTGTCACTATTCATATTTTGGGATTGACACTAATATTGATCGTTTCCTATTATTTTTGCATGGCAACCCCTTCTCCCGAGGGAAGTCCTAGGAGAAGGTTTTGCCCCATGCTGGGGTTGAACTTGGAAGTAAACTGTATCAGAAGTGTCACTATTCATATTTTGGGATTGACACTAATATTGATCGTTTCTTATTATTTTTGCATGGCAACCCCTTCTCCCGAGGGAAGTCCTAGGAGAAGGTTTTGCCCCATGCTGGGGTTGAACTTGGAAGTAAACTGTATCAGAAGTGTCACTATTCATATTTTGGGATTGACACTAATATTGATCGTTTCCTATTATTTTTGCATGGCAACCCCTTCTCCCGAGGGAAGTCCTAGGAGAAGGTTTTGCCCCATGCTGGGTTTGAACTTGGAAGTAAACTGTATCAGAAGTGTCACTATTCATATTTTGGGATTGACACTAATATTGATCGTTTCCTATTATTTTTGCATGGCAACCCCTTCTCCCGAGGGAAGTCCTAGGAGAAGGTTTTGCCCCATGCTGGGGTTGAACTTGGAAGTAAACTGTATCAGAAGTGTCACTATTCATATTTTGGGATTGACACTAATATTGATCGTTTCCTATTATTTTTGCATGGCAACCCCTTCTCCCGAGGGAAGTCCTAGGAGAAGGTTTTGCCCCATGCTGGGGTTGAACTTGGAAGTAAACTGTATCAGAAGTGTCACTATTCATATTTTGGGATTGACACTAATATTGATCGTTTCCTATTATTTTTGCATGGCAACCCCTTCTCCCGAGGGAAGTCCTAGGAGAAGGTTTTGCCCCATGCTGGGGTTGAACTTGGAAGTAAACTGTATCAGAAGTGTCACTATTCATATTTTGGGATTGACACTAATATTGATCGTTTCCTATTATTTTTGCATGGCAACCCCTTCTCCCGAGGGAAGTCCTAGAGGAAGGTTTTGCCCCATGCTGGGGTTGAACTTGGAAGTAAACTGTATCAGAAGTGTCACTATTCATATTTTGGGATTGACACTAATATTGATCGTTTCCTATTATTTTTGCATGGCAACCCCTTCTCCCGAGGGAAGTCCTAGGAGAAGGTTTTGCCCCATGCTGGGGTTGAACTTGGAAGTAAACTGTATCAGAAGTGTCACTATTCATATTTTGGGATTGACACTAATATTGATCGTTTCCTATTATTTTTGCATGGCAACCCCTTCTCCCGAGGGAAGTCCTAGGAGAAGGTTTTGCCCCATGCTGGGGTTGAACTTGGAAGTAAACTGTATCAGAAGTGTCACTATTCATATTTTGGGATTGACACTAATATTGATCGTTTCCTATTATTTTTGCATGGCAACCCCTTCTCCCGAGGGAAGTCCTAGGGAAAGGTTTTGCCCCATGCTGGGGTTGAACTTGGAAGTAAATGATATCAGGAGTGTCACTATTCATATTAGCGATCCTGAAAACTATAAATTTGACATTAATATTGGTCATTTTTGATTATTTTTAAATTTTCGTCAATAGGGAGTTGCTAGGGGTATTTAAACCCCAAAATTGTTTTTTTCAGACTGTATGCCATATAGTACTGTATCAACTTTGGTTGAAATTATTCTGGGTGTTCAAGTGTTATGTTTCAACATACATATCTACGGACGTACATTTATTCAATGATGTTATATTAAACATGGTAGGGTCAACTATACTTTCCTATACGCAGGCACGTAGCCAACCCAAAAATGTAGAGGGCCCGGTAGAAGTTAGGGTGCCCGATCCAACCATATTATAGACTAAATTCTGTGACAAACATCTTGGCATTTCAGCTAAACGAATAAAACGCAAGCTCTGAACCGACGTTGCCGAGTGAGAAAGGGGTGTGGCTATGCCTTGGCTAAGCAGCCGAACTACAACGCAATCAGGTAGCAGGGGATGAATGTATACAAAATAAACGCGGCAATACCGCAGCCCTCTCATTTGCCAGCAGCATTTAAAGGAAACTTGGAGCGCCGCCTTCAAATGCCAAGATGTTTGTCACGCCGCATAGTTCATTTGAAAGCCTAGTATGAAAATTTTAGAAGGGTTTAGTAAAAATTTAGAGGGCGGCTCCCCGTGCCCTCCGTGGAAATGGGCCTGTCTATACGTTTAAAAATATTTTATAGTCAAAAAAGTTGATCAACTAGAGTACACCCAAATTTGTACTTAAAATTAATACCTTTTTTACAGAATTGACGTCATTCTATTGTTTATGTCTATTACAATTATATCAACAAATGCGTTATGAATTGTACTGCAACTGGGCATGCCCGTATCCACGGGGGCTCTGGGGGCCGCCCCTCTAAATTTTTACTGCCCCCTAAAATTTTCACGGTAAGCTTGCAAATGAACTATAATATGGTGATGAACTATAATACGGTTGGGTCGCCAACCCCCCTACATTTTTCGGACGGCTACCGACCTGCAACTGGAGAAAAAAAAGAGAAAACATAAAAATATCTTTCATATTTATAAAAGTTATCTGGTGGATCTAAATGGATCAAAGATACAAGGTGTGACCAAAAAGAACGATGAATGTAGTTGCACAGTGCCATCTATCGACGTTGTATTCATTTCAACTAATAAGCCCGGTAGCCAAAATCTTTGGTACAGTCAGTGTCGAGTACGAACGAGTTGTGACATGTTAGTTGGCTTCCAGGCAGAAGAGTGAGGGTGTGTTAAGAGTGTCTGTCGCGCGCCAACATTATGTTTGGTTCTAAGCTCCAAAGAAATGTGAAATGGTATTGAAGTCCGTTCACAAGTGATATGAGCGATTCAAAAGGGGCAAGGGGTCGGTTGAAAACGAGCAACGAACAAGACGTCCTTCTACGTCATAAACAGATGAAAATGTGCAAAAGGTGGCACAAATGATTTGTTCAAACAATTGATTGACTATCCGAAGAACTAAACGTCTCGTATGGGTTCGTGAAAAGCATTTTAACCGCCTATTAAATGGGCAAATGGCTTCCTTCTTTATCACGGAAACGCAACGTACCACACCTTGCTTTTGATCCGCGAGTTTTTGACAGGAAAATGTGTTCCCGTCCGTCCACATCCGTCTTACTCAGCAGATTTAGCACTATGCGACTTCTGACTTTTCCCAAAAATTAAAACCGTGCTTAAAGATAAACATTTTGACACCGTTCTTGACATTAAGAGAACCACGACAGAGCAGCTGAACGCCCTTCCAAAAGAAGCCTTCCAGAAATGCTTCCAGTCATGAATTCAACGTTGGGATAAGTGCATTGCTAGCCAAGGACAGTACTTTCAAGGAGATTAAATCAAATGCCATAAAAGCTTATTACTTTGTTTCTAATAAAATTATTCACCTGAAGGAGATTAAATCAAATGCCATAAAAGCTTATTACTTTGTTTCTAATAAAATTATTCACCTGAAGGAGATTAAATCAAATGCCATAAAAGCTTATTACTTTGTTTCTAATAAAATTATTCGCCATATTTTTGATCACAAGTCATATACAGTGAAACCTCTACTAACGGACACCTCTATAAAGCGGACACCTCCCATAACGGACATATTTTGTACTCCCCAAAAACTGTAATAGGAAAAACCATATTGGAAAACCTCTCTAAAGCGGACACTCTCTAGTACGGACACGGACAGTCTTTTTTGTCTTTTATAGGTATTATTTACCTCCGCATTACGGACAATTTCTCTAGAAACAAGTTGGAAAGTGCAGTAAAAAAACACTTTTAGTAATTCATACGTATGTCACCAAGGAAGAACATGTGGGTGTGACAACATCTTGCCTCGTCAACTGTCTGTTCATCAACCCAGAGAAAGGGTCTCTGTTTCACAACACCCTTATATGCTTTGGTTGCATTCCACTCCCACTCAACCTGCTTCAGAAACAAACGTGATTGACAGTTGCCCACTGTTTGGAATGACACATCATTCTACTGTCCCGCTGGAATCTCTAACCAAACAGAAGACAAGTTTGGTATTTTTGACCACGGGTACGCATATTGTCTTTAAAAATAATCATTGCTGGACTGCAATTAACTCACAAATTAAAGCAACACACCGAAAAACGTAGTAAGTAGCGATAAGTGTAAAGTGCAGAGAACTATAACATCTTATTCCCATGTTGTGCCTCGAATTGGATGGAGCAAAATAATGCAGGTATAGTAACATTTTGGTAATATTCATAAGTACGTGATGCATGTAAAAATAGTTTTTTTTTTCTAATTGCATATTACCTTGTTTATTAATTTACGTAAGAAAATATTGAAACCTCTCTAAGGCGGACACCTCTCTATAGCGGACAAGTTTTGATTCCCCACGGCTGTCCGATTTAGAGAGGTTTCACTGTAGTATTAAATATATAGATGTGATCAATTAATTATACTTATTTTTATTCCTCCAATAGTATTCCATAGAAACTTTATAGATGGCAACACATAAATGTTAGTACGCGTGACTCTGAGTCCTTATTTCAAATCTTTACGCAAGTTGGTGCATCATTTTAACATATTCTACATTTAAGCCTGTATAAGTATGCGATTTATTGACTTTAAAATACAAATACACTTGGATCTCTACCTCTAAAGCAAGATAACCCAGAAACAAATTTCGAAGACTCACCGTGAAAAGGCTCGAATGGGGTAATCGAGTTGTAAATGACCATATGTGAAGGTGTGACAGTGTATACATATGCAAACTTATAGTGGCTGAGGCGGTGCTGGGCCAAATCCCGGCTTGGGTGTGTGGGGTGGGGCCGATTAATTGCAATTCATTAATAATTATTGACTTTCGTTGAACATGTTATAAAATGAGACTTTCAAAATTTTTCGGGCCGGGCTTGGGCCAAGAATTTTCAAAAATTTATCAGGTCGGGCCGGGCCTAGGTACATTCGGGCTGGATTGGGTTAGGGAATTTTTCGGCCCGTGCAGGTCTCTAGGCTGAAGGCAACATGGAGAAGCATGAGAACTGGAAGAAATATGGCCGACCATAGGGCTCAACAACACAGAAAGCTGAGGAATTACTCGTTCCGCGCGTGAACGGCCACAGAAATAAAGGTAAAATATTTAGTAGTAGATGCGTGATAAGATCTGCTATATGTTGGGGATCATGATCATCATGGCCACCATATTGAAAGTGGCCATCTTAAATTTGGATTCACGATGTAAAAGAAAAAGTAGGTCATGTGACATATCAAATAACACTGAAAATTTACCAGGAGCCGCTATAAATTTGCATATATACATAGTTTCACACCTTCTTTCATATGTAACACATGTTATTCGGCAACTCGAGTACCTCATTCGGACCCTTCCCTGGTCAATCACATTGAATTAAATGACAATATGATCATTTAAATTATTACTTATCACTATGGAAATTATAAATGCTATAAATGTTATTGTTAATTATTTTCTGTTTATTTTTAACGTCCAATGTTTACCTTTAATAGTTGATAACACTGGTCCGCAAAGGTTTTCAAAATTCCATGTGGATTGCATGCTTTTGAGCTCGCTTATTCACAATCTGACATTAGTTTTTTTTTATCCTATCACCCTAGAATTACTAGCAATTCACTAGTTAAACTCGAAGCTATTAGTATTACTTTGCTCTGTGGTTCCTCAAGAACTCGCTAGATGGCAGCGATAATACAGTCTATTTACAAGCAATTACACAGCAGATATAGTTATGAGGAAAGAAAATAAGTTATAAATTCAGCCGACAATATCTACTTTTATTCTTGTCTACATTGTGCAACGACTAACAATGTCCCATACAATCTTTGGTGTAAGTTGTTTTGTAGCTCATAAGGTAACTGCAGGTATATAACTTACGCTAGTGCAGCTAGGACACCAAGTGTTCAGGGCGCCGTGCAATGTTGTTTTCTTCGGAAAGGTTCCGTTGAAGGACGTTATTATCTCAATAGAGATACGAATCCGTTATTAGTACCGTGGTAACTCAGAACATAGCAGATTGTTTACAGCAATGTACGCCTTATTTCATGTCCGTTTAGGAACACTTTGTTTTGTAAGTGTAATTTCAGTATTTGTGATTCCATGGCTATTAAATCAATACCAAGCATAGTGCAGCGAAATATGCCAGGGCTTGTGCAGGACTGACTGTAGAAGACAAAGATGTTTTAATTTGTCTCACATGTTCCATTTAACATCGGTGTAGCTTTTTTTAAGTCAAAGTACAGCGATACTATTTGTTTATCTTCTTGTAGACTAAAAATTTTCAGTTTGTAACTTCAACTTTGGAGATTTATCGTTTTTACATTTTATCTTTTTATCTTCATCTTGCACTTTGGTTATTCTATTTTTTTAGCCATAGTAGTAATATTTGAGTAGTAATATTTGAGTTCGTATAATAAAGACGATGTAAGCATTTGCAAGATTTATTACAGGTTTCTAGTAGTATCCTAGACTTGGCGTAATTACCTGCACGTGTTGGTAAATGTGCCACTTTGTAACACTTTTTTTCTTTTACCTTGGGTACAAAACAGAAGTGAGTCATATTATTGCCACATTTTTTCTACAAGGCTATTCTGTAACGCACATATGTTGTTCTTTATGTTCCATGAAAATTAAGGTCTTAAAATTCCAACATTCTTTTAACATGGCGTATTTACCTACACCTACCTTATATTGATTTCTTTCAGTTGATGTATCAAGAAATGAACTAGTATAATATTAAAATTTCAGTTGAATTTGCTTCTTTGAACCTCTGATCGTGTGCTGTCGACAAAGAAGAAATGGGAAATTGTTCTTGTAAAAATAGTCCGGATGTGTTTTGTTATATTTGCGGTGAGTTAATTCTTCAGAGACAAAGACAAGGCATTACAGAATTTGTTAAAAGAGCATATTATGCTTATCTTAACTATGTATAAAACTACATAAGCTGACATAAATTATTGAATCTTAACTATATATAAAACTACATGAGCTGACATAAATTATTGAGCACTTCCTGTAGGGCTACAATGATTAAATTTGGCATGATTGTAGCTTTCAGGAACTAACCGACAGGAAAATTACCAAAAGTGAATATTTTTAATTTTTAGGGGGTCTAAAGAGAAATTGGGTTTAAAGAGTTAAACGGAGTGAAACTTTCACTTTAAAAACAATGGATGTTGGTAAGGCTTCCTAAGTACTAAAGGAGTGCTACAGATAGAATTAATTTATTGTTAGGCCTACTTGTTACTTTAACAATTCTTAAAAGCACTTTTCTTGTAACACAAAGTAATTCTAAATATTTATTCTATTTATTATTGTTGCTCTTTGCAGGCATTGAAGATATTTACAGGTGTTCGTGTTACCAAGTTAACAGAAGAAGCAAAACTCCATCTTTATTCAGTGTTACCAAATTAACAGAAGAAACGAAACTTCATTTCTATTCAGTGTTACCAAGTTAAGAGAAGGAGCGAAACTCCATTTCTATTCAGTGTTACCAAGTTAACAGAAGAAGCAAAACTTCATCTCTGTTCAGTGAAGACTGTGAAAAAGAATTCCCAGCAAAATTTTCCTTTTTCAACATTGCTTTATGAGTACAAGGCATTGCCATGCACCTTTGTGGAAAATTGATAAAATGGAGCATTTATTTAAAAAAGTATTTGTCACGAAAATATGTTATTACAATTGTACCATTTTAAGCTGTTCTTTAAACGGATAGAAAACAAAGTAAACAACGAATGTTCTATTTAAACATCGACAAATATGGATGCCAATTTTACTACGTTAATAAACAAGCTTTATCTTAAGGTTTACTAATTGTAAATTTGTTGGGTTTGTGCCAAAGATGTTGTCCAAAATGCGTTAATTTATTTTGTGAAGTGGTTGTTCTCATATAAAAAAAATATTCAGATTTGAAAGACGATACAACTTACTATCTTGTCCAAAATATGGCCGACACTTTAGGGGCGTCTTTGTATCCTGCAGGGAGTAGGCATGAAAGTGAGGACACTCCTGACTTATTTGGGTTCGTAACGAACGGTGTTCTTATGTGCCTAATAGGCGTGATAGGATTGTTTGGTAATATTGTATCAATAATAATATTATCAAGCCCGAAAATGCGATCAGCCATGAATTTCATTCTTGTAGGCTTAGCAATTTTTGATACAATTCTTGTCATAACGTCTATCCTTATGTTCGGACTTCCTGCAATACATCAATATACTGGTTTATTGGATGAATATTTCTATCATGTTTTTCCTAAATTAGCTCCGTTCATCTATCCAATAGCTCTGATTGCACAAACTGGTTCTGTATACTTGACTTTAGCTGTATCTTTAGAGCGATTCTTCGCTGTTTGTCACCCATTACAAGCTACTGCTGTCTGTGCATACGGTCGCGCAGTGATATATGTCGCTGTTGTGAGCATATTTTCCATTTTACATAATATTCCAAGGTTTCTAGAAGTGACCCAGGCGGAAGATGTTCATCCAACATATAACACAACGATATATCGCGTGTTTCCATCATCGTTGCGAGCAGATCCAATATATATCCAAGTTTACGTGAATTGGTGGTATTTGCTGGTAATGTTCGTTATACCTTTCTTGAGTCTTGCAATCTTCAATTTTACGATATTTCTGAAAGTCAGAAGTGCTTCCAGAGACCATGAAAATTTATCACAATTACAAGAGACAGAAATGGGTCTGGCAACAATGCTTTTATGTGTGGTTGTTGTATTCTTTGTCTGCAACATTTTGGCTCTTGTCAACAACATACTCGAGTCCTTCAAAGGTATTATTATTGTTGAAATGGTACAAGTTAGTAATCTTTTGGTAACCATAAATTCTTCTATAAATTTCGTCATATACGTGATATTCAGGGAAAAATTTCAGGCGATTGTCTCATTGGCCACAATATAATAGTCTGTGAGTATATCATCCAATATTACTCAAAAATTTTCCAGGCCTATTACAGAATTATTCAGGCGATTATCCATGAATTTTTAAGCCATCACTCCTACAGTTTGAGCATATTTAATTTTGATTTGCAAGTGATATCTAGGTAGGCTTTAACTGGTTAATATCCTGAACGGATTTTTTTTTTTTTTTTTTTTAACTTTGTGGACCATTATTCACAGACTTGTATGTGGCAATATAACCCAGGTTTCCAATTTGATTGTCTTCTACTTGTATCTAACAATGAGCTTCAATATGTGTTTGTGGTTGTAAATGTTTTCTTCCCTTATAAATTCAATTTATATTTGACATCTATTATCGAAACTCAATGTTTAAAGGTTTACAAAAAAAATACAGTGATTCTGAAAGATCTTTATTTATTCTTTTTTACAACACCAAACATATATACGTTGAACAGTCTGCTCAGATATACAGACACAGTCATTTATGAAAAGGTATACGTCATTGTTTAACGCTTTCCACTATTGGTAGATATTCGAGCAACACGATTGGTTCCCTTCGTAAATAGTTTTTGCACCTGATTCCCTTCAGCTCCATTGAACAAAATGCTTTTCTACCTGAGTCACCATTTGCTCTCCCTACCATGGAGATGCGCAAACAAAATTCTAAACATAAAATTTTTGACAGTTGTTCCTTGCATCAACTGTAACACACTCGATTGTAAATCATTACAATAATATGGTTTTGCGAAATTAAAAGATCTTTTCTTCAATCACACTGTAGGTCTATTATAAATTACACGAAGTTATTATTACACACTTGCGCGCGGTACTGAAAATATCAAGAAACCTCTTAAACATTTTGTATGAAGTTTATTAATATGAATAAGCCTACTTTGTACCTAGAGGGAAAACTATCATTCCAATATCTATCTTCCATTCTAGTATTATCACTATTCAGTACAAATTTGCATTTAAGATTGTATATATTTATTTTCAGTTCCACTATTTTGAAAAGAAAATAGAGTGTAAATATGTTTTATTAATTGAATATAATTTACAAGGGAGAACTAAAAAGTAAGATGAATTTAGCTGTATAATCCAGTGTTTTGTATGTGTGTAGTTATAAAATTTTTATATGTAGCTGGTGTCGATCTCTGACAGTCACCAGAGTGCATCTTGTTATTTCTTCCTGTGACTACGCTAGTCAAAATATGGCACAGCAACTGAGTCATTACGCAAACGTTGAGGTTCGTAGTGTCTTTCTTTCTGTGAATGAGTGTGTGTGTGTGTGTCACATAGGAAACAAACCATGGATGAAATGTGATAACGCGTAAGTAAATGTACATAGCTGTCACGTGTTTCCCAGCATTAGAACTGACGTGCCAGATGAAGAAAAAAGTGGAAGATCACTCTCTGTATACCTTCAAGTACTCTCTATACAGTCCTTACCTAGTCCCTTCGTATCTTTTTAACTCATGAAGAATCACATCCGATCACAAGTTTGGAGCAAGATTTTTTTTTTTTTTTTTAGCAAATCTAGCCCAAGGGCAGGAGGCCTAGGCGCTAGACCCCGAGTTTTTGAGTGCCAAAAATAATTTAAGCTATTATATATATATATATATATATATATATATATATATATATATATATATATATATATATATATATATATATATATATATATATATATAAAGTTTATAGTGAACTAATAACATACTTATCATAGTCTGGGTTCTGGCTGGCCTCTCTAGTTTTTACCCTCTAGATTCGCTACTCTCTCTGCTGATGAAAAAAATGTCTTGACACCAGCAACAACTACGTGCATTTTTAGTGTGATACCATACGAAAAGTATACTGTAATCTCATATTCGTACTCTCTCATATTTAGGGATAAATTCAATTTAGATTCTCCCTTGTATAAATAGTCTTTTATTTTAACAATGGTTTCTAACTAACGAAACTTTAACGAAATTTTAAGAAAATAATTATATCGTAATATGTGGAAAAGAGTAGGTCTAAAACGTAATTGTAAATGAAAGGTAGAAATGGAACAATGCAATTAGATTTTTAGCACTTCGAAAATTAAAATAGATTTTGTTTTACAAAAAAAATGTTAATATTTACAAAATGTGTAAATAATTATCTATTTTGAATTAGTTTTGGTCCACCCTGCATTTCAGAATTGTATTCGTCTTCTAAACGTCTATAGTATAGAACAAAATGATCAAATTCATTTTTTACGTTTTACTTTTATAAAAGATTTTAGTATCTAAATGTATACTTTTAAGATTTGTATAAATGTTGTATAATATGTGTTCAACATGAGCTTAAATTGCGTGGAAACAAAATCGCTTCACGGTATAAAAAAAAAAACTTTGACTAATTGATAAACTCATCACAAGATGGCAGTACTGTCTTCAATATAGTACAAGGATATAGTATTATTAATTTTGAACCCGTATATGGGTTTATAATTTGAATGAGGCAGCCCTAGGAGTCAAGTCCTCTATTACACTGAAAAATTGTCAGAAGATGAGTAAAATATATTAAACATTGAACTGTTTGCACTAAATTCAATATAGTAGCATGAATGGTAACATGAATAATTTATTACTTACAACAATTATTTGGAAGTGTACTATCAGCATTTAAACGCTATTTACAAATCTTTACTTCTCATGATTTTTAAAGAAAATAGTAATTATGATTACTAAGACTTTCGCTGCTAAAACAAAAAGTAGAAAATCGAGTCGATATCCATTAAGTAACGAAAAGTGTTCACTTTATGCAAACACTAATACATTCTGTCAACGTATACTACACGCTAAGGTTGGTGTTCAAATTAATATCTTTTATATGTGATGTTTTCATTGTGCATGGTTTATGATATAAAGAATATATTTTACAAATATACGTGTAAATGTTTATATTTTTAACTGAAAATTATAATATCTATCGTAACTATTTCTACATGTGTGTGATATTTAGTAACAATTTAACCCAATCGTTTTTACTGTATACTGTTCAAATATTTATTCAAAATTTGAAAATAAAACACTGACTTTCAACTAATTTTGATTTAAAATAGAATTTATCTTAAATACGAGGTACTGTATCATATTAGTTTTAAGAATTAGCTCTTCAAATTAGCTATAATGTACGTGGGGCGTCTAATAAATTATCTACATAGACAGGAAGGAATGCAGATAGGCTCACCTGGTCATCACTGTGTTTCGATGTAGTCGCCATGGAGGTCTGTGCACCGTCGCCACTTTGTGAGCAGCGAAGAAACCCCAGGGAAAAATAGTCCTTGTCGTAGCCTGCAAACCACTGGGAAATAGACTGTTGGACCTCGTTGTCCGACAGGTCCGTCCCCTGTCACCAGTTGAGCCAGGAATTTGCCCTGGTCCACCTCAAAGAAGTCCAACAAATCTTGGGACAGATGCTCCAACTTCTGCAAATCCATTGTTCACGGCGTCACACAAACATTCGCTACGCTGTGTAAAACAAACACTATGCTCACAACCACTGAGCTGCTCCGATTGACCACAAATTACGCAGCGGGGTTCTCCCACACTGGCGTTGACGTGCGTGTCAGGCGTTATTATGCTCCACTCCTCCCTTCCTGTCCAGGTAGATAACTTATTGGACGCTCCTAGTATTTTCGAGCGTACTTCTCACTCGTTTAAACGTTGAAGACAAAATGAATGTAAATAAAAATGCAATTATTACACCTCTTGTCGTTATGAGTAAGTAAAGGGTGTCCCAGAATGACGGGAAATTGAGAATCAGAGATATTGAGAATGACTAACATTTGAAGAACATTTAGTTATGCCGACTAGTGGTACATACAAAGAATGCCATTAGGTAGATACTATACAAAAGTATGAACTACTGAAGGGATAGGTAGGATTATGTCTTCCTGATGATAAGCACCAACCACGAACAAACACAAATATGAACTTCTGTAGTAATTGAAGTTTATCTTGGATAACTCGACGACGTAATATATTCGCAATTTTCTCAATCCCATTAAACTGACAGGGATTCCCCTCAACCAAACAACGAAAATTTTACTTCTTGATAAAGTTATTAAGATGAGTGGTCTTTGTCTGTCATCCATTCTTCCCTAATAATCAAATGGCAAATTGTTTCTCAAACATTTTTGTATGTTGTACAACGCCACCTATCTTACAGTGTTTGCAGTTCATGGTTCAAAATTTTCTGTCTTTTTGACACACCCTTTATTTTTAATATTCCATGTGTTCACTTCATATCATTGTAGATTTCTATGTAAAACATATTGTCTTGGCTGTGTCTATGTAACAACTTTTGCATTTATAATTGTAATTTATTATTTTTCTCGAGAAAAAAACTTGCAACAATATTAAATCTCTGGATTTCTAGTATGTTTCGTTAAAAAATACGTAATGTAATGTTCTGTATCATGCTGATCGTTGTTTTTTTACTATTTTAAAAATTATACCCAACTGTGTGACCCACGTAAACCAAACTGAACGTTCAACTTTGATTGAAAACCATACTAAACTTGGAGTTGTGAAAGAATAGTTTTGTGAAAATAATATGAACATTGAAAGTTTTGTTTAAGTGTATAAACAAGTAAAATATTTTTAATATTAAATTAACAAGGTGTTTAATAATTAATATGTAAATTGAGAAATAAGATTTTTTCTATAACGATAACTTTTGTGCCAAAACGAAAAGTGTAATATTGAGATCTTATATTCCTCTAATTAATGTGATATTTTATTTATTCTTTGCTATTTATATACATTTTCATTTGTACACATTCATATACATTACTTATATACATTTTTTATTTGTTTCTCTTTTCTATAATATTTTGCAAAAGTAGAAGCTTGCTTTCTATATAATTAAATACAAACAAATAATTTCCTGAGCAAAATAATATATTCACATTTAAAACCTACACACGTGTGACAGTTTCACCAACTAACACTTTGGCGTCATCAGACTATATTCACATTTAAAAACACGTATGTAGTTTTTAAATGTGAATATACTGTTTTACTCAGCAAATGGTTTGTTTCTCTTTTCTATATTCATGTTTACTTTAGTATTAATGGACAATATATTATAGTACAAATATTATATATTTTGTAAGCTGCTCATAATTTAAGATCCTGATGTGTTGGAGGTAAATAAATAAATAACAGTTTGATGTTACACTGTTCATGTAAAATATTTATATGTAAAATATTAAAAGCCAAAGTAATATTATTACTTTATAATGGAACTTGTAGCAATTATAAAATATACTTTACGATCTAAAACTTTACAACGTAACTTGTAGAAATTACAAAGTGTACCATTTAAAAAGTTCACAATGTATCTTGTAGCAATTATAAAATGTACAAACTTCAAAACGGAACTTGTAGCAATTACGAAATACACACTCTAAAACTTTACAACAGAATTTGTAGCAATTACAAAATGTAGAATTTAAAACTTAACAACATAACTTGTAGCAATTTAAAAATGTACATTTTAAAACTTCACAACGGAACTTCTACCAATTACAAAATCTTTAATCTAACATGTAAGATTTTACAACGACACTTGTAACAATTACAAAATGTACAGTAAGAAACTTCACAACACAAGTTGTAACAATCACAAAATGTTAAGTCTGAAACTTTGTAACAGAAGTTATAGCGACTACGAAATGTACAATTTGCGAGAATAGCTTAAATTAACAAAATAACAAAATCTTCCATTATGTAAATGCAATTCAATTTGTATATATACAAACAAAAATAATATGATCTTAGTACAAATTATTTTTCAACACAAGATTTGTACTTCACTGAACACTTGTTCCAACGGAGCACCAAGTTGTCAAAAATGAGTGTCAAGAGCTTGGAAATACAACGTTTCGACTTGTCGTCCTTTTAGTTTCCTACAACTCAAGTACCTATTTACTACTCTGAGCACAATTTGGACATATTTTCCTCTGCGATGGACGTGTTTGGCTAGTCAGGTCGTTATTCATCTTGCACATATATTCTGTTGCTATCAAATTCAGTGCAATAATTTCACACCAAATTCCATTTCATATCATTAATACTGTATATCTTAGTAAGTTGATGTACTGTATATGTTAGAAGTAAGGGTAAACAAAAAGATGTAAACAAATGTACAGTAATGGTACATATAATAAAGTTTTAAAAAATAAATAAGGTAAAAGAAAATCTGGTAAAGTGAACAAAAGTGTAACGCAAGTAAGGAAAATCTCCAAAATATAAAAAAAATAAAACAATATTATAAACAAAAGAGTTTAAAACATATTTAGAACTACTAATGGTTAACTTTTCATTTTCAAACCTAATGGTAGGCCCGGGTTCGATTCCCGGCGGGAGCTCATATGGTTCGGATTCCACGTTAATCAGTAGGTCCACGTCTCATATAGCCTCGCTGCTGAAAGGGACGCTAAACTAAAATCAACTCAACTCAACTCAAACCTAATGGTGTTTCATTGAGGAAATAACGAGAACTTTAAAAAAAGAAAAAAAAGAAAAGAAAAGAATTAAATTATAAATGAAATATTTTACTACCACCACTCTCAGTGTTCCATAATGCAATTTCTCGCTGTTTGTAGCAACGCTAATATCCTGTTTCCAATTTAAATGTATTTGAATGTGATATATGTAATGTACAAATAGATATGTGTTCAATATCTTCTACGAAGTTTTAAATTTTTCGCTCTAAAATATTCTAACGTACAGTGTTCACTTTCGAAATAATTGTACCGTCTTCTTTTGTACTATTTTTGGAGCTCAAGTATTGAACAATTATGTTATTCGTATATGCTTATATGTATGTATTCAGCTACTTTGGTTATAATAAAATTATTCAGTCAGATCTAAAATTTTACCTTTTTTGTTTATTGATATACGACATTTCCAGAACTTGGTAATAGTTTCGACGGGTTTGTCATTTTAATATACTTATGTTTTCTCAATTTACCAGAAGTTAAGAAAATGAGAGATCATATTCTTAACTTTGGAACGTGTAGAAAAAAAGTCTCAGTAGGTAACACTAATATGTAAACTGCAAAACACTTACGAGTTACAAATTGTATGAGCATCTACATAAATACTGTTATAAAAGAATACAACACAGAATCACTAATATCAATACAAACTCCACTAATCACTTACGCTAAACAGGTGTCCTAAGTCACAGGCAGATAAGGGAAGGATCCCGCAAAGCTCCAGGCAAAGGGGATGAAGTGGGCTAGGATTCTCTGTGCTCCAGGCAACTTGAGCGGGAAGGAAAACCACAAATCTCTACGCAAGCTAAGTGGTTGTCATGAGGGATCTCTTAAAGCTCCACGCAAGCTAGGACAGTGATTAAACTCCCACAAAGTTCCAGGCAAGCAGAGTGCGTAGTAGTCCTCAAAGGTCTAAGTAAGCTAGGAGGCTTAGGTTAAGTTAGTATCTCTCGGAGCTCCAAGCAAGCTACGAGAGGGGAATTGACGAACTGAAACTGATGTCCCTTGAGACGATGTGTGAAGTTTTATACCCTCTTCTAAGTGGCAATGATGCTGGTGTTTCTTGTCTTTCACATGCATGACCAAGTGGCTTCGTTTATAAATAAAAAGCACATGTTGATGTTTAAAAATACAACCACGTTTAGGGTATTACAATATTTTGAACTTAGAACTAGTAGAACGAAAATATCTCAGTATGTGATCTTAATATGGAAACTGCAAAACGATTAAGAGTTACTGGTTGTATAAGTATCTAAGTAAAAATATTCAGACATTGCTAATCTTTATTATAAACGCAAGACTCTTCACTCTCTCAGCCACAATAGTTTCTAATAGTTCACAGTCAGATCAATGGTTGCCACCAGCTACCATGGAAGCAATTTCCAGACTAGCCCAAATCTTAGGAGAACAAGTAGTAGCAGCAAATTTGCAACTGTGTGATTAGTTATACATAAAAGAGTTGAAAAGTGAATGATTAATTTTGATTGTCTTAATTACATGTAAAGTGGTTTGTAATATTATATTCTTTCTTTCACATTCTGTTATAAATATTCTCTATTAGATTTTTATACAAGTTCAATAAACTCATAACTGATAAATTCCATTTGAGGGAGACAGAAAATCGTTTGAGGACTGGACCGAATCCCTATTTGCCACCTCGTGGCTACATTCCTGATTCCCAGTCACTCTTGATCGTAAAATATCTACTGCTCTAGTTCAAATTGCCTTAAGTTCTGTTGTTCAAAGAACTTGAGCATAGCTGTACAGAATATATTGTAAAGCTCTGCTTCTGCACTTGTTGGTAGAACATAGCCAGAGCAAATTACACTCCGGAATCGTTTTCTCCCACTACCAGATTTTATTACAAAATTCTACTATGGTACAAATTCTCTAATGTTTGGGTAAAGTAGGTGTCCTTTGACCTGACGGTCTCGGAAGGAATCCTCAGTAAGCGAGCTATGTGAGAAGGAGTAGGACACTCAATGCTCCACTGAAAGCAAAGAAGGGTTAGAATCCCGACAAAGCTCCTCTGCAAGCTAGGCTGGTGTTGTGATAAGTAATCTCCCAATACTCCACTGCAAGCAGAGAGATTGGTAAGGTTCCCGCAAGACTCCAATGCAAGCCAAGAGGGAAGGAAAGCCAGAAGCTCCACTGCAAACTAGAGGGTTTGGGTTCAACTGAGGTACTTTCAAGGCTCCACTGCAAGTAAAGAAAAGGGATTTGACTAGTCGGTACTGATGTCTGTTGTTGAAATCCTGTCTGTTATATAGGTGATCCGGTGGCGCTGTTGTTCCTCCGTCATCATATGACCAGTGGTCTCGCTGTTGTCTCAGTCGTCTGCAGCAGTGGCGTATTTACGATTTTGTTTCGGAGAGGGCTTTGCTAACTTTCGGGGGGGCTTTGCCTGAAAATGTGAAAATTCTGCAAGATATTTCATATACTTTACTATAGTAAGTAAGATTTCGGGGGGGCTTAAGCCCGGAAGCCCCCCCCCCCTAAATATGCCGCTGTGCAGCTATAGTACTCCGTTGTAAGACGCACATGATTGAAGTTTGTAAATAGAAGCACATGTCGGGTGTTTGTAAACACAAGCATGAGGGATACTACATACATATATATCATGCTGCCAATTTTTATTTTACACGTCTGAGAACACAAGTAACTAGAAAGCTCATAGCGGTATAGTTGTTATATTATTATTATTAAATTTTTGTTTGGAATATCATTTAAAAAATTTGATGCGTCCTACATTGCCAGCAAATGATCCTGCTAAATCTTAAAACTGAGTACGAGATTGCTCCTTTCCCCTAATATTATTCTTCGTCCAAAACAAAATTGCCTATCTAGTTCATACGTATTCTTCTGTCAATACCTAGGTATAATTGGAAGGAATAGACTGATGTAAATAATCTCCGTCAACTTATATTCGGAGGTTACACTGTAAGCCTTTCCTATGAAGTTACGCAAAACCATTGTTGTGTTTAATTCACAGCAAAACAAAACCAAAGAACATCATCGTTATTAAAATAACAGCAAGGCATAATACCAAAAGTCACTAAAAATAACAGCAAAGCAGAACAACAGAAAAATTATTCTCATTATAAATAACAGTAAAACCTAACATAAGGAGAACTGTTATTTTTAAAATAACAGTAAGACCTAACACCAGGGAAATCATTGTTATTAAAATAATATCAAAGCTTAACGCTAAGAATATCATTCTTATCAAAGAATACTTAGAACACTATCTTGGGGAACACCGGATTTAACGAGCATCCAGAATCTTGGAGAAATAACAGATTGCTGACGTCCAGATAGTTCGTCATTGCAAAAAAAATGTCCATGAATTCTGAACTTATTGGAGAGTTTGTGAGGAAACACGTCCATATTTACCGTGTCAAAGATTTTGGATATATCAAAGTGAATCAAATCTAGTTAAAAATTGTTTGTTATGGATGGATGGATCCGATGAGTAATTTTGATAAGTTGGCAAGACAGGAGCATCGAGTAGAAAACAGTGTTCAGTACTGCTCATACATAGTTTTATAGGGCCTTATGCAGAGTCGTTCTGAAGCGTGATTAGTGCCATACTAAAGACTTTGATTGACATGTTTTATGCAGTAGTCAGGACTTTAGTATGGCGCTAATTATACGTCAAAACGACTCTGCATAAGGCCCATATATTGTTGTCAATTATTTTCTCCCAAAGAATCAATGAAATTGAAAGAAGGGATACAGGATGTAAGAGGAAACATATGTTCTGTTCCAAGACTTGAAGATATATAAAATTTGACTATTTCCATAAATTGTGGATGACTCATACAGATTCACCAACTAAGTAATTTTGATAGCGAGAACACGAGTGAATCTACAGTGTTGAGAACAGCGGCGCAAATCTGTCTTCAACATTGGGGGGGGGGGACAAGTAAGAGCGTTCCCAGCATTTTTTAAGCGTTGTTCAAAATATTTATGAAGTTGGAAAACAATGCTGTGGAGGATCAGGGGAGCACAGTTGTCTTCAACATTGGAAAGCGGGAAGATTTGAGGCTTATTCCGGAGGGACATCAATTCCATCTCACTTTCCTTTGTGGCAATCGGACACAAATCATCACTTTTCTCCCCTAAAAACATATTTCAAACCGGATTTTAGGGGGGACAGTACCCCCAGTTTCAAGATTGAAGGGGACATGTCCCCTTCATCCCTCCAGGATTTGCGCCAGTGGTTGAGAAGGAATATACCAATGATCCAAATAAGAAACAAAATGTTACTAGCCCAAGAAAAAAGCTACTAGCCCACATTCCACAATAGAAATCATTTACTTACCTTCGGTATGATATTAAATACTTGCCCGCACCGATGAACCACTCGCCCCAGGCGAGTAAGCGAGTAGTTATTTGCATCCCTGGAATATACTATAGTACTAATACTATCTGGACCAAGAACACGGTGATTGGAGAGCGAGAAAAAGAAATAGTTTGGGTTCAGCAAACTAAATGGTAATTGAAGTTAATGAACCAGAAATGGAAGTTGAAGTTTAGACAGAGAATGTGAGATGGGAGTGTAGAGAATTTTGTGTAAAACCATTTGGTAATAGCACTCGGGAGAAACTTTTTTAAGAAGCACGTGGACGGAAAGCATCTAATATTTTCTGTCTCACGCAGAGAGAAAAGAGCACTTCTTTCTTATATAGCCATTGACCTCGAATGTATACAAAAAGAAAGTTACCTAATTTACTTAATTAGAAAAGAACATATAACAGCTTGCCAATCTGAGAATTAGTGGAAATGTTTATTGAAGCTTCAATTTTTTATAATGGAAATCCCTCGAAATGAAAAATGAAATAAAATGAAATCTTAAGTTTTACATCCCACAGTTATTCCGTGTATGCTAAAGGATAAGGTAATCATGAGAAATTAATGAAAATGATGGAATGAAAAGTAAGAGGAAACGGGAAAAACTCGAGAAAACACACGCACATAGTGTTTGTCCACCACAAAGCTTACTTGGAGGGAGCTGGTATCGAACCAGAGACCCCCCCATGCATCAGAGGTGAACGCTCTACCACTGAGGCACCGCAGCCCTCACGAAAATCTCGTCTCTTCTGTTTTTGACCATTCGATTTCTGAAAATGTTTGCTATCATCGGATGCAGCACCCAAAGAAACCAAGAAAAACAAGTTTGTGGTGGCAGACCGTAAACAGAGCCGGAGATAAAGGGGTCCAAAGTTCGAACACAGGACGCAGAAAGTGCATATAAACATCATGTAATTTTGGAACAAATGGAGGAATTGAGATCAAATTTGAGGTGTGAGTATCGAGTGTGAATCTATTGCGGCCATCTTGAAAGTCGCGATCTTGGAGTTATCGAAAATAAAGAAACGGGAAGGAAATCATATGGAATATCAATTTAGGCTAGCTTGTTCCTGATGGTAGTACGCCACTTATACAACCACTGGATTTCTTCTTCTTCCGTCCGTATAAGAACTTTGTAAAATACATAACCGACACCATTCTCATGCCTTCGGACTTTAAAATCTGGCAACGACACAACTTTATTAACCTGCAATCACTCACCCACTTCCAGTTCTCAGCCCCAAAGTTCTAAGACATGATAAGATATCCATTTTACAAAACTGGATATTTTCAAGACGCACCTGAACCATTTCGGACTCCTTTCGACTACTGCTTCAGTTTCAATACAGGTGAAAACCGTGATGTACCTGATTACTTATTTTTATCGTTCTCCAGATGTGCTCACTGTTGTTCCCACTTTTGTATTTATCACACAAACATTCTTAAGGTACACAACAAATGCAACTAAATCTGCATAAGATCTGTTGTTAATCCAAGATTAGTCCTACTTACTTCTGAACTTTTGACACTTTAAAGTTTTATATCGGTTGCTGCCTTGCACCTTTCAAGATTGCCTTAACAACATAATAGTTTCTTATCAACTGTAATAACTACAGAACTGTTCTCAAGCACCATTTTAATCTTATTCTTAGTTTACCTTGAATCGACTGAAATGGCAGAATACACTACCATTAATTTCGTCTGTTCAAAATGTCCAGAATCCGTAACTACTCAACACATAAGGGCTGGTAAAAACTAGCTTCATATTTGAATTTCTGGGAACAAGCTAGCCTAAACTGATATTCCACATGATTTCCTTCCCGTTTCTTTATTTTCGATAACTCCAATATGGAGACTTTTAAGATGACCGACATGATGCGCAATATACCTATTCCGAACAGATTCACACTCGAAACTCACAACTCAAATTTGATCTCAATTTCTTCACTCGTTTCAAAATTACATGATGTTTATATGCACTTTCTGCGTCCTGTATTCGAACTTTGGACCCCTTTATCTCCGGCCTTGTTTACGGTCTGCCGCTAAAATCTTGTTTTTCTAGGTTTCTTTTGGTGCTACATCCGATTATAACAAACATTTTCAGAAATCGGATTGTCAAAATTGACATTTTTGAGAAAATATATTGAAACCGTTTCAAAAAGTTTCAGGAAACGTATATCTTCAAAGCACTGAAAATTTCCACAGTGGACCTTTTAAAGACCCTTTGTATGCAATTATAACCATTACAACCCTAGAATCACAGACAATCGGCCCAACTCTAGGGAAATTGTAGGCTAGTCAGCTGTCATCGTGGGCTCTACGTTGAAAAATCAGCCGCTGTGTCGAGCATTTAGCAACGCACTCTCTACGAAAAAAGAAAATTACGAGTGCTATGTCTTAACTGTTCAATAAATGACGGAAAATTGTTGATTGGCGAACATACACTGTAACTACAATGAAATACAATACTAACCATTTTAATGATTCATGGATAATACTACTATGTATGTAAGGAACTAGATTAAACACACAAACTATATTCAGACTGGAACAAAACCAAACGCTTTGGAGAATGTCCTAAATCTCAAAAACACAAAACAATAAATAAATGTTGAATATTCATGTGTGTGCGTTCAACCACTATCATCTTGCACTGCCCACTGTCTTCGTCCTCTTGCGTTCACCTCCGGTGCTTGGGGTCCCTGGTTCGATCCCAGCTCGCGCCGTGTGGACTTTGTGGTGGACAAACACCGTGTGCGTGGGTTTTCTCGGGGTTCTCCCGTTTCCTCCCACTTTCTTCATTCCACCATTTCACTCATCTCTCATCATCACCGGCATAACCGGCATAACCATGGGACGTAAAACTTAAAGATTTCATTTCTTTTTTTTTTGTCTTCGTCCTCTTCTAACAGTGTTGCCAACCTTTAAATACAAATACTAGTTACACAACTAAAGATATAAATTAACAACATACAGCATAAATTATGTTGTTCTAATGTACACTTACAACTGAAAACATTATGATCATCTACCTAATATTTGATATGTCCACCCTTGGTTCGCAACACAGCAGCATTGCGGTTTAGCATGGAAGCAATAACGCCTTTGTAGGTGGCCGGATGCGTGGCACATCATATCTGCACATACAATCCATTTGATTCCTGCAAAATCCGCGAAAGGGCCCGGGGATGAGCTCAAATCTAATGTTCAATGCCTGGCATCCGAAAGGTGTTCAATTTTTATTAAGCTTGGGTGAGTTTGAGAGGACATTGCAACAATTACAATTCATCTCTACAGCACAGTTTTGGACTTGTGACAGGCTGTCCTGCTAAAATATGTCATTCCCAGTTGGAAATATAGCCCACATGAATGGATGTATGTGATCGGCAGTGATCTGCCGATACATAAGACCCGTCGTGGTGCCCTCCACACACACACTACCGAGCTGTGCCCCGTGACTCTTGCATCAGCCCAACCACTTCCTTCAAAACGTGGTCATAATGATTAGTCTGGTGAGTGTATTCTTCAACTATATTAATACGTAACTTAATTTGTTTGTTGTCTTCTTTAAGTTACATCTTGTAATATTAAGTGTTAATTACGTTAACTTCGATTCATTAGTTTTGCTCCTTTTGATCTGAACTGTTCAGATCAAAGATAATAAGCAAATAGCGCCTGGAACAGGAGTAAATGTGAGAGGGAACGCGGGGAGACGTCGTCTTCCCACTTCCAGAAAGTATCTGAGGCGTCCCCCCCCCTCCGCTTTTTAAAAAATTACAATGGGACAAGATAGACGCGAGGGACGAATTGACGTCACGCTTCCCCCTACCTTTTCAGATCCACTTTTACTCCTGGTCTGGAATATTTATTAACTGTCAGTTTACAAGAATAGTATAATGGTTTAAGACCAGGAAAATTAAGAGTAAACAGTTTCATTGAAAAGCTTGTATACCAGCTTAAGCAAAAAAAAAAAAATGGATTAGCAATATTAAACTAGACATTTACCCACAAGAAATTTTACTACTCATAAGCAGTGATGCCAAATTAGCCTATTTTTGGCTAAATCTAGCCTATTTGGAGAGGAATTTAGCCATAGAAATCTACGAAATGCTTATAGCCTTAAATATAGCTTATTTTATGAAACTCTTTTGCCATTTTTGGCTTTTATTTTACCCGTTAAATTAATTCTAAAAGTTCTTTTTCTTTGAAAGTAAAGTGTATTTATTTTTTTAAAAAGTTAGCCTATTTGTCATAATATATTATCGTATTAATTGATTTCTCTAAACAGAGGGTGTTTTATTACATAACAAACATTTGTTCTTCATTGTTATTCTCTCTCCTCACCCATAGTTTCACAACTACTTAATAATACTTATCGACGCAGAAAGAATTTCAATGTCGCTCCCGTAACAGCCCCGTTTGCTACTTTTTGATTATTTTAATTTTCACTTCTCATTGTAAGAATGAAAATTGTCTAATACAAATTTAGTAAACTACTCGATTCTTCAAGCCCTGGAGATTGTTTTTGTTTATTATTTATTTATTTACTTATAAGAAAACAAATAGGTTATTTAATTAGCTTGAAAACTCTCAGTACAAATCTGATTATTCATGAGGATGTGCGGAGAAATAAGAAGTGTTTGTAAGGACTATGACCTGCCGGAAGAAGTACCACTGAAAATTGGGACAATAGCAGTCTTCACCCAA
The DNA here is from genome assembly GCF_964235325.1 of Thermobia domestica. NCBI lineage: Eukaryota > Metazoa > Arthropoda > Insecta > Zygentoma > Lepismatidae > Thermobia > Thermobia domestica. The sequence continues at coordinate 9,157,506 of NC_137460.1, forward strand.
CGATGGAGCATCCAGTTCCAGCGCCTCAGCTAGCTGCGACGTCATCGATGATGACATTTCAATTCAACCAATAATCATTGGCTGTTGACTTTCACAAGTCAGATGAGTTGTTGACGAATTTTATTGTAATTTAAAGTCATGTATGTTGCTTGGTAGTCTCCAGCGAATAAAATTCAACATTTCCAATTTTACTATAACTCATTTATAATCCTATACACACACACACACACACACACACACACAAAGGAGGTTTAAAATCTACAATGTGGATTATAGGTCAGCAGTTCAAGATCTGGCCATTTTTGTGTAAAAAAGCTTATTTCTGAAGGCCACCTAGTGTATTTTCTTCAGAGGTTGTTGGCAACACTGTTTATAGGGAGGACATACTCTTTTAATGCATACATAGGTATTTATCAATATCTCTCAATACACTGAAGAAAGATATATTTCCTACTTACGTAATTCCAAAACGTTCTTTCCATTATTGACATCTTTTCTGAGTAGTTTTCTCTAACTTTCTACAGTCTTATGACACGCATTCGTCAAAATTGGTCGCTAAATATTCTTTCCTAATTGTCTAAGTCCGTTCGTATCCATGCAGCTGTTACATTGTCCGTTCTTCGAATCCTTTTGGTGGCCCCAGACGACGACTGCAATGTAAGGGTAACTTGATTATATTTCAGGCGTCTTGTAAATCCCAAGGCAGTGCCCATTCTGGTTGGAATAATATACATTCAATGGGCGTCTAATGGAATTCTGGTTCGATAGTCGAACTTCTCATCTAAGCTGTGTCTAAGGCTGACGTTACAAACGAATTTCTCATCTGGACGTAAGTTTTAGCTTAACTTATCACTGGATATCGAACAACAGGTTGGCGGCGTAAGTAGTACCAGCTTGCAGAAATTGAATGTAGCGCAAAAGAAAATCGACCGTGTGATAAACGAGAAGAATTCACAGACTGATCAAAATCCGATTAGAACAGTTGCTTCTATGTGGGGTCATAGCCCACTCTCTTCAGGATGCATGTAGCTTTCCTATGGTTTACGTGTGTTGGCAACTAGGTTACCAGCAGGTGAGGTAAACTAAATAGTTACATCCAGTTCAGCCGACGTGATTTTTCTGGCTTTCGAAATAAACTTCAAAATCATTAGAATTTTTCCAAAAATTGATTTTTGAGTAAAAAGTTTTCATCTGTCCATAATCTCGTATCAATATTTTTGCATTTTCCAACTCCAACTACGTAGACCTAGCTAGTGCGCTCCTAGGGACTACACTTAAATAATAGAACACTTCATGTTCCATTGTCAAGTTGCCGAGAAAACCGCAAAGCCTATCATCGTTCTTCTTTCGCTGGTATTTCATATCCTAGAAGAAAAACCATCCAGTTTAGGAAGATATGGCAGTATGCAAATAGCATACTCTCCTGATTGAATTACGAATAAATATTTCCCAGGAGTTAAATTGAAGGAAGTGTAATGTATGCTAAATGGTATCACTGTCACCTTAACTCAACCCAATCCCATGGAATTCGCCATTCAACTGTTTTCCAGTCATTAAGTTTGAGAAAAGGAAAAGATTATTTTCAGAATAATTGATAATGGAACTGATAGTGAAAAATGGATTCTGCTAGATTCCGGTTCCGGAATCAGAACAGATTCCCTCCCGTTAAAAAGAGTTCCCAGAGTCTCTGACTTTTTCTTTCTTTTCAAAAACAGGTTTTGGATTAGTTACAGCAACCAATTTTCCGAAAAAAAAAAAAATGACTTCCGTACTCGAAACCAAAATGAATGCTTTGAGAAAATAGGTTCTGGTTCTGGAACCGAATCCGATTTTTCGGAGGGAAACATTTATTGGTTCCCTTACCAGTACCTATACTGAAACAGTTCCCCGAGTTACCATTTCACTGTTCTCAATATCATTTGCACCTTATAACGATCTTGAGGTAATGATGTTTGGAAACGATTATGACCATGAAACAATTTCAAAATATAATTAAGTGTAGGTTAGGTTTTCGATTCCGTGGACGAAACCGATATGCTGAAATGGATTTAAGTTTGTTTTCTTTGCTAATCACATCGAATTATTTTACATGAGATACCGTTATCACGACTCACTTGTCTGCTTTCGATTTACAACCATTTAGAAAATCGGCATTTATTTTCGCGTATATAAATGATTGCAAATGGAAAGCTACTAGGTGACTCGTGATAACGATACCTCATGCAAAATGATATTGTCCAGCGCGCTCTTGTTCCACATTTCGATTGTCTTTTATCTATTTGAAGATATCACATAATTACTGTAAAATTAGCTTTATTTTAATTTTGCAATGATTAGGACTCTTAAAATGTTTATTTTATGTTTCATTGCCAACAAACTTGAATATTTAGTTTAACAAACGTAGTAGAGTTTTATATTAAACTTTGTTCTGAGTTACTTTATAGAAGAGAACACTCATTTTCTTTCCTACAAATCACTTTTGCTTTGTCTGCTTGCCAGAAACACCTGCAAATAAGAATAAAACACGTTTGTGTTATCAAGTAGCTTCAGGCACCTTCAGTAACTTTTTGTTTCGTCATTCGTTAAATGTGTACGTGTAAACCAATGCAAAATTCCAGTGAAATAGTTATATATTAGTTGGTAACAGTTTTCGTTTGTTCCTTTTGGTTTGCAGGCAAGCAAGTGTTCAAAAAAGAATGACATTTTGTATTTACTTGTATAAACCAGCAGTAAATCTCTCTCTCTCTCTTCTCTTTGGTGGTTCTCCTATCTCACTCTTCATAATGTTACCAACTTATTACGTATATATTTAAACCTACAAAATTGTGTTATCCTAGAGGAAAATTCATGTTTATCCTTGCGTCCGTCCTTCCGGGGGATAAAAGTATGAAGAACTGTGTGTCAGGGACGGCGCCAGAAACGCTTGATGGGGTGGGCGGAAAGAGACGGACCTAGTTGCTGGGTGGGCGGACAATATAAATGAGAACTGGGCAATGTAGACATGTTTTTGACAATAATTAAATTTCATTTTTATACTCATTAGTTAGCTAAGGCTCAGACTAAAATAGGGGAGGAACAAGGATATGGGAAACAGCTGTCTTGGCCTTATAGAAGGTACAATTCCGGCATTCGGCTGGTGTGACTGTAGAAATGCAGAACTTAGGATGGACTAGGGGAGTTCGTGGCTATATGCTCGACCTACCGATTTCCGCGTGGCACACACTATCTCAATTTCCAACTTTTTAAAACAATAATAATGGTATGCCTGTGTAGTCGAAGTTCAAGGGAACTTTAGCTCTTCTCCCTCCAAGAATGCACATGAATGCATAGAAATAAAAGAAAGTTCAAACAACACAGACTAACAGATAATACTCTACCTTTCGTTAATAACATAAAATACACAATAAGTAGGTAAAGTAAAAAAAAAAAAAAAAAAAAGATTTCTTTGACGTGATCTCTATATGCAACAGCAAAGACTGTTACTAAAAAAATAGGGAAATTCGACAGCGTGATTGTTTGATCATAGCTTATACAGATATGTTTGAAACTGAAACTCGAGGTAGCAATATATATTGGATAAAGAAGTAAATAGCATTAACAAAACTTCATCATGATCCACAGAGAGAACAATGTATTTTGAACTATGAAGGGCTGATCACATGGTACGAACAAGCTTACAATAAACTTTTATACCTGCACTTAAATGAAGAGCATTTTTCATTACTAGCACGTTGCGCTAGCACATGCGTCGATTTTTATGTCCAGCATCGAATGCGTTTACCACATCCTCTACAGCAATATTCATTAGAAGTTTTCTTTCTACTGAGAGGAAACAAAGATCGCTTAGGCAACCGTTTGCCATTCGATTTGTTAGATATGTTTTAACCCGTTTAAGACACGAGAAATAACGCTCACATGGTAAACTAAATACAGGAATAGTGACAACAATTACGGCTAATTTGCGAATTTCATGAAAGCAATTATGAAACGATCCATTACTTCAGTAAACTGAGAAACGGAGGTAATTTTGCATTGCTTTTCCTCCTCATAACGTTTCAAAACTTTCGGGAGAAGTTTCAGTTCCACCTCTACACTATCGACATCACATCCATATTGACGTGCAAGTGGTTCAATTTTCTCAAATGAGAGGAAGTGTACACTTTTAGGATGAAGACTGCTTATCCCACTGCTTATAGAGTACCTGTATCTTCTGTAAAACGCCTATTCATGCATTTCTGCAAGTATTCTGTCATGCATAGGAAGAAATATCCTAAGTCTGTAGTCTTCTTGTGATTTGATATCTTCTTCCTCAACCGACATTTGCTCAGTCATAATATACCGACGTAAATGATTGGGCATTGATCGTGTTCTGGACATTGGACCCGTTAGAGACATACCGTTGTTTTCAGCAAGACTCAAAGACTCATTCCAAGTTTTTCGAACTCCTCGACTGTGTTTCGAATTTCAGTAAAATAATCCACTACACCATTTGTAACTAAAACAGCATCAGCTAGTGTGCTCTCCTTGTTTTGTAAATAATCTGAGAATCTTTTCAACTTTCCAAGAAAAAGTGTGAACATGTTGAGTTGGAACACAAGCTAAAAATTCACTTCACTCAATAGATGTCTTGCTTCAGAAGAGCGACTTCGATTTTCATTACTTATCTCAGTAAGTGTTAGAATAACTGCCCTAAACGTTATCTTCATAGCCACACAAGCTGCAATATAAGATAAACGGGTAAAAAAATATTTCGTTAGTGGTTCAGAAGATACTTAATGCCATAAGTAATACTATACATTGAATACTATGAGAATATCCCGTAGAAACACGCCCTTACGGATCAGAGTAGAACAAAGAGAACTTGAAGAGGTCGATAATTTCAAGTATATGGGAAGTATTTTGGCGAGAGACGCTTACTGCACCAAAGAGATCAGGCCAAGAATTCCCATAGCCAAAGAAGCATTCAACAAGAAAAGATTACTCTTAACTAGCAGGCTCAATATTGGACTTAAGAAGAAGTTGGTCAAGTGCTATATATGGAGCATTGGACTATGGTTCAGAGACTTGGACATTACGGAAGTTAGAGAAGAAATATTTGGAGAGCTTCGAAATGTGGTATTGGAGGAAGATGGAGAAGATAAAATGGACAGAGAGAGTAACAAACGAAGATGTTTTAAAACGGATAGGAGAGAAAAGGACACTTCCTTCACCATCCTTCGTAGAAAGGCCAATTGGATTGGACACATCTTGCGAAGAAATTGTCTTCTCCACACCGCCATAGAAGGAAAGATGGAAGGAAAGCGAGGAATAGGAAGAAGGAGAACACAGCTGATCGGTGATTTGAAAGATTGGAGAAAATATTAGGAGTTAAAAGAGGAAGCTGAAGATCGAGAAAAGTGGAAGAAACATTTCCTAGCCCAAATTTAAAAATTGAAAATAAAAATAAAAAATCCTCATGAATCCCAATACCTGCCGAAAGGCAGAATACTTAATAATAATAATTGAATACCATAAGAAGATAGTACATTAGAAGCCATCATTTTCTGGGTAGTATCACTGACGACACCTCAGCAATATACAAAGGACGCGTTGACCCATTAATAGAAGGTCATTATGATGATGCATTGTCCTGCCCGAAGGTCGATCTTTGACCCGAAGGTTCCCGGGCAAAGTGAACCCATGATGGCTTGCCATAGCCTTCCATGTAATGATGATAACGTCCTAAGAACTGGAACTAGAGTAGGATCCCAATCACTTGTGTTCCCACTGGGAATCGAATCCAGGACTCACCGGGGACACTGGAAGGTCAATAAGAGTAACATTATTTCGCATCTTTTTATTTTCATTTACTGCCCCATGCAATGGCGCCATTTGCCGCAACCTTCCTCCACAAAGAATAAATCATAAAAGCCACGGTTTTAAGTATGCTACCCTATCATGAACAAAGAGTAGGAAAAGTACACTCGCACTCAGAAAACCCTAAACACTAGAAGTACACTCTCTGTTTCTGCTTTGATCTTTAGATAATAATCTATTATGTTAGTGAAAGATAAAGCAATCACACTTGTAAAGGAAAGATGGTAATCCATTTTATGGAATTAAATATCGACCTTCAATCTCAATATATCAGTTTCCAGTTCCAGTAGAACTAGCTCTTTTATCTTGATTTCTTGATTTTCCTTCTACGTCTATTGAAATTTAAAAAAAAAGAACTTGTTTCCACTTTTAATGATAAAGAACTTGTTTGTAACAAAGACAGGACTAGTTTTCATATCAAAACTATGATAACTAACTAAATGGAACAGGTGTTCGCTACTGTTCGAGAATTGAGTTCTTGTATTTGACAACAATCAAGCAATTCATGCTAGGTTTCGTTTGAGCATTTGCTTTAGTATTATCAATACGACCTTAAACTAATATAGACCTTAACGTGATTTATGAATCTAGTTTTCAAATAGAAAGTCAGTTTAGTAAATTTAACTATCATCATCATGAAGTCTGTTTCCAACCAGAAATATTTATTTTACATACCATAATTAAGACAGATTTTGCCGCGCCGTGCAAATGCAAGTGTTGCACATTTGCTAGAGCCGGCCCTGGTTCCAGGCCCGTAGCCAGCCCGAAAATGTAGGGGGGCCCGGTGGAAGTTAGTGGGGGCGATCCAAAATTATTAGTTCATCGCATATTATAGTTCATTTGCAAACCTACCGTGAAAATTTTAGAGGGGGCCAGTAAAAATTATGGGGGGGCGGGCCCCCTAGACCCCCCTGGATACGAGCCTGTCTGGTTCTATATGAATTAAAGAATGCTGCACTTTGTTTTTTAAGTTGAAGAAAGCTCCACTAAAATCGATTTATTCTCTGTCTGCCACTGCGTCACAATGCCTCCCCAACAGAAGATTACTTCGTAAGATATAAAAGGAAAAAAAAGAGAGAGAGGAAGTACGTATCTTCGTAATCTGATTTCTTTATTTTCTATCCCTTTTTCCTTATCCTGAAAATCCTTTGATTAATGGACGGGGTCAACCCAGTGGGTGACATTCATTAGTGAAAAGGACTGATCATTCATGGAATTGTTGAATATAGCCTAATGTAAATGTCCGCTGAGGTTGGATTGTTTTGGTTCAATTCCCTTTTCGTGACCAATCGCCTGCTGATTAATTAAGCAAGACGGATTGACATGTTGCTCACATCCCAATTGTCTGTCGCGAGGTCAATGAAAGCAAGCCTCATTCTGCAATTTTGTCTCTCGCATAATAAATGCATCCCATACGAGATGCACTTCCTGCAATCTTTATTCTTGTCTCTCTCTCTTTTTTTTTAAGTTATTAAGTTCTTTGAGAAAAATGAACAAAAGAAACACATTAGAAGTTTTTTGTACTCTATAACAAAGTTGCAAGTTCTTTCTTACTTGCTTCCTGATATCGCTTTCCCAAAAAGAGTTTAGGAAAAGAAAAAAAAAAAGAACTGGGAAAAGAAAGCACTTAATCTTTCGTCTAAGTTCGTTCCTCCAACTTCCATCACAAGCTATTCTTCACTTCTCATAACAATCACCAGATGTCATTCGTTGTGCTCAAAACTGAGACTACAAATTTTTCGTGTCTTCTCAGAGTTAATACAGTAGTGCAATTTGAAATTTTGCCAATGGATGGACCAAGGATATGTCCAAGAAATAAGATTTTTCACGTTTTTTATCAGTGTATTAGTATACAATTTATTAAAAAGATATGTTTCTCCAACTCAGGGGGCAATTTTCCCCTGCCCTCCTATAACGATAATATTTATAAACGTTGATATGGAGAACAGTCCGTATCTTATGATATAATTTTCCTTTATAGCCAGACCTGCACATTTAACGTGTTAACCCTTAACTGGAAGGATGATTTTTATTACATAATTAAAAGTATGTGTCTGATAGACACAGAACACCGAAACTTTGGTTCCCTTGGTAAAGTATTTCATAAATTTATTCTTATCATCTAATAATGTAATTTTTTTTCAAAATACATACATAATGCAAGTGCTACTTAAGAAAAATGAACTATTATTGATCAAAACATTTCTTTTTTCATTAAAATGACATCATGTAATACACTTTTTTTTCTGTGAACAAAAGTTTTCTTGAAAGGAGTAAGTTTCAAAATTAGGTGCTCCTCTCAACAAAACACATCACGCACTCTTTCCTGGAACATTCGAGACACGCTGGCTTTTCACAGTTGACGCACCTATGTGCTGTGTTCCTATTCTTCTGATAAGGACAAAGGTTACATTTTCTTTTGCGTTTCATTTTGTCACTTTTCGCCAACTGTTGCTCGTCTTCCTTGTTCGGTGTTGTCTTCCCGAGAACATTATCGATTGTTGTTGTCAGGTCTCTCCCCAAATTATGAATCTTCAACCTCCTTTGGAGATGAGGTCTCATGAGGTTCATGGCTAGTTCTTTCACAAGTGTGTATCTGGAAATACTTGGGCTATTTTTAAAATATAAGTACAGAATGTAACTATTTACCGTACTTATATTTACTACGGTGAATATAATGTCGTCATCAAAAATTAGAGACCAAATATCTTCTATTTTAGGATTTTAACCTCAATTTCTAACAATATTTGGCACGCCTGGAATTCCTCGTACTATATTTTGACGAGGAACACGTCTAGTCCTTGTTGGTTCTTTAGATTCCCAAGAATATCCTTTCTTACCTTGAAAGAAAGCCGGAACATCTTTTTCATTATTTGTTGTGCAACTTACAGACGAAATACCTTCTTCGATATAACGATAATCTTCATTATCAGTGGAAGAACCAAATGTCTCAGGTATGAACGAGGGAGCCGCATATCAATCATCAACAGAAAACAGATCTTCCATGTCTTTTTCTTCCTCTTCTTTCCATATTTTTAAAATCTTGGCGGCAAAATTGGGTTCACCCACTTTCGGGTTACATCAGTTGGTTTCCTTTTCCTAGATGTAGAAGGTCCTTCCACCATTGGCACTAAATTCAAATCATCAACATCAGTAACACTTGCGTACAAGTAAACTACACTACTGGAAGTATGTGTCCACGGGACACGCAAAAAAAGTGACGTTATTGGAAGTATGTGCCTGTCAGACACGGTGGGTTACAAAAAGAGCTGTTATAGGCTAATACAAGCGCGACCGACAACAGTGAATTACACCACCAAACTAAGAAATATATTTTATGAAGGTATTGAAGAGCTTGCTTCACTGAACCATACAGGGTTGCCAGCACAGCAAAAGAAAAAATCATGCGTGTCTGTCAGACACATACTTCCAGTTAAGGGTTAAGTTTTGTGGCCAGACATGTATAAACATGTTTTTCTAGACAGTTCTGATATAATACGTAAAGAAGCCATTAATAGTGGATGTATTCTCAATTATAAAGAAGGAATTTCGTGAAAAATAAAAACAGGTAAATACAGAAAATCTTCGTAAAAATATATAAGTTTAAATATATTCTACCTTGTGTGTTATCATTGAACATTTAGTGAGTAAACTACGTTTTAATTAGTTTCAGAAATTCTGAAATAACGAATGTAGGGCTAATATATAGTAGATGTCATAGTATGCTCCCCCAAATGACGCCCGATTTAACATCGCAATGTATCTGTGTTAAACAAAATGAGTGGTATATTCTTTTATCGTGTAACTATTCTATGCATATATGAATTAAATACTACTTTACAAGACAATACACAACTCTTAATGATCCTTATCCTAGCTTCGGAACTCACACAGTAAAATAAAAAAAAAATAAAAAATGACTGCTAATTCATCCCGATCGTTTTGTGTTACCCTAGTTTGTCCTAAATTTTGACACATACCTGATGATACTTCGACTACGTTGGATTTTGGAGTAAATTGTTAAAATTTTAGTGGATGAATCAACTGTTTGATATTCACCATGCGAGCTGGGGTGTTATCAGTGATGATTTTTGGAAGTCGCTCGGAAAAAAATTCCCCAACCGAAGCGTATCTCCGATCTTACACAACTAGGATTACTAGGGTTTTCGAAATATTACTTTCATCCCGTGTATTGAAATCCCCACTCCCCGGGAAAAATATTCTGAAATCGTCATTGGATGTTATTAACAACAAAGAGTATATATTGATAGAACATCGTTGTGTTGTTCCTATTTCCGTGTTCTTTCCATCAATCAGCTTGTTTTTTGACAGTCACGGAGTTATTTTTACACCTCTCAGCACCGGCTTCCATCAAGCCAATAGCACCGGGCCTGTGTTAACAGCGACACCAAAACCCGTTTTTGTTGAAATAATTCGCTAAGTGATAGACATGTTAAGACTATTGATCTATGTCAAAATTGAATTGAATTAACACTGTTATTTTTCTATGTGTAGCTATAATTTACATTAAAAAATACAACCTAACCAAAGCACTTATGTTAATAACCATGAGCGCCGATGCTGGAGGCCGATGGCGCCGGGTCCTCGAGAATCTAAATATCTTTGCTTCCAGATAATTATAACAATGAAGCACACAGACTTGAATGGGTTCTTCTAAGTTATATAGAAATCGGTGCCGCTGTCAGTAACTTGTGTTCCGGTTTCGAAACTATATCATTGTCATCAGGGATGCATTCACGGCGAGTAAATCGAGTCCGGACCCACCCAAATTTCCTAACTTAACATAAATTTGAACAATTCTCAATAAGTGTATTTTCGTTTAACAGGGAAACGATTGATGTAGCATGAAAATTTGATCTTACACTCAGGCCCGTATCCAGCCCCCCCCCTAAATTTTGGCTGCCCCCCTAAAATTTTCACGGTAGATTGGCAAATGAACTATAATATGGTGATGAACTATAATATGGTTGCATCGGGCCCCCCTAACTTCAGCCGCCCCCCCCCTACATTTTGGGCTGACTACAGGCTTACTTACACTTCATCTGTATGCATGGGCGCCCGAAGAAAATTTTCTGGGGGGGGGCTCAAATCCCTGGTTGATATATTACGTTTGGTATTTTTTATTTGTATTAAGAAAATTTTAAGAAATTAAATATATTTTCGTGAGTCAGGGGGAACCTCGGGCCCCACCCTCCCCTCCCCTTCTGGGGCCCATGTCTGTATGCTTTCTCTTATGCTACATGGACTTAATGGCTTGTAATACTGAACCCTCTCAAAGCTTTGACCCCTCCCAACAAAAATTTCTGGATGCGCACCTGATTGCCATCATTACACACATTATGAAGCGAGATTTTAGGCTAAATCTTCAGAAAATCAGTGATCATTTATTACAACCAATATATTTTTTTGTTTGACTATTAGTCTTAAATTTTTAATTAGGTACAGACCTCAACTTATAAATAAGTTCAAGATTTACTTCTTCTCTAATGTCAGCTTTTAGTTAGGAACACGCTAGCGTTAACTTGTCACCATATTTAAAGTTACACTACACGTTGCGTCTTTTGTCTTATTTCCTTTCTACGAGGGGTGATCGGAAAGTAAGTTTACAAAGCCTGTAGTGAAACGTGTATATATTATTTCATACAACCAATACAGCCAACAGATAGCACATGCGTTAGGTTATTTTTCGACATAGCCTTCATATCAGTTGAGACAGTTGTCGCATCGTGGGATGAGTTTGAAGATTCCCTCCTCGTAAAAAATCCAGTCCTTGCGTGTTCGTCGGTACAAACTTTTCAGTACTGCAGAACATTGTGCACAATGTGACGAATGCTCACCAGTGACATTTCCAATTCTGCCATCAGATGTCGTAACGTGATCCTCCTGTTGTCTTGAATTGTCCTCTACGCAAGCTGTGTTCAAATCTGTTGATGCCGTGCTAGGTTCGGCACTGCGCTCCTCGTCTGTGACATGTTCTTTACCAGCCGAAAACTTTCGACACCATTATGCGACATGCTGACAACACATTACAATCTCTCCTACAGTTACATGTTTCGCCCACAGACGTCGAATAACTGAGCGGACTTCTTCTCGAGACCAGTTTTTCAAACGAGTCGCCATTTTGTGTTTAAATACAACTAGCGCCATACTTATCGGATGGCTGAAACTCTGCACAGTTGCCAACTCCATGTATTAAAATTATCACAACAGACCAAACTCCAGGTAGGCTATATCGGCCTTGTAACTTTTGTTTCTGAACCTCCCTCGTACGTATACTTAGTTCATTAGCTGAATTTAATAATGTATCTTCTCTTCTTATGCACTGTACATTTTTCCATTTTCTAATAACAATTGCCTCTCTTTCTACTCCTTCTAAATCTTCCCAGTCTGATCCGTGCCCCTGTTTCTCTTCAATTTTATTTACCGTATTATTTCCTCTCTTTGTTCTAACTTCTCCTTTATGTTATTTAATCGTTACACTGCCGGATACAATAAAGGAGAACAAGAAAGAATAGAGAAGAAAGTGAAAGAAACTAAAAGAAGAAGAAGAAAAGGGAAAATGATTTGAGAAAGATTAAATATAAATAATGCAAATTCATTTTTGAAAATGTAGAGTACATTTACGTAGGCTAGAAGAAGAAATTAAACTTACCATTAGCACGACAACCATCATGGGCCTGAGCCACTCCAACGCCAGCTGTTAGTGACCGGCTGAGCTAAGTCCAGCATGTTTCTAAGAGGCGTATCAGGAACTTTCTAAACCTAGAGGCCACCACTTCTTTTACTCACGTGGCTCCCCAGTTTGCCTCACGACGCTAAGTAGGACGCCGAAAATTGGGAACCCAGGACACGCGGACGTGAGTGCAACGCTCTGAGCACTAGTCTACGGTGTCTCCTGATTAGTAAAATTCATATAATTAAAATTATATTCCATTTCAAAGAAAACGGGAAAAAATAATTTGCTATATGGGTTGAAAGATGGCATAGGTACTCGAAAACATTAACCTTTTGTTTGAACTTGTCCCATCCAGTTTTTATAAAATCTGACACAACTTGAAGTCTTTTTCGTCTTTTATAGGATGAAGTAGTGATTCTGAAGCCTTCTTGTCTCCCTGTTCTAAAATCATGGGGCCGCCTAATGACTTTAACTTAGTTCAAAATGAATCGTTTTGATTACTTCTATACATCAACACTTTAGCAAGGAGGCAGTGTAACCATTTAGGGAAGAGAAGGATTATTTTGATGAATACTGTCCAGTAAATCACAGATATTGTGAACAATCTCTCCACCTTTTAAAATGCAAAATATTCCTACAATAGGGTTGACATAATTTTTTGATCCAAAATACGGACAAGCCTTAAAATGACGATCCATCAAAGGTACTGTGCCCAAATTCAGATCAAATATTTTGAAATTTCTTACCTAAAAATCACATTTTTAGGTCATCAGACAATTGTTTACTGTAATACTTAAAACACTATTGGAAACTAGCATTATTATATTTTTTTTCATTAACACAAATATAATAAATCATGCCATTAAATTACGTATATTAAATATAACCAAAAGAACCCTGGAATGGAAAAATGAAACAAGTTTCAAAAACATAACCTATTTTATTAATGATAACTAAAATATAAGTTACATGATGAAAACACAGTTCTTTTCACCCGAGATTTTAGTGATTCCCGACTCGACAGTTCCAAAAACTGTCAAATACGGACATTTTTCTATTTCGTGCTTTGTACGATACGGACACGGACCCAAAAATACAAACGGTCCGTACAAAATACGGACATATAGCAACCCTATCCTACAAGCAATCTTTATCTTATACAGGGTGACCAAAAAGTAGGTATATACACCCCTGCATTGATCAAGTATACGGTAACATTCTAGCTTATAGGTTTATTTCCTTCGGCTGTTCCGAGCTTAAGGTATAAATAAAAAGACATTAAGAACAAATATTAAAGAAACTAAGTCTACCTGATGGATAACAATATAAGAAATTATATATAAAGCAATGAGTTGATCAGTACGGGACAGTATACCTACTTTTGGGCCATCCTGTATAATGCTTATGTTATTCAGTGATCACGGGATAACCTAAAGGAGAAAATCTGTATTTGAGGTAAAGAACGAAGAAGTATTGATCGCAAATCTACGCAATAGAAGAGAAAACTTTACGACAGCTTCCCTGGTTTTGTCTTGTCGATTTCTGAGACCCTCTACAGATGAGAGAATTGTCAACGGAATTAGATTACCGCATTCTGTCCTTGTTTCTGAGTAATCTAATTAATGTTGTGCCATTACACATACTGAGTACTACACTGTTGTAATTAAGGAGAATTGTAATTTTTTTCAGGAAACTTCTACGTTGAAGATACAAGTGTTAACTTCTGTTCTACTCAGAGAAAGTTTCGATTCACATGATCTTTTATTTAATGACAACACAACACTCGAATAAAGAAGGTTGGATACACACTCGCTTTTTTAGTGTAGTCATATACAATCAGTGGTATCTCGGAAAAAAATTGACAGTTTAATATTTATAATCTATCAAAATAGCAGCAATAATTGGTATACATTATTTGATAGTTAGTGAATTACAGTTCCGTATGTAATGTTTCTTTATCATTAAAAATGCAAAATAGCTTGGGATTAACTCTGAGATTTTTTTAGATGTTCCATACAGTAGTATCATTTCAGATTTTGTTTCGGGGTCAAAACTCTCAAAACTGAAATAGTTTATCGAAAATATCGTAATCCCCTCCCCCTTTAGAATAAGCATATCACTATTTAATGTCTATCTAGAAGAGATAGTGAAAAAGAGCCTACATGATGATGATGGCATTTCGGTAGGAGATAGAATGATTAGATGCATAAGATTTGCAGACGATATGGCGCTTGTTGCAGAATCTGAAAAGAAAATCAATAAAATGTTAGAAAAAATGAGGAAGGGCTTTGAAGAATATAGGATGAAAATAAATGTTAGAAAGACAAAAGCCATTGTGATTGGAACGAAGCGGTCGGTGTCAAATATAGAAGTGTGAGGGAAGAAAATACAACAGGTGGCTAGTTTTCGATACCTGAGTAGTATTATTACTGATGATATGAAGTACGAATGTAAAATAAAAGCAAGGATAGGAATGGCGAAAGAAGCCTTTAGGAGGAAGAAAAGTCTGTTTTGTGGGACCTTGAACAAAGAGTTGAGAAAAAGACTCATAAAATGCTTCGTGTGGAGTGTTGTGCTGTATGGGGCGGAAACGTGGACATTACGTAAAGGTGACGAAAAACGACTGGAAGCCTTCGAAATGTGGGTGTGGAGAAGAATGGAAAGAATTAGTTGGGTCGAGCGCAAAACGAATGAGAGTGTGTTAGAAATGGTGGGTGAGAAAAGAACACTTTTAGATATTATTAGGAAGAGGAAGAGAAACTGGTTGGGACATTGCCTAAGAAGAGATTGTATCATGAGGGACGTCCTAGAGGGTACGGTGGCGGGAAAGAGAGGGAGGGGGCGAAGGAGACTACAATTAATTTATGATATAAAAACAGAAAGATCATACGTGAAGACGAAGAAGTTAGCGGAGGCCCGTGGAGCATGGAAGCTTCTCAGCTGCGGCAAGTGACCTTCCAGTAAGGGCAGAATACCTATGATCAAGGGGCGGATCCAGGATATGATCAAGGGAGGGGCTAAACCGTATTTTGCCGTTTTATCCCGTGTAAAGCAGGATTGAAGCCCATTTTAGCCAGTGTACACCTGAGACCTGTAACGTATATAGCGTTTCCGTCGAAGAAAAAAAAAAAATTGTGGTGGAATTATAATTGTATATTTGGATGTAAAGGTAGGAGTTAGGTAATACGGCTTCTACTCAATAGATGCCCTTCCACTTCATTTATGAGTGCTTGTCACGAGGAGTTCCCTCGAATCTCAAGAGATGGCAGCACTTGTGGCTGTAGCAGCTGGGTGGGTTTGCCCAGCAATTCGGTCACTTGAAGATTGGAAAGGGTAAGGGTTAGATTAAGACTCTTTGAAATTAGTTAAATTCATTTTTCGGTATGATATAACATTGAAATTCCCTTTCGAACATATGGTTTTGGAATTATGTGACAGTTGGCTTGATACTATATGAAAGATTGCTTCAATTAGTGTGTGAACAGAATATTATGAATATTAATGCATGTTTAAGAATTTTGTGTGTGTTTTCTTTGGTAAGTAGAGTGCTATTTTTCTACTAACGTGGAGTATTGGGTGTGCTCTTAGTACTGTCCTGGGGAATAAGGTGAGGACGAATTATTTAACCTCTTTTGGCTGTAGAAGGAGATTCGAAATTTATTCGTCCTCGCGTTATTTGTCAGAGCAGTGCATGGGACTCCCAATCCTTGGGTTTGGATCCCATTATAATATATATTGGTTCGGATCGCGCATGCTGGGTTCGGATCCCATTAAGCACATTTATGCCAACTTTAAAAATATTATTGGGAGAATATTTAAGTAGGAATTTTCATGTGGGAACAAACGCGTAATACCCGAGTAGACGTATTATTGTTAATTCCTAACCTAACCAATAAATATTGTGAGTTTTGGGGAAAGAAAAGAAAAATTAATTATTCACGTGTATCCGGATTTTCACTGAGTGCCGGAAGGGTGGTAAACTTCAGTGAATTGAAAGAGTAAATGTATATACGGGTAAAATTGTATCTTTTGAAACTTTTCACGTTGCTTTTGACTAATTATTGTTCAAAGAATTTGATATTTTCGTGACTTTGGATAAATTAAATGTTAATTGTTGAAATTGTCATTTGTTGGGAAGTTTTTGGAGTTATTTCAATATTTAATCGTTTTACTACGGGGTTTAAAAATTTCTTGTTGTTGTTATACCTATATTCTGTTTATAATAAATTGTTCAAGTTGAATTTTGTGAGTTTACATATATCTCCTAGTCAAAACAGGCTTGATTGCTTCCAGGAAAAAAAAAACATATTATTTTTCAGTGCTTTTACTCTGCTATTGCCAAAACAAGAATCGGGGAATCTAACTCGACTAGTGTGCTTGTGTTTGATTTGTGTGCAGGTAAAGGAAGGAATTGTGTCTGTTAATTGGGCAAGGTTTGACTTTTACCTGTGGACAAATTGAACGCGGGACCACAGTTGTATGTGCGAGCATGCAACGTTACAACTTTCCAATCTTCAAGTCCCACTTGTTTTGGCTATATACTTGCTTAGATTAGAATTTAATGTTGGAAATAAAGCGCAGAGTAATATTCAGGAGATATATGATAAGAAAATAAATTTGTGTGAAGAAATTTTTGAGGGTGCACCTAGCACAAGTTGGCACGAGTTGTTGCGCATTTGCTTATTGTTTGTAAAAGGAGAAGAATTTACGGATAATTTTGCATTCTGGCTACAGGAATGATGGATAATAGGCAGAATTATGAAAATATAGATAATTTTGATCGTAGTAGTTCGAGTAGTGAAGAAGGATTTGTAGGTTATGTAGCTTTTGAAAATCCTTGCTTTCATAATGCTGAGTCAAATTTTGAGAGTAACTTTGTTGAACCAAATCGTGGGAGGCCACGGATACGTTCTTCCTCTGTTCCAGGCTTAGATAGACGAAATGTACACAGACATAATATGCGTTCTGAGCATTTGAATTTTGATTTTAATAAATTAGCAACCGAAGGGGTGTATAAATTGTTGTTGGCCGAGACTAATCAATTGCCTTTGGTAGACGGTACAAATACAGAATTGTCATTCCAATTCATTTTGAAACTAGACAAAATAGTGCGTAGTAAAGATTTACCGTGTGATGTTATTTTAATAGCTAGTTTAGCGCGGACTAAAGGGGAATTTAATTATCTTTTGCAGTCGATGATTGGTACAGGTTCAGTTTGGGGAGACATTTGTAGACAACTTGTCATTAAATTCATCTCACCTTTGGCTAGAACACAGTTTATGCGTTTAGAGTTTTACCGTGTTATGAGGGAAAATCAAACCTTGTATGAATTTGTGGAGGAAAAATTTGCATTAATACATGTTTTAGATATGAACTTCGAAGAACCAGTGATTTGTAACTTAATTTGTAATATGGTTAGTCCAATGGTTCATAAATTTTTCAACTGTAGGGGAGTACCGATGACTTTTGAACAGCTTGAGGACGCAGCTTTACATTTTGATAATATGTATAGATATAGTAGCGATTATTACAAATTGAGAAATGCTGTCGGACCAGTAATGGGTAGTGTAAATAAAAATCCCCATAAGGGAATAACAAATAAAACGGCTACTTGTAATGTAATTAGTCAACCTAGTGTAAATAATAAACCGGTAAATTTGGTAGAAGGTAGAAATTTAGACGGAAATCCTGAACAAAATCAAAATGTAATAGTTTCTGGTAAGAATACTCATACGTCATCAGGTAGTGAACAATATCAAGGTAATACAGGTGCCATTAGGAAGAATATTGTGACTAGTTCTTCGAGTTCAAACGAACATTTTCGAAAAAGGAACAGTGCTTTGGGTAGAAATTCTGAACATACGTCATTGGTGAATGAATCTGGTTTACAAAATATAAATTCTTCACAACCTAATAAACATAATAGAGATCTTCTGGTTGTGCCTGCATATATAAAAGGGAAATTAGTTAACACAATCCTCGATACAGGGAGCGAGTCCTGCTTTGTGAGTGAAGTATTCTTTAGAAATCTGCAAAAACAGTGTAAAATCAGAGAAGTAGATGTTAGTTTGCAAGTTGTAGGACTTGGTGATCAACAAGTGACAGTAAAATCACGAGTTCGCTTATATTTTCGGATGGGTTTGCAACAGTTTACAGAAAACTTTTATATAGTTCCATCTTCAGAGTTTGATCTCTTATTGGGAAATAGTTTCCATCGAAAATATCAAGCAGTGATAGATGTGTCAAACAGTCTTTACAAAATCCAAGCTAGGAAGTTAATAATTCCTATAAATCCCCCATCTAACCTGCAACAGTCTACTCCTCGGACAAACTTTTTATCTTCTAGGGATAGCGTGGTTCATCCCACTCCCGCATGCTCGAAGGGGGCTGAGGAGGCTGCTCGATTCCCTAGAACATTCCAAAATCAGACTTGCAGATCAGAACAGCAGGCGCTTGGAGAACAACAGTTGGCTGCCGAATTGGAAACCTATGTGGATCATGAGGTGCTTCAGGTTACTAATTCTGGGCAGAATGCAACACCTTCTGAAGGTAATTATAAAGTTTCTTCGGAACTTTTAGTTCAAGATCCTGAATTACAAAATTATGTAAATAATTTAGTAACTTCCTTTTCAGATATCATTTCGGATCGTTTAGGATGTGTGAAGGATTTCTATTATCAAATTGAATTAATTGATAAAACTCCAGTTAAGTTACAACCGTATAGTGTACCAAACTATAAACAAAAAGAATTAGATAATTTTATTCAAGATTTAGTAAAAGAGGGGGTGGTAGAAGAGATTAATGCTTCTCCATTTTCCAGTCCATGCTTTTTGGTCCAGAATAGGGACCAAAGTAAGAGATTAGTCGTGGCTTACGGCTCTGTGAATAAAAAGATAATTACACGGAACTTTCCGTCACCCGATCTTGAAAATGTTATCTCTAGCATATCAAATAACCATATATTTTCAAAGATTGACCTCAAGAAAAGTTTTTACCAGTGCTTGCTCACTGAGGATAGTAAACAGGTAACTGCCTTTGTAACTAAGAATAAGATGTATCAATTTCGGCGTTTGCCAATGGGGTTATCAACTTCACCTCATGTTTTGAGTTATTTGATGTCTAAAATATTAGATGGCTTAATTGGGGATAACTTAGAAATATTTTATGACGATGTGTTAATATTTACACCTGATTTAGAATCACATAAAAAACTGGTTGAGGAAGTTCTAAGTAGGTTCAGGGAAGCTGGGTTAACTGTATCACCTTCCAAAACTCTTTTGTTTCAAACCAGAATAAAATATCTAGGGTTTCAATTTGAACGTGGAACGATGACCATAGATGAGGACCGACTTGAAACCATTAAAAATTTACCGAAACCCAAGAATAGGAAAGGCTTGAATAGGGTGTGTGCATTTTTCCAATTCTTTTCAAAATTTGTACATAACTTTGCTGAACTCATTGCACCTTTACAGGAGATGCGTTCCGCAAAAGTTCCATTTAAATGGACTAAAGAACACGATGATGCTTTTCAAAAACTTAAAGATGCGTTTTGTGACGAGGTAATCCTTAAGGTCCCGGATATGAATTCAAGTTTTGTTATTCATTGTGATTCTTCTCTGAAAAACTACAGTGCGATATTATCTCAATATAATAAAGATGGCGAATTAATGCCAGTACATATGTTTTCAAAGGCCATACCACCATCAGATTGGAGCAAAAATGTGTACGAGTTGGAGGCGAAGGCGTTATCTTTGGCGTTAGAACGTTTCGAATATTATTTGCATAATTTCTTTGTAGTTTACACAGATTCGAAGGCTTTATCTTGGTTGTTACATAATCATAAACGGCAAAGGAAGTACGGTACTCTGATGGAGAAAATTTCTCAGTTTAAGTTTAAAATTCTCCATATCAGGACGAGCTCTAACATTGCTGCAGATTTCCTCTCGCGAATAGGAAATCATGTAGAATTTTATACTAATGAACCTAATACAGCTGAGGTTATAAAGGATAATGGTAAAAATGTTAACTTGAGTTTTGTAAATTTTTGGAAATTGCCGTTGTTAAACGAACCTTTAAAAGAACATCAACAGTCAGATAAAGATCTTCAAGAAATTATAGGTAAATTAAAAAAGAAAGAAAGTGTAGACTCATATATTTTAAGAGATGGTATCTTGTTAAAGAAAACGAAGAGCCAGATTGGGGATGGTTATAGAGTAGTAGTTCCTCAAAGTTTAGTACCAACTATACTAGACTATTTCCATTCTCAGTTGATAAGTGGTGCTCATAGAGGGGTAAGAAAGACAACTGCCGCCATTGCTAGACGTATGACATGGCCGAATATGTTTAAAGATATCAGTGAGTTTGTGAGATCTTGTTCTAAATGTCAAAGGATTCGTGATAGGAACACCTTGCCTCAGGGAAATTATTATACGAGACATGTAAAAGCTCCAAACAACACGTTTTTTATTGATATTGCCGGGAAATGGCCTAGTAGTCAGGGGTATGAATATATATTAGTTGTAGTGGACGCCTGTAGTAAGTTTGTATTCTTAGAACCTTTAAGGAAACTCTCAAGTCAAGCTATTTGTAAGAAATTGATGGATATATTTTTCACGAGGAGTTCCCTCGAATCTCAAGAGATGGCAGCACTTGTGGCTGTAGCAGCTGGGTGGGTTTGCCCAGCAATTCGGTCACTTGAAGATTGGAAAGGGTAAGGGTTAGATTAAGACTCTTTGAAATTAGTTAAATTCATTTTTCGGTATGATATAACATTGAAATTCCCTTTCGAACATATGGTTTTGGAATTATGTGACAGTTGGCTTGATACTATATGAAAGATTGCTTCAATTAGTGTGTGAACAGAATATTATGAATATTAATGCATGTTTAAGAATTTTGTGTGTGTTTTCTTTGGTAAGTAGAGTGCTATTTTTCTACTAACGTGGAGTATTGGGTGTGCTCTTAGTACTGTCCTGGGGAATAAGGTGAGGACGAATTATTTAACCTCTTTTGGCTGTAGAAGGAGATTCGAAATTTATTCGTCCTCGCGTTATTTGTCAGAGCAGTGCATGGGACTCCCAATCCTTGGGTTTGGATCCCATTATAATATATATTGGTTCGGATCGCGCATGCTGGGTTCGGATCCCATTAAGCACATTTATGCCAACTTTAAAAATATTATTGGGAGAATATTTAAGTAGGAATTTTCATGTGGGAACAAACGCGTAATACCCGAGTAGACGTATTATTGTTAATTCCTAACCTAACCAATAAATATTGTGAGTTTTGGGGAAAGAAAAGAAAAATTAATTATTCACGTGTATCCGGATTGTCACTGAGTGCCGGAAGGGTGGTAAACTTCAGTGAATTGAAAGAGTAAATGTATATACGGGTAAAATTGTATCTTTTGAAACTTTTCACGTTGCTTTTGACTAATTATTGTTCAAAGAATTTGATATTTTCGTGACTTTGGATAAATTAAATGTTAATTGTTGAAATTGTCATTTGTTGGGAAGTTTTTGGAGTTATTTCAATATTTAATCGTTTTACTACGGGGTTTAAAAATTTCTTGTTGTTGTTATACCTATATTCTGTTTATAATAAATTGTTCAAGTTGAATTTTGTGAGTTTACATATATCTCCTAGTCAAAACAGGCTTGATTGCTTCCAGGAAAAAAAAAACATATTATTTTTCAGTGCTTTTACTCTGCTATTGCCAAAACAAGAATCGGGGAATCTAACTCGACTAGTGTGCTTGTGTTTGATTTGTGTGCAGGTAAAGGAAGGAATTGTGTCTGTTAATTGGGCAAGGTTTGACTTTTACCTGTGGACAAATTGAACGCGGGACCACAGTTGTATGTGCGAGCATGCAACGTTACAGACCCTATAACCCCGCCTTGGATCCGCCATTGTATATATATATATATATATATATATATATATATATATATATATATATATATATGTATAGATAGATAGATATAGATATAGATAAAGTGACTATGTTTGTGATGTCATAACTCTTGAACCACTCTATCTACCTCGATCAAATTTTCAATATAGATTAGGTTCGGGCCTGGGGTGGCTTCTATAATTTCACTTTGTTGGTACAGGGGCGGATCCAGGAGGTGAACGCCCCCCAGAAGAGAAAAAATTCTTATTTTATATATAAATAAAACCCATCCCAGAGTTTGGAGCTCTTAAAGTAGCTCCAAATAGCAGTATTACAACCTACCGCCCCCCTCAGAATTCTGTCCTGAATCTGTCCCTGTGTTGGTGTAACTTAGAGCAGGCGAAGGGAAAAATATTTTAAAACAATCTAAAAATAACAAAATATTAGTATCGAATCCATAGTTTTCGGGGTGGCTGAGTTGAACAGTGACACTTCCGATGCCGTTTAAATCCAAATTCAGCCCCGTAACTTGGAGGAAAGGTAGATACAGGAAAGTACTCAGAGGGGGTCCGGACCCACTCCCCGAAATTTCGACTTTTGTGTAAATTTAGCTTAATTTTTGGGGCAATTTTAGGAATTTTAATATAAAATAGCCTCATATTGAGTTTGGACCCGTCCCGAAATAAATTCCTGCGTACGCTACTGACTAGATATATATATATAAAAATTATCTAAAATGACCGATATCAGAGAGCACTTTAGTAATAGTAAAAAGTGACTGACTAACGGAACATATGACTATTTTTTTTTTAACCCAGTGAAGTAGGCAATTGACGCTAGTGAAAGTATCATTATGAACATCTATAAGATACTCTAATACGAAATTTTGAATCACCTACCCCCTTCCCCAGAATGCGAGCATGCGCCTTGTAATCACAGTGAAAAAATAAAAATCTAGCTTGAGATCGGTACTATGTTCAAAGTCATTTCAAACGGGCCAGCTTTTTCTGAACCCAAAAGCCTTTAGATTCAACTTTAGTCTCAGTCATTTTGGACTTTTTATATTTCACCCCTTCTCATCCTCCATGTCAATAGGTCCTGAACTTGGACTAAAAACCATCGGGTGTGTCACTATTTATCTCAACCACTTCAAAAAGTATGGATTCGACACTAACATCGGTCATTTACCATTATGTTTGCATGTCACTCCCGTTCCACCTCTCTTGTTGTGCTAGAGATGTTTAGCACAGTGGGAGTTGAACTTACACTGAAACGGCATCGGGAAGTGTCACTATCCATTTCAAGTGGCCCCGAAAATTATGGATTTAATACCAATATAGGTACTTACTTTTCGTGGAAAATTATGCTGTGCGTTTGGTATGATTGGAAGAGCATCGTGCATCATGAGCTGCTGCTGCCGGGCTCCATGATATACTTGAACTTGTTATTGACCTAGCGTAATTGCACCTAGCAAATAAAAAAAATTCAGATAGCGTCGTTGCACCTAGCAAATAAAAAAATCCGTATAGCGTACAAAGGTATGTAGTATGTAAAAGGTGCAACATCCTCAAGACATCTTTGGCCATATATCAAACAAACAATGCAAGCGGATGCATAAGGCGGACCTATTAAAAAATGAATTGAGCCTTCGTCTTCTACATCACAACTCCTTTTTTGGTAGTGCTCCTTCTTGGCTAAGCGTTTGCATGCGCGCCTTTGGTGTGGGAGACCCGGATTCGATTCCCGGCAAGAGCTCATGCGGTTTGGATTCCACGTTAATCAGTAGGTCCATGTCTCACGTAGTCTCGCTGCTGAACGGGACGTTAAACTCAAAATCAACTCAAATCCATTTTCAACATCATATGATCAGATGATTTATCTTCTATACAGAATTCTATACTACATATAATATGGGGGAGGGCCGCGGTGACTCAGTGGTAGAGCGTTCACCTCTGGTGCATGGGGTCGCGGGTTCAAACCCTACTCTTGCCAAGTAAACTTTGTGGTGGACAAACACCGTATGCGTGGATTTTCCTGGGGATCTCCCCTTTCCTCCCACTTTCTTCACTCCACCATTTCACTCATTTCTCATAATCACTGTCTCCTTTAGCCTAACCGGCATAATCGTGGGACGTAAAACTCAAAGATTTCATTTCATTTTTTACATGCAATATGTCATATATACTTATACTAGCAGCGTTCACCCCGCTTCGCTGCGGTCACCCCGGAACGCAATAAACTTTGTTACTTAGATAATTTTTACTTTTTCGCTTTCAAGTGATATGATAAAAACCATAGAAGATTGCAGTAAATCTTAACATTATATCGCCTGTCATTTATGTTAACCCGCCCCGCTTCGCTGCGGTCATCCCGGTGCTGGCATATTGTAAAAGTGTCTGTAAAAATAAGCAAATCAATTAAAAAATTTTAAACAGAAGATTCAAGCTATTTTCCGCTGTATATCGCCTGTCATTTATGTTAACCCGCCGAGTGACACGGTCATGCGGGTTGCATATAAATACGTTTATTTTTACCTATGATGAACTAATAACAAAGGATTTGTACGTTATGGACACTTGAATGGTCAATTATCTCAAGACACTGGTAATTAAAAATTAAAGTGATATGATAAAAACCATCTAGGGTCCAAATCCTAATAACCCCCCAAAAATGAAAGAAATTGGTTCAGCCGTATTAGCGTGATGAGCGGACAAAATTTTGTACGTTCTCTTTTATATATATAGATTGTAAATGAAAATCCTAGCAATACTAAATACCACATGTCCCACATAGCACACGACGTCCCATTTTGATCCCAGTTACCCCCGGGATTATCAGGATAATGAGTACACATCTCATGAACGTCCTAAAGGATTCCCACGTAGGATGTCCACTGGCCGTCCGGATGGAATAGGAGATCCCAGAGAAATCCCACCCGGAGTTGAATATCCCCTTTTCTCGGATATTAGCGGATATCTGGATATCTCATGGAGGTCCTATGGATGTCCCAGGAGCAAATTTGGATGATCCCGGTATGTTCCGTCGTCCATTGCGGATCAGTCTCGGGCGTCCCGTGGACGTCTGTGTGCTATGTGGGGTCGTGAATATAACCAACACAATTTAAAACAAGATTTGATCAACATTGTTCTAAATGTAAACAGTATGCAACCGCATCTACGTAAGCCATCAAGTCTATTACACGTGAATCCAGTCTTCTCAACGATTTGATTTTCTGTTCAACTAGCTTCTATTTAAGCTTTGGTTCCTTCGTCTTCTTTCCTACTTTCAACATTAACGTAGGAGCTTCATTTTCACTTTATTCTTGTTGCAAAAGTTGCACAAATGTAAAAATATTTGGATGTTCTTTTGTCATTTTTCTATTTAATTTAGAGTCGTATCCCTCTACAACATTATTTGGTCCTTCAGAAGTATAAAACTGAAACAAAATCTTATAAATCCCTTTCCCTCCCCGATTATATGACGTTTTGATTTGATTGAAACTCTACAAACACATATAAGTGTCTCAATGTGTGATTTTGATATTTTGTATTGCTGTTATTTACATTGCCAATATATATCAATAGCGGTTCGTGGTCTGTTCAAGCACCGGTTGCAATATTGCAATATCAAAGGTATGCAATATTGCAATATCAAGCAAGGATGAAAATTCAGGGGTAGCCCTTTCCCCTGAGGAGTTCACATTCCCCCCATATGAAAATACCTGAATTCAACACTGCGCGAAAGTGTTCCCCTCCCCCAACATTCTTGAATCTTATCCAAAAATATTTTGGAAATATGAAGAGGAAAGTCTTTTAAGCTCTATTTGTATATTATTGATTAAAGTGTTTCTCTAATATTGATTTAATATATAAGGTATTTTCTTTAAAAAAAAACTATCAATGTACGTCTATACACTATTTATATACAAAACTTCTACACTCGTGTTATTGAACAAGAGATAAATCGAATATGTAGCATATGCTGTAAGCCATGAATGATGGCGTTAACCCAAAAAGAAGAAAAACAGCAAGAAAATTGCATATATTCATACACGCAGTTTTAAAAAAATATTTAAAAATAGAAGTTCTTTCTTCGTTCTTTTCGAGCTTCAAATTTTTTCTATGACTTCATTGAAATCTGAAATGCTGCTCGCCAAGTTTTTCTGAATAGAAAGCATCGCTACACGCAAATATTTTCCGCTTTCTTTTCTTTAGGGTACAGAAACACCTCTCTCCTCCGACAATATGCATTTTCTTAGCATTTCTTTGTATGAATATAACGAACAAAAAGTCCGTTTTCAGAAACCACGTATTTTTCTCTGCTGTTCTACTATAAAGAAGCATCAAAGCTAAGATGTATTCCTTCGAAAATGAAAAAAAAAAATAGTTGAACATTCCAGCAAATTAGGCTAAAGAAGACAGATGATTATTTAAAGTGAATGATTTGAGATTAATTTTTTATGCTCTCCACCAGAAATCAAACACGGGATAATATGCACGAAAGACACAAAGCTACGAATTAGACCAATGGCAAGACATTTTCTTCTTCGAGATTCGATCTTCCCCCCACCCCAGAATAGGATATTTTTTTTTATTTTAAAAATAAAACTTAACCCAAGAATTTTCACCTTTGTATTATAAATGTCAAATAAAATCTATTGACTTCGAACGACCGCCCCCCAAACTTTCAGCCTTGATCCATTCCTGCTACCATCAGACCTGTATTTGTTCTTTGCGAGTTCGTGTTTTGTGAATAACTTCTTTCTTCTGATCGTCTTTATCTCTCTTACCCTATCAATTGAATCAAGCGCTGCAAAGCGGAGGAATTCGTAACTATTACAGAAACTGACCAGTTGCGGAAGAAGGTGCAACTGCAAGCGAGCAATACGGGAAGATAGGAGCGATGCAAGAATAAATCCACTTCCCCACGTTAAGAGATAGGAGCTCGCTGCCATATGCTCAATGTTGCTGCTTCCAGTGGCAACGTTTGCTGCCACTGGAAAAATAAATCTCTCTCTTTCTTTCCGTTTTCTAATTGACTTTTTTCTGAAATGCATCAATACTATTTTGCGCTCAAGAGCAAAGGTTTATTTTTTACTGATACACTACTTTAACACTTAAAAATATTTTTAGTATTAAAAAAATATCCGGTTGCACAACCATGCAACATATAGTACCAGCCGCCACTGATATACACTACCGGCCAAAAGTATTGCATCACCCACGGAAATGCTGTAAATACGTACAAAGTGTACTGATTTTCATGAAAATATGTTGGAATGTTATACATAAATGATCGTTAAGTCATTCTGAAACGTTTCTAGATTTATCACCAGTAAAATAATTTCTCGCGATCAAGAATTACTTCAAAATGTGGCGAGACCTCACCCTCACAGCAAAAATAAAAGTTCTTGACAAGTAGGAAGACAATATGCTTTTAGCTGGTATAATTATTAACATGAATAATTGTTTACATATAATATAAAATGTCATTGTAAGTACGAAACCAACTGCAATTGTGCCTAGTTTTCTTTTCTGTTCGCCTTTCAGGGACGAGTGGTCATCAAGAATTGTCAGCTAAAATATACTAAATAAGTGATTGTTTGTTCGACACATATGAACAGTATGACTCAAGTTCGTGAACTTAGTAAAGAACAAGGTGCTGTTATTGTGGAATTGTACACGTTAAAGTTTTCTACGTGACAGATCGCTAGAAGAGCGAACATTCATCAATCTACAGTTGTTCGCACTATTCAACGTTTCAACGAAACTCCTGTCAAATGTTAATCGTGGATGACCTGAAAAACCACGAATAACGTCAAAGAATGAAGATCAGTTTATTATGGTCACAAGCAAACGTCAACGAACACTAACTGGCCCAGAAATTCGAGAAAAACTTAATGCTACCCGAGAAACAGTCGTATCTGTTAAAACACTGAAACTCCGACTTCGAAAACATGGTTCATCAAAAGGATGCATTGCAACAACAACAACAAAAAACTTTTGAGTAAACAAAACAAACTTAAACGATTGCAATGGGCTAAAGAATATAAGTATTGGTCAGTACAACAGTAGTATAAAGTGCTCTTTAGTGACGAAAGTAAATTCGAAATTTTTGGAACTAAACGCAGAAAGTTTGTTCGTCGACTTCGTGGAGAACGCATGGTCGAACAATGCATTAATCCAAGTGTCAAACATGGTGGTGAGTCTGTCATGGTATAGGTTGTATCGTGGGTGAAAATGTTGGTGATTTAGTGACAATTGAGAGAACAATGAAAAAAGATTATCATCACATTATGGAGAGACAGTGGCAAGAGGCTTGTCGGTCAGGCATTTATTTTTCAACAAAACAATGATCCCAAACACACATTTCATTTGTGTAAGTCGTACTTAGGAAATAAAGAAAGAAAGACGATAAGAATTGATAAACATGCGATGGCCACCGCAAAGCCCGGACTTAAATCTGATAGAGTTATTGTGGGATGAGTTAGACAGAAACGTTCGAAAACGTCGACCAGTTAATAAAACACAGTTGTGGGTACATTTACAAATGTGTTGGAACAGACTTAAAGCCCAAACATTACGGAAATTACTCGCGAGGATGTCTAGGTTGTGTGCTGCTGTATTAAGAGCTATTGGTGGATATTTTGATAAATCACAAATTTGAATGATTTCGTTTCACATTCTGACTCTTCTGTTTTGGTTGTGTGTTACCCTTTGTTGTTTTGTTTCGCAAATATAAAATTGTTCTATTTGTGTTCATAATTATGTGCATTCATTTCGTTTTCTACTGATATCGGTGGTGATGCAATACTTTTGGCCGGTAGTATATATATATAATACTATTGCACATAGTATTGTGTAATAGAAGTATAGAATCATGTGTAGAAGACAAATCAGCTGATAAGGTGATGCCGAAATAGGAGTTATAATATAGAAGACTAAGACTCTTTCTTTTAAGGTCCGCCTTATGCAATCCCTTGCATTGTTTGTTTGATGTATGACCAAAGATGTCTTGAGGATGGGAAGTGTGGCACCTTTTAAGTTCTACAAACCTTAGAATGTTTGAGATAAACTACTGGAAAAGTGAATAAAATTTTGTTATAAAATGACTTGATATTAGACTGCATTAAGTTTGTTTTAGGTTCGTTTCAGTTACAATGTCAAACGTCTTTCTTACAACTGAAGCAACAATCAACTTCCCATTTTACTTCACATATTTAGAAAGAAAATGAAAAATGAAACGAAATCTTTGAAAAAATGAAATGAAATCCTTGAAATTCCATATGTATTTGATATATTTATAGCAGCAGCAAAAATATTTCTTCATGCATAAATATGTTGATCGGGTCATTTCCTTCTGTTTATTCTGGTAGTTCCTTCAAGGAAAGTGTACTAGTACCTGCTTCGGTAGGCTTATTGGACTTGCTATACTTCTTCGCACTCTTCTTCTGGCAGTGAATTCCTGTTCGTTTTTCCTCTTAAGGCCAACATACACTAGCGTATTTTCAGCGCGCATTTTCGGTCCGTAAAATGATGTCGTAAATTTCGGTCCGTAAGTTGGCCCATACACCTAGCGTAAAAATAGGCGCGTAAAAGAAGAAGAAAAAGAAGCGGTCAGTTTTCGCTCTTCCTTTTGCCTGTTGTTTCAGCACGCGGTCGTTTTCCAGTTTGCTCAAGTTGTTTGAAGAGAACGCATATATCTTCTAAGTGCAGGTCCTATAAACATTATGCTATTAAGGAAACGAATAAAAAGAAAGAACAAAACAATAGAAATATTTGGACTAGCAAGTGATATTCAATGTAGGAGTACTTTTTATTTCTTTTCATAGTATCGGAATGTGAAAATTCCCATAGAATGTTTTAATAAAGTTAAATCAGACAGATTTTAAAAAAAAAGAAAGAAAGAAAGAAAAACAAAATCTAAATCCATGATTTTGCGAAAGCAGTAATTCAATTTAATAAATTTTCTCACTAAATTTGTTAGATTTCACGAATAAATAAATAAATAAATCTACCCTCTGTGGCGTAACATATCTCATGGAACCAGAGCCTACCATCCAGCTTGTGCCACTCATGCCTTTAGGGCAGGGTGCGAATCCCGTGGCGTAATTTCCTTCTATTTTGTTTTAATCCCTTCTAAAAGCAACCAATTGAAACATTGGTCCCTCACAAAGCAATCAACTATCCCCTGTTAGGAACTATTTTATCCCCCTTCAAATATACACAACGTAATTCGCGCACTGCTATTGGGTAATATATGCTCAGCACATCTGCTGCTCTTGTAGAATCTAGTCCTTAATAAAAGGGTCAACAAAAAGAAGGAAAGTCAACCGCCTCCAAGTACAAATAAACCAAGTTTTAATTTCGAAGTGTGACTTGACAAGCTATTTAAAAGTTACAAAGAATATCTAGAATAATTAAAATTTTATATTTAGAAAACGAATTAACACTTAATCTGGGATATAACATAACCAAATGAAAACAATATCAATTGTATTGTTGTACTTTACTAATATGAAATGCGGCAATTAATTCACTCTCCTGTTTTCTTTCACAATCTTTGAAGCATAGCATTTGTTCTAACAGTGATGATATTAATGCACCATGCTACATTACATTGGATAGTACATTTGCTCATAATAAGAAGTTTTTGAAAGTTAAAATATCTTTTAATGCAACTAATTTTTAAATATATAAGTGCTTGTGTTATCCCTTATCCATTTAGCAACTGTGGAATAGATTGCTTTATATTTAGAATAGTTCTCATCAGAGTCGTAGCTAAGTTGGGGGGTCAGCGGGGCGGTTGCCCCGGGCGCTGATAGCAAGAGGGTGCCGAAGAAGCAAGAAGAAAGGAAAGTATTGGAAATGAAAATAGATTTGTTAAAAATTTTCTTGCTCGCTACGCCCACAATCCAAATGTTTCAATAAGAGTTAGAACAAGTTTTTACTTATTACTTTAAAAAAAAAGCTATTATATATGATGTCTTAATGACGATGTGACATACATGCTGCGAAGTAATGACTTAGGGTGTACAGTGTAAACAAGAGCGTTTTCAAAATCAGAAACGGTCACAGTCTTAAATACGTACGTATTCGGCATTTTGGTGATGATGAGTTTGGTTAGTTAATCACGTTTTTCTAACCAATCGTTTTAATCATGACGGTGAGAATAAAGGTATGAAAAATGAAAGGAGTGAAGAGACACACAAGTTGTTGTTTGCGCGGGAATATTAAAAATGAAGGTAAACAAGGAGAATAATAACGTTCTTGAATGTGAAACAGTTGTAGAATAGGGACTTAATGGGTCAGAACTTTACTCCACGAATTTCGTCTTTTTCAAAGACTGATCGCTACCAGTGTTTTTTTTTTTCATTAACATGAAATGCTTCCAATGTAAAGAAATTTATTGGGATCATTTCTCCATTAACTACTTGTATCGCCAGGATTCTTTTTTGTGCTTACGTATCTAGTTGTGCGATATTTTTTATTTATCTACATACATACAAAATACACACACACACATTATATATATATATATATATATATATATATATATATATATATATATATATATATATATATATATATATATATATATATATGTGTGTGTGTGTGTGTGTGTGTGTGTATTTTAATATTTTTATTAATAAAAGTAACCTTAAATTCAGAATTTTCAGTCATTAAGAAATTAAGTAAGTACTATAATTTTAAAAATACACTATGTGATCAAAAGTATCCGGACACCCGGCTGAAAATGACTTAGAAGTTCGTGGCGTCCTCCATCGGTACTGCTGGAATTCAATATGGTGTTGGCCCACCATTAGCCTTGATAACAGCTTCCACCCTTGCAGGCATACTTTCAATCAGTGCTGAAAGGTTTCTTGGGGAATGGCAGCCCATTCTTCACGGAGTACTGAACTGAGGAGAGGTATCCATGTAGGTTAGTGAGGCCTGGCACAGTCGGCGTTCCAAAACTCCCAAAGGTGTTCTATAGGATTCAAGTCAGGACTCTGTGCAGGCCAGTCCATCACAGGGATGTTGTGGTTGTGTAACCACTCCGCCACAGGCCATGCAGTTTGAACAGGTGATCGATCGTGTTGAAAGATGCAATCGCCATCCCCGAATTGCTCTTCAACAGTGGGAAGCAAGAAGGTGCTTAAAACATCAAAACAACAAGGGGTGCAAGCCCCCTCCAAGAAAAACACGACCACACAATAACATCATCACCTCCGAATTTTACTGTTGGCACTACACGTGCTGACAGATGACGTTTACCGGGCATTCGCCATACCCACACCCTGCCATCGGATGGCCACATTGTATACCGTGATTCGTCACTCCACACAACGTTTTTCCACTGTTCAATCGTCCAATGTTTACGCTCCTTACACCAAGCGAGGTATTTACCTGCGTGATGTGTGGCTTTTGAGCAGCCGCTCGACCATGAAATCCAAGTTTTCTCATCTCACGCCTAACTGTCATAGTACTTGGAGTGGATCCTGATGCAGTTTGGAATTCCTGTGTGATGGTCTGGATAGATGTCTGTCTATTACACTTTACGACTCTTTTCAACAGTCGACGGTCTCTGTCAGTCAACAGACGAGGTCGGCCTGTACGATTTTGTGCTGTACGTGTCCCTTCACGTTTCTACTTCACTATCACATCAGACACAGTGGACCTAGGGATGTTTTTGAGTGTGGAAATTTAGCGTACAGACTTCTGACACAAGTGACACCCAATCACCTGACCACGTTCGAAGTCCGTGAGTTCCGCGGAGCGCTCAATTCTCCTTTCTCACGATGTCTAATGACTACTGAGGTCGCTGATAATGAGTGCCTGGCAGTAGGTGGCAGCAGAATGTACCTAATATGAAAAACGTATGTTTTGGGGGGTGTCCGGATACTTTTGATCACATAGTGTATGTAGTAGCCAAACTACATTTTGGATTTCAAGTACGAACATTAAACATATTCTTTACCTCCATCGATCAATATTAAGAAATTCGCAAATACTCTCTCTTCAGAGTTTCCGTTACATTTCACAAAATATTTTTGACCGTAAAACGATCAAAATTAAAATCTTCATGTGGTCACATACAGAATAAAATTACAAAAGTCTACAATTATTACTGGAAATTGATGCTGTTACCCATTTCGAACATTTTTGAATCACATAGTTTCTAACGTATTAAAATTTCATTTCTTATATATAGTATGAAACGTAAAAAATTGTAAATTTTTATAACTTTTCTCAAAGTGGATTTGTGTACAGCAAAGGCAATTTGGTAAGTTTAACAAAAAGTCCAAAATAAACCTCTTGAAAACAGCTTTTATTTGTAAAAGAATAGAGAATGATCACTTTCAGTTGTTGGAATAGTCTGTGCAAGCAGCATGATAAAAATTCAACGTAGCATAACAAGAACATCTGTTTCTCTTATTTGTAAATAAATAAAGGAAGGAAGCTTGATAAGGTGAGTGTAGGGGCGCCGAATTCTACTTCGCCCCTGGCGCCGAAATCTCTAGCTACGGCTCTGTTTTTCATCCACCTTCTAAACATTTGTATTGTTTACTAACACTTATCGATTCGACTGTGATATTCCTCATTATTGTAATATATATATATATATATATATATATATATATATATATATATATATATATATATATATATATATATATATAATTTTTCGAACTTTTAATATTCTCCTTCATCGGACGCAAATTCTTATTAATTAATACACTGAGAAAAGTCCGTTATCCGGACAGCGGTATATTGTATAATTATACGGAATCATTATGTTTACTACAGAAACCTGCATGGAGCATACGTTATCCATATGCTACAGACTTTCCCCGCTTAGATGTTACATCATGCTGTTGCAGGATGTATGACATCTAACAGTCTTCCATTTATCACATACGTATACGTATGTTACATACGCCAGTTGTATGTTATATGCGTATATCGGTATGTGAGATCCTGACCACCTATATACAGTTCTTTCGTTCGTACAGAAAGTACGTTTATTCGAAACATGTATGCGGAAAGTATGTATAAAATGTACTTTTCTCAGTTATACATTTGCTGTACGTTAAGTCCTAAAACTACATGATTTACACATGTAACCTACGTTTTTAAGTACGTCACATACATTTTTTCTGAGTATATAATTTCACAATACGCCCTATGTCCGCCTCTCATGTTAGTGTATAAGATATAAGAAATTTACAGCATTCAATGTAAGGTCTACTGAAAAGCTTTTGACACAGTAAGCAGACACTTTTGATCGATGTAAATCAACTTTTAAATTAAAAAATGATTGATTCAAATGACTGGAGCAAACCACATGTTCGAATTAAATATAACAAATTTGGTGTTTTTTTTTTTTAATAATTTAGTTAATTGTAAACAAATTAATTTAAGTTTTTGGCCAATGTAATGACTATTAGTGAATATTCTACGTTTGAACGCATCGTTGGATGATTAACAGTTAATGAAAATATACTGAAACTAATTGTAAATCTGAAGTGAAGTGATTCAAATAAAAGCGTATAGATCTAATTAAATACTATTAAAATTATTCCTCAACAAAGTCTTAAAATTCACTTAAATTAGGAATATTATTAACAAATGTGCTGTCCATCGGCGATTAGGGGCGTGAAGGTAATTGCTGCCCCCACTTTTTTGGCTTTACACTATAACCTAATTACATGCCCCTTACTATTAGTAGTGTTTTGTCCCCCTTTTTAGTGTTCATACCCAATTGCCGTCACTGGTACTTTCCATTGCAAGCGAATAGATCTGTGTTTTTGCGCAACTACAATTGATTACGGAAAGTAAGATAAATTTAACGCTTGATTAAAATTATTATAGTTATTTAGTATACTAAATATTAAATTTGTCTTTAAAAAAAGGTTTGCACGTGTATGTTATATGGGAACATAAGAAACTGCAAATAATAAAATGAGTTGTTACAAATGATTATAGCTGTTTCATGAATTTGGCGTAGCTATGATATTTGGCATATCACGAAGCTTTACCACAATATAGACCTTAATTTATTTAATTTCGAACTTAGTCAAATTCGGTCCAAACATTAGCTATTCACAACACTCTATTCTCCAATTCAACTCAGATTAGGTTTTTTTCAAACAAAGTTAAACTATTCTGAACGACTGGTTTGTTTAAATTTCACTACATGTTGGTACAAACATCCAACTGCTTATTAAAATTAACTGAGCTACCCAATCTTAGTTCAGATTTCTTTTTCAAATGAAGTTTAAACTGTTAACTCATTAAAGACACTTTGAACCAAATCCATTCGTTCGTTTAAATTTATTATTATTATTATTATTATTATTATTATTATTATTATTATTATTATTATTATTA
Organism: Thermobia domestica; assembly: GCF_964235325.1. Lineage (NCBI taxonomy): Eukaryota > Metazoa > Arthropoda > Insecta > Zygentoma > Lepismatidae > Thermobia > Thermobia domestica. The sequence goes on from NC_137460.1 coordinate 9,193,345, forward strand.
TTATTATTATTACATTTGTTTCACAACTTATGAACCAATGATTTGAAGCAATCTATGTCGGAGAGTTTCCATTTACTGGTTCAGAAAATAAACAGATTTGTTTTATTTTAAATTTTCATTTTTGTCAGTGTAAAGATCCGTCGAATTGTATGTTTTTAATACCGGTACTCATAGTTCTTGTATTCATTGAATAAGACATATTTCACTGTAAGAAAGCGTAGTTATAAGGAATTAAGCAGAAAGTAAAAAGAAAAATGTAAACAAACTTGTATGTTATACGAAACTGAAAACAATTAATTTCGAAGCTCTAGTAGTAAAAATGACACTAAAATAACACTATTAAGTAAGAAGTTGTGTCAATTATTATATGAATTCTCCTGACACTGATGGACATGCTACTTATAAACATAATAAAACGATTAAGTTGAGTTGATTTTGAATTTAACGTCCCTTTCAGCAGCGAGGCTATATGAGACGAGACCTACTGATTAACATGGAATCCGCACCACATGAGCTCCCACCGGGAAGCGAACCTGGATCTCCCACGCCAAAGACACTGACGCTAACCGTTTAGCCACAGAGGAGCTCAGTAAAATGATTGAGTTGTTCGTGAAAGAAATTATTTAAGTGTCAGATATTCATTGTTATTTAATATTTTGTGGTAATAGACCTTAAGTTAGCGTTTATCTGGGAAGAATTGATAGTAACCACACCACAAAAGTTGAGAAATGCTTTAATGGCATACTACAAGTTAACATGAACTATTATGAGTGTAATCCTGTTTCCTGCAAATGGGTGTAATTTCAATTTTGGTGTTAGGTATGTTCTGTTTTGAGTCTACTTAAGCTTTTCAAATAAGTGTTGGTACAGTCCCCATCATGACGAGATATAATAAAATGTTGAAAAATATTCAACATAGCTGGTACCCTGGATTGAACTAGAACTTTTAGGCTGAAAAGCAAGCACACTAAAGCGAGCAGTACAATGATTGTGCTATTTAGACTTAGTATGTGAGCATTAATGGTGAAATAGGATTATTAGGTCTATTAAATTTAAATATATGTACAATCTGAGGTTTGAAATAATTCACAAAGAAAGAAACATTAGGCCATGTATTGCGGTTTCACACATTTTGTTTTTCACGAGCAATGTTAAGATCACGGGGAAAAAAGTGACTTTCTGAACCTATTTTGTTACAAGTTCTTGTAAAATTGAGAAGGTACTTAAAATAACAAGCAGCAGGTGATCGAAATAGCAAAAAATTTTCACCGAATTTCGATAGTCAAACGCAATTTTTTGCTGTTTTATCAGGCAGATATCGAGATAATACAGTATCTTGTTGAAGGTCAGGATTATTACTTTTTATTCTTAAATATACCTAGTAAGTACCTGTAGCCTCTATGCTGGTAGTGATTTCTTTCAAAAATATTGTACGGGTAGCGTGGGACAAAACAAAATATCAGAAAGCTGAATTTGAACATTGTTTGGTGAGTGTTCTTCATAAGAGTGAAATGTAATTTATCTTTGCTACTGGGGACATTTTTATTCATATTCGACCGGAGAAAACCAAGTGAACGAGAAAGTATGTCTGGAAGTAACATTTTATGTTGGTTGCCAGGAACGTATGCAGGGGGTGGGTCCTGGGGTCCGGACCCCCCAAAATTTCGACTTTTGTGTAAATTTAGCCTAATTTTAGGGACAATTTTAGGAATTTTAATATAAAATACTCTCAAATTGAGTTTGGACCGCTCTCGAAATAAATTCCTGCGTACTCTACTGTTGGTTGCCCTAACCTTCTTTCCCTTCTCTTGCTTTCTCTCTCTTTTCTAAATAGCATGACATTTTTAGTTTGGCGGGAATTGGTCACATGCTATTAAAAGTCATGTTATACTTCTTTTTTTAATATCAGAATATGAGCAACTCTAAAGGTGTGACTTCATTTTTATAACCATCTTGACCTCTGTGTGTGTGTGGGGGGAGGGGACTAATTGTCAAATATTAAATTTAATGTTAAATTCGTAGTCGAAAGACATTATGTTCGATTGGATTGGGTTTGAATTTAGCGACCTCTCAGACAGCGAGTCTATATGAGAAGTGAGATCCAAACTGCGTGAGCTTCTGTCGAGAATCGAACAGGATGTCCTGCGCCGGAGAAGCTTACGCTGACCATATAGCCAGGGAGGAGCTCTCATCATTTGCGAATTCTAATTATAAAGTATTGGATTTAAATACATTTTCCTCTATGTACTGAAAATTAATTATGAATTTTAATTAGGAAATAATGTCTCGTTTTGTGCAATAGAAAATATTAATTTAGCCGAAATCATGTATTGTATAGAAAGACTGAAACTCGATTGGAATGAAGATTTCTGGTGAGTCTACCAGCAAACCTCAGCAACGATTCGCGAGGACAACTCAAGAACGGGTTTTCTCTTCTGAAAACAATAAGACCAGACCAGGGAGAAGGCCGTGGAAAGGGCAAGAGACCACCTGCTGCTCGAAAACCCTTTCATCTGAGCCGTTTTTACGCGCCGTATTTACGCTCGAAGTTAAAAGCAGCCAGACTTTTCAAGCGTATAAAAATTCGGTACGTAAACGTACGCCAGGTCCCATACACTAACGTATTGACAGCTGCTAACAAGACTAGCGCATGAAATTTTATGGCTACGACTGAAAAATACGTCAGTGTATGGCTGGTGTTATAAAGTTATTCTTTATGCCACACACTAGCACACGAAACAAAAGAATATCTACAGCCCATGGACTGCGTAGTTACGATTACTTCCAAATATGATAATAAAGGTAAGACCTAACACTATTCATGCATGCTATGTTCGCAAATATTCCACAAAATAGTAGAAAAGATTCTGATATCCTTAAATTATACATTTTTTTTTAAGCAAAATGTATGATTTCTTTTCTTCTTCTCTCTCATGGAAACAAGAACAATTAGACATTAGGAATTAAAGTTCTTCTCTTTTTCCACTAGTGACGTCACAAACTTGGTCAATCATTTCCTGCCATCTACAATTATTCAATTGACTGTAAATTACGTTATTCGCTTTGCCTCATATAGTTACTTTGCCTCCCCTTCCCCAGTAACATTTTAGAATATATAACACTTGAAGGGGAAAAAAATAATCACATAGGGTGCGCACTGGTACATCTTATGATTCTGTCCCTTGGATTTTGTCAGCTTCGTCACAAAGAGTCATTCATTTCGATGCTGCATTTCCCTAAAAATAAATTCCTCCCCGTATAAAATTTCCCGTCTCCAAAGATTTGGCAGAACGGGAATAAGGTATAATATTTTCTACAAAGAGCGGGAGAGCCTTTAGGTAGATCGGGAACGAATCATTTTATGTTAAAGTAATTTGAAATAAATGTGGCTTTGTATGTTTATGTTACTTATTTAAGTAGATATAAGTATGGAAACACTGTCAGATATTCTATATAAGGATATTTCCTTCTTGATAAGATCGTTAGGCGTAATAGAAACTAGGCCAAATGGGAATAGGCATTTCACCTAAAATGGCAGATGTGATTTTTATCTGTGATTGACAGCTGATAAAATGTTAGACAAACTGGGAATTAGACCAAATGAGAAGTAAATCTGAACATGCAAATGGTGGTGGTCCTCCAACAACAGTCTATGCAAGAAAACATTGATGTTGTGTATGATCTATGACGCATGGTAATGTATGATAGAAGATAAAAATGAGCAAGAAAAGTGAGACCTATGATTATATATACGAAGTATGTCCGCCGGTTCAACAAAAGAAATGCATGAAATCTTAGGGTAAAAAAAAAAAAGTCTGCCAGGTGGATCCTAAAAATATTAACTTTGAATCAAAAGCCCGAAAGAGTGCGTCCATCAGGGACCATTTTATCCCTGTTCAAAAGAAATACTGAGAACTTTCTTGTTAGAAATATAATCATTGATGAGACATGGGTATACTATGTTGAATCTGAAGGTAAACAGCAAATTATTCAGTGGCACTAAGTATCTCCTCCTAACCGCAAATTCAAAGCCCAACCATCCGCTGATAAGATATGGCCATGCCAAGCGAAGACATGGGATGCCAAGGGTTTTTTTTTTTCATTGATTGTCATACACATACGCAGTATCACAGAACACTATTATGTACATCATTATCATATTAGGTATTCTGCCATTATTGGCAGATCACTTACTGCAACTGAGAAGCTTCGCGGCCTCGCGGCCAGAACCTCGCGGACCAAAACCTCGCCTGGCCAAAACCTCGCGGCCCAAAATCTCGCCGGGCCGAAACCTCGCCTGGCCAAAACCTCGCAGCCCGAAACCTCGCGGGACAAAATCTCGCCTGGCCAAAACCTCGCCGCCCAAAACGTCGCGGGCCAAAATCTCGCCTGACCAAAACATGGCCTGGCCAAAACCTCGCCTACCAAAACCTCGCGGCCCAAAATCTCGCCGGGCCAAAACCTCACCTTCCAAAACCTCGCGCTCCAAAATATCGCCATACCCAAAATCTCACCTGACCAAAACCTCGTTGTAATGATCTTGCGACACAGAATCTCGCCTGGTCTAAATTAAGCGAGACGTAGTGTCGCCTGGGAAGAAATGTCGTCAGGATAAAACCTCTTCACGACGATTTCTTCAATGTAGAATATTCTATATATCACGATATGTATATATTTAGTAATAATACATAATTACATTAAAATAATGACAAGAAAAATTCTAATGCATGCTTTGGAAATCTATATATATAAAAATTAAATGACTATGTTTGTTACATTATACCTCTTGAGCCATCCTACCGATCTCAATCAAATTTTCAACATAGATGAGGTTGAGCCTAGGGTGTCTTTTATAATTTCACTTTGTCGGCACAACAAAAGGGAGTGGGAGTGGGATATATATATATATATATATATATATATATATATATATATATATATATATATATATATATATATATATATATATATATATATATATATATATATATATATATATATATATATATACCGTATATATATACAGAGCCGTAGCTAGAGATTTCGGCGCCCGGGGCGAAGTAGAATTCGGCGCCCCTACTCTCACCAGGCGAGATTTTGTCCCACGAGGTTTTGGCGGCGAGGTTTCGACCACGCGATGTTTTGGGTGGCGAGGTTTTGGCGCGGCGAGATTTTGTCCCGCGAGGTTTTGGGCGGCGAGGTTTTGGCCACGCGAGATTTTGGGCGGCGATGTTTCGGCCGCGAGATTTTGTCCGTATCCCGCTTCCATGCTCCACGGTCTTCCGCTAACCTCTTCGTCTTCACATATAATTTTTCTGTTTTTATATTCTATCAATTGTAACCTCCTTCGCCCCTCCATCTCTTAACTATAAACATATACTCTAGCACGTCACTCTTGTTATAGTTCCTTCTTAGTGAATGCCCCAACCACTTCCTCTTCGTCTTTTTAATACCTAAAATTGTTCATTTCTCTTCCACCATTTTTAACACCCTCTCATTCGTTTCAAGCTCGACTCAGCTAATTCTCTCCATTCTTCTCCATATCCACATTTTGAAAAGTTTGCAGTCGTTCCTCATCATTCTTTGCTAATGTCCATGTTTCTGACCCATACAATACAATACTCCACACGAAGTTTTTTATGAGTCTTGTTCTCAATTCTTTATTCAAGATCAAACAATATAGTTTTTTCTTCCTCCTAAAAGCCTAATTTACGAACAGGCACCAAAGTATTTTGCATAGACAAGTCTTATTTCATCAAAACAAAGCTGCCTCATATAGAAACCACCACACAATGGTATCAATTGTAGTTGCAGGGTTTCAACTACTTGTACATCCTCTCTACTCTCTAGATCTTGTTCCCAGCAACTTTAGTTTGTTTAGCAACTTAAAACAACAACCTCACGGGAAGAAGTTTGAAAATAATCCAGCTGTTACACATACTGTGGAACAATGATTTGTTAACAAACCATAATCTTTAATTTTGTAAGGGGTAAAGGCTCTAGAGCACAAGTCGTTAAAGTGGATTACTGTAATGGGTGACTTTATAGAAAAATAATTTTTCTTCTATACCAGAGAAAATTATTGTTAAATACATCTCGTGCATATACATACATGTTTAACTAGTGTTAAAATAATCCGTATAAAGTCTCGCATCGGTAGCCATCAAAATGGATTAAATATATTTTTATATTCGGGAGAAGATACTATAGACACTAATGCTTCCGTATGAGGGACTAGGCAGGCACATCTGTTGCTTAAATAGCCAACGTATTCTATTAATCTATTGCAGTTCCACCTGTTATTCAGACACGGATACAAAAGCTTTTCGACCGGTTTTCAGCTCATTGTGGTTAGTTCACAGGAATTAAATCAAAATAGGACAAGCCTTCTCCCCTCCTCGCTCTACCCAGAAACATTTAATTGTGTACGTGAAACTGGAAACCAACAGTGAATATACAATCCTCAAGCCAATTAAGAATAAAGGTTTTCAAACCACGTATCTTCATTTGTAATGTTTCCACTCTTTTTCATTAGGACTATCAGACGTACTGGTTTTCTTGCAGATGACTCGGGAGGATTTTTAGGGAAAAAATGGAGATTTTCCTCTTTTTTATTAAGGAAAATTTAGAATTCATCTTGAAGATTCGTTATATATATATATATATATATATATATATATATATAGAGAGAGAGAGAGAGAGAGAGAGAGAGAGAGAGAGAGAGAGAGAGAGAGAGATACTACGAGGCACATCCAAAAAGTAACTTTCCCAATGGCCTTGAACAGAAACAAAACACAACACAATTGAATGAAAACATTTATTGCACCAGATACAGGATGTGTTTGGCTATTTTTAACATATTCACCACCAGAATTCAGACATTTATCATGCTGTGGGACCAACTTGACTATACCTGTGTCATAGAACTCGGTCGCCTGAGATTGGAACCACTATTTGACAATCCTCTCCGCCATTCTGAAAATACTGATGCTGACTTGACAGGAATCTCTTGACGATTCCGCATGATGCGTTCCCGAACAAAGTCCGCAAGATCATCTGTGATTACGGTTACCCTCCCACTGCGCTCATCATGCACATTTTGGCGTCCTGCTGAAAATTGTCTACACCAGCAACGCAGCAACTGCTTGCTCATGACCTTAAACCCATATACCTGGCATAGCTGACGATGGATATCATCGGTGCAATACACTGTGAATTCAAAAACGTTATCATTGCTTGCACTTTACACGCGGCGGAAGCTGGAATAGGAACGTCCATCTTCAACCACTGCCACGACGCTACTGAGGGCACTAGGAAAGTTCCGTTGGCGCATGCGCCATACTAGGACCTTACTCTCTCACGTGCTCGCAATCGCTTCGCGCAACATACGTTTTCCTAGCTACTTTCTGGATGCGTCTCGTAATTATTAATATTTAAATAGTGTTAACGATATTTAACGGTTTCTTAAATATTTACAAATAATTTTAAATATTAATATTGCATTATTCTTTAAGTAGAAACAATAATGCACACGGTCGTTTAAACCCTACACCTTTTACTATAAAAATTTCTTATATAATTTTATGTTAAAGTTTCTATTTCTTTTCTGTCTTTATATGCTCTAAGTAAACGTTCTCAGTGTAAGGTTGGAATAATTCTTTAGGCACATAATACTGTCTTGGATTAGGATATTGTCTTAGCAAACGGCAGCCTCAGGCGGGGTAGGTTTATACTCTATAATAACCCATGGCGGTGTCACGATAATTGTTACTGATTACACTCCGTAGCCCATGGCGGTCTCGGGAGCAGAAATTGCAGGTGAGTGATCAGCACTGGCATTGATGACTTATTGGTCTGGTCGCTCGCTTATATAGCCATCCTTTTGGAGGGAGGACTCGTGGAGGGGTTGTCGGATTTCTTCGTGGCTTTCCGTGTCTTCTTCGTTTCTTCGTGCAAAATGCAGTTTCCTATTATCATCTGCCACTGTTTGTTTATAATCATAAAAACACGTTTTTTTAGTGAAAATATGTGGCTCACAGTACGTTAGGATGTATGGATCTTTACACTATATTTGCAGCAATGTTCAATTTCCAAGAAAATACAATGCATCCAACTGTAAGCGCGGAGCAAAGAAAATTAATTTCACAGAAAAATGAAAAAAAGAAAATTAATATTTCCATAGTCGCTATTCTATAAGTTTGGTTATGTAAACTGTATATTCTTGCTACGCCATCAAGAGATTTGACGATTGATTGATTGATTGATTGATTGATTGATTGATTGATTGATTGAAAAATTAATTGGGAATTTAGCATCATAATTATTTGTCCTAATCAGAATATTTACAAGTAATATAAATATTTTTGTTAAATCTAAAAATGTCCGCTGTTCTAAAGTCTGTAATATGCTAACCTTATTTTCGGAGACTATTATGCCATCAGTTCAGTAATGAATTTTTCTTTTGTAATTTTGTGTTTTAGCATATTTAGATGAATCAGTAGCGTATGCAGAATTTCATCTACGAGTTGGTTCAAGCACTATTTCTCATATCGTTTCAGGGCGAATATATGTATATACAGGGTGTTAATGAACTATATCGACAAACTGTAAGAGAAAGAGAGAGAGATTCCTCACATCAAAATAAGATAAAAAGTTCATATGGACCTATGGCAAAAAGTGCGTAGTTTCAGAGCTAGGGCTGTCACAAAGACAGTCACTTTTATTTTTATTCTTTTCACATATATCTCCCCCTCTCCCTTCCCTAGGTTGCACCGTAAAAATGAAATGATGAAAACATCCCAGGCCCGAACCTTATCTATGTTGAAAGTTTGATCGAATTCGGTCGGGTGGTTCAAGAGTTATTAAGTTTTATTCATTTTCATATATTTCCCCCTCCTCCCCTCCCCCTCCCCTAATATCTATTGTCAAAATGAAATGATAAAAAACTTCTCAGGTTTGAACTTCATATTTGTTGAAAATTTGATTGCAATCGATCGGGTGGTTCAAAAGTTATTAATTCATGAACATAGTTACTTTTATTTTTCTATTTATTGTTTTTTCTATATCTCCCGCTCCACTCCCTCACCTACGTTGCTCCGTCAAAGTGAAATGACAAAAAATTATGCCAGTTCCGAACCTCATCTACACTGAAAATTTGATCAAGATCGGTCGGGTGGTTCAAGAGTTATTAAGTTTTATTTATTTATTTCTGTCCTCCTCCCCTAAGTTCTACCGTCAAATTAAATAGCTAAAAATTACTCCCAGGCCAGAACCGCATCTACGTTGAAAATTTGATCAAGATCGGTCGGGTGGTTCAAGAAATTAAGAGTCACAAACACAGTCACTTTCAATTTTATAATATAGATTAGAATAAAGAGCGTAAGAAGATGGTTCTTTCTCGGTGAAATTTCTTGCGATACGGTCAATTTTACAACATTAAGTTCAATCAGTTCTTGTCACTGTCGTTATACAGTGTATAAAGGTAACCAAGAAAGTTCTGTCGCTTTTTGTGGAGGTCTGTGTTCAATTGATCCTCATACCCTGAGTTAAATGCGAATGGAGATAAGGTGAAGGTCAGTTGTTGATGTGGACATATCCAACATACTGCCAGGTTGTGGCACTTCAGTTACACAGTAAACTTGCGTAAGGACAAAGTGAACATGGGACCTCCACAGAGCGTGTATGCTGTACGAGTTCAAACTGGGGTCAAACGCCCCTGCAACGGGGCGGAAGACATGCCAGGCCTTTTGTGAGGGTGTCGTGACTATGCAGACAGTACAGGGATAGTTTAACAAGTTTAATGACGGTGACGAAACACTCGAAGACACACCACGAAAAGAAGACCAACACATTTATACATAATGAATATCTTGAGGTGGCAATTAAGGCGAACAGTAGCCAGACATGTGAGGAATTGGGACTACAATTCAGTGTGAGTGGAGAAACCATTCGGCAGCATCACTATCAACTTTAGAAGGACCATAAGTTGGGTTGATGGGTCCCATGACTCCGGGTCAGAAGGCAAGGTTCACATATTACAGAAAAACGTTAAGCCCCACGTGGCTAGGATGACCCGGGACACCATTTTACGCCTTGGATAGGAAACACTTTTGCATCCGCCATACTCCCCGGACATTGCACCGTCCAATTGTTACCTGTTCCATTCCTTGGACAATCATCTTAGAGGACGCCAGTTCAAATCCCTAGTAGAGGTCCAAAATGCACTTGATACCTTCTTTGCTTCACGGCCCACCAAGTTGTTACCGCGATGGAATCCATGGCCTTCCAGAACATTGGCGATGCTGATGGATACTATTTTTGATCTTCCAGGCACGTCCTAGGTGACGTTGATGTTCGAAGGTGGTAGATGAAAAAGCGACAGAACTTTCCTGGTTACCTTACAGTATGTCGTTACTATTCATTGACACGTGGTCTGAATGACGAATTCAGTGAAATTTATGGTGCCATTTTGTAAACAACGTAATACAATGTTGAAAATAAATCAGTTGCACTGACATTATTATTATTATTATTATTATTATTATTATTATTATTATTATTATTATTATTATTATTATTATTATTATTATTATTATTATTTAATCATTTCCGCTGTTTGATTCGTTTTTTTTTTATTTCTTTTCATTCTTCCTTGAACTGTACTGATTCTATTAGTGTAACAATTATTAGTGGCAACATCGTGCTTCATGACGTCACGCGCAACGTCAATTTCCTTATTTGCTACTTTCTAAAACTGATATGAAGTTTAGTCGCTCGAAAATAAGAAAGCCAACAGTTAGTAATACTACATATTCCAGAGAGACACGCGAAACGAAAAATGTTATGGTCTCGTTAGAAATAATTAACTCTTGCTGCAGAATGTAATGTTTCATTCCAGAAGTCAACAAACAATAACCATGTATTTACAGTACATAGAATATAATCCTTCTGTTCCTCCATTGTTTCCTTTCTGCTTTCATAGATGTCGCTGGGATCTTACAAATGACGAAGCTACTGCTGTAATAGGACAAAAAGAAAATGTCGCTCGTTGAAGTTACAGGTAGAATATTAAGTGCCACACTACTACTGGCATGTGCGATACAAAGGAAGGTATTTAACTGGAATTTTGTCCAAATCGCTATTTCTGAATTTCTGTTAGCATTTCATTTATATTGGGGCTAATAAAATTAGGACAAGCACGTTACTTAGAACGGAAAACAAGAAGACATGAATGCTTTGTGTTACGTTCTCTTCGTATTCGTTAATTAATTACGACGTTGCATGTAGGAAGTTATTGTTGAATTTAAAGGTACGTTCTTTGTTGTTGTTGTTGTTGCTATTTTAAGATAAACAACAAATAGTGGATCTTTTACCTAGCTGTCATGTTATTATAATGAATGAGTTTCCTTCGTTTTTGCAACAAATCGCAAGGACTTACCTTTTTTCAGTTTAAATTAATCGACACGTGTGGCGCTGTAGTCGCATAACAGGAACTAAATATTCATTTTCAAGTGCATTAGAAAAGGGGGTTTTGCAACTAGCATGGTATAAACTAGTGGCGTATTTAATGGGGGCTTTCGAGCTTAATCCCCCCGAAATTTTATTTACTGTGTTAAAGTAAATGAAATATCTTGCAGAATTTTCAATTTCCAGGGCTAAGGTTAGCGAAGCCTCCCCCGAAACAAACTCGTAAATACATCACTGGTACATAAACATAACTGTACTCAGGAAAGAGCAAATATCCCTAAATCACTAGATGTAATTTTATGATATCTGTAATAGTTAAGTATTTTGGCTCAAAAATTCTGTTTATTTAACGCTTAAAAGATAAGTAGTCGTGGGGCATTCATTGTATGTGTCTCTCCTACTGTGAACCAGTTCTAACGTAAGAAATAATTCTTCTCAACCAGTGTTCATAGTTTGAAAGAAATTTCCCTAATCTAGGGAACTTCCGTAGGTAAACCTGCGTCCGTGTCCGTATGGTACAAAGCATGAAATAGGAAAATGTCCATATTTGACAGTTTTTGGAGCTGTCCGAAAATTTATGAGACCGGAATCGCTAAAATCTTGGGCGAAAAGAATCGTGTTTTCATCATATAAGTTAACTTATATTTTAGTTACTATTAATTAACTAGGTTATGTTTTTGAAAAGTGTTTCATTTTCCTATTCCAAGGTTCTTTCGGTTAAATTCAATATACATAATCTAATGGTATGATTTATTATATTTGTGTTAATGAAAAAAATACATAAAATATGTTAGTTTCCAATAGTGTTTTAAGTATTACAGTAAACAATTGTGTGATAACGTAAAAAGTTGATTTTTAGGTAAGAAATTTCAAAATATTTATTCTGTGTTTATTCACCGTATCTTTGATGGGTCGTCATTTTAAGGCTTGTCCGTATTTTGGATCGAAAAGTTATGACAACCTTAGCAATAATTTGTGTGTATTCAAAGTGGTATCGTTTCCACCCATTGTTGGCTGCCTGTATTTCTGTCCATTTTTTTTTTTTTGTAAGAAAAGGTGAAGAAAAAAGTACAAAAAAGAAAAGGCAAGAAGCAAGTGAATAAAACAAGATAGTCTTCATAAAAAATTACCCAATTTTAATGAAACTTGGCAGATTTTCTTTGGAGCTTAGAAAATAATTCTTGTCCTTGAGGCCAAAATCCGTCAACAATGAAGACAATGAAAGGGTAAATTAAACCCGCACATCGATTAATAAAATAATTTTCAAAACAACTGTAAAGTCTTTCCAACCTTAGAACAAAGTAGACGTAAACAAAGCGAAACGTATTACTCCGCGGCTCATACGTGCTTCGGCATCGAGAGACGTGAACAGCAAGATCGTCTGCTAGCTTTCTGTCGTCACATAATTTCCAAAGTGTAAGGCTATAGTTGCTTGGTAAATAATTAACGCACTGACATCGACTACTGCTATGTTGGGAACATGTATTTTCTTAAGTCCTTATATAAACGAGATCGCCTCTGTTCCTGTTGTCCTCTTTTGTGTTTTATAACACGAGACGAAGGCGGATTATTATCACTCATCGTCGCCATAGCACTCTGCATTCTACAATTTCAAATGAGCGCGGTCGGTGCGCGAACGCATACGCATGCGCAGTAAATACTGTGGGCCTTATGCAGAGTCGTTTTGACATATGATGAGCGTCATACTAAAAGCCTGACTACTGCAGGGAACATATGTTTGTCGAACTCTTTAGTATGACACTAATTACGCGACAAAACGACTCTGCATAAGGCCCTGTATGTCCAAGTACAGGTATGGTTGAAATAAAGCTACATCTGTTGTTAAATATTACAATACATCTGTTGTTAAATATTTTATATATTGCATTAATTATCGCAAAATGCAAGATAAATTTAGATATCTGTATTTGAAATTATTATTTTAGTAGGGATTATATTGCGGTAGGATGCTAGTGTAGTGAGACCAACAACCAATCACTGATCATCGACCTACTGGTAATCAGATGGGTTTGTTTACATCTACCTTCTTCTAAGGCTGGAAAAGTAAATATTACTTTATGTTATATGTAAAGAAGAAACTTTGTCGTTAATACAATATGTGCGAAACGTTAAAACAAAAATGCTTTGTATGTTTCAGGAAACCTCAAACTTTTCGTTTGAGAGCCAGAAATCACGTTTATATTATCGCGAATGTTTGTGAAATTCGGCATTACTTGCGATAAATGCGAATGATAGCGAAAATTATTGCTAATAATAACTCAAAAGCGCATTTCCAATATTATTTAACTGAAAAACGTTGCATTTACGAAAAAGCTCTGCGAGTTAATTGATCCGGAAACTGTTCCGCTTCATAAAGATGTAGAGTTGAGTTGATTTTGAGTTTATCGTCCCGTTCAGCAGCGAGGCTATATGAGACGTGGACCTACTGATTAACGTGGAATCCGAACCACATGAGCTCCCATAAAGATGTAGATATCAACAAAAGTGAACTGTTCTTTAAATCCTTAACTGTGTTTTGTGGTCAAAATGTTCACGATCTTTTGGTTGCTTACGGCGAATTTAAAAGAAAGGTTATTGAAGTTCTCAGCGGTGAGGATAAGGAAGTTGACATTGTATCATTGTTAAACAGTTTAAAAGAGGGACGCAAATAACCACTCGCCTGGGGCGAGTTGTTTATCGGTATGGGCGAGTATTTAATATCATACCTAAGGTAAGTAAATGATTTCTGTTGTGGGATGTGGGCTAGTACCTATTTTTCTTGGGCTAGTAAAATTTTGTTGCTTATTTGCATCCCTGGTTTAAAAATTAACCACAAATCTTTTGCTGCCAGCTCGTTACGTTCAATATGGTTGCCAGTCTCGAATGTTGATGCCGAGAGATTCCTTTTCCAGTATAATGATTCTTACTGACAAAACAAACTTAAAACAAGGATTAATAATGTCTTGCTGCATGTTGGTGGAAATTTTTGCATTAATTTCCATATTTTAGTGAATACATATGCTACAATGTGTATATAATCAAGGTATATTCTTATTTTCGTATTAGATACACACCTTACTACCAAAAATATACCGTTTACAAGTTCTATATTTAAAAAACTTGTGCTACATTTAAGAAAATAAATCTGGCATAAATGCGAAAACTGTGATAATTAATGCTACAAAATATCAAAATTACTGCGAAAAAGTTTCGTCTCTAGCTATATGTAAATATGACCTGTTTCATATTTAATTCGAGAATTGTTCATCGGTTCCATTAATTGGCGTTTAAATGGGCTAAGAACACGGTTCTCTAGTTATTTCAAAGTTTAGTGTCCTTTTGCAGCACCACGGCTACATGAGATGCAGTCTCACAACTTAACGTGGAATCGGAACCATATAAGTTCACACTTGGAATCGAACCCGTGCATCCCACACCCTTAGTCGCGTAGGATAACGATATAGCACGGGGGAGTCTATGGTTACATTTATAGGAAACGGACTGAATCTAGCCCATCTGGCAGGCGTATGATATGGAAGAATGCTTTTATGACCGGAGAAATGACAGGGAGAAACAAATAGAGTAAAGAAGGGAAGGGAAGGGACGGGGTATGAGAATGGAATAAACAAGCGGGCATTGTTTGCTCCTTCTTTTCTCTGTGTGGTTTATTGAGAATGAGAGCAGAAAAATATCAAACTGAAATTACTGGAAAAGGATGAGTTTCATGATAAATATTGTAATAATAATATCACTAAAAACATATGTAGTATGTATTTTCTTTCTCACTTAACAATTACCTCTATTGTGTGGGGACAAAACTAGTCTAAGGAAAAGAGTGAATACATCCCAAGCTTTAAAAATGTATATGTTAGAAATAACTAATACTCCCCAGGATTTTGCCTCGAGCGTAGGGGCACATCCACGGAGGTTTACTGGGTCTAGACACACCCTTAACTTCCTTTCTCAACATATATTTGTACATCTTTTCAATAAAACTCTAATTGTTTAACAGGGAAATGGTTGATGTAGATTAATATTTGATCTTACACTTCATCTGTACTCTTTCTCTTGAAAAAACGATCTAGTTATATAATTCTTTGCTGAAAATATTGGTGGAAGTATTTTACAATTACTTACCGTCTTTAGGGGTGCAGAATAATACCCGTTTAATACTACATAAACATAGTGGTTTGTGGTATTTGATTCCCACCTCAAAGCTTTGACCATTTCCTACAAAATTTTCTGGGTACACACCTGCTCGTGAGTAAGGATGATGATGATGATGATGATGATAAGATGGATAATAATAATGTAGGGTTGCCATTTCATCCCGAAATATCCGGGATCGTCACGTAATCGAGATCTGCGTCGCTTATTTCTCTGGACGATTAAATGTCCCGGATTTCAGTGAAGAAGAAAAGAATGGAATATTATAGTTTGCTTACAAGAGAATATAATATAACAAACGCCGCCAGAACATATTTCCAATGAATTAACCATTGTATATGTAAAAAGAAAAAAGAAAAGAAAAAAGTATACTGTACAACGTGTGAAAGGAAACATTATACCTTGAATGAGCGGAAACAGACTCTGAAAACCACGAAACATAACAGATCCTGAAGGGGATTTTTTTTTCTTACTACGGGGAGGAAGTAAATCATCTGCTTATGTTTGCTTAACTAGGGAGAAGGTCTAGTGAAATGACTAAAAATGTGATAACGTAATACTTGAACACTTCTATCTAATGGAAGAAAGTAAATTAGTATACATTTCTTTTCATTTTAAGCATTTCAAAGATTCTCGTAACTTAGTACCGGTAGCGTCCAGGATTTTCATTATTGAAATATGGCAATTCTATATTAATGGAATGATAAAGTGGGAGGAAACGGGAGAACATCGAGAAAAACCCTCACACCAATTTCGTCTACCACAAAGTTTACTTGGTGCAGACTATAATCGGACCAAAAACCTGGTGTATAAATGTAAACGCCAAGGACGCCCATGTTGTAGTTTCCAGGGGGGGCAAGTAGAAGCGACATTTCAAATGTAGTGTCAAATTTTGCGGTAACTATTCTAAAAATCTAATGGGTTTTCGATCTTCCTAAGTACAATTTTCTCTAGAGGGGGATAGCGCCCCACCTTGCCCCCCCTGATGGGCGCCCTTGGTGAACACTCTACCACTGAGTAACAGCAGTCCCATAAATAGTTTTTCGTGGAACACGGCTAGTACTCTCATTGTATTGCTATGAGCCGAATTTTGTCAAAGGCAAGGGATAAATTTAGTCAGGCTTTCTTACAGAAAATTTTGTACGTCAGAGATGCAAAATAAAATGTTATGTGCCTGCACTGGAACATTATTTACTAAAAATCGCTTCCCGCACAAGAGTAGCATATACTCTCAGTTCATCTTAGATCTGGGTGTGCAGCAATGGAGATACGTCATGGAGGGTTTGCTTCCCACCCCAGGAAGTATGGCTGGAAGAAACACTGCCTCTAACTTGAGAATGTACCTCACTTGCAAAAACAAAAGGAGAGAACAGTGGCGGATATAGGAGGTAAAAACTGGAGGAACTAGCCAGAATACAGACTATGATTGGTAGCTGAAATTCTATTTGTCACTAAAGCGGGGCTAGATTCGCCACTAAGAGAAAGAGAGATAGAGAGAAAGAAAGAAAGAACTTTCGCTAAGAAAAATTTTGATATTCGAAGAAGACATTGTGCATTTCTTTGATGGTTAAAATTGCATATTTTATATATCATAATTAACTGGGCTTATAAAGGGTAAGAGTGGATTAGGGGTGTTCGATAAGCCTGAAGACTTATCGAACTTCGGGAGTGAAAATTTATCGAGTTGTCATCGGTTACTCGAAACCGTTCGAGTATTAGAAATTATCGAAGTTTCGGGCATTATCGAAATGTCGAGTATTATCGAAGTTTCGGGTATTATCGACATTTCGAGTAGTATCGAAGTTTCGGGTATTATCCACATTTCGAGTATTATCGAAGTTTCAGGTATTATCGACATTTCGAGTATTATCGAAGTTTCGGGTATTATCGACATTTCGAGTATTATCGAAGTTTCGTGTATTATCAAAAGTAGTGATGAACAGTTCGTTCCTTCACCTCTCCAATGATTTCTTCTTGCAGCCAAACTAGTCAAACAACTTTTATCATCTGATAAGTTATTGCAAAGTTGTATTTGTCGAAATCATATGTAAAATTATTTTTCTGCCTGCCCCGTTATTGGCGCAATCGGCAAAGTGACTGTCTTGGATTCCAATTCCATTCGGGTGATGCATGTTTTCTCTTCCTCTTTCCCTCTTCTGACAGACTGCTTAAACCTTGTGCAGATCTATGGGGAAAAAACTTTTCCTTCACTACATTACTAAGGAGAGAAATTTTAAAATAAGCACTCTGCATATATGTAATACATATTATATACAACTATGATAACCTCGAATACATCGTTTCTTTCGAACACTCCGATAATCCCGAACTTTTCTAAATATTCAAGCGACTCGACAAATGCGATCACATTGATATATTTCTGTATTTGCTGCTTTCAAACAGTTCGAGATTCTCGAACAGTTCAAGTGTCTCGAAGTTGTCTAATGTTTCTTACATTTCGAGTGCCTCAAACACTTCGAGAGTCCCGAACATTTCGGGAGTCTTGGGGGGGCGCGGTGGCTCAGTGGTAGAGCGTTCACCTCTGGTGCTTGGGGTCCCGGGTTCGATCCCAGCCCCCGCCAAGTGAACTTTGTGGTGGACAAACACCGTGCTCGTGGGTTTTCTCGGGGTGCTCCCGTTTCCTCCCACTTTCTTCATTCCACCATTTCACTCATCTCTCATTATCACCGTCTCCTTTAGCCTAACCGGCATAATCGTGGGACGTAAAACTCAAAGATTTCATTTCATTTTCATTTCATTTCGGGAGTCTTGATCATTTCGAGAGTCTCGAACATTTCGGGAGTCTCGAAAGTTCGATAATTCGATAAAATTAAAATTCTTTATCGATAAAACGGTTTTGAAATTTTATCGATTACTCGATTATTGGAACAGCCCTAGAGTGGATACCCTCTGAGTTACAGCTTTTACAATCAGGGTATCACTAATACATAACTGTTTTTCTATACTATGTTAGAATATATATTTAAAAAAAGAAAAAGAAAAAAGCTAGTGTAAATCAAATTTTTGCAGTATACGAGTATTTCCTCACCTTTATGGTGCATTAATTAGTAGTACTTTTATTTTATTTATTTTATTGTCCGATAAATATATTCTTGCTTATATTTCAGAATTCGGCCTCAAGATGGCAGCAACGAGCAAAACGAGCAGAGTAAAACCCTGTCACCTAGCGAGGAAACTCGCTACTAGAACTGTACATTATATTATACGTAGAATCATGAGGAAAGATTAGCTACCAATCAATTGCAGTAATTTTCAAGCCTAGAATTATAGCCACATCATTTTCATGACAATATGATTTATATGAGAAATATCAGGGGCGGACTGGCCCACATTGCTACCCTGCAAATGCAGGGTGGGCCCCCAAACAGGTGGGCCCTCTCCACCAATTTTAAAAAGATGTGCTCAATTAAACCTACTAGCATCAAAAACATGGCAGGGTAACTCCCGCAAACGTATGTTTTGCATTAAAAAGACGTAAAGTTAAACTTTCATGAACAGACCTTATTCTTCTTCACGTTTATCGACTTGAAAAGGTTCCGTCTATGAGACAATCAGGTCCTAAAAAAATTGCGGGGTTTGTGATACAGCAGCTGTTAAAAATGAGCACGTTAACTAATACTTTTTTAAATATAAGAAACACAGTAGATTTCAGGCTGTTATTGGATTTGGATACCATTGCCTACTCCGGTCCTTTTACAAGCCGGCGAGTGGCGATGTTTCAAAGAAACAATAGTTTCGTAGATATTGTTATTATGGAAAGTGGAGGTGGACCCTGAACGCTTTTGAACTGCATTGTCCTCAGACCAAGCTTCGAAGAAAGAAATCGGATCAGGCTTGGTTGTTTTATTTTTTTAGTGCGGTAAAGCGAAAAGAAATTAGTCGTCACTATCAACGATTGTTTTATACAAACCTCAAACAATTACTATGAAGTTGCTGCCCTCGGCTCGTGTTTTATTTGTATATTACATCGAAGAGCAAATCCGATAGCAGCAATTCAACTATTGGAACACCAGTTACGTGTCGTTTGTCGTGGAAGAGACAGATGTGGTTGTTTCAGTATGGATGGTAGGAGTGATTGTAAGATTAGGCTACTGTAAAGAAAAAATATAAAAGTGGTGCTAAAAAGCGAGAACACAAACGAAGATGTGATTTACAAAAAGCTGCATCTGACCCAAAACAACGGAGGCTATTTGAATCTGTGAAGCCCCAAGAAACAAATGAGCGTGATGTGACTCATTCGAGTACTCCAGGACAGTTGCCAGTTTTTTTTTTTTTTTTTTCTGTCTAAGGTGTTTATAAATTATAATGTATACACCACGTCTTTGGATGATGTCAGTCAATTGTAGCTTATCTTTTATGGCTATTTTTACTTGAAATTACACAACTTCAACAGGTGAACACGAAATTAACTGAACAGTTTCCTGCCGCGTAGTGCTTTCAAAGGGGTTAGATCAGGCTTTCATGGGTCAGGGGTCGAGTCAAGCCTGCTTGAGACACGGTCGGGTGAGGTCACCTACGCTAGGGTCAGGGCTGCTCTAGCCACGGGTCGGCTCGGGTCAACTTTCTTATGCGCCGTTTCGGCTAAATCCTCGGGTCGAGAGGGTCGGGTAGAGTTGAACGTCGACCCGACCCGACTCATGACCCGAATAGGTTTTAGCCGAAACGAAGCATAAGAAAGTTGACCCGAGCCGACCCGTGGCTAGACCAGCCCTGACCCGACCCGACCTGTGACTCAAGGAGGTTCGACTCGAGCCCTGACCCGTTTGAGAGCACTAGCTGCCGACACTGTGCTCAGTAAGCGTTGGTGTAACTTCTAAAAGTGCTGAACACTTATGCTGTCTGTCAAATCAGTGTGTATATCGTGTAAATGTTAACTTCCCTTTAGTTATTTAAAGTTAATTTAAAATAAAAGTGTAGTAAAATGTAAAAAATTATTTGTGATGTGCAAAGTAGGTATTCATATGAAAAGAGAAGTTGAAGCAAGCCGAGGAATGGGCGGACTACATTAGACGATATCTAACCTTTCTGCGACATGAAGATATGATATTATGACTTACTTATGTCAAGGAAAAATCTTGCGTTTCGAAATCTATAGCAAATTTACCTCCAATCGCATTCTTTGTGTTGCATTGAGGCCACAAAGTTACAGCTTTTTCAAGTTTCCAACACTGACGCCATGTCTGTTGTCTCGCCTGACATGCTTGGGGGGTGGGAAGTCTGCTAAGAGCGGGGCGTACTTCCTCGAGATTATACAGCAATATTTGGACGAGTTTGTGTATGTGGGTTACAACATTTTCTTCTCGCCAAAAAGACAGGTACAGAGAGAGATTGCAGCACATTCGCGAGCAGACTCCCGACTGAAGTAAGTGGTATTTTTTACGTTATCAAGGGGGAGGGGATCCCCAGATCAGCTATGACAAAATACGGATCTTCGTTATGTAGGGTGATTGCAGGTTTGGTTATTTAAAAAAAAAAAAAAAAGTTTCAGATATGTTATTTTACATGAAAACGCAATAAAAATTGCCTCAAAATTAATTAACGTTTCCCAAATGTCTATATCTCCTCTACTGCTTTTATTTATTTTTTTTTTTTTTTCTTAATCTGATGGCATTTTCTGAAACACCAGTCTGTATTTTTTGGGATTTCCAGCAGACATGAATAAAATCATGTCAAAATTAACTAGTTTGTAATTTTAAAAAATCTGTTGTTCATTCTCCGCCGGCACTGAATAGGCTACATGCCCTTATTCCATTGGAAAACTTATGGGATACTCTTTATGGGTTCGAAGATGGACTTCTATATGTAATACATATGAAGAATGCCAAGTACATTTTTTACATTTTTATACAGTGGGCCCTCATTTCAGTTTAGCAGGGTAGGCCCTATGGTTGCCAGTCCGCCCCTGAGAAATATAACTGGCAATACTATATTAGTTATTAATGAGAGGTACTGTGAAGCATATTCCTGAAGATTAATACGGACTGGCTCCTTGATCTTTGCTGGTGTTGAATTAATACAGCATTTTGCGAATCTTCCTTGAAACACATGCCATATAAATATAACGATTCATACGAATAAATTTGCTTTTGTTTTGCAGATGGAATAAACTGACCTCTTTTGCCTTTATAAACTTCAACCTGAAAGTAATTGCGTGGCATATTCTAGAAACAGGACTGGCCTCTGGAGATATAGGACGAGGACCTAGTTGGAAACAATTTTAGTCGGTACCAGGTACCCATTCCCACCCTCCAACCATCAAAGCATGGCAACCAACAATAATGAACATACGTAAATTTCGCATTTAAATTTTCTTCCCTTTCCCAAGGTCCGTAACCAGAACATTAAGACAACGGAAGCCGAAACCACTTTGACTTATCGGGAGTGGTTGAATTGAATTCTCTTTACACTCATGCAAAAACATACAAACAACAGAAATTTTCAGGGAAATTGAAAGGGGTCGCAAGGGGCCTCAGCCCCCTAGCCATCTGCTAGCTACGGGCTTTCCCACTCCATTTTAATTTAATCACCTGGAAGAAAAATAATTATAGGAAGAGGAATGGTTTTAGAATTAAAAAAAAAAAAAAACAAGGACAGGTATATATATTGTGCCGTCCTAAAAACATAACGACTTGGGTTCTTTTATTACAATAAGCACTACTATTTTCAGTACAACTTGAAGAGTGGTCTCATAGATACTGTGAATGTTGCAATGTGTTGTTTGTATTTGACAAGCCGAAAATGGATTACACTCTAATGGAGGCCCCTTTAGACTCGGGGCCATTGGAAGCAATCGGTACATTCGGCTTAAGGCCATTCTTGTTCATGAAAATACATTCATAGTGTCTGATAAAGCCAAAGTGGATAGTTGGCAATACTGTTGCACGTTTCTTTTTCCTTCAACAATAAATCCTAAAATTCCAATTGCTAGTATTGCGTAGATTATATCTAATACTCCGAAGGTTTCCTTTTTACCACAGCGTTCACCTCTGGTGCATGGGATCCTGGGTTCAAACCCTGCTCCCGCCAAGTGAACTTTGTGGTAGACAAGCACCGTGTGTGTCGGTTTCCTCGTGGTTCTCCCGTTTCCTCCCACTTTCTTCATTCCACCATTTCATTCATTTCTCATCATCACCGTCTCCTTTAGCCTAGCCGGCATAACCGTGAGACGTAAAACTCAAAAATTTCATTTCTTGGGTTACAATATGTGAAATTATACCAAAACCTGGCAGAATTAAAATGTATACTTCTGGGTGCCCGAAGAATCAGAATATATATGTTGATAGAGAATAGGATCTCCTCCTCCAGAGGGATCGAAGAAGGAAGTGTTTAAGGTTTCGATTAGTTAAAATTATTGTGACGGCTCCTGCTAGAACAGGAAAGGATAATAAAAATAGTACAGCTGTGATTACTACTAATCAAATGAGTAATAGTATTCGTTCTAAGATTATTCCAGGAGTTCGTATATTAATTATGGTTATAATGAAGTTTACTGCTCCTAAAATTGAAGAAACCCCTGCTAGATGAAGGAAGAAAATGGGAAGATCAACAGAGACTCCAGCATGAGCAATGGCTCTAGAGAGAGGAGGATATACTCTTCACCTGTTCCTGAACCAGTTGCTACAATTCTTCCACTTAAGAGGCCTCATCCCGGCGAAATTAAAATACCGCTAATTTTACAGTAATTATGTGATATCTTCAAATAGATAAAAGATAGTTGAAATGTGGAAGAAGAGCGCCCTAGACAATATTATTTTGCGTGAGCTACCGTTACCACAAGTCACCTAGTGGCTTTCCGTTTTCAGCCGTTTAGAAACGCGAAAATAAGTGCCAATTTTCAAAATGGCTCGAAATCGAAAGCAGATAACGATAAGTGAGTCGTGATAACGGTATCTCATGTAAAATGATATTGTCTAGGGCGCTCTTGTTCCACATTTTGATTATCTTTTATCTATTTGAAGATATCACATAATTATTGTAAAGTTAGCGGTATTTTAATTTCGCTGAGATGAGGCCTCTTAAGAGAAGAGTAAGTGAGGGTGGAAGTAATCAGAATATTATGTTATTTAAGCGGGGAAAGGCCATATCAGGTGCTCCTAGTATGAGAGGAACTAATCAATTGCCAAATCCACAAATCATAAGAGGCATAACTATGAAGAAAATTATAATGAAGACATGGGCAATTACAATTGAATTATAAATTTGATATCGCCATTAGACTTCCAGGACGGCCAAGTTCTGCTCGAATAAGCAAGCTGAGGGAAGTGCCTACTATTCCTGCTCAAGCACCAAAAGTTAGTGTACCAATGTCTTTATGATTATGTTTTTCTCAGCAAGTAGTTTAAATCAGATTTACGTTTGTTAAAAGCAAAGCTTGCACAATGCAAAATATTACGAAAATCGAGTAATTTTAGGAAAGTTATCGGCAAGTTGTCTCTTTTTGCAAAGAGGGATGATTTCAACCTCTTACCTCTAATTTCAACCCCAAAGAAACTCTTGCACAAAACACACGTTATATTTCATTTTAAAAAAGAGTTTATTGTATACAGTTTTCGTGAAGGTTTGAACCTCACTTGTCAGATTCTATTATAGTTATGAGTATGTACACTCATGTCCAAAATTATTGTTACATGTCTATAAATGTGTTGTTGTAGGAATATAATTTGATAACGAATTCGTCCGGTATTTCTTATAACGTTAGTATGTGTATAATCGGCAAAGACATTTATGTGGCAAATTTCATAGTAAAAGAGCAGTAAATAAGAACAATAAAACGAAAATAAAACTTCCTTCTCCATTTAACAACAATTTGTTTTACTCATTCTAATTTTCGTATTGATAATTCTTTTCCTATCAAATTTACCACAAATATACATTTCTTGATTATACACATAGTATCAGTATTAAAAGTACCCTGCAAAATCATTAACAAATTATATTCTTACAAGAAGACAGTTATAGATATCAGACACTCATTTTGGACATGAGTGTACATAAACAATATTTATTTTTGGATCAAAAGATGCAGTATATTTCAACCAAAAATTTTCTTGTACACCTTGTAACCAAACCCAAACTATCACTTGACTCAGTATGATGTGCATATTCCGTAAAAAAAAATACGAGAACTCGATTTAGGGGATGTTCAAAAATTTTGTGGCCCCTGATTCAAAAACTAATTCTTGGCCAAGATCGCAATTTTTGATGCATTTTATTAGCATTCCTAAAATTCTTGGCCAACATCGCAGTTTTTTGATCCATCTTTTTTTGATAATTCCTAAAATTCTTGTTAATATGTTTGACCATTATATAATATTCATTTCCAGGAACATTAGGTAAATATCTGTATCAGTGCAGGAGCACCCAAGGAGGGGGGATCCACCCGGACCGTCCTCGTAAAAAAAAAAAAAAAAAAAAAACTTCTTAACTCAAAATATATTGATACATTCAAACTACATTTGTTTACCAGGGAAACATGGATTTGTATATTTTCTCAATGAAACAATAGAGTCTACTTGTATAACAGGAAAAATAATTGATGTAGTATGAAAACTTGATCTTACACCTCATCTGTACTCTTTCTCTTATAAAAACAATCTAGTTTTACCATTTTCTTCCTGAAAATATAGGAGGAAGTATTTTACAATTATTTATTGTCTTTTCGAGTGCAGAATAATATCCGTTGAGTACCACATAGACATAGTGGTTTGTTGTATTGGATCCCCCCCCCCATAAAAAGCTTGGACCCCTTCCGACAAAAAATTCTAAGTAGTTCTTTGACTCACTGTTAGTGGCATCCAAACACCAGACGTTCCTCGAGATGTTTGGAAGTGGGGCATTTCGGAGAATCATATGCAAGAGCTATACTTAAAATTTAATTTTTATGTCTATTGCCCTTCAAGTAACGTTAGTTTAAATACCTAGCATTGCTCTTAGCGAACTGCTGACCCGAGCCCTAGAGTTGGTCATGAGCCGAGACAACATATGATTTTCATGACAAGACACGAGACGAGACACTGCTCGTTCAATATAAAAACACACACCTTCCGAGACAATATATCGCCTACAAGACACTTTCTCAGAGACGAGACAGCCTTAAGATTTGTCTTGTAGCCAATCGCATACAGAACTTCAGTATCGACGTACCAAAGTAATTAGGTACTACATATCGAATCCGAAATGCATCCTTAGCAAGATCCAAAATACCACCAACAACATTCAAAATTTGATCTTCGTAGTACGTTTTTCAGTTTAACAATGCTAATTATAATATTTAATATGGAGCTTGGGGTACCTGATGACCCCGTCCACAACACTACTCTCTCTATATATCAAATGCAGTGGTTGTCAACCTAATTCCTATCCCGACTCCTATTTTATCACATCCTCTTGCCAGCGACTTCCTTATAATTTCTGGTTTGTAATAAGCTTGTGTTGGAATTTTTAATATACCTATCGTGGAGATCTCACAATCTCCATCTATTTCTATAATAGTAGAATCCATTTCTTGTATATAGTGGATACAGTAACTTCCCTAAAAGCGAATGGATTAAAATCAAAGTTGGTTCATTCAAAATAATATTTAAAAATATTTTCGGTATTAGATTCTAATTGTGTAAATATAAATAAATTTATCTCTTCCGCTTATCTTTGTGATCCCATGAAACCCTCTCGCGACCTTTTTAGCGGTCGTGACTCCCCAGTTGAGAAATCCTGATCAATTGGGAAACATTGGTTCGTTTCCTTCAGAACTACTTCTATAGTACTAGTACTGCTGCTGCTACTACTACTACTATTAAATAATAATAATAATAATAATAATAATAATAATAATAATAATAATAATAATAATAATAATAATAATAATAATAATACATTTCCGGTTATTTCCGTAGATCAGTAATAATTTACGGAGCAGAAACATGACGAATAAAGAGAGCACCAGGAAACAAAGATTCAATGTTGCCAAAAAAAAAAAAAAGAGAATTATGCGCTAGATGTGTGGGATATCAAGAAGAGATAGATTGAGGAAAGAGAGAGTAAGAAGAGAAACCAAGGTTGTACACATATCTAAGATAATCCAAGAAGGAAGATTGCAATGGCGTGGCCATTTAATGAGAACAAACGACTATATAATCAGAAGAGTACGGTAACAGAAGTGGATGGGAAAGTAAGTAGAGGGAGACCAAGAAGGAAATGGATGGATATGGTTAAGAATGACTTCTGTGAGAAAGATCTTATAAGGGAAGTATTCTAAGGGACAGAATTTTATACAGAACACTCATCTAAAACGTTGACCCTAAGTAATTGGAAAAAGACAAAGAAAAAGATTATTATTAAAAATGTTATCTTATTATCTCCATTTGAAGCTAAAATATACAAGAGACACATATTTCTTTCATAGTTTTCAATTCAAATATTTTGTTCGGTAAATCATAATAAATAATGTACTGGATAAAGGCAAAAAATCTGAGGAATGCCTTTATTTCCTATATGTAAATCATGATTCTAACTCTTAAACATTTTGGGATGTGATAAGAAATTATATAAAAAGCAATGAGTTGATCAGTAAGGGACCGTTTACCTATTTTTGGGCCACCCTGTATAAAAATCGAAGAGAAAAGTTTTGGAATCGAAGATACAGTAACTCATGTTAAGCAATCTTTACTAGAACAAAATATATGCATGATAAGAGTGCCTCATTAGTGCCGTGCCATGGAAATCAGCGTCCGGGGCGAGAGCATACGACAGCGGCCCCCTACACGTGAGTGAGGTCGTTGAACCAGCCGGGAAGCGCCACCTTGGTTGTTGCGGAGCGTAAGAAAATTTTCAAAAATAAACCTTGCTTTTCCTTGATTTTGAGCATATTTATTACTTTTTTCTTCTTTTCTTTTCTCCTCATGAATTTCGCGCCTCCTTACTTCGACCCCCGGGGCTGTCACCCTGCTCGCTCCTCTCATGGCACTGACCAATGCCTCATTTAGGTTATCTGTAAATAAAAGGCATTCCATTCCTAGAATTCTTTATCGATAGACGTGGTCCTATTGAATTCTCCTAGATCTATGAAAGTTGACTTCTGTTTACGCTTGTGGAGCCATCGGAAAGAATTTGATTGGTTAATTGGGAATCAACGTCACATTTAAGGACACCTACGTCATCTTTTTCTTTTTCTTTTTAATCGGTTGATTTATGGGAGGGACTTTTCCTCTTTTTCCTTAGAAATTGACAAAGATTTTAATTATGTGAATTTAATAGTTTCTTTTTCTAATCTTCGCATAGCCAAGGCGACATAAATTTACCTGATGCGGCCAGTAAACCTTCCCAGTCATATTAATAAAAAGTTTCCAGGTCTTAGTTAATTCTTTTGAGTGTTCCATATTTGTATTGGTGATAATGAATATTTGAAATTTTCAGACAACAGGAGGCTGGTTTTGGCGAAGCTTTGAAGCTACATGCACTTAAATCTCACTTGTACATTATGGTGTATTCTGCCATATGTTTTTCCCTTCTTCAACACGGTTTTGTTTCAACGTGGCGCTAAAAAAATATACTAGAAACAGTTCTTAATTCGAACCTAAGGTGATAAAATTGGCGTTCTGTTCTACTCTTGTATCTAACTTGAATGGTTTATTTCCTAAGAGAATTATATCTATCTACTATCTCTCATATATATATATATATATATATATATATATATATACAGAGAGAGAGAGAGAGAGAGAGAGAGAGAGAGAGAGAAAACCGGTTGTTAAAAAATTAGAATAACACCACTGTTAATAAGTACATACTACAGTCTTGTTAGTCTATCTGTCTTGTTAGTAGACACAGCGTAATTTAATAACCACAGTCACATAGTCATCTACGACACTCTGTATTCTCTGATTAAATTGTAAGATTATTTTGTGGAAAAATAAATCGTACTGTTTTAAAAAAATGTTTTGAAATAAATTAGTTTACAATTTATTTTTCTATTTATGAAATGAAATAAAATCTTTAAGTTTTACGTCCCATGTTTATGCCGGTTAGGCTAAAGGAGACGATGATGATGAGAGATGAGTGAAATGGTGGAATGAAGAAAGTGGGAAGAAACGGGAGAACCCCGAGAAAACCTACGAGCACAGTGTTTGTCCACTGCAAAATCCACACGGCGCATGATTAAAAGAAAAGCACGAGGATAGCACTCATACACAATCACTTGGTTTAAATGAGAATTGAAAAAATATATGGGGCCACGGTAGCTCTGTGGTAGCCCTCCCCGGTGGTCTAGTGGATAGCACGTGCGCCTTTGGAGTACGGCGTCCTGGATTCGATTCCCGGTGGGAGAGCCTTTGGCATTTTAACTGTCCTTGATATTTCTGTGTTCGTGTCCCTGTCGTTCTAGGTTACTGGTAAAGCAACTTAAACAAGTAAAAAGCGTGTAAAATTAGGTTAAAATTAGTAATAAGTAGTTAAGCAAGTTAAAGAGGCAAATCTTTCAGTTTAACGTCTCACAATTATGCTCAATAGGCTAAGGCACACGGATGATTAAGGTAAGTTTAAGATGAAAAAAGAATTCGTGGAATGATGATATGGAAGCAAAGTGGAGCACCCCGAGAACACCCACGGACACGATGTTCTTTCAAAATCAAAGGAAGGAGCTAACTTTATAAATATGTAAATAAAAGTACCAATGGAAAAAAAATGTATTGTCACACGCCTTGTGTCGCTGTTGGAATTTTTTTTTTTTTTTTTTTTACTAAAACTAAGAATATAGAACCAGATTATTATCAAACTTTGAAAATAACTAATCATAAATTGTAAAAGTTTAATTTAAAATCATTTTTGAGCTTATGAACATTATTTTTCCTCCTTGTTGCCCTTATAGTTGCGATTGGGTTCCCTCACTCAAAGTCTATATCCACCACCACTGTGAATATGGTACAGCAGAGTACCTAAAAGTCGGCACTCGGTAAGCCGGCAGACCGTATAACTCGGCTACACTCTGATAATCCGGATAACTCGGCCACATCCTGGTAGTCCGGATAACTCGGCCACATCCTGGCAGTCCGGATAACTCGGCCACATCCTGGTAGTCCGGATAACTCGGCCACACCCTGGTAGTCCGGATAACTCGGCCACATCCTGGTAGTCCGGATAACTTGGCCACACCCTGGTAGTCCGGATAACTTAGCCGCACCCCTGGTAGTCCGGATAACTCGGCCACCCCGCGCGCAGATCCTGAGGTCTGTCTTATCAGGTAAATTCCTGTACAATGTATCCATTAATTTTCATTTTCATGTATAGTAAAGGCTCTATGCCTTCATAAAGTACGTACTTTTTCTTTGTTTAAGGGTATTTGGGCAGTTTGTTTTCTGTTGTATTCTCAAGCAAACAATACTTACAAGTAAAGTAATGTATTTTCTCCGGAAGCACTTGTACTTACTTATTCTTTTTTAACCCTATTCCTGATAACCCGGCATTTTCACAAACTCGGCCCCCTTCGATCTACATTAGGCTTTGTTTGTAGGAATCTACTGTATTAACAAAGTAAGCATAAGAATTACAAAGGCAAATATAAAATATTTTTATTCTTTATTATTTTATACTTTGTTTTACTGTTTGTACCAGTGGCAATGTTATATAAAAAATTATTCAATTACCCAAAATGATATCTTATCTTATACTTTGTGCTTATCTAAAAAAAAGAAATATTTGTCACGAGAAGATAATATCATCACTCATTTTCAGATGAAAAACTGCCAAAGAATTTGTGATTAGCAAACGCTACTTAATTTTAAAACAGAACAAAATTTTAAAAGAGGTTTATATATATATTGAGAGATAACAAAAACGTTCTGACGTATTAAATCTTTTCTCCTAATCTTTATTAGGAAATAAATACTTTTATTACTATTATTATTGCTACATATCATAGGCTACGAAGTCATAGATAATTTTGTTATCAGTTTTTGCGCCAATGTGTGTCTTACAGTATACATTGTAGTGTAAATGTGTTAACCAACTGAATAAGTGATTCTAATAATTTTTAAAAAATAATAATTTTAGATTATGCATATATAAGTGCTCAATAGGTGAAAGGTGAAAGTGTATTGTCTTTTATGTCCTTGTAAGTGTTCAGAATTTGAAAAAAGAACATGAGTGCTTCATCTGTACAAATTAAGTGGAGAACTATGAACGGTGAAAATCAAGATTGCGTAGAAGAAAATATTAAACAGGACAATTGTTCAGCAAATACTGACTTGCGTACGGTTTACAAAAGTCGTTTAGTGTATTTAGACGCTGAAGACATGGATCACGAATGTAATTATGGACCCGGTTACGTGCGAAAGGTTAGAAGCAAATTTTTGACGCTTTCTCTTACCAGTGTACCTACTTCGACACCATTAGCATCACCACTAAGCCCACCGAAAGAAGATTTCACCAAAATAGGTTCCTCGCCTAACAATGCGCAGTTATTTATTAAAAACCAAAATTTACGAAATTCTAATAGCTATGAAAAACCTAACCTTAAAAAATCAAGTTCTGTAGATTCAATTTTGCAATCCTTGTCATCCGATGGAACTAATTTTAAAGAATTAGACAATTCACTCGGATCAAAAAGACGAAGTTCATTAGAAAATACCGAAAACTCAAAAAACAAAGAAATTTTAATTATTGACAACTCTGATTTCCCTGTTATTTACGAGTTTAATAAAAATGTGCCCAAAAGTGATAATGCTGTGAAATCACCGACAAAGAAACGCCACATGGAGGACCATGAACAAAAGCAGCAAACAAAACAACATCGTCTGAGCGATAGCGTGCTAGAAATGAAAAAAGACGATGAAGAAGAAACAACTAGTGTGTTGCCTGTGAAAGAGATTCTTAAGAAATTTAATACAAGCAACGGTAAAACGGTTCCTCCAAGTTTTATGTCTGTTGCTAGTGCAATCGCTATTAGCAATGCGCTCCGAGTACGTTCCGCACAGCCACATTCTCCACAGGATAAACCACAGCAGCGCCAAATGGTTGAATTTGTAAATAATAAAAGTCCACCTACACCACCATTTCTGAACCAAAGTAAACAAATAGGTTCTGTTTCAGAAAAATTACCACCTCCATTAGAAACCAATAAGGTTTCGAATAACACAAATTTCGATCTACAAAACACCACTGAAAAAACACAATTGACAACAAAAGAAGAGGAAGATAACAAATTGTCTTCATTCGCCAAAGTTTACGGGAATTCAGTCGTGTTTAAATTTCCAAATAATGTTAGATCTCAATCAAACTTCACCCACTCACCCACTAAATTAAGTAATCAATCCGCTTTTGTTCCTCGTAATGAGAAACTAGTATCCCCACAAAACAAATATCCAAGTTCATCATATTTGCCCTCAAATAATAAACAAAATGCCAAAAATAGACAAGAAAACATTGTCGTTTCTTCACTGCAGACTTCAACCTCTGCTGAGGAGTACCTGGAACTACCATTAAGTAACCCACCAAACTTTGTTCCTCGTAACGATAAAATTATCTCCCCACAAGATAAATCTCCTACTTCATCATATTTAAGCAAACAAAATGCCAAAAATAAACAACAAAGCATTGCTGTTTCCCCTTTGCCGACTTCAAATTTTGATGAGGAACGTCCGGTAGCACCAATAAGAACAGAAGCAAAAACCCAAATTATTTCCAACACTACCAATAGTAAAACTGTGCCTGAAATTGTTCCTCATGAAAATACTGATGTCCCAACTCACATAGAAGCTAAAAAATTGTTTCAACATTTGGATAAACAAGCTCAAGCTACACAGAAGTCGAAGCCTTTAAGATTTTGGGGGTCACATCCAGTTATAAATTACAGTGCAAGATCTGTAAATACGCCTGTGAAAGGAAACCCGAAGGAAGCAGCATCTTTTACACAAAATGGAACAAAACCTCATGGAAACCCTAATCCTAGGCATGAAGTTGAAAACAAAACAACCAGTTTATGGAGCACAAGACCATCTCAAGCACAAAACACAATGGTCTTTGACTTCAGAAACCGATCCAAAATTCCAGAACACATCAGGAAGGAGGGAATGCCTTTGGTGTATAGACGTAGGGTAAGTTAATGCATTTCTTTTTTATTTTATTACTTTATTGTGGAATGTTATCTTTAAACTTCATGTTTGTCTTTCTTTTGATTTTTTTCTTCAAATTAAGTAGCAGTGTAACATGTACACCACGTAAAAAAGTTTGATTTCTATGGTGTGATATTTTCACATTTAATATTGAGACCAGAAGGGGTAATAGATTCCTACCATTTCCGGCTTGAGTAGATAGATTAGATTAGAAATGGAATATATTATTGCAAAGATGCTTAATTGATTGTAGAAAAGCGCTTCTTGCTACCAATTATTGCTTTTACTCTAGCGCTGGACGTTAAAACCGCAAGTGATAAGAGATATCTTATTTTGCAATTGATTCAGCTTCCGAATAGTAGGTTTTATCTCCTCCCTTAACCCACTATTGAACCCGGAAGTGGTTGAAATTATCCTTTTCCGGTTTCAAAATTTATCACCATAGAACAAAAATAGTAAAGACGCCGACAAACTATTTTCTGCAATCTATGCAGAAGAACATATCATCATAACCTCCAACACTCTATCAAACCCACAAATGGTTACAATTTACTACTACTTCCGGTTTCAATATTGATTTTTGTAGACCAAAAACGGTAAGAGATATCGAGATGCAGTTTCTTTTTTCTTTTTTTGGGGGGGGGGGGCAATCGATTCAGCTTCTTAAGAGTAGGTCCTATCTCCTACTGTTAAAGAGTATTAACACATTGGCTGTCATGTGTATGAATTTCCATACATACAGCTCCTTCATGACGCGCCTCGTGTATGGTTTTCCATACACACAAATATATATTGCACTTTTCCACGTTCGCTCTATAGGTGTGTATGCTATTACATACATATGGCGTAGAAGTCAAAGTTTAATATCCACGCCGCGTGTATGCAAAATCATACACAAAGAAAATTATACATTTATGGGGTTAAAACAAAGGCGAAAACAAAAGTATTAGTGGCGGATTGTTGCCCGTGGCTCACAGATGAGAAAGGTCAAAATATATAGTGGCGGTGTTCAGTATTTTCTTTTTTCAGAAAATGGCATATCTAGAACTGAGTACTACGAATGAGTAAAACATTAAACTAGACATTTTAAATCACTCCCCTGTAAAACTATAAAAACCAAATTACGCCACTTAGCCACTTCATCAAAGAATATTTATATCCCTTTGTAATTATAAGACATGATAACTATAGAACACAATTTACATACTCCGTTATTCGTAAGTATTACTATGTTTGTCAAAGGCGCCGACTTTCTAAAATGTATGTTTCTGCATATCAAAGACGGGACATGTTATATCTTTCCTGGGTAGTCTCCATATTTTTTGATTGATTTCCTTTCAGTCAGGGGCGGATCCAGGAGGGGCGAACGGGGCGGTCTCCCCCCCCCCAGAAGAGGAAACTTTCTTATTTTAGATATAAATAAAACCCATTACAGAGATTAGAGCTCTTAAAAGTAGCTCTAAGTAATAGTATTACAACCCACTGTCCCCCCCCCCTCAGAAGTCCGTCCTGGATCCGCCCTGGTTTTAGTTAGAATCTTTTATGAACACTATCATTAAGGGTTGTGCTCGATTCTATATACAATATAGTTTCTTTCTTTTCTTTTCTTTCTTTTTTTTCCAATTGTGGGAAATGCCTTTGACTAACAAAGTACATTCGCAAAGTATCTCCTCGAGGTTTGTGTAAAATTAATTCAAATGCAAAGTTCTCCGCGACCCAATGTGTATTGTACTAATTTTACCTGCCCATACCTGTAATTTGCATATTTATGGGCATCATATACCGAAATTCAATCATACACTACTATAACGCTCGGATACAAAATTGCTTTTAGTTTCTTTAGATGTAACTGGACATGAATGTGAGCATATGCAAAACAAATTGGATCAAGTATTGCTTTTCTGACACATGTTACCCACCCGACGCCGCCATCTTGCATCCGCCATATTGGATTCAACTTTCGATTTTTCAAATAGGAATAGGTGCAAGTGATTCAATTCAAATTCATGTACTATTCTCTGGGAAATTAATTAATGTAGTGACTTTTACCATCGCTGGTGCCGTTTACAAGGTATTGCATGTTAAATGGCAGGCACTTCATGGAATACTGAACCAAATAGAAAGTTGTGCAGGGCTTCGTATATGTATATGTAATCTTTTACGTGATTTATCTTGTCGGAATATTCTCTGACCGTCCATACATACAGAACACAGATGTCCAGTGGCGTATTTAGGGGGGTGGCTTCCGGGCTTAAGCCCCCCCGAAATCTTATTTAGTATAGTAAAGTAAATGAAATATCTTGCAGAATTTTCACATTTCCAGGCAAAGCCCCCCCGAAAGTTAGCAAAGCCCCTCCCGAAACAAAATCGTAAATACGCCACTGCAGATGTCAATACGGAAATGGTAGGTCTTCAACCAAATCTGGTAGTATCTGGATTTACATTATGCATTTGACCGTAATGTAATATTTCCTTGTTATAGTATAATAAAAAGTTTTAACAATCACTCATAGAAATGTAATAAGATTATGACATCAATGTTGTAATAAAGAGTTTGTTTATACCTACAGTACTTTTCCAGTTAGAAGTTTTGATTTGCCAATATCAAAAACGTAAACTAACTGATATTACTCTGCAATGTTTATTCTCGAAGCGCCTGGAGAGATTTAACGTGCAATACCTTCCAAGCGTACAAGCTACGGTAATATTCATTACACCAGTAAATTTCTTAAAAAAAAAAAAAAAAAAAAAAAAAGTTCATGAATTTGGTTTTAACAAAAGAAACACTGACCAAACCTTAAAATACACTTTATTTTAAATTATAATAACGGTTTCGGATATCTAACACATCCTTCTTCAGACAATATCGATTTTTTTTTCGATATTGTCTGAAGAAGGATATGTTAGATATCCGAAACCACTATTATAATTTAAAATAAAGTGGGTTTTAAGCTTTGGTCAGTGTTTCTTTTGTTAAAATAATCAATCCAAAGCCAAGGATAGTCTTACTAATGAATTTGATGTAATTGAACTTAAATAAATTTATATTTAAAAGACAGTATGTAGCCCTTTAGAAATGAATTGCTGAAAACCACTAGCTGTTTCACCGTCTTCTGTACTTCAATATAGTCGTATTGCTAGAATGTCTAAATATTTATTTTCTAGGTGTTTCTTCAGCTTATAGCCCTGAAATTAAGCACTTTTTCGACTTTTATATATACTCTATCATCTGATGTAAACAATCCATCATCGTCATGAAACCGGAAACACCCTGTATATTACAGTAAAACATTTGGATTGAAATCACAAGAAAGTTGCTCTTTTTCTTTCTGATATAGTAATAATAACGACTACCAGATGGCAGAAGCTGCTAGCTCTCTCTGGATGCCGAAAACACGAGAATGGCGATAGATGGCAGGCAAATGCTTTACTTGAACACACAAAAACAATTTCAACGTAGGCTCGCCGGCATAACTGTGGGACGTAAAACTCAAGATTTCATTTCATTTCATTTTAAGTGATTTATAGAACGATTTTTGTGAATGTTTCATTTACTACGTAGCTTTCTTAGCCTATGTTTTATATGAGAATAAGAATTATATCGAAGTTGAAAATAATCATGTCGCAGAATCAATGTAGGAAGTACTTGGATTTAACTTGCGTAATCAATTGGATTGCAAAATCTTATCAATAATATAAGCAGGGGTGCCCACAAGGGGGGCTATGACGCAAACTGCGTCATTGAAATATTGGGGGGGGGTTAAAAATCTATATAAATATGTTTGAGAGGGTGTAAAAATTAATCGAAAAGATTTTTTTTCATGGAAGAACACCTACAGATAGGCAATTGAGGGGGGGTGCGTCATGGACATGAGGGGGGGTGGGCACCACTGATATAAGGAAGTCAAAATAAGACGATAACGAAACATCCTATTGAAATAATGCCAAACAGTTACTTAACATGTTAGTACCAAGTCTAGTGTTCCTTTATTTTATTTTATTTATTTTATAAAGAAACTTCACTTCCACCTAATCAATTTTAATACCCAGAAAATACAGTACTGATTAGGAAAAAAGAAGTCGTTCAGGTTTGTTCAAAATGTTCAATTAGTAATTTAGTTCAAAATGAAATTGTGATTGGTGGCGGACAGCATCATATCTTGGGACATTCTCCGGGTTCTCTTGTTTTCCTCCAACTTTCTTATTCCACTAGCTATATCACAGTCATTCATTTTCATTAATCTCCCTTCCTCTTTGTCCTAAAGCGATCATCTTCGGACATTAAACTATTGTATTAGGCCAATACTTAAGATTTTTTTTAAATATCAATTCTCAATTTTGTCTTTATTTTCCAATTTATATATTAAAATGCTAGAAAAGTTTATTCGTGGTCAAGAAAAGTTTATATCTTTGTCTCAAATCTTTTCAACAATGAGATCTCGTAAACAAGTGCTAGAAACGTGCCGTTTTCGCTGGTCGATTCCAAAATTTGCGTAGATTGTCTTGTTCTGGTTGAATATTTTTTAAAAAAACGTGGCCATAATTTCTTTGTAAAATCTAGGGGTACACTGGAAGTGTTGAAATTAAAAAAAAAAATCATACCGTATGAGTTATACATTCCAACACAACATGTTTGTATACAAGGGTTATATATCTCTCAGCTGTTTCATGGCCAAATGATAATGAAAAACGAAGCATAACCGTTTCTCCAGGTTACGATGAATCGCTATTGTTTGGAGTGTTTTGACCAATGAACGCCATATATCACTGACATTATAATTAATTGTGTATCTAATGTATTTGCTTATTACACACTACATGCAAGAAGAAAAAAATTCTGATGACACCTGAATTAAAAACTCCAACCGGAAGTAGGTTTAATCTTGCAAACAGTGCGAGATATTGAAAAAAATAATCGAAAAAATCTTTCCTTTATGGTACCCCTTGCCGATTTTTATCAAGACGTCTTTCACTTGTCTGTAAAGGGACATGTATAGATTTTGTTTACATCTGCCACTTCTCATTTAATTAAAAGAAAATGTGCTCTTATTTTTCTTTCAACATATTATATATGGGCCGTTTTGAGCCCGTAAGATTAGCATTGTCGCTAGGGCGAAGCTAAGGTTCATATCCTTGTGTTAGACAACCAGTAGAGGAGTTAGGTATGGCGGGTTGACAGACATTGCAGGCGCTTTACTTAAACGTATTGTATGCAGTGCACGCAAAACGTATTGCATGCTGGCAACTTCAAAGACCTCAAGAGCCGGAATGAAACGTATTCGGACGGACATGGATTTATAAGAGGAAAAAAAATCATTTGACATTATCTGTCTCTTCTCCAAGTTTGCCACAAACTCAACCTAACATTTATACATTTAAAGTGCTAGGTCCATATGTTTGTCTATGACAATTCACTCTCTTTGTGGGTCGTCCTGTCCTTCACTTGTGTATTTAAACGGGCATCATAGATATAGCGAAGAAATGGGAAGGAGATCCCGGGTCATATCAGAATGATGTGCTGAGTAGAGAGCGCAGGTTCAGCTAATGTTGTTTTCATTTCTGCAATGTCGGCACTTAGAAAAGGCAAAAAAAGTATATGTACACCTGAAAATTTGAAATAAAATCTGTAATTTGATTATATAATGTTGTCGACAAATTCATGTTTTTTGCTAGCGGGCATGTCTTATATGACAAAAGTTTTCATTACATAGAGCTTGGGTGGACAAGATTTCTTACCCCCCCCCCAAAAAAAAAATTCAATTTTGTATCAAAACCTAGATTTAAAAAAAAAGTCATACATAGTCATTATATCACAATAAAGCTGCCTTAGATTTTGATTTGATTTGATTTTAGTTTAGCGTCCCTTGCAGCAGCGAGGCTATATGAGACGTGCACCTACAGCTTAGCGTGGAATCGAAACAACATGAACTCCAGCCAGGAATTGAACCCGGGTCTCCCATGAAAAAGTTGCCTTAGAGTAACAACTTTAACAAAAAAAAATTCTAATACAGTAGAGTTCTGATAGCCCGGAATCCAACTGTCTGAATGCCCGAGGATTTCGCACACCGAAAATATGTAGGTTCTTTTAAAATCCAATTTCTTGTAGGACTACAATAGAGTAAATTTGTATCAGTCTGTATTCCTTATAATGTAAAATTAAAATTAAGTTTTGGTTTATTTGAGTTGAAATAATTATTCTACTGTTTCCGGTAAACAATATTTGCTGCCAAACATCATATTACAATTGTGTTCAGTGTGCGATTTAGGGCTTAGCGAATTGCGCAAGAACTATCCGATAAATCAGGCTTTTTCTGTAATCCGGCATTGAAAAATCCCGAACGTGCCGGATTATCGGAAGTTTACTGTATAAAATCTTAAATAATTTCCAAGGTGACCATCTGTAAGATCAGTGAAAAATCTGTAGTAAAACACTGAACAAAACTATTTCTGTTTGAAATAAAACTGCACTGTGCGTTATCAAATTTAAGTGGCGTCAGAATTACTGCTTCGCAGAAGCTAAATACTCGCGCTACGACATTAAAATGAACGTTTCGTCCATGAAGAAAATATAATTTTGATTATTTATTGGATCAAAAGATCCAATATATTTCAAGTACAAATTTTCTTGTAGGTCTTATATCTGCAGAACTACATATAATGTAGCCAAACCCAAACTATCACTTAACTCAATATGATGTGCTTCTTTCGTAAAAGGAATACGAAAACCCGACTTAAAGACCTTCCAAAATTTTGTGGCCCCTGATCCAAAAACTAATTATTGGCCAAGGTTGCAATCTTTTGATGCAGTTTTTTGGATGATTCCTAAAATTCTTGTTTATATATAAATCTATTATTACTATAATTTTGATGTCTTCTTATAAATCAGCCGCTGAAAATTCGGGTTTATGGGCTGTATTATAAGGGGCCATCAACTGAAACCCGTTCGTTCCATGTATTATTGGTATAGTGTGTAGGAGGATATTGTTTGTTTAATAGTGTGTAATGGCTAATGTCACTGTGTGTTGGGTGTAGGAATGTTGTTGATGCGTGTTTCCGTTTTGTAGGTATAACGAGTGAAAGATGGCGTTCAAGATTCCTAATCAGTTCAAACAGGACCAGCGTGCCGTCATCCAGTTTCTGAGTGTCGAAGGTTGTCAACCAGTGAAGTGTTCTGGCGTATGAAAGACGTGTATGGTGATGCATGCGTCTCCAAAAGAACAGTGGTGGACTCTGCCAGAATGTTTCGGAAGGGACGTGAACAAACCACTGATTATTCTAGTCCTGGTCAAGGCCATATTGTTGCCACAGAATACACACGTGAAAAGGTGAATACGGCTATAGCTGCGGATAGACGCATTAGTATTCAATCCATAGCGAACGGGTTAAACATGAGTTATGGTACTTCTCAGAAAATTGTGACAGATTTGGGGAATCATAAAGTGTGCGCGCAGTGGATCCCCGAGGTGTTGACGGAAGACCAAAAGTTGGAGCGTATGGGTTGCGCCATTGAATATTTGTCACGTTTACCATTTGGAAGGTAAGGACTTCTTGCTGCGCATTGTTGCAGAGGATG
This sequence comes from Thermobia domestica, assembly GCF_964235325.1. Lineage (NCBI taxonomy): Eukaryota > Metazoa > Arthropoda > Insecta > Zygentoma > Lepismatidae > Thermobia > Thermobia domestica. Next base: position 9,233,674 of record NC_137460.1, read on the forward strand.
AAACTTGGTGCCATCATTTTGAACCGAGTTCAAAGTCTTCCAGTATGCAGTGGAACCACCCGTATCTCCACGTTCCAAAACGTTCAACACCAACCGTCTGCGGGAAAAGTTATGGTCTCTGTGTTCTTTGTTTGCCATGGACCATTAGACTATTGTTCGACTTCAAGGAACCAGGACAGTCCATCAACGCCGCACGCTACTGTCAGACCTTGACACAGTTACGAAGAGACATCAAAAATAAAAGGCCTGGTTTATTGACCGCTGGGGTAATTGTGTTGCATGACAACGCGCGTCCACACGTTGCAAACCAAGTGCAGGATTTGTTTCAATGATTCAAATGGGAAATGCTACGATACCCATCCTATAACCCTGACCTCTCACCTTGTGACTTTCACATATTTGGGCCTCTAAAGAAGGGATTGAAAGGTCAGAGATTTCAGTCTGATGCTGAGGTTCAGGACACTGTGCGTGATTGCTTTGATAGTCAGCCGTCCAAATTTTACATGGATGGCATAAAAAAGTTTCTACACCGGGAACCGAATCCAGGACCACTTGCATCAAAGACGAGAGCTTTGGCAATTACGCAGTTAGAACTACTCTTCCCATGCTGATGAAGTCACGTAAAATTTATATAGCAATAGAAAGAAATATGGACTTTGGATGTTCCATCTAGTGAGTCACTACTTGCTCATATTATACGGAAATTGCATATTATTATTATTATTATTATTATTATTATTATTATTATTATTATTATTATTATTATTATTATTATTATTATTATTATTATTATTATTATTATTATTATTAAATTCTAATGATTTCCAGCTTGATTTTGTTCTCATTGCTACCAAGCAAGAAAATAACATGTAATTCACACTTAGGTAGAGATGCAAGGATTCAAAACAATAACAACTCTGAAAAAGAAATGAAACTTTTCCTTTTTTTTTTTTTTTTTGACTGTGAAGCTTTTGACTTTTTAAAATATTTCAAATTTAGTGAAGAGAAAACACTACGCTCCACTCCATCTAGGTTTTCCCATTATAACACGGAAAAACATTTAGGCCTAGTTATTGCATTCTGGAGAGAAAATCCTGAAAACATTCAAGAATCAAAGAAACTTGGTTATTCGATAGGAGAGTAAAAATAGAAATCGATGAACGCAGTGGGTTTTCTAGAGGCAAAGAATTATTTATAGAGCAGATAGATTTACGTCAACTTTTTTTAAAGTAAAATGTTTAATAGAATTAGCAATAATTGTTATGGAAATGAAGCAGATTTCGTGTAAAATAAATCATCATTTAAAATTTATGAATGGACAAGAACTTCATTACATAATACGAGGTGCGTTCGGAAAGTAGCCTCCGATTGGTCACTGTGCGTGAAGTAGTGAGGACAGTGTACCATCTTTGCTCAGACATGCGCGGTAGATTAATCTGCATCCAGCCGTGGTTCATAGAGTGAACGTTGTCTGATTACTAGTTGCACTTTTGTAGCGTCTCAAAATGTGTGCTGCAATAGAAAACCCCGCCAAGTGCGAGTTGTTACATGTTTCCTTACGGTAAACCAACGTTCGGCAGCAGCTATTAATTGGGCACTTTGTGTATGGATCAAGTGTGATGAGTGAAGGAGTTGTCCGTGAAAGTGGACGAACAAACATTCATGACGAAGAGAGGAGTGTCAGGCCATCATTGGTCACTGAAGAACTCGTTCAGAAAATTAATGGAAAAGTTCGTGAAAATCGACGTTTCACAATCTCGAAGTTTCCGATGAATTTTCACAAATTTTCAGGACTGTTATGTGACGAAGTGACACAGAAGTTAGGCTACAGGAAGTAGTGTGCGCAATGGGTGCCCAAAATTCTTTCTGAGCACCACAAAAATCAACAAATGGCGGTCACAGGCTGGCTCAAGGCACAGGCGAAAGATTTTTATGCTGATGGAATTTCTAAGCTAGTACAGAGACATGATAAGTGCTTGAATCTTATGGAAACTATGTTAAAAACAGAGGAAAGAAGTATTTTTCATACGTATTTAATAAATTATTCTTATTTACTTTGGTGTTTCTTTTTTTAACCAGATGTTACTATTTGAACGGCCCTCGTATTAATTGAAGCCGTTAAAATTCGAAGATACGAACTTTAAAACGCTATCCACAAGTTTCTTTAATCCAAAAACTTTTGACACGATATACCCGTAACCAGGGTCGGATTCAGGATTTTCTGAGGGGGAGGGTGCACCAATAAAAACCAGTATGTTTGAATTGAGTCGGAATTTTTAAAATGCCTTTAGGCATCTGTGGTGTGAATGAGGAAATGCCCTGGAAATGCTAAGTATCTGTTCTGGGTGAATCATTTTCTTTCAACTTTTAGAAAATTGAAATAAACTCTTGATTTTGCAAAACTTCCCTTTGTTTTAAGCTCAAACGAAAACATGACAGCAGAAGTTTTCAGAAAGTGTTGCTATTTTCACTGCTAGCTTCTCACTTTAGGTAGTGTATATTTATAACGAAGGGAGAAGTGCACTTCCGCCTTTGCACCCCCCTAAATCCGGCCCTGCCCGTAACAGTAAAGAAAGAAGGAGTTCTGTGAAGAATGACTTTGAAATAACACCGTTTCGAAAAACAACCGTTTATAGCTTTCATTTTGTAAACTGAAATCTCTGAAGCTCAGGATAAAATGTTTTCCGAACAGAGAACGAGATGTAAGCAAAATTCTATACAAAAAAAAAAAAAAAATGTATTTGCTTCTTGGTTTCGGTACTTTTTCTTGCCTGCCAGATTCAATTTAGGTTACCAGCAATACATATACGTATTCTAAAATGTATAACTTCCAGGTACTTTATAAAATGATCAGGCAACCAAGACAACATTTGAGATATGGTGGTTGCATAACGTACAGTTGTTGGCAACAATTCCAATGCCAATGTTTGAAAATTAATCAAGACGGTCAGTAAGGACTGAACATAGAGCTTACAAGTACTGAATGCTGTAAACGCATTTTGTTAATTTTTTTTCAGTCCACTTCAGGGAAACAAATGTGATATTTCAACAAGATAGTTAGAAAGAGTTAAAAAGCGAAAATTTCCGTCCCCCTTCCAAAAAGCCGGATTTTTTTAATTTAAAAAACTCCATTTCGGAAAAGCTGGTTCTTGTTGCACTTCTACTCTCAGGTTAAAATTATTGAGTATTACCAAATCCTTTCTGTTAATTATCCGGTCCCTATACAGTGTTCGCGGTAAATTAAATGACTTTCTAAGCGACAATCTTAAAATATTAGAAAACTACAGAACAATACAACACGAAAGAGTGTGTAATAATATGAAATCTGAAAAATAGATTTTAACATCCTAACATCATAATGTTAATCTTCAAAACTTAAATGGCCCCCTTTTGCCGAGGGTCTCCCGTATGCAGGCCGTGCGGGCCCGTTAGCTACACCACTGTACCCACCCTTATACCCATCATTACTTCCGTGATTTAAGTGAGAATGTATTGAATAATAAAGATATTAGGTAGGTATATACCATATACTTCTGTATACCCACCATTACATCTCTATCTGCACTGTAGATGAACTAGTGTTCTAGTGTTAACACTTTTTAAAATATTATTTAATGTTCCATTATATATATATATATATATATATATATATATATATATATATATATATATATATATATATATATATATATATATATAGCGAGAGAGAAAGAGAGAGAGAGAGAGATAAAATGAAAATTAAATTAGCAGTCTCCTAGACAGCTTACTGTTTGATCCCATGTCAAATAGTTCTTACATATTCACCATAAAATAACTTGGAGTATGTAAACCAGGGGGCGTACTCTTTAATAGCTTTCTTTTGACTGCGCCTGGGCGGAATCACGGGGCTTCATTCGATCTGGACTCCACCTAATCTTCGTAAATCGTCAAAAACCATACTTGCTTTCATAGAGAAATGATTGATGTAACCTTAAGATTCGATCCTACACTACATCTATACTTCTTTTCTTATAAAAACAAGCAATTCTGTCATGTTTTCCCTGAGAATATAGGTGGAACTACTTGAAAATAACTTATCGTTTTCTCGGACATAATAACACTATTTCAATGTTAATATGTCTATATAGACGTGTAAAATACAGGGTGTCTCAAAAGTCCCCTGACATATTGTAACTGTTATTATCAGAGTTAGAAAAAATGTAAGAGCGGAAACCTTCTACAAATATGATACTTTCAATCTGAAGGATTTTTTTTTTTTAATGGGACGAGCAGTTTCGGCTGTGTACTCTTTATGCGCTCAATGTTAAATGAAAATACAACGTTGCCATTTACCTGGACCCACAACATAAGTGAATGAAGTTACTGTCTTTTACACTAACGTGTGTTTGACCAGCCCCCATTCATCATACTCTTACAAAATTTATCCACCTCCCACCATGCCCTCCCCTCCCCCAACCCCTCAATTAATGGCAATATTGCATTTTCATTTCACATTGGGCGCATAAAGAGTGTACAGCCCAAACGGATCGTCCGATTTAAAAAAAAAATCCTTCATTTTACATTGAAAATATCATATTTGGAGATAGTTTTTCCTGTTACATTTTGTTTAACTCTGATAATAACGGAGTTACCATATCTGAGGGGACTTTTGAGACACCCTGTATATTTGCAGTACTACCCATAGAGTTTTTGAGAAGCCATTTACTGTATCGTAATTTATTTACGGAAAAATCACAACAAAGCTTGCTTTAACAAGTTCCAGTTCGTTCACAAAAAATATGATTGTTTTTTGGGAATCAAAAATAAAAGAAAAGAAGAAAACGAAAGAGAAAATACATTGTGTGCTGTGCCATTGCACTCTTTATTACGAGATAATTTCCAATCAGATGTTGCAATTTATATGATATAATCCAATCAGCACAGCAAGAAACTAACAACGTATAGTATTATTTTTTTTTTCCATCATGTCAATAGAAGGTAAAGCAAAGCCATATAACAATATACATGTGGTAACAAATGCTATAAGTTCTATACTGTTATTGTGTTTCCCTTCCTTTTATTTATGGTGACAGTTCGGGACAAGTGCTTGAAAAAATAACTATCAAACAACAAGCCAATAAGACTTGTTATAAACAAAAACATAAAAATAGTAGATATTTCTTATTATTTTTGGTTGTTTTTTATTATCATTATTATTATTATTATTGTTTGCACTTTCACCAATAAGAAATAAACAATAGTTGAGATTATATTAAATTAGAAATGCTGGATCAATGTTTCTTTTTATATATTTTTAACAAAAAGAAAAATGAAATGAAATTTTTAGTATATTATCCCAAGTTTTAGTGTGTTATTCTTAGAGCCTACAGAATGGACCCGAAGAATCTGTAATTGCGTAGTTGGGCAGGAAGAGCAGATGGCAAAAACATGATCATGGGGTCCTTTTACAACCGTAATACAGAACATACGTTATATATACAGGGCAAGTCAAAATGATGGACCCGATTTCAGATATTTATTCTGTGAAATGTTATTATGAGACATGAGCATCGAAAGATTACCTTTCAAAGTTTAGTTTTCACTTTCTAAAGCTAAAAGTCAGTAAGGGTCTTCACTACAGCGAAATTAAACTACCGCTATTTTTAAAGTCTTTCTGTAATATCTTCGAAACAAACAAAAATATTCGAAAAGTAGAAATGTAGTGAACTGGACAATACGATTTTGCATGTGATACCTTTACCACAATTCACCTATCTGCTTATGGTATGCCACGTATTGTCTAGTTCACTACGTTTCCGCTTTTTGAATATTTTTATTTGTGTCGAAGATATTACAGGAAAAACTCTAAAATTAGCGGTAGTTTAATTTCACTGTAGTGAAGACCCTTAAGGAAAATGTCGTTGACTGGAAAGCGGATAACTTTCAGTGTGCTTGATTATCATGTAAACAACAAATCTGTGATTAGTGTGCAACAACATTTCTGTACCAAATATGGGAGAGAAGGGGAAGGCCATTCGTAAGTGATTCAGCAACATTGGACGTGCTGCGTGCCCGTATCACAGCAGCATTGTTGATATTGATCGCAGCATGTTACAAAAGATTTGACACAAGGTAGACGATCGGTTTGATGTGTGCTGTTCAGTTAATTTTGAGTTTAACGTCCCGTTCAGCAGCAAGGCTATGTGAGACGTGAACCTACTGATTAACGTGGAGTCCGAATCACTTGAGCTCCCGCCGGGAATCGAACCCGGGTCTCCCTTTGATGTGTGCTGTGTTACGTGATACGCTCATTTAGAACACTTGTGATATGTTTGAATAAAACTTTGACAGTTTACCCTTTTTTTAGCACATGTCTCACAATATCATACATGTATTAGATTTCACAGAATACATTTCGGTTGAGTTGAGTTGATTTTATTTTAGCGCCTTTTTCAGCAGCGAGGCTATATGAGACATGGACCTACTAATTAACGTAGAATCCGAACCACATGAGCTCCCCTATCATTTTGACTTGCCCTGTATAAGCAATACACTTAAGATTTTTTATTCAGCATATTCAATGTACACTGGAGAGAAAGTACAAAAGTACAATTAAAAAAAATGGATGGTAATCCTTTTTGGTTTAAAAGATATGCCATGTTAAACATATCTGAGAGAGCAGAAGGAGCCTACAGGGTTAAAATGGTTCATTTAAACGTAACTGAGTAGATAATATAGCTACTCTATTTCATAACTCACGAAGAAAGGGGTAACAATAAACATTTATTGTATGTGAAGAAGCAAGGACTCGAAATAAAACTTTCTTTTTAAAGAAAGTTTTTTTTTGAGTGGGAAATTTTGATTTCTTTTAAACATTTCAATTTTAGTAAAGAAATAACAGTACAGTACATTCCGCCTTCCTTTTCTTATCATAATATGAAAAAAAGAACATTTGATAGCTGTATTCTAATCATCATCATCATCATAGGTATTCTGCCATTATTGGCAGGTCACTTGTCGTAACTAAGAAGCTTCCGTCTCCACGGTCTTCCGTTAACCTCTTCGTTTTCACGTACGATTTTTCTGTTTTGATATTGTCCATTAATTTTAGTCTCCTTCGTCCCCTCCCTCTCTTTCCTGCTACCATACCCTCTACCACATTCCTCATGATATAGTTCCTTCTTAGTCAATATCCCAACTAATTTTTCTTCTCCTTCTTAATGATGATGTCTAAAATTGATCTCTTTTTCTCTACCATTTCTAACACCCTCTCATTCGTTTTCTGCTCGACTCAGCTAATTCTTTCCATTCTTCTCCACACCCACATTTCGAAATTTTTCAATCGTTTTTCATTTTTCCGTAATGTCCATGTTTCTGACCCATACAACAATACAATATTCCACACGAAGCATTTTATGAGTCTTTTTCTCAAATCCTTATTCAAGGCCCTACAAAATAATATTTTCTTCCTCCTAAAGGCTTTTTCCACCATTCCTATCTCTAATTGTATGCAAAAGATTTTCTACTATTTTGCCAATCCAAAAAGATTACCTAAAATGTTGTTTGTCTGCTTTGACAGACGCTCCCCGTATAGTACAGCGAGTATTAAATCTTACATAATGTTATTAAGGTTTAACTAATAATAATAATAATAATAATAATAATAATAATAATAATAATAATAATAATAATAATAATAATAATAATAATAATAATAATAATAATAATAATAATAATAATAATAATAATAATAATAATATCCGAAGATGCAGCATCTACCAAGCAATACAAAATCATTGAACAGATCAAAAAGATATGGCTGAGTAAACATTCTCATGTGTAGTTTTCGAGAAAATAAACAAAAAAAGTTCTGTCTTAAATTTAAAAATTGATGCTGTGTACTAACCACGTTACTTACTAAGGGTCTTCACTACAGCGAAATTAAACTACTCGCTAATTTTAGAGTTTTTCTGTAATATATTCAAAACAAATAAAAATATTAGAAAAGCAGAAACGTAGTGAGTTATAGGCTGCCCAAAACATGAAAAAATGAACTTTAAAGGACCATAGCTCCAAAACTATGGGACATACCGTAGTCGGGTTAAGTCTTCACTGGGCTATCCAAAAATACATGTTTCAGAATCCTAAGATACGCAATTTTTTTAGAGGGTGTTTGGCTACGAGCATATAATTTGAAGAAATTATCAACTACCTCTATAAAAATTGTTGCGGAAGTAACGCAGGATTCTGAAACTTGAAAATTTGGATAGGGCACATACTAGTTTCTAAGTGAAGTCTTGACCCGACTACGGTAGGTCCCATAATTTTGGAGCAATGAACCCTTAAAGTTCATTTTTTGATGTTTTTGACAGCCTATAATCCCGAAAGGAAACATTTGTGCACCCGGGGTAGTCTACACTTTTTGTCTTATCTTGGTGTCAGGAATCATCCCCCAAACGTTGTCGGTGTTATTTTGAAACACCCTATATATATATATTATATATATATACATGGCCGGGTTTAGGGGTGTGCAAAGGTGCACGTGCACATCCCTTCGTTGTAAATATACACTACCTAAATTGAGTAGTTGGCAGAGAGTTTTGCAAAAATTAATAGTTTCAGTTAATTTTCAAAAGCTTGAAGGAAAAGGATTCATTGAGAGCAGACACTGAGCATTTCCAGGGCAATTCCTCATTCACACCACAGATGCCTAAAGACATTTAAAAAACTAACTAATTCAAATGTACTGGCAATTTTTTGGTGCACCCCCCTCAGAAAATCCTGGATCTCACCCTATATATATATATATATATATATATATATATATAGATAGATAGATATATATATAGATATAGATATAGATAGATAGATAGATAGATAGATAGATAGATAGATAGATAGATAGATTGCTTGATTGATTGATTGATATAGATATAGATATAGATATAGATATAGATATAGATATAGATATAGATATATAGATATATAGATATATAGATAAAACTTGGACATTTAGTTTTACTGATCTCTATTCGCAACCTCAGATGGGAAATCCTGATGTTTACGCTAACAAGAAACAGCTCAAAAAGACGAAGAATATAGGGTTAACGGTAGAGCTTCTGGGAGATATATATTTCAACCTGACTGTACATTGCTTCTTATCTTTTGTGTGATAAATGATAAAAATCGACGTAACATAGGAGAACACAAATGAACTATACTGCATATGAGCAGAATCCATACTTCACATTACTGTACTAAGGAGAAGAACTGCGCGGGGTCATCTCCATTGCCTACACTACTAATAACACTTAAACTGTATTGTATAGCCTCGGGGCAGAAAACGAAATGATAAGCTGTCAACTACCTCTACATCTATGCAAATCCCTGTGTTATTTATACTTGGTGCTGAAAAAATAATAACCACAAACAAATAGTTCAAACATATGCGAAAACAAAAATTGTTAGAAAATAATTCGAACAGTTTTCCAATAAATGAATAACTAATATTTAATAAATACATTGAATTATTTTAACAGTACTACTGAAAAAGAAACAATAGAAAACAGATACGTATTTGTCGAAGATTACTTGATATATCATTTCGGAAAGAAGATCCTTATAATAACAAATTGTAGAAATAAGTTTGTTAACACCGTTCAGCTTGGAAGCATATTTGATATCCGTGCAACTGAGTCAGATCTGATAATACTTTTTTTCTAACAATTATATGTCATTGCATTACATTAAGGAAAATTCTTTCATGATAACAAGTGTTCTTGCACTCAGATTATATGTTTAAATTCGTTAAAAATGATAAAATAAGCATGCAAATATGTCATAAAAATCATCATGTAATATAGGAACGTGCATTAGCCATAAATGCATGTTAATTGAATGTTAACATTCGCAAATTGTACTTACAAATAGCTTACTAGTTTTCTTTCGATATTACAAGTCAAACATTGATGTAAATACAGCCAGTGCCATATGCCCAGAAAAAAATCGATGGGATTTTCTTATTTTAAAAATAAGACAGGCACATTTGTTAGATTGTCTTGAAACACTATTTTGCTCAGCGTAATGTTGAGAATTTCAGAAGGGTTCTGACCTATAATATCTCCTTTCCCAAGGGTACGGTCTTAATGTATTTGCTTAACAACAAAAAGTAATTTAAAAAGAAAAAATCGTTACAAACATTGCTGTAATATTTCTATTGCCGAAATACTGTTGAGTTCAAAACATCACATGTAACTATATTGAGACAATTGTTGAAAAAAAGAAATACGAATATTTTCTTTACATTTGAAAGAAATATGAATCTACAAAATTCGATTAACATTTCCAAAATATTTTGGAAAACAAAAATTACCTTCAAATTCTGTTTACTTTTAACAGTGCGCAGCGAAATCGTCCTTTGTTCTATTTGTACTTTTAAGTTTCACTACTAGATGGCAGTTTATGCAGCAGATGACGTTTTGATTACGTAGTGCGCTAGATTTTCTGCTTGGTTGATTTGAATCCGAGGATTAATACTGACGTGTTGGAAGTTTAATGGTATTGTTTATGTTTATTATAAATTATAACTTTTACCGCGAATTAAAACGATTCATTTGTTCATGAATAATACTTTGTAAACTTTTGCGTTGTGTCAAAGCATGAGAAGTTGGCCTTCGCGGTATTCGAAATCCCTCCCACAAAAAAGAATCCCGAGTGCAAGCTATTCTGTAATTGGTTGTAACTGTGCCGTGTATAATGTCAACAGTGCTGTAAGGACAGAGGAAGTTGTGGTCGCTGTGGTGTGATAAGAGTAATGTTGAAGAGAACAACAATCCCAGAAGATGTAGATCATTCAATACCAGCGTGGAAGAGGGAGCTTATTTTGCGCAAACGTGCTGTTTCCAAATATGCTTTCAGTGACAACGAAGTAAAGGATCTGGAAGTTGGAGCGGCGGCTGCTCCACCAACGACCAGTCACGTCTCCGCGTCGCTTTGGCACACCACAGAACACAACAGACCTGGAAACCGTGTGGCAACGTTAGCCTCCAACAAGGGCACAGACGGAGGGGACTTTCACCTCAATGTTTCGCAGACGAGGGTCAAGCCAGGCTGCGAGACGGCGGGGCGGGGCAGTAAGTTCAGAGCAGGCAGTGAACCAAGAGCTGTGTGGGGTGGCGGTAACATGCGGTTGGAAGCTATAGAGTGTGAATCAAGTGATCTTAGTGGAATAGTTGAAAACAAAATAGTGGCGCTTCAAGAAAAGTTTGATCCAAATATTAAAGTGAACAGATTTGTGATAACTTCAAAAGTAAAAATGGGTGAGGAGAAAAAATTTGGTGCTTCAAGGACAGGATATCCCGATGGCGAGTGTGGAAAGAAAGATGCCGGTAGTGTTCGGGTTGAACAGTCTTTTGTTAGAAATCGTTTGGTTTCAGTGCAAAGTGATGATAATAATCATGATGACTATAATTCGGACTCCAGTGAGGAGTTACAGTACGGACCAGGGATAGTGAATAAATTAAAAACAAAATATTTAAGCATGACACTTCGTGAAACCCAAAAGGGAAGTAGGCCGTCATTGATGAATTTGAGACGGGCTACAAGCCTTGAAAATATGCTCGATAGTGAAGAGGTAGATGTTGTAACACAGCCCCCAAATCATATCTCTAAAATTCGTAACTTGTTTGCAAAGCGTGTGGATGGAAAGTCATATCATAGGCCAAGTTGTATGGTAGGGGATTCATTGAAGAGAGTTAGGTCTGTTGAGGCTCTTTTACAACTAGATATGAAACAATCCCTTGTTAATAACGGTAATGTAGATAGAAAGAATGCAAAGTGTATTTTAGAAGTGCCGGACAAAAAGAATACAAAATGCGTTGTAGATGTTCCAGTCAAGAAGTTAGTTAACGAGGATATAATTATAATAGAGAATAATAAGAAAGATTCCGACAGCGAAACGAAAGCCAATGGGGATTGTAATGGTGTAAAAAGAAAAGCAGTACCAGTACCAAATGGTCTGTATGGTGTGGAAGAAGATGAATTACCACCCCAAGATGTAGTCAAACAAACAGTTAGGATTTTTGAACCCTCTCCCAGACGAATATCGAGAAAAACGGGCGTCGCTGCAAAAGTATCACAGCATAAAAATCTCAATAGCAAACCTGCTGCCCCAAAGCCCCCAAATTTGAAGCCAAGTTTTCCTCCGAAACCAAGTTCAGTTGTATTACAGCGCCAAAAACCAGTTAGTGCCATAATTCCACCAAAGAAAACACCAATTGCTACTTCACAACAGAATACCTCTTCTGTAGTAAACGGATCAAATAATAGTAATCATTCCACACCGGCAGATGACTGTGATGGTACACCGGTTAATAAATGCAATGACATAAGTAACCACATTATAAAATGCCCAGAAAATAAAAATTGCCTTGTTAATGGGGATGGTAATATTAATAATGTCTCAGTTCCACTTACAAATGGGAATGACACAACCATCCTAAAATCTCAGTGGGTTGATGATAATTCCGGGGAGGAAGAAGGTACAAAGGTCGTATCAAAATTGGCCATGGATAACATAAGAAAAGATGGTGTGTCTGTCCACATTAATTTTACGAAAAATAATAAAGAAATGAAGCCATATCTGCCCACTCCAGAAGAAAAACGGAATGGTTCACTGCAAAATGTAGCCCCAAAAGTAATTTCTTTGCAACAGAAACCGAATAATGAAAAGCATGAGCGAGTCCAGAAGTTGGATACGCCGAAACAAGTAGGTGTTATCAAGCCGATAACAAAATTGGAAAAAGTATCACCGTTAACTGATCGAGAAATTGAGAAAAATCTTATTAATAAAGTGAAATCGGTTGAATCTGGTAGTCCTAACAGTATCAAGGAAGATAATATTAACTCAAACGAAAAGGACTTGAACAATACGGACTCATCCAAAGTGTTGGAAGACTCTGTGAGCAAAATTGTGTTAAGTGACAAAGGGCCGCGATTATGGGACAAGGAGCCATGGCATCAGAAACAAAATACAATGGTTTTTAATTTTGTGATGAGAGAAAAAGTCCCGGATTATATAGAAGATGATGGGCTTATACTTAAAAGGAGGACTAAGGTAAGCCATTTTTATTTTCCTGTGAAATCGAATGATAATATAGTGTTATTTTTGATCCAGTTGATTAACGCCCTTGTACTTAAAATAATGCATAATTTCATAGAAACTTGTTAAGTACAAGGGCGTAGCTAATGAGGGTATTGAATTTTCGGTTACGATAAGCCGCGCCAACTTAACTACATTAACCTTTCATAACTTATTATTGTTATATTGAATTGCTGGGGGAGGAGGGGTAACGGAATGGGTTCACTCGAGCAGACGGTTCTACGAAGTAGAAAATTTATATGTAAAATACGATGTGAAACATTTTTCGTGAAGGAAGGCGTGTGTGAATATTTTGGTTAGGATATAGTATACATGAAGCTGCATCAGTTCCCGAAGGAGCAGGACGCTCATACTTTTAGGGATTATTCATTGAGTATACTATTACCTTAGTTACTGTTAGTGCACAGCATATTGATATAAATTTTGAGTAATAATGAAAGTATTGTAAGTGTGCTCTTCCACTATCCTCGTTTATACGTATAGCGTACCCCCTGTCGCTAACGCGCCTGCTCTGACTGTTAAATGGGATTCGTGCTTTTTAGTAGTCAGCTAGCACAAGTTGGTTAGTGTTTTATGTACTGTAATTTTTATGCCATACGTCCGTACTGTATTTATACTGAGCCCTTCTGAAGTCAATCTGTAAGTGTTAATGGAGCTCCTCATTTAGTGCATGATCTGCTAAAAGAAATACAAAACTGTAACCTAACCTGAAAATGTGTCATGATTTGGTGGAACCTTCTGCTCGAGTAATGCCAACGAAATAAATGCCGAATTTTTTTTTTCTAATGGCATTTTTTAAAAATTTTCAGTGGTTTTATTTGTTTCTAATTACAGGAAGCACGAGTGTAAATTATTTCACTTTTGTTAACGTATCGGCAAGTAAAAGTATGAACACAAAACTTACCTGAACGTACTGAAAGTCCAAATTGTTTTTCTTAATTTAACCCCCACGTTTTCTTTCTGCCAAATATAAAAAAGAACATATTGACAGATAAGCTAATAGAATAGTTTGTATTTTGTATAAAGTAAAGACTTGACTGTGTTGGGCCCTTAGAAAGAATGGATGGCATTTAGTATATCCCCCAAATTCATCGACGGTACTGTCACTTACATAAGCCGTTGTAAACGATATCGTTTATGTGTATCCTCATCATCGCTGACGCGCCTCTATTTCCAGAGATTCCATAGATATGCTGCCGAATGAAATAGGGTAAACACTTAACATGTTTTTCTGTAGTTGTTATATATTTGTATTCCGAGGTGGATGTAAATGTTAATTTTTCATAATAATTAATGTACTGATGACGTATGCGATGCCGAGTGGTTTCGTCGTCTTATCGTCAATTCAGTTCTTCTTCGGGAAGGGGGACAATTTTCAATGTTAAACCACGTTCGTAAAGAAATTAGCTGGAATAATCTGAATTAAAAGATCTAAAACTCATGAAATAATTGAAATGAGCTCTAATTGGATGACCAAATATCATTCAGTTGAAAGCATTTTAACCAATTATAGTCTTTGTGAATTATGAAAGCACGAAATTTAGTTTAATGTTATAGTCAGACCTAAAATGAGACACCTCTCGTTTGTTATTCATGAAGGCAACTCAGACTTTAGTAAATCAGAGATTTCTTTGTGCTAATTCAAGATTTCAAAATGAAGACAGCAGATTGTTTCTTTGCGAACTTTGTGACATTTTGATTTCAGTTGTTTCTAATTATTTTACAATTATAGTAACATACTTCTCCGGTAATTAAATATACAGTATATATAAGTATGGCTGTGTTTTGATTTAAAAAAAAAAAACTAAGTTATATGTTACGTTTGCACTATGTTTGTACGGGTGTAAGAGATCTAAATGAATATGTCCGTGTATTTGGTGTGCCTTCAGTAAATAAAAAATGACCTAAGCATCAATAGGTGTCGTACATTGAAAGTTTATTAGACACTTTGTGTGTAAAAAATTATTTCTATGTTAGATTTTGTTGTATTTCTAAAATCGTTGTCAACATGAATAAAAAGCTGGAATTAAAGAGAATGAGGATAGATGTGCTTCTATATATCCTCTTCCGAGGTACTAATTTACACCACGAAGTACTTGGTTGATAGAACTAAATAAAAGTATGGATGCGAGAAGACTCAAGAAATAGGCAGAGAAGGAGTTTCTATCTTCTTCTGTGTAGTTTACTTGACTATAAAAATGCATGTAAACGGTAATTTGAAAAGAAGATGAATGCATCTCTAAATATTTACTAAAATCGAAATGTTCAGTGAGAACCTCACCTTTCTGTGGCTTATTAAAATAAACACATATTGAAGTTGCAAGGGACATCTCATGCCCTTGTTATAAAATGGAAAATAATTTTAAGTGTGTTGTAGTTCATATTTCGAACTGCTTACCTATTGATGTCGTTAGTCATTTTTTCTCCAATATTTCGAGTGACACAGTGTTACTCATCATCAAGGGCGCACAATGGCTTAAGTCCTTTTACAAAACACAATTTTCATATTGTTTTTCGTGCCTTCACAGTGGTTATTTATTAATATGGCGTAAAATTGTATTGATACTTATGTCGCCTAACTTTCCCAATAGATGTAGGTTGCTCTTATTATTTTGCTTTACAAAAATATAGCTATGTAAGTAACTCTAATAGTGTCCTAACTAAATTTATGACGTGATTTTCATAGTAAATGACATGTTTTCATGGAGAAGAGCCCATCGGAAAGGAAACTTAAAACACCAATAATAACAAAAAAAAGTTGTTAGTGAAGATAGTGTTGTGAAAAAGGAGTTAAGCTATTATGCACCCTTGGATGAGAGGCCGGGTATCTCACTTGAAACATTAGAGAAGAAATTGACAAGGAACCTGCTTACTTGGTAAGTAATTTGAGGTAGCCTATGACAATGTATTTCATACGTTCCATAAGTAATTATGGTTTAATTTACCCTGTAGCATACTGAAAACAAAAATACATAAGTCATACCATAATTGATAGCTTAATTTAATAGTTTTAATCATGTGACAGATAGTTTAGGTTCTTCAGCAATGGGAATGACTTTATTACGCCTCTATAGTTATCCCGTGAAGTGGTTGAAGAGCTCGTCCATTAACTTTTTCATTGGATACATATGTAAACATAGGGCCGCGGTGGCTCAGTGGTAGAGTGTTCACCTCTGTGCTTGGGGTCCTGGGTTCAAACCCTGCTCCTTCCAAGTGAACTTTGTGGTGGACAAACACCGTGTGCGTGGGTTTTTTTGGGGTTCTTCCGTTTCCTTTCACTTTCTTCATTCCACCATATTCATCTCTCATCATCACAATCTCTTTTAGCCTAACCGGCATAACCGTGGGACGTAAAACTCCAAACAAATTTCATTTCAATTTCAAAATATGTAAACATAATATCAGTTATATCATTAAGAATACAATTGTTTGATTTACTTCCCTTATTTAGAATAGTATAAAAGTCTTTAAAGAAAGCCGTGTGCGTGGGTTTTCTCGGGGTTCTCCCGTTTCTTCTCACTTTCTTCATTCACTTCTCGTCATCACCGTCTCCTTTAGCCTAGCCGGCATAAGCGTGGGACGTAGAACTTAAAAGATTTTCGTTAAAGGAACAAATATTGATGATCAGTGCTTTTTGTACAACTGTGTGTTTTTATTCGAAAAGATGATTCGTAGATTCTGATTGCGTACAGTGAAAAGGATACCTAGACATGTTTACATTAACAAGTATTTATTTTTCTCGTATCTCCGTTTTGTATTAGTTCTTCACCTTTTTTACTGTTTTCACACTGCCTTCAAAAGATAGGCCTTCAAATCAGAATTCTTTATATTAGATTTCTTTACACGCATATTTTAATCATCAAATTTTCAAAGTTATTTCTTGTTTTGTTTGTCCTTGAAACTATTGTGACCAATACTTGAATATTTAAACACAACTGTCCCGTTGGTGGAGCCTACGCCAGAGAATAAAAGGTTTTGGCCTTCAGGAAAAATTGGAATCTTTCTAATTCATTCTTGCGATTGAAATTTTAGATATAGTTCAATCATTTTATAAGACATTTTTGCAACTGTGTGCTGTTACTGTCTTGAAGTATATTATATTAATCGCACTCACAGTGGGATGTCATTATCATTGATGTGAAAAGGCCAACGTTGGCTCAAAACAATTTACTCATGCTGAGTGCAGAAATCGTACGGTCTAAATTATCGTCTCCGCAATTTAAATTTCTCCCAGGCCCCATAAATCAAAGAGACTTATGGATTTTGTAGTTCCTAAGTGCATAACGCTACAGAATCCAATCTACCTGATTGGATTCTATCTCTTTTTAAATTTGGATAGCTGTGGATTCATTAGGGAAAATGGTTTCATATGCTCGATAAATAATTATAACAAAGACTAGTCTTTTCAGTCTTAAATTGAAACCATCAAACAATAAAACTTAATATAGACCGAGGGAAAAAAAATTAAAATTCATTTTTGATTTGGTATAAAATTTCGTTTACATCTCTCCTCCATTCTGGACTTTATTGTGAATTTCAGATATTGTATTACAAAATTGAAGCCATGAAGGACCATTTTGAGTATGACGTTACTTTAACGGTAGTCAAAGACAATTGTAGATTGCATATAAAAATCGTTTGCTAAGTGGCAAAAGGAAAATATTGAGTAAACAGGCGAGATGTTACTTCAGAACTGATGGAACATATTGGCACGTGCATTCTTCTGGGAATTATTTGAACTACTTCCACAGTGAATACTAGAGAGCCAGTTTTTCACTTAGTGGTGTTAGGCACGTAAGTCACATTTTTACGTTAAACCGAATTTTTTTCATTTTTGGCACTTAGCACGGATTTTATATTCAGTCTACAATTATTCATTTCTTCCTGCAGTGTTAGGTCAGTACAGAGTTGTCCAAAAGTAGGTATACAGTCCCGTACTGATCAATTCATTGCATTTTATATCATTTCTTATTGTTATCCATCAGGCAAAGTTAGTTTCTTTATTATTTGTTCTTAATGTCTTTTTACTTATATCTTAAGCTCGGAACAGCTGAAGCAAATAAATCTGTAAGCTAGAATAGTGTTTCTCAAAATGTGGGTCGGGACCCATTGGTGGGTCGCAGGAAGTTTAATGATTTACAAAAATTTAATTGCTTTGAAATACACCACCATTACGTAGAATGTCAATGTGTATTTGATTAAAAGTAAGTGGGCCACAAAATACATTTTATTATTTAATATGGGTCTCAGTAAAAACAAGTTTAAGAACCACTGAGCTAGAATGTTATATTTGATCAATGTAGGGTTGTATACCTACTTTTGGGCCACCCTGTATATTTGAAAAAGGAAACTTGAAGTTTTAGCCTTCTCCCATTCGAATATTAATGCCCTCAATGTGTGTTATCTATATAGATAGATAGATACATTTGTTCCGCGTTACCTCGTTCATAAAATTTGTCTTGAGTTCCAAAACATTACTAAGTAAAGGTTTAATTTATGAATAAATTCTAAATGATAATTTCGTTCCACTAGATCTAACTTCTACAATTTCAAAACTCCTCCTCCCCTTAGGGTAAGCATTTCAATTAAAGTGATATGACAAAAATCCGGCCCAAGTCAAGTGTTATGTTCCAAAATCCACTTCAAAGGAGAGAGAGAGTGTGTCTGAATTTGTATAACAGACATTCAGTTTCTAAGCCTGTGCAGAGATGTTACACGGAAAACCAATTTTGAAACTAAACTTACAAAGGTGCCAAATAAACAAATGTGCAAGGACTGTATCTCTGATTTTCATAGTCAAAATTAGAGAGCAGACACGAAAGCGATTGTTTGATCAAGGTAGTTGACAGTGTATAAAAGCTTGTTAATTGCAACTCATAGGAAAGAGAATAAAGCAATTCAGAACGAAATAACTATATAACGGAATAATACAAATTCGACAGAAACGAATCAGGAATTATATATATGAAGAAAATTGCTAGTAGTAAGAATGGATATACAAAAAAAAAAAAAAAAAAAAAAAAAGTGATTGGGATTTTATTTTATTTTTATTTATTTATTTATTTTGAGGATTTCAACTTTAATGAAGAAACAAGTCCCTTTTATTCCATTAAACACGAAAACACATTTAATTACTACATTCTGAAGAAAAAAAACAACCAAGTTCAATAATCAAGGGCATAATCGATCCCTCAACACGAAAATAAAGAGAGCAAATCGATGGACGTGATAAGTTTTCTAGTTTAAAGGAATTGTTTATAGAGTTAGTAATGTTCAAGAAAGTTTCAGGGAAAATCTAACGACTGTACCGGTGAAACTAATTTTTTTGAATATACATTTCTGTGAAGTTAGGATTTTATGATTTCGTTTCGATTCGGAAAGGGGGGCGCTTGAAGAGAGGTTCAGGTATTTTGTAAGCCTTTTCGTTCCGTGCGAAGAACGGGTGTTTCAGTTGGTGTGAGAAGAAATTAGTTATGCTTAACGTATTTTCAACAGTAATAAGTGCTGCTTTTATCATTAACTATTTGCCATTTTAGCTGCCCATTGTTAGGGGTCCACAAAATGTTTGTCTAACGACAGGAGGCCTATGTTAACAAACTTTTGAGAAACTCTGCAAGTGCGGATTCCAAACATACGTAAACATCTGGTGATAAGAAAAAAAAAAAGCCTACTGAAAAGGGAGAACATTCTTTTTAAATGTTAGGCCGCACACAATATAATCCTCTGTTTCCAGTATGTTGAGAAATATAGTCATGTTAAACATTTTATCAAAAAAATAGAAAAGTAGAATTAAAAATAGTGTAGGCGCTATCAGTAAAAACGTTAAAAAAAAAAAAAAAGTATCGCATTCCATTCCAGTGTTGAAAGCTGGTCACATAGCCTCGATAACAGAAGCTACTCATTTCCATTAAAGAAAGTTTTTCTCTTTCTTTCTGTTTTTGTTTTATCTAAGACGATACGTAAAGAAACAAAAATAAACATTTTACGTAAGGTACTTAAGTAGTAATGTGCTGCAACCGACGGGACTTAACAAATGGCCTTGTCTTCAGCTATTCGTTTTGTCCTTGTAATCTATGAAACATCCTTATGATAGGAGAATATCTACGCTTTCAAAAATTTCGGTATTACGTACTTAGTGTTTGAATTTAGTGTTTTAGTATCTATTTATAAGGGAAAACAAAACACACACAATATGGTATGCTAAATCAATGTTATAGGTATAAATATAGTAGTTGGTTCATGTGGAGTTCAGCGTCCCGTTGAACATCAGTGATATATGAGGCTTGAATTTACAGCGTAACTGGGGATCTAGGCCGCCTGCGCTCCAACCAGGAATCAAACTTGTGTATTCCCGTGCTAAAACCGTGTATACTAACCGTATAGTCGTGCGGGAGTTCGCTAAATGAATTATAAATTCCAGAATAATGAAGGAGCCAAAAGGTTTGTTTTCGTAGCTCACAATGTAATTCAGAGTGAAAATGTGCGGCTGGACTGAGTATCAAGGCCCGGGGTTCCCGGGCACTGCACTGCCCAGTCTTTTCCTAGATCAGCCAACCAGAAGTAGCTATTTTGCCATCGGAACTCACTTAGGTTCAGCTCACGCCAGCTTAGACTCCCACTCAATTGAACTCAAACTCGCTATTCTTATTGAAAATAGCGCTAGCTTGATCTCTCGCTTACTCAAGGTTTGGGTTCGCTACTCTCAATAAAGCTCACATTCGTTAGTCTTCGCGCTGTCTAGTTTCATTGGAGGTCACGGCCTCTGACCTTCGCTTGTTATTTACTTCTAAGATTCATGCACAGATACACAAACAGAAAATACGTTTGGTACTACCTGCAAATCTCAAAGCATTCCGCCCATGGTAAAGACCTCCATCTAGTACCCAGGTCCGAATGGAAATTATTCTACAAAGAATATTTAAGACTGGATAACTGAGTTGCCGGCTCCTATCAGTTGTGTGAGAGGCTTTCTACCAGGGTTCTGGAAGTAAAATATGAAGAAACTGCAACTTACAGTATTAATAAATTGGAAAGGTGTAGATGCATAAAATCCAAGAATTAGGAAAATCTTCTATTTTTATCTAGATCATTCTAGAACAGGAACGGTAAGGTAGCGACAAGTTTTTTTGGGATGGTTTCAGCCCTTGAAGAAAAGATACCATCTTCACCCGAAATATTTCTACTGAAGCCGGAAGTTGCATGGCTTACAACTATTTCCGGTTTGAATATAGAGCGAAAACTAAACAGTAGATTCAAACCGGAAGTACTAGATATTCCGGAGTACCGGTCAACATCGATCACCGTACAACTATAACGGTAACATAACGACAGTCGCTTTCTCTATCTAATCATCGTTCAAAGAATAGGTTCCAATTCCCCAGTTGATCCTCTATTCAAACCGGAAGTGGTAGAAATTAAAACTTTCCGGTTTTAACGTTGATCATGATAAAATACGGTAATAGATAGCGAGATTTTTTTCCCCCCGAATCAATTCATCATCTAAAGAAACTATATTATCCTCACCTGCATATCTCTATAGCAAATCTGAGAGGGTAGGAATTTACTACTGCTTCCGGTTTCAATCTTTATCTCCGTAGAGAAAAGGAATAAGAGATAGCGAGTAATTTTTTTTTAATGTGAATTTAGCTTCCGAGCAACAGGTTCTGTTGATCTAATTCCTCTATTGCAACCAAAAGTTGTAGATGTACTTCTTGAAATCGCATAGTTTGGATATCCACCGTAGATTCACATCGTGAAAGGAAACTCAGTTGTTTTGTTCAACATTTTACAACGTGCAAAACATGTTAACAATCTTAATTTGTAACGCAGTATACCACAGAACCCCAAGCGTTATTTATGTAGTACATTCTTTGAGAGAATTTACTTTTTTTTTTTTTTTAATTTTCTAAATCTTAAGTTGGTGGAAAACCTGCAAAAATAAAGGAAAAAGGTAGTAGTTATACTTACAACAGAACCACCAAAATGTCATTCTGAAGTCCTTCGAGGACCTCACTTTGTATGTTAAATGGGGCTAAGTATAATGAGGTGTCCAGTTTCCATTTTTCCCTGTTTCACGTGGTAGATTGGAAATTAAAGGAGCTAGAATACAGGGATAATTTTGGAGTTGGGATAAGGGGTTCCACCGAACTGAGGTTTTGTGCAATCAGTATATTTCCACAACTTAATTATTTCAAAATATTTTGCACAAGAGACAGATAGTGCGTAAAATTTCCCATTCGCTGGTTTTTCAAAACCTCGGCTTATAAGGATTGAACTTTGGAGTTAAGAGATAAGCTGGAAAGCTCAGTGAGTATTGTTCTTTGCTTTAATGAACGTATAAAAATATCAATATTTACAATACTCCCACCCCTTCTCTTTACATCATTTTTTGGCTTTATTTAACAGTTATCTATTGACGTAGAGGAGTG
This sequence comes from Thermobia domestica, assembly GCF_964235325.1. Lineage (NCBI taxonomy): Eukaryota > Metazoa > Arthropoda > Insecta > Zygentoma > Lepismatidae > Thermobia > Thermobia domestica. The sequence continues at coordinate 9,256,240 of NC_137460.1, forward strand.
TAGTTCTTCTTGCATGTTAATTATATCTTTCTGAGTATTGAGCTTTCCGATAACAGTGAGTTTGCGAAACAGCTGTTTGACGTTGCTTAATATGAAGGGTGTGTCTGTTTCATTGTATGTGATTTTTTTTATACATCTGTTTCCGGTCTTCTGTTCTTTTTAGGCACGCTTTTTTTATGTATGCTTACTACAGCTATTATTGTGTTGGTTACTCTTTGGAACAGCTTTTGTTGTGAACAGGCAATGTTTTGTTTTCCAGGCAAGATATATGTAGTTCGAGAACTCTTTCGTGGTTATTCTTCGCGACTTCAACAGAGGAAAACCCGAGTTAAGATTCCCAGCCCTCTTCGCTGATGTAGTAGCTAGCGCGCTTGCCTTTATATGAGAGGTTCCGGGTTCGATTCTTGCTGGAAGAGCATCGAATGCACTAGAATTGTTCATATTCCATTATGGCGTACTGTCTTTGTGTTTTATTAAATACATCATGAACAGATACGTCGTAGTCTTGAGAACAAACTTGTATTATGGAAACCAACGTAAGACGGAACAAGTTTGACTACCTTATTTGTCTATTTAAGTGAATGAAATGGAACTTCCATTAGAAAAAAACACAGAGTAAAATGCATTTAAATGTTTTGTATCAGTATTTTGTAGGATCTAACATGAGACTCGCCACAGTTGTGATTCACATATATTTATTTTACACTGTTACTAAAACCTTAAATCTTCAGATTGTTGAAAAGTAAAATTTTAATCCTAGATTACTACCGTGCTTTCTTATACCACTATTAACACTGTTACGTAAATTTTACGCACACAAAATCCTAGCATAGTAATTAAACCTTCCACTTTCCCGTCTCAGGACCAATTAACGGGTGGAAGCATTGCTTGTGGTGAAAGTGTATGCGGTGTGAGGTGAGCGAAAACATGGCTGCTGACGTAAATTTTACGTTCGGTAGGAATCTAGGGTTAAGGCAGTCGAAGACGAGCGCCATGTTGCCACTAGAAGGATCAAATATATCAGTAATAAGCACTCGAAAATTTCAGTAGATATCTTTAAAATTGGATTGAACAATCAATCTATAGTCATACTCATGCAAACTCTGAGCTATTGTATGATGCTTAAATCCGCTGCACTCGCTTACCATTTTTGTCACTGAATAGTTGACGTTTTGTTAGTCCGAACACCAAGTCCAAGTCAGATTTTTTTTTTTTTTTTTTTTTTTTTTTTTTTCGCTTCGTGCGTTGTGCAGAAACTTTCGCACCGAAATGTATTTGTCTCAAAGCTAAGGAGAGACAGAGATTTCGATACTTTCGACCTCTGCACTATAAGTGGTCAGGCTTTATATAGCAATCAAGAATGCTTCTCAAAGAAGCAACTGTAATTGTGAGTAACGTCGCAATATGGGGATCCTTGCCGTGTATCTATCTGTTTAAATTCTAGTCATGTAGTCATTTTTTATAGTGATAAATTAGTCATTTTTTTAAAAAAATAGGTTTATTTTATTGATTACTTTTCAACTAGTAGACTAGTTTATTTAAATATAGTAGCTAGCAGTAGTAATCAAAACAATATTCATGAAGAAAGTAAATATCGATTGAACGCAGGAAATTCGTGTTACTATTCAGTTAAAAAAAAAAAAAAAATTGTCATCGCAGATTCTGTCGAGAAATTTGAAGCTCGGTAATCATACCTGTTGTGCTGTATTGTTGCGAAACATGGTCGGTTACTTTGAGGGAAAAACACAGACTGAAAGTATTGGAGAACAAGATCCTGAGAGGAATATTCGGACCCAACATTCGGGAAAGAAGTAACGGCAGAAACTACGTAATGAGGAGCTGCATAATTTGTACCGTTTACCAGACATTGTTAGGATCATCAGATCTAGAAGACTCAGTCGGGCAGGTCATGTAGCCAGGATGGGAGAAAGTAGGAACACTTTCAAAGTTTTCACTGGAAATCCAATCGGAAGACGATCATTAGGAAGATCTAGGCGCAGATGGAAGGACAATATTAAGATGGATCTCGCAGAAATAGGAATACAGAGTAGAAACTGGATCCACTTGGTTAAGAACAGAAGTCAATGGAGAGTTTTTGTGAACGCGGCATTGAACCTCCGGGTTCCAGGGGCAACAGATATAGTTAGTAGTTGTTTAAATCTAGTAGCATTCGGTCAGGACAGGTACTAGATTTAAAGAAAATACTCACTTGGGAACCTTAAAATTCTGATTTAGTACACAGATAGCGGGAGAAAACACTTCGTATAAATCAATGGACTTAGAAATTAATATGGTGAGGACACTAAGTAGGCTTAATACAGATAGGGTACATTATTATTTGTTATAACAATTTCCGTGAATACTGTCACCACACACAACATAAAAGTTCGTTGTTTCATAATAGTTGCTCGCATGCGCTTGGTTTTAATTCATAATTGTTACTTCTAAGTTTCAAAATTAATCCAAGTGAAGCTTTTGCACGCCATATGGCTCCGGACTAGATTATGAGTAATTAATGCCAACAGCTGCTTTGATGACGTCACTACCATTTTGATACGGAAGTGGGAATGCAGTAGTGAACTCGACAGCATGCAATTAGTCAGGCAACTCAAAAGCACGAATAAAATGTATTAATATATTCACTGAAAAGGGTTCTTTGGAACTGAATGCCGTAACTCATGAAATTCTGATTTGTTCTTCTGTATGCAGCATAAGATATTGCTTTTTTTTTTCTTTCTTGTTACTGAGTCGAATTGCATATGATAAGTATCTTGCTATTTCGTTACCGGAGGGATTCAGGCTCAGTGTTGCCTACACAAGCAATTATGCGCTAAGTGTGACTAGTTCTTTGATAACATTTAGCGGTGAAAATGGCTCGTCAGTAGATTTTGCGGAAGATTTGGAGATTTCAGAATTTTCTCCGGCAGTAGCGTCATTTCAGATTTGGCTTGGGGGGGGGGGGCAAGACCCCTTGATATATGTAAAATTTCGCGTTTTTCACTGACTTACTACTATTCTATTGATAAAATCTATATAAATCTCAAACTTAGGGGAGGGGAGCCAAATGCCCCTCACTGTCCCCCCTAAATGACGCTCTTGTTCTCCGCCACTCTGTTTTGTTGTGTTTGTTGTTTTCTTTACTCTCCGGTACACTTTTATACGGGATGTGTTAGTTTTCCTAACTATTCTTTTGTTTTGAGAGCGATCTTGGGTTCGATTCCCGGTGGGGACACCCGGTCGAAAAAGTGTTAAAGCTTTATCAGGCCAGCCATCTTGAGTAAGGTTATACTGGTTTTCCTCATTCCCACCAGGCAAATCCCGAGATGGTACCTAACACAGGTCCCAGGACATTTCCTTCCTTCCTTTCCCCTTATAGTGTGATCACCGAGGGACGTCATCCCTCATACATATAGCTAACAAGGACATAGATGCCGAAAGCCCAGAAATGTAATTCATAAATCCTCTTTTACTTGGGCTTTTCAGTGTTCGTGAAGATTATATTTCTACTCAAAATAGGAGAAAGAACCAGCATATTCGCTAATGGACGTTCTAGGATACATATGTACCCCAAATGCTGTATTGTTGAAATTATTTTAACCTTCCCTGGGATCTTCATCAGTAACTTCTCCCCGTCCCCCTGCCGTCATATTCTTGAAAACTAATCCACGTGGGAGACAATTCTTCAACCACCAAAACTAAAAATATTAAGTAGAACCCAAAAACAAAGACGTGGGGTTCTAAAAATTACACAAATTTGATTTTTTTTAAAAAATATATTCTTAATTTTGGTGATTCAAGAATGTCTCTCAATCGTATTAATTATCGAGAATAAGACAGCAGCGGAAGAAAACTTCCCAGAGGAGTCAAAATAATAAATATTATTCTTTTGGAATACAAGATTAATACGTTAAACCTGGGTATTCGCTCAAATTTACAGGAGATTATTTAAATAACCAGTTTGGAAGTGCTGGGTGATAGAAATTGTGGTTGGTACTGCTGTAATTAGATGTAAATGTAATTTCAGAAAACCAAATTTTCTAGTATTATACTACTACCACTCAGGGGTAAAAGCGCGGGGGAACGTCGTCCCCTCACTTACAGAAAATATCTGTGGCGTCTCCCACTTTCTTAAAAAAAAAAAAAAAACAATGGGCAAATATAGGCACGGGGGACGGCATGACGTGATGCATCCCCCTACCTTTTCAGATCTACTTTTATCCCTGCTACCACTACTAAAAATAGCTTAACTTCTTGCGTTGTCTGGACTTTCTGATTGCGGGTGATTCTTGTCCTTCTGATACGATGGGCGTATATAGGCCTATAATATGTAACTCTTAGCAATAGCAGATTTCTTGAGTCTTTTTAGGAAAAAAGAAAGCATGAGATTTTAATATAACTTCTCCTTATTACGCTCTTAAGGCTTAGGGAGACGGGTGAATAACTTAAATCAATTATTGCGATAGAATTGGTGGAATGAAAGAGTGGGTCTGTCAGATTTTAGGTGGTTTTGATCATAAATCTGAGGGATTTTGTTTGTGATCCCGTTGGCAACACTGTTAAGTCTACTTGTTTTGAAACAAACAAAAAAGCTTTGTTGCATGTATCAGACTGTATTGAGGATTTTTAGTAAATTATATTATGTTAAAAATGCAGATGGCAAGGAAGAACTGGAATTCATGTACTAAAGGCAAAAGAAATTCCTTTATTTGTTAATTTTTCACCTGTCCATTGCCTTAGAGGCAAGTTGTAGAATATTTTGCATGTAGTTTAAGTTGTTTTTGGCTATCTGCCATATTAGATCCATTCGCTTCCAAACGAGCAAAACTTTTCAAATTACAAAACTATTTTTTTAATATTATTATTATTGTAGTTTTATAGGAAAGATTTTCTTTGAGGGGTGTCTTTTTATATAGGGGATAAGCGAAGCAGTGAACGGAATGCAGTAATTTTTTTAGAAATCAAGTTAGAGGTTGTTTCTTTATTGTGAATGTTTGATTTTTCTAAATAATAATAATAACAATTGTATATATATTGTACGTGATCAAGGAAACTCATCTGATTTTGACCACGCTTGGCATCGTAGTAAACGTTGACGAGCTTAGTACGCAAATGAAATGTAATAGTGTTTAGAATAGACGAGGAAATGGCAGAGGAGAGTGCAATTGGAAGGGGAGTTCCACAAGGATGCTGTTTCGTGCCAACGTTATTTGATATCTATCTAGAAGAGATAATGAAAAAGAGCTTACAAAATGAAGACTGCATTTCAGTAGGAGGTAGAATGATTAGGTGTATAGTATACGGTGTGCAGATGATAATAAGGTAATTGTTGCGGAATCTGAAAAGAAAATCAATGTTAGAGAACTTGAGGAAAAGTTGTGAAGAATATGGGATGAAAATAAATGTTAGAAAGACTAAAGCTATGGTGATTGGAGTGATGGGATCGGTGTCAAATATAGAAGTAGTAGGGGAGAAAATACAACAGGTGACTAGTTTTCGATACCTGGGTAGTATTATTAGTGATGATATGAAGTGTGAAGATGAAATAAAAGCAAGGATAGAAATGGCGAAAGAGGCCTTTAGGAGGAAGAAAAGTCTGTTTCGTGGGAACTTGAATAAAGAGTTGAAAAAATGACATAAAATGCTTGTGTGGAGTATTGTACTGTGTGTGTCAGAAACATGGACATAACGCAAAAATGGTAAGAGACGACTGAAAGCTTTCGAAATGTGAGTGTGGAGAAGAATGCAGGGGTTTAACTGGGTCTAGCGGAAGACGAATGAGAGGGTGTTAGAAATGGTGTGTGTGTGGGGGGGGGGGAGAACAATTTTAGATATTATTAAGAAGAGGAAGAGAAACTGGTTGAAACATTGGTTAAGACGACGTGCTAGAGGGTATGGTGGCAGGAAATAGAGGGAGAGGGCGAAAGAAACTACACTTAATAGACAATATCAAAACAGAAAAAATCATACGTGAAGATGAAGAGGTTAGCTGAAGACCATGGAGCATGGAAGCTGCTCAGTTGCGGCAAATGACCTGCCAATAATGGCAGAATACCTATGATGATGATATGATTTAAGAATTACTAATTAGTTTGTTCTTGTATGCAGTTCAGTTTATGAAAATAAATGGAAATGGTAGGTTTTAACATGCTATTTTTGAATTGGCGCAATTGATACTTTTGGGATAAAGAATTCACGGATTGCATAGTTTCCGGAGAGTAGTTTCATATATGCAGTTTTGTACGTAAAACTAATTAGCGAGTCATTTTCGTTAGTGTAGTTAATATTAAATGCTTGATATATAGTCATAGAGAGAGAGAGAGAGAATAGCAGAGGAAAAAAAAAAAAGTTGTCACAGCTGAAATTCTGTCACATATCCCAACACGTCAGCACCATTAGTGAGTGGTTAACAAATGACCAGTACCGTAAGAATCCCTTGCCATGAGCACTCTTGGGTGTCGGCTGAAAAATAAGGGGTTGGTTGCTTCTTTCCACAATATACTTGGTACACCAACTTCTCTACAGATTGCGGCTTGCCGTGGTTCGCTGCCTCCAATCTTCCGTCACGCACTAGTTTTTTTTTTTTCTTTCTTTCTTCTCTGCTTTGCACACGGGTACCGTATTGTCAATTGCAGCTGTATACTAAAGCATATAATTTTTTTTTTTTTTCGAATGTACCTGCTCGAACTTTTGATCTGTACAAAAATACAGAATAGAATAATATGGAGGGGCAATGGTAGTTTGTAATAGAAAAGAGTACAGTTGTCGAAACCGGGAATAGAGAAGCAGAAGAAAAATGTCCTTCCTAGAAGGAAAGGCTTGTTTTCATTGCGACTTTATCGAAGTGGGATTTGTAACACGCCTGCTTAGAACATCGGGCTTACTATATGTAATGGTAAGACTTTATTTTTTATTTTTCAGCCAATAATTACGACATTAATAAACTTTAAAGTGTCTTTTTTTTTTCGTATTAACCCTTTAATGAGAAGTAAAAACGTGCTTCGAAGACAATACTGATTCTGCGAGATCTTCTACACGATTAATTAAAAGATGGCGTCTGTACACGCTGTTGTTGTTTGAGTGTCGCCTTCGGAAGATGAGCACCCTATTAAAGGAGTTATATAATTTTCTGATCATAAAAATATTTTTTAATTTTTTTCTAGTATGATTTATTTATTCAAAGACCACCTTTGCTTTCCCGTACGTTTAACAATTAAGGAAGCACTTTTATATAGAGGATCCATCCGGCTGCGATGATGTGAACAGACTTTAGGGGTGATGGCTGAAATACAGCTCAAATGTAGTAGTGGCTATGTAGATTCTACATTCGAAAAGGAAATTGGATGGAAATAGATGGAACATAGTTAAAAAAAAAAATAAAAAAAAATCGCGAAACTTGAACGTTAAAGTTAATGGAAAAATCAGTGAAAAAAATGATGTCCACATTTCTCAGAAACTATAATAAGGAGATGGTTAATTGAAAGCTTATTGCAAAGACATAATGAAGAGCTAAAAAACGATGTAAGGTAAATATAGATTGAATATTGTCAAAAGTAAAGTTGTTTGAGTAACATCAATAATAATGATAAAGTATATGCATCTTTTTCGTATTACCCAGCGCGCTCCACCCGGAGGTTACGTCCTTGAAAGATCTCACATCTGGATTTGGGATCTCCAAACTCGATTTAGCACGAAACGTGACTTTTGACCTGATCACGTGACAATCTGATCCTTGTGGCGAACCAGATAGGCCCCTTCAGAATTTGTGAGCTTGTGGTTTTAGTTTTTGAAATTGACATGGTCTAATTTGCTTCTAAAATGTTATGTTACGGAACCCACCTTATTATTGTTGTTTGAACTAAGAAACACTATTAGAGCATCAAATATTCTGAGTTTTATTTCCAAATTCAAGAAATGAGCTCTTGTATTGTGGTTTAAGGCTGCCGCTGTAGTAAAAATTAACTTTATTCACAGAACCTGTTCGTTCTGTACAACAGAGTTTACTGTCAATATGTTTGAAATAAAAAAGATCTTGAAGATGGCATAAAGACAACGCCTCTCTTCCTGGAATTTTAAATAACCGCCGTAAATGCGATATAAATATTTGTTCGGCCAATGCTCCCACATAAAAAGTGAATCAAGCTTTGAATCTTGTAAGTAACAACTTTTAGTTTATATTTGAATGGCAAAAGTTTGCAGTTTTCTCTCTGAAGTTTGTGGCTCTATAACATCATAGGAATTTGGAGTACTTTATGTCGTTAGAATATTAATTGATATTAATTGATTTTCGTCTCGTCCTTGATAGGAGACCAGAAATTTTTCGACACATGGGCGTCTCTTGTGGGGGGGGGACGTGCGGGATGCGTCCCCCCAATGTTTTTAAGTGCAAAATATTCAATGTTTTATTCTAATTTAATTCATTTACTAATGACAGAATAACATATAAATAATACTATTTATATTTATTTGGAATATAATATTCAGGCTGTGATTATAACAGAGAGTTTTTGATGTGCCTTAGGAGGTCCAAGAAGGTAAGCAGAAAGGTAACAAATGGAATCGAAGATAATAAACAGGTTGGGTTAGGTAGTACCATTTCAATCACTCTCTTTGATGTCCCCCTCCCCCAAATTTTACATGCCAGCGACGCCAGTGTTTCGAGGTTCTTGAGGAACACTAGCTCTTCGAAGTCGTATGTCTCATATAATGTGTTTATGTTACATTATTCATAACATTAAAACTATTGAGGAAGTGATCGTGCGAACATAATGAAGAGGTTTTATCAATGTTTAAATATAGGCAATTTATTACACAATATGCTCATATATATAGAAAAGGTGAAAGTGACTGTTTTGACTTCGTGCCTCGTGAACCATCCGACCGATATCGGATCAAATTTTCAACATAGATCAGGTTCGGACCTGAAATGGTTTTTATCGTATCACTTTGAAATTGTAACTTAGGGGAGGAGGGGATAGATGTTTTGAAATGATCGGAAATGACCGATATTAATGTCGAATCCATAGTTTTCGGGGTCGCTGAGATGAACAGTGACACTTCCGATGCCATTTAAACCCACTCTCAGCCCCGCAACTTGAGGGAGAAGAAGATATATAAAAATGATCGGATATGACTGATGTTAGTGTCGAAACTATAGGTCTTGGGGTCACTGAGACGAGCAGTGATACTTGTGATGCTGTTTAAATCCAAATTTAGCCCTTTATGTCCGAAATGAAACGTATTCTCCCCGTCCGAAAAAAGGGTGTTCTGGTAGTAGGCTAATCAGTATGGTTTAAGTGTTGTTATATCACACTTTTCAAGGACCTCTCGTGACACGGAAGTATTCTGTGAACTTCTGGGTAAAATTAAGATAAAGAATGTGCAGTGTATGAATTTACGAACGATGGATGGTGCATGGGGTTCCGGTTCGATTCCCATTGGGAGAGCTTCCAAATTTTAAATGCATTACGGATTATACCTTAAAATATATAAATCCATGTCTCGTATAGCCCTTGCGCTGAAAAGGGGTTGCTGAACTCCATTTTAAACAACCAATCATAATTCTCTAGCTGCTTACTCCAATCAGAAAAGTGTTCTGGACGTAATGATCAGTCACTTGGAAATTCCTGTATTTTGGGTACTAGAGATGGTAACGAAAATCTGCTTCTCGTTTTAAAAGAAAAAAGTTTATAATTCTTTTTGAAATCAGGTTGTTTTTTATTTATCAAAACCGGTTTCAGTGAAAAACCGAACCGGTTTTGGAGAAAACTGAAATTTGAGTTTTCATTCTTCCTACAAACCGGTTTCAGTTTTTCTATAAAAAACTGTTTTGTCCATCCCTACTTTCTACACAACTCCAACTAACTCACCGAGTAGTATTTTGCACTATACTACAGAGGCTGTTATTGACGAGTAAGCTTTGTTATTTGAACTATTAGAAAACCTAAAATTTTCCGGAACTGCTCCCTACGGTGGACTATGGCCAGCCAAAATAGCACTGGCACTCTCTTGCATGTCTAAAGCATGTGCGCCGACCACTTCGGTACACGAGAGTGTAATGCTTATATTTTTTTGCCGTAAGTGTGGCTAATCTGTTCAGAGGAGGTACTTTATATTTGTTTTACGTTACAGGGAATCATGAATTGTTGAATGTGACTCGCGCTGAGTGTAAATAACCTTTAAATAGGATGTCAATCAGCGTTGTTATTGCGTTTTTTTTTTTTTTTTTTTTTTTATGTGCCGATATAGATGGAAGTCCAGTGAATGGGTGTAACTGTTGAAAGGAGTCAGGAAAAAGGAAATGAGTGTGTAATTGCGTCAAGCTGCCAGTCATTTGGTTTTATTGTTAAAATGAGATATCTATTACCTGTAGAACATTATCAAAAGTCAAACGTATGCCACTTAACGGTAATGATTATGGTATTGGCCACACTAAGAAATATTTACTATATTCTGATTTAAGTCTTTTTGTGTACACTTAGTTATCGCTCTAAAATGTCAATAAATATTTAGTCTACTTTTTTTTTTTTTTTAAATGACGTAAACTTACATGCTTGTTTCGCTTTTTTTTTTCTTTCTTCAAGAATTTCCCGTCACTACGTAATATTTGTTCGAGGTTTATCCCTTCGAAGTTGATGAAAATATCCGTGAATGACGATTTTACTATATTCGTAGGCTCATGAAATCCTTCAGTTTAACGTCCCATGATTATGCCCATTTGGCTAAAGGAGACCATGATTAATGCAAGTGAATGATAATGGAAAAAATGGTGGAATGGTAATGGGAAAGGAAACTGAGTACCCCGAGAAAACTTAGTTCGCCAAGATAGAACCAGGTACCCAACACACCAGAACTAAGCTCATGAGTAGACGAATAGTTAACATACGTGTTTTCCGTGCTTGTGGCGTAGTTTGTTTTGCGTTCTTGTGACCTTGGGCCAAAGAAGCCAATAAGATGTCTCCAATCCTTTCGACAATGAGATCTCGAAAACCACAAGTGCTAGAAACGTGCCGTTTTCGCTAATCGATTCCAAATTTTGTGTAGATTGCCCAGTTCTAATTGAATATTTTTTTTTAAAAGTGGCCATTATTTCTTTATTACATTTTTTAGGGGTCCACTGGAAGTATTTTATTGTGCTGCCAATATGTCTTGAGCCGTGGCAAAAATGCAAACTAAAGCTCATACCGTCGCACACCTACGCGTTGAGCCAATAAGGTTTCACCTGTTGCTAAGCGAGAGAATCTCAGCGAAAGGGAGTGAATTCCTTCAGCCGATAGCAGCGCCTGGAACAGAAGACTAGGTGTCAAGTCAATGTGGTATATTTATAAGTATGTAAAGTATCATATCCTATGAGTTATACATTCCAACACAATGTAGTAGTATACAGGGGTTGTATATCTCTCAGGCGTTTGTTTCATGGCCAAATGATAATGAAAAACGAACAACAACAATTTATCTAGGCTAAGGCTTTCTTCTTTATTGTTTGGAGTATTTTGACCAATGAACACCATATATCACTGACGTTATAATTAATTGTGTATGTAATGTATTTGCTTATTACATACTGCATGTAAGAAGAAAGAAAACACTGATCATACATGAATTAGAAACTCCAATCGCAGGGCTCATAGCGAGTCACTTTTTTAAACTAAAAATTACTTTTTTTTTTTTTTCAAGTCGGTCACTAAAAGTTACTTTTTTAGGAGATAAAGTGACTTTTTCATGTAATTTATGTTTTGCATTGGCAGTTTTCTAAGAAAAATATTATAAAAATAAATGGAAGAAGGCAGAAACTTGTTACTCATTACTCTTTTGAAAGCTTCAGTACTTGCTGCCACATGTGGAATAGTCAGCTTTATTCTCACTTCAAGTTTTATTCTTTCTAAAGCACAGTGGATGGTTGGTGGATGCTTAAGCTCTCCAGGTGGGGTTGTGAATCATTCTGTGTCTATTCTTTCTTCTATCATAATAGTCTTTAATTTTTCTCTCGTAATAGTTAATGTATGTTTGTGTGGTTCATCATGTTCGTCTTGTGTTATCCTTATTGTATGTTCTTCGTAAGAGTAGGTGATGAATTTGAATATTTTATGAGTTTGAGAACTCTAAATGCTAAGTTAAATATAATATCTGGGATGAAGAAATTCGGAAATAGGCCAGAACTGGTTCCACTTACTCAGAACCTTCTTATACCTGCCAAGTCTGCTTACCGTAACTACGAAGCATACTTAGAAAACTCAAGAAGGAGGAAGCTCAAAAAGAAGTAAACAAAGAGAGAAAGAAGTAACAAACAAAGAGAGAGGTGCTGGAGAAATTGACAAAGGAAAAAAGGGCCATGATGAGATTTTGGTCACTTTTTCTTGTGCTTTTGGTCATTTTTGGTCACTTTTTCGTGTGCTTTTGGTCACTTTTAAAGTATTTACAAGAGACCAGACCACTTGAGCCCTGCAATCGAAAGTAGGCTCAATCTTGCAAAAGGTGCAAGACATTGAAACAATTATCGAAAAAAAATCTCCCTTTTATGATACCTCTTGCCGATTTTTATCAAGGCGTCTTTCACTTGTGTCTGTAAAGGGACATGTACAAATGTTGTGAGGAATGACGAGGAGATTCACGCTCATGTGTAAATTGTGCGCTATGTAGAGAGCGCAGGTTCAGCTAGTATATTTTTAATGTCCCTCGATTATGCCCTTAGGTTTGGCTAAAGAAAATGAAAGTGAAAGATTAAAAAATATTAGCTAATAATACTGTCAAGGTGCAAGAAACTATTCACCACACTCTGCTACCTGGCGGAATTAAGCAGTAATGTAATTCATTTATCGTTTACGTAATGTTATCTATGTCTAGCTACTTGCGCTCGAGTATTCTTGTCGCCCATGAAAGAATGAATGAAGAGTGTTTTATCGGTAACAGCATTATGAGCGTCGTAATGTTCAATACCTTGAACTACATATTGAAATACCCCGCTAAGGCGTAATATACTAGCATAATCGTCTTTAGATGCATAATTGAAGCAAAGTAAAATTACGGCTTATTGAGGTGTGTTCAAAAAAATGCTAGGATCAGCAAAAGAAATCTTCAGAATGAAGAAGTTTTTTTTTTTTTTTTTTTTTTTTTTTTATGTGAGCGCTGAGTAAAAGAATTAACGAAATAAATATCGAATGTTTCGTGTGGAGTATTGCAGTGTTCGAAGTAGAAACATGTATGTTACGAAAAACAACTAGATGACTTCAGAATGTTACTGTGGAGAAGAATAGTCGCAGCCAGTGACATGACCGTATAATTGAGCTGTCTTATAGGCGAGGTAGTGTAGTGGGGAACGGCCTATAGTATTTGGATTGATCCTGCATGATGATTTGTACTCCCGCCAACTACATCGGGTTCAAGCTCCGGTCGTTTGTTAGTAGTGGCTCCCGTCCGTCGTTGGCGTGAAAATGCAAAACTCACTCAAAAAGATGATGACAAAAAAAAAAAAAAAAAAAAAAGTTCTGCCAAAGACAGTGAGATGATGATTCCATGCTCCTCCATAAGATATTTGGACGGGCATTTTGCATTAAAAGTATTTTAGGCAACCAACATTTCTTTGCTACTGCACAGGTTGCATACAAGCTAGGGAATATTATTACTATAGACCGGATGTTTAGGCATTAAAAACCTGGGAAATAGGCACTTAAAATTTACAAAAAAAAAAAAAAAAAAGTCGTGAAATAGTACTAAAATAACTCAAAATAATGAAGATAAATACTAAATACAATTTAAAAATAAATTAAAGTTACATATAATGTTCAAAGAATATAGAAATGTTTCTTAATACCTTCTTTTTCCTGTATATAGAAAAACGAAACTTGGCATGTATTCAAAGTATATTTGATAAATACATTCTATACAGCGCTTTATCACTACATATAACAGTCCAAATTTTGGGGCCGCGGTGGCTCAATGGTAGAGCGTTCACCTCTGGTGCTTGGGATCCCGGGTTCGATCCCAGCCCCTGCCATGTGAACTTTGTGGTGGACAAACACCGTGTGCGTGGGTTTCCTCGGAGTTCTCTCGTTTCCTCCCACTTTCTTCATTCCACCATTTCATTCATTACTCATCATCACCGTCTCCTTTAGCCTCACCGGCATAAACGTGGGACGTAAAACTCAAGGATTTCATTTTCATATAACAGTCCAAATTTTGTACACTTCATCAGTACACATAGCAGTCTAAAGTTTTACGGTATCTTATTACTACAAACAGCACTTACATTTCTCGGGAAGAGGCAGAATCCTTTCTTGAAACTCTAAATTATATATTTTTCCCAATAAAAGTCTTATTTTGAAAAAAAAAATGCATAGAATATGCAACATTAGGCACTAAAGCAATTATTTAGGCAGGAAGGGACGAAATGGGCAAAATAAAATTGGCTTAAATTGAAACTAAAACCCCCAATGTAAACTTTAAAACGTTATTTTAAATCATATCTTTAATATTAAAGAATAGACATTTTGCCTAACATCCAGTCTCTAGTTATGAGTTTAAATGGGATAAGGAAAGTCACCTTCGATTCCCGGCGGGAGCTCATGTGCTTCGGATTCCACGTTAATCAGTAGGTCCACGTCTCAGATAGCCTCGATGCTGAACGGGACGTTAAACTAAAATCAGCTCAACTCAAGGAAAGTCACCGTTGCCCATTAAGACGTTAATGAATTTAACTCTATTAACAAATCTTGGCCGAGATAATTGTTCTAGCTGTGCATTAGAAAAAGCGGAATTCAGAAAATTATTTCACTCAAGCGTTATCGTGTGGAGTAACTGGCGGACGGATACGCTAACAGCCCACTGCGTGATCCTAATAAACTGGTGAGATATCCCGCTGTGGCAGAGTGGTTATCGCTCATTGCCGTGAGTTATATTTCTTATGCGGGTACAAAACTTCAAATGAAAATTGTAATAATGGGTCAGATCGTATTTTAAGTAGTAGGGGATGTCTTGTGTAGCCTTAGTAATATAGTAATATATTATGTGGCTTTAAACATCGATGAATGCTCCTCATTGTGTTCGTAGAATCACATTGTCAATTTATAGGGTTATATATATATATATATATATATATATAGTGAAACCTCTCAATAATGGACATCAATGGGACATGACTTTTTGTCCGTTAATGAGAGGTGTCCGTTACAGGGAGGTTACGGAAATTTAATTTCTCATAACGGTAATTGTATGCAGTAATATATAGTAAATACATTATGTATGAGCGTAAATACGTAAAATTCAATGTGAAAATACTCTATTTAGTACATATTTGAATTACTGAGAGGGATGAAGGAGAAATTCATTTTCTGTTAAATAATATTATTGCTTGGGGATGTGTTAATATATTCGTATACTGCAAAAGATAATGTGTGTGTGGTAATTTTCTTAAGTACATGTTATACTCTGTAAAAAAATCCATTAATTCACATACCACCTATACTAAAAGCAAAAATAGCTTAATAAGAGCATGCAGTATTATTATTAAATACTGAAAATGTGGACAACAAACTCACCAATTATAATTTTCTCGGAAAAATCTATGAAATTGTCGGGAAAGATGCAAGGTCCAGAGGAAACAGGACTAAATTTGTTAGGAAGAGGAAGATCTTTCGCGTACAATTCTTGGCCATACGACTGACTCTGCATGAATGTTTTTGCTTATTAAAGTTTTTCTAGGATTTCCACCAGAAAGCAGTTTATTTCGTTCCGGAGAAAAAGAATTTCGAGTTCAGCTTGAAGCTGTTCTGTTTGATGGTTCACCAGGTCTAGACTCATGATAGATACGCTTGTGAGGAACAGAACCGAGAATATATCGCAGATATCGAGAATATATCGATATATCGCAGAACCGAGAATAATTCCTGTCCGTTTAGAAGAGATTATTAAAACGTCTGGGGGGAAAAGAACTGTCCGCGTCCGTATCTGAGAGTGTCCGTAAAAAGGGAAGGTTTTGTTCCATAAGGGAACATATTTTTTACCGGGACAAAAAAATCTGTCCGTATTATAGAGGTGTCCGTTAAGGGAGGTTTCACTGTATGTATGTGTATATATATATATATATATATATATATATATATATATATATATATATATATATATATATATATATATATATATATATATATATATATATATATATATATATATATATATATATAAAATATTATGAACCATCTTGTAACAGTGTTTGAGATCTAAGACAGTTGAACTAGTGGTGCTCACGAGACTCGAAATTTCTCGCCTCACCTCGTGGACAACACTAGAAAATTTTATGCTGATGTGAATTCCCTCTAGAGCTGGCACTGTGAGGTACATTTTTAATTTGCGGCAAGTGACCTGGTAATAAGACCGAATACTTAAGAATAATGATAAAAATGATACTTAAGTATGAGAGAAAATTATGAATTTCATTGGCATCTCCCATATTTGGCTCTTGAAAGAAAGTGAGTTGCTTTCTACGTAGATAACTATCTTTGTGCAACATTTTTGTGTTATGAACTGTTGACCTTTCTTTAAAAGTCCATCCGCTTACGCAGGTAGGTGGATTAAATTGTTGTGTAGGCTTGAGACAGAGGATATACACCTGTGTATATTTTATCTGGGAAAGGCTTTGCACATGTTTCAGGGTGGACATTTTCATCAAACCGTACTCAACTTTATCCTCCTTTCGCGGTTCAGTCTTACAGAGTATGGTGGTGAGTTCCATAAAGTCAGGCCGTATTAATTATATATTAAAACGTGTTTTAAGACATTTCTGCTGTTCTTTGTACTAACTGCTATTATAACTGCATTTGCTCTTAAGCTGTATTCATTCTCCCATAAATCAGGGAAAAAATGAAATGAGATTCTTCAGTTTTACGTCCCACTGTTATGCTGGCTAGGCTGAAGAGACTGTGATGAGAAATGTATGAAATGGTGGAATGAAAAAATGGAAGGAAACGAGAGAACCCCGATAACTCACGCATACGGTGTTTGTCCACAGCAAAGCTCACTTGGCGCGAACTGGGATCGAACCAAAGACTCCATACAGCAAAGTCGAACGCTCTACCACTGAGCCATTGCGGCCCTTCCCATAAAGCGGAATAGCGAGCACGAGTGCAAACCTATCATCAGGAGGCAGTTTGAAATCTACTCGAATTAACAAAAATGATGAAATCGGAAATATGGCAATGGAATCAGATTTACTGAATTAAAGTTTGTTTGGATGTCCATAGTCTGAAGGCTGCAATGCCAGAAGTGTTTAAGATTAGTTTTGTTCTTAACCAAAGCTCATATCTGAACATCATACAGACTCAGATTTCTTACTCTTTTTGTTGTTTTCCACTAAGTAGACAGTGTTGGTTTCTGCAAATTGCCCGATGGAAATTTTTCTAAAACATGATTTCATTTTTGCTAATGGGAGAAATAAAAAAATCACAAATATACTTTTGGCAACCGCTTGATCCCACACTGAATTTCAAGCACACAGTATCATGATAGCATATCAAATCTCAAAAACCCCGCAAAATAAATAAATAAAGTAATTGACGGATAAATAATTATAGTAAGCAGAACTCGGTCTTAGTTGCCAGGTCATCTTTTTTTTTCTTTTCTTTTCTGATATACTCCAGAGGTATAGCTGAGAAGTTGCAGATGTACTAGAAGAATAGGAAGATTGACTTGTGCTGGTAAGGGAGGGGGATAGGGTGAAGAGACTGTTTGGTGTTGACAAAAAGAATAAATACAATTCCCTCTACCATCAAATGCGAATTTTTGTTTCAGCTGCTAAGCTCTTGTGGATCTGTTCCATAATCTCCCGGAGACTAATTTAACCTTCATTCGTTAATTAGTGGATAATTAAGTTAATTCTTTCAAAAGAATTTATGCATGTGGACCATCATCATATATTTTCTTGTAATGTAGTACAACGAATAATACAGTATGTCTTGCATTTCGGGTCATTTCCCTATTACTTGCTAGTGCACTATTCTATCAGTTTTTTTTTTTCTTCGTTAAGTTTTAGATACCAAACTTGAGTTTGAAACTGCAGTTGTATGACCAATCAAATTTTGTAGATTTATTTTCTCATATTGTGTATTTTGTAAAATATATAAAACGATAATCATGTCTGTTATTCTGTATGATTGCGAAACATGATTGCTTGCTCTGAGGGAAGAACGCAGACTGAAAGTATTTGCGAATAAAATCCTGAGACGAATATTCGAACCCAACAAGAACAGGAAAAGGAGTTAGGAATGATGGAAATTTCATAAGGAGAAACTGGATAATTGATACCCTTTACCAAACATTGTTAGTCATCGAATCTAGGAGGCTTAGGTGGGCAGGTCATGTAGCTAGAATGGAAGAAAGTGGGAACGCTTTCAAAGTTTTAATTGGAAATCCAATTGGCAAACGACCATTAGGAAGACATAGAAGCAGATGGGAGGACAGTATTAAGATAAATCTCGCAGAAATAGGAATACAAAAAGTAGAAACTGGATCCAGTTGGCTAAAGATAGAAGTCAATGGAGAGGTTTTGTGAAGACGGCATTGAACCTCCGGGTTCCGCAGACCATAAAGTGAGTGAGTTATTGTGTATTTTGAATTTAAACTGCTAAATTAAAACGAAATTTTAATTTATTCAAACTGGATATGAATTCAATTAAATTACGAGTACAGTAAAGTAATAAAACAATACAATAACCCTGTTCTCTTACAGAACGTTGAAATTTCAGACTGTAGTTAAATAAATAGTAATAAAAAAAAATCTTTAAAACAAGAGGGAAATGAAAAATTTATTGTATTTTAATGTAATTTTGTAGAATATATAGCTGCATTACAGGCTATTTTTCATTTATTTATAAGGTGAACTGAATTCAATGTTAGAATTTAAGAAGCAACTTAGATTTTTCCACAGTTCTCTTGCCTGGAAAATTTTGGGCTTTTTAAAATATTTCAGTATTAGTGAGGGAAAACGCCATTCTGAAGGGAAAAAACTGAAAAAAAAAACTCTATAATCAAAGAAAATCGCTCATTCGATTAGACGAAAACATGGAAATCGGTAGATACAATGGTTTTTGTAATTCGAACGAATTGTTTGTAGAGCTATTCGAAAAATGAAATGAAATCTTTGAGTTTTACGTCCCACGCTTATGCCGGTTAGGCTAAAGGAGACGGTGATTATGAGAGATGAGTGAAATGGTGGAATGAAGAAAGTGGGAGGAAACGGGAGAACCCCGAGAAAACCCACGAGCACGGTGTTTGTCCACCACAAAGTTCATTTGGCGGGGACTGGGATCGAACCCGGGACCCCAAGCACCAGAGGTGAAGAGCTATTCGAGTAATGTTCCACGGCAAAAAAAAAAAGTTTTATGAAAATTGTATTAGCAATAAATGCTGTGAAAATGTAATAGATTTTCTGGAACGAAATTATTATCTAAAACTTATGGATATACTAAAACTTCGTTATAGCTATATACAGTATTTAAAATTTATTGGGGGCCGTTAATGTTCGAGGGAGGGAAAGTTAAAAAAAAGAACTATCCACAAGTCTGTTTAAAATATTTTGACACCATATAGCAGTGAAGAAACAAGGAATTCTATTAATAATTAAGTTTTAACTTGTATTATACTCAAAATAGCCCGTTATGGCTTTAATTTTGTAAACTGAACACACATTTGCTTCCAATGGAGTATCTAAGCTCAGAATAAATAAAATGTTTCCCGAACGGAGAACGAAATATAAGCAAAATTTTATAGCACAATAAAATGGGTTTTGTATCAAGTTTTTTGTTTATGATACTTTTTCCTGCCTGCCAGTCTTAATGTAGGCAGGCACTTGAAAAGATGGTAGACAACCAAAATTACACGTTTAATATGTTGAGTTGCATAATTTAAAGTCGCTGGCAACGATTGCAATGCCAGTTTAAAGCAATCAAGCTATCTACCCTTGGACTGGACATAAATTACTGAATGTTGTAAACTCACTTTCTTAATTACAGAATGCACTACAGGAAAAGAAAGCTGATCTTTGAATGAAAAAATAAATTAAAAAGCGACCGAAAATTTACATATTTATTTATTTTTTTTTTAATGGGGTGTTTGCATCTCGCTAAAATTATTGTAGGGTTGGAAGATTACTTAGGTTATTGCTATTTAAGCTTAACAATAAAACACGTGGTTCAGATTCTGAGTATACATCAAATGCTTAGGTGAGGTCAACGTCACCCCACATTTAGTCCATCCGTAGTAAACAGAAAATAGGTTTTTGTCAAACGGTAAGTACAGATGTATCATTGTCTTCCCATTCCAACTGAATGTCTTGCCAGTTTGTCTTTCCGAAGTTTGTTTCTCAGTGTTACACAAGTTGCGACTTTGTAAATGCGTTATCAGTCTTAATTATAAAGTGAGAATATTAAAAAGATAGAATGGAAAGGAAACAGCTTCCTTAATTTCACTCTCTCGTGTCGTACTCCCTCAATAGTTCATCAATTTGTTTCAAATGGAATTTTCTCGGAAAGTTTGTTAGTGGTTTCTTCCATATTTCATAACCTAGTTTTTAGCCTTAAAAATAACACAAAAATATGCATTGGTTTGTGCTTTTGCTCTTCGATATGGAGTACCAGGGTTAGGTTCCCGGTGGAAGTACGTTGATAGTGATTTTGATGTAAGCCCTTTTATTGGTAGCGAGGCTATACAGAAAGAAACCTACAATTTGAAATAGAATGTGAGTCATCAGACTTCTATACTCTCCCGGTAATCGAACCCGAAATCTTCTGTACCAAAAGTAGTAACTAGCTATAAATATACCACATTGACTTGACACCTAGTCTTCCGTTCCGAGCGCTACTATCGGCTGAAGGAATTCCACTCCCTTTTGCTGAGGCTGTCTCGCTTAGCAACAGCTGAACCCTTATTGACTCAACGCGTGGGTGTGTCGAGGGTGAGTTTTAATTCGCATTTTTGCCACGGCTCAAGACATTTTGGCAGCACTTTAGTAGACCAACGGGAAGGGCTGATGGAAACAAGGCCGTTGCACGGGGCGGCAAAATCTGACATATAACTATGTTATTTAAAATAAATATTTCTTGTTGGAAACATTTTTCATGATGGTGGTAGTTAAATTTACTAAGTTGGCATTGTATTTGTACTACATTCATTAATCATGTTTAGGTCGCATTAGTTTACTGTCACATGGACAGTGCTAAAACAAATGGTCAAATCCCAGCGTGGGTTGTTTGTTGTCACATACAGGAACTCAAATTCTCGAACAATAGCGAATACCTGTTCCCAGATTTAGGTAAGTGCTATTCTGTGCTCGAGCACTGGACGGCAGAATTAAGGGGGCGGGAGTGTTGATATTTAAAAAAAAATAATCGCAATAATGTTTAAAATTAGCAAGGGGTGAGGATGAACTTGAATATCGTGAAAACCATCATGAACATCATGATACCGTTAAACCCAGCGACCTCGAAAACTATGAATTGAACACTAATATCTGTTGTTTTCGATTACTTTTAAAATCTCGCCCTCTTCGTGGGGAGTGGAATATGATCTTGAAATTGAATTGGATTAAAACTGTCACTATTCATCTCAGCGACCCCTAAAACTGTGAATTCAACTCTAATATTGGTCGTTTTCGGGACGGAAAGGGGGTGGGTGGGATTATTTAGAGTACAGGAGAGCACAATATATAAATACAGGCCTGTCTGTTCCATTTAATTAGTTATCAAGTTTTGATATAAAAACTAGTCTTATCTTAGTCACAAACAAGTTCCTTATTGAAATCGGAAACATTTTCTATTTTTTTTTTTTTTAACAGATGTAGAAGGAAAATCAAGAAATAAAGATAAAAGAGCTAATTGCACTGGAGTTGCAAACTGATATACTGAGACGGAAGCACAATGTTGAATTCTATATATAAAAAAGTATTACCACTTTCCTCTGCAGGTCTGCTTTCACTAACATTATAGATTATTATTTAAAGATAAAAACAGGCACAGCTAGATTATGTTTGTAGTGTTCAGGACTTTCTGAGTGCGAGTGCAGTTTCCCTCATTTTGGTTGTTCATGATGGGATAACATACTTAAAATCGTGATTTTTTAAAAAAAAAAAAAAAGATTTGGATTTTCTGGAGAAAGAGGGATCGGCAAATTGTCTAGGGCCGGCCCTGGATGGAAGAAATGTTCTTCGAATATCTCGTTAAACTGTAAGGCCGCATCTCGTTTAGCTTCTGTATTAAAAATAAATCCTAAAAAGTGTAGTTTGGTGAGGGGGTTGTTGCTTTCACACTTTAACGGAAAAAAGAAAGTGTTGCTAAGCCCTGTATCCTTTATTTTATCACTTCCGTATTGGATAATACTATTCAATAATCCTTGTGCAATTCATTGATTATGTATTGAGTGTACTGCTTTGTATTGGTTTACCACAGAAGCAAGTAGAAACTACTTTTACAGAAAAAAAAAAACAATGGCTACATTTCTCAGTTGGTTGTTAGTCATAAGAGAAATGAGCGAATTTCAGCCGTAATGCTGCAAAATTGGACGTTTTCTCTGCTTGCTTTCTTATTACATTGTCCGTAGTGCATTGATGTATGCATGTCTTGTCTTTTCTCCCTTTTTTTATGTTCAGCAAAAAACTAGAACGCAACATCATTTTGAAGAAACTTGTTTTTCCGGACCTGCACTCAGCAGCCGGGTGATGTTTTGTAGGATAAGTGGTCACTCAGCCATTTTAGATGATTGTTCAGTTTTTTTTTTCTCGTGTTAAGTATCTCCAAAAAAGAAAAGTAACGTTTTCCTTTTTTTTTCTGTCCACTTTGCCATTTAAACACACACACAAAAAGAAAACTTTTCGTGTGTCATGAGAGAAAGAGCATAGAATATCCTGAAGAAAGTAACCCTTTTTTTTCTTTTTCGTGCTGTGGAATGTATATACTTTAATCACAGCTGCAGTAGCTGGTATCTGATCCACATTATGCAATTACAGATTTCGTCTTCCTTTTTCAGAGAATATAGCACTGTCTGTACTGTTTATTCTTGAAGTCAAGCATAAATATAGCTTTTCCGCAGTGAATTGTGGGTGAATCCTGTACAAAATAGTGAGTGTTAGTTCCACAAAATTGACTTTCGAGATTTTCTTTTCTTTAGAATTACAAATTAGTTTTCGTACCTTAGTATTTATTTCTGTTTTCACGTTCAAATATATTTCAGTGGGTTTCTAAATTCTGTATCTCAACCATGGGCGTTCATTACTTGTTTTTAAGGAATGGGGAGGGACTACTGATCCGCATGAAAAAGAGAGGTGTAGGACGACATGTTCAAACATGTAATTCTTGTTTGACTTTACTGCACTGTTCTTGAAATTACGCTGTTTCGCTAAATAGATCTAAGATTTCTTTTGCTTTTCCAAATCTATCTGACATGCCCTTATATAATTAATCCATTGACTGTTAGCTTTAATTTCTGAACACAGCATGTACAAGAAACTATCTTTACCGAAAAACATTCAGACTAAAAGTGTTCGTAAAGTAGTTACCAAGAGAGTTTGAAAATAGATACTGAAACATTTTTGGCTTAGCTAAGAAATTGCCAGTAATTTAGGTGTTACCATATTTAGAAAATAAGACATAATTCCTTTGTAGTATCACTTCATTTCACCTGCAGTCCTAAAATCCTAGGATTAAAACAGTCCATATTAATAGAGATTTAATCTAAGTATGATTGATGGAATAAATATTTCTTGTACGTTTTTTCTCTGTCGTAGGAACCATAATAAAGGTTATTCAGGAAAGGATATTTTTAAAAATAAAATGAAATGAAATCTTTAAGTTTTACGTCCCATGGTTATGCCGGTTAGGCTAAAGGAGACGGTGATGAGAGATGAGTGAAGTGGTGGAATGAAGAAAGTGGGAGGAAACGGGAGAACCCCCGAGAAAACCCACGAGCACGGTGTTTGTCCACCACAAAGTTCACTTGGCGGAAGCAGGGTTTGAACCCGTGACCCCAAGCACCAGAGTTTTTAAAAATAAAATTTAAAAAATTACGGATAAGGAACAAAAAAGATAAGTATTACAATAGTTATATATTGTGGTTACAATATATTAATCACATACTGAATAAGTATGTAGTCTTTGTAAAAGTAATTTCATTAATATTGTAGAAAGTAGTTGTCAGTATAATACGTGTATTCATATGATTTGAAAATAACCTAGGGTCCATTTTTTTTTTATCTTGGTGTGAGTCCCCACTTCACTTTTATTTACTTATTTATTTATTTGTTTGTTTGTTTTTATAATATTGCAAAGGGCAGTAAGTAAGAACATTATTTTTATACGTGATTTTTTTTTTTTTTTTTTTTTTTTTTTTTAGAAAGCTCAAAATGCTACTGACCAAATTAGTCAATGTTTTTGACAAGTCTTCGTTCTTGCTGAGCTAATCTAATCCTACGGATATTTCCACTATGACATTCTAAGTATTAAATAATTGTACAGGCTAACTTTTAATCTGTTTTTCCTTCATTTCCGCAATATCTTGAATAAATTAAAAATGGAACTGGCTAAGTCTAGCTTGGCCCTGTAACAGTTACCATTTACTCAAGCACGGACTGGCCAGAGCAGGAGGGCAGGGATCCATGGCGAGGTCCTCTCTTAACTTGTCTGTTGTGTTGGAGCATAGTTACTCGTTGTAGTTTGTTCCGTTTCCAGAGTTCGGTGGCCCCCAGCATTGAATGTATTCTTGTGATCCCATTATTGGAATGAAACTCAAGTATTATAGTCCTGTTTGGGTCCTCTGTTTCTGGCCTAGTAAGAATATATTTCAGCAGTATGAAGAAATAGGTCCCCAGCATCATATTGTCTTAAATGTGTGTTGGGGCCTCATAAATGCCGAAATGAGACTGACTTTTATATAGTCCTGCTGGGGCCCTCTGTTAGTCGCCCCACCCTCTGTTGCAAAGATTTTACAAGACCGTTAAACCTTCTTCTTCTACTACTACTACTACTACTACTACTAAATAATGATAATAATAATAATAATAATAATAATAATAATAATAATAATAATAATAATAATAATAATAAAACCGGTATCATTACGAAGGCACAATAAGTAGAATAAAAAAAATAAGATGATGAAACAGTATACTTTGAAGCTCCTACATGCTTTGGGAAGATGGGACCCTCCAACTGAGACTCCTATCGGAGCCCTGTACCCCGCAGTCCGAGACTGCATTTACTGGATGGTAAATCACATGCGATTGTAGATGGATCGTGTCTTGTATTTTGATGTCTTTGATTGACTTTTAGCTACTATAATGTTGTAACCCAGTCTCTTCCGACTTGTTTCTTCCGTCTTCGGCACAGTTGTACTTTACTTCGTTCTTCTTCTTTGACGCTGCAGTTTCGTCCCAACCAGAAGCAATGGAATCGTTGACACAGCTAATTACTGTGACTACTGAACGCTTCGGCAGGAAAAGTTTTAACGCTTCGTCGGTGAAGTGCAAAAAGTTAACTTTCTTTCGAATCCACTTCCTGTACCTGTTTGACCTCGAGTGTATTCAGTTGGGGAATCCTCTCTCAATATACGGATGTAACCTGAGTTATACGACCTATTTTTGTAGTAAACTATGGTCGTTGTAGTAGTGGACTTGGTTGCGTTTTGGGGAACAATTGTTTTGAAACCGAAAACGATTGCGCCATGGCCAACTTTCCTCTGTAGATCGCTTGCAAAGTGCTGTGATGCGAAATATTTCGATGGTCACCATTGTTGAAATGGCAGGTGTGGTCGTCGGGGTATAGACAACATGGAGTAAATTTTTCTGTCCATCCTGAGCTAGTTTTACCTGTTGACAGTTGTCCTTCTCTCTCGATATTGTGTGTATGCTTTATTCTTGGTTTCTCATGCCCTTCTTGTAGTTCCAATAGTTTTTTTCTGTCATAAATACAGAGGTGGAAACCACTTTTTATTAAAATGTTCTTTGGACCATCCTACTCTTGTTTCCTTCACAAGCAAATTTATTTATTTATTGGAAAAAGAAATTAAATCTTTTAGTTGTGCGTCTCACGGTTGTGGGATGCATAATAAGTTACTATGATAATAATGATAAACAAAATGGTGGAATGAAGAAAATGAGAGGAAACAAGAAAACACCGAGAAAGCCATTCATAAAGTGTTTGTCCACCACAGAGCCCACTTGAGGCGAGTTAGGATCGAATCAGGGACCACACGCACAGATTTTTTTATATAGTTTTAGCGTACCTGTTCAGCAGCGAAACTATATGAGACATGATCCTACCATTTAAGGTGTGATCCGAACTATCGTAATGGATTCAGATTTCAAGGCATTGCAACCAGGAATAGAACCCTGAGCTCCCGTGCACCAAATCACAGACTAGTTGGAAGGACTGTTTTGTTTTTAGTATATATTAGTAGTATATTTAGGCTTATATAGTTTTGAGGTACTATTATTATTTTTTTTTTTTGTATTAATAGAAAAAATGCGTATAGTTCCTTTTTTTAATAACTGAAGGGCTACGAAGAATGTTTTATATCAAATACATTACATAAGCTACTAGAGTTCATATAACTTCTATAAATATCTTCACATTTAAGTCGTATAATCTATTATTTGTATAATATATACCTGTTATGAGATTCTCAGGTGCAGAGTGTGCCTAGGTAGTTCGCAGTTAAACTTGAATTTTAGTATATTTTCAATCTAAAAGTACCAGAAGGGCAGGCATTTAAGAGTCACTTGTGTATTAGTGTTTGTATTACTAATATCCATAAAAGTAAAGAATTATGAACGAAAAGGAACCTCTGTACCCGCATGTGACGATAATATATTATTACATATAATGTCTTTCATCCGTGCTAAATTCTGTCTACTTCTAAGTTCCACGTCTTTTCTGTCACTTAAACAAATGTCGTGTTACAGCCACAAGTTTCTTTTTGGAACATGTTTTGAGGGAGAATCATCCTATCCGTATATGGCAACAGGTTGTAAAACATAGAGGATATATACATTCACTTGAACGTGGATGTTTAATGCGTTACACGGGTAGAATTTTTAATAGTGACAAAACTTTCTGCTATCTACCGGTTCTTTGTTTGTTTATACGATAATTTAAAAATACGGTAAATTCATATACCGCTATATTGACAAAAAGCATATACGGCTTGATTTTTTTTTTAAAAGCTATTTCGTAGGACACTGGTTTGTCGTATTTACAATACAACCTTTGTTGTTTTAATGGTACAGAGGTGCAAGAAATCACATATCACAGTTGTTACATACAAAAATAAAATAAATAAAAAATTAAATTTCCGTTTTATCTGTATTTAAAATTACAAAATTTTGAGTAACAGGGAAAATCTTGAAGTGGTTAAATGGTAATTGGATGTGATTTCCGGTGTGAGCATTTGTATTTCGAATTCCACGTTAAGCAGTAGCTTTGCGTCCAACGTACCCTTGGCACTAAAAGGAAGATAAACTAAAAAAATCAACCAACTAATCAGTGTCGGTAGTTATTTAATATTTTACTTGCTTTTTTTTTTTTTTTCATATTCCGAATAAATGAATACTTTAACGTATCGCTTTAACACTCCACTTAGAGACATAATGGGGGAATTTGGTCTACTTGTAATTTTGGCTCTACAATTAAGAGTCTTCATCTCGGCGAAACTAAAATACCGCTAATTTTACAGTAATTATATGATATCTTCAAATAGATAAGAAGATAATTGAAATATGGAACAAGAGCGCCCTAGACAATATTATTTTGCATGAGGTACCGTTATCACATGTCACCTAGTGGCTTTCCATTTTCAGCTGTTTAGAAACGCGAAAATAAATTCCGATTTTCAAAATGGCTCGAAATCGAAAGCAGATAAGTGAGTCATGATAACGGTTTCTCATGTAAAATAATATTGTCTAGGGCGCTCTTGTTCCACATTTCGATTATCTTTTATCTATTTGAAGATATCACATAATTAGTGTAAAATTAGCGGTATTTTAATTTCGCCGGGATGAAGACTCTTAAGGATAATTGTACAGACACACACAAAGAAACAAAAGTTCTGTGCAGCGAATCGCAGGGTATGGATTTGATGTACAGGGTTTGTATGATAAGTAATGAGACCAGGTCTGGAAACATTGTTTTATTGATCTGATCTGTACAGGGACTTAAAAGCTTTCGAAGTACTCTCCTCTTGCGTCGATGCACTTCTGCAATCGATGTTTCCACGCTGCAAACGCCCCCTGGAAGTCAGCAGCCGGCATGTCCTTTAGAAATGTGGTCACGGCTGCTTGGATGGCTGTGACGTCTGCAAAACGGGTTCCTTTCAAGCGTGGCTTCAGCTTCGGGAAGAGGAAGAAGTCGGCCGGGCTCACATCTGGGCTGTAGGGTGGTTGTGGAAGGACTTCCACCCCAATCCGGGTCAAAAAGGAGGTCACTAAGAAGGCGGTGTGGGCAGGGGCATTGTCGTGATGCAACTTCCACCGGCTAGCGATCGCCGGTCTTTTCCGCTTGACGCTCCTGTGCAGTCTCTCAAGGACTTGTTTGTAGAAGGCGGCGTTGACGGCTTGTCCTTGGGGTACAAACTCCTTGTGGACCACCCCCACATTGTCAAAAAAAAAAAACAATCAACATTGTTTTCACCTTTGACTTCGACATTCTGGCCTTCTTGGGGCGCGGGGACGCAGGAGTGTGCCACTCCGCGCTTTGACGTTTCGTTTCAGGGTCGTACTGGAACACCCACGACTCGTCACCTGTTATGACGTCATCTTCAAAGTTAGGGTCACTGTTCATGAGGTTCAACAGTTCCTGACAACAATCAACACGTCGTTGCTTTTGTTCGTCAGTCAACACTCGCGGCACCAGTTTCGCACAGATTTTTCTCATTCCCAATTGTTCCGTCACAATCTTGTGCACTGTTGTGTGGTTCATATCGAGTTCATCAGCAATCAATCTCAACGATAATCGACGGTCTGAGTTCAGGAGATCCCTCACTTTTGCCACAGTTTCGTCCGTAGTCACTGTTGTCGGGCGTCCAGCCCTCTCCAGATCCTCAACGCTTTCCCGGCCGTTCCGGAACGCACTGTGCCAACGAAACACCTGGGCTTTGGATAGGGCTTCCTCTTTGTAGGCCTCCGTGATGAGAGAAAGCGTCTGAGTAGCCGTTTTCCCCAGGCGAACGCAAAATTTGATCGCATAACGCTGTTCGATGGAACCCTCCATGTTTGTTGATTTTCCGCCGTGACAAGAATGTTCACAAGGGCTTTGTCCAAGGCTTGTCCGCGCTCCACTAAGGCTCGGAGCCAACTGACGCGCGGTGCGTTGCTTTGCTCGGACCCCCCCCTACATCCTCCATCACCGACAAACCCGCTCCAGCGACACGCGCGCCGCGGCGCGGCGAGTCTCATTACTTATCATACAGACCTTGTATTTTGTTGCACAGAATCCAAATTTCGAAACCCCAGGACGACTCATCGTGTTAATTTTTTTGTATGGACGAAAAGTTTGAGCAATCTTGGAAAGAGAAAACACACATTTTTGTCCCATAAAACAAAATTGACATGGTCAGACGTCCTAGGGTTTCGAAATTTGCATCCTGTGCAACAAAATACATCGAATTCATACCGTGGGGCCTGCTACACCGAACTTTTTGTTTCTTTGCTTAGCTGTAGCCTATTATGTGTATCTTCCATATCCAAAAATCGCTAAGTTTTTCGCCCATAAAATGGAATTTGACCCAATCAGTCGCCCTGTGATTTTGAAATTTGGATTCTGTGTGACAGAATACATCAAAATCTTACCCTGGGGGTCCGGTGCACAGACCTTTTATATTTTTGTGTATGTGGCTGATGTTATTTGTTGATTGTACTTCTCAAATAATGTAGGAAATTGACACCTGGATGCGGATAAAAGGAAGTGACTGGATTATATGCGATGTGTGACGTGTCAAATTGAACAATAACTTTCGTTGTGTCGTTGATGAGATTTCTAATTGTAAAAGACAAACGTACGGAGGGAAAGAACATAAACTTAGTTACAGTAGAAAGAAGCCTCGATGTGAGAACTGCCCCAGAATAAGTGTTAATTAAAATGTCGCTTTCACAACAAAGGGAATACTTTTTTCTTCTTCTTTGTTGTTGGTGTATCTGTATTTTGACACTGAGAAACATCAGAATCGAATTTCCACGCAGGTTCTGGTTTCTGAGTGACGACAAAGATGTGACGTTCTTTAATAAACGTGTTATGTAAATAGTCCAAGACATGCCTTATTTTTAAAAAAAAGGCAGCTTGAAAACAAGCAGTTAAGGTAGCTTAAATGTGACTGATGGGATCACCTTAAGAATCCTCTTTTTAATTATTTATGGATATGGATTGACTCAAGGACCACGTCTCATATAGCCTCGCTGCAATCTATCCAACCAAAACCCGAATCTTTAGTTTACTGCATCTAATACTCAATGTAAGGACTACTATTGGATGTACTGTTTTGGTATTCGCTGGCACCTTCTTCAGCAGATATGGGAAATTCACGTGCAACTCTTCTCACACCTTAGAACAAGATAAGATAAAATTCCGAGAAGCAAGATGAGTTGCTCAGACCTGCTGAGGAAGGCGGCATTGGACGCCGAAACAATAAAATTAATATTACATTTTACATTATATTAGACGCAGTAAATAAAAGAGTAAGTTTGCAAACTGAGTTTTTAGTTTTGAAGAGGCCGCGGTGACTTAGTGGTAGAGCGTTCACCTCTGGCGAATGAGGTCCTTGGTTCGATCCCAGCTCGCACAGTGAGCTTTGTGGTGGACAAATACCGTATGTGTGAGTTTTCTCGGGGTTCTCCCGTTTCCTCCCACTTTCTTCATTCCACCATTCCATTCATTACTCATCATCACAGTCTCCTTTAGCCTAGCCGGCATAATCGTGGGACGTAAAACTGAAAGATTTCATTTCTTTTAGTTTTGTATTTATAGCAGGGATGCAAATAAGCAGCAAAATCTTACTAGCCCAAGCTAAAAGCTGCTAGCCTACATCCCACAATAGAAATCATTTACATATCTTTGAAATAAATAATAGTGATATTAAAAAGTCGCCCGCACCAATGAAGCACTCGCCCCGGGCGAGTGGTTATTTGCATCTCTGATTTATAGACTCGGCAATCCCGCAACAAGCATCAAATGGTAGGAAGGGAATAATATAAAATTAGGTGCTATTTCTGTAGGCCTTTCCTGAGTCTAGACCTGAGACTTTATGAATAAACAGGCAGGTCACGGTAAAGAAAACCTGGAGCAGTTTTATTTTACTCTTTTATTATTTTTAAAGCGTTATATAGTAGAATCCCGAAGTAGCACAGTTCGATATGTCGCAGATTCGGATGTAACACGGGGGAAATTGCCTCCCTAAAAAATACATTAATACCTGTATAAAATAAAATCCTTACTTTTGAAAGATGAGTTAAAACAGTACAAACTCTGCAAAGAACGGTTCTGCAGTACAATTTTACCGTTAGACTATACTTTATATTACTGTATAATATTGTAATTTATTACTTCACGAATGTTTCCTGCCTTTATCTCTTCGGGGCCGATTGTTGTCACTTCTACGGATACATTTTGATAGTCCACTGTAAGTTATAACATGCGCATAGAGAATGTTCTCCAGCAGCCGCATTATATCGGGCATCTGCTGTACTTGGTGAGAGAAACAAGCTGATATGAAATATTTTATATAATATATATATATATAATATGTAATGACTCACATAGCATGACATAGGAGTGCGGACAATTGAAAGAGCTGAAGCTAATTTACCCAAAAAGAAGCTACACGTAAATGTAAATTTAGGTTAGTTGAGTGTAGGTTAGGTTAGGTTTGCATTAACCTACTTCTATATTATTTGTTCGTGAGATACTGTGAAAGTATTCCTATATTCCCATAGTCAGATTTTAAAACTATTTGGAACCATTCTGATTCTCTTGTCAAATAACAAGAGTTACATACACACAAATTTATCAAACACCCATTAGGGAAACCTAAGCTGAATTTATTCATATATAAAACTAAATTTTGCAGGGAAATAGTGTCAAATTTTCAGCATCCTCCATAAATAAAAATGTAAACTTTATGAGATTTTCTATCTTCTATCAATTATAAAGAATTGTGTAAGATTCGAAAACTTACATTACAGTGTTCTTTATCTTCCTCTGTGTTACCTCCCATCTTTTCACCGTACGGAGTGACGGTGGCTCAGTGGTATAGCGCTTACCTGCATTGCGTGGGGCTCTTGCTTCAATCTCCAGCCAAGTAAGTTTGTAATAGACAACATCGTACCTATGAGTTTTCTCAGGGTACTCTCGTTTTCTTTTACATATTCATTCCACCAATTCTTCCATTATCCTTCACTTGCTTTGATAATCTGTCTCCCTTATCCTAAGCAGCCTAATCGTGGTACGTTAAACCGAAAGATTTCATTTTCATTTAATTTCTATCCACCGTACAAAGTATTTCTGTCGGTTACTAGATTCCACAGCATTCTGCTATATGATGATTAAAGTTAGGATTTTTAAGTGTGCTTTATATATATATATATATATATATATATATATATATATATATATATATATATATATATATATATATATATATATATATATATATATATATATATATATATATTAGAGTGAAAAAATGGAGCTTTGAGAAAGTATCCCGTGTGTCAAATTTGCGTCCAGATGGAATTAGAAATCAGTTATCGGCGTCTTCTCTCCGCCTTTTTGGGACTTTTGTCTCTTTATTTCCTTAATGTGTTGCTAATTTCCTCTCTCTCTCTCTCTTCGTTTCACTGCTACTTCGTAAAACTTTTAATAAAAATTAAAACATATATATTGCATTTTAACTTACTGTAATAATAGAAGCAACAATTCTCCTATGCATAAGCGGAAGCTCATGTGTTTCGGATTCCACGTTAATCTGTAGGTCCACGTCTCATATAGCCTCGATGCTGAACGGGGCATTAAACTCAAGATCAATCAATCAGTCCCTTACGCATGATAGTGATATTTTCAATTTCAGTATTATTATTATCATTATTCAGAGTACATGCTGATCAACCCCATAGCAAAACATGCCGCAATCTGCGATGTGATCGCAGAAAATTTGCCGCAACTATGCAGAAAAATTGTCAGAGGAAGAAATAAAATAGCCAATAGAAAAGTATAAAAACATGCCTGCTATGTGTAGCTGTTTTAAATGCACGGACGACACGCATAAATATAGTTTGAACTGCTTTTTACGTCGCGTAAAGCGTATTTTTTAACAATCACAAATGTTTCTTCTGCTGAAAATTTTTGACTTACAAAAGCTCATTGCAGAAAGACAAAGAAAGTTGTGTCATCGGGCTGATCAGGAAAGTCAGGGAAAATAGTGCAATTCAGGGAACCTCAGGAAAAAAGACTGGAAATCAGGGAAAGTCAGGGAAATTTTATAAAATATATTTTTTTCTAACGTTAATTATACTGGTACACTAATTTCAGCTTAGCCAACCATTATAATACCTATTTTATTGCTGTTTTTTCTTCCACATGCAATTTTGTTTTTATTGGTTTATTTTAATGATCACACTATCGGACGATGCTCAGATTTTTGTGGGAAGTAAGTGGAATGTACGTATGAACAATTTATTACTATTTGTCTCAATAGAATAAATGTTCTCGTATATAAATATTCACCGTTCAGTCATCCGACACCTGTCATGAAAGTCAGGGAACTTCCTGACAAAGGTCAGGGAGAAGTCAGGGAAATAAATTTCTCGTATTATTCCTAATGCAATGTACTTCATCTCTTTTCTTTTTTTTTTTTTTTTTTTTTTTTTTAATTGTAATGTAGTCTATAGTTATTTATTAAGTGAAGTGATTATGTTAGAAGTGATAAATATTCATTGCTGACTTCATTCGTACGATGCTTGAATGTTCAGTGGTTACATAAAATTTGTTTCTTCGTTGCAGAAGAGTGAAGGATTCAGTTTGAACAACACAGTTGGAGAATCATCGGATTTCGACCCAGACACGGAACTGTCACCGCCATCACCTTGTAATGTCTTGTTCGAAGGAGCCAACGTATTAATAAACGGGAAATCCAGCTTCCAGAAGATCCCCAAGTCTTCCAAGGTAAGTTGTTCTTAACATTCTTCTCGTGATGTTGAGTGCAATCATGATGTAAAATCCAATCAGAAGGTGCAGATTATCAACGTATAAAAAAATATAGTATCGTTTTAGGTGAAACGTCTCTTCGGTAAGAGATTTTTAATAACGGACTAACGAACAAGTAACAACAGTGTCAGGCTACACCACGTGAAGGAGGTTTTTTACAGTGTACACAGCCAAAATTAAAATTTGGATTCTTCCATCTCCGCTCACCCACCATTTCCTACGCAATAACGTCAGTAAGACAAGTGAATATTTGAAACTAAAGAAATATTTAAGTATTTAGATTTGTCAAGGAGAAAATCATTTAGTTTTATTTTAGCAGTGTTCCACGGTCAGATTAATGAGCATTATACTAACCCTCTAATCTCAACAGCATTACGAATGCATAATGTAATATTCAAACTTTCAATACCGTGTATTCGGCACATTCGTGCAGAATGTACTGAATTTTCAAGACAGTGTGTTCGGCCCATTCTTCTAGAATGTACTGAATTTTCAATACCGAGTATTCGGCCCATTCTTGAAGAATACTGAATTTTCAATACCGAGTATTCGGCACATTCTTGTAGAATGTACTCAATTTTCAATACCGAGTATTCGGCACATTCTTGTAGAATGCACTGAATTTTCAAGATCGAGTATTCGGCACATTCGTGTAGAACGTACTGAATTTTCAGTACCGAGTATTCGGCACATTCTTGTAGAATGTACTGAATTTTCAAGATCGAGTGTTTGGTACATTCTTGTAGAATGTACTGAATTTTCAAGACCGAGTATTCTGAACATTCTTGTAGAATGCACTGAATTTTCAAGACCGAGTATTCGGCTCATTCGTGTAGAATGTTGTGAATACTCAGATCTCAGAGAACGTCACGGATTGCCTAGTACACTTGACCGTCTGTATTTGACTTTGTACACAGCGACGCAACTAGGGTAATTGTCGGCCGGGGCAAAAGCTCGCCTTAGCGCCCTCTCCTAACCAACCAAACCAAAACGCTCCCCGACTACACCTGATATTGGCATCACACAGTAATTCTCCTATTCAGATGGTAAAGCTTGATTTTAAAATTGCAGTACATAATTTAGTTTTTAGTACAAGATAAAACACCAAACTAATTAGTATTTGTTTGTCAAATAATCAGACAGTTGCATGCTTGATATATTCTTATATTCTTTTCATAATAACTGCAAATCAGAATGCTTTTGGAATTATATCGGGATGTGTATATGTGTAGAATGAATCAACAGTCTGTTGCTTTAGAATAGAAAGCGGTTATCTCGAGTATTATACTCGGACATTTTGCAAATCTCTTAAATCGATGTAAGTTAAATAAAATCACGAAGAGGTGGAACTAAAATTTAACTTTGCGGTCTCTTTCGGCTGCAAAGATTTTTGCAGGGTCCTTAAAAGATAATAAGCTAACTTATGCTTTATGGGTATGATCCCACAGTTGAGTTTTTGTCCTGTCCAGTTTCTGAGGTATTTTTTATGATCTTTAGTTTCCTAAAACTCCTTTCTTTGCTTTATAGTGAAAATAAATATTAGCCAAGTTTTGCGTCCCCGCAATCCGGTGCCCGGGGCACAAGCTCTCTTTGCTTCCCCTTAGTTATGTCACTTTACCCTTAGTCTCTTCCAGCACTTCTGGCAGTCCGTGTTGTAGCGGGGGTAACGTTAATAAGCGGAGAAGTTGCCGACGTCCCCATTATTTCCTCCTTCCAATCAATTAAACTTTCAATACATCATCATCATCATCTTTATATTAATGAAAAATGTTGTAATGCTGAATTAAGTTTTTTTATTCCCTTATAGAAAAGAAAAGCAAGAAAAAGTAATAATAACGATAAAGAGGAACAAAAAATAACAAGTATAATTCTTTTATAAAGAGTTTTTTTTTTTTTTTTTTGATAAAAGATACAATGTAGAATTCTTTTTTTTCTGTGGAGAAAGTATCGTGTAGATAGGTCGGTTGCCTTTGTGACACTGTGTGTTTTTCCAGCCGACTGCTTGTTCAACCACAGCAGGACGACACTTGTATGAGAAGTACCAGATGAATTTTCGAAAGTTAAGGATTTATTTTTAACATTTACCCATCCAACCAGGACTTATTTCTTTTTGTCGTGTCTTAGTATTAGTGCATATTATCCTCTTTTATAGTTGTGACTGTTTTTTCTCTTTTCATGGCAATTGAAAATTACAATCAAGATATCTATAAGATCGTGTCGTCGTGACATCTCGGTGTGGAGTGAGCGCTTTTTTTTTAACGTACATAAAAAAAACACAATATCTGTGTACAGCATAGGTCAGCACATTACTTTCAATACCGTAAACAAAGCCGCATATAGCATATAACACACACACACACACAAAGAAATATATTATTAATTTCCTTGTATTGGAGTTATTGATCTGGAAAGAGGATACGTAATAAATTACAGAAACATTATCATGCTATAAGCACCACTGGATGACATCATTGTTACGCTTTCCTGGAATGTTTTTAACAATGTGTGTAATTTGTCATGAAGCCTGAACTCGAAAGCATTTGATGAAATGTCAAATGTTGCAAGTTCCATTGAGAAAGTTCTTTATAGTCGGTCTTCTTCTTTCAATTATTATTATTATTATTATTATTATTATCCGTGCTCTGCTCTTCTAATTGTAATTTTCTGAGTCAGACCACTCAGATAATCTTATTCCATATGGTACTTTTATTGCCATAGTGTTTAATGTCAGGAGACTTACATAAGATTTTATTAGCTGTATCAATCGAAGCCGTAAAAGCAAAACATCTTTGTAAGCGACTGAACAATTATCATCAGGGAGTTATTTCCTTTAAGTTCTTTTGTTATTTTGGTCATTCCATATACGTTATCAATTCTATTCAGTTGATGTGTACAGTGCTTGGTGCATTTCAGTATTAGGTTATGCTCGGTATTAGAGGCCTTCGTAAGGGTGCATTCTGTCGAGCTGAATGCAATGATTCGCTGTAATAAGCAGTGAACAAGTAATACTCCTTTCTTTCTGTATTTAATTTATTAAAATAATAGTATAACATCCACCTGTGTTATTTAATTAGTAACAGTATTAAACTAGTTGCGTCCTGCACAATAGCGGCGAGCGAAATATCCTTTTTCACTCTTCTTATCCTTGACTGATTTCAATCCCAAGTAAGGAGTAATAACGTGTCAATTACCCGCTTCGCTGGGTTAAAATATGAAAAAATTGCAATATGTTTCGTTAGTTAGTCACTTTTTAATATTACTAAAGCACTTTCTGATATCGGTCATTTTTACATATCTCTGCCTTCAAGTTGAGAGGATGAATTTGAATTTAAACAGCATCGGAAGTGTCACTGTTCGTCTCAGCGACGCCGAAAACTATGGATTCAGCACTAATATCGGTTATTTTCGATCATTTTTCATATATATATATCTCCCCTTCCCCTAAGTTGCACCGTCAAAGATTAATGATAACTATCCCAGGCCCGAACTTCATCTATACTGAAAATTTGATCGAGGTCGGTCAGATAGTTCAAGAGTTTCAAGAGGTCACTTATATTATTTTTTTTTATATAGATTTTTAATCCTTAAAGAAAACACGCCATATTTCCTTTTTTTGTGCGAAAGTCACACCAGGACACTTGCTTAGGGGTAAATTCAACCCCTATTCATGACTGATTTCAAGAGTATGTAATAAATCAGAGCTCTAACTCCAGCTTTTTCTAATTTTGAGGTGAAAATTCTCAATGTTTCACTTATGCCCTTTCTTTTGGTAATTTATAAAAAATACATAAGTAAAATCTTTCAAATACGGGGGCCGCGGTGGCTTAGTGGTAGAGCGTTCACCTCTGGCGCATAGGATTCCTGGTTCGATCCCAGCTTGCGCCAAGTTAACTGTGTGGTGGACAAACACCGTGTGTATGAGTTCCTCCCACTTTATTCATTCCACCATTGCCTTCATTTCTCATCATCACAGTCTCCTTTAGCCTAACTGGCATAAACGTGGGACATAAAACGGAAAGATTTACGTTTCATTTTAGTTTTTTTTCCTTCCAAATACGGTAATAATGAGGGTCACGTCATTCTATATCCCTGTAATATAGGCAACCAGCATTTCTTTGTCGTTATACAGGTTGCATAGAGCCTAGCGAATGTCAAAGATTTGAAACGACAAATGGATAGCTGCAGTTAATGTCGCTTTTACCCTTGAAGTATGTTAACAGATGGACTCCATAATATGAGCTCGGCCAATATATACACTCTATTAAAAAAAAAATTAAAAAAAATTTAAAAAAATAAAATTCACGTTCATTCTAGAGTTGTTTGGACGGACGGGCGGATATGCTAACATTCCACTGCGTAATCCTAATAAATAATAAAAGTAGGGTTGTCTATCGACTGCGTAATCCTAATAAATTAATAAAATTAGGGTTGTCTACAGATATAATAATAATAATCATCATCATATGTATTTTATCATTCTTCCTTATTGGCAGGTCACGTTCCACAACTGAGAAGCTTCTATGCTCCACGGTTATACCTCTTTGTCTTTATGTACGATTTTTCTGTTCTTATATTGTCCATTAATTGTAGTTTCCTTTGCCCCCATCCATCTCTTTCCTGCCGCTAAACCTTCTAACATGTCCCTCATGATAAAGTTCCTTCTGAGCCAATATCCTAAACAGTTTTTCTTCATTTTCTTAATAATATATATAATTGCTCTTTAGACCCTCTTATTCGTTTTTCCCCTCGACGCAGCTATTTCTCTCCATTCTTCTCCACGTAAACATTTCTAAAGCTTAGTCTTTTTTAACGATTTTATATGGAGGACATAAATATTAATTAAAGTAAGGTGTTGTCCGAGAGGATGTGATTTTTTGTAAAGTTAGACATATTGCAGCAGTTCAACGTAATTAGTGTGTGCTTTGAGACAGTAAATGTAAAATCAAAGAATTGACCACTACAAAAATACCATCGCATACACATGTTAAAAGTGCCTTTGACAATACCTATCCGTGACGAAATAACAAAATGCAACCAAAATAATCATCCCAAGAAAATTTTGACCGTGACTGTACTTTCATATGAAGGCTATGGCTGACTACCTTGTAGTTTTCCGTATAAAATGCCCCAATTAAACTATTTTCAAATTTTGTTAAGTATATAGACAAAAAATTCTTCCAAGTGGTGCTCCAGTTTTTATTTGCCGAAACATATAGTTGTTCTACGTTTCGATATAAAGGAGGAAGACGGGGAAAATGGAAGAACTTTTCATAACGTAATTTCTTTGTTTCTTAACCATTGTTATGCTAAGGTAGAGCGTTAGTTATGGCAATCGATTTCAAAAATAAATATTCCTTTGTGACTCATAGCTAACTATGTATAAAGGTCATGCATCGTAGACAAAAGCACAATAGTCAGAGATTTTGACGTCATCTACCAATAGACTTTTGAATCATGATCTTTTGTTTTTTTTACTGCGAAGTTACATGGAGATTTGTTTTTTAACCTTTTGAAAAGCACTCCGAAAATATTGAAAATATCAACTAAGTTACAGCAAAAGCAATATTTGAGGAAGACAAAACTTTTTGCCGAAACGTTGACAATGAAATAGTTTTTTGTAGTAAGTATTTTCTAATCCTCTGTGACCTCAGATATCTGTATAAACTTACACAAGGTCAACTCAGGTCCGAAACGCTACGTTGAGAATTGTATTTCCGAACTCCCTTCAAGCACGTAACACATGCCTTTTTCATACAGTACGACCTAGGCTTTCCATAGTTCAACGCTCTCTGTTCTACAGGTTTCATAAACTATAAAACGAAATGTCACATACAGTCGTAGATTTATTTAATTCTGAAGCTGCATTATAACTCTGCACTACGTTATTTCAGTGGATAAACTTTAGTCAGTTATTGTCGACCTTTGTTGTTATCACTCAAACTATTATTATTATTATTATTATTATTATTATTATTATTATTATTATTATTATTATTATTATTATTATTATTGCATTTATTGTTTCATCTTATAGATTTATTTGATATTCCAGTGTAAACTTGTTTTCAGCTGTATCTGGGATTATG
This sequence comes from Thermobia domestica, assembly GCF_964235325.1. Taxonomy (NCBI): domain Eukaryota; kingdom Metazoa; phylum Arthropoda; class Insecta; order Zygentoma; family Lepismatidae; genus Thermobia; species Thermobia domestica. The sequence goes on from NC_137460.1 coordinate 9,296,543, forward strand.
TTAGTGAATAAATAAATGAGCATTTAATATGCATCCTATTAAATAAAGTAGCTTGTTCGAAAAAGTACTTCAATTCACTATGTAATCTGAATTCTAGAGTGTCTAAAAAAACGGTAAAAAAATTTCTGGAAAATTGCGTTCCTTTACCGTAGGCTAGTACATACAATATATATATATCTCCTTTCTTAACGAGTACTGCAAGTGAATAATACTTGTTACATTTGTACAATAATTTTAGACAAAACAAATTAGTTCCATTTTGAGTAGTACTAATTAAATGCTAAAGTAAATAGATAAGTGCAATGTGATTATGAAATCCATTAGAAGTGCATTAGATACGTAATAAGAACGTGGAACAAGTATCTGTATATGTAATGCTTAGTCATTCAGAGCGAAAAATTAAAAGGAAAAAAGAAAAAAAAATCAAGAGTTCCTCGTTAAATTTATTACTAGTGAGGGTTGTTTCCGTTTAAACTGTTTGCGTTCAGGGTGGAGAGTGCGACTTCATAAGGCTTCTTTCAACAAACTTCGTCAAACTCTTCTGACGTCATTTTCTAGGTCACAAAATCGATGTATGTATGTGTGTGAATATATATGTATATAATCTCGTACAGGTGCAATCTCCCAGCAACTCTTTCGTAGACACGTTTTGTATACCTTGCTTAGATCGTAAAATGTGCTTCGTTGCGTATTAATAACTGGAAAGTCATTCTGGACCATTTTAAGCTGGAAGGTTTTTTCTTTGTTCTGTTAAGGCTATAAATATAACCTTGATTCTCGTTAGTAAATTATTTAGATAATGTGGACTTGATACTACAGGACACCTATTAAAAAAATCATAGAATTTATCTTTTAGTATCCGGTTGAATGCATCTTTGTTATATTATTTCGATATATTCTAATGTCTTATGTATGTTACGATTTCCTAGAGGACTGAAACATCGGAAACAAATATATACAAAATTCCAGAAAACTAATAACCACTTTCTATTGATTTGTGACTAGATATGCATTACTGAAGAAGACACAAGAGTATGTTGAAATGATAAAAAATCATTGAACCGAGTACGTAAGGTAAGAAATTCTATTACTGGATCAAATGATCCGATATATTTCAGTCAGTTTTCTCGTAGGCCTTGAGAACTACATACAGTGTAGCCAAACCCAAACTATTACTTCAACTCGATTTAGGGGCCCGTTCAAAAATTTTGTGGCCTCTGATCTAATTATTGGCCAAGATCGCAATCTTTTGATTTTTTTTTTTTTATCATTTCTAAAAATTCTATTTATTTCGCTACTGATAATTATGGCTGTTGTTCATGCAGATTGGCGAGGCAATATTCTAATTTGTATTGAATTGAACCCAAAGGTCACAAATTCAAGATTTTAAGTGTTGCATCTTTTAATGATGCTGTAAATCATATTGACTAATCAACATTGTGACAAATTTTAAGATTGAATTGGTGCAAAAGTTGAGATTTTGAGACAAACAGAAAATAATTATAATATCCCTTATTGTCTGCTAAGTATATACTTTTTTTTTTTTTTTTTTTTTTTTTGTGCCTGAATAAGTAATCTGATTTGCAGATAAGAGAGAAGCCATCACGACAATTTTGAACAACGTTATCGTTCGGGGAATTTCCTTAATGAAGATGCTGAATAGGGATGGAATAATTGGGAACCCAAAGCTGCAAGATCGAGGGAGTAAGGGAGATGTGAAATAACTTCCACCAACACTCTTAAATAATATACTCAGTGCGACCATGCATTATCGTATTACAACAACACGGCACAATCTTCGTGGTCTTTTTTCATGATCACTATAACAAGTTGTCTTGTAATTTGTTAGGAATAAATGTCAACAGTGGTGCAAGTGCAAACACTTCTCAGAGGCTATTCACAGCACTCGATGCCTTCTTTGTCACATCAGACAAACATCTTCTGTGGATAAACACTAGCATTTATAAAAGATGCTTGATTTAATAGAAAGGTTCGGAAGAAGATAATCAAAATCAAAGGGATGTAGTTACACAGACGACATTAGTTTTATAAAAAGATACGTGGTGAAGAAGGCAATAACGTTTTGCCGGATCTTTCACAATTAGATAATTTAGGGTGCATTTGAGGTACATTTTGATGAACTAGCATTTGTACTTCTTGTGTATGTAATGTGTTGACTTGGAATGTAGCGTCCCTTTCAGCATCGAGGCTATGAAAGATGTGGACCCACAGCTTAATCATGGATCCGAACCACATGAAACACGGGTCTCCCTCGCCGTAGACTAACCATATAACCAAGAGGAGACTCTCAGGTTTCCCAGAAATAGATTCGACCTCCACTCTCATCTTTCCATGTAAACCAAAACTGGAAGTGGTTCAAAATACCACTTTCGATGATGGTGAGATGGATGATAATGTTGGAATTACTAAAGTGGAAAGAAACTGAAAAGTACCGAGAAAACTTAAACACATAGTGTTTGTCTACCACTGAGTCCACTTGGCACGAGCTGGGATCCAACCAGTGACCCTGAATGTGGCTAAACGGTTAGCGTACGAGCCTTTGGTGTGGGAGATCCGGGTTCGATTGCCAGCGGAAGCTCATGTTTTCAGATTCCACGCTAATCAGTAGGTCCCGTCACATATAGCCTCGCAGCTGAAAGAGACATTAAACACAAAATCAGCTCAATCAACCAGGGATCCCGCGGACCCAGACCAGCATATATATATGCTGTAAGCACCCGTTTTGCCAGGTCTTAATTCACAACCTTAGATAGAGAGAGAGAGGGGAATGTCCTTAAAGTAATGTCCACTCTTTTCTCGGTATTTATCCTGTGATGTTATGTAAGCCCTCAAATCACAGAGGTAATGCGGGTTGCATATTACCAAGGCATTTCGAAAATAACCGAGAAGAAACTTGCATAATGTTGACCTCTCGACACCCTCAAGCCAAAAATCGAAAAAACTCATCGTACGCGATTAGATCTGACGAAGATTTATGTATGTACAAGATTTGATTGCTCTAGATTACCCCTGCCTCTGCGAGAAGCAGATAACAAACAGTCTCGAGCCTTCTTTCTGTTTATATTCTATTATACCCAGTTTCAGTATTGGGTGCCTATAGTTCGTAAATCTGTTGTAATTTTACAACATGAAAGTAAAGTCACTTTCCTTTATCAAGAAAACACCGGTATGCTTTAGAGAAATGAATATATTTTGGGGATATTTTATATATACACGAATATTTAGGAAAAAACATATAAATGGCCGAAATTCTATGCAAACGTGACATTTCCTCGTTATAGAGACCCTTCATTCAGAACATAAAGGAAATTCTATTTAGAGCTTTGCATTCCTAAGTTTTCTTTCGATGAATAAGGAAACGGGACTGATGCGTCACCGTGTTTATAAAGAAAGGCGTGATGTTGCATGGGTTTCTTTCATATTTCCCTCAAACATGAAGGTCACGATTTCTTCTGTTCTTTTATAAGTTCTCGTGTGGACTTCCTCGCACGACGATTCATTCGCATCATGCATACATTCGTTCGTTGCTCTCAATGACACTGGGAACTGCTGAACTTAATTAGTTATCACTTTAAGCCATCTACACGAACTTCAATTCGAACTCATAAACTACCGTTGCAATCTGATCTGAATGCAATTACTGTAATGTGTGGTAACACTTTCCCTGCTAGTTTTAAGGTAAATTTGAAACATAATTCCTAGCCCAGCAAAGAGTAATAAATGTTTCACAAACAATATTTTAATAGAAACAACGATAATTTCCAAGTTATGAAGATCTGCTGTTAATGAATTGATTTTGAGTTTTAACGTCCCTTTCAACATCGAGGCTATATGAGACGTGGACCTACTGATTAACGTGGAATCCAAACCATATGAGCTCCCGTCGGGAATCGAACCCGGGTCTCCCCGCCAAAGACGCGTACGCTAACCACTTAGCCACGAACGAGCTCAGATCTACGCTTAAAACCGCAAGTGTGCAGCTTCCGGTTTCTATAGAACGATAAAGGGTAACAAATATATGCTTCGGACGACAAACCTGTTTAAAAAACGCTGTGTGTTTAATTTTTAGCCTTCCAAACCATGTTATGCATAAGCATCGTAAGACTTATAGCACTGGTTCTCAACCGGTGTGTCACGTAATCCCACAAGGTGTGTGTCGAAATTTTAAATTAAAAAATCATGAAACATTAAATAACAGTCAGCGCCTCCAGCGGGAGCAGCAATGCTCAGTAGTACATAGTCATTACTATACAGAATGTTATAGACTTAACACTGTGATTAATTTAGTTCGTTTCCCGGTGGGGGCAGTCGGTCGAAAAAGTGTACAACGCTTTATCAGGCCAGCCACCCTAAATGAGGTTTTCCTGGGATTTCCTCATTCACACCAGGCAAATGTCGGGGTGGTACCTGACTTATAGGTTCCCAGACCGGTTCCTTTCTCCCCCTTGTTTTTCGAACCGCCCTTTTCTCTGTACTTTCCAACTCCCAGCAAGTGAATCTTGTGGTGGGCCTACACCGTGTGCGTAAGTTTTGTCGGAATTCTTCAGTTTCTTCCTTAATTTCTTCGTGTGACGATTATCGTCCATCTCATTATCATCTTCTGCCTTTGCCTCGAAGCATATTCGTGGGACGTTAAACTTTTTTTTAAAAAAATCTCTAAAACCGAAAGTGGTAAAAATGTTCCGCATCTTCTGGTTTCAATAGTAATTTTACGTAATCAAAAACGGAAGTAGAGTTTCAGATCCCAAGAATAGATTCAATCTCAGCTTGTATCTTTATGCTGAAACCGGAAATAGTAGTAGGTATCGGTTCCTCTGGTTTCAGTATCAAATTTCCATAGTGTACAAGTATATCGTAGCTCCACAAATATGTAACGGAGGTTACTACGGTAATAAATTCGTCGAATCAAAGCGGCATTCCTGGTTTCAATATCGTCCCTGGGAGAGGATTTGTGGCTGACATACCGCGTTATCACAGATCTAACTAACAATCTAAATCCTTAATTGTGGTCCTTCAAAGCATCTTAAATAGGCACTGGTGTTGTAGGAAGCAATGCCACCATCATTTCCGCAATTTTAATTAGTTTTACGTTGTGTCCTTTGCATGTTTCAATGTGATTTGAATTTTTTTTTAAATGTTTCGTTTACGGTTCTGTTGTTCCTGTGGTGTGTCATAAGTAGTATAAAGAAACTGAAAAATGTTAATTTGCAGACAAAAGACAATTCTTTTTTAAACTAAACGAAGAAGAGCTTGCATATAACTCCGTGTGAAGAGAACTTGTGTCAATGACATTTCTTCCTGGAAGAGTCATACAAAACTCTCGCATGGTTCTGCCATGTAATAATGAGAAATCACATGACAACGGTGGTTACATTAGCACGTCTGTTTACAACTTTTGGTTTCCGCTTGAAGGATCTTGTGTGGTTTCTTCCCGATTCGAGATGGACTCCTCGCTCTTGGTGGTTTGGCATAATTTACTTGTTTGTATTCAGTATTCAAGATCTTAGCTTCATATATAGTTGTCTACAAATGAGTCTTGACGAATAAATGAAGCAAAACCCACACTTATCTCCGGAATCAGACCTTGAAAATTAACGTATATGAAAAAAGAGTTAAAGCTATTAGTTGCATAACGAATATTCTTCACTTGGATGGTGGTAGAAGATCGATTTTAACAAAAGGCACTAAAGATGAAACGATAACTCTTCTGCGAAATGTTGTACTATACTAGGGCGTCTTCTCATCTGGGAAACCCTTTAAAAAAAAAAAAAAAAAAGTAATAGTGTGGAATTTTAGGATCTTAGAACTTTGAAATAGTCTGGAATTTAACCAGAATTCCTGAAATTTAATTTTATAATTTTATTACTATTATTAAATGTTAGAATAGGGGAGAAAATTACAGTGGAGAGGGGAATTGGAAGGGGGGTTCGACAGAGATGCTGTCTTTCGTCTACATTATTTAATACCTATCTAGAAGAGATAGTGAAAAAGAGTCTACAAATTAAAGACTGCATTTTAGTAGGATAATTAGGTATATACGGATCGCAGATGATATGGCACTTGTTGTGGAATCTGAAAGGAAAATCAGTAAAATGTTAGAAAACTTGAAGAAGGACTCTGAAGAATATGGGATGAAAATAAATGTTACAAAGACAAAAGCCATGGTAATTGCAGGGAGGAGGTCGGTGTCAAATATAGAACTAGGAAGGGAGAAAAAAGAACAGGTGACTAGTTTTCGATACCTGGGTAGTATTATTTAGTAATATGAAATGTGTACAGGAAATGAAAGCAAGGATAGGAATGGCGAAAGAAGCCTTTAGGAGGAAAAAAAAACACTATTTTGTAGGACTTTGAATAAAGAATTGAGAGAAACACTCATAAAATACTTCATGTGGAGTATTGTACTGTAGCTAGGGGTCAGAAACATGGACATTACTAAAACAATGGATGAAAAACTATTGGAACTTTCGAAATGTGGGTGTGGAGAAGAATGGAGAGAATTAACTGGGTCAAGCGGGAAACGATTGAGAGTGTGTTAAAAATGATGGGGTAAAAAAGTAGCGTCCTCGTCTTCTACAAGGACTTTGTATCTGCATGTTACGTTTCTCGTCTGCAACAAAGGCCCTCAGGCTTATTTATTCACGAAGTTTCATACAGTCAGTTAGCTAAAACTGTACAACATAAAGACAAAGAAAACAAACAAACAAAAAAAAAAAAAGAGAGAGAGAGAGAAAATACAGAAAAAAAGAGGTTCAGTTTTCAATGTACAAGGTTCTCATCAGTTGCTTTGTAAAGTTTCTCTCAGAGGTGAAAATGTTACATCCTACTGACAATGTATTGTAATCGTGCGCTAGTCAGTAAAACAAGTAGCGCTTTACAGTCGATAACCTAGGTGTCTCATAAGTTAACAAATAGAGAGAACGAGTTCGCCGCCGAGGAACACGAAAATTAATCTGCGATAGTACTAGGTAAAAGTTCAGAGTCAATTTTCCCCATTGATGATCTTATACAGATAAAGCAAATCAGCTCCGCGGCGTCATTTGTCAGGGAAACGTAAGGCCATTAAAGACATTAGTACTTGTTTTGAATAACTACGTAACTCAGGAATTCTAACTATGGCAATAAAGAAATTTAATACAGAGTCAGTGCGTGATACATTAGTAGGTACTGCCATGTTCCATACAAGTGATCAGTATTCAATGTTCGGAGAAGTAAAAGCCTTATAAAATATCGTAAGGGCAAGGAGACTTTGTATTTCCGGAAATCTAAAGAGTAGACCAAGTAGTTTCATGGCTCTGGATGACGTCGATATGGTATGACTCACAAAGGAGAGTTTTTATTGTCAAAGACAAACACCTAGGTCTTTTTGAGATGAGACACGTTTGATAGGTAGATTGTTAACATTATATATCTGTCGAAGAACTTTTTTTTTTTTTTTTTTTTTTTTAAAGGAAATAGAGATTGTAGCACATTTATTGGGGTTATAAGTAGTGATATTTAAAAGACAAGAACTGAAATAATTTGACAGATATAATATTACGAACCTGAGAATCTTGTCAAAAGTCAGTATTTGATAAGAACTTAAGTTTGTGATTTTGTTCATTATTTTGTCATTTATGTTCGTGGATTGTATTTAGCGCTTTTGGCTTACAATTTGAATGGAATAATTGCATCGAAATATTAAGAGACTTAAATTGAATTATCATATAATATTCACAAAAGGAAAGGTGTATATACAACTATTACATTCGTGGCTTTACGGCTACTATACGCACCGAAAAATAGCTTCGATTCCTCATGGACTTGTTTTTCGGATCCCACGTTAAACTGTAGGTCTGCATCTTGTGGTTTGGTGCTGAAAGGGACATTAAACTCCAAACTACCTTTTACCAATTTTATATTGTAATATCGTACACGTGGTCTGTATTTGCAAACAACACATTCTTGTTATTTATAAATAAATCCACGTGCTCTCATACTATGATCACTACAAAAGACAAACAATTAAAATACTTCATTATCAAGCCATATAACAAAAGATAAACACTAGCTCCACTGCTGCCAAAAAATATAAAACATTATGTAACGTCTCTATTGATATCATCTCCAATTTTGGCTGATCAAATTCTCTTAGCTTGCCTAGAGCTCTAAAGTTTCCTGTCCACCTAGCTTGCCTGGAGCTCTGCGAGACACAACTTCTCTGTTTGTCTAGTGCTCTAAATTTCTAAAACCATTTCCACTTAGCGTGCTTATCTTTGGTAGCCTAGGGCCTAAAAATATTTACTTAGATATTTACCCAATCTACATACAGAAAACTTACAGTGACTTTGTATTACATTTATATAACAAATAATAATAATACTAATAATAATGAAAAGGGAGAAAACCGAATCCCGTGCTCTAAATATTGCTCTATCTATCTTATCGAGGTAACACTCATGCGTTCTCGATTCGCGCGGCCCCGGGTTTGATTCCCGGTGGGGTACAGTTGAACGACCAGAGTGGTTCGAATTCCACTATAATCAGTAGGTCCACGTCTCCTTTAGTTTAGCAAGCATAATCGTGGGACGTTAAACTAAATCATTGTGCGTTCTCATCTACAGGCGTGAGTAATGCTTCAAAGATGTTGCGAATGCGATATTTTATGTCCGTGCAGACGTCTATTTGTGACACCAGGAAGTTTTTTTTTTCTTTTCTTTTTTTCAGAAGTGTAAATATGTTAACTGGGTGAAGTTTGTTTTCTGTCTAATATTTCGAAAGTGTAGTATTTGTACTAAACACAAAACTGCATTTTGAAACAGTAAGCTTGCAACCGTATGTATTATCTTGAGTATCTCTTTTCAGTCAATTATCTCGTGTAATTATACTTGTCATATACTGACTGCATGTATACTCAATGGTCAGTGCAAGTGGAGGTGTTTTGCAACATGTTTCACGAAAAGTTACGTATGAGAGAAAGGCACGATGCAAGTTTAAGTATAGCTCAAGGACTTCGTGTTTGCATCATGTTCCGAAAGTAATAATGATACATGCTCATAGCCACGCCTTCGTTATTAGATATGAGTGGTACAGAATTCAGTGAAACCATTAGATTTAACACAGATTGATTTGGGTAGTTGCAATAAATAAATATTCTATTTCAGTTAAGAATTTTAATCTTTTCTTTGATTTCTTCAAAGTGCTTGCAATAAATATTCTATTTCAGTTAAAATTTTTAATCTTTTCTTTGATTTCTTCAAAGTGCTTGCAATAAATATTCTATTTCAGTTAAAATTTTTAATCTTTTCTTTGATTTCTTCAAAGTGCTTGCAATAAATATTCTATTTCAGTTAAGATTTTTAATCTTTTCTTTGATTTCTTCAAAGTGTTTACAACAGTCAACGATTCTCAAATAATTAAGGATCTTCGCTAAAGTTATCCGAACAGGTTATAACTTGAAGGCAACGAAGAACATCAAAATGTTAAAGAGTAAGCCAGACGGTATGAGCAAAACACTATTACGAGGGCTGATCAGAAGATAAGGTTACAAAACCTGCAGTAAAACTTGTATGTATTATTTCATGCAACCAATACAGCCAACAGATAGTACATACACAGTCTTCATTTCGGTTGAGCCATTTGTCACATCATTGTATGAGTTTGACGATTCCCTTTTGGTAAAAATACTGCCTTTGCGTGTTCAACCACGTTGTTACAAAGTATCACCCGAAGCCACGACCTCCTAAGTGTCTTCCAAGTGCGAGAACAGGTGTTAAGTCGCTTGGAGCGAGCTCTGGGCTGTAGGGAGGGTCTTGAATGCAGCTCCTCGACGCGAGCTGTGTTCAAATCTGTTAATGCCGTGCTTTGTCGACCACTGTGCTCCTCGTCGATGACGTTTTCTATACCAGCCGGCAACTTTCGACACCATTGTGCTACATTACTCTCCGTAAACCTCTACCAGCTGCCGGTGAATTTCAGTCGCGGTTGTATTTCGTCCACAGAAATCGAATAACTAGTTTTCAAAACGAGTTGCCATATGTGTGTTCCTACAACTAGCACCGTAGATGTCGAGTGGCTGAAACTCTGCAGTTGCCAGCTCCATGTATAACAATTACCGCACATGCCTTATTCCTCTATAACAGACGAAGCTCGGACTTGTAACCGTAGTTTCTCATTCTTCCTCGTACATGAACGAACAACAGTGATGCCAACCCGCGGGAACAAACCCATTTGTGGGATTTTTATCTTAATTTTTCAAACAGGGACAAAGGGAATTTTCTTCAAAATTGGCAGCATATATAATATAGGATTATTCATATATTTATTTTATCGACGCCAACAGAATTCTCTATGAGCGGGAAATTAGGCTAATGACGCTTCAATAAACTTGGAAATTAGTGCTAATTGTCAAATTTTGTTAGTGTAAAGTGCAAGTTAGTGTGAAAGAGACGTATGCAGAAAAGAGGAGCGTAAGCTGTACTCTGGATATTAAAAATATCATAAACAAGAAAGTAAATTACCAGACGAGGAACAGGCAATTTCTAAAACGCTTCTACACAAAATTAACTGAAGAATGAAGTTTGTCTAGTTTAATAACGTTCAGTACAACATTATAGCACAAGAGCATGATTGAAATATTAAATTCTGACAACAAAATGTGTTTCCATCAACATTTTCCATTAAGAAAAATACTTATTGGGAATTTAGAAGATCGGAATTTACGAATAATTCACTCAAATATTTGAAGAAGTTAACATACAGTAGTTTCAAATTTCATATTTTGTAAAGGGCTTATACAGTTTGTCATAAGGACCAGACTGTGTCACGTGATCACATCAAAAATCACATTGCAGTCTAAATTGAGCCTGAAGATTTCAAATTCTGATGTAACATATTTCAAGCACGTAACCTCCCTGGATAATTCTCAGAAGATGCATATTATACGTCATCATTATTATTGATTTTATTCGAACAACTTGAATTTTGACAAGTTCTACCCATTATTTACCTTACGTGCTATACATCGTTTTTAAGCTCTTTATTATGTCTTTGCAATAAGCTTTCAATTAGCCGTCTCCTTATTATATAGTTTTTGAGATATTTGGACGATTTTATTTCATTGATTTTCCATTGACTTCAATGTTCATGTTTCGTGATTTTTTTACTATGTTTCATCAATTTTAGGACAATTTTATTTTCAAATATAGAACCTACATAGTCTCTTCAACATTTGAGCCGAATTTCATCCATCTCCCCCGAAGTCTGTTCACATCATTACAACCGGATTTTGTAATTAGTACAGCGCGTGGGGAAAAATTTAAGAGCAAAATGGGAATTTCTGCCATTCCAGATGGAAGTTTGTAAGGTTCCACGTTGGCAACACTGACTAACAGTTTTCAAGATCTTTCGTATAGTGCATAAATGTGGGTGTCCAACAGGCGTCGCAAACTGCTCACTCAAATTTCTGGTTTATAAAAATAGTCTTGGAAATTATCAATTTATTTAATATTTTTTATGCTACCTGGCTCATTTTCGACATTTTTTTTTTATATATATATTCCTCATTGTCTTGAAATTATCCGTTCAAGTTCAGAAACGGGAGAGTGATCTTAGCGAAGGGTCTTCTTCAAAATAAACGTTAAAAGACTTTCCTAAAATGACTTCGCGTTCTTCCGGTTGAGTACCATTATTTCAGATTATGCATACCTTATTTTGCAATGCATTATATATATATATATATATATATATATATATATATATATATATATATAATGTGTGTGTGTCATCCATATACTCTGATGCGGAGGTTTTTTTTTTTCGCTGTGTGGAAGATTATTTGTAACTAGAAACTTTCACTTCATGTATATGCACGGAAATTGACCAAAAGGCGCTCACGTGAAACGGCAATAAAAAAGTTACGTGAACTTATTTCGAAACATGTGGAATATATTAAAAAAGAAACGATCTGCAAATTGGATTCTGCGTGAATTTCTGGGATGATGGACTGGTGAAGAATTAAATTTCCCCGTTGCGGAAAGAAATCGTCCTTCAATGATTTTTTTTTTTTTTTTAAGAAACAAATCTCTGTTATAGTACTTTTGTATGTCTCAAAGTAACATTTTAATAACACGAAAATATGACTTAACTCCAAATCCCTACCTTAATGGCCCATAATTCGGCATCCAACTTTAGTGGCCCATCATTCGGAATCCAACTTTAGTGGCCCATCATTCGGAATCCAGCTTTAGTGGCCCATAATTCGGCATCCAATTTTAGTGGCCCATAATTCGGAATCCAGCTTTAGTGGCCCATAATTCGGCATTCAACTTTAGCGGTGCATAATTCGGGATCCAGCTTTAGTGGCCCATAATTCGGAATCCAGCTTTAGTGGCCCATAATTCGGAATTCAGCTTTAGTGGCCCATAATTCGGAATCCAACTTCAGTGAGTCCTAGTTCAACACAGTGCCTGATTTGGTCAAGATAGGATAAGTTTCATTGGTTGTGCACGATTATGTATTGTCCTTGTGATTGGTGGCATAGTGATAGAACGCTCACCTCTGGTGTGAAGGGCTCCTGGTTCGATCCTAAGCCATGTGAGTTTGTGGTAGTCAACCTAGAGTCCGTGAATTTTCTAGGTTTGTCTCGTTTTTCTCCCACATTCTGATTTCCTTAATCATCTGTCTATTTTAACCTACATGACACAACTATGGAATTAAAAGATTTATTATAATTTTTATCCTTCTGATATGAAAAAATAAAATGGAGAGACGAAATAAATCAGATCCTAGCTAGTTTCACACGACAAGATGAGTTATTGTGAGTCATAAAACTAAAGGAAAAACTATAAATTTCCCATAATCCCACTAGAATCATTACTAAACGTTCTTTTTAATCTTAAGCTTAAAATTTATAAAACCTGTATGGTTGCGAAACATGGTCGCTTACTCTGAGGGAAGGATGTAGACTGGAAGTATTTGAGAACAAGTTCCTGAGACGAATATTCGGACCCAAGAGGAATAGGAATAGGGAATGGCGGAAACGTCATAACGAGGAACTGGATAATTTGTACAGTTTACCAAACATTTTTAGGGTCTTTAAGTCTAGGAGGCTCAGAGGGTAGGTCATGTAGCCAGAATGGAAGAAGGTAGGAACGCTTTTAGTTTGAATAGTTTAGCTGGAAGTCCAATCGGAAAACGACCATTTTAAGAGGACGTAGACGCAAAGTAAAAACTGTATCCAGTTGGCGAAGGACAGAAGTCAGTGGATGGCTCTTGTGAACGCGGCATTGAACCTGTGAGTTCCATAGGCCATAAGATTAGTACATACCAAAACCACAATATGAACTACTTTTTCCAGTTGCTTTTAACAAATTCATTTTGCCTAAAGGACGATTCTTACATTTTATATTCACATAGGACATATGCATGAAGCGTGACAGTCTGTAATGGACCCCGTACCAAACACATAACGGAGAGTCTTCAACAATACAGGACGTGACTGCATTGAAGTATTTTATCTTCACCGTTTTTTTTCTTTCGGCAAAAGATGATGCGATGGGCTCTTGCAACTTTGGGGTCAGATATGTCAAGTACGTCACTCTGTTAGAAGGCTGTGCATCATGTAATTGTAGTGAGGTTCGGCAATAGTGGTTCTACTATAAAAATTGTAATTAGCAACCAAGATTTCAGGTTTTTGGCAAGGATGTTATAAAATAGAGGATCTGTCCATACAACAAAATCGTGAAGCCATACGTCACAGCTTCGCCACACCTACTCTGCCCACTCCGCGCCACTAAGATCGCAATGTTTCGAGCCAACAATCATGGCGGAAGCTAGAGTAGCCTATCAGACGTGCCGGCTCAGACGATGCTCGATTGTTTTTCGGCTTCATTGAGTTCATATGATGATACATCTGGGCAGATCCTCTATTTTATAACATCCTTGGTTTTTGGCTTCTACGGTCATGTTAGCCCGTCACATATAAGGGATGACGTCCCACGGCAATCACACTCCCCAGGGAATTGGGGGGAGGAAGAAAATGACCTGGAACCATTATATTAAGTACCATCCTGTCATTTGCTTGATGTGAATGAGAACCCAGAGAAACCTCACTCATGATGGCTGACCTGAAAAAGCTGTTACCCCTTTCGACCGAGTGTGTCTACCGGAAATCGAACCCAGGACCGTCTTGTATAAAGAGAGACTGTACAGAGGAATATCACCATAAAATAGCATATATCCTTTGTTATACATCCTTCTTTGTATTTAAAATGACAAAAGCTGATAGTACTTTTCTAATACACGCAGTTAACTTTTCGTCTTATTTAAGTCCTTCCTCTGCAGCTCATATAGGATGAAATAGTAAAGTGGTCAGCGTATCTGCTCCGAAAACAACGGTTTGTGGATATCTAGATGGATTTCCGCTATCATTTCTATTCATTTAACTACCCAGTAGTTCAACCGAAAATGTTTATTCCTTCACCAAGAATCGAATTCGAGACTGCAAATACTGAATGCATTCCACTTCGGCTGTTCGGTCAATGCAAAGGATGTCCCCGTTTGGGACAGACCAGTGAGGGCCCACGGGAGAGATCGAAACCCCCTGAGTACACATGAGCATGAGCAGTAGAAGTATCAAATAGGAGCTCCCATAAGGGTAGTGAGCGCGAGCTCCGTTTGAGCGTAGTGAGCATCAGCTTACGCCGTCTCGATTTCAAAACGGTCAACTTTCCCCTGGTCTATTGGTTACTGCACGCCTTTGATTCATTGAGTCCTGAGTGAGACAGCTTTGAAATTTGAAGGCATTATGGTGGTCCAGATTCAGGGTGCAAACAGGTAGGATTTGGGTGACAGGAGTAGTATTTGGGCTGTCACTTTTTAAAATTGAAAATGGTACAAACTAACTGGAAAATGGCAAATTTTTGGGAGAATGATAAATTTGGAGAGAATAATGGGAAAGTTGGGGGAGTTGCATTCTAGATCTTGAGGAGGATAGCATACTTGTCGGGATTTCACTTTAAACTTAGGTCCATAGCCTAAATTCTGAATAGGGAAGACTAAACTTAGAACCTTTATCTCGATTCTGAATAGGGAAGTCTAAACTTAGGTCCATAATCTCGATTTTGAATAGGGAAGTCTAAACTTAGGTCCATAATCTCGATTCTGAATAGGGAAGTCTAAACTTAGGTCCATAATCTCGATTCTGAATAGGGAAGTCTAAACTTAGGTCCATAATCTCGATTCTGAATAGGGAAGACTAAACTTAGGTCCATAATCTCGATTCTGAATACTGAAGACTAAACTTAGAACCTTTATCTCGATTCTGAATAGGGAAGTCTAAACTTAGAACCTTTATCTCGATTCTGAATAGGAAAGTCTAAACTTAGGTCCATAATCTCGATTCTGAATAGGGAAGACTAAACTTAGAACCTTTATCTCGATTCTGAATAGGGAAGTCTAAACTTAGGTCCATAATCTCGATTCTGAATAGGGAAGACTAAACTTAGAACCTTTATCTCGATTCTGAATAGGGAAGTCTAAACTTAGGTCCATAATCTCGATTCTGAATAGGGAAGTCTAAACTTAGGTCCATAATCTCGATTCTGAATAGGGAAGTCTAAACTTAGGTCCATAATCTCGATTCTGAATAGGGAAGCCAAACTTCAACAATGGCGTAATGGACATCTCTGGTTGTCATTAGTAGGCATATATATATAGTTTATGTATTGCATATATCTTTATCGATGACTGTGCAATAAGATTTGGTGATATTGTATGATACTATAACAAGCATAAAAAGTAAAGAGTAACAAAGAGTCCAACACAACAATAACTTGTAGCAGCTGTCGTGATTTTATTATTATTCCTGCCTACATGCGATAAGAACAAGTAGTGCAAATAGGGTGGCGGTCTTGTTACGGTGACAGAACACCACAAACAGCCAAGACATAACGTTCTTCGGTGACCTTACTTCACAGTTTGTAAGAGAGCAGAGAAATCTTCCGGGAACGCACAATAAAAAAATAATAGAAAAAAAAAGCGCACACAACAAGAGAACGCAAAAGTTTCCGGTACATACAACTTCCCCCTTTTAGAAATTGTTAAACTTCAAATATTATGTTCCTACCTACGACGCTGAATTATAATTAGATTGGCGCAAAATTAATTCTCAACAACGACGTTACGTGTTTTCAAGGTTGTAGTGCCCTTCAGCAAAAGAAAAGTTCACTGCTGCAAGTGAAAGCAACAATGTTTTCGCCGCTCAGGTGTGGAATTAATTTTATTAATTGGACTCACTCCATGGTTTACAAAACAGTTTTATCCCCGGAAATAGTCCTTATAAAACATTTACCATATGCCATAAAATAATGTGGTAAACAAGACATGAAACTGTTTCCTTATAGCGTTATGATTCAATCTTTCAATGTGAGTACGTTGTCTTACTGACGAGACACTGATTCGAACCTTGTAGAATGTGGGGCTGAAAGGAAATCATTTTTTTTTAAATATTACATGTTAGAGAGCTGCACGGGATGGGCTCAGCCCGAGGACCGAAGCCCAACCCGGCCCGCGGGCCGAGCTTGGACGGGCCGACACTGATTTCTCTTCAGGTCGGGCCGGGCTGGGGCCGATTAATTGCAATTTTTTTAATAATTATTGACTTTCGTTAAACGATAATTAGAATAAAGGCAAACGTTGAAGAAGTGTGCCAGTGAAAAATGTTACAAAATGAAACTTTTAAAATTTATTGGGCCCGGGTCGGGCTTGGGCCAATAATTTTAAACTTATCGGGCTGGGCTGGGCTGGGCTCGGGCCGAAAAATTTGACCCGTGCAGGTCTCTATTACATGTTTAGAAGTGCGGCATACTGAAGAGCTCATACAAACATATTGTAGTTCTTTAAAATAGATTGATGTTGGGTAGTTTTGGAAAATTCAAAATTGTGCGCCGAAATTTATCCGCCATCTTTAATCAGTAATAATTTTCATCGATATTTACATTGAACTAGCTCTAACGCCCCTTTTTCACACGAGAAACACAAATTTATGGAAAATATTTGAACACTTTCCGTAGGTTACGCATTTCAGTGAAAGTGATGATGGCAAAAATTCATAATGTGTCACCCCTTTCTGACTCCTACCCTTCATCCCCGTGTCGTTGGGGACTGAAGACTTAAACAGCACCGGAAACGTTACTGTTCATTCCAGCACTCCCAAAAATTATGGATTGGACATAGTGATAAAAGTGAGGGGGAACGTGGAGGACGTCGTTACCCCAGTTCCAAAAAATATCTATAGCATCCCTCCACTTCCTAAAAAATACAGTGGTAAGATAGGCATGGGGACGGCGTGACGTCATTTCTCCTTCTTCCTTTTTAGATAAACCTTTACTCCGACACTAATATCTATCGTTTTCGAATATTGTTATATGGCACGCCCTTCCGACATCGATCCCTTTCTCCCTTATGGCAGTTAGGGCTGAATTTGGACCTCGGCATCGGAAGGGTCACTGTTCATCTCAGCGCCTCGGAAAACTACGGATTGGACACTAATATCAATCTAGTGACGGGGACAAATAGCCTTATCGTTGACGTCCTCATTGAACTTGAATGAATCAATCACTACTGTAGTATCGGTCGTTTTCGATTATTTTTACACCCCCCCCCACTTCTCACCCCCACCACAATGAGGGATTAATTAGAGGAATGTCAAGATTGCCGACCACTTGATTCGAACGGGATGTCGCAGTTGGGAATTAGCTTATGCCTGGTTTCTGATACTTGATCGATTTACGTCTGTAAGTTTCCCAACGAAGTACCAGTCATGACTCTGTGGTAATTATCGGGGGAGAGGCACCAGCGCCGCCAACGCAAAAGTGTGCAACCTTTCGAAAATTATATACAAGGCGTTTTGTAGGAATTTCGTTCTAAATTTTTATCTCGCTTTGTGTTTCAGTAATGGCTACCATTTTTTAAAAAATATTATTGTCACAAGTCTGTTGCCTACACATTAGCATCATTTTGTCAGCGTAGGATGACTGCAAGGGTTACCAGGGTCCCTCAGATTCTATTTTTTCATATTTTTAGGACTTTTTTTGTTTCTTATTCTACGAATAGGGCGGGAATTGCACAAATGTTACCTCATTGGGATATGTGTTCCATAAGCTTTCCAGTGATGTATCAGTCATGATTGTGATAATTAGGGAGGCTGACCAGAACCTCCAACGTGAGTCTTAAAATTTCGTTCAAGTCCGTGCCAGGCGTAGAAAGGTTCTCATTTAAAAATGAAAAGTATTTATTCCTAAATTTTGTAGAATCAGACAAAAGTACCTGCTAAATATTGCTATAAAGTCTTGTGCACATAGTTGCAGTTTTTTCTTTTTTTCTTTTTCTTTTTTTTTTTTTTTTTTTCGTTTCTACAACAGGCGATAAGTTCTTTCCCATGTTGCTTTGCTATCAAGGTGATAGTTCTAAAACTAATCAAGTGAATTAGGATTTTAGAACCAAACTGACTTGTTTTTGTAGAAGCAAGCATTTATTTATTTATTTATTTTTGGTTACATAAAACTGGGAATGCATGTGTGTGTGTGTTTCGTGCTTATGAAGATGCTACGTTAGCATGTCAAATAGGAATTTATAACCACTAGAAGGCGTCTAACGAAAGCAACAAAAAGTTGATCGTAACTTGTGTTGCAACTTTCAATACAACAAAAATATACGTATGCGTTAATTGGTTTAGCTACTGGAATGTCGCATCATCAAACGCAGAAAATGATTTTTTTAAAAAGTGCAAAAATGCAGATCATGAAAGGATGTGAAAATCCACTTTGGAGCGGCCACTGCCTTCATCGTTACGTCATTTTTTTCGCATATTTGATAGTGTTCTCAAGAGTAATGTACTCTTTCAATTTTAAACAAGTATTACCATTAAGTATGTAAGAGCCGCTCTCAAGATAAAGGGAGACAGTTATAACACGAACTAGTTTCCATTAACGAAAAAATGAAATGAAGTTTTTGAGTTTTACGTCCCACTGTTATGCCAGCGAGGCTAAAGGAGACGGTGATAATGAGAAATGAATGAAATGATGGAATGAAGAAAGTGGGAGGAAACGGGAGAAGCCCGAGGAAACCCACGCATACGGTGTCTGTCCACCACAAAGTTCACTTGGCGGGAGCGGGTTTGAACCCGGGACCCCATGCACCAGAGGTGAACGCTCTACCACTGAGCCACCGCAGCCCTCTTCTATTAACGAGGTTGTAATAATAACAAATGTTTCTTGTGAGAGCAGCTAAGCCAAGGAGTGTCGGGTTAGGTCCAAGGAAAGATGGGTGACCGTTCAATTCACCAGATGGAATTGACACTGCGGCGTTCACTCAGCGTCTTGTAGAGACCTGCACGGGCCGGGATTGGGCGGGCTTACTCTGTTATTTCTTTAGGCCGGGCCGGGCTTGGCGGGCCGACACTGATTTCTCTTCAGGTCGGGCCGGGCTGGGGCCGATTAATTGCAATAATTATTGACTTTCATTAAACGATAATTAGAATAAAGGCAAACGTTGTAGAAGTGTGCCCGTGAAAAATTTTATAAAATGAAACTTTTAAAATTTATCGGGCCCGGGCCGGGCTTGGGCCAAGAATTTTTAAAAACCTATCGGGCCGGGCTCGGGCCGAAAATCTTCAAAACTTTTCGGGCCCGGGCTGGGCCGGGCCTAGGCGCATTCGGGCTGGATTGGGCTCGGGCCGAAAAATTCGGCCCGTGCAGGTCTCTAGCGTCTTGAGGACAATTGGGGAGTCACTTGATAGAAAGCAGGGAGCACGGTGGTTCAATGGTAGAGCGCTTATCCTAGTTTCATTCCCGACCAAGCAGGTTTCTAGCGGACAACTAGTGCCCTGTGAAATTTCTCGGTCTACTCATTCCTACTTTCCCATTCCACCAACTCTTCCATCCTCATTCACTTGCCGTAATCATCCGTCTTCCTTAGTCTAATGGGCATAAATGTGGGACGTTAAACTGAAAGACTTTATTTTGGAAGTAAGCAGGTAACTTCGGTCTAGAAAGATAGCAATAAAATGTTAGTACTTTATCACTCGGGGATCGAAGCCGGCACCCATGCATCAAAGGCACACGCGCTGACCATTGCGTCAATGGGGAGAACATGATTGTATAGGCATTTCATATTACGTTTAGGGAACATGGTTTCCATTTTTGAAAAATCTTTTGTATTTTAAAATGAAAACAAATCGAAAAAGATTATTTCTTCTTGTAACTTTTTTTTTTCCAGGTTGGGAAAATTAAAGTAGTGATAGAGAGTAGCGTAAACTGTGTTAAGGTTATTGAATGTCCTCGTTTCTCGGGAGGGCAACCTCCATTGAAGAGTTTTTTTTTTAATTTTTTTTTACACGATGCCAAAAATGTCCCATATTAACAGTTTTTTGTTGGTAGAAATGGTTGTGTAGGGCGTATTTTGTCTTTACAAAATAGGAAGGTTGGCGGATGTACGGGTTGTTGTTGTTGTTCTGTTTTTTCGCCATTTTCACGTCATGAGAATGACAGTAAATAATGTTAAAGAATTCTCTATAGTATCATCTTACTAGAGTCATATGCAGTGAGTACGTGTAGGTACTTAACTAAAACACTGTTGGTAAACAGTATTTGGTATCCCGTCGATCTGTTTCTAATCTAGATTTTCATACTTTATTTTTATAATCAATTTTAAAAAGCCTGAAGGGGTGTACTTTATTTTATGGGCTACATATTTTTTTTTTTGGTAGAAAATGTTATTGGTCACATTAGTAAGCTTTCAAGGGGAATTTAGTGCTTTACGGAACTGATGTACTTGATCAATTTGTACTTAAGTCCTTGGTCAGCAGCGAGGCTATATAGCAGACATGTCAAACTTAGTATCTCAAGTTGGCCCTTCGAGTCTACGTATACAGCAGACATGTCAAACTTAGTATCCCAAGTTGGCGCAGCGAGGCCATATAGTAGATATGTCGAACTTTGTATCCCAAGTTGGCCAAATTTAATAATTAGTGTGCAATAATGGGGGGTGGCAAGGAAGAAAAATTTTCATTCTTGATGAGATAATGGCGTGCTAAAAATGAGTAAATACATAAAATCTTACTTAATACTGTAATGTAATTCCTTAAAAAAATAAAAAGGTAAATTTATTCTTTCCCGACATCTTTTTGTGTAACCAGCTTTCAGATGTCTGGAGACATTGTGTTCGTACTAGCGATTCTGAGAACAGAGATCAGATTAATGTCTGTTTCTATTGACGTTAACCTTCCAATATTACTTTTGAGTTCTAAGCGATCTGGCTACCTCAGAAAATGACCCCTCTGGACTTAGAAACCCTCTCCGCTAATTGTTCATTAAAACCAACCCCAGATGGTAACTTTGTTGGAAACCAATACGACATTAGAACCACCTGTGCAGAATAGTAGATAGATCATCAAGAGGGGTTGGTGGTTGGTGATTAGGGGCCAACAAATGTTGCAAATTAAATCTTAATGGGATTTTTAGTCTAATGTTTCAGCCATTTCTCCTGTCATGCACCTTACTTGATAATTTACCAAAACTGTATTCTACAATTAATGGCTACTAAATTTAAACGATCACATCATGTTGATGCATTTGTGGTCACGTGTTCTACACACACACACAATTTAGTTGAGGATTTTTTTTACTATTGTCTGGGCAGTAGTTGTTCTGGATTTTATATATTACTTCAAACTCGAAGACAAGAGTAATCGAGACTCAATGAAGACTGTACTTCCTGCACGTGTTTGTATACTACAGTACTTAAAAAATGTTCATGCCATCTCACTCCATATATTATTTTGAATGCAAAATTGATACATGAAGTTAGTAGTTTGCAAAAAAGAAGCTTGTAAGGTTAAGTAATGTCTAAGCATGTGGATGGTTTTAATTCAGTAGTGGATGCTTATAACATATACACCAAGTTTAGACGTTGTCTTTACAACTCACCCAATAAGTCTTACATATTCCTACTATGACTTAATATTATGCTTCCTACTATGACTTAATATAAGTCAAATCAAGAATACGTTAAAGTTTCCATGGTTGTATAATATGCACTTGTGTCTATAAATATGAAAAATTCGAGCACTTTACCCTGCGTATATTCGAGTTTTATTATATACTGATCATTTCGACTTCCTATTTACCTGCTGACATTTTCTTTCAGGGCCACAGTATCTTAAAGTGTCAGAGGTACTGTGGCCCTGAAAGAAGGATAGATCAAAGATATTTTTTGAGCAATTTTGGATAGGAAATATGTTTTTGTAGGAATATAATTTGATAACGAATTCTCCCGGTATTTCTTATAATGTTAGTATGTGTATAATCGGCAAAGACATGTATGTGACAAATTTCTTGTCAAAAGAGCAATAAATAAGAATAATAAAACGAAAATTAAACTTTCTTGTCGATTTAGCCACATTTTGTTTTACTTATTCTAATTTTCGTATTTATAATCCTTTTCCTATGAAATTTACCACAAATATATTTCCCGATTATACACATAGTATTAAAAGTACTCTGGAAAATCATTATCAAATTATATTACAAGAAGACAGTTATAGATATGCAACAATCATTTTGGACATGAGTGTACATGTAACATAGCCATACAAAGAAACAGAAGTTCTTTGCAGTGGATCCCAGGATATAGATTCGATGTATTTTGTTCCATAGAATCCAAATTTCGAAACTCCATTACGATTGACCGTGGAGGTCAATTCAGTCCTAAAAAAATGCGCCTTTACCTAGCTCTTCTTGGGAGTACCTTGTATTTATTGGATTAAACAACTTGTAGAAATAACTTTGATGTCAGTTCTCAGCGAAACTCATAAAGCACTAAAGATTGGGACTTCAACTTCCCGTAATGTTTCGTTTAAGAAGGTTGTTGAGTACTCTTGTACCGTCTTTGTGAGTACTCTTGTACCGTCTTTGCTTTATGCCCATTGATTTATACGAAGAACTATTCTTTTCTCTTCGAAATTATTTAAAATTGGAATTGTTTTATTTCGCTGGTTTCTGGGTCTTCCAGTCTAGTTAAAACGCCCCTTTTATTGTTAGAATAGATTTGCATTACTCATATTGAATTTAATATTACTTAACCCTTGAGATAAGGAGGAGGTATACAAACACAAGTGATTGTTCCGTTGAGGACGGGTGTAGTATATAAACGTCTGGACGGAGAGAGTGTGGTTTATAAACCTAATTTGCGTTTAGTCTGTCATATAGGTCATTCACTACCCAACGATAGACTTTGGATGAATTTTAGAGCATCTACAGGGTGGCCCAAAAGTAGGTATACACCCCTGCATTGATGAAGTATAACATCCTAGTTTATGGATTTATTTGCTTCGGCTCTTCCGAGCTTAAGATGTAAATTAAAACACATTAAGAACAAATAATAAAGAAACTAAGTCTACCTGATGCATAACAATAAGAAATGATATAAAATGCAGTACTGTACTATATACCTACTTTTGGGCCACCCTGTATTTTCTTCCGTCCGTATTCACTTCAATTTCTGAATAAAGACTGACAGCTGTCCTTAGACCATTTATAGACGAAGGTGGCATATAAACACAGTTCTTTTGTTTTGAAAGGAAGACTAACTATAAGGGTTAAAATTGTTTTATTTATAAACATATATCACAAAATTTTAATTCAAGTGTGGAACGTGAAAATAATTTGAAGACACTAGTTCAGTCAGAGTTAATATTTCCGTAATAATAATAATAATAATAAAAAATACAGTATCCCCATAATAAATCACCAGGGCAAAAGAACCATATTGTATTCAATAGTTTTTGGTGACTTTATACTCTTGTCTTTGTTTTTGTGTTTCTCTGTGTTTCTGGTTTGTGGTTTCTAATGTTCGAAGTCGATGTATCCAGTTCTGCAGAACATGGTTGTGAATAAAAGAAATCCTTCAGGACGTTGCTGGGTAATTTGACGGTTGCATTGTTTATGTAATAGTTATATAGCATATGAATAATAACATCAAGGACACGATCATTGTCCTTTTCTTATTCCTTTGTTATTTCGATACGGTGGAGGAGAAAAATTAAAAAGTTGTAATAGAGGTAGAAATCCATATCCTGATCACTCAGTGCGTGTCATTGGACGTCAGCATTATTTTGCTTTGAAATAATAATTAAAAAATGTCAGTTTAACATCCCACGATTATGCCCTTCCTCATAGCGAGTCACTTTTTCTTTTAACTAAAAGTTACTATTTTCAAGTTGGTCACTAAAAGTTACTTTTTTTTTTTCAAATTTGTCACTAAAAGTTACTTTTTTATTCTTTCTAAAGCATAGTGGATGGTTGGTTGATACTTAAGCTCTCAAGGTGGGGTTGTGAACCCTTCTGTGTCTATTCTTTCTTCTATCGTAATAGTATTTTAGTTTTCTCTCGTAATAGGTAACGCTCCGCTCAACGTTGTGTGTGTTTGTTTGTTTGTGTGGTTCATCATGTTCGTCTTGTGTTATGCTTCTGGTATGTTCTTCTTAAGAGTAGGTGTTGAATTAGAATATTTCATGGCTTTGAGAACTCTCAATGCTAATTTAAATATAATGTCTGGGATGAAGAAATTCGGAAATAGGCCAGAACTGGTTCCACTTACTCAGAACCTTCTTACATCTGCTAAGTCTACTTACCGTAACTGCAAAGCATACTTAGAAAACCTAAGAAAGGAGGAAGCTCAAAAAGTAAAGAAGAAAAGATGAAACAAAACAACAAACAGAGAGGTGCTGGAGAAATTGACAAAGGAAAAAAGGAGCACGATGGGATTTTGGTCACTTTTTCGTGTGCTTTTGGTAACTTTTCAACTATTTACAAGAGACCAGACCACTATGAGCCCTGAGATTAAGGCAAGTGAATGATAGAAGAATTGGTGGAATGAGAATATAGGAGGAAACGGGAGAAAACCCTCGGACACGAAGTTGTCCATCACATAGTTACTTGGCCAGGATCGAACCAAGGAACCCACACACTAGAGGTAAGCTTATTTAGCTTTGAGTATTTGTCTTCTGCTATTATCGGTATACTAGGAGAAATAGCAAAAAAAAAAAAAAAAAAAAAAAAAAAAAAAAAAAAGCTGAAATACGTCTTTTGCTATTTTAAATGAGAAGACTAACTACCAAATTTCTTGTTCCTGTAATTTTTAGAGATTTCGACATACAGTCATCTTATTACAACAGATGCAGCCTCCACTCTCTTCTGTTCCCGCCTTTTAGACGGGATAAGAATGGAAATTGAGTCTATTTTTGGAATGCTGAATACACACCTGAAATCCTGAGCATGGCCGCCCGAAGGGGAGGGCAAGTTGGGGTCCTCCCCTCCCCTTGCTTACGATAATGTATACGTAATATAGCAAACCACGCATATTAAATATCAGAAATACCAGACGTAATATAATATCCATGGAGATGGGCCCCTCCGTAGAAAATTTTCTTCGGGTGCCCCTGATCTTGACAAGGGAACATTTTATATTGATAGGAGCATTGCACAATCAATAGAGGAATGAAGAAAAGCGAGAAATCCAAAGTTTTACGGGCCGACACCCAGAAACACGGGAGATACAGAGGAAAGGATCTAGAATCATGTGAAGATAGCAGTGCTGATACACTGACACAGAAGGAACTTCAAAATGATTAAAGTAATCAAAATGACATTTACACAACAGTATAGTAAGTAAACATTGTACCCACAAACATGCTCAATAACATAATATGTACTACAGTGTTGCCAACTGAGCACAAAATGAAGTTTTGTTAAATGGCACGGAACACAAATTATAACATCTAGTAAATCTAATAATGAGTAGAACCATACTTGTGAAGTCGTGATATACAGTGTTGCCAAGGTCTATATGAATTCCTATATGAACTTTGTGTATTGTGTTCCATACTATCCTGATTTTCCAATTGGGCAAAACTGCTTGGAAACTATTCTTCGGTCCTTATTTTCGTACTTTAATTATTATATTATTGTTTGTGGTATCGTTTTTGGTTTTAAATAGTTCGAATCGTGTATTGTATGTACTCTTCTACATACAAAAGATTCATATAGGCCTATCTTCATACGCTGGCAGCACTGTACATCAAGACGTCACAGGTATGGTTCTACTCATAATTAGATTTGCTAGATGTTATAATTTGTATTCCGTGCCATTTAACAAAACTTCATTTAGTGCTCCGTTGGCAACACTGCATTACATATGATGATGATTAGCAAGTCTGTGGGTACAATATTTGCTTATTATACTGTGTATAAATGTCATTTTGATTACTTTAATCATTTTGAAGTTCTTTCTGTGTCAGTGTATCTTTTACATTGCTATCTTCACATGATTCTAGATCCTTCTCTCTTCTGTATCTCCTGTGTTTCTAGGTGTCGGCCCGTAAAACTTTGGATTTCTCACTTTTCTTCACTTCCCCATCGATTGCGCATTGTTTGATTGGGCAATGCTACTATCAATAAAAGATGTTCCCTTGTGAGAGGCCCCAAACCGCGAACTAATTCCAAGTGGGTACAGCGTAATTTCTATCAGTTCTTGTTATTGGGTTTGAGTCAATATATGAGTGAGTGCAGGTAGACAGTGTAAATTTTACTTCTGCTTCTCAACTATTACACGTGAACGGTGCGTAGGATCCCTGGTTCGATCCCAGCTCTCTTCAAGTAGTCTTTCTGGTAGATCATCCCACCTCGTACGTAAGTTAACTCTAGGTTCTCCCGTTTTTTCCCCACTTTCTCCATTCTACTATTTCATTCATTATCATCATCACTGTCTTCCTTAGCCTTGGTACATAAACGCACAATGTTAAAATAGAGATTTCATTTTCGTTTCATGATTAGTGATGATAGTTACAGATTATTAGTATTGTGGCGAATATTTATTTTGTGGCATGTACGATGGCTCAGTGGTAGAGCGTTTACTTCTAGTGCGTGGAATCGCTGGTTCGATCCACGGTCATGGCCAACATAGTGCTCGTGGCTATTAACGTTTCCTTCCACTTTCTCATTCCACCAATTCTTTCATCATCATCGTACGTCTTTCTTAGTCCAAAAGGGCATAATCGTGGGACGTAAACTCAAAGATTTTTCCTACTACTCGATTCAACCGTTGCGAGTATTTATCGTTATAGTCGCGGGTATAAAGCCATATCGACTTTATCAGTAAAATTGTTTTGATATGAACTGTATGAACTTTTTAAATTGTATGAGCTGTAACCAAAATGACCCGGCCATGAGGCCGAATAGCCGGTTCTAAATACTGTACAGGGTGGCCCAAAAGTAGGTATACACCCCTGCATTGATCAAATATAACATTCTAGCTTACAGGTTTATTTGCTTCGGCTGTTCCGGGCTTAAAATATGAGTAAAAAGACATTAAGAACAAATAATAAAGAAACTAGGTCTACATGTTTGATAATGATAAGAAATTATTAGAAAGCAATAAGTTGATCAGTACGGGACTGTATACCTACTTGGGACTGTACACCTACTTTTGGGCCACCCTGTATAATTAACACTAATAATGTAATAAATAACGTAGGGAATGGTGCCAGACATGTATAAATTATTCTACTTAACGTAAAGATTGCATCAAACCAAGGGCGCCGATCCTGGGGGCCGAGGGGGCCCGGCCCCCAAAGCTGATGTATTTAAGAATATACAATATATTGCATAATTTGAATGCAGTTTGTCTTAAAATCCTCATATATGCCTTCTGCATCTGAATGCCCCCCCTAGGGATGCGCACGAGACAAGATTTGTGGCTGTCTCGTCTCGAAAATGTGCTGTAAAAGTGATGTCTCGACTCGAAAAATGTATATTTCTCTATTGGAAGAGCCGTGTCTCGACTCGAATTTTGTCAGGAAAATCGTGTCTCGACTCGTCTCGTACGCATCCCTACCCCCACCCCCCAAATTTACAGAGAAATCAGTGCCCTTGCATCAAACTAAAATGGTTATAAAAAAAGTAAAACATTGTGAAGAGTGAAAAAATCGAAAATACGTGAGTTTTAAATTCTTGTACTCATATGTCTTGCCATCATCTTGCTCTTGTATTATTCAGTGCCAGTGGGAATGGACGTGTTGAGACTGGGTATTTAAGTCCAAAAGTGATTCTGAAGATACTAGTATTACCGCATAGTGCTTTTCACTTGTTTTCGTTGAATTAATCATAAAAAATGTAATATTGTATCAAATGTATGTAGCATTGTTAGTGATAATATGAAGTGTGAACGTGAAATAAAAGCAAGGTTAGGAATGGCGAAAGAAGTCTTTGGAGAAAGAAAAGACTATATTGTGTGATCTTGAATAAAGAGTTGAAAAAAAGACTCATAAAATGCTTCGTGTGGAGTATTGTACTGTATGGGGCAGAAATATGGACACAGGGGCGGATCCAGAACGGACTTCTGGGGGCGGTGGGTTGTAATACTGCTACTTAGAGCTATTTTTAGGACATCCAAAGTCTGGGATGGGTTTTATTTATATATAAAATAAAAAAGGTTCGTCTTCTGGGGTTGGGGCCATCACCCTCCCTGGATCCGCCCCTGCATAAACGTCAAGCAAAAGTGATGAAAAACGACTGGAAGCTTTCGAAATGTGGGCGTGAAGAAAAATGGAGAGAATTGGCTGAGTCGAGCAGAATACGAATGAGAGGGTGTTAGAAATGGTGGGGAGGAAAGAACAATTTTAGACAATATTAAGAGAAGGAAGAGAAACTGGTTGGGACATTGGATAAGAAGGAACTTAATCATAAGGAAAGTGCTAGAGTGTATGGTGACAAGAAAGAGAGGGAGGGGGCGAAGGAGACTACAATTAATGGACGGTATCAAAACAGAAATTGTACGTTAAGACGAAGAGGTTAGCGGAAGACCGTGGAGCATGGAATCTTCTGAGTTCTGGCAAGTGACCCACCAATAATGACAGAATACCTATGATGATGATGATGATGAAATGTCAAATCTTAATATACAATCCCAAAATTGCATACAGCTCAGCATCGTACAGTTTTAGTTTGATGGAATCTTTGATACAATGTATGATGGAATATATGATAGTATCTACAATAGACAATCTACATGAAAATTCTTGGAACGTTATCAAAAAATGGATGTTTCTTCAAATGGAAAGATCTGTCCCTCAATGCTCATCACTTCGGTTAACTTGCAAGCTACATTCTGGAAAAATCTATTTATCCGGATATAAATAGTAAATGTAGTTGTCATAATGTATAATAGCAGAGCGGATATGATGTAGGATGTAACTATGCCATTGGTGGAACTTTACCGATTATACAGCATAGTTCTTCTTATGCACTATATCCTTAAACCATTTCTGCAGGCTGTGTTGTTTGTTGCTGGTAAATTGAAGAAAAGAGAAACTGGAAGGAATGTCAGAGCTAAACAGATTCGTTTGTCATTCAGCCATTGTGGTTGTGACAGCGTTTAGAGGTCAAATATGAAACGTGCTTTATTTTGTGTATAAATCTTTTTACCAGGAGATTGACTGCACTTAGTGTGGCTTTTTTTTTATTTTATTGTATTTTATTTTACGTTTTTTTGAAGTAGGACAAGTGGTTATACAGCAATCGTCTTGTCGGTACTAAGAATTGACATATTTTTTGCTTATCTTTGTTGTTAAAAGATAAAAATTGTTCTTTACAAAGAGGAAAGAAAGAAATATTATTATTATTAGTAGTGGTGGTAGTTTTGTGTTTAAAATGAATTCCTTCAACCATATCTCGTTGAGAAGGTAAGATATTTTAGTTGCTTTGGCGTTTGAATAAGTGTTTCCGGTGAAGTTCTCATGGCAGAGGGAGAGAGATGGTGGCTGAAAGCGAGCAACTGTGAGCTGGTACCGTTACATACTTTCAAGGTGAACGAGTGAAGCATGGAGTCGTCTTCCGTAGGCGGAGACCCCTTCTTCAATCTTTCTTGGATTTTTAACCTCTGATGAACCCTGTTGTGAATGACCTTCACATTGAACCCATCTGAAGTCTCGTCAATACACAACAGTAGCCAATTTTTTATCCTCTTCCCCCCCCCCCTTCTTTTGTCTAATTGCGAAAGGTCTTCAATATGGATAGACACTTGTATTTTGCATCCTTCCATTACATCTTTCTCTCTTTTTTTTTTAACCTCTTTAATAGAGTGGGTTCAGAAGGGAGAAAATGCAAATGAACCTTTATTAGAGCGTATGAACTTGTCCTGAACGGTCCGTTGTGTTGTTCAAGAGAAAATGTATTGAGTCTATTGTTTACAGAAGAAAAAGGACATCACAGAAGGATTTATGATAGATTGTTTTGTTTGTTGGTGAACTTTAAATATTGATAAACAAATCCTGGTTGTGCTTTTTTTTAGCTGAGAGCTACTTACATTACGATCTTTTAACTTTTGATGTATGCATTCTCTTTAAACTAGCAAATTATTAAAATAATAGCTTACGCTCTAGCATTTGAAAGTACTGTTTGTTGGCAACACAAAAAAAATTCTTCTCGGGTTCAGTGGTGGCTTTAGCGGGTAGGCCGGCTAGGTACGGGCCTACCCAATTTTTTTTAAATATGTAAACGCTAAAAGATACAATAAAGAGTAAATATATTTTCCACTATTTATATAAATAGTAGATACATCAACTACTGCTGTAAAATTAATTCCCTACTGTCATTTATCAATCAAATCTCTATATGTATCCGTAAGCGAGGGAGTGGGCCTACCCATAAATTAATATCCTGAAGCCCATTAATGCTTGGGTCACGCTCTCACGATTGGGTTGACATAGCTTTCATTCTTCCCTTTCCTAAAGTGGACTTTTGATGCCTTTGTAATACTGTGTTTATACTGTACTTGAAATATATTACTCCAAAATCTAGTAGGTAAGATTTTTCTGCTCGTTGCAATGTACAGCTTACAGATGACAAGAAGGGCCCTAAAACAGGGGCAGCGGGGAAAGGTCAACGACACGGTCAAGTCCATTTTCGGTTTTTGAGGTGTGGTCTATACTTAGATATCGTCTGCTACTCCAGATAGTTATCTTAGTGCTATTCCGTGGAGTCATTTGAAAACCCCATGCGAAAAGTGGGAGAGCCCATACCTACGTCACCTACTTCTACTAGGGTTCTTCTCGTTATCCGTGAGCTGTGTATTGTAATGATATTGCTCGCTTGATAACTTGGTTTATAGGGCTTGGTAAACGAGAAAAAAAAATGTGGTAAATACTTAGGTTTTACTCGGTAAAGCTGCTTATACTCAGAATTAACAAAGATCTCAGACTTTTGAAGCTTACCTCGATTGTTCTTTTTCTTTTCTTTTTGTTTTTCTTGGTCATACAAGATAGTTAAGATAGTGAAGAATTGTTTCTTGAGAAATTAGATAAACTTATACAAATTGTCATTATGTAAGTCGTGTGAGATAGAACATGAAAGCAGGACGCTGAAGTGTAAATTACAACTGAGTAATTTAGATCCCAGTTGAGATGCTAATTCATTTCAGGTGAAAATGATTATCATATTTTATAGTCTTTGGTTAGAACCCAGTACAGGCATTTGACTAATTAACTTGTTGAAAATGGCATAGTTGTTGTAATTGCGCAAGCTTTGAAGCTGTGGAAAACTTTGAAATGCAATCTGAGAGTTGCCTTTTGCGATATTTTTCGTGTCTTTTTCTCAATTAGTCACCCTTCGTTGATATAACGTACAATCTGTAAAAGGGATGCTCGTAATTTTTTCGCTTACGGGAAGTCTGAAGAAAATTGATGTAGAATCGAAGATTCATAAGAAACTTGTTTAGGAACCAACGTAAAAACTGTAACATGAAATCAAATGGCAATGGAGAGTGCAATTGGAAGGTAGATCCGATCGCGGTGTTGCTTCTGGCCAATGTTACGAGGGTTGATCGAAAAAAAATGTTACAAAGCATAACACTTTTATGTTATTCATTGTAACTTAACGAAAATTTATTTGTAGATTAATAACATGTCTGTCTTGGTATAAGTTTGAAGATTTCGGATTCTGATCATGTACACACGAGAAGCAGACATTAAAAATGGTGACTCGCCTGGAAAATTGGTCGAGTGTAGACGTGAGGTCAATGGTGCGGTTCCCATGGGCCAAAAACACTAAACCTGTTGACATTCATAGGCAGGTTGGACACAGCGATAGACCCGGGACTTGAACCACTGACATTATGCTTGGAACGACTAAAGCACCCCTTCTACAGCCTTGATCTAGCCCCAGTGACTCAAATTTTCCCTGTTCTAAAGCAAAAAATGGCTGGCCATCATTTTCTGGCATATGGTTATGTCAAAACAGCTGCCTCACGGTGTCTACAAGAACTTGACGCGGATTTCTATGCAAATGGTATAGGAAACTTTACTACCGTTGTGATACGCGGTTGAACAAAAACTACATCGAAGACTAGTGTTGGAGTGCCCTCTATCATCAGATGTGTTAATCTTCCAGCTATAGCTCACACAAGGCATAATAGGCTTTGTAACCTTTATATTCGATCATCCCTCGTATTTAATATCTTACATAGAAAAGATAGTGGTGAAGAGTCTACATACGAGAGAACGTCTACTGTATCAAGTATAGAGGCAGAAAGGAAGGAAATAGAAGAGGGACTAGCTTTCGGCACTTGGTATTTTTAATGAAGACGTGAAGTAGGAGTGGGAAATAGGAGCAAGGGTAGGAATCATTTAAGAAGAAAAATACATGTTGTGCTGCTAATAAAGAACCATAAAATGTCCCGTTTTATGTAATATGCTCTACGGCACGGAAATATTGACACTACACAAACTCGAAAAAGAAAAGAGGCTTTCAAAATGCGAGTGTAAAGAAGAATAGAAAATTAGCTAGGTTGAACGAAGAAACAATGAGCAGGTGTTAGAAATAGTGGGAAAGAAAAATTAATCAGATATGATTGATTTTTTAAACAGAAATTTTACAATTGCATTAATTGATTATAAATAAAGTAAATTACTAATCTTTAATGTGGTCATTGAAAGAACTTGTTCTACATATTCAATTATTTATTTTATTAACTATTACTTCATTTTAGCAACTAAACTAAGTGTTGAGAAATAGTTCTACAAGCCCTATGAAATAACAAGGATAAAATTATGCACACACAATTGATTGATTGTGTGTGTATGTGTGTGTGTGTTTATCTTATTTCTTGAATATTAATTTTTGAAACAGAAATTGAAGCTGCTTGAAAAAAAAAAATACTACCTGTATTTTTTTTCGCCCCGTAAGTTCATGGTAACTGAAAATACAGTTCAACTTCTTCCTTGTATCAGTGATACATTTGGGAATTTGCATTCAAACATAAATTTACTGATTAGATTTATACTTCGAGCAGCTTACCAAAAAATAGAAGTAGATAATTTTTAAAATGTATTTTAAAATCAGAAGAAAGCTGTAAATTTCACGTTGAAAGATGGAGCATTTTAAAAGACCTCAATGGAAAAATCTTCTGCCTCAACGATAATCGAAGCGAGAGCTACGTACAATAACGACACACACGCACAATAATACAAAAAAAAATCTTTCAGTTTAACGTCCCACGATTACGCCCGTTAGGCTGAGGAAGACGGATGATTAAGGCAAGTGATGATGGAATAATTCATGGAATGAGAATGTTGGAGGAAATGGGAGTACCCCGAGAAAAATCGACAGACACAATATTGTCCGCCATAAACTTACTTGACAGAGAATCGAACCAGGGTTCGTACACTCCAGAGATAAGTATTCTACCACTGAGCCACCGTGCCCCCACGTACAATAACACATCTAGCGACACTAGAGTAGTGATATAAGTATGTACTTTTCGCCTCTCTGCTGTCTTGTGAGCTCACCTTTGGTGTATGTGATTCCTGGTTCGATTCTCGGTAGCAGAGCATTGAAATTTGAACACATTACGGTGGTACGGATTCCAACCTAAATATGGGTTCATCTTTCATAGGGACGGCCACAAAGTTCCGGTTCCGCGAGGAACCGGTTCTCGGAGATCCGGTTTTCAGAACCGGTTTCGGACCTGGATCCGAAAACCCGGTTCCAGCACCGGATATTAGGAACCGCTTCCAGACCTGGATCCGGAAGCCCCCAAAGACTCGTAAAGGAGACACAAATTTCACCTTCAAAACACTGCAAAGAGGACCATGCGCTTGTGCCCTCCCCGCCCAGACTCTCTTGTGCCACCAGAAAAAAAATTTGGGCCACTAGTGTTTGTTTTTATTTTGGTCCACCAGTGTGTGTTTAGCCAAATAAGTTGGCCAGTTTGTCTGTTTAACCATTGAGTTTGCTAGTTACCCAGTTTATTTAGCTAAATGAGACAAGCGGCCGCCGCCTGGGCGCCTGCCTGTTGCTTCCACCATTTCATCTAGCACACTGTTCAGTCTTCCAGCAGCTCGGGTTTAGCGTAGGGATCGTCACAAAGTTTCGGCTCCAGACCTGGATCCGAAAACCCGGTTCCAGATCTGGATCCGAAGAACCGGTTCTAGACCTAGATCCGAAAAACCGGTTCCGGAACCGGATTTTCTAGAACCGGATTTTCTAGAACCGGATCCGTTCAGACCCGAAAACCGGTTCCAACCCTCCCCCCGGCTTTCGAAAATGTATACGTAATATAGGAAACCAGGATATTAAATACCAGTCGTAATATAGTAACCATAGAGATGCCCCCCCCCCTAGAATTTTTTTCGGGTGTCCTGAAGCCTGAATACTGAAAATGGACTTCAAACCAACAAAGAAAACAATAGAATACCGATTAGATGTTACAAATACGTTATACATTTTTCTTGTGGTGAGGAAGTTTAACGTGATAACGTGGAACAGAGAAAATGATAACTTGACCAAACACAAGTACAAAAGTAAAAGGTGCTTTTAGACTCGTCTTTTCTATTGTCAACAATTGGAAGCTCTCTTGCTTGTTGGCTGTTGACGTCACGTGTGAAAGGACAAGAGCGTTATGGTCTGTGAATACGTGGTGGTTTAGCCATGACGTGACTCATAACTTAGAGAAAAAATTCTTTTGCCTTGGTCATATTTATATTGTAAGCAATAGCATCGCTATCGAGCATGCTCGTTGGTCATAAGGAAGTATTTAAAAACAACAGCTATTAATTGCAGTGTTTTGCATGTTTTCATTTTGTCGCGTGTCACGTTGAGTGAAGTTGTAACTTTCAAAACAACAATATACGTATGACAATTTGAATATTAAGAGAAAATAAAAATAAAATTTTCCTTGAAAGTATTCCGTAGGTTAATCCTTATTTGCATTTGAGTTTGAGTATGTCTGCTTATGGCAAATATCAGAAATTAATATTTGGGATATATAACCTGTTTTCTGTTTATTTTTATAACTGTCCCTTGTAGTCAAGTGGGTTAATGCCTGTTGGGACTCAAAATTGTTGGATGTTATTGAAAGGGAACCTATGGTTACACTTAATTGGGGAAACCTATTAGGGAAATATATCTTCGGTTAGGCCTAATTGGGAAGATTACGGCAGACTTATTCCGTAATTGGGAAGATAAGGGAAAATAGATCTTTGGCTTAGAGATAAAAAAAAAAAAAAAAAAAGTATCATTGTAGGTATTCTGCCATTGTTGGCAGGTCACTTGTCGCAGCTGAGAAGCTTCCATGCTTCACAGTCTTCCACTAACCTCTCCGTCTTTACGTACGATTTCTCTGTTTTAATATCGTCCATTAACTGTAGTCTCCTCCCTCTCCCTCTCTTTCCTCCTATGGTGGACAAACATCGTGCTCGTGGGTTTTCTCGGGTTCTCCAGTTTCCTCCCATTCATTCTACCATTTCATTCATTTTTCATCATCACCGTCTCCTTTACCCTAACCGTGGGACGTAAAACTGAAAGATTTCATTTCATTTTCCCTTTCCTCCTACCATACCCTCTTGCACGACCCTCATGATACAGTTTCTTCTTAGCCAAAGTACCAACCAGTTTCTCTTCCTCCTCTTAATAATATCTAACATTATTCTTTTCTCATCCACCATTTCTAACACTCTCTCATTCGTTTTACGCTCGACCCAGCTAATTCTCTCCATTCTTCTCCACACCCACATTTCCAAAGATTACAGTCGTTGTTAATCATTTTTGCGTAATGGTCTTGCTTCTGACCCATGCAGCACAATACTCCACACGAAGCATTTTACAAGTTTTTTTTTTTTTTTTCAATTCTTTATTCAAGGTCCAACAAAATAGTATTTTCCCTCTAAAAGCCATTGCTATCCTTGCTTTTATTTCATGTTCGCACTTCATATCATCGTTAATAATAGTACCCAGGTATCGAAAACTAGTCACTTGTTCTGTTTTCTCTGCTCCTATTTCCATATCTGTTTGACACCGACAGCTTCCTTCCAGTCACCATAGCTTTTCTCTTTCTAACACTTATTTTCATTAGGGATGGCCACAAAGTTCTGGTTCCAGCGGAACTGGTTCTTGGAGATCCGGTTTTCAGAACCGGTTCCAGACCTGGATGCGAAGAACCGGTTCCGGAACCGGATCTTCTAGAAGCGGATCCGTTCAGACCTGAAAACTGGTTCCACCAGGAACCGGTTCCGGCCATCCCATATTCTTCACAGTCTTTCCCCAGCTTTTCTAACATCTTATTGAATTTCTCTTCGAGTTAAAAAAAAAATCGCTTTGACTTTTTATGATATTCGAGTATCACCTTTCTTTCTGGACAATTAAAAAATGCCTTTAAAACATTCACTTCTTTCTAGTCCTATGTTCGCTCAGTGGCTGGGTGTCTTGATTGGTATTTGGACTGTCATTTCTTTCGTACCCTTCTAGGGTGTTATGCAACCCAGCATATCACGAATCTTGGTGGTTGCCTAACCATCTCCATCAATTTCATGAAAGTTACAGATACTACTTGTCACGTGTGTCGTACGGGTTGCGTAAATTCAAACCCATTTTTTCCAAGCCCTTTCATCTCTATTTTGCGTAGATCTAATAGGGAAGACTAGAGGGAAGACCTTTAGTTAGACCAACAAAATTCGAGGATAATTTAGCAATATCTTAGAGAGTCGGCCAATAAGAATCAAACCTAGATCGCCTTGACACAAGATGGAATCCAATGGAGATATTCTGTTCATATGGCTCTGAAATGTGGGCTTATTAATCCATCGAGTTAGTTATTATTTAGTATTTTTGTAATTAATCCGCAGTCGTATCTCTAAAACTCCTTTTGGATCTTATGTTCTATGAGGATCTAGGTCAATATATGTGTGTGTTAATCCGCACTCAATTCGGCCTCTTTTGCCAGAGCACAGTGGCAACTTCTACAGCGGGTCACTCAAGCAAAACGTGCAGATGATTCTGCTTCACAACGCACGGTCGATGAACCAGCAGATTCTACTCAGATTCACACAGCAGTCTTTAGATGAGTTGGTAAACGTTTAAAAAAAATATATCTTTTAACATTCAAATGCGTGTTTTTATCAAAAGACATAAAGCTTTTAGTAGAAGTGAAGAAAAAAATCTTAGAAATGAATATTAATGCAAAAGTTTTCCTTTTTCATTTACGATCCATACTTTAACTATGTATTGCTCTTCATATTCTGGATGAAACAATTGTTTGTAGTTCAAGGTTATAGGAAAATCTGTAAGCTATTGCAGAAAAAGTGAATGAATCATCAAAGAAATTTTATGTGCTTCAGTGATATAAGGGTTACTATAAAGTAACGATCGTCATTAGGTTACCGAGGAGCGTAGTACATGTAAACAGTTAGCATCCTTCTTTCAGTTTCATGGATCCACCTTCGAAACCCTATACCTCCCTTTCCTTTTCTATCAGACAAATGCTGAAATGGTACCTTTACATATGAGTAGTAGTAAAGTTTTCTCGTTTCGTCTCGTATGGCGCCGCGTAGCATAGTCGTAAACGCTTTCGCCTTTTGCGTGAGCGGTCCCGGGTTCGATTCATAGTATTAAAAGAACTCGGTTGAAAAGGTTGTAACAGCCATCCCGAGTGAGGTTTCTCCTAGCTTTTCGTCATTCACATCAGGCATATGGTGTTATAGTACCTAACAAAGAAGTCCCTTGTGGCTTCCTTCCTTCTCCCCCTTCCCCGGATAATGTACTCGCCGAGAAACGTCATCCCTCATACGCAACAGACTTAAGGCCATAGATACCGATAATGCCCAGAAATGTGTATAAATAAATAAAATAAAATAAAATAATCTCGTTTCGTAAAATTTGTATAAATGTCTCGATTCTCGAAGGGTTCTGTCGTGCCTCGTCTTATAAATTTACGTACAATGCCTTGATTATTTCGTAGGAGTTACCAAAATCCTTCCTTGTCACGAGAGATTCACGAAGGGTGTGGTATAATAACATTTAAACCGAATTTATTATTTAGTGTATTGCGTAATAACTTTCGTGTATTTAAACGTTCGTAAATGCTCTTCATTGTGTTCGTACAATCACTCTATCAATTTCTAGATTTTATCCTATGAATCATGTAACAATAGAACTGTAATGGATATCTAAGACTTAGGATTACTAATGTTATCCGTGAAACTCGTGAACTGTCTCCTCTTGTCTCAAAGGACACCGTACAAAAAGCATTGCATTTCCTCGTCTGTCCGATTTGGGTGATTGTTGGATATTGTAGCTGAGGACCCCTTGGTCAATTGTTTATATGGGGCCAAGTCTCTATGATCAACCCTGTGGCCCCTAGAGGTCATCAACGGTCACACCGTACAAAAAGCATTCATTGCATTTCCTCGTCTGTCAGATTTGGGTGATTTTTGGATATGTTGTAGTTGGGGGCCTTCCGGGAAATTGTTTATATGGGATCAACTCCCTATGACCAACCCTGTGCCCTCCAGAGGTCACCAAAGGTCACACAACGGGTGTTGGTAGAACTAGTTCAATCTTGACATACAATAATTAATTGTGTGTTATACTGGGCTACGGCAAATGAGGATAGTCCACGTAACGGTGTGACTTTTGGTGACTTCTGGAGCTCACAGGATTGGTCATAGGGGGTTGACCCCATATAAACAGTTGATCGGGGGGGGGGGTCCTCAGCTACAACATATCCAAAAATTACCCAAATCGGATAGACGAGGAAATGCAATGATATTTGTAGGGTGTTCTTTAAAACGATACTTTGCGTGTCGCTTTTGAAACAAGACGATAAATTTCTATGCTCGTGGGCAAACTACGTATAAGCCTGGATGATTTCCTTATTTTGTACTATGTCGCGTATAGAGTATGGAATATTTTATGAATCTTTCGTTTACTTTATTAAGAAACTTACAGAATATACTTCTATTCTTCCTAAAGGCTTCTTTCCTGTTCATATCCTTGCTGTTGTTTCACATACACTCTTGATCTTCACTAATAATACTACTTAGATTTTGTCTTAACAATGAATAATGCTACTTAAATAGTGAAAACTATTCACTATTTACTTTTTTCCCTAACTCACTAACCAACCACTAGCGTGACAGCCCTTTGTGGGCTAGAGCCGTCTCAACGCCTCTGTTAGCGATCGACCGAACACGTAGTCAGTGCGTTCTGTTGCCCTGTATACAATAGGTGTATCAGGACCTATCAGTGACCATCACGTCTTTTATTCACGTGAATCCCCAGTTTAATTCACGACACTGGGTGGACGCCGAAAATTAGGAAGCATCGGCTGAGAATCAAACCCGGAACATTGATGAGGAATTTCTTTCACTACTGCTTTCATCTTTCGAAGTAACTAGTAAAATGCCTGTTCTTCGCATGGGGAGAATAGGTGTTTGGAAAGTGAATTTCTCCCTGTCTTTTAGGTTACGCATTTCAATGAAACTGTAGTGGTAAAAAATCTGTAATCCCCTTGTCACACCTTTATATTGATGAACTTGGACTTTGGAAACGGTAACCGGAGTGTGACTGTTCTTCTCAGGTACTCTTGAAAACTATGGAGTGGTTACTAATATGTCTTTTTTTTTTTTTTTTTTTTTTTTTTACATGTAACTCTCCTCACTTCTCTTCGTTCCTAAAAATGTGCTAAAACTTAAGATTGGCCAGGGTTCATCCATGTACAGTCATCTACAAAAAATTTTTTCTATTTGTAAAAATTTATTTTGGGAGTAACTGTGGTATGGCTGGAATGTACGGAAAATTACATTATTTTAATTTACTGAAAACTGTGCTCCAAATTATCTCTCAATTCAGAAGTTATTTACGAAACAAATTTCTTCAAGCGAAAAGAACTTTTGTCGTTGACTGTACCAAAAGTTATGAAAATAGGTGCAGCGATATGAAAGGAGTTAAATGCCAATCATCGTTACATAAATCTTGATTTATTTAGACGTATTAGTATATCATGTGATAGGTATGTTGACAGGGACTACTGACTCTAATTTCATTCACTTTTATAAATTTAGGTATTTTCTTATTTTATAATTAACAGAATTTGTTTTCTTTTGCAGGTAAGTCAACTGTATACATATGATGCCAGAATTTTGGGGGTAAGTGTTTCGTATTAGTAACATTTAAGTGGTAAGTCAACTGTATTCACAGTGTATTGATATTCTACAATAACATTTACATTTATTTTATTTTTTAAAAAAATGAAATGTTTCAGTTTAACATTAGACTATTATGCTCTTTAGGCTAAGGGAGACAGATGATTAAGGCAAGGGAATGAAGATGGAAGAGTTGGTGGAATGAGAAAGTGGGAGGAAACGGGAGTAACCCCGAGAAAACCCCACGGACACGAAGTTGTCCACCACAAACTTGGTTGGTAGGGGATCGAACCAGGGACCACGCGCGACAGAGGTAAACGCTCGACAACTGAGCCACCGTGCCCCCTTGTTTTATTTGAGATTGTTATTCCCAGTTCAATAGGAATCATACATTTATATTGCAAACTAAATATTTCATGTTTTATTTTGTAGTAATTTTACTCAATTGTATTCCACTGTTTTGAGGGGATACAGAGGCTCAGTGTTACACAACTTACCTCCGGTACATCTGGTCCCTGGTTCGTTCCCTGGCCAAATCATAAGTTTGTGATGGATAGCATCATGTCTGTGAGCTTTCTCGGAGCGCTTTTTCCTCCCATATTCTCATTCCACTAATTCTTCGATAATCATTCACTTGCCGTAATCTTCCATCTCCCTTGGCCAAAAGGCCCATAATAGCTGGACGTTAATCTAAAAGATTTCATTTAATTTCATTTTAATTCCAATTTTTCTTATTAAGATAATGACTTCCATTGTGCTAAAATTCGTTTCAGCTCATTCGTTTTGTTTCTTACTGATATTATAACTTCAAATTTGTTTATAATTTTCAAGTAGCTCAAGTGGTAAAGCGTTGGCTTCGCATTCGGGAGGTCGTGTGTTCGATTCCCGCTGCCGAACATCCTGACTGAGTTGTTCCAGGGTTTTCCTCAGTTCTACCAGGCAAATGCCGGAATGGTACTTACTAAATAGATCCTGGCTGATACCTTCCCAAATCCTTTACATTGTTGTTGTTGTTGTTAGATATCCAGTATAAGATGGCCTCTGAGCTGTATCTTGTGATTGATAAATAAATTAAATAAATAAAATAATAATAAGAAATTCATATATTTTCTTAAAAATGCCATTTTTGAAAAAAAAAAATATATTTATTTAACAATCACCAGATTACAGCTCAGAGGCCATTTTACACTGGATATTTAACAATAACAATGGAAAGAAATTGGGAAGATATCGGCCAGGGCCTCTTTAGTATGTACCATCCCGGCATTTGCCTGGTAGGAGTGAGGAAAACCCTGGAAAACCTCAGTCAGGATGGTCGGCAGCGGGAATCGAACCCACGACCTCCCGAATGCGAAGCCAACGCTCTACCACTTGAGCTATTTCGCTCGGTTATTTGAACAAGTGCAACGGTTCTGGCTGGTGGCCACGTCTCTGTAAGTTTGTTCATCATGTGAACGCTGTGAATTGTGTAATTTTGTATTAAGCATTTTTTTTAACACATCTTTCTATTGATTTAACATTTTGCAGTGTACCTTTTCGCTTTTTCTTTGCAGTGTTTAAACGGTCCTAAATAGTTTTCGTGCATAACTAAAGACAAGAGCCTAGCAAAACTCATTGTAGATATTATGTAGGCACAAAGCCTATAAAATAGTGTACACGTCTTTTCGCTTATTACATTGTATTGTTCTTTGTGAAATATTGACTTAGTGATTGTATCACTGAAGTATGTAAGGTAGTGTGTAGAAAGAAATGGAGTCGTATATAACACAATATAATCCGCATACTTTTATGGGTTAGTAAATATTTGTCGAGGAATTTGCCAGCGTAGCTGATGAACTTAGGGACTTCGGTATTCAGCTGTTTTTTTTTTTTTTTCTTGTTTGTGTTTGTTTGACGTGTGTCAGTATGAGTTTTCCCTTCCTATATGCAATAGTTTTGTTTATATAATATTATTTTTTACGTCATCGTAGGTAATATTAAGGAAAATAAGCAGTTAGTTTTGTTATGAAAGTAAAGTTGCATAGTAATTATATGTTACCAAACAAATCAAGCGGATTTTTCGCGTTTCGAGTTTTCGCTCGGTCAAAGATAAGATAAATGGAAGGAATTTGAAAAAGTGACGCTTTCTCAGGATAGTCATTGACGAAAGTGCAGTCATTAAAGTTCCGGAACCCCTTTCCCATTATCATTATCATCATAGATCTCTTGCCATCATTAACAGATTACATGCCGCAAAATTTAAGGGTCTTCACTACAGCGAAATTAAACTACCGTTAATTTTAGAGTTTTTCTGTAATATCTTCAAAACAAATAAACCTATTCGAAACGTAGAAACGTAGTGAACCAGACAATACAATTTTGAATGTGATACCTTTGCCATAATTCACTTATCTGCTTTTGGTATGCCGCTATTTACAGAACCCGCAAAAAATTCTAAATTTATCTGCAGTTGCAAATCGAAATCAGATAGATAAGTTGTGTGATAACGGTATCATATGCAAAAAAAAGTTTTGTCTAGTTCACTAAGTTTTTGCTTTTCGAATATTTTTATTTGTTTTGAATATATTACCAAAAAAAAAAACTCTAAAATTACCGGTAGTTTAATTTCGCTGTAGTGAAGACTCTTAACTGCTTCCATGTGCCACATCCTCATCCAGGCACGAGGATCCAGTGGATTCGAAGTCCTGCTCAAATTTTGTGACCTGACATACATTTGTACAGTCCGCGGCAAAAAACCTGCAACATGAGCATCTAAGTTTGTTGTGAAACGACGAAGTCTTTTGTTCCAAAATAAATGTGCAGGGGTGGCGTGATTCGTACCACTTAGACGTTGATTCCCTGCGCTGTTAGGCGTAGTTTCACAATAAACTTACATGCTCATGTTGCAGGGTTTTTTTTACTGCATACTGTACATTTCCTAATAAAACTACCATTGTTCAGCAAAGAAATTATTGATAAAGCAATTAAGATTTGATCTCATACTTCATCTGAACTCTTTTGTAAAAAGGATGTACTCAGGATGATGGAAATGGAATTCCAGAATTAATGGGACGGTCATTAACATATAAAGCAAACCCAGGGGAACGTGAGCGGCCGACGAAAGCGCCATTTGATGCAGAACAAGCAACGATCAAATAAAATAAAGATCTCCGATCACTCCAATACAATGTCTGAAATATTCTTTCATATAAGTACGTTAAAAAAATCTATTCATGAAACCTTAACCTGAAAAT
The DNA here is from genome assembly GCF_964235325.1 of Thermobia domestica. NCBI lineage: Eukaryota > Metazoa > Arthropoda > Insecta > Zygentoma > Lepismatidae > Thermobia > Thermobia domestica. The sequence continues at coordinate 9,340,304 of NC_137460.1, forward strand.
CTGCAGCAGAGATCGGCAAACTATGCTCCACGAGGCAGATGGCCATTTAAAAATCCGACCCGCGAGATTTGTTTTGGTGGTCAGTAGCACTCATGTTTGCCTTCCTTTTTTTCTTTCTTAAACTTTTACGAAGGGGACCCTCTCTCCTCGCGTAATTTCTACCCCTGAATGTACAGTACTTTTTGCGAGGAAATGGTTGCAGTACTTAACAGTTACTTATAGTTTTTTGTGTGTGGGGGGGGGCAGTGATGTAGAATAACAACGGTTCAATACTACATAGACGTAGTATTGAACCTTCTCCCCAAACTTTGGCCTCTCTCAACAAAAATTTATTGGTGCACGCGTGTCTTCACCCCTCTGAGGAAATGTAAGACTCATGCCATGCTCCATGCATATGCTGGCTAGGCTAAAGGAGACGCTGATGATGAAAAATGAATGAAATGGTGGAATGAAGAAAGCGGGAGGAAACGGAAGAACCCGAGAAAACCCGCGCACGCGGTATTTGTCCACCACAAAGTTCACTTGGCGCGAGCAATCGAACCAGGATCCCACGAACCAAAGGTGAACGCTCTACCAGTTCCTTTCATTATAGCAGATTGTGTTTAAATTATTTTAATGGGAAAAATAACCAGTTCAGAAACAGTTTTACGATTTCGAGATATTTCTGGTTCGTTCCCAGACCGTGTGAGTTTGCTGTGGACACAATATTGTTCATAAGTTCCTTCAGTGTTGTCCGCTTTCTCGTTGTACCAGTCGTTTACTTCCATTTACTGATTATTTTTCCTATCCTAATTAAAAAAAAAAAAAAAAAAAGGCTCCGGACGGTTCTTGCCGTACATTATCATCATATGTATTCTGCCATTATTGGCAGGTCACTTGCTACATCTGACGCGTTTTCGTGAACCACAGTCTTTCGATAATCTCTTCGTCTTCACTTTCAATTTTTGTGATATCGTCCATTAATTGTAGTCTCCGTCACTCCCTGCCTCTTTCTTGCCACCATACCCTCTAGCAGGTCTCTTATGATACAGTTTCTTCTTAGCCAATATCCCAACCAGTTTATTTTCCTCTTCTTAATAATATCTAAAATTGTCCTTTTCCCCCTACCATTTCTTGTATTCTCTCATTCGTTTTCCCAGCTGATTCGTTCCACTCTTCTCCACACCCACATTTCGAAAGCTTTCAGTCGCTTCTCATCATTTTTGCGTAACGTCCATGTTTCTGATCCATACAATAGTGTGAAATACAGCACACGAAGCATGTTATGAGTCTTTTTCTCAACTGTTTATTCAAGGTCCACGTAAGTCTTTTCTTCTTCCTAAAGGCTTCTTTCACCAGAAACTTGCTTTTATTTCACTTTCACTCTTCATAACATCACTAGTATTACTATTCAGGTATCGAAAACTAGTTACCTGTTCTATTTTCTCTCCTCCTACTACTATATTTGACATCGACTCCTTCATTCCAATGAGCATGGCTTTTGTCTTTCTAACATTTATTTTCACCCCATATTCTTCACAGCCCTTCCTCAAGTGTTCTAACGTCTTACTTATTTTTTCCTTTAGATTCTACAACAAACGCCCTATCATCTGCAAACCGTATATTATACCTAATTATCCTACTGAAATGTCGTCTTCGTTTTGTAGGCCCTTCTATACTTCCACTATCAGTTACAGTACAGTATAATAATTTTTCTTTGATGTTTAGTATTGATTCTAATTCTGGTTGTTGCAGACGGTATGTAAATTAAGCTGTTTTTGTGCGAATCATTTCAAAGGTTGTTGTACATTTGTAGTTCCCATAACTGGGAATCGTAGCATCAGATTCACATGCGTGGATATATATCCTTTGAATATATAATTGCGTGTTGTTGTTGTTGTTAAGGGGAAAGGAAAAAGAGGTCTTTTTCCCATTCCCCTCTCTCGTCACATCCTGATTGGAAATCCTCCACCGGAAGTGGTTGTCGGCAGAAGGCTAACAGGAAGGAAGTTCGATATGACGAATAAAACTTATGTTGTTTTGTTCGTGTTAAAAATTGTAGTTTTATTTTCTCTCTTTTAAAAAAAAGACACATAAAGTTTGTAGCGAAGTTATTATTTTTTTTGTACTGCTAATTTATGTTATTTGCATGTGATATTTCTGTGTAGTAAAACCAGACACATACTAAGGAAAGCGGGGAAAGATAAAGTAACTGGATGATAAAATGTACAGTCGTGTTCAAAATAAAAAAGTTGGGGACCTGCTTTCTTTAAAAGTTTTACACTCACTATCACAGCAGGGAGATGCAATGGCTCAGTAATACAGCGCTTATCTCTAGTGTGTGTGTCCGTAGTTCGATCCCGGCCAAGGAAGTTTGTGATGGACAGCTTCTTGTCTATGGGTTTTCTGCGGGTTCTCGCGTTTCCTCCAACATTCTCATTCCACAAATTATTCCATAATCATTCACTTGCCTGTGGCCCCTCGTAGCATAGTCGCTAAGGCTCTCGCCCTCGATGCGAACGGTCCCGGGTTCGATTCCCGGTGGGGACACTTGGTTGAAAAGCTTTTTCAGGCCAGCCATCCTGAATGGGTTTTTCCTGATTTTTCCTCATTCACACCAGGCTAATGCCGGGATGGTATCTAACTTACATGTCCCAGTTCGTTTCCTTCCTTCCTTCCCTTTCCCCGAATAGTGTGGTCGCCGAACAACATAGTCTCTCATGTTTTGCATAGGTTTAGCTTCGTTAACCGGAAACCTATCTTTAACGGAAAATTTGCGAGTCCCGTTTGATTCCGCCAAAGACAGATTTTACTCTATAACAGTTATAACCCCCACCGATTTTTCTTCCTGTCTAGGTCAAATATAAGAAAACATTGTCTTTTGAGAACCGCAGTAGAAATATTGTTTTCCTTACGATACATACTTAGGGAAAAATCATGTTAATTAGGGGGCGACGAATATCCTGAACAAGTGATGTAACTTTTGGAAGTTAAGGTTGGTGTAAAGGGACAAGTTTGGCCAATAGAGGTCACTACAGTCTTGATATCTCTCTCATGTATTTTTTACCTTTCACGAAAATTTACAATTTTTCTTATAAATTTCAACTTAGGGACTTCAAATTTTTAGAGAAGGAACTTCATAACCTATCGAAGGCAACAATCCGTGCCGATTTTTTTTTTTTAATTTTCTTCATTGATGAAATTGATATTCAAACCATTAACAATATAAGTGTTTCAACAATGAAGAAAATTCTAAATAAAATCGGCACCGATTGTTGCCTTCGATAGGTTATGAAGTTCCTTCTCTAAAAATTTGAAGTCTGTAGGTTGAAATTTATAAGAGAAATCGTGAATTTTTGTGAAAGGTAAAAAAAAAAAAAAAATGAAGACTGTAGTGACATCTATCGGCAAAGCTTGTCTCTTTTAAACAAATCTTAATACATGTGTGCGAATTGAAGAAGGAAGGTTGTCCATATGTGCACATGTAAATTAAGAAAGAAAAAAAAAAAAACAATCCTCGTTGTGTACTAGATTGTATGTAATGTTTATGTTACCATTGTCATTGACCCGGTTCCAGGCAGAATCTTAGGATGATGCCGGTAGTTCCTTCGTGTGGTAGCGTGATTCCTGCCAGATGCCTTATGTCAAGGTATAACGCCCCACTCGTAGCGATACACCGTGACGAGTTATGCATGGGTTGGTGGGGCACTGCTCTTCTCTGCAATTTCCAACAAAATACCGAACTCCTTCAAATGTTTTGTGGTAATAATTAAATAGTCCTTTTCTCCCTATTGAGTTGTATGTTAGTGTTCGAGTAATGCGTGGAACATTAAAAGGTACTCCAACAACTACCCTGGCTCAATGGACTATTGTGACCAAAGTGGTGTTAGCATATGCAGTAATAAGAGCAGCACCTGAGGACACTTTTGTGTCTCTGGGTCCCTGCAGAGGGGTCGTGAACTAGGGGTGCATAGGATCACATAGGGATACATAAAATCACCTTGACTCACCTCAGAAGGGTTGTAAAACCTCAAATTTATATTTTTTTGATAATTTTATGCCCATAAAAGGGAACGAAATCCGTCCCTAAACTTGCGGCCTCATGACAGCGAAATTAAAATATCGTTAATTTTACAGTAATTATGTAATATCTTAAAATACATAATATATAATCGAAAAGTGGAACAAGAGCGCCCTAGACAGTACTATTTTGCATGAGGTATCTTTATCAAGAGTCATCTAGTAGTTTTCCGTTTGTAGACATTTAGAAACGCGAAAATAAATGCCGAATTTCTAACTAGCTGGAAATCGAAAGCAGATAAGTGAATCGTGATAACGGTATCTCATGTAAAATAATATTGTCTAGGGTGATCTTGTTTCACATTTTGATTATCTTTTATCTATTTGAAGATATCACACAATTACTGTAAAATTAACGGTATTTTAATTTCGCTGTGATGAGGCCTCTTAAGAAAGGGCCTGCACTGTATCCTGGATCATTGTACACAATCATATCGTCGCATGAGAACCAGGGGAACGTAGCTCCATTTTGGTAGGTTTATTACAGGCGAGAGGACAAAAATATTATTTTCTTACTAAAATGTGTTTTTAACAAGATGGTAATTGAGCTACATTACAACAGATGATCGACAAGGAGAACAGATGGCATTACGTTCCATTTACACCAAGTGAGACTTTCAAAATTATGTCCAAACATGAAGAAAACAAAAATAGCATTTTTGGAGTTACGTTTATCTGGTTCTCATGCGACGATATAATAAGATCTCATCAAAGAGGATAACAAAGGTCAAAAACCTATATTTTTTATATTTTTATATCTGTAGAAGGGAACGAGGTCCTGAGGTGATCCATCCAGTTGATCCCAAGGCATGGACAACCAAAATCGGTTTCCCAGGTATTACTATGGGAGTAATTATGGGTATCATCCGTGCTTGATAGACTATCCGCAGTGCTGTTAAGATTAGCAGGTTAGTGTAATAATCAGGATGCAAAGTGCGTCCTTGGGATATAACATTGAAATGAGATTAAAATATAACTCTGAAATGAGATGAAATGACTTTCTACTTGACCTATCTAGAGACAAATATTTTCTGTTTTCAAATATTAATTCATCTTAAAGGATACTCCCTTTAGCATGGGAGACCCGGGTTCGATTTTCCGCGGGAGCGCATGTAGTTCGAATCTCACCTTAAGCTATAGATCCTCAGCCCATATAGCCTCGCTGTTGAAAGAGACGGTGAACTTAAATCTAATTAAAGTACACTCCTTTTAATTTGAGGTAAAATGATGTATTTAAGCCTCCATTTCGTAATTCAGCTTGTTAAGGAGTTTGGTGTACCAAAAACCAAACCAAACTACTTGACGTGGTGTACGGTTTGACACTGCTACTTGTTTTATATTAGCATCGATTGGTATACAACGTGCGCATCCAAAGGGGGCCCGCTTCTGCCTCACGAAAATGTGTACGTGATATAGCAAACAACGTATATTGAATACCAGACGTAATATACAGTAGCAACCATGGAGATGGGCCCCAGAAAATTTTCTTCGGGCACCACTGATAGAGACCAAAGTAACATAACAATGAGCATGAGAATTATAGGAGTCTTTCTCATCTTCCGTGTTTTTTTGCTAGTTGGTATATAGAGCATTGCCATTGTCATTATGCGGGCCACTCAAGAACTTTTGAACTATTGTTTACTTTATTGTGAACACTCTAGCGCTCCTGCTCACGTCTTTGCACGTGCTGCAAGTAAGAGCAATGTCAAGACAGAATGAACGCAGTGAATCTTCTGGTTAGATGTAAATATTTAGGAATAGCTGCAAAAGATTCTGTAAATTTTGTAGGTTTTTCTTCCGTCATATCAGGTTTCTATCACGAAAGTGTTTATTCTTTGCAGTGGAACACATTATGCCAAGTTCACTACTTTTACCGTGGTAGAGCACGTACCTCTGATGTATGGATCCTAGTGGGTTTTGTGGTGGACAAACACCATGAACGTGGGTTTGTACGTGGTTCTCCCGTTTCCTAGCACTTTATTCCATCATTTTCGTCTCCCTTAGCCTCGGGCATAAACGTCGGACGTTAAACTAACCAAAATAACTATTTTATTAGTCTGTTCACAGTGTGGATTATTAAACAGGAACGACCCTTCCTGCTGTCTAGTGGTTGACGCACGCGGTCCGGGTTCGATTCCTGGTGGGAGAGTATTGATCGCATTATTGTAGTTCGAATTCAACCTACACTATTCGCACGTCACATATATAGACAATATAAAATCCATGGTAAGTGCCACAAATGAAAAGGTTTGATTTAATGCAAAAATGTGGCCTATGTGTCTAACACTACTAAGTGAAAAACTAGCTATCTAGTATTTACTGTGGAAGTAGTTCAAATAATCCTGAGAAGAATGCACGTGCTAATATGTCCGATCAGTTCTGAAGTAACAATTGGCCTATTGATTCAGTATTTTCGTTTTGGCTCTTAGTTAGCACGGATTTTATATTCAGTCTACATATAACCTATACATGCTCATTCTAAAGTTAAAACGATTTCCAGAAAGCAAGTATTTTTTTTCTGGACTGTTTCTTTCTCCTTCAGTTTTTTGGAACTGTTACGCCGTCTTCAAATTCTGTAGATTGTATTAGGGGCATTACAAGATTGTCATGTTAGTACGTCTGTCGTTACTCCACGCAGTAACGAACAATTTTCTTATTATTATTATTATTATTATTATTATTATTATTATTATTATTATTATTATTATTATTATTTTGCAGTTTATAGCTTCGTCTGTTAACTCCTCCGATTTCGTTGTCAATCCCTTAACATTGTTCCGTTAATGGGATCAGTCGCTTATGTTCCGTTAATGGGGCCAATCCCATAACATCTTCCGTTAGTGGGGGTCAATCCCTTGACATTACTGTTAAGGGATCAATCCCTTAACATATTCCGTTAATGGAGTTCATCCTTAACATGTTCTGTTAACGGAGTCAGTTCCAAACATCCGTTAATTGAGTCTAGGGATGCGCACGAGACGAGTCGAGACAGGATTTTCCTTGACAAAATTCGAGTCGAGACATCACATTTACAGCACATTTTCGAGACGATACAGCCACAAATCTTGTCTCGTGCCCATCCCTAATTGAGTCAATCCCTTAACATCTAATAATGACTTTTGGCAAACCAAAGTTATTAAAAACAGTCATGCATTATCTATTTGGTTACTCTCGGATCATCTACTACTATGACTACACACTGATTTAGTCATTTTAAGCACAACATAGACCGATTGTGCAAACTTAAGTACTGAAATATACTTGAATTTATTCTGGTCTTGAAGATGTCGCTTGTTCATATTTGTTCATAAGACAACCGTAAATCGTAATGAATGAAAATGTGAGAGTAATCATAGCCTACTTCTCTCCTTTGAATATGCAGATTATCCGCATACAAACTACCTTCTGTATGTTTTAATATTCTCTCTGCTCTGCCATTTGTCAGTTGATTAATTGTGACGGTAGGATAGTTCACGAGACATGAGAACTGAGACGACACCTTCTCCCAGCGGAGAACTTGTTTACAAGACGTCTTCAGTTTCAACGGTAGCCATTCTGTTGGTAATCTTCTCTACTTTCTCTCGTGTCCTCAAAATGACTCGATGCACACACTGCTAGCCTTGTTTAAAGTAGAAGCAACCTTAATTCATTCGCTTTTGTGTTCTTTTCTTGCATTTCCGTTCTGCCAACCTGGTCCGTTTGCATCAAGCCAAAACTGAAGTTACTTTTTATTGTCGTGTGCAGTTTTATGGGTTTCTTTGAGGATGCAGTATTTTTTAAAGAAGTTTAAAAATGTGTGCTTTATTCTCTGTTGTATGCAAGAAATAACCTTCAAATTTCGTGTCTCAATGCTTAGTTGAGCAGCTAATTTTGGGTTTGAATTTCGGTGTATCAGTGTCGAACATTTACTTCTGGTGTGGAGACCTGATTCGGTGAGTTTGTGGAGGACAACATCCGTGTCGGTGGATTTTCTGGGGTTCTCCCATCCCCTTCCACATTCTCATTCCACAATTTTTACATTCATTCATGTTCACTAGTTACGCGTCTTCTCTAGCCTAGAAAGGGCCAAACTGTGCGGCTTTAAAGTAGAATTTTTATTTCATTTCCGTACTCTAAAAGGAAATTGGCAACTTATGGTACTTTAACTATTCGACTACAGATGAAAGAACAAACGTCATATTTATCTATTTACTAACATAATTCCAGATACAACTGAACACCATTTTACAGTGAAATATCTAAAAAAATCTAAGAGATAATAATAATAATAATAATAATAATAATAATAATAATAATAATAATAATAATAATAATAATAATAATAATAATAATAATCATCATCATCATCATTGACGTAAAACAAAGGTTAACAATAACTGACTTAGGTTTAGCCATTAAAATGATGTAATGCAGAGTTATATGCACCTTCAGAATTAAATCTATATATATAAAAGAGAACGTACAATTCTTTGTCCGCTCATCACGCTAATACGGCTGAACCAATTTCTTTCATTTTTGGGGGGTTATTAGGATTTGGACCCTAGATGGTTTTTATCATATCACTTTAATTTTTAATTACCAGTGTCTTGAGATAATTGACCATTCAGGTGTCCACAAATCCTTTGTTAGTTCATCATAGCTAAAAATAAACGTATTTATATGCAACCCGCATGACCGTGTCACTCGGCGGGTTAACATAAATGACAGGCGATATACAGCGGAAAATAGCTTGAATCTTCTGTTTAAAATTTTTTAATTGATTTGCTTATTTTTACAGACACTTTTACAATATGCCAGCACCGGGATGACCGCAGCGAAGCGGGGCGGGTTAACATAAATGACAGGCGATATAATGTTAAGATTTACTGCAATCTTCTATGGTTTTTATCATATCACTTGAAAGCGAAAAAGTAAAAATTATCTAAGTAACAAAGTTTATTGCGTTCCGGGGTGACCGCAGCGAAGCGGGGTGAACGCTTCATATCGCTTGAAAGCGAAAAAGTAAAAATTATCTAAGTAACAAAGTTTATTGCGTTCCGGGGTGACCGCAGCGAAGCGGGGTGAACGCTGCTAGTAAATCTATAGGTGTATATGACAATTCGTTCTATAGTTTAGGAAGCCTGTAAAACAGAGAACGTTGAACTATTCAAAGTCTGTGTTGTACTATATGAAAAAGATATGTATTGCGTGTTTGTCTGAAGGGAATTCGGAAATACAATCCAGAGAGTAGCGTTTCAGACTTGAGTTGACTATGTGTGAGTTTATACAGATATTTGAGATCACTGATTTTATGACGAGTGCCAGGTAGTTGAATATTTAGTGTTTGTAACAGTTCGTGTCACGTGTCATCTCACGTGTACGAAGTACTCTCAAACGTACTATTGCCAGGCAGGGGCGGGGTTGCCTCCCCAGAAGAGGAAACTTGCTTATTTTATATATATAAATAAACCCCATCCCAAAGTTTGGAGCCCTTAAAAGTAGCAGTATGTCAACCCACCGCCCCCCCCCCCAGAAGTCGCTCCTGGATCCGCCCCTGTTGCCAGGAAGAAGTTTAGAAATTAGTTTACCCGGGATAGGTTTGTAGGAGCTGACATTGTCCAGATAGGTGAACAATATTCTATTTTCGGATAAATTTTTGTATTGTAGAATAATTTTAACCCGTAAGTACTCGCCTGACACTAGTACTCGCGTGGAGATCCAGTAGATCCCCAAATTTATATTAGTTTTATTACAATAAAAATATTTTTAAAAATATTTAAGACAATGTAACATAACTCTAGATGTGTTTTGAAAAGTATTTGCTGCAATTAGATTTTTTAAACTCGTTTTGAGACATTTTTTGATATTTTTTCATCAGAACTTCTGGCTAGAAACACAAGTGACCTGGTTGGGAGTCTGTGAACACCCCGCGCGAGTACTTAAGGGTAGCAAGAGAGGTTCCGTATTTCTGTTAATATGTACAGAAGTCCTAGAATGCGCATCTAGTGCTTAGTGTTTATATATTCTTTGGAAGTTAGTTTTGTGTCAAAAGTAACTCCGAGATCTTTGACTATTGACTCTCGTGACGGGCGAACCATTTGTGTTGTATGAGGTGTGTACAATATCTTTCTTTAGGGAAAATGTTGTGAATCTACTCTAATCGAGATTCGCTTTTAGAAGCCATGTGTTGCACCACAAAGAAAAATTATTTGTCATTTTGAAGTAGCTGTGAGTATTCTATACTGTTCACTTCCCTGAAGATTTTGCAAATAACAGGGTTCTGCTGGAAGTTGAGTTGAAGTGAATAGTCAGGTCATCTATGTATAATATGAATAAGAATGGTTCAAGTATACTTCCCTGTGTTATTCCGGATGTTACAGATAGAAGATTTGAAATCGAACCCATCAAGACGAGTCTCTTGTCGAGACCTTGTAGGTAGTTATTCAACAAAGATAAAGAGTGGCTCATGAATTATTCTGTTTCAACTACTAACTTTCGATCAACAAAATGCATATGGAACATTTTGGACTTTTGACTCTTCTTGTAGTATCAGTGTCGATTGGAGAATGACACTTTGTATTTGAGACTCGCTTGGGCTGAGGGTCATTATCCCCAATGAGCATGGGCGGCGATTAGGGGGGGCAAGAGGGGGCAGTTGCCCCCCCACTTTTTTGAAGTGACGCCCTAATTTACATAATTTCATTTAGAAATGTAAACAGGGTGTCCACACAATTTAAAGAAAAGATATTTGACTTTTCCCTGATTTTCCATGACGAAAGTTCCAAATTTCCCTGACCCCTGAATAACTTAAAAATATAGAAAAAAGACAGAAAAACTCCAGCCTCCACGTTCCCCATAGTTTGCCTCGTTCTTTTCCGTTTCTGTTTCTTTCTTTTTTCAATTTTCTTTTCAAAGGAATGTAAATTTACAAACATGTGCATTAGGTCGATATTGATTAGGCCTACATATTACACCAAATGTAAAGTTACAAACGAAAGTGTGCAGTATACAGAGTACTTAAGATATGAAAAAATTACAAATTATATGCTTACAGATTATAATACCAATTAGACAGCATTATAATATTGCCTATAATAATAAACAGTTCATACATGCTTTTACTGATTATAAAAAAGAAACATTATGTAACATACTTTTGCTGGTGCAGTTGTTAAATGCAATCAATTTAGAAATTTGTTTTCATCCTTTCTCGCATAGTTTTCTTCTCATTGATCTGAATATCCTTCTTGTTGTCTCCGCAGTTTAATCTTCTTTTCTTCTTTTAGTTGTTGCTGAATCTTCCGTTTCTCTCCTCTTCTCGTCTCCAGCATTTATTTCTCTTTTCTTTTCCAAATACACTTGATATTGTCTCATTGAACTTCTCGCTGAATTTATCATACCTCTTGTAATTATTAATCCGGATGATCCACCTATTCTCATCACAGAATCATATATGATCCGTTGAGCCACCAGAGATTCTTCTTGTAAGTTCTCAACAACAATGAGAATTTTATTTATTGTGAAACAACTTTAAAAAAAAAATGCGTTTCTGTGGAAGAAGATAAAACAATTTCATAACTGACCATAAGTCAACGAAGTTCTTCCCATTTCCTAAGACTACTATCCATTTCATAAAGATAGGCCCCTGACTTGGCGGTGCTGCCGTGACGTCCAGTCAAAACTTATATTACATTGTCGTACCTCGTTGGAATTGTTGGAATGTTGTCTTTTCAATACTTAAGACATAAAAATTTTCTTTGTACTGTGTAGTGAGAAAAAAATAGAAATTAATGAAAAAGTGCGTATTTTTTCGTACTTTTTTGGTAAATCAATGTTTATAGGACTATATCTCGGAAAGGAGATAACATGAAATAATTTCCTGTGCACCATATGTAGATGCATATGTTAGCTGTAAGCTCTGAAAATTTCATCACTCAACACGTAGTAATTTTCTTGTTATTCAGTAAAAAGTGAGACATCATTATCTCTGAATTGCTGCGGTGTATTAGCAATCTTAAAAAACTTTTAGAAAGATCTTAAAGTAGCTTTTTCAACCAAACTGTTTTGACTTGTTTTAAAAGATAAATAATCACAAATATGACATTATGATTTTCTCAGCTTTGCGCCCTTCGCTATCGCAGTTTATACGGAGTGCTACGTTGCCACATTTTCCTGGCGCGTATACACTCTCAGACGGACGGGTATTTAAACTTGTCACGCACACTGTCCGGCACTTTTTAGATATATTTTTAAAAATTTTATCTCCACAGATTTTAAACCAATTTCTTAGAAATTAACAGGATATACAGAAAATGTGCCAAATGTTCAAAATTAGAAAAGCGAACTCTTATTTTGTTTGGATTTGCATGTGATGGTCTTCGAAAATTTGTTGCTTTTTATCAGTTTTTCACTTACTGCACGCAGTACAAAATACACTTGCACAGAAACAAATACAAGCATAAACTTTATTATATAATACAACCTTAGTTGATATGTAATATTGAGTTTACACTTCACAGAAAATCTGTTCCACCACTTGACAGACATACTAATAGCTCTTGCGTAGTTGATTTGTAAAACCGCGTAAAGCTGGCTTCCGTACAAGGCTTATGTGAATAATTAGTGTAAAAATTTCCTTGTTTTTAATTAAAGTAACACGCTTTCATTTAGAAAACAAAGATTTTTGTTTTAGTATTTTTTTCTTTTTCTCAATCTGCTGTTTTGCGTATTGATTCATAACTTTTACTACTATTCCTGGGAGAAGCTCATGTAGTTTGGATTCCACGTTAATCAGTAGATCGACGTCTCATATAGCCTCACTGCTGAACAAGACGTTCAACTCAAAATCAATTCAACTTTTTTTTTTTTTTACTATAAAACTTCATCGGTAAAAACAGCTGAAACACTTTATATGCGGAATACTCTGTAGATAGCCCAGCATTTTGATCAATTTCCGGGATACCACTAAACAGGGGTATGCATTTACTTGAATTTTATCGCTCCAAGCTACATCAGAATCTGTCTTTGAATAGGAACGACACTTTTTTTCTCTCTTTCCCGGCGCAGCCTCAGGTTCACTTGAAACAGAGTTATTATCTTGTTCACTTCCGAATACGCCACTGAGCACAGAATAATCAATGTCATTACTATTCATTACTAACTCATAACCGTCTGAGTCGGAGTCATTCATCAGTTCTGCAATTTCATTATCCCTAAAAATTTTGTCTCTTCTTTTTGTAATACCACCGCTCGTAAAGGAATATCCATATATATATATATATATATATATAATCAAAAGCCACGACATATACTAAGGAAAATATAAATGCCTATTCGTCCGTCTCATTGCAATGAACCCATATGGTGTGAGTGCATGTCTAAGTTTTTGACGCCTACGAACCGAAGGGAAGTGTTGAAGACGTAATCAGTGCAACGTGATTAGACCCAAATACAGCCCTCGTCACCTACTCATTGCTTTGGGTTTTTTTTTTTTTTTTTTCGTTGAAAGAAAACAAAGGACCCATTCTGTGTTATTGTACATTCGGCAGGGGAATTGATCGCAGAACTTAGGTGAACACGTGATTGCCAAGGATACATTTCTTTTTAACCTTTAACATGTTCGTAAGCTGGAAAGTGTGTATACTGATACAGGATCTTGAGGTAGAAATGGAGCCATTGTTAATAAGTATACAGGAAGATAACAGGAGCAGCGATGAGTCAACAAACCCATTACGAAAGTGAATGAAGTAAATAGATGAGTTTTCGGATGTTTTACTTCAACGTTTTATTTCGATTAAATTGAGATGTGTAATGCATTATTATTATTTTTATGATGTTGTGAAAGGTTATAATAAATACTTTTTCCTATTACATTCTTATGAAGTAAGCTTCGCGCTACAAACTTCCTGAACGCGACAACACTGCACGACAGCGTTGCCGCACTTCCACTTACTGTATGCTGTTTCTTCATATAAGCGCGGGGAATTTAAAGATTGGGCTGCAACATGGCTCACCGCTTAACGCAGAGAACATGTTGAAGTAAAAAAAAAAATTAAAAAAAATAAATACTCTACCAACTAAACCTTTTTATGTTAATAGTTTCAAATATTTGGAACACTAGACTTCCAAATTTTCGAACAGTGTTTTGTACGTTTCTCTAACTACCATGGTAAAGGAGATCAGAGCGTCGTACATTTGTTTTAATTACACAAAAAGTATCAAGTGATGAAAATTGAACTTTTCACAACTTACAGTTAATGGATGCATCTACATATTGTGCACAGGAAATTATTTCACGTAATCTCTTTTCTGAGATATAGTCCTCTAAACATTGATCTACCAAAAAAGTACGAAAAAATACGCACTTTTTCATTAATTTTTATTTTTTTCTCACTACATAGTACAGAGAAAATTTTTATGTCTTAAGTATTGAAAAGACAACATTTCAGCAATTCCAACGAGGTACGACAATGCAATATAAGTTTTGACTGAACGTCACGGCAGCACTACGAAGTCAGGGGCCTATCTTTATGAAATGGATAGTAAGTAAAAAACTCATCAAGTCCAATACCATCTCTATCATTGGCTATGAATTCATTCGAGTGTTCCTCCGTGCTCGTGGGTTTTCTCTGGGTTCTCTCGTTTCCTCCCACTTTCTTCATTCCACCGTTTCATTCATTTCTCATCATCACCGTCTCCTTTAGCCTAACCGGCATAAACTGTGGGACGTAAAACTGACAGATTTCATTTCATTCGAGTGTTCCTTAAATTCTTCAGTGTGAGCTTTCACTGTGAGCTGGAGATACTATTTCTTCGCGTTCTGAGCCACTTGTCCAGATATCCTCTTGACACCATGCAATTCTTCTAGAACAGCGTCTACCCTTTTGAGCAAATATGCCAGGATTCAGTTAGGTATGTGTTTTTCGCAGAAAATTAGTTTCAACAACTATATCAGAGAACACTGCCTCCCTCAATATCATCATTGAGAACACCACATTTTGCATCCAGTAACAGTAAAGAAACCAACCCTATTTCATAAATTCAGTAATTGAACAATAGACCTAAATCGATTTTTCCCTGACTTTCCCTGACCAATCTGTCATTTCCCTGACTTCAACTGATACATTTTTACTTCCCTGACCTCTCTCTGACTTCCACTTATTTTCCAGTATGTGGACACTTTGGTAAAGGTTTTGTATGTATTACTGTTTCATAGAAAAAAATGGCCGTTGCGTGATATTGCCATATGAAATTTGCCGCTGCGTGAGTATGTATTGGATATTTGTCTTCCCGTGGAGTTAAGAAAGCTACAGGAATTGCGTTTTAATTGCAATTCAAAGCAATTAATATTGCAATTTCATATTTCTTTAAATGTTATAGCACATGCTTGCAGTACTTACTGTATTTCATTTTCTACGAGTAAAAACATTCATTTAATGGCATGTGTGGAATTAAAAGTATAAGTTGGTAATTAATTCCCAGTTTCAATGTAACTTCTGCAAAACAAGCATCATTATTCATTACTATGATTGATGTTCATGAGCAAGAACTGAAATCTCTTCTTACACTTTCGTTGTTTAAGAGTATAAAGGGCTAGTATTTACCTGTATTGCTCTTATGAATTTACTTAATAAAATACAAATACGATATACGGTATTTTAAGTGAAAAATATAGTATCCTATTAGTTATACAACCTTTTATCAGTATTAGAAACAACCAGGAAATCTAATATTGATATACAATATTGTTAAGATCTTGTCTTGCCCCCCCACTTTTGACGTCCAACCGCCGCCACTGCCAATGAGGATCGCCCTCACTAGTCTCAGTGAGAGTCGTGGCATTTTATGTTTGCTTGGGCTTGCTATGCTTAACGAGGTTTGGCATTACCAACCTCATTAAGTTGTTTCGTTGGATTGGAGCTTAGTGTCCCGTTTAGCACTGAGACTGTATCAGACTCAGACCAACAATTAGTGTTACTCAGAGACGAGTCGACTCTGGAAACAAGAATTTTAGGAATGATCCCAAAAAGTGGATCAAAAGATTGCGATCTTGGCCAATAATTAGATGTTGGATCAGGAGCCACAAAATTTTTGAACGGCCTCTAGATAAATAGTTTCCGTATATTTTACGGAATAAGCACATCAAACTGAGTTAAGTGGTAGTTTTGGTTTGGGTACACTATATGTAGTTCTCCAGATATAAGACCTGCAAGAAAATTTCTGTCTGAAATATATTGGATCTTTTGATGCAACAAGGTTTGTACTGTCAAAACTTTTGTTGTTGTTTTGAAGGAAACTAAACGTTGTATATCTCTTTTGAAATTTCGTTATTGATTCGGAGCAAACTAGTTGAATAAATCGTAATCTCTTCTTTGAAATTGCTTCCGAGTAGCTAACGCGCAGTTCCTTTTTCCCCATTGTCCCGGGTCAAATTACCAGTGAAGGAGGCACTTGCCTCGGACAAAATCGGAGTAGTGTTTTGGATCGCACATTGAACAGCAGGTCCTTCATTCGGCGAAAAGGAGCATTGTCAACCAAGTTCTTAATTGTGTTCTAAATTTAATTGTGTTTGGTTTGGAGAGAACTAAAGCTGAATCGATTATGATCTCTCCTTTGACATTTGGTCGTTTTGTGCAGAGTTTAACGTGAAGTCCGATACACAACTTTGCTTACCGAGAATAGAATTCAAAACATGCTGTTGGGTATCTTTCGATTAAAAAGTAATCTCTAACTCAATGTTGTTAAACAGTTCATGATACATATTTTCTCGGTGGCCTACGTAATAGATTCCTTTAATCATTTTACCAAACAAGTGCTTGGTTCGATTTTAAGCTGTCTTGATTAAATTGTTTTCGCAGTAATGACTAAATTGTTAGTGCTTTTGTTGTGGGAGGTTGAATGTGCCCACGAACGAGACGAGGTAGAATTTTCATCCAAGATAAGAGACAAGACCGAGCTCTTACAATAGAAACAAACACTTTCTTGAAAAAGACATTACTTCCACGACACATTTTTGAGACGAGACCGAGCTCTTCCAATAAAAACAAACACTTTCTTATACAAGACATTACTTCTAAGACACATTTTTGAGACGATATACCCTCAACTCTAGTCTCATAGGAGATGTGGGTTCGGTTCCTGGAGGAATTCAGTGTACCCGGTTCTTCATATAATCTCGTTATTTAGCAGGAATCTTAAATTCCATTTAGGCAGTAATTGCCTTTGATGTTTGGGATCTGGATTCAATATCCGGTGAGAACATGAGCCTGTTAGTCCACTGTGATCCGTTGACCCACGATACTGTAAAAAGATGTTAAACTGAATATCATTAAACGTAACTGTAATATTCTTTTACGTATTTTACCTATAGATACTTCTGAGAAGTTCGCGTTGTTTGTTGAGAGATTCAATACGTTGTAGAAAGGAAATTTTGTGCATTAAATGAATAACAAAATTGTGAACCGGTAGTTGAGCTGAAATAATAATAGCCGCGTTGTTGGTTCAGACGAGATGTGTATTTCCGGTTGGCTGCTGTAGGGGTCGTTCACTCTTCTTCCCATCTCATATGATTGTCGTAGGTTGTGCGATTATATATGTACACAGTACTTTGTAGCTATGCGGTTCTTGCGGGCGTTAATGTTTGTTGTTTACACATGTCTTGGTTGAGATAAATGCTTCTCTTAATGTTTGCTGCATCTTGAATAACAACAACTCTGCACTCGCGAAAACGCCTTCCCAAAAGCTAAGAGGTTACGGTGAAATTGAACTGCTTTGAAAAGTAAATTGTCTTGACCCATGGGTGTAATACTTTTGAAAGTGATAACCACAATGGATAAACAGACATGCTACTTCAACAACCATTTAGAAAGTTTACCTCAATTTTTGTCCCTGCTCAGTTCCTTTACTTGCTTTTCCCTTCCCTAATTCACGTCTCAAATAATTGAGGTAGTAAAAACAGTCTGGTAGACAAGTGGCAAACGCGTGGTCCCGGGTTCTGTTTCCAGTGGAGTACTGGTACATTGTTTGTTGTTGGCGTCGACCCACAATTATGAAGCAAGTATAGCTCAAGTCTAGAAAGTTGGAGAAACAATGATCTAATTTGATGAGCATTTATCACTTCGTTAAATGTGCACAATCTGGCCTGCTATGTTCCTGGCTAGTAGTCAACACATAAATATTAAGACTATCCACGGCTTTGGATGGATTATTTTAACAAAAGAAACACTGACCACTGAACAAATACTTAATCAAGCTTTGGTCAATGTTTCTTTTGTTAACATAAATATTGCGTTAATATAGCCTTGTATTAAGAGAAGTTAACATTATTTCATTACAACATTAATATCCATGTTATTTGCCTACTGCCTACTGTGTTATACAGGGTGTTAACAAAAAATTCACAATATTTTGGGAATAGGTTCCTTACATCAAATAAGAAAAAAAGTTCATATAGACCTGTGATAGGAAGTTCATAGTTTCGTAGTTATAAGGTGTACATAACGTGAAAAAATGAACTATAAAGTCCATAGTTCCACTACTATAGGACCGATCGTAGTCGGGTCAAGACATCACTGAAGAACTAGTATGTGAACCAGGCACGTAGTCAAGGGAGGGGTCCGGAACTCCCGACCCCTTCGGAATCAGATATGAAAACAAATTAAGGAAGGATAAAACAAAAAGAAACGAGAAAAAGAATAATAAGCGTTAAAAATAAAAAGGTACAACAAGCCTTTACACAGCATTTAGCCTGTACACTACCCTGTGCTTTTCACCCCTGATGAGGTGTTAAATGTAATGGCACGAAGAGGGAAAGGGGGTTGCTTTTATAAATATTTATTAGAGACAGAATGAGAAAGTTATTGACGTGTGTTTTACTGTCTGTTCCAAATAACTTAACTAAGCAGTACCAATGAGAGACGCAAACTTGAGCACAACGTTGTCGGCATGTGCTCTTCTCATATTTTCCTCTCCACTCCAGCCTTACGAGGAACATATTAGCCGAATTACCTGCAGTATGTGGTGGCGAATGAGCGGGATATCTTGGAAGTCGGGGAATTTAAAATTTCTATAGTACGGAAGGTATAACGTCGGTGGCTTCCCGCGAAAAGTTGTAGTCGGTTACTCGTGACTCGCTGAGCGCAGTAGACGATTGGCGGTGATTGGCTATCCTCCTACGACACCCCCAGTGACGAGCAAGTCCAAACGCTGGATGCCAACGACGTTATACCTTCTGGACTATAGAAAAGTTATGGAATTATCAGAATTTGTGCTACTAGTCAGGGAAATTGCTTTTTTTTTTTTTCGAATACATAGTGCCATTCTGTAATAGTGTGGACATTTTTGTCATAATTTTAGTATATCTCTGTATCTCATACAAGCAATTACTATAGGCAAGCATGATAATCAGATGAAGTTACATCTTAGTAGTGCTACGGGTGCCTTCAGAAAAAAAATTACCAAATTCACCCCAAAAAATCCCCAATCTAGCGTTCCAGCGTTGTAATCTATCTTGTTGAAATTTTATAATAAAGCTGAAGATGGGCTTGAAGTGAGTCTGTGTCAATTTGTCCTTTGCAAAACATGATCAAGTGCGAGTTTGGATGCTCCAGCGCAAGTTTTGAAACCATGGTAGTGAAGCTACAGCTCTTTTAAACTCCCCTTGGATCCATGCTTCCTGCTCCCGTCCATAACATTAAACCATCATTATCCAAAGATTTACTTCAGGTGTCTGCCACCATACTTAACGCATTTACTCAAGCATTCCACATCTTTTAAAAGTTCTTTTTAAATATGTGAGGATCTAGAGTAGCCATTTGTGGTAGTTATGAGATTCTAAATGGAAATTATCACTGCATACTTGGTTGATTTAAAAATTCCCCACATGGCAAAGCCCATACGAATTTAGATCGGGTGAATGTGATGACCTCTTTCAATGTAGCAGCTGTGAAATATATCATCTAGCTGGAAGGTACAGTAGGCGTAGTCGTGCTCATAACTTTTACAATCGGTGAGTTTATAAGTCAAATAAAGAAACATATGTAAGAACTGTGGTGCTGCACTTAGCACCAGCCGTTAAGAATGACCCGTGAGGCAAAATGAGACAGTTCCACGATGAGATACTTCTTCTAGTAGAATCAGATATACCTTCCGAGACATCTGTTTCACGACGTCTTTTCGAGAGGACATACGTGACATGATACATGATTCTTAGTCTAAGAACTATAAATTGATAAAATGATCGTCCGAACACAATTAAAAGCATTTATCAACGTTTAAAGATACGCAATTTATCACACAATATGCTCCAATAATTAATATGCTTTTAAATTTTGTTATACACACCGTTCGTGGACCATCTGTGACGCGAAATGATTTTGATAATTAGATGAAATTAAGCAAAGATAAGAGCATAAATTTTGTACATAAATCTGCGAAACGAGACGAGAAAATCTTATTTCTCGATAGGGATGCGCACGAGACAAGATTTGTGGCCGTCTCGTCTCGAAAATGTGGTGTAAAAGTGACTGTCTCGACTTGAAAAATGTATATTTCTCTATTGGAAGAGCAGTGTCAGGAAAATCCTGTCTCGACTCGTCTCGTGCGCATCCCTATTTCTCGTCTCATCTCGTGGTCAGCACTACTCCTAGTGAACCCTACCAACAGATAATTCAAATTTTTTGCTTCACTTGTCTACAAGGAGGCAAATTTTGGGTAAGAAGAAGCAGTATGGATCAAAGCTTCATAAAACTTTACCCGCTTGCTTTCAAAGAAATGTTCGCACTATTTTTAAAAGATTGCAAACTCCACTCACAGTACCTTTTCTCATTCTCCTCAAGAGGGCGCAGTGGCCCAGTAATAGAACATTCACCTGTGGTACGTGAGGTCCCTGATTCGATCCCAGCTTGTGTCAAGTGGTATTTGTGATAGACAAACACTGTTTGTGGGTTTCCTCGGGTTCTCCCGTTTCCTCCCACTTTCTTCATTCCACCATTTTCATTCATTTTCGTAATCACCGCCTCCTTTAGCCTAGCCGGCATAACTTTGTGACATAAAAATATTTTCTCATTCCTGCCAATATATCCGCTATTTGTTATTGATATTCGAGACAATAAGTTGAATCTTCACCTGTTGCCAGGTATTTGCTTCCTTATTTCGCACATAATACTAATAAATAGAATAGCATATGCATCTGGCAACGTTTTGTTTCTTTTCCTTAGCATCCACACTAACTATATGATCTATGGAACCCGGAGGTTCAATGCCACGTTCACAACAACTCTCCACTGACTTCTATCCTTAGCCAACTGGATCCCGTTTCTACTTTGTATTCCTATCTCTGCGAGATCCATCTTAATATTGTCCCGTCATTTGCGCCTAGATGCTCCTAGTGGACGTTTTCCGATTGGATTTCCAGTTAAAACTTTGAAAGCATTCCTACTTTCTTCCATTCTGGCAACATGACCTAGCCACCTGCACCTTCTAGATTTGATGACCCTAACAATGTTTGGTAAACAGTATAAATTATGCAGTTCCTCGTTATGAAGTTTCTACCATTTCCCGTTCCAGTTCCTCTTTGGTCCGAATTATTCGTCCCAGGATTTTATTTTCAAATACTTTCAATCTGCGTTCTTCTCTCTCAGGTCAGAGTAAGCGACCATCTTTCGCAACCATGCAGCACAAAAGGCATGATTATAATTTTATATATTTTAAGCTTCAAATTCCTAGACAAAATTCGCGACGACAGATGATTTTAAACTGAATAATAACACGAATTCGCTTGTTTCAGTCCACACTTGTATTTCTATAATTACTATCAAAGCTTGCCGGCAGCAAATATTTTGAGCCCGGCTACTAAAGAATGCGACAATATTGTCTCGCGACTTAAAATCCACCCAGTATATACTTATCTAGTTAATTAGGAAGGAGAATTAAGTGTAAGCAAACGTTTGAGTATTCGTGTGCATTCCTTCTCACGCCCCAACCGCAGCGTTGACCTACTAGGATTGTTCTTCCAGACATCTTCTTTGCGTGGTTATGGTGCAGCATGGGAAAATCCTGTGCTCTTTCCCAACATTGTATTGTAGCGAGCGATTTAATACTTCCGAAACATTGTTTTACAATTGATGCTAAGTACAGTAATATTAACAAACATTTTGTTGTGTTCATTCCTCCTCCAAGTTATTTCGTGATACTTGTTGCAGGTCTTTTTGTAAAATTTTTGTTCATTAACACAATCCACATATTTTTCTTTATATTTTTCTCCTTTATCTGGCTGAATCTGTACAATTTCTAACTGTAATGAGAAGTATATTACAGTTTTAACTTAAGGTATTTTGAAAACCAAATGAGTACATATAATGTCATATTCAGTGATAATGTTGATCATTAAGCAGGCAGGCATTATTATGCAGTAGAAATAATGCCTTTTTTTAAGTCTTATTTTGATTGTGCTAAGAAAGGTAGTTTAGAATACAAAGACCAAAGACATAAGAAACATATGAAATGAAATCTTTAAGTTTTACGTCCCACAGTTATGCCTCAACAGGCATTCAATATCTGTTTGGAGAAAATGGTAATGACAAGATTATTTCGTTAAGTGGTAAAGGAAATAAGTGTATTTCCTTTCAAGATCATAATGGCTGTTATAGCGGGCCCATATTAAAATTAAGATAATATCAGAAAATTTGAATTAAGAAATGAAGAATATAGGTTGAAAATATAAAAGACAGATGATTATAGAAAAAAAATGAAACAATGAATTATGGAAATCGTGCTGGACAAGAGTAGGTGACCACTTTGAGATACGTAGGTAGTATTAATGAAGATCTGAAATGGGTATGGAAGTAGAGACAAGAATAGAAATGAAATGAAATGAAATTGTTGAGTTTTACGTCCCACGATTATGCCGGTTAGGCTAAAGGAGACGGTGATAATGAGAGATGAATAAAATGGTGGAATCAAGGAAGTTGGAGGAAACGGGAGAACCCCGAGAAAACCCACGCACACGATGTTTGTCCACCATAAAGTTCACTTGGTGGGAGCAGGGTTTGAACCCGGGACCCCAAACATCGAAACAAGAATAGAAAGGAACCCTTTATGAAGAAGAAAAGTCTTCTTAGTTAAGAACTGAGATGTAAATTACGAATAAAAGTAAGGATAGGAATGGCGAAAAAACCTTCAGGAAGAGAAAAATAATTATTCGTGAAGATCTGTATTGATTTTGACTTAGGCGTCCCTTTCAGCAGCAAAATTATATGAGACGTAACAACTTTACGTAGGATCCGAACCATATGAGCTCCCGCCAGGAATCGAACCCTGGTCTCCCACGCCAAAGGCGCGTACACCATTCGTTTAGGTACGAGGGAGCTCTGAAGATGATCTGTAATCTGAACGGGAAGTACAGTAAAAGTAAACCTAGGGTTGCTCAAAAAAGCATTTAAGAAGAAGAAAAGCATTATTAGTAAAAAATTGAAATGGGAATGAAAGCAATATTAGGAATGGCGAAAGAAGCCTCTAGGAAAAAGAAAAGAATATTATTAGTGAAGACCTGTAAAGTAAGCGTGAAGTGCAGTAAAAGCAAGGACAGGAATAGTAAAAGAAACCTTTAAGAAAAAGAAAAGCATTATTACTAAAAAATTGAAATGTGAATGCAATGGAATGGCGAAAGTAATCTTTAGGATGTAGTGAAAATGTGTAATGTGAACAGGGAAGAACGGTAAAGCAGAGATAGGTATGCCACAAGAAGCATTTAGGAAGCATTTATTAGTGAAGAATTGAAATGTGAATAAAAAAATAGATAAAGGAGCCTTTAGGAAGAAATTCATTATTAGTGAGTATCTAAAATATCCAGTCTGTAAAGTATTATGGTCGTCACACTGAACTATCCGGCTGGTAATCCTTTTCTTCTGCATTTAACTGTTTAATTTTCAGCTGACATTATTTGATCTTTCAATGGAGAAGTTCGCATCTTTGTGTGGACTAAGATAGGATTCACGCTCTAGTTATCTGATTTAATTTTCCCCTTAAATCTGTGAAGTCTTGATCTTTAGGGGAGCTACTACTTTCGGCTTCTCTTATTCCATTAGCATAATAGAATACTTATTACAATATAATCCTCACGGTACCCGTGGTAACTATACATTTGTTTACCTGTGTTTGTTTAGCTTTGGTTAACCTAACTTAAGCTTCTGAAATGTGGGTACGGTAGCACAGTGGTAGAGTGTTTATCTTATGGTAGAAGGTATCCCAGGTTCCATCCGTGAATTTCTTTTCTCTCTGGTACTTTCTCATACCACAGATTCTTCCATAATGATTCACCTCTTGTAGGTTACAGGACATAAGAGTAGAGCGTAAAAGTTTAAAATTATTTTTTTCAAGAAAAAAAAAACCTTTTAAAGTTTTTTTTTTTTTTTTTTTTTTTTTTTTTGCTTGCTTAACCTCGAATTGGATGAATCTATGGAATATCACGTTGTATTCGAATGTAGTCGTTAACAAATAATAATAATAATAATAATAATAATAATAATAATAATATCGTTATCAAGGAACAAACGAAAATGTTTTAAAATTGATAAAAGAGGAAGCTTTTAGCCGGGACAGTCCCTTATTTTCAACCGTTACCCCGTTTTTTTCTGATTCTCAAATGTCCCTTTTTTTAAGCAAACATGACCCAGGTATCCCGTAATTATTATTCAAAATATGAATTGTCAATGCTAATTCTACACTCTTCCGTACCAATACTCGTTGGGAAGGTTCAGCCGTGCCTAGAACTTCTGAATATTCAAATGAGAATTGAGTGTTCTGTGGTTTAAGTGGGAATTCTGAGTGTTGAAGTAGTTTAAAGTATTTTTGGGTGGTACTTAAGTTAGAAACGCTGTGTTATCATTCTTACTTGTGTATTTTGTAAATTCAAAACACTGCTGAGTCCCAAAATGCAATGTGGAAGTCTCCTCCCCACACACCTGTTGCTGATTCGTATGCGTCCCGTTTTTGAAAGTAGAAGTTCTGGTCGCCTTGCAATTGGATTGAACACATTTACGAAGAAATTGTCTTCATACTGTGATGGAAGGGAAGATAGAAGGAAATGGAGGAATATGAAGACTGATCGATGATTTTATGATATGATATGATCGATGATATGAAGACTGATCGATGATTTTAAAAATAGAAGAAAATATTGGGAGTTGACAAAAAAAAAAAAAAAAAAAAAAAAAAAAACTTTAGTGTCGGGAGCTGCCAACAGGCAGAATACTTACTATAGTAGTAGTCAAGGAACACTTTACTTACAGGTGTTATATTTGTGCCTACTTTATATCAGTTCAAATTTGAAGGGAATCGTAAAACGTTTATATGTAGCAACAAGTTTTTTTCAGTAAATCTGCATTAAAACACAAAGAGAAAATATTTCACTTTTGCAGAATTTCGTAACAGCAGAGAAAGAAGTGGCATGATACTGATAAATACACTACCTCGTTTTCCTTTGTTTATCTTTTCCTTACGTATTATCACCGTTGTAAATAACAATAACTTATATTTTATTGATGTCGTCTTTCCTGGATTCTGTGAAGATCGTGAATGTGTGTACTGTTGATTCTTCTAATTAGTTCCCACGGTAAACCTCAATCTTCTATGATGCGCGTGAATTTCATAATACGGCTACTGTGGGATCGTAAAATAATCAGCGTACTGTTTGATCCACCACAGTTGTTTATTGATCCTTACGTAATTGATATTATATATATCAATTTTCATATTTGCAGAACTCAAGAAAACCAGTTCCCAGTTTACAGGCCCTCCCAATCTGAACGTTTCTTGACTGTTGCAAAATTGTTTATGGAACGAACTACCTGAAATAATAATAATAATAATAATAATATCTGAGCACGATTCTTCTCTTTGCTTTTTAGTATCAGGAAAAGGGATGGAGTAATTTCGAATCATGCAGGAACAATGAAAGTACTGTTATTCAAAAGTGAATCTGTGTCACTGTGGTGAAAGCGCCATTAAATTCATTGCTAGCTGGCAAATGTTTGTATCATCCTTTTTATATTTTAATAGTGCTCACAACTTACACAGTAAATGGAGCCAGCTTATGGTATTGTTGTGTATTTAGTAAAGTAGTCGGTAGCCTACATAAATTACGTCTAGTGGGCGTTTGGACAATTACAAAATGGTAGAAACCTTATTCGTATTTTTAAATTCTTGTATAGACGTGTATTCTTGAATATAGCTAAACGAAATTCAAAGACTACTTCGTCACTGCGAGTTGAATGACATACTGTTCTCCTCTGGTGCGTAGGTTCGATCTCAGATGGTGTCTTTTTTGAATATATAAATATCATATTCGTTGTTTTATCATGCTGAAGAACATTTAATGAATTGTTTTCTTCGACATAAGTGAGGCACAGTGGCTCAGTGGTAGAGCGCGATGTGTCTAGATTGTGGGGTTCCTGGTTCGATTCCCGGTCAAGTTTGTGGTGGACAACATCGTGTCCGCGGGTCCTCTCAGGATATTCCCTTTAACTAACTCACTCACTCACTCTATGGCTTATGGAACCCGGAGGTTCAATGCCGCGTTCACAAAAGCTCTCCACTGACTTCTATCCTTAGCTAACTGCATCCAGTTTCTACTTTGTATTCCTATCTCTCAAGATCCATCTTAATATTGTCCTCTCATCTGCGCTAGGTCTTCCTAATGGTCGTTTACCGATTGGTCTTCCTAATGGTCGTTTACCGATTGGTCTTCCTAATGGTCGTTTACCGATTGGTCTTCCAGTCAAGACTTTGAAAGCGTTTCTATTTTCTTCCATTCTAGCTACATGACCTGCCCACCTAAGCCTCCTAGGCTTGACGACCCTGACAATGTTTGGTAAACCGTATAAATTATGTAGTTCCTCGTTATGAAGTTTCCGCCATTCCCCATTCCCGTTTCTCTTGGGTCTGAGTATCCCCTTTTCCTCACCAATTCTTCCATCATAATTCACTTGCTCTAATCATAGTCTCTCTCAGCCTAAAAGGCAAAATCGTGGGACGTTAAACTGAAAAATTTCATTGTTTTTGACGTAGGCAGAGGCGATTTTGGAGGGTGGGGAAAGCAGTAGCATTGGCCACAAACCTTTATATAAATTTAAATGAATACAAGCCCATAGTCAGAATACTAATATAGTTAAAGTTTTCATATGTTTTCTGAATAGATCACATGTCATAGTAATATTGTAATAAGTTGTATTACACTGAATTCTAAATTTAGGAAAAAAACATACGTAATCTCGATTGTGGAGATTTCTCTAAAAGTCCTTATTTATCCTATGACGTATTAAACACTTTTAAAGCAGTGGCGGGCCTATCTCGGGGCCGGTGAATGGCAGAAATATTTTTTTTTTTATTTATACATTTTTGAAAGATTATTATAAACTCATGATATACCTATCAGAATCTGGGTTCTGACAGTCCCCCACAGTTTACGCTTAGATCCGCCACTGTTTTAAAGGTTGTTTCTTCGTTTAAAAAAAAATCAGATTAGCTTGAGTTAATTTTTAACTATTTATGCCATTACTTACCTTGTCACTCAATTTCCATTTTTTTTTTTTTTTTTTTTTTTGTGCGATGATGACTATATAACATTATGTATGTATAATAGGTTCTATTTGTCATGGCTATTATTGAATACTATTAAAGTAGGGAGGCTATTCATCTCTTATTGAGATGAAAATCGTCAAGATATTAGTCTGACAGGAAAACTTCGCGACCCACTAAACGTTTCTTCAGGACTCATTGATTGAGATTCGCTGGTGTATATTGTAAGTTGAAATTGGTGGGAAATTGTTATTGGAAATA
Source organism: Thermobia domestica (assembly GCF_964235325.1). Taxonomy (NCBI): domain Eukaryota; kingdom Metazoa; phylum Arthropoda; class Insecta; order Zygentoma; family Lepismatidae; genus Thermobia; species Thermobia domestica. Next base: position 9,368,177 of record NC_137460.1, read on the forward strand.
GCCAAAATGCAAAAGTTAAGGGAAATTGGGTTCATAGAGAGAGGGCATGGTGGCTGTAGTAGAGCGCTTACCTCTTTTATGTGGGGTCCCGATCCCCGGCCAACTAAGTTTGTGGTGAATAACATCGTGTCCGTGGGTTTTCCCGTTTCCTTCCACATCCTCATTCCACCAATTCTATCATCATTCACTTGCATTAATCATCTATTCCCTTACTCTGCAGGGCATAATCGTCGGACGTTAAACTGAAGGATTTTCGAGTTCAGTAGCTGAACCTCTTGTATTTACACAGCGCACAGTTCTAATATGGGCGTGATTCTCCTTCCCACTTCTCACTATATCTGTTCAAGTGCCTTTACGAACACAAGTAAAGGACAGGAAGTCTTTAAAGGGAGTGAATTGCTATAGATAAACATATAAATGTAGTATTTTAATATATAGAATGTTGGGGGGAATTTATGGCAAACTTGAATAAGTGATAGATTATACCAAAAAAATTTTTTTCCTTATAATTCCATATCCGAGTACACCTTATCGTGGATCCACAAGCTTTTGAACTTGCCAGCTTGTAACAGATTTTGTCATTCAGAACGCCTGAAATGTCCATCAACCCGCTATATATAACTCCTCTACTGGATGCCTTTCACAAGGATATCAACCTTAACGTCCTACGTTCGATATTAAACTAATAGGGCCAAAATGACGCCTAAAATGTGAAATAGTAAAATAGCTTTTTTTTTTTATGAATGAGAACTGTGACAAATCTACACGAAATTTGGAATCGACTAGCGAAAGCGGCACGTCTCTAGCACGTGTGGTATTCGAGATCTCATTATCGAAAAGACTGGCCACAAACGTATAAACTTTTCTAGCATTTTGATACATAGATAGAGGAGGGTGCATATAAAAAATTACGAAAATCAGGTCTACAGAAGAGGGTGAACAGAAAAGAGAAAAGGAATTGGTTGGTTTGGAATTTAGCATACCTTACAGCACCGAGACTGTATGAGACGTGCACATACAACTTAACGTGGAATCTCAACCGTGTGAAATGTCACCGGAAACCAAAGTCGGGTCTTCCGCGCCATAAATGCGTATATTAACCATACAACCAGCGCTGCAACTAGGCTAGTTGTTCCCCGGGGCAAGAACTCGCCTTACGCCCCCCCCCCCCCCGACTAACTACCAAACCAAAACACTCTTCGACTACATCTGATATTAGCATCACAGTAATTCTCCTATTATATTTTTTCTTCAAGCTTGATTTCAGAACTGTAGTACGTAATTTAATATTTATTCCAAGATAAAACAGAAAACTTATTAGTATATTTGATTGGCAAATAGTTCGAGAATAGCATGCTTGACATATTCTTGTTGTCTCATCATCATAAGGGCAAATCTATCTGGATGTGCATATGTGTAGAATGAATCAACAGTCTGCTGCTTTAGAATAGAACGTTTAATCATGACAAACAGTCAAGCTGTTATCTCGAATATTATACTCGGACATTTTGCAAATTTCTTAAATCGATGTAAGTTAAATGGAAACAAAAAGCTGGGGTTGAAATTTTACTTTGTGGGCTCTTTTGGCTGCAAAGTTTCTTTACACTGTCCTCAAAAGATAGCTTTGAAGCTAACTCATGCTCCATGGATATGATCCTAAGATTGGTGAGTCGTTGTCCTGTTAAGTTTCTGAGATAATTTTTATGATCTGTAGTTTATTAAAACTCCTTTCCTTGCCTAATAGTGAAAATAAATATTAGCCCAGTTTTGCGTTCCCCCCACTCCGGCACCCAGGGCACAAGCCTTGTTTGCCCCTCCTTCTCTTAGTTACGTCACTGCGTAATCCACAAGAAAATTTTTAAAATACCTCGGGTGTATGAGACTTCATCCCGGCGAAATTAAAATACCGCTAATTTTACAGTAATTATGTGATATCTTCAAATAGATAAAAGATAATTGAAATATGGAACAAGAGCGCCCTAGACAATATTATTTTGCGTGAGGTACCATTATCACAAGTCACCTAGTGGCTTTATGTTTTCAGCTGTTTAGAAACGCGAAAATAAATGCCGATTTTCAAAATGGCTCCAAATCGAAAGCAGATAAGTGAGTCGTGATAACTGTTTCTCATGTAAAATGATATTGTCTAGGGTGCTCTTGTTCCACATTTCGATTATCTTTTATCTATTTCAAGATATCACATAATTAATGTAAAATTAGCGGTATTTTAATTTCGCCGGGATGAAGTCTCTTAAGGAAATCGGGTCGATAGAAGAGACTGAATAGTTGATTGCAATTGTCATCCTAGAGAAGGCAAGATGATGGTGTAAAAACTTGTCATGGAGGAAGAAGAAATTTTTTCACGAGGTGACGGAGCACATAATTCAATATGGATTTCATAGGCGTGAACTGCTATGGTGAAGTGTTCTTTTTTTATTCTACGTTTAGATTGTATCAGCTTATAACTTTTGCCTGCCAATTGTGTTGTTAACGGGATTCTTGTCAAAATCATCCACTCGGTGTCACATCTTGCACATTGCAATTTGATGTTAATTACCATACTGCTTTGTTCTTCTTGCTTTTGAAGCATTCTTTTCATGCCTCAGTCATAAATGACTTGCAGTCATTCACCAAATTGTAAAACGGTCAGCCCAAGAACTCATCAATAACTTACCTGTTAACGGTGTCAGTATTGTGTGTATGAAAAGCTATTATTACAGTATTTTTTTTTTTTAATGTTTAATCGCCGGAGGATAAAATATATAATTGTTTTTTTTTTTTTTTTTTCGTTTTAATAGTTTACACCAAATATTTGTTGAAGTACACAATAGGACGTACACACAATTACATTCACCTTCGGTAACATTGAGTTCATATTATACATGCTGATATTATAGTGACCAAGTTTCAGCCATGCTTTCAGGAAGAATTCAAAGTTTCAATCCAATCTATGGATGGGGGGAGGGGGCATGGTGACTCAGTGGTAGAGCGCTTACCTATGGTACGTGGCGTCCCTGGTTCGATTTCCGACCAAGAAAGTTCGTGATGGACAACGTCGTATCCGTTGGTTTTCTCGGGATACTCTCGTTTCCTCCCACTCTCTCATTCCACCAATTCTTCCAACATTATTCACTTGCTTTATCATCGTCTCCCTTAGCCTAAAGGACATAATTGTTGGATGTTCAACTCAAAGATTTTTTTTTTTTTTTGTCAATCTATGGATCTACGATAAAGAAATATTAGATCTAGGACTTCTTGTAGCAATAGAGGCATCAATTTTTTCTCTAAAGCGATTACAGTTGGTACTGGAAGCTGTAGCGAATTTCTACAGGTTTCGTGTTTTTTTGTTTTTTTTTTTCTTTCTAAAAACGTAGAATGGATATAGATCTTATTCTTACGAAAATCAGTCCGTCAAAAAAAAAAAAAGTCATTTCTTGGTATCTCTTTATAGTTTTTTTGCTGAATCGGAAATGGTAGCAAATTTCTTTTTTCTTTTCAATTTAACGTCCCACGTTTATGACTTTTAGGCTAAGGGAGAAGATGATTAAAGCAAGTGAATGATGATGGAAGAATTAATGAAATGAGAAAGTGGGAGGAAACGGGAATACTCCGAGAAAACTTACGGACATGATGTTGTCTACCACATACTTAGGTGGGAATCGAAACAGGGATACCACGCACCAGAGGTAAGTGTTCTACCATTGAGCCCCAGTGCTCGCCAGTGGCAAATTCCTACCACTTCCGGTTTTAATACAGGGATAAGGCTGGTTTATGGTGAAACCTGTTCGTGGACCAGTGTTGAACTGACTTCAGGAAACTGCTTCTTCATTTTTTGTTCTATGATGATCAACATTGAAACCGGAAATGGTTTATTTCTACCACTTTTGGTTCCAATAGACGGCTGAGAGGAGAAAATGAAACCTATTTTTAGATACCTATTTAAATTAAACCTATTTCTATAAGAGCCATACGTACGCATAGCATAACTTGAAAATCTTAAAAAGTAATATGGAGCGATCATTACTAATGATTACCTCACGTCTTCTAACCTTTCTTCGTCGCTGAAGCAGTGATAATTCTTCTTGAGTCAAACGAGCGATGTTGCCACTTCCGTTATCTTGAAATTTTCCGTGTCAATGATGAAAAATGAAGCAAATGGATTTTTATCCATCCACAAAATCAACCTGACCATGACTACGTTCGTGATGCTTTCAAATCAAATCAATGCCACGCCCTACATCACTCAAATGTGTCTACAGCCTTATCATGCGAGACCGTAATATTGTCTTCTGCAATGGAGTGAGTGATTTACCCTTCAACACGCTAAGGAATTTTTGAATTAGAGAAATGAGATGGGAGGAAGAAATAACAGATATACAGCAAAGAACGTGAAGTTGCTTGGAACTGGACGTTCCATTAGGTTAGATTGTGGTTTGGTATAATACTTTATACAGAGTGAGTCACAGTAGCCTCACCCTTACTGGTATGCAGTTTATTCAATACTGTTTACAATCATGAACATTTCACTTATTTTTTCTGAAATCGATCATTGCAACACGCATCTAATATTTCCAAAGCACTATGATACAAAACACACTACAATACAAAACCTTATCTGCATTAATTGCAGTAAGTGCTTCTGAGATGCATTTTTTAAAAAATTATCGATCCGTTGTGTGCGGATTTTTCTCGTAAACCGTGTTCTTTACTACACTCCTACCCCCACCCCAAAAAATAAATTTCTGATAGTCAGGTGAACGTTATGGCCATTCTATGCTGCCTCTTCCAAACCAACGCTGTGAAAAGCGTTTCGTTAATGTAGTTCCTTACTACCAGAAGCATAATGTGGAAATCTGAAAGAACAGTTCGGCGAAGTGGCTTCTGGTTCTGAGTTGTGATACTACTATGTCACGAAGCATTTCTAGGTAATTTGTCCCGTCCACAGTTCCGTCAAAGGAAAGTGGCCCGCCGCTACCTTCGCTGAACAATGAACCCGTGAATTATGAGAAATGATAGTAATATGAAAATTATTAGCCCAGTACACACACTTATGTCTGTTCACGTGACCTGACAATTTGAAGAAAGTCTTATCTGACGAGATGATCTTTCCTATAGGGTCTGGCTCCAAACCGACTCCTTCACACATCATTTCGCAGAATTACAATCGGCAAACGGAGTAAAGACGACAAAAATCAAAACCAAAATATGAGGATTAACATTTGTAAAACTTAAAGAATATAGAATATAGATTTGAGATTACTTTTCTTGAAAACGTTAGATTTAAAAGGTGAAAGCAATAGTGAAATAACTGTTAAGCTATGTTTAGCTGTTAGTACAGTATAGCTAGGAATTAAAAGTTTGTCAAGTTGTTGTCACATGACAGTTTCTCCTTTGTTTAATCTACCGTATACTGTAATACATGGCAGAAACTATAACAGTGTTCATTTCGTAATTCTCTTTTTGACACTGGAGTCTTATTTCATGTCGTGTTAACTACAAGATTAGTACACATTACTTCACTATGTTGTGTAGAACTTAGAATAAATAAACGAGGGAGCGAGAGAAATCAAAGCTGACAGCGGTGTGTGTTGATTTTGCTTTGTATTGTTTAGTTTTATGTATTAGGATCACGCAAATGGGACGTATAGAATCGTAATGTTTGCTAGTATAAAATAAGGAAAGCTTTTTTTTTTTTTTTTTTTTTTTTGGCAATGGATAGAGCGATTGTCTCACGCAAGTGCGTTAATGGATTCTATTCGTTAACATCTTCACGGGAACGGTGGCTTTAACGGTTGATATCCATGTTCCATTCATTCATAAATGTATGTTTTACGTAATTCGAATATGCAACCTTCAAAACATTGAATACTTACAGGTTGCATAAACATGCAGGCGAAAATGAGCTCATGATTTACCTTGTAGTTTTACATTATCTTCTGTACTGCCTTTAGCAGAGTTTGATACTGGATTGTGCATTATTTTTTGGCCGACCTGTGTATAAGTGGTTAAACTAAATATATTATGTTTCGTTTACAACGAATAGTAACTTCATATTAGATGCATGCGTGTATGTTTCAAGGGATTGAATTTATCATTCTGGATCAATTTTAGTCCCAAGCATTGGAGATGATTCTTGGCTACTAAAGGAACAGACTACTAAAAATGATACTACAACGGTACATTGTATATTTGTACTAGGCTGGCTGATTTTAATATCAGAAGAAGAGAAAGAAAATAGATATAATGTTAATGTATATATAAAAAATATATTCAAATGTTTAAATAATAAGACTTTGGAACGTCGTTGTCAGGACAATATATATAAATAAATGGAATTATGACAGTGAAAGTTTGCGTTGTAGAGGCTCAATTAATTTTAATATAAAAAGTGAACCGTTCTAATACAAAAGCTAACCATTTTTCTTTTGCCCATTTTTCGTAAATGAAAAGAGATAATGAAATGTAACTTACCACAATAATAGATAATGTTCTTCTACACCCGAAAATACGAATCAAAAGAATTTTCAGTGTTGCCATCCATAGTAATTACAGTGTTACCATCCATAGTAATTACAGTGTTACCATCCATAGTAATTACAGTGTTACCATCCATAGTAATTACAGTGTGGCCAGAATATGAATTACCCAAAAATCTAGGTTAAGGCAGCGACTAGAAAAAGTAACAACGGTAATTGATGTCTTATGTTATCTTGGTTCCTTGCTAATGACTTTTTAAATAATATTTGTATTTATTTGTAATAAACAGAAAGTTATTAACATTACACTTTCTGTTTATTACAAAATATTGTTACTGAATGATTTCTTAGTTTCCAATTTTAGTGACAATCGCGAACTGTACTGTATTTGATTTTTCTCTTTCATACCAACTTGGATCTTCCTTTACTCTTGCCACGTAACCCCAGCAAAAGGAGGTTCACATCCCCTTGTGCTGTTGTCACTATTTGCATGTTTTCTATTTCCCAAATTACGTGAGTTATGTATGATAAAAGATTATTATCTTACGCTGATTACAAGGGAACAAAGAAAAATGAACAACTAATGGACTGAAATATTTACCGGAAAAACTAATTCCAGTCTGCACTCTGTTAAAAAAATAAATACCAAAATACATTTCAAATTTAGTGCATGCACAGCTTGTTTTTTCTAAAAGTATTTCTTTAAAATAAATTTAGATCTTTGTGATAACCTCGACATGTCAAACAAGTCGAAATAAATAAATAAATACTTGGTATTAAAAATGTCTAAATTTTGATGTTTCGAGGGTGTATGAAATTTGGCGAGTTCTCACTGCAAATCGAACCATGGTCTCTCATATACTAACAGGCTAAGCGCAAGGGAGTCCTCAGATGATAGTTCGAGTCTTCGCCAGTTTGGCGATTAGAATTTTCTGTTTCTTCAACGTTATTCGACACGAAAACTTAATATATTGATAAACAAAATGTGTTTAATTTTCATAATATAAACGTAAGAGGCACGCAGAAGTTCATCTGAAATTCTTGGATTTCACAATATATTCATACGCATTTGGATATGCTTTACTATAGTATATTGTCAGGTACAAGATTCATTTGAATATGTTCGCGTGTGCATGTCTGAAGCATAATCGCTTTCACTTGTTACAAAAACACAAAATAAACGAGACCGTAGGAAGAAAAAAAAACAAAAACAATTCATCTTTCCCGAGAGATGATTAAAAGATTCTTCTCGGGGGGTTATCCTCCCCTCCTCCCATCCCCCATGTCTTTTGAAATGCTGTTGGTTGATTCATTCGTTGCACGGTCCATGAAACATGAACGGTAAGAGGAGTTCAAATGCAAGCAAGTGTCATTAAACGAAGCGAACGAAAGTGCTTGAAGAGACAAACGGTGAACAATGGTTCTGCTACGTTGGATGGAATGACCACTCCAGCAAGTGATTCTTCAAGGAAATGGCGGTTCACAGGTTGATTTTGTTTTTTAACGTTTTCTTGGTTATCTGAAGCGGAAAATTGACAATTCATATCTTGAATATAATCCAACTTTTGGACGATACACTCCAAGTATTTCCTCACAAAAACTTGTATTTCATGCAAACAATATACTGTTTGTTCATCAGCATAATGGGAACGTTAAAATATCCAGGTCGTCGAGTCCCAATCAAAGGTGAGCGTTGTGGAACTCTTCGGAAAGGAATTCACATAAACTTTGGTTTATGTGTTTTGAAGTAAAAGTTCGGAAATAACTCTTACTCTCACGGGATAATCTTACGGTGATGTAACACCGCGAAATAAGCACGAAACAATACGCTTTATGGCCATTATCCCTGTTCTCTCTCTCTCTCTCTCTCTCTCTCTTTACTTTACAATTCCAAAAGATTCCGGAGAATTTCATTTAAGCTGCAATCTAATTTTTACCAATTAACTGTTTCTGCTCTTGTTAAAAAAGATTTAATTTGTTTTGCGTTTACGATATTGAAGGTTCGTAGTCGAACGACTGTGGTCTCGGGTTTGATTGACAATGGAGGTACTTTGTCGCTAGGGATGGGCATTGTCTGGTCAAAGGTAATTTTCTCGAGTCGAGTCACTGTTTCTCAGGTCGAGTTTCGAGTCGAGTCGAATTTAGTAAATGGCTCACTCGTTCAGTTCGTTTTAACTCGTTTTGAAATCATGGCCTGATTAGACCGGAAAGCGAAAACCATGAGAAATGTAAGCAGTAATGTGGAATACTTTGTGTTGCTCACGACAGGGAACACTACTAGCATCGTCTCGATAACGAGACAATAGATTTTTATAACGAGACCGCCTGAAATGTCATGAGCACCAATATAATTTTATACTGTAGTTCTTACCATCAAGGCTGAGACTTGCACGGTCGAAGTTTTGAGCCCAAGCAGAAGTCCAACCCGGGTAGTGATGTCAACCGGCTCGGATCGGTTCAACTGAGCGAACAGCTCGAGAGCCGGCTTGATTGGGTGAGCTGTTGGCTCGGCTCAATTCTCGGTTCGGCTCGATGGTGGATGAGCTGAGAGCCGAGCCGCTCGAGCCGTTGACAACCCTAAACCCGGGCCGAGCAGTTTTGAACATGTTTGGCCGACGCCTTTTGACACGAGCCCGAATACTTGCTCCTCCGGAAGTCAAACTCATAACCTCATGTCTTGCCTTCTGAACTTCACGATTATCGAGGTCAGTGGTCAACTAGTTTTTAATATTCAGATATACAAACCGCCTTTCATGTTTATACACGGTGTTATAATAATAATGTAGTATCATTGATAATAAATATATTGTGTATGTAAGATACATGAAGAGAGTATTTGAAACTACACACAGGATTTGGCTCGACTGGACCAGAATTCGAATGGAGTTGGAGTTCGAATCGAGCTAAAAGATGTCTGTTTCAAGCCGAGTCGAGTTTCAAAGAAAACTCGCTCGTGCTCATTCCTGCTTGTCGCGGATACTACTTTAAATAATTGGTTTCGTTTCATCTAGCCTTAATGCGGAAGAGAGATGATAAAGTGCAAAATTGGAACTCCAACCAAACAAACAAACCAAATTTACTCACAAATATCTTGTATTGTTGGTGGAAGGTATTAGGGACAATAGTTCAAAGAAAATTTTAGATTATCTTCTAACAATATTTCCGACTGTTTTTCGGCGATGGTTTTCGGTAATCGATTGTTTCTTAGCAGTCGATGTCTTGTGACGTACAAGGATGTGCTAAAACATGGGGTGGCTCAGTGGTAGCGCGTTCACCTTCGGTGCTTGGGGTCCCTGGTTCGATCCCAGCTCGCGCCGTGTGGACTTTGTAGTGGACAAACCGTGTTCGTGAGTTTTCTCGGGGTTCTCCCGTTTCTTCATTCTACCATTTCATTCATTGTCATCATCACCATCTCCTTTAGCCTAACCGGCAGAACCATGGGACGTAAACTTAAAGATTAAAAAAATATATATATATTAAGATGGATCTCGCAGAAATAGGAATACCAAGTAAAAACTGGATTCATTTGGCTAAGGACAGAAGTCAATGGAGAGCCTTCATAAATGAGACATTAGATTTCCATAGACTATACAGTTAGCTTTTGTTTTAGCTGAATGTGTTCTGATGTAGCCGAATAGTAACCATGGATGCATTTAGCGCACCTAGTCCCTATTCGCATCCCGATAAAGTCAAATTTTTCGACGTTGATCCAGCATAGTGAACATCGTTGGCAGTAAATCAGGGTTCTTACTGGTGAGGGAAGTCAGGAAAAACTCAGGGAAAATGGTGCAGATCCGGGAGACTCAGGGCAAAAGACTAGAAATCAGGGAAATTTTATAAAATATATATTTTTCTAACCAATTTCAACTTAGTCAACCATTAATGATCACGGTATGGAACGTTGCTCAAACTTTTATGGGTGGTAAGTGGAATGTACGTATGAGCAATTGATTATTATTTGTCTCTGTGGAATAAATGTCATGAAAGTCAGGGAAGGTCACGGAGAAGTCAGGGAAATAGATTTCCCTAGGTTAGTAGGAACTCTGTAGATGTATCTCACAGTTGAATATAGGTAGTAATTCTTCCCAGGTAAGTACAACTAAGCAGTTTAGTGTGAAACCAAATTACTAGCGCGACAAGTCTGAATTCTATTTTGTGAAAGCACAGAATTTTGGGTGATGACCCAAAATAGTGAAACACTTGCGAAGTCACTAAATGGTGCGAGGTTTGCTAACTCCGGTCTATAAAGTCAGAAGTATTCCATTTCAATCCCGAAACTAATAGCAGTCAAGCCGCCGAGTAAGTGTTACTGTACAAAACTTTTCATACGAGGAAGTGAGAAATGAGTTAATTATAAAGTATAGTACAGTCACAATCACAATACACGTAGGACTTGCAATTTTATTAGTTTTTGTCATCTTTCCATCGTGGGTCTTTTTTTTAGAAAGAAGCAATCTGATATGTATTTAATAGATTAATTGTTCCGTATCGTCGACCAGGGTTTAATTTTCAGTAAAATTACAATAATAAAAGTACTAAGTAACTTGAATAATAATCTCTTAATATAAATGTGGCTGAGAACCACTAATATTTTATTAAAAGAGGTGAAAGTGGATAATAAAGTGTGATCCATATGTTGCACTACTTCAGTTACGAGAAAGAGAGGCGACATTTTGAGGTCATTTATTCAACGATGTATTTGTATAACTGGTTACATAGAACGAGAACCCTGTTAGTTTTTTCTCTTGTACTGGAGTTTGCTGACAGGACCAAGGACGACAGTAAAGATAATGAGCAGTTTCCTGGGAGATAGATGCAGGTTGTCATTGAAAGAACTCTAATAAAAGAATGGAACAACCTGTGGCCCGCAAAGCACTAGAATCAATGATTTTTCAGGTTTCATTGTGGTCTTGTAACAGAGCTCTTGACTTGGAAACTAAATTCTCGAGCTAAGTTCTCTATTATTTCGTGAATGAAGCCTGTAGTCAGTGAAAGGCTAGGGTCCAAACATTTGTCGCTTCCTTGTTAGAAAGAATATTGTTGAAAATGTTTTCTTTTTCTTTCCTTCTTCATAGTTTGTTTACGACACTTAACGTTTCTCAAGCCTTAGCAGCTTCCATTTTAGATCTGATATGAAACTGTGGTCAGACGTAAAAAGAAAACAGATATAATTGACAGGGTGATCACATTGAATCTCGTGAGTGCTACTGTTGAGAATTTTGTGCTAGGGTGAGCTTACTGTTCCTTTCAGCACGAGGCTATATGGAACTTGTACCTACACTTTAACGTGGGATCCGAAGCAGCTGAACTCACACCGGGAATCGAACCCGGGTAAGTCGCGCCGAAGATGCGTCCGCTAAACATATAACCACAAGGGAGCTCTCAAAGTTGAGTAACAAATAAAATCGAATATAGAGTCGAGTTTTGAATCGTGTTCTTCTTTTATTTAGGTTAAAGAGTTATACCTTTATTTATGTATCTTTTCCCATCAATTTTCTGACTCGTTATTCTTTCTATGTATGTTCAAAAATATCATGGGAATTTTCTTCTAGGTGATATGACGCACTTACTTTGTTTTTACATCTGCCCTCATGCGTCCTATCTATGTATATCATTAAGAATATCCTATATTATTTTTAGTAATACAAAGGAACATTTTATATGAGTTATACACGGACATATTTCTGTTATGCCAGTTGAAGTGTTCAGTCTTAGCTTGGCAAGAGATTACTAGTAAATTTATTTACAGCGAAAAAAATCTGTTCTCCATTGATTTTTAGTAGATCTTCACTATTAAAAAAAAAAAAGTCCCAAACTTGAATAGCAAATAATTCATGAATCAACCCCTTGACCAAATCTGAAATGGTGATAGATTTTGATGAACTCAGTACATACAGTATGTGAAATAATATGGTACGGAGAGTTTTCGCTCCGGAGTAACTGAAGAACAAATTTTGGGATTTAAACTCATTCAAAAAAAAATATCCTAATTTTGGTGGCTAAGACCTGCACGACATATTATTTTATACGTGTACTAACTTCCTCAAAAGCTATCACCATATGTAATTTAATTAAGACTGAATAAGAGGTACATCTTTGGTGTCTAGATAGCAATTAGTGATTTGCTTTTAAGGGAAAAGCCCCAGATTTAATGGTCAGAGCTCGAGATTCGAACCCATTCCATAATATTTCATATGGCTAGTAAGGATGTAATTTTTTTTTTCACCACCATCACAAATTTGGTGAAATCGAATGAGTTTTTTTTATCGATCGTGTACCAAATGTATCTTCTTGTGATTTATTTTATTTTATTTTTTAAGTGAAAAAATTAGATGAATGACGAAGAAATGGTCATAAGTACGAAATCTCTCTCAGGGTTCAGGTTAACTAAGCCTTTGTGAAAGTAGTTTTAAAATTAATCTTTAAATGTCGAGATATGTATTTAGGTTTCATTCGGAAGCTTAAAACCACCTAATTCAAAAAAAGAAAAAAAGTAAAAAATGACAATGTAATAAAATATTTGTTTTCTTCCCACGAGGAGCACGCTAACACAGAGATAGAGCGCTTGCTTCCTATCTGTATGATTCGATCCCCGGCCAAATAAGCTTGTAGTAGACAACATCGTGGTCGTGGATTTTCTCTGGGTATTCCCATTTTCTCCCACTTTTTCATTCCACCAATTCTTCCATCATTCACTTGCCTTAATCATCCGTCTCCCTTAGCCTAAAGGACATAATTATGGGTTGTTAAAGTGGAAGATTTCGTTTCATTGTGTGTGTGTTTTTTTTTTTTTTTTTTCAGCTTACTCCATCTTCTGTGCTGAATTAAATTCTCCAGAATTGAATCATAATGATAGAATTAATTTAAATATCTTTAAGTATCGTGCTACGTGAGATTCTAGTGATGACACTTTGTGTATGTGTTAGGGATGCGCACGAGACGAGTCGAGACAGGATTTTCCGGACAAAATTCTAGTCGAGACACGGCTCTTCCAATAGAGATATGCATTTTTCGAGTCGAGACATCACTTTTACAGCACATTTTCTAGACGAGACAGCCACATATCTTGTCTCGTGCGCATCCCTAGTATATATATATGTGTGTGTGTCGAAGTGTAGCTTCGTTTCTCGAAAAGCTTTTCTAGTGCTGACTCGTTCTATAAATTTATGCCCTGATTTTTTTCTTAATTTCATCTAGAAGTTATCAGTCGTTCCGCATCTCGAGAGGTTCACGAACAGTATCATATAACGATATTTAAAACCACACCTATTATTGGAGTTTTTGTGTAGTGACTTGCATATAAACGTTGATAGATGCACTTTATTGTGTTCGTATAATTGCTTTATCGATTTTATACTATGAATCGTGAAACACTAAAACAGTTTTGAGATCAGAGACTTGGATGAACTAGTGTTGCCCTAGGGATGCGCACGAGACAAGATCTGTGGCTGTCTCGTCTCGAAAAATGTGCTTTAAAAGTGATGTCTCGACTCGAAAAATGTATTCTTCTCTTTTGGAAGAGTCGTGTCTCGACTCGAATTTTATCAGGAAAATCCTGTCTCGACTCGTCTCGTGCATATCCCTATGTTACGCACGAGACTCGAAAAAATTCTCGTCTCGAATTTAAAGAAAAACAAAAGTGAGCAACACTGCCTGAGTAAAATATTATCTTAAATATAGCACTCATTACAATTTTTATATACGTATTACTGTAGATAAAACTACTTTGTGGTAGGATACTCTCATAAATTATCTCCGTAGATCACCAGTGGTCATCCTGAAAATAGATGCTGCGTATTTGCCCGCTCCCTCCCGCGCGTGTATTTTGTTCACAACAATATTGCGTGAAGAGAGAGAGAGATCTGGACCAGATGAGATAAGTTGACTGTTTTCGGTCACGAGGCATTTTTTTTTTTTAATACAATATCTGTGCTACTGCAGTTGAATGTAGCACGGGAGAAACTGTTGTTGTTGTTGTGTTTGAATCCCTTCCCTGTGTATGATCGGATGGATGGTAGTGTACGTGTTGTGACGGGTCAGTGGCCTGCTGATGTTGCGAGGGATGTTGGTGCGCAGGTGAAGGGGGGGAGAGAAAAAAAAGGAAATTCCTCAGTACGTTTTCCGGAGAATATTGGGGACACGAATGTGATAATCCATTAAAAAAAACTGACGCTTTCAACTAAAATACAGTAAACTTCCATTACAATAATATAAATGAATAATGTTATACACAAGTATAATAATATTAAAATGGGAAAAATTTTTGCTTCTGTTTTTAGAAAATAAAACTTTCCCTTTTTAAACTAGTGTTGTAAAGCGCGTTGATATTTTTGAGTAGATTCATTTTTATGCGGGCAAAGACAGGAGCTAAATAAATTTGGTGGTTGAGAATTTCAAATCAATGATTCTCTGAGAAATATTCTCTTTTTCTTGAATTAAAATTTCCCGTTTTATCATTCATTCACATCATCCATCTTAATTTTCCATTCCTCTCCTGTGTTGTCCGTAGCAGAGTATGACTATTTTCTGTTTTGCTTAGCGAGTAATTTAAATCAGATTTAAGTCTATTGAAAGCAAAGCTTATGCAATGGCAAATATGACTATCTTGTATTAGCAAGTATTAGTAGATCAAGATGATGGTAGGTAAAACAAAATTTATTGAAACAGTGCATAGGACAGCACAGGATAAGATTATTTTCGACATTCAAATTCAACTTTAGCTGTAGAGTAAGTAAGGTAGTTACCATATTTTCACATGTAACCTCCCTCTCACACACACACACACACACAGACACACACACACACACACACACATATATATATATATATATATATATATATATATATATATATATATATATATATATATATATATATAATATACAGGGGCGGATCCAGGATATGATCAAGGGAGGGGCTAAACCATATATTGGCATTTTATCCAGTATAAAGCAGGATTGAAGCCTATTTTATCCAGTGTATACCTGAGCGTCAAGGGGGGCTATAGCCCCTATAGCCCCCCTTGGATCCGCCACTATATATATATATATATATACATGCATGCATACACACACACACACAAAAGGTGCAGCTTATAGATATGAATAGTAATAAACGCATACACGGTGTATATCCAACATAGCAGGACTTTTCACTAACTTCAAGATTTTTATATTTTTCAGATGTATATGTAAGTCCTAGTCACATATTTTTATTATTAATAATAATAATGTATAATAATGAATAGCTAGTAATGTCATGTGTACGCCACGTGAAGGAGTTTAGTTTATATGAAATTTTCTCAATACTGAAATCGGAAGTGATAGTAATTTCTAGTCCTTCCGCTTTTCGTAGAGAAACTACGGTAGAGTGAAGAAGAGGAAAGATATTTTTAGAACGCCTAATTGGTTGTAGACCACCGCTTCTCGCTATCTACTCACGATTTTGCTCTGTAGTAATCAACTTTCAAATCGTAAGTGCTTTATTTCTACCATTTCCGGCTTGAATATCACCCAGACGTGAGACTTATCAAAATTAGTGAACGTGAGACCCATTGAATATAATGACCCTAAGCCCGCGCGAGCTCGAATTGCAAAATCATCATCTGTAATCGAGTTCGCGCGCTAACCCAAAGCATAGGCAACAGTCGATGGCTTGTGGGTTAGGCCAATGAAACGAACGCTGTAACGCAATGTTGCCATATGGTAAAGGGCATGGGTAAGCGGACGGAAGTTCATGGTGAACAAGGATGTTATAAAATAGAGGTTCTTCCTATACAATAAAATCGTGAAGCCATACGTCACAGTTTCGCCACACCTACTCCGCCCGTTCCGCGCCAGTAAGATCGCAATGTTTCGAACCAACAATCATGGCGTAAACGAGAGTAACCAATCAGACGTATCGGCTCAGACGATGCTCAGTTGTTTTTTGGCTTCATTTAGTTCATATGATGAAGATAGGTATGGGCAGATCCTCTATTTTATAATGTCCTTGATGGTGAATCGCTTTTTTTGTACGTAAAGTGATCTGAATGTTGTACGAGGATGTTGCAACACCGCGGCCCTCTTATTTGGTAACCGTTCTTAAAAGTAGCTCCGACCTCAAGTACTGTAAACGCTATCCCTTAGCATAATTGGGCCTGGTATTGTGGCTTTCTGCCCACAGAACTCACGATCATATTGTTTGGCGTTGTATTATTGTTGTATTTGGCGTTGTATTGTCTTTTGGGCAGACATCCTCAGTGACATCGTTCGTCCCTATTTCCTCGAGATGCTGTAATGTAACTGAAGTAATATAAACTATATATATATATATATATATATATATATATATATATATATATATATATATATATATATATATATATATATATATAATATGTATATAAGTAGCAGCCCCTGAAAGTGTCCCTGCCCTTCCATTTGACCCCTAAGAAAGTAAAACTGGCTTCATTACTGGTTGGAACATGAATACAAGAAAGCTAACAAGGAACAGACTGTTTGAGCTACAGTCACTTACTAAACAAATATATTTCACAAGAGGTGTATATGAATAGAATGAAACAAGTATTGCTTTCATGAATGTTTAGTCAGGAATACATACAGTGTATGCAAAATAGTTTCTTCTTTTTTCGCTAAGGTAAACCACAGGATTTCATTTTAAACAAAACAAAGATGAACTGAAGAACTGTGTTGAAACAAAGTATATGGAGAGTCAATATACTCTCTAATTATTACCACTAATACTAAGTTCTCTTGCGACATACCCGTACGTTTGAGTTTATTTAAATTCAGGGAAATGTGTTAGGAACGGAATCGTGCATACATACTCTCTTTCGTGTACGATATTGTTAGTAATAGTTTGCACTCGATATACATTATCAAGAATAAACTATAATAATTCAAGTTTAAAGGACAGTCACGTTCAAAAATAATCTGAATAGTTCATCGGCGCAAATGGGTCTTCAACATTGGGGGGGGGGGGGAAGACGCGAGTAAGACCGTTCCCATAATTTTTTTTAGCGATGTTCAAAATATTTATGAACTTAAAAAACAATACTTTGGAGGATAAGGGGAGCAGAGTTGTCTGAAACATTGGGAGGCAGACAGATTTGAGGCTTATTCTTGAGAGGGGAGAGGGAAGAGATGACACTCGTATTACGGTAGACGAACCTGATTTCTGAGTTGAACCTGTTGTATATTATATAGCAAGGGACATCAATTTCATCTCACTTTCCTTTGTGGTAGTCGGACGCAAATCATGACATTTCTCCCCAAGAAACACGTTTCAAATCGGATTATTGGAGGGACAGTCCCTCTCAGTTTCAAGATTGAGGAGAACATGTACCCCTCATCCCCCCCGGGATTTGCGCCAGTGGAAAAGTTGCCAGTCTTTCAGCAGCACTGCCTCGGTCTGTAACAAAAGAACAGCCAACAAAACAAAATTCTTAGTTCTTCCTTATAAGCCTAGTCATCGAAATCGATTAGCACGTGCTTTCCAAGATACTTCAAATATATATATTTTTTAAATGTAACAGTATATCTGTATTTTTTAAAGGAATTGTTACAACCACTTTTTTCTTTGCTAGTCATGATCCCTTGAATTCATGTCAGGAGGTTAAGAGGCCTAATTACTGCGAAATTAAAATACCGCTAATTTTACAGTAATTATGTGATATCTTCAAATAGATAAAAGATAATTGAAATGTGGAACAAGATCGCCCTAGACAATATTATTTTGCATGAGGTACCGTTATCATAAGTCACCAAGTGGCTTTCCGTTTTCAGCTGTTTAGAAACGCGAAAATAAATGCCGATTTTCAAAATGGCTCGAAATCGAAAGCAGATAAGTGAGTCGTGATAACGGTTTCTCATGTAAAATAATATTGTCTAGGGCGCTCTTGTTCCACATTTCGATTATCTTTTATCTATTTGAAGATATCATATAATTACTGTAAAATTAGCGGTATTTTAATTTCGTAGTGATGAGGCCTCTTAAGAACCGAAACTGCCGTAACCAGTAGAGAAATGCTGAGGATAGAATTGTCATTGAAATGGAATAATATCTTGAAATTTAAGGCAAACAATTGTGTACTGGTTGAAAGAGGAAATCCATTTTGAGTTACTCAAGATAGGACTAGGGTGTATTATCGTCCTTCATGGAGTTTCCAGAACTGAAAATTACATTTAAAATTTAAATTTTAGGAACCCCTTGTCCTGACATGTTACATATCAGTGAGTCGCTGAGGACTTAAATGAATAAACATTGATCACAAAGAAACAAGGAAAGTAGCATATACCCGTGTACTTCGAAAGTTCAAAGTAAATATGCGTTGGAATATAAAAGATATTACGTGGATATACCTCTTATTAGGTGTCTTTAATTTCGTCACCTCAGAAACCATTTCTGAATACAAATGGGTATGTTTATATGTGAAATATCAAGATAAAAATACATCACGCACTATTACCTGACCAGCGAACGAGTGCGGGCGGCCGGTTTTGGAACTAAAATGCAAGCAGCAGTGTTTCTAACCGGAT
The DNA here is from genome assembly GCF_964235325.1 of Thermobia domestica. NCBI lineage: Eukaryota > Metazoa > Arthropoda > Insecta > Zygentoma > Lepismatidae > Thermobia > Thermobia domestica. The sequence continues at coordinate 9,387,192 of NC_137460.1, forward strand.
TACTTGTAATCAATCTATCACAGTTTTTTTTTTCCTGTTCGTAATAAACCACTTCATGCATATGCTCAAGTCAGGGGCGGATCCAGTGGGGCGATTGCCCCTCCCCCAGAATAGGATTTTTTTTTTATTTCAAAAATAAAACCTAAGAATTTTCACCTTTGTATTATAGATGTAAAATGAAACCTAAAATAGGTAGGATTTACTTTTTTGTTTTACGTTGCAGAAGCCAAATGAAGCAATAAATAGAAAGAAATTACTTACATTGGCGTTCTTGTTCAAAAAAAATGTCCACCTTCGAAATCGCAGGTGGCCATTTCTGTTCTAGAAATTGCAAACAATAGCTACTTCTCCTTTTCTAATTTATCTCTACACTCTTACCTTGATTTGATTTGGAACGACCGTCTGCCCTAAACATTCAGCCTGGATCAACTCCTGGCTCAAGTTAAGACAAACAGTTTCAAAACTTATTGAAGTTATTTGCAGAACATTTTAAGTATCAAGCAAAATAAATAAATAAATAAAAGCTCCATATTAACTTGCGAACAAACTAACCTCAGCATTGTACAAAGGATCAGACGCTCTCTGTGGCAAAGAAAAAAACGAATTAAAATTGGTCGTTTCGACTCGTTCCGAAGTTTTTCACGAGAGGATATGTAGGATATGTACTTATTATTTTCTGATGGCTGTCTCTAGTAATTTCCATTCATATATCACTATTCACAATACATCTGTATTACTGCAGGAATGATTTACTACGACCACTTAACTTACGGCATTCTTTACTAAGCGTAAAGAGATTCGGTTATGCATTACATCTAAACTGCAACTTTTAAAAAGCATTCGATACACTGCAGAGTGAAACTCTCCGCTCCCGTGTCCCACCGCGCTTGCCAAGAAACTGATATAAACACAACAGCAGCGCCATCCTCCCAAAACCGCACTGATATCCTGGTCAGGTAATAAAAGTAGGAATTCTTTTAAGGCAGTGGTTCCCAATCGGTGAGACGCACGTTACACAGGGCGTGTCGCGAAATTCTAGAATTCAAAAAAATATATATGAAGCATTTAATAAGTTAAAATCGATTTTGAGATAAACTGTACCAGTCAATATCTCCAGCGGCAGCGTTAGAATTTAAATCAGTACTTTATAGAAAGTTAATATCTTACACTATTATAATTTATGTTGCAATATCCCCTTATATTATAGTCCAGAAGATATAACGTCGTTGGTTTCCCGATATCTTTCAATAATAGTTGCTTGCGGATAGCATTGCCACAGTGAATTATTATTTCACGGACTTCTCTGGCTGTGCACTCTCTTGCTAGTCATCCTAATAGCCGTGTGCACCAACGAAGTTTAAATGAGCGTTCACCTAAACGCGTTCAACATTAAACTTTCAAGTTGAAACGTGATTCCAGGATTTTCGTTGCATCATTGGAAGTCGAAGTTCAATGCATCTCGTTTAAGTAAACTTCGGCCAGTTTGTAAAATCGACTCTGATTGGTTGTCGTCTTTTGTCTCTAATCTTCGTTTAACAAAGAAACAAATGAAGAAAGCATACTGCGTGCCGGTCTTTTCGACATTGGAGATTGTGCGCATAGAGTTATGAGTAGTGTAATTTCAGTGACAGTAATTGTGATGGGAAAAAAAATAATGAAACCACGAGCAAAAAATGTTTTCGGAACACGAGAAATGTATTGTAATTTCATTAGTGGAAAAATACAAAGATATTATTGAATGTAAACAGACTGACTTGGATGTACGAAGTTTAAAACCCCCAGATTCGGCCGTTCAAGATAAAACCAAGTTTATCCATAATTTGATCGAGACTTAACCTTGAACGTTGTTGGTGCAACAGACATTTTCACCGAGCTTGGTTATGACCCTCGTTCAACAGTTGAACTTTGTTGGTGCACACGGCCGTAAGTAGCCTACAATCTTCACTCGTCAAGATCAAACGACTGAATGACAAGTTGGTAACATAGTCGAGGCCATTCACTTCTTTCCCCTAAGCAAGGGGAAGTTTCTTCCTTAAAAGGGCCCATAGACGATCCACGGTTTGTGCAAACACTCGACCATACACAATTCAACTATTTGCACAAACTTCATATCAATTTTGAGTTTGATCGCATAAACATATCCACTAAAGCAGCTTGTTTAGTGATAGTAATTGCTTGTACTTTGGAAGGGAAAAGACCCGCGAAACCAAAAAGGAAGAAGAGGGTGTGGATGAAAGAATGATTCAAGAAACGGTCTAGTTTAGTCATCAAAATGTAATAGCCAAGCTTGAGATAAGTTCGACTATGGACTTATTTACGAATGGATTCAACTGTATTTGGTAAAATATTGGGAATGGTTACGCCTCTTATTCAAAAACAGGATACAAATATGAGAGATGCGATATTTCCCGACCAGAGGTTGTTTGCCACTTTGCGTTATCTTGTGTGCAGAAACACGTAGGAGGACTAAAATTTGAAACAGCCATTGCGCCCCAGACGCTTGGACAAATTATAGAAACATGTGAGGCCGTAATTTTCAGATTCCTGTTTTTATGATCTTCACTCTTTACCTTCCACAGTTCAGGTAAATTTTGATGAAGTTCAATAAATTCTCTCCAGAATTCTTGAATCCTATTCATTGACGCCACAACGCAAGAAATAAGCATTTGTATAATAGGCCTCCTACTCGGAAATAAATCCCGTGTTTGCACAAACATGCCCATACACGGTCCATGTGATTGCGCAAACATCATGTTCGCAAATTTCAAATTTTCGAACGAGTTCGATATGGAAAATGTTTGCACTAAACGTTTGCGCAAACAGTTCATACAGCAGCATACACGATCAAACTGTTTGCACAAACAGCCTTGTTTGCACAAACTGTGGTCCGTGTATGGGCCCTACAAGAGATTTTGCGAGGGCACACTTCAAATAGAAATGCTTTAGTGTTTAACACCAGTGCACTTTGGCGTCTATTCCAATCCAATTTTAAAAAGGCTACAGCTATGACAAGAAAAAAAAAAAAAAAAAAACAATACCGGTAGTGAAATACCATAAAGAAATATATTATTATGTTTCCACCACAGCTGGTGACAAAGCTCTGTCTGTTTATTCCTTTGTTTTCAGCGTAATCCGCCGATTTAAACATTTTTTTTTTTTTAATACAATTGTGCATGCGGTTGTGTCTGAGATTTAACAAGGCATACAATGCTTGTAGCTGCAGTTCATATTCCTTTCTGTTTCTTAGAAATTAATGGTGCGTGTAATATACGTGGATAGATGACGCTAATCTAAAGTAGCAGCTGATGTGGAAGAGAATGGTTTATTGCATTTTGCCCGCAAGTGCATTGTTTCTCCTCAACCCTTTCTCTGAGAAATAAAGAAGCTTTGAAGGTCAGGTAGCCATTGACGCTCTCAGTGGTTTTTAAGCAATACTAAATAAAAAAAATCACTGCTGTACCTAATTGCAGTGTTCTTTACGAGGTAAGGATAAAGTAGTTGTATATGCATAGAAGAGAATATTAAAAGCCCAGAGGCACTTACAGATTTTCCTTTTTTTTTAAACCCTTTTAATAGGGAATGAGTCTTAAACGTGCTCCGAAGACGACGCTAAATCGGAGTTAATAGATCGGACTTGTCCTCGGAAAGTGCGGCTAGAGACTCAATCTTCTGGATTTATGTCGGCATGATTCTTCCATCCCCCAGATAAGATGAAACCACCGACCTGGGGAGTAACTATTGAAAACAGTCTCCATAATAAAGGAGTTAACAAATTTATATTTGCATTCTGTCTCTGCCAAATGGCTAATTTTTGTGTCATCTTAGGGAATCTGGGTACAGAGAGTGATGGTTTGAGCAAATCATAAGTTAACAAACTGGACGTGTCAACTAAAGATGATTTGCCACGACGTGATCATCTTTCTAGTCCTGTGTGATCACGCGAGATACAACTGTAATTTGAGTCCCTTCCATCATATATAACATTTGCTGCCAGATACTACATATTTTTCCTTCTTCAGAAATTGGATCAGTTATGTTTTATCGACTGTCATTATTGGCCTTTTCACGTTTCTGATGGTCAAAGGACAGGGTCGTGGCAAATCTTCAGTCAGCGTGAGCCAGTATGGATTAAGAATTCCGATTGAACATTGGCGATAAAGATTTTTTTTTCATTCTGTCCCTAGTGTATGAACGTTTAATGTAAAAGACAGATAATCTAATCACGTACGAAGCCTTTTTTTTATTTTTTTCTCTGGGGAATTGGAGAACGGTCAAAATGTATGCAATCGTATATGTCCAGTGAACCTTAGTGCATGTAAGGTAGGCAACCCGACAGTTTTGCATGTCGTCCCGGTTGCATATCTTTCAGGCTCTTTACCGTATTCTTCCCGTGTAAAAAACAGGTGTTTCAACTAGAAATGTTAATAATAGATTTTCGAGTTCGATTACTAATATTATAAGTTACAGCATAATTACACCCATGAAGCTTGCATAGGTACAACTGCATTAACGCATCTCCCGGTTACACTGAATTGTTGTCACCCTCCCCCTAAAGTCAGATCCCAGATGCAGAGGCGTAACTACAGGGTGGCTGGACTGGCAAAAGGCCTGGTGTCCACTCGTGACTCGACATGTTTCTGTATTTATTTTTTAATTTTTTTTTCAAGTATTCTTAATGCTAAAGAAGGTAAACACAGTAAATCTAGATGGTTTGAACATTTAAGAAGACGACCTTCGAAATACGGTACTCACCGAATGGATGCTATAGAACCGAAAGTGAAACGAGCGTGAGGCCGACCGAAGAAGTGGAGAAATTGAAGCTCTTGTAGGATAAAGGTGTTGTGTTACATTTTTTCGAAATGTTGCATTCTGGCTGTTCATGCGCGTGTTATATGCTACTCATGCTACCTAACTCTATTTGGCGAGTCCTTGTCCTAGTGCAGATATTTAGAAACGATGAAGATGGTATGTTAACGAACAAAGTTGTGAAAGTCAATTTTCCCATCATATTCAATTTGTTACATACCACCTTGATCCTCCAAGTGCTTCAATTGTGTGAAGTACGATATTGTAGAGACCTGCACGGGCCGAATTTTTCGGCCCGAGCCCGGCCCGGCCCGGCAAGTTTTTTAAAATTCTTGGCCCAAGCCCGGCCCGGGCCCGATAATTTTTAAGAGTTTCATTTTGTAACATTTTTCACGGGCACACTACAACGTTTGCCTTTATTCTAATTATCGTTTAACGAAAGACAATAATTATTAAAGAATTGTAATTAATTGGTCCCAGCCCGACCCGACCTGAAGAGAAATCAGTGTCGGCCCGGCCCAAAGAGATAACAGTCGGTCCGCCCAAGCCCGGCCCGTGCAGATCTCTACGATATGGTGCAGTGTGGTATCACAGTGGATATGACACAAGATAGAAAGAGGTGGAGGACAGCTATCCGAAAAGCTGACAGCAGCTAACTGGGGAAAAGGTTTAGAAGAGGAACTGGTGATACTTAGACTATTTTGTATAAAGATACGCATTCTGCAAACCTAAAATGTTTACTCGATTTAATCCAATTTGACCAATGAATATGGATATTTTTCCGCCTTAAGCGGATGTAAAAACTTGATTAAAAAGTGTTGTTTTGACGGAAGTTTAGTGTAGGAAGTGGTTGTTACATCCTTCTTTTCTCCGTTTGACTGCAAACTTTTGTGGTTAGTTCTTAAGAAACAAAGAAAAGAAAATGCGTAAATCAGATAGCAAGCACTTTGTTACCAACTAACGACATTTAATTTGCTTTTTTCACTTTCACTTGCCTTCACCAAATAAAACGCCAAAATATTGCTGCCATCCAGACCGGAATATATCAATTAGAGTTGTTGCTTTCATTGTATGCACCCAGTGTAAAAAGTCGTCCCTAAGTGATGTTGACTTTATAAGGTTTAGATATTTGTGAAGTAAGGCCTAGAGGAAAATAAATGAATGTTGTTTTTACGTTATGTTAGTCAACTTTCTGCTGATTAATAATAACCCATGCTCGTCGGCCGGGCATTGGCGTCACTTTCTACTAATCACAATGTAGTCACGTAATTGGCTTATTAAATGCTCATCCTTCAGGTGAGGTAGTGAAGCCAATTTAGTTTTAGGAGCTCTGGGCTGAGGTAATCATACAGTGGATGAAAGTTAAGTAACAGCTTCCAGGCCGAAAGAGTTAATTTTTGCGAACGGAAATTTCAGGTTTGACTACATTCACGCTTTCTGCAAAATAAACAGTCAAAAGCGAAAATTTAACAAAACCTCTAATTCATCGTAAAATAGGTAGGGTAGTCAATGGTTAAGTGTTCAGCTTTCATGTACAGGATCGTGATCTCAACCTTGGAGTTTCTGGTGTGCATATACTGTTAGTATTCATGAATACTGCTGACTGCTTTTAGGCTTCCAAACTACGCTATGCATAAGTACAGAGATCACGTGGGTCAATGAAAACTTGACCCATGATCCACGCCTTTTTCTCTACTGACTAGTTTACACTTGTAATGAAACAAGGCTGTAAGATTATCACTAATCGGGGTATGAATTTCTGCGATCAATCGCTGAAGCAGCGCTCTGTTACAGTACCCGTCGATCTCATCTTGACTATATAAAATGGTAAAATGTCTGTCATGGGCCATATTGCGATGAATTTCAATTTAATTATCATATAATTATTTCCTTGTTGAATTACAGATACTTTTCAGTGGAAAATAAGATGAAATTTGAAAGTGTCAATTCAAGATAAAGTAGGCTAGGGAGGGGGGATGTAAAATTCGACTGTCTCGAAAGGCAAGTAGTAAATCCTATTGCTATTATTATAATTACAAATATCAATATCCAAAAGTGCCTGAAGTTCTTTTTTCACGTGTATACGGAGATATCAGACCAAAAATGGAAAGAGATGTCATGAAGGGTTTTGCTGATGGTGATATGGATTCCGCATTCCAAAGAAAATAAAACTGGCTCCATCTCTCTGTTGAAACAGAAGTGACTTAAATCTGCAACCGTGCTCGTGGGTTATATCAGGGTTCTCCCGTTTCCTCCCACTTTCTTCATTCCACCCATTTCATTCATTTCTCATCATCACTGTTTCCTTTAGCCTCATCAGCATAACCGTAGGACGTAAAACTTTAAGATTTCATTTAAATCTGCAACTTCGTGTTTTAATTAGTGTTGCCCATGAGATGAGACAAGAAATAAGATTTTTCTCTTCTCGTTCTCGTAAATTTTGTTTTTAAAAAAATTAGTCTCGCTTTGAAATGTTTACAGTCTCGTTTAGTTAATTTTATGTTAAAAATTCATACCCTGATTTTTAAAGTTAATTTCATCTAGAAGTTATTCAAAATCCTTCCGTGTAAGAAGAGGTCCACTAAGGAAGTAGTATAACAGCATTTAAACCATATTTGTTACCTTTCGTATCATTAAACGTTGATAAATGCTCTTCATTATTGCAACATTCACTTCATCATTGCATACATTTTGCACTATGAATCATATAAAACTAAACGGTGTGACAAACATCTTGGGATTTGAAGGCGGTGCTCCAAGTTCCCTTTAAAGGCTGCTAGCAAATGAGAGGCCAGCGGTATTGCTACGTTTATTTTGTACACATCCACGTCTATCCTCTGCCACCTGATCACGCTGTAGTTCGTCTGTTTAGTTATAGCCACACCCCTTAGCACTCGGCAACTTCGTGTCAGAGCTTGCGTTTTATTCGTTTAGCTGAAATGCCAAGATGTTTGTCACAGGCTTTAGAACAGTGTTTGAGTTCTAAGATTTGAACGAACTAGTGTTGCCTACTACAAGACTTGAGTTTTGTTATCTCGTCTCAAATGTAAAAAAGATACTTGCCTCATTTTCGAGACGAGACGAGACTGACATGATTTTCCTGTTGAACACTATGGAACGAAAACTCTAATCCTATAGATAGTAAGGATTCGGTGTCTCAAGAATATAGATTCAGTTTCCGTTTTTTCGTTGATACCAGAAGTGGGAACGATCCCCATAGAACAAGAACCCTAAGAGATGGTAAATTAAGTGAAATGTTTGTGTTTTGTGCCCGAATCCAGCAACGAGGTTATGAAGGACGGAACCTACTATTAACGAGCTTTTCGAACCAGGACTGGGTTTGAATCTGGTACAATCGGCGAGTGCATAAGCCATCTTACGAGATCAGCCTTCACAGTAATGATAGTTTCCCACCACACCGTCTCGCTTCCAAGTGGGCTAGATTCCAGGAACACCCCACTAGCTCCGCCTAGTACCGATACTGAGAAGCTGTTTCTTGATACAAATTTAGCATACCAAGAGTAGGTCCTGTATCCACTGTCTCTGTTGAAACCAAAAGTAGTGTAGAGCATGGGTGGCTCAGTGGTACAGCGCGTACCTGTGGTGTACATGGAATCGCTGGTTTGATCCCCGGGTAAGTTAGTTTATGGGGGACAGCATAGTGTCCGTGGGTTTTCTCGGGGTTCTCCCGCTTCCTCCCACATTCTCATTCCACCCATTCTTCCAACATAATTCAATTGTCTTAATCATCCGTCTCCCTTAAAGGCATAACCGTGGGACTAGGGATGCGCACGAGACGAGTCGAGACAGGATTTTCCGGACAAAATTCTAGTCGAGACACCACTTTTACAGCACATTTTCGTGCCAAGACAGCCACAAATCTTGTCTCGTGCGCAACCCTACGTGGGACGTTACACTCAAAGATTTTTATTTGAAAAGTAGTAGGTTATTACTTTTAGTTTCAGTATCTGGGGATAACGGATCCGGCAGGAGCTCATGTAGTTCGAATTCCACGTTGATCAGTAGGTCCCGTCTCATATAACATCGCTACTGAAAGGGATGTTAAACTCAAAATCAACTCAACTCAATGGATTTGTGTAGTTTCAGACGTCTACTCTTATTTTCCCAATTTGAAACAACTCACGTATTATTCTTCACCAATCAATCATGTCTCACAGTGTTTGTTGTCAAATGGTTATTGGAAGACCCTGTTCTAATTTCCAATGGGACCTTACATCGTAACCCAGATCTGTTATAAGGCTTGGTATTGAAAAGTTCAGTATTAAACTTCAAATAATACAATCCAAAGTTTGTCTTTCTAAGACTTAGGCTATTTGAGAAAGCGTTACCCCCTGTAGCGAACGCGACCAAGGTGGCTATTCAGTAATTTTAGTTTCACCAGAGTTGTAAATCATATTGTGAGTCAGTCACGGTTTCCGGGTCTTTTTGCCAGGTCCAGGTGTGTAATAGCAGAGTTCCAATACTCTGCACAAACCATCTTCCAAGCAGTTGTTTCTTGCTACAATCCCTTTGCCTGGCAACACGTCTTTCCTTTCTTTCCCCTTCCTTTTGAAATTTTTTAAACAGCACGCGGTCTATTGTTCCGAAATGCAGCAAATACGCTCGAGCTGACGTTTTCTCCTCGTTTTTTATTGCTTTCGCGTTTGTGATTAGCCATCTACATTAAAAGGGGGGCGCGGTGGCTCAGTGGTAGAGCGTTCACCTCTGGTTCGATCCCAGCCCCCGCCAAGTGAACTTTGTGGTGGACAAACACCGTGCTCGTGGGTTTTCTCGGGGTTCTCCCGTTTTCTCCCACTTTCTTCATTCCACCATTTCACTCATCTCTCATAATCACCGTCTCCTTTAGCCTAACCGGCATAACCGTGGGACGTAAAACTTAAAGATTTCATTTCATTTCCATCTACATTAAAGTACATGGTCAGCGTATTCCAAGCGTACGCATGAGCAATAAATACGCTTTGCAATCGCCTCAAATAGCCGGGTATTTAGTCTGCGTTGCATTACAAAGAGACGTTTAGTTAGCTGAAGATGTTCCGTTGCGCCTTTATGATGGAGACTCGGGTTCGATTCTCAGTGGGAGCTCAAAAATGCTTAGGGGAAACTAAAAAAAGCAAGGCATGATGCATTTTGATCTACGAGCTAAAAAGGAATAAACAAACGGATACTTTATATAGCGAATGAGTGCGTAGTTTATTATCATTATCAACAGTCAGTGTATTATGGATACCAGTATCTAAGAGTATGCTCTACCTGAACATGTTATCAGATTCGGATCTCGCCTCCATGTCTCATATAGTCTCGCTGCTGAAAGAAACGCTAAAATCCTACTGAAGCAATAATGCTTTAGCAGTACCCTTTTCATGCCAATGAAAATTATTCGACATTGAACCCTTAAAATAACTTCACCATTCATAGTTTATCTAGTTTGGAAAATAATGTTGACATTGCAAATGTCATGAGTGAGACCGATCTTTTCCATCAATCAACGTCAGTCTTTCAAACAAAGACTTAACTCTCAGTGATAAGCTATTTAATAAATATGGATTATCGTAACTCCTCTTAGCAAAGTGTTATTCGTGACTTGTATAGTCTGTGGAATACAAGTGCCGCATGTGAAGTCTGTGTCTTTAACTTAACATCACGTACGTTGTTAATTCATAATCATGATTAGAAGTAATGTGACGTCACTGGGAGGTCATTTGGTTTACATTGAGAGCTTCCGCTAATCCCTTAGTTTCTTAGTTGTTGGGTATCATTAATCTAAGTCTTTCACCCCCTGTCTTACCTTCAATCACGCCTTTTTATCACACCCTAAAATGTCGTTTTCTCTTTACATGACGTATCAACCGTCAATATGGATTATTGGTAAGATAGGATTAGTGGTAGGAACCGGTATTTGACGATCCTCATAAATACGTGAGAATAGGTAACTGAGCTTTGTAATAAACTATATGAAATCTTGTTCTTCGCATGAAAAGAATAGATTTATAGACGTTTTTAAACCCTTGACTCCCCCCCCCCCCCCATTAAAATTCACATTTCAATGAAAATTTAATGGTTAAAATCCGTGATCATCCAGCGACCCCGCGCAAAACTCCATTAAGATCTTTCAGCGACACCGAAAACTATGGATTGGACACGACACTAATGTCAGTCCTTTTCAGTTATATTTACTTGTCACCCCTTCCTACCCCAATGCCAATGGAGGCTGAACTTGTACATAAATAGCGTTAGAAGTGTCACTATTCTTCTTAACGACCGGCATCGCAGTGGCTCAGTGGTAGAGCGTTCACCTCTGGTGCTTGGGGTCCCAGGTTCTGTCACCAAGTGAACTTTGTGGTGAACAAACACCCCACGCTTGGGTTTCTTCGGGGTTCTCCCGTTTCCTCCCACTTTCTTCATTCCACCATTTCATTCATTTCTCATCATCATCGTCTCCTTTAGCCTAGCCGCCATAACTGTGGGACGTAAAACTTAGATTTCAGTTCATTCCATTTCTTCTCAACAACCGTAAAAGCTAGATTGGACACTAATATCAGTCAGTCATTTTTGAGTATTTTTGTCACCTTCATCCCTATTATACGGTTAGGAATATTTCGGAAAACTAATGTGAAAAATCTAAGGTAGGTCATGGTTAGAGGTTTGCATGGATACACACACACACATAATATATTAGCCTAGTTGGACCTCGATAACTCGATTTTTTCACGTTAACTCCCCGTAACATTCAATGTTAAATAACCTCTGTAAAAGTCAAATGTTTAAAAACTACACCTCGATAAGTCGAATTTTTAAGGGTTTCATAATCATATTTGTAAACCTCGGTAACTTGGAATTTTCGTATTTGCGAACCTCTACGAGTCTAAGTTTACCAGTGTAAGTCGAATTTCTCTTGATATAACCTCGATAACTCCAAACTATAGTTCTATGCTTTTACGTAATAGTCATTGTTGTTAATGTATACTATAGAGTAGAGGGGGGCAAGAGTACGTGGGGGGTAAGGATACGATTCCCTAAAATCAGGTGAATATATTCGCGTATGGCAATAATGCGTCACGTGGAGTTTGATGTTAATGGCGTCTAGAACCTAAACAAGTTTGAGTGAGCTGCGGCAAACTACAAGCTATCTAGGTAATTATTTATGTTTTTCTAATAGTTTGATATAATATTGGGACATAAGTAGTTAATGAATAACTTACACAATTTTATAACGATTTCAAAGTACTATAAAGCGTTAGTTTCTAACATATCCATTGTTTGACAGGATGGAGTAAATTGCCTTTCTTCCAACAGTTGACTGTACAACATCACGGGAAAGTCAATTGTGTAGTGAGGGGGCAAGGGTACGCAGATACCTACGGGGCAAGGGTACGCGTGCGTACTCTTGCCCCTTTTGTTCCATGAAAAAGAATCCAATTTGATTTAGAACTAACAATCAAAAAAGAATGTAGATTCCGTTGTAATAGAGAGTGACGGCAAACTTTACGAATACTGGTTCCCATATGTAGCCTCTAACGTTAAGAATTCTGAAGAATCCTGATATTTTCTTATGTACGAGGGATACATTTTTATTCTAAATACCATTCCTAACATAATAGTATCTAAGGTGGTGTTTGTTTTCGAAACAGATAAACGTGTGAGATAGTGACATCTGCAGTTATTGAATAACGTTACGCTCGCTTATTTTATTCAGGTTTCAGAAATACTACGCTTTGTCCTCTTTTATCTTAAATGTCAGTAGTCTTCAGTAAAAATTTTCAATGGGCCTTATGCAGAGTCGTTCTGACGCGTGATTAGTGCCATACTAAAAAGTTCGACTACCGTATGTTTCCTGTAGTAGTCAGTCCTTTAGTAATCATACGTTAAAACGACTCTGCATAAGGCGGTATCAGTCCCAATGATTGGTATGGGATCCTATAAAGATATATGAAGCTAACCTAACATTTGACAATATGTAGCTTCATCAAGGATTGGTCGAGAAGTTCAAGTTACCCTCGTAGGTGACAAGCATTCTGTAACTGATGGAATAAGCTGAATTTGGAAATATATTTTTATAAAGGGTCTAAATATTATCGTTTTTTTTTTTTTTTTTTTTGTATCCTATGCATTCCCATTACTGATATGAGGAGAATTAAGGATTTTTCTTTTCTTTTCTTTCTTTCTTTCTTTCTTTCTTTTTCTTTTTTCTTTCTTTCTTTTCTTTCTTTCTTTTTTTTTTTTTTTTTGAATGAGAATCTGCAACGTCTTTAGGTACAATAAAGCCAGTAGGCCTATTTACCGAAGAAATGGAGAACGAATTAGTGGAATATATCACAATACTGGATCAACTCTTCTATGAATTGACTTTAAAAGATCTAAGAAGAATGGCATACAATTTTGCTGAACGTAACTAGTTGCCCCATATCCTTTAGCCATGTGAATCGAATGGCAGAAAGAGATTGGACAGAGTCTTTCCATCGTAGACTTTTAACAATTGCTTTGCAGCAGCCTTCAAAGACTGGTCTGGGGAGAGCTCGTGGTTTTAGCAAGCCACAAGTTGAATGCTTTTTTAATTGTCTAAAAATCTTGTAAGACAAAACGGCTTTCCTCCACGGGATATCTACAACATGTACGAAACTGGCATAAATACGGTTCCTCATAAAGTTCCAAAAGTCGACTAAAAATCAGTTGTGAATAAAACTGTATCTAGTGATTTTGGAGTTAACATAACAGCTGTTTCATGGAGTGCATCTGGTTCCTTTATTCCCAAGATATTTCCCACAAAACAAATGACACAAGAATTATTCAATGGCTCGCCGCCAGGTTCTGTGGGAATATCTAATTCTGGTTCATCAACTCACAACTTTTCGTAGAATAGTTATATTATTTACACCAACATGTGCGATCAAATTTGGTTACGAAAAAGGTGTTTTTACTTGTTGACAATCAGACCTCTCACATTTCAATCGAAGCGATTGATTTCTGCAGGCAAAATGGGATAGTGATGTTGAGTTTACCAAATCCCAGTCATAATTTGAAACCATTAGATCGCTCCTTTTTTGACCCGCTGAAATCCTGGTATTCAATAGCGTGTGATAAATGGATGAGGAATCATCCATCCCACATAATTCCAAGTTGCGAACTTGTTTACTGAGGCTTACTACAAAGCTGCAACCATTGGTATCCAACCTTCAAGAATCTGGAGTTGTCCTACTGAATCCAGATGTGTTCACTGAAGAAGATTTTCTTCCTTCTATTGTGGATGTGGTAGACTTAAATGTAGAAGCCAGGTCTGAAGACGAAAGCATTCCTGAAGCAACAAATCAAGCATCAGACCTGAATAGAGCCCAAAATCGTTCATCGGATGATTCACTGGAAGTAAAAAGGAACCCATGCGGTGCATCCAGATCAAACACTCCTTTGCCAGTTGCTCGTCCTCCTCTATCTGTTACCAAACCTTTAAACAGTAACGCTAGATTCTCACTAGAAGCAAGCAGGAGCTCATGCAGATTGTCCACATCAAACACTTCTCTGCTGGCTGCTCGTTCATCGGTTACCAAACCTTCAACCAGTAAACTGATCTTTACTGGAGGTAAGCAGGGGCCCATGTGGACCATCTACATCATGCACTCCTTTGATGGTTGTCAGTCCTCCTCCAACTGCTAGCAAGCACTCAACCAGTAGATCTTGATCTTCTCGAAGTCAGAGATTCTGACATCCTCTCCTTTCAAGCAGAACTTACTTCCGAAACGGCGCCCTCCAAAGAGAAAAGGCAAACATCATCTTGCACCAGGAAAGCTACAACCGAATTTGTAGCTACAACTCCTCAGGTCAGGGAGGAAGTAGCGTACGAGTGTCCATTATGCAATATCATCTACAGTGATCCACCAATAGAAGACTGGTTCAAGTGCGCAAGATGCCATGAATGGTGGCATGAACAATGCACATCATGTAAAGGAGTAAGCACCTTCATCTGTGATAATAGTTAATACTCTTTTGGGTGCGTGCTCTTGCCCCTTTGATTTCGTACTCTTGCCCCACATATAGGGGCAAGAGTACGAATTTGAATGTTTTCATTTTATGAGTTCTAGTTCCTCTAAGAATAGAGGTATATAAAAGTTGAGTTCACATTTCGTAAAGGAGAGTTCAAGTTTTGTGTTCCATGTAAAAGTTTTCCGTTGTAACTATTTTTTACCAAAATATATAAGTTTAATTAAAATTTGCGTACTCTTGCCCCCCTTTCCTATAATAGTTTCACTCATGTCTCTACTTCAAAGCCCCCTCCCCTGTTTCTAGTCCAGTAACTTTTCTTCTTCCTTGGAACTTTCACAACTTCAAGTTAGAAAAGTTGAATGAAAAAAAACTTTGAGTTATAATGGTTATATAGTCACTCTCCATAGGAACGCGGAACCTCAGTATTTCGAATTTTTGTTGTGGCCACCTTGATTAGTCGAAAAACTCGATAACTCTAATTTTTATCGATTCCCTTGAGCTGCTTCGAGTTATCGATGTCCCACTGTACATTGTATCCACACCTATATCTCTACCCGCATCCGGAGACAATGGGATAATAAATACACATAACTTGTTTATTCTACCACGATTACGATTTCAAAAATAGTTTCTAATGAGATAATTGTTAGCACTGGCATATTTAGGAGGGCTTCCGGGCTTAACTCCCCCCGAAATTGTATTTACTATATTAAAGTAAATGAAATATCTTGCAGAATTTTTACATTTCCAGGAATAAAGTTAGCAAATCCCCTCCCCCGAAACCGTAAATACGCCACTAATTGTTAGTATCTATTTTATATTTTGTGATATAGTATATACTTTAACTTGGTATAAAATTAAAGCTAAACATAAATAACGATTCTTCCTTTTTTTTTCCAAATCAACTATTCGAAATAAAATGGAACATTATCCCGAAACAAATTACGGAATTAATAGAAAACATACATACTTAAAGTCTTCTCGTAAACTGATTTATGATGAAAAGATAGTCAAGTTGATAACATATATGTCGGTCAATTTAAAAACAAATTATTTCAAAAAAATAATATCTAATCTCCTTATTTATAAGACATGAGGGTCTTTGTTTAGAACGCAAAAGTCAAATTGAGATAAAAGTTTTATAGAAACAAGAACAAATTGCTCCAAACAAACCCACATAAAATCATATTACCAGTTAATGTTTACAATAGACTTTTAAGAACAAAGAAAAATCAAATAAAATGCAGCGAAACATAATTTTCCTTTGGCGGTTATTAGCTCTTTAAAGGTAAATACGCTAATCCGCAACATCAATATTAATCTTTTTCACAAATTTCTGCAACTTTATCCGCCAATCGCAAAGAAACTAAAACTACATCAGCAAAGAACTATACTGTTGAGGATATCCGCATCTCCACAGACCACTAGCCCATGGTCCACTCAAGTATTAAAAAATGTAATGAAAATCGGTGCCGCGCAGGAGCACACCCAGAAATTTTTGTTGGGGGCCGTCCAATACTACAAGACACTATGTATCTTTAGTATTGTCACTGGTATTATTCTGCACCTGAAAAGACTATAAGTAATTGTAATACTTCCACTGTATATTTTCAGGGGAAAAAATTATAGAACTAGGCCTATATTGCTTTTATAAGAGAAACAATACAAATGAAGTGTAAGATCAAATGTTCATGCTACATCAATCATTTCCCTGTTAAACAAGTATAGTTTTATTATAGTACTAGTTGAATATACCCATGCTTCGCACGGGGGCTGTATTTTTAAGTCAACGCCTGTGGGAGTATCACCATTGATCTCAGCGACTGCGAAAACTATGAATTCGTCACTAATATCGGCCATTTTCTACTACTTTTACATGTCCCGTAAACGCCCCCCTGAGACCCCCCTGGTTCGAATTTTGACAAAAACGTTTTAATTCTGGTCTGGAGCCTGGACGAAGGTATTCGTGACTACAATTTGGTAGCTCTCGGTCAATTTGTCTTGTTCCCAAGCCTGTTCCGGTAAACGCCCCCCTGAGACCCCCGGTTCGAAATTTTTTTAAAAAAAGGCTTCGTCTTGACCTGGGGCCTGGGCCAGGGTACCCCTGACCAAAATTTGGTAACTCTCGGTCCATTCGTCTGGTCCCCAGGCCGCACACAGACAGACAAACACACAAACAAACTCTTTATTTTATTTATATTAGATTAGATTATAGTATAGCTTATACTTCCATCTATATTTTCAGAAAAAATGATACAACTAGATTGTTTTATAAGAGAAAGAGTACAGATAAAGTATAAGATCAAATGTTCATACTACATCAATCATTTCCCTGTTAAACAAATATAGTTTTATTGGGAGTGTAAAAATGTGTGTTAAGAGTCTTCATCCCGTTAAAATACCGCTAATTTTACAGCAATAATGTGATATCTTCAAATAGATAAAAGATAATTGAAATGTGGAACAAGAGCGCCCTAGACACTATTATTTTGCATGAGGTACCGTTACCACAAGTCACCTAGTAGTTTTCCGTTTTCAGCCGTTTAGAAACGCTAAAATAAATACCGATTTTCAAAATGGCTCGAAATCGAAAGCAGATAAGTGAGTCATGGTAACGGCTTCTCATGTAAAATAATATTGTCTAGGGCGCTCTTGTTCCACATTTCGATTATCTTTTATCTATTTGAAGAAATCACATAATTACTGTAAAATTAGCGGTGTTTTAATTTCGCCGGGACGAAGACTCTTAAGAATTTTGGGGTGAGTCCGGACTTGGTGGACCCCCCCCCCCTTTCCTTGGTGCGTTTCTGGTGCAGCGGTCTAGGAAGACTTAGCCCCCAAACATCGTTACATTCGCTTTTATTTATACAGATTTATATAGTTTCCACAACTACAAATATTGAAATATCTATTCCCTAGCTGTTTTTAAGTTAGAAACCAGAACAGTATCAATACAGGATGTTCCAAAGAGTTTGGGGAAATGAAACCTCACACGAAACATGATTGGATGGAATTGAGTTTTAGCGTCCCTTTCATTAGCACGTACTGCTTAACGTCGGATCCGAACCACATTAACCCCTACAGGTAATCGAACCCGGATCTCCCATGCCCACACAAAAAAGGAAAACAAATATAGATAAACATGGAAGATTCACGTGATGTTTTAGGACCAAGATGGATAGATCAGGAACTGAAAACTGGCAAAAATTTCATATCCATTGGCGCATAAGTAGAATTAGGCACATTTGAATAACTACTTTATTGTTGTTTCACCCGAATTTTATGGTGCGTTTCTCCTTGACTTATGTCGGTGGCTCAGTGGTAGATTGGGGTCCCTGGTTCGATTCCAGCTCGCGCCGTGTGGACTTTGTGGTGAACAAACACTGTGCTCGTGAGTTTTCTCGGGTTTCTCCCGTTTCCTCCCACTTTCTTCATTCCACCATTTCATTCATTTCTTATCATCACCATCTCCTTTAGCATAACCGGCATAAATGTGGGACGTAAAACTTAGATTTCATTTCATTTTTTCCTTGACTTATGTCTCTTTTTATATTGTCCTGGCGAGTTTTTGGTGGGCTATATTCCGGAAATGAATTGCGTATAATATAGTAAGTGTGGGTTGTTTTTTCTGGTAAATCTTGAAAACTAAAATTAATGGAAAACTATTAATAAAATATATTCTAGGCGTCAATACTCGCAAACACTGTCATCTGCTGGTTCACGGAGACGATAATCTCCCATCAAAAACATCCAAAAAATATTTTGCTAAATCTCTTTGTCCCAAGGCTTAAATCCTTGATAAGTACTGATGCTACATCCTTTAAAATTTTTCAGAAACAGTGATGCATTCATGATGACCTCTTAAATATACTGTTTCGTACAGCAGTGTTGAACATAAGCTACACTTTGTGCTCTGTATGTATTGTATCTGTCAATATTGAAACAGTAGAAGTTTGTTTTTGCTCCGTCATGAATAATTATAATCCTAATTAATCATGATAATGAGTAAAATGTTGATTTTAAATTGTTTGTAACAACTTGTTAATGTGTTTCACCGTAATGAAAAGCAATCAATTTATAGACTGAATGATATATATATTTTTTCTCTGCTTTTAGCGAAATGTTATTATCCGTCTTGTTCTGTTTGACATGCTCTAAAAGTATTGATCGAAAGGATGTCATGTAACTGTCACATTATTTTACGCTTATGCCACTCTGTAATCGTCATCATCACACATTGACCTGATTATCTGGGTCGCTCTGCCTATGGTCCATTAGCAAATTCACTTCAGCACGCTGCATTCACTCAATAGACAGCTAGCTTTGTCTGCCGGGCAGGATCAGATTTCGTATGCAATGCGTCTTAAGGACTGTTTATCCCTGATTAAAATGAAGTGTTTCTTTGTAACATCGTGCAAGGTATTAGTGTACGTATGTTCAAGGCGGTAGTGAACAAGGGCGCCCATCAGGGGGGGCAAGGTGGGGCGCTCACTCCCTAGAGGAAATTGTACTTCAGAATATCGAAAATCCAATAGATTTTTTACATTAGTTACAGCAAAATTTGAAACTATTTTTGAAACGTCGCTTATACTTGCCCCCCCTTGGAAACCAGAACATGGGCGCCTTTGGTAGGGAAGTAACGAATGACCTTTGTAACTTTTTTTTTTTCTTTCTAAGGAGTTCGATGTATCAAAACTGTCTATCCGTGTGTGTTCGTAAGGGGTACAGTGGCTCTGGTAGAGCACTTACCTTTGGTTCGTGGGGTTCCTGGTTCAATCCCCGGCCCAAGTAAGTTTGTGGTGGACAACATCGTGTCCGTGGGTTTTCTCGGGGTACTTCCATTTCCTCTCACTTTCTCATTCCACCAATTCTTCCAATATCATTCACTTGCTTTAATCATAGTTTCCCTTAGCCTAACGGGCATAATTGTGGGACGTTAAACTGAAAGGTTTCATTTCATTTTTTTTTTTCCGTATGTGTCCGTGTCAGTGTCTGGGAGACAAAAAATCGAATAAGTATTTGATGGATCACCATCAGTTTGGGCCAGAATGTAGAGAGACAAAGGTTGGGAATCTTAAGTTGTTGATGGAGATAAAATAAACCACTTACTGTTTTAAGGTTAATCGGTATAGAGTAAAAAAAAAAAAAAAAAAAAAAAAAAAACTAATAGATTGGGAGAAGTTTGCAGTCAATTAAGGTTCCCAAGAATATATTCCATTTTCCGCTCTAATTTCTTTATTCAAACCGGGGGGCGCGGTGGCTCAGTGGTAGAGCGTTCACCTCTGGTGCTTGGGGTCCCGGGTTCGATCCCAGCCCCCGCCAAGTGAACTTTGTGGTGGACAAACACCGTGCTCGTGGGTTTTCTCGGGGTTCTCCCGTTTCCTCCCACTTTCTTCATTCCACCATTTCCCTCATCTCTCATCATCACCGTCTCCTTTAGCCTAACCGGCATAACCGTGGGACGTAAAACTCAAAGATTTCATTTCATTTCTTTATTCAAACCGAAAGTGGTAGAAAATGTCACCGTTCCTCACCAATAAACAGTAAACGTCACAATTCCTTATCAATAAAGAACAAATGTCGAGTTCCTTCTAATAAATAGCAAACGTCACAGTTCGCCATCCTATGCTAAAATAGCAAATGTCATGCTAAAACACCTAGGCTAATAGATTCGCTACCTGCGGTATTGCTTGCTGCCTGCGACTATTATTATTATTATTATTATTATTATTATTATTATTATTATTACAGAAGTTATTACAAAATGTATACAAACATTATTTAAAAACTAGTTAACAAGGAACTAAGACAACATGATAAGTAATCAACTACTGTTGAGTTCATTTTTCTAGTCGCTGCCTTAACCTAGATTTTTGGGTAATTCAAATTCTGGTCACACTGTAATTTGTATGGATGGCAACACTGATAATTTTCCCGATTCTTATTTTCGGATGTAGAATAATATTATCTATTATTGCTGTAAGTTACATTTCATTATCTCTTTTCACTTGCGAAAAACGGGCAAAAGAAAATTTGTTAGCTTTTCAAAAATATTTAGTACTGGCCCCTTAACAAAATTCTTGAATAATTTCATAAATATGTTAGAGAGTTTTGGGCAATTGGCGGGAAAATTCATTAACAATAAATTTCTTAAAACATATTCACTTAAGTAAGAGGTGTTAAACATAATTTTAGCCTATAGTGTATAGCTGGCCAAAAAGCTTACGCGGGACTAGTGGTATAAAGAGAATTTAAGAAAATATTTTCTCTAAATTATTGACTTGTTTCATGGTGTTTCTTATTGTATACAAAGAGGATACATTCTTTCTTGACAGGGACAGTGTATCACTTAGTGTCCTCTTTGGAACCCTTCCGGGACATCACGAAATCATACATGCTTAAAATATCGTACGTGTGCGAAAGATATAAGGAAGCACATACTTGTAGAGATAGGTAGGTAGTATAACACTGTGTGGACAGTAAAAAAGGAAAAAAAAAAGTGTATTGTCCCTGGCAAAATATTCGTCTGTGGCGGAAGTGTTTATTACAGGAAGATGTAAAGTCACACGAAAATCTTGTAAACTACATCCTTTTAGCGAATCAAGGCTGCGCCGCTTACATCGAAGCAAGTTTCCGTGTTTGTCATGGTTTATAGAGCCGCACTGGTTTCGTTTTATTAACAGACTTGCTTTTAGACAAACTGACGTCATAATGTTTATTTTATTCCATCTCCTCTCATTTACACTTCGGTTTAAGCGTATTTACATTTCGATTCAAGCGCAAAAATTAATATTCGCCCTTTGCTCCTTGTAAGAATCCATGACAGTGGGCACCAGGATATCTTCAAATGACCTATGTTTAGAATGGTACTTGTGCTTCTTTTTTAGTCTTTATCTTATCTTCGGCTGTGCTGCAAAATGATAAAATATAGCATTAATCTCAAATGATAAACTTTTTTTTTTTTTTTTTTTTGTCATTAACAGTTACAGAGTACTAGCAACATTCGTGAAGTTTTGACAGACCCTGTAAATATTAAAATACATAAACCAAAATTCAAACTTACAGAGGTGCCATTTAACCTTTTAAATGCCCATTGACGCAACTGTTGTGTCAGGGCTTTAAACCTCGATAATTCAGTCCCTAATTAAGGTACGAAGATTATTTTGGTACCAATATATTCCTGAAGAATGCAGCTTTCCTCTGGTGTGCATTTTATGTAGGCCTATGTGAGGGTACCACCACTACGGCAGGGGGAGGAAGGTAATTTTTTCAACAGTTTTTTTTGGGGGTAGGCCCTATTCCCTCTTGTGGGTAGACTCATAAAAATTGATACGTAAAGCAATGAAATAGGCCACTACATGGTAATATCCTGTATTTGTACTTCTTGCTTATATGGGGGGGGGAGTGGGGGTGAAAGTTGGCTAAGTTTTGGAATTTCAGTTTTTAACGTAAATTACATTTATTTTTACGACCGTAGTATCTAATTAAGCTAGAAAGATTATTTGATACCATTGTATTCCTGAGTGATGAAGCTTTTTCGCCAGAATGCATTTTATGTATATGGAAGGCACTACAGTGGAGGGAAGGGGGGTAAAGTTCATTTTTTTTATTTTTTGATACACAGGGCGTTTTAATAGGAAATTTGTTACGAAATTTTATCTCACTTTTGTATTACTGAAATGGCCACCATTTTTTATATTATTGTCACAAGTCTCTAGCCTACACATATTAGCATCATTTTGTCAGCGTAAGGTGACTGCAAGGGTTGCCAGAGCCCCGCAAAATCATTTTTAAAAAATATTTTTAAAATTATTTTTAGTATTTCTTCTTGTGCGAATATGGCAAGAATTGCACGAATGTTATTTCGTTAGAATCTGTGGGCTATAAGTTTTCCGACGGTGTGTGAATCATGACTGTGATAATTAGAGGAATCACCAAAGTGAAGTATATAGTTTTGTTAAAATCCCTGAGTGGAAGTCTAAAAGATTAAATATCATGCAGTCTACATCAGTAAAAACAGAACTAAAGTTGTTTTGTTTCAAGAGATCAGTGCTCTGTCCGTGCTAGCAATCTCCAAACTACGTTTTCGTTGTCATATTTGAGGTTCTAATAACAATGTTTCTGTTGAGACTGCTCCCATCCTTTAATAGTAATGATACTGTAATTCGTGATTTGACCCCTTGATTAAACTGGACAAAATTGTATGACTGAACGTTTGGTACAGTTACAGTGTATTACAATGTATGGGAAATGTTTCTTTATGACAAAAAAGTGAATCCACTGTTATTTACAATAAAACTATACAGTATGTGCCTTTCCTTTTCTATATAATCATGAGTCCACTGTTGTTAAAATAAGAATGTAAGTTCTGCAAACGATGCAGAAAGACCAGTCCTTCTAACTGTAGATGAGCACAACAGGCAGCAGTTACGAACTTGAATGAACTCAAGTGTTTTGTAGTAAGAAACAAAATGACATAATCCTCCTTCAATGTTTGTCATCAAAGTTTTTGTTGTAGCTATTTGAGGAAAAATTACTACAGTATTACAATACGCAGTTGAATGTTTGCAGAATCTTTCATTTATTTGTTCAAAGGAAAAAGTTACGTGGTTTTGCGGTCTCGTTATTAGTAAAACATTTTTGTATGAAATACGAACAAAATTGTTGGAACAGTTTTGGTAAAAGTCCCATTTTATTTATTTATTTATTTATTTATTTATTTAACAATCACCAAATACAGCTCAGAGGCCATTTTTCACTGGATATCTAACAACAACAACAATAACAATGGAAAGAATTTGGGACGGTATCAGCCATAGCCTTTTTCAGTAGGTACCATCCCGGCATTTGCCTGGTAGGACTGAAGAAAATCCCAGTCAGGATGGTCGGCAGCGGAGATCGAACTCACAACTTCCCGAATGTGAATTCAACGCTCTACCACTTGAGCTAAGTACTCTCATTAGGGACAGAGCTCCCTCGTGGCTAAGCGGTTAGCGTACGCGCCTTTGGCGTGGGAGACCCAGGTTCGATTCCCGGCGGGAGCTCATGTGGTTCGGATTCCACGTTAATCAGTAGGTCCACGTCTCATATAGCCTCGCTGCTGAAAGTGACGCTAAACTAAACGCTAAATCAACTCAACTCTCATTAGGGACAAAATGCTAGACTTCCCTGGATAATCTTAAACCCAGGGTTGTAACTAGTAGGTTGCAGGGAGACAACTGCCCTCCATTTAAGCTCCCTGCCGTTCAAACATAGACCACCTTAAAATAAAACTTTTACTCCAACTGATACTGCACGAACATGAATGTATAAATAAAACATAGAATAGGTTCAGCACATGCGAAAGACAGCCATAACAATAATAATAATAATAATAATAATAATAATAATAATCTTAAATGAACAAAAAATATGACCTGAGCCCATTTCAGTAAAATACCTACTATTACGGCGTCCCAAAATACTTGATGACCTTAAGTTGTCATGTATTGACTCCTGCAATTTAATTTGTAAAACTCGGAATGGGCCCACCATACTGTTTCCAAAGGAACTAAAAACGATTTAAAATGCTGCTGTAACCGCCCCATCATTTATATTTCTCTAAGAGGAAGCATAAATGTAATCCGGCCCCTACACCAGTAAAATACCAGCTGAGACTCCTGGAAGTAATAAAGATGTTTATCAAGATTTTAAATTCTCGGGAAGCCAGATTTCATATTTTAATAGTGGGTTACAGGGTCCCACATATCAATGCTTGCCCTCCCCCAGGAAAATTTCCAAGCTACGGCGCTGCTTAAACCTTAAGTTGATTTGGTCTGTAGATACGTTGAACGGTATAGGCTATAGGCGAGTAGAATCGGGACGACAAAGCATCCGAAAATCATTTTTTTTTTTATTTCGGAATATAAGACCTATGAAACATGTAAAATACTTTGAATCTCGAATTCTTGTTTTCTTTTTTTTTTTTTTCGTCACGATTTCTGTACTTTTTCTCCTATCATCGCTCGAAAATTCTACAATACAGGGTGGTCCAAAAGTATGGAAACGCCGAAATAAGAGGCAGGATTTTAAAAGAAAGTAACACTGTAAGTTAGTAGTACAGGTGGAAAGAGGAAAGCTTTTAGAACATGTGATCTCGATGGCTGCCATTTTGAATTCAATTCAATTGAAACAAACACAGCATTGAATTCCTGAGAGAATATTTCAGATGAGAACAAGGTATCACAACATATGGTTTCCAGCGGATTTCAAGATGGCAAGCATTGATATCTCATATCCTAAATTTTTCCTTCTCACATGTACTACTAACCAACTGTGTTACTTTTGCAATTCTTTTAAAATCCTGATCTTTATTACGGTGTTTCCACACTTTTGGATCACTCTGTATAATTAACGTATAACAGGGAAAAAATGTTGAAAGACAAGACACGTAACAATTGATCTCTGCTGATCTCATATAGCTAAACAAAATGATGTGGGTGAATAAATCCTCATGAAAGAACTTACTGTAAACATAAGAATTGATGCTATGCGATAAGCACGCCATCTAGTAGGATGAAGCTGATACTAAAATTATCCTCAACAAGCTTTCCATTCTAACAGTAGCAAAGGCTATACAGCATAGAATGGTGAACGATATACTAGGGTTCCTACTGGTCAGGTAAGTCAGGAAAAACTCAGGGGAAATTGTGAGGTCAGGGAAGTTGGGAAAAACTCAGGGAAAATAGTGCGGGTCGGGGAAGTTCAGGGAAAAAGATTGGAAATCAGGGAAAGTTAGGGAAATTTTATAGATGAATGTATAAGACGTATCGTATCTTCAGAGTAATTGATTGTCAGACGTTTATGGGTAGATATTAATGATCACAGTATATCGGACGTTGCTCAGATTTTTATGGGAGGTAGGTAGAATGAACATATGAGCAATTGATTACTATTTGTTTGTATAGAATACATGTTCTCATATATAAATATTCACCGTTATTTATTCCTTATTGGTATGTCAACGTCATTCGACACCTGTCATGAAAGTTAGGGAATTTCGTGCCAAAGGTCAGGGAGAAGTCAGGGAAATAGATTTCTGCAGATCAATAGAAACCCTGGATACAGCTCAAAATTTTGAGTAAACCCCAGGCTTTAATTTTTTGTTTAATTACAAGCCCAAAGATAAAACATCTCAAGCGATAGATCAAATTAACTGACGTACTTGGGGATAAATTCTGATGGGTAATTTTTGAGAAAATAAAAAATAATTTTCATGGCGCGCAAAAAAAAAAAAAAAAAATTGTCGTTCTACTAATAATAGACTGTACAGATTCTTCACTTATCTACTCTGTATGTAAAAAAAAAAAAAAAAAAAAAAAAAAAAAAAAAACAGGGTTAAGTAGCAGATTATTATTGCTTATCTTTTTCTAACAATGATACTTTCATACTTCTAACACAACAATGACTTATACTATTTGTAAAAATGAGAACTAGCTGGTAGGGTTTAATACTGTTAAAATTAGTTTTCAATATTCGAATGGGGAACACAGTAGTCTAGAGGTTAGAGCATTGAACTCGTGTCCACGTGGCCCCGGGTTCGATTCCCGGCCGGTGCTTCCCAATTTTAGGCGTCCAGCAAGTGTCGTGAGGCAAACTGGGGAGTCATGTGAAAAACAAGACGTAACGGCCACTAGGTATAGAAAGCTTCTGATGTTCGCCGTTAGACTCGACGTAGTTAAGCCGGTAGCTAACAGATGGCGCTGGAGCAGTAGGCTCACAAATGGGCCGTTATTGTTTATTTATTTATTTATTTTATTTATTTATTTTTTTTTTTTGTCAACATTCGATATAATAATTTTCGACTATTCTGATAATGAATTGAGGAGATTGATGTAATAAGGGCGTAAGCGAGGTTTCACCCTTTTTGCATCAAACGCATAAGTGGCTTTTACCACACTTGTTTAGCCTCCTGTCAAAATTTTGAATCAATATCGAAATAAAATTCTGCATACTACATTATTATTGCATCGCTTTTCTCCAAATGCATATTTCAGACTTACGCCCTTATTGCATCAAACTCATCAATTGATCGAGTTTTGACATGACTAATATGGGTTAATTCTGTTCGCAGTATTCACCAAAAAGCAAGGGGAGTTTGTATGTTCATTAAAAGAAACAACCAAGGATTGCATTTCTAATTTTATAACTTTAGTCGTTATAAAGAGAACAAAACTAATGGATGAGAAAAAAATTGTCCTTGTAGGAAACTGAAGATTTCATGTACTCGTTTTACTGGGACAATTCACACTTTTTCTCTACAATTTGATTACACTAATAATAATTTGTATCCTTGCTCCTCAGAGGTCTTCATTGCGAAAAACTCTTTACAATAAATAATAAGAGGAAATGACCTTGACGTTATTTTTTTTTCTTGTCTTTTTTAAACCCGTTGGTACCCGAGCCATCAAGTACTGCTGTACAGAAGTGATGCGACGTCGCTTGAGTTTCTGGAGCACAGAAGTGATGCGACGTCGTTCTTCGTGTGCGAATCTTCTACGCATAATGATCTTAGTTCTGATCGCAAATAATCGTCTGTTTTCCCACACAGCACTAAATTAGAGAAGACTCTCTTAAATTTCTTCGTCTGAAGTGAAATGGAATTTCATCAACACCGTGGAAAGCTACTTCATCATCGTCCATGAGCTAATCTGGGAGCTGATGCAATTTACAGCTGGAAAGTAATTACGTAAAATTCTGTTTACTGGCTTGGCTCGGAAGTGATGATTTGAAATTCCCTTTTCTCATCTTAGCAAAGTTCTGTTTTTATTTTATTTTATTATACATATGCTGAAAAATGGTATGCCTAGTCAGGAAAACAAAAACACAGATATTTTTGTAAATAACAATTTTACTGACCCATCTATCGAGGATGTGTTATCACACGTGCGTTCGTGTAGAAAGCAACAGTAACTAACTAAATGGTACAGGGTCTATTTATTAGGATCATCTTAGCCTTCTAATATTGTAATCTTGGTATGTCTGTTACTCCACATATTAACCCGTGATCGATGCGTCTCGAAAGTTTGCGATCGTAAATAAGATTCTGTACTCGTTGCTGGCGAAAAGTAACGTGAGTAGATTAATTTAAATAGTGGCACTGAGATATTGGCCATAAACAAAAATTAATATTTGATTCAGAAATGATTTAGGTTTCGAAATTGTTTTTATATTACAGAGAAGACCACTAAAATTACTTGGTCTAGTGGAAGATAGATAACTATGAAAACGTTTAACGTGGATGTGTATATGTACAGGGTGTTTCAAAACAATACCAACAACGTTTGGGAGGTGATTGCTGACACCAAGATAAGATAAAAAGTATAGACCAAATTGTAAAATGAAATCTTTTTTTGAGTTTTACGTTCCACGCTTATGCCGGCTAGGCTAAAGAAGACGGTGATGATGAGAAATGAATGAAATGATGGAAGGAAGAAAGTGGGAGGAAACGGGAGAACCCTGAGCAAACCCACGCACACGGTGTTTGTCCACCACAAAGTTCACTTGGCGGGGGTTGAAATCGAACACGGTACTGACACAATTTTTATAGAGGGAGTTTGGCTTTGAACATATAATTTGAAGTACTCACCAACTATCTTTATAAAAATTGTTGCAGAAGTATCGCAGGATCCTAAAACATGGATATTTGGATAGGGTACATACTAGTTCCTAAGTGAAGTCTTGGCTCGAGTGCGGTAGGTCCCATAGTTTTGGAGCTATGAACCACTAAAATTTATTTTTCCATGTTTTCGGCAGCCTATAACTCCGAAAGGAAGCATATGTGCATCCAGGTTGGTCTATACTTTTTGTCTTATCTTGGTTTGAGGAATCACCTCCCAAACGTTGTCGGTGTTGTTTTGAAACTAACTAACTCTCTCTCTCTCTCTCTCTCTATATATATATATATATATATATATATATATATATATATATATAAATCGATATCACAGAGCGCTTTAGTAAGAGAAAAATGTAACTGAGTAACAGAACATATGCCTATTACTAATTATTCTTATTTTAAATATTTGAATATTGCATAAATTCAGCCATTGGCGTCTCTGGCATGTAAAATTTGGAGAGAACATCAAAGAAAGTGATTTAAATGGTACTCCCTAGCCCAACCTGTTTATTATCTTCGATTTCATTTGTTACCTTTCTGGTTATCTTAACGGACCCCCCAAGGTATATAAAGAACTCTGTTATAATTCTTTCACAGTCTTATATTCCAAATAAATATAATTATTATTATTTGTAAGTTATTCTGTTGTTAGTAAATGAATTAAATCAGAATAAACTATTGAATATTTTGTTCTTCAAAATTTTGGGGGGACGCGTCCCCCTCGTTCCCCCCGCCAGAGACGCTCATGAATTCACCTCCATATCCAATAATTAAAAGAAAAATCAGTATTTTCTTTGTTAACATGCAGAGCATTATGCTGTTATTCTCGGAGCATCACATTAAAAAAAAAAAAAAGTAAATAAGTCTACATAATGATTTTTTTTTTTTTTTACATCATCTTAATTTAGATAGAATCTTCACTCCCACCATTATGTCGTTCCTGTCTGTGAAATCGTGTGATCTACAACACATAACCTGTTTTATCTTTAGGCTGTGTATGTACGATATTTTCCCATAACTCGTCAGTTTAATGTTTTCGTGAACTAAAATATAATGTGTGTGTGTGTGTGTGTGTGTGTGGATTTCTTATCAATATGTTTCTGTATATGTCTGTTAATGTAAGGTTGAAAGGAGTTTGTTGTATACTTGGCTTATTTGAAGTTTTCGTCAGAACTGATGCTTTGGGGTAAAAATTCCTCGTATTTTTGTGTGAAACAGACGGTTCGAAGAAAAGCACCATTGCGTGAGACATTCTTTCCAGTAGTTTTTAGTACAGGGTCTTCGCATTGGATGTAATTTCTAAATGAATACCAAATGTCTGCATTTTTTTTCTTTCCCAATGGTGAAGAGAAGAAATAGTCTCATCAGATATCGCATAACTAACGTAGCTATTATAAGTGTAGAATCAGTAGTTGGTTGGAAACGTTGCCCCAAGTAATTGGAGCTTAGTGTTCACATGATAGAAAGTTTCTTGTCCCGAAAATGAGACGAAGATTCGAGACTAGAGGTACATTTTCAAATTGATAAAACCACTGGCGTGACGGCCATTTGTGGACCTGAGCTACTCCAACGCCATCTTTAGCGATCAGCTGATTTACGCCAGGCTAGCAGCAAACACGTAGTCGGTGCATCGCGTCGTTCTAACAGGTGGATCAGAAGCTTTCTGGCCGTCACGACTTTTACTCACGTGATTCCCCAGTTTGCATCACGACACTGGGTAGATGTCGAAAATTGGGAATCGAACCGGCCGAGAATCGAACCCGGGACCACGCGGGCATTAGTCTGACGCTCTAATCTCTAGACTACGGAACCTCCACATTTTCAAATATGAGACCTATAAACCTATCAATTCGAGTCTTTCTCGAGTCTGTAAATTCAAGTCTCTATCCAAAAGTTCCAGGACTGAATCTGTAAAATGAAAGTTTCTTACCTTTGAAGCTAAATTCCTCCATCACCTTCAAAGTACAGTAGTCCCCTTTTGCATTAATACAGCGGTTCCAGCGTTTCTGCCATGCTTGAAAGCATTTCTGGAAGTTTTTTGAATAGTACCAAGTACCCGCTGCGATTCTTCTTGAATTTCCGGAATGGTGTCAAATCTTCGCCTCTTCATCCGAAGCTTCAGCTTGGGGAAAAGAAAGTCACAGGGGGCCAGGTCAGGTGAGTATGGGGAACCACTGTCATGTTGTTCTTAGCCAAAATCTGCGCCACTTTAAAGGACCGGTGTGCAGGTGCATTGTCATGGTGGAGAATGATGTTACCGTTATGTCATTTCTGTGGCAGTTTGCGACGCACATTTTCACGCAACCTTCTTAAGACATCACAATAAAGTCTGTATTGACCGTGCTTCCGTGTGGGACAAATTTCCGGTGTACGGCAAATAGCATAGTCTTCAATTTGCTTCTTTCCATGCGTGCTTTTTTGGGTATTGGAGACCCAGGACTCTTCCATTGAGAAGAGTGCAGTTTAGTTTCTGGGTGGTAAGTATAAACGATGCTCTCATCGCCTGTAATGACGTTTTACCCAATGCCACACAGAATTTAATGCACACCTTTTGTTCTTCAACTTCCGCCATACCGCCGAGATAAGAAAAATCGCAGACGGTTAATGCAACACACACGAAAAGCACGTGCAACATTCAAACTCTTCCACTTCAAACCACGCTACTCGGCAGACTGGCTCACGAGACCACCGCAACACATCCTAGCGGGAAACTCGTGAACTGCAAGCGGTTTGCATATTATGAGTACTGTCCTGGAACTTTTGGATACACCCTTGTAGAAAAGGGATTGTATGAACACGATAAAGATGATTTTGTCAACGTTTAAAGATGTGCAAGTCAATATACTATATACTTTAATAATACGTTTGGTTTAAGTCTTCGTATATCACACCCTTCGTGGGATGTCCTCCCATCTTGCTTAACGTCTCATCACAGCCATTGATTTCTCAAAGATAAGATTTTCTACCATTTTAGGCGAGATGGGAATTTCTATACTAGATTATTAATCATCAACACACACACACACAAAAATGAAATCAAAATTATTCGTTGTCCTTTATTTGCCGATGTTGAAATATTGCATACATACCGTAAGAGAATACTCCAAACAATAGCCCTTCGGGTATTTAGAGAGCTAGTCCAGGCGATAGCATTAATGAAAAACAAATAAATATTCACAATTTATGCAATATTTTGGTTTAGCCAGAATTAACATAGCGTACTTTAAATCACAATCAACGTTAATTACAGTTGCAAGGACAAATTACAGACGTTAATAAAGGCTTTTAGCTGTATAATACCAACTTACGCTATTAGAAGCTTATGATTTGGGAAAGGGGGTACAAATACCCTCCTACATTTTGGCCAACTCGCTGATTAAGCAGCACCAAAAATACCTTCCTACATCAGAGCCCCGAAGAGATTTATTGCGGCGTTGAGTTTGATATGCAGTGGTCGAAATGAGTCGTATACTCCGGTGACTGTTTCAATAGGCGTAGTTATTTTCAAATGTCCTTAGCTCTCGAATCTCAATTAGCCTAGACACATGAAACAAGAAACAGGTACTTAAAAACTTTTTTTTTTTTTCTAAATGTGACTTCTGCATAATGAGCCCACCATTGCGTCGCCTCAGATGACCCGAAGTTTTTTTTTTTTTTCTTCTGCCCCTCATATTGTTATAAAATGGCAGACAGTAATTTATAGTAGTTCCAGGGGTGTAGCCAGCAGGTTTATCTAGGAGGAGTCCGTCGTTTGTTTGGGGGGCCATCCAGGGCTGGATTAATCCATCTTAAGCCCGGGGCTAGAAAAAAGTGCCCCCTGCTGACTTCACCTAATACATTTCTGTGAAAGTACTGTAGGAAAGTTTAAGGAAATATGTTTCATATTTTTGGTCATATTTTATTTTATGATGATGTGATGATTGCATCTTCATAATACTTTTTAGATAGCCAGTTGAGATTTTGATCAGAGTGGAGGCCCCCTGTTAAGCTGGAGGCTCGGGACTATAGCCCCACTAAGCCCCCTTAATCCGGCCCTGGTAGGTTACAAAGCCGTCCGGAAAACTAAAACCGGAAACACGTTTTTTTTTTAGCTTTTCCTCCCCGTATTCTCCATAAATATTATGTACCATGTAGTTTTTATTATGCTTAACCAAGAACTACTGCCCTTGACCAAACATTATACCTTTGTGCATAACTATTTCAGTTTGAGCCCTTGTACACAGAACCTATCTACATAACACAGATTTTCTTTGAAATTTCACTTAATTTTTTTAAGATTTCCCGACCAAAATATTTATTTTTCGGGACTAAAAATACCATAATTATTTTATTAGTTATCTTTCTATTTATTATTTATCTCTAATTGGCATAGATTGATAGTTATTTTATGATAGGTCTGGATAACGTATTTTCATGCTTCATATTGGACATGATCCAGACAGGAGCACGAGATCAATCGATTGTAGCAGATGTGCATTTGGTCATTACCTACACAGAAGCGATACCATACTCTTTTTCGATAGGTAAATAATTTACCGTAAATTATTAATTATATGTAAACTTTGTTATTTTTAAAGGACTGAAGCGAGGTAATCTTACGATGTTGTTTTAAAAGCTGATCATTTGGCGGGGAGGCCCAGGAAATAATCTGGGGATCAGTCCCCGTAGCTACACCCCTGAATAGTTCTGAAAACGTAGTTCATGAAATGGTGATGATTTGCTTAATAAAGACATTAGCACAGAATAGTGGGAAAGTTCGACGGGGAGAAAGAAACTAGAGGTGGAAGGTTACAATTTCCCGATTGAAATAAAGTACTTCACGTTACAATAAAGTCTGTCAATGAAAATCTGACTATTTCGTTTAAAATGCGTGCATACATATATTTATTGTATTGTGATGTTTTGCATTCAATATCCATCAGATTGCGTGCAAGGTCGGAGTCCCACGATTTTGACAGCGTGTGAAATTACGTGTTACCAAACCTCGTCGTCTCGTCGAATGATGTGTGTTTTGGACGCCGGAATGAAAGTTGCCTGTTCTTGAGAGAATATTTTGTGTTGTTGTGTGCTGTTGTGAGAAATGGGTTTAATTCAAAAAGTGTCTTCGCAATTAGCTACACGTGCTCTGCAATGTTCGATTGAATCGTCAAAGAAAGTTGCTCTTTGAGAAAGTTTTTTTTTTTTTTTTTTTTTTTCGGCTAACAATAAGATGTACTGCAATAGGAAGCACCTCCCGTTTGTTGTATTATTAAAGAAAGCGCCCATAAAAACAAAAGAAATATCACAGTGTTACTTCGTGAGCTTTCAATGATTTTTGCTAAAAGTTCTTTCACATTTAGGAAAATCCTTAAGATGTTATACGCAGCGTTGAGTTCAGCAGGCATTTTAGAGATCTTTAAGCCTTCGAGTACCAAGCCTGGGCCATTTTGAATTGAGTTGAGTTGATTTTGAGTTGAACGTCCCGTTTAGCAGCGAGGCTATATGATGAGATGT
Source organism: Thermobia domestica (assembly GCF_964235325.1). Classification (NCBI taxonomy): domain Eukaryota; kingdom Metazoa; phylum Arthropoda; class Insecta; order Zygentoma; family Lepismatidae; genus Thermobia; species Thermobia domestica. The sequence goes on from NC_137460.1 coordinate 9,421,141, forward strand.
GGACCTACTGATTAACATGAAATCCGAACCACATGAGCTCCCGTCGGGAATCGAACCCAGGGCTCCCACGCCAAAGATGCGTACGCTAACTGCTTAGACACAAAGGAGCTCTGGGCCATTATGACTCAAGCATTATTTAAAAATAGTAGTTGGATACAGTGAGATAGATATAATTTAAAATTACAATATACAGAGCAATGTTATATATTTGTACATATAATACAATAATATGTATACAAGTGTTTATATGAAAGTAGAATTAGAAGTTTTAGATTTCTGGACTTTCGGCATCTATGGCCATGTTAGCCTGTCACGTATGAGTGATGACGTCCCTCGACGATCACACTATTAGAGGAAGTGGAAGGAAGGAAGTGACCTGGGACCTGCATGTTACGTACCAGCCCGGCATTTGTCTGTTGTGAATGGGGGGGATCCTCACTCAGGATGGCTGATCTGGAAAAGCTTTTTCACTTTTTCGACCGAGTGATAGGCTATATGAAAGTAAATAAGCACAAAATCACATATACATTTGGTGTGGGCAAAAGATATGCAATTTTTAATGTACCCTCTTCAAACAATACCTAAAATTATAATAAAGTTAAAAATTCAAACATAAGTAAGATTTCTCTTTTCGAAGAAACTGGCATCACATATTCCATTCTGATGAAACTTGACAGTCCTTAGAGTGTTTTGCTGATACAGTGTGCTTTGCATACAAACTTCACATATTACTTTACTTTGAGAATACTTTCTGGTATTTTATATACCAACTTCTGTAAAATGATGTGCTAAAGTAAAAACGTATGTCAAAGGAGAAATCCATATAATATGCCACTACAGCTCTTTTAAAAATGATGAAATTCCTAAAATAAATTGCATCTGGGTCAAACTGGCCCTATCTTGGTATTCGAAGGCTTAAGGTGAGAGAGACTGTAAGGTAGAGCGAAGAATAAATGCGTATTAAAATTACTTATTTCTGTAATAATTAGTAGAGTGCTGTGAAATGACTATTGGTAGGAACCCAGAATGACACAATCGGTATGCAAAATTAAAATTTCATATAGGCGCCTGCATTTGTCAACAAGCACTTTTACAAACGTTTGGGAGACCGCTAGAGGTTTAGAAAGGAAGTCTGGTGATGTGTTGGTCGTTTAGCCGTTCCAGAGTTTGTGTTTTGCTACAGTAAACCCTCTTCCTTACCCCAGTCCCACACAAAGAAGTCGCATGGATAAACGTAACATTTTGAATGAATGTGACGTTTTCCTCTGACCTGTATAGAGGTAGATGGACCACAATTTCGGATAGCATCTCCCAGGGACTTGTTGTCATCAGTTTGAAATGATACTTTCTAATAGTCTTTGGGGGCACTGTAGTACGAGGTCCATGCATCTGTACCACTGGATGGGGGAGGGGGACACGGTGGCTCAGTGGTAAGCTCTTACCTCTGGTGTGTGACGTTCCTGGTTCGATGCCCGGCGAAGTAATTTTGTAGTGGACAACATCGTGTCCATGGGTTTTCTCGGGAGTACTCCCGTTTCCTCCCACTTTCTCATTCCACCAATTCTTCCCTAATTCACTTGCGTCAGTTATTCGTCTCCGTTAGCCTAACAGGCATACTGTAATAGTGGGACGTTAAACTGAAAGATTTAATTTTATTTTCTTCCAATCATTCTACGTGCATTGTGCACTTCCTAATTCTTTGATGTTTTTCACTATCTTTATTATTCAGTAAATTCATAAAGTTTGAGTGGGCACAGCGTAGAGACCTTCACGGCCCCAGGCCGGCCCGGCCCTAAGAAATAACAGTCGGTCCGCCCAAGCCCGGCCCGTGCAGGTCTCTAGCACAGCGAAACCCTTAAAGCTAAGGAGTATTTATAAAAGTCTTTTTCTTGTTGTTTACCTACCTTGTAATAAACTATTACTCAGACATTTATTTATGGCATTTCCATATTAAATATAAACGTGTAGGGAGTCAGAAGATTTATAGCTATGCTGCTAGCAAACATCTGCACTAAAATTGATAATTCATCTTATGAAACTGGTTTATCACAACAACGCCCACTGTGGTTGTAACTTCCTCGAAATATTATCACAGTGGTTATCAGTTGTGCACATGCTTTTGTTGAGACAGCAACTTTAGTGGCTAACTAGGAAGGAAATCGTTGAATGCGCGATGCAAGATTGAAAGAGGAAAATTCAGTTAACCAAGATGATCCGTGATGTAGCGTACGCAAATAGCGTTAGGCCTATGTACACTTTTTTTTTTTTTTTTTTTTTTTTTTTTTTTTTTTAATGGAGGCATAAATTTCCTTTTGGAAAGCTCTCTGTATTCATGTCTATAGATGGCATTATATCAGATGAATGCAAATTCTCTTCCGTCAATTGAGATCGTATTTTCAAGGCAAAAGTATTGAAATGTGTTTCTATTAAACTATTATTTTGACCTTCTGAACATGTTACCGGCAGAAGAGCATTGAAATGTAAACACATTACGGTTCTTTGGATCTTACCATTAAGCTGTAGGCTCACGTCTCGTATACCCTCGGTCATGGACGCCCGAAGGATTTTCTGCAAGAAGGGGCTAGACACACACACACACTAATATATATATATATAGTGGCGGATCCAAGGATGGGCTATAGCCCCCCCTTGACGCTGGGTAAAATATACACACTGGGTAAAATGGGCTTTAATCCTACTATACACTTGATAAAACGGCAAAATATGATTTAGCCCTTCCCTTGATGATATCCTGGATAGCCCCTGTATACACGGGGAAGGCAGTAGGTTAAAATCGTGGGGATGGGCTCGACTGAATTTTGTTATTCCTAATCATTTATTTGAATTCTGATTTTAAGAGCAAACTTTTTGCACCAGTAGAGCTTATAAATGTTAACCTTTTTCGAAAATCCAGGGGGCAGTTGCCCTCCCTGTGGGCATCTCCATGCCCTCTGTGCTGAAAGGAGCTCTGAACTCCAATCCAACCAATGTATTTCATCTACGTTGCGGGTTTTAGGGTGAAGGGTAAGCCCATGAGAATATTTAAGGGGATCTATATTATTATTATTATTATTATTATTAAAAATTATAGTCAAACTGGAGAACGGTAAGTTCAGTTTTGGTGGCAGAAAGTTACAGAATGGTAAATGAGAAGGACAGAATGATAAATGAGAAGGATGCCCAAGCCCTTGGGGAAGGGACCTCTGATGCACCCGAATATGACAGTTATATGAAACTGATATAATTATCGGTAAAATATATGCATACTCAACAGTATAGGGTGTGATGTTTCAATAATACCGCAGTATTTTCATCAGAAGTCTGATGAAAACACTGCGATGTTATTGAAACATTGCACTGCATATAGTTTTAATTGTGGGATTGCCTTGTTCTTAATTATATTAAGTTTTCCATGTACTGCTGCTGGAATATGGTTTTTTGAAGAAAGATAAGTGGCCAGCGTTTCCATTACCTCTCTACTTTTGATGTGGTCAGTATTACACTTCTGGTTGTCTTTTATGTGTAATTTTTCCACGTACCCACTTGAAAGAGCCTGAATGAATCCCTTAACTGCAATTAGACGAGGGTAGACTGTGCATAAATCTCACCCCAACCGAGAATCGAAGTAAAAGAAAGAATGCAATATCCCATGAGATCAGGTTTCGTTTTGTCCTTTCTGAAAGGTTTACAGAGATCAAGTTCTGTCCACAGGATGACATCTCCCTGGATTGAGTGGTGATTAACTTTCGCTTTCAACATCGGGGCTATGTGTGAAACGGGGTACTCTTACTTAAGAGTCTTCATCCCGGCGAAATTAAAATACCGCTAATTTTACAGTAATTATGTGATATCTTGAAATAGATAAAAGATAATCGAAATGTGGAACAAGAGCGCCCTAGACAATATTATTTTACATGAGAAACAGTTATCACGACTCACTTATCTGCTTTCGATTTCGAGCCATTTTGAAAATCGGCATTTATTTCCGCGTTTCTAAACAACTGAAAATGGAAAGCTACTAGGTGACTTGTGATAACGGTACCTCACGCAAAATAATATTGTCTAGGGCGCTCTTGTTCCATATTTCAATTATCTTTTATCTATTTGAAGATATCACATAATTACTGTAAAATTAGCGGTATTTTAATTTCACCGGGATGAAGACTCTTAAAGTGAAATCCAAACAGCTACTAAAGATGTTATCCGAGGCGAAAACTCACCAGAATTGAACCTGGGACTGCTATGAGACCACATTGACACAACAAAAAGAACTGAAGAAGTCAACGTTTTGGTTGACCTTCTCCATAGAAGGAAATTAGAGCAAGTGAATACAAGTAGCGGTAAGAATAGGAAAACTATCTTAAAATAATTTATTTATTTTAAAATAAACATTGCAACGACGCTGTACGTTAGATTTGTTTCAGTAGCATATAAACTGTGAAAGAACATGACCTGCTGTTTTAATTGTCCTATTGCTCTATAGATGGACATAACCTCGATCAGTTGTCGGACACACCCGCCATACAGGTTTTTTGCTACAGGCCGTGAACCTCGATGGCCAGCTGAAACGAACGGCACCCAACTGAACGGGAAGACGAAGATCATGATTATCGTTCACTGCAAAAGAAGCGTAGTTGGAAATGTTTTCTGGAGCATGTAGGCTTATGATAATGCAGTTTAAGGTAGAGGATCCAAAGTTTTCTCAATTATTTTGATTTGATTAAATTCAAGTGTTTATCTTGTATATACCAGCATGTATATTTGTTCATTATGCAAAATCACACCGATGGCTTGGCATAAGTCAATGTAACTGTAGAGAAGATATACCTATTTACAACTTTTAAAGTGCGTATTCTAAGCGACGGTCCCGGGTTCGATTCCCGGTAGGGGCACTCGGTCGAAAAAGTGTTTTAATTTTTTTTTTTTTTTTTCAGGCAAAGCATCCTGAATGTTTTTAACGATTTTCTTCATTCACACTAGGCAAATTCCGGAGTGGTACCATAACTTATAGGTCCCAAACTGCTTCCCTCGTTCCCTTTCCCCGGATACTATGCTCGCAGAGGGGGGACGCCCCTCATACGTGACGGGCTTAAATGGCCATAGATACCGAATGCCCAGAAATCTAAATCCTAAATCCCGTATCCTAAGCGGGAGAAGATTCAAAATTTACCATTAAAAAAAAAAAAAAAAAAAAAAAAGTTCAATTTTGGAGGACGCTGGTTCAGTGGTAGTGGTAAGAGTGCTTACCTCTGGTGCGTTGTGTCCCTGGTTCGATCTCCAGCCGAGTAAGTTTGTGGTGGACAGCATCGTGTCCGTAGGTTTTATTGGGGTACTCCCGCTTTCTCATTCCACCATTTCTTCCATAATCATTCGCTAGCCTAAAATCGTCTCTTCTAGCCTAAAGGGCATAATCATAGGACATTGAACTGAGAAATTTCATTTTTTTTTTTAAGTTTAGTTTTACGTCCAACGATTATGCGTCGAGGCTACGGCAGATGGAAGAGAGCACGGTAGTTCAGTGGTGGAGCACTTCTCTCTCGTGCGTGGGGTCCCTGTTTCGATCCTCGGCCAAGTACGTTTGTGGTGGACAACATCGTGTCCAGGGGTTTTCTAAGGGTACTTCCGTTTCCTCCCACATTCTCATTCCATCGATTCTTTCATCCATCATTTGTCTTTAGCCTAAAGGGTAATCGTGGGACGTTAAACTGAAAGATTTCACTTTTGCCAATGAGATATTGATAATAACGATAGAATGAGGAAAAGGGGTGGGAAACGAGAGAAACCCGAGAAAATCTATCCGCACGGTATTTGTCTACCAAACTCTGTGCAGGCTGGAATCGAGTCAGCTACCCCACGCACCAGATGTACGTTCTCTACAACTGTTCCACCGCTGACTTTACATCAATTTTCAGCAGCAAGGCTGTATAGGAAGAGGCCTACAATTTAAAGTGTAACCTAAACCATTCTGCTACGTCATGCTCTCCCATCGATAATAGGATCAGGGACCTTGTTCGTATCAAAAACAACGAACACCCAAATGAAGTTAGCGTATCAAATTATTTGTTGTTGGCCTTTTTTTTAAGTAGTAGTCAAGAATAGCACGTTGAGGTTTTGCAAAGTTTGTGCGAAATTATTACGGTTGCGGAAGAGAAAAACGGGATCAAGTCCAATACGAAAATTACGAAATAGAAAAAAACGCAAAATATACGTCTTCAAATTTCTTCAGTTCGTGGGGTCCTTACGGCGTACGAAGTTAAAGACAGTACCATAATGAGAATTAAATAACATTTCTTTTTCATTCTTTCTTCATCTGTAGGCGCGTAATTTAAGGTCCTGAAGAATACGGTTAGATGCGTTGTTAATTCGGAGTACCGTACGAAAAGCCATCTCCCTCCCTCCCTAACATAATCCTGGAAGTTTCGGTGAGTGGTAGCGGCTGGCACTGCGTGTTGGGCTCATTAACATTCTGTCCACAGTGTTCGTGTACCGTTAGGTTTTTAGCCCAGAAGTTCTTACGGGAAAATTAGCAGTGGAAGCATTTAATTTACTGGGAACGTAAACAATAGCAAGGAGTGATCTACAATGTTCGCTGCTGCACGCGGTAGCCGCTGTTTCAAAACTTTTAATAATAATCGCTCTCTCTCCGCTCGTGTTCCCTTTTAAATTATATTTCATAACCTGTCGATCGAGCAGATTGCAATCGTTGACTTGAATAATGATAGGGGTAACGTAGTCAACTTGTTTTGAAGGTTGTAAAGTATTGTGTTTGACAAAACGTGTTCGGCCATAAGCATTTACGTGAAATTCATGCGTAACCCTTTCACCTTTTTGCAGTTACGACGATCACTTGCACTGCATATTGCATTTTGATAGCTGCATTTGTAATTGTATGTCGTTCAAGCTAGGCGAGTATGTAATGAATAATGGGATAAATACTGGTGAGGTATATATTCTTTACAGATTAGCAGAACAATTAAACTGAAATCAATTTTTGGAGGTAGAAATGAGATCTTGAATATCTCATAAAGTGGCGGCTGTTAAGGGAAGTCACATAGCTTTATATTATCGCTACAAACTAAGGGAATACAACTTAATGTATTATGTCGTGTATAGAGCTTTCATCCGAGTTCGTAGTCTTATGTCATCAGGGTTGGGCAGGATTTCTCGAGCTCCAATTTGGTACAATTTATTTCGTTTCCAACACGTGTTGTTATTTTGTATATTTTAATTTGTTTTAATTTTTATAGTGCGTAGACATCCGTGAATTCGGGTTTGCATCCGCACCAGTTTGGTTCTGACTTATATCATGACCACGTTTTTTATTGCAAACAATTTCAATGTTTAATACAATTCGTCCATCTTTTAACACTTTGGTGTGAGAGACCCGGGTTCGATTCCCGGCGGGAGCTCATGTGGTTCGGATTCCACGGTTTCATATAGCCTCGCTGCTGAAAGGGACGATAAAACTCAATCAACTCAACTCCATCTTTTAACAGTTTTCTGTGTAAGCAATAGTAGACTTAGCTGCCGAGGCTGCTACTTTTGGTTCCAGACAAGGCAAGACAAACTTTCATCCTTTAGCTTAGTGGTTCCCAATCTTTTTTGACTAACGGCACACTAGTGAAAGCCTATGACGCCACGACATACTTTGATTTATCTATCTATATAAATAAAAATGCAAGTGACTAAGTTTGTGACTTAATAACTCTTGAACCGCCAGACTGATCTCGATAAAATTTTCAACATAGATGTGGCTCACGGCCTGGGATGATTTTTAACATTTCATTTTGATAGTGGAATTTAGGGGAGGGGGAAGATGCTTTGAAATGATCGAAAATGGCCGATATTAATGCCAAATCCATAGTGTTCTTCGTCGCTGAGATAAACACTGACACTTTTGATGCCGTTTAAATCCAAGTTCATTCCACAATAGTATTTCAAATCGGATAGTAACATGTAAAAATAATTGAAAATGACCTATATTAGTGTCCAATTCATAGTTTTTGAAGTCCCTAAGTTGATTGGTGACAGTTGGGGTGCCCTTATTTCCAAAATGAAACTTATTTTCCCCTTGCTAAGAACAGACTTTCTACAAGTTAATAATAATAATAATAATAATAATAATAATAATAATAATAATAATAATGTGTTTCCACAAACTATTGTGTCTATGTAGCACTGAGCGTTGTTACTGTCACCGGAGGCGTTTACTAGTACAGTCTGCCTCAAAATCGATTGTAACTAATTATTAAATGTTCCATGATTGTTAAATTCTAAAATTTCACGACATACCGGTTGGGTTGCCTTAGCATGTAGTGATAACATTCAAGTTTTTACCAGTGTGACTTCCTTCAAGAACCGGTACTAATTCCACGGTTATGTCCTTACGCTGAAAGAGCCGAATGATTGATGAAAGGGAATTTTGTTTTGAAAGAACTGGTGAAATGAGAATATAGAAGTAAACGGAAGAACTCGGAAGTTTCCGCCATTCCCCATTCCCTTGGTTCCGAGTATTCGTCTGAGAATTTTGCTAAAATATTTTCATTCTGCGTTTTTCCTGAGAGTAAGCGACCATATTTCGTAACCATACAGCACAACAGGCATAATTATTATTTTGTATATTTTAAGCTTCAAATTCATCGACAGAATTTGCAACGTCAAAAGATGGGATATGTACCACAAATTCACATGGCTGGGATCAAACCATAGACTCCTCACTTTAGAGGTGACGCTCCACCACCGAGCCGGTGTGACTGTCCTTATCTCAGAATAGCATGTATCTTCTTATATGGGTGGATGTTTCCAACATAGGAAGTTATTCAGAAAAAAATGGGAGTTGGGAGTATGTGGATAAATTATTAGTAGCATGAAGGTGCAGTCGTTTTGCTACGGACGAAGCCAAAAACTGAAAAAGAACACACATACATTTTCTAGCATGACACATCTCGGGTAGTATCTTTGCATAAGCACATGGGAGATTTTGTTCAATAAATGGATGGAGTGGATGTGACGGTGTATAACCAACCGCGTAATCTACCTATCACGCGGAACAATTCACCAGGTCAGGAAAAAATAAAAACTGTGAATCAGGGCATGGTAGTATCATCTCGTGGTTTTAACAGAGCTTCAGCTCCAATAGATTCCCTGAAGTCTATCGTCAATCAATGATCGTCATGCTTTTTCAACCTTACAAAGCTTGCTTCAAGCCTTCCGAAAGGCGAATCGAATAATCGAACAATGCCAAGCAAAAGGATACTATATTTTCAGCTTGGAAGCTGTCCCTAGTTTCCGTTTTTTACTGTCAATGTACTAAAAGAGAAAGCAGTTTACACTATATCAGTTGTATTTCCTTCCAGACGGATCAATCGTTCTAGTTAGATCAATATACAGGGTGAAACAAACATGTTGTACAGTAAAGCATCACTTTTATTCTAAATACAACGAAAGAGGTTATTATAATGATACGTAACATAATAGTGTGAAAAGAAACATTTCGTGAGTATGAAGATACTATATTTACGTAATTTTATTTAGTTAATTTATGCAAGAAAAGTGATCTGGTGGAAGAAGTGCAGAAATTGTTATTTAGGGCAGGGTTTCCTGACAGGTATATCGCGAAATTTTAGAATTCAAAAATAAATTTAATGAATGAGACCTTTTGAGTTCTTTCTCTCTCTCTCTCTCTCTCTCTCTCTCTCTCTATATATATATATATATATATATATATATATATATATATATATATATATATATATATATATATATATATAATGGGCGCCCACAGAGGGGGCAATTGCTCCTCCTTGAATTTTCGAAAAAGGTTAACATTTATAGGCTCTTCTGGTGACAATAGTATACTTTTAAAATCAGCATTTACTAAATGATTTAGAGTAACAAAATTTAGTCAAATACATCCCCAAGATTTTAATCTACTTCTCTCCTCCATGTGAGGTTTCATATTTTTTCAGTAATAATTATATTCAGCCTGATGCTGCATACAATGCTAAGTATTTTGAATGATGGTATCCGTCAGTTGAATTGAGAAGATAATTTTGGTCTTTGTTGTTTCTTTTTCTGACGTGGTGCTGATAGCAATGAAGTTTTGTTTTGTTGGGTTTCATTCTTGCATTTGTGTGTGTCTTGCCCCCCCCCCCCGGAAAATATCCTGCGGGCGCCCATGTATCTGTCTATCTATCTAATGAAATTGAAATTGGGTGCTTGACGCCACTAATTGCATTTGAAGAAATATTAAAATGTTTAAATGGAAATATGGACATATAGAATTGAAGAACGGGGTAAAGACAGCATATATGGAGTATGACATTTGAATGTAAGAAATGGATTCTAGAAGAAAAAGCGTAAAGTGTGAAGCCTTGGAAGTGTGATGCTATAGAAGAATGTGGATAATTGGATGGATATGGAAAGAGGTTGGAAATGGTAGAAGAAAAGGGGGAGTATATGGAGAACAATTTTGAAAAGAAGAGAGAGGATTATTGGAGTTATTATGAGACATGGAGAGAATTGAAGAAAGAAAGAAAAAGAAAGCAAGCATGTTCAGAAGAAGCAAGACTGAGATGAAAATTGAAATATAAGACCAAATAATACAAAACTTAGGGAAGAACAAGCAGCAGTGTCAGTGTACACAACGTGAAAGAGTTTGGTTTTGTTTCTAGTAAACTGAACTCCTTAAGAACTAGAAGAAAACGGAAAACTCTTGACTCAGGATAAGAGAGAATGGAAAGCTGCGTCAAATTGATTGAGAGAAATGTATGATTGTTCATAATTCTGAACATCAAGATATTGTGACATGCAGGGCCGGATTAGGGGGGATGCACCGGAGCACGTGCACCCCCTCTGTTCTGAATATACACTATCTAAAGTGAGAACTCGCAGTGGAAATAGCAATAGTTTCCTAAAATTCCATGTCATGTTTCCATTTTGGGCTTAAAAGAAAGCGGTTTTGCTAAACACAATAATAGTATGTCAGTTCCTCATACACATCACAGATGCCTAAAGGCATTTTTAAAAAAAATTAAATTTGATTCGAATGTACTGATAGTTATTGGTGCACCCCCCCTCAGAAAATCCTGGATTTGGTCCTGGTCACATGACATGTAACCCTCATTGAAATTCCAAGGGAAATCTTGTGGGTATTTTCATTATCTTGAGAGTTTCTAGTATGGCACACACATCCCATTGAAATTCCAAGGAACACCCCGTGGACATTTCCATTCTCCTTAATGTTTTTACTGTAAGCCTGAATTTCCCAGGACAGTTGAGGTTTGTAGGACATGGAAAAGACATATGACATAAGTTTCCTAGCTCTTCAGACTAGAAAACTGTAATACCCTGTGAAAATTTACAGTATACTCATAGTTTTGCACTTTTTTTGAAGTATCTGAGTTAATTAAATAGTAAAAATGAAATGAAATCTTTGTTTAACATGCCACGATTTTAAGACAAGTGAATGATGATGGAAGAATTGGTGGAATGAGAAAGTGGAAGGAGACTGAAGTACCTGAGAAAGCCCACGTACACAATGTTGTCCACCACAGTCTTACTTGGCCGCAGGTCAAACCAGGGACCCCACGCATCAAAGGTAAGCAATCTACCACTGAACCACCGTGCTCCCCTAAATTAAATAAATAAGTGTACACTCACCAAAAGTGAGTAATTTTTTTTTCTGTTCGTGGAATATCGAAAACTAATCAAAGCGGTTAGTTTTAAAATATTACATGAATGATGTTAATTTGAGTTTTGTTGTGAAACCAGTGCATTCGGAGTTTTGTATAGTTTTTTGGTCAAACATGCTGTTAATCCAGGATTGTTCCAGCTAAAACTGGTCGTCCATCTGGGAGCCCCAACTAAGCCATGTAGGAAATGTTCGCAAGGTCATATAGGCGTTTCTGTAAAATTTACTCGATACTCAGTTAATAATGATTATCTTTCTCTTCAGCGTGGTTACGTGGGTCATTCAATATATGTTTCCCTAAGCTGTAAAATATTTAAGATACGTTTGTAAACTATTCACATATGTATAAATGGGTTCTTCCTCTCTTCTCCACATTGAGATTCAGGCATTTGTCTCACCGTTGCATCAGTTTGTTCAAACTCTTTGCAAAAAAAAAAAAAAAAAAAATCAGGACTCTGGGTATTTAGCACTGTCCTCACACTTTACTTCATCTGTTTCGAAACGTTCATCTTGCAGGGAAGACTTTTAATACCGGAAAAAGACGGAAGTAACTCGGTGCTAAATTAAGGCTGTATGGAGAGTGGTGCAGGCGTTATTGCCAAGAAGAAGAGAGCAGGTACAGGGTGTCTATTGGTCACGAAATTTAGCTTTGGGTCATGATTTTATTTTTAACTGTACAAATGTAAGTACAGATTGGAAAACTTTGTTCTATAAAACGTCAAAATGCACCACCTAAAATGTCTATGGTCGGGTTTAGACGCTACCAAATCGCAAGCAAAGTATGTTTCTATCGCATGGATGAAAATTCGGCCTAATTCGCACTCAAATTCGCTCTTGAAAAATGTTAGGAAATTTTATGATTTGGCAAAGAAAAGGTCACGAAAAAAAATCACGAAATTTAATTTTGGAATTTTAGTAACCCTGACTGGTAGCTTATGTTCATTTGTGTTTTGATAATGAAGAAATGTATCGAAATGTGAGAAAAGTGCTAAATAGTCAAACTTTTTTTTCAATGTGTTTGGACAAATTGTTGCAATTGCGAGAGAAATGCCTGAATCTCAGTGGGCATTGGGTGGTGAAGTGAAGAAAGATTCCGCCTATTCGTGTTTGTAGTTTAAAAGTGTTTTTTTTTTTTTTTTTTTTTTTTTTTTTTTTTTTTTAGCTTAGGGAAACTTATATATTGAACGACCCACGTAATACGAAATTCGCATAATCATCAAATGGACTGGAAGATCCGGGTTCGAATTCCGATGGAAGTTCATGTGCTTCGGATCTGATGTGGGTCCACGTCTTGTATAGTTTTGACACTGAGAATGAACGATAAATTCCAAACAAACAGTTTTATTTTAAAAGCTTCATCAGTATTATGATTTTATATTCCATTTGCCTTCTGAGTAATATTTTGGTTAACAATTGCTAAATGGGAACATTGTCAACAATATGAGGTACAAAAAAAAAAAAATGGAAACTGTTTTAGGTATGTGCAGAGAAAGTAGGCTCGTTTCAATAGAATGAGAATTTAGATCGTAATCAATGTTTGATTTTTTTTTTTTTTTTTTTTTTTTTTTTTTTTTTAATGCTAAAACAGTTTCGACCGCTAGCGAAGCTACTGAACAATTTTTATACGCATTTCTTTACTAGAATAGTTTTTGTTGATCAAACAAATAATAATAAACGCTAATGCCTACGCAGATGATATTTAGAAAGAGCAGGCAAATGTGAAGTGAGTTTCACTCCGTGCTTTTGATATTAGGTTAAATGGCTGTTTGATTGCAAGCGTTTAACTTTCTCTGCTGAATCTCTTTATATACATAAAAAAAGCGTGCATATTATCGTAAATTTTGCCTAAGTATTATTTTTTCTTTGTTTTCCCTTAAGCACGTTTTACTGTCCATAATTCCAGAATAATGTCTCACGATTTCTGAGTTATTTTTCAGCTGTATGGCTTGATTTGAGTTGAAATCGACCAAATACTTTTTTTTTCCCTCTCTCTCTCTTTCATATAAGATATTCTAGTTCGCGGTGATATACTCTATCGGGAGTGGCTTGTGTCTGATGTAAAGCAATGAGTAATAGTTATTCAGGAACTACTGATGAAGATTTGTCATTGAGTTGTTTTCATGGAATTTTCAGAAGAATGTGAACTGACTAAGCTTGGTGGGTTTGGAAGATGTCCATTATCTGTGAGGTTACGGTTGATCACTGACTGACGAACCTGCACTATATTTTCTCTTTTTGTCTCTTTCTCCCTCTTTGTCTGTCTTTCTGTCTATTTCTCTCTGTGTATGTGTCTGTCTGTCTTTCTATTTCTCTCTGCTTCTCTCTCTCTCTCTCTCTCTCTCTCTATCTATCTATCTATCTATCTATCTATCTCTATTTCTCTATTTCTCTGTGTCTTTTTCTGTCTATATTTTTCCCTCTTTGCCTCTCTCTTTTCTCTTTGCCTGGTCTTTCTCTCTCTCTCTCTCTCTCTCTCTCTCTCTCTCTCTCTCTCTCTCTGTCTGTCTTTCTCTGTCTCTTTCTCTGTCTGTCTTTTTTCTCCCTCTTTCTCTCTCTCTCTCTCTCTCTTTGTTGTTGTACTCAGATTTTATCTCCGAACAGTGATTGTACCAGCTTTATCTTCTATTTTTAGGGGGTAAGCGGAGGGCCAAAGACATTTTGGAGGACAACTATTTTGTGTGTGTGTGTGTGTGTGTGCCAATTATTATTGACATTTTCGGTGAATAATATTATGATTGTTTTGCACGTTTCTATAATATACTGATTTCTCTTTAAGAAATCCAGCCCTGGTTTGAAAGACCTTTTAGGGGCACGGTGGGTCAGTTGTAGAGCGCTTATCTCTTGTGCGTGAGGTCTCTGGTTCGGTCCCTGACCACGTAAGTTTTGACTGACATCATAGTTTTTTCGGTATATTCCCGTTTCCTCCACATTCTCATTCCGCCAATTTTTATTCCATCATCATTCACTTGTATTAATAATCCTTCTTCCTTAACGTAAACGGCATAATCGTGGGACGTTAAGCTAAAAAAATTTAATTTTTAAAAAACTATTTTAACCCTATGCACGATAATTTGTTAAATTGTGATTTAGTCTTCTGAACCTGTTATAATTAATTTATATAAATGTGAACAAGGCCCATATACAGACACATCATAACACAAGTATACAGTATAGCGTTTCGATACTATATCAATACCGTACACAAGATTGTCTCTTTTGTGTATAAAGATATTTCTGTACAGTGTTGAATTGAGGCATGTTCAAGGGACCTGAGCCCTCCTAGAATGTATATGCGCCCCCCTAGAATACGTATACACTTTCATTGAAATATTTGCTTTTTTCTGTTAATTTTTTTTTCGGAAATAAATTAGTCTTAAAAAGCAAATATTTTTTAAAAAAGAAAATTAGTTTCTTCTTTTGCCCAACCTAATTCTTCTAATTATCAAACCGCGTTCTCGTATAAAGTCGAAGTTAAATTAAAACTTGGAAATTAGATACAGACGCACACAAACGCTTTACAGCATTAGAGAAAACTGACAAGAGGTTGGTTATTGCAACCGACCAGACAATGACAAGTCGCGAGTTTTGTTGCGACAGATTCCTGCTGTTCTATTGCAATTTAGAACAGCCCCTCCCCCCCCCCCCCTTGTACAAACGTCTGAATTCAAGACAGCTGCTCCTGTATTGTCGAGACGTTACTCTGTGTACCTGTTTTTTGTTCTCTTGAATACACTGTGGTAGTAAAGCTTACACTGTATACCTGGTTTTCAATTCTGATAAAGATACTGCTATTGTATCGAAACGCTGTACTGTATACTTTTGTTTGATTTGTTATGTGATACGTTTGTAGCTTGTTCACATTTATATCAGTTAGAGAACAGTTTATTTTAGCTTGAAATAAGAATCTTAAAACAGCCAAACAATATCTATATTATAGTAATACAGTATTATACTATTTTCCCCTTCTCATAGAAAATTTGCTGTCTTTTAAAAAATCCTGTCACCATCCATGCTTCTAATGTATTTAATTACGAACAAAGACCAGGAAAAGAATTGTGTATAATTTTTCATTAAAAAAAAATAATCCAAGTTCAGCTGTATATCGTGGCCCATAAATGCATACAGTTTATTTCTACTTCATGCTTTCACTGTTGTAATTAAAAGTTAAGAATACTAATTAAAAGTTAATCTATTTGTCTGTTTCGAGTTGTTAATTTTGTTGTATTTCTTGTTTTCCAGCTTCATATATCTTTCAACGATGCCGCCACCACCACATACGAATATCCGTCTGAAGCATCTCTGTTAGAAGAGTCTAGTCCATCCACACAAGAAGCCGAGTCAACGCCGTCAAACAATGAAAACACAACTACTACAGGACCAGGACCTGGGTTGCGATCGCCATTGGGTAGGTTTTTCTCTAGCATCGGTAGGGATCTTGAAAGTCAGGGAGAAGTCAAAATACAATAAGATCTGAAAACTAGCGTATGATTGGTCCGTCACATTGCTTAATTTGCACACAATCATTAACGTTATAGGTATTCTGCCATTATTAGCAGGTCAACTGCCACATTTGAGAAGCTTCCATACATCACTGCCTTCAGCTAACTTCTTCGTCTTCACGTACAATTTTTCTTTTTAATACTGTTCATCAACTGTAGTCGCCTTCTTCCCCTTCCTCTTTCCTGCCTCATGCCCTCTATCACGTCTTTCATGATAGTTTCTTTTCCTCTATACATTTACATCTAAAATTGTTCTTTCTCACCTTCTCACTCGTTTTCCGTTTGACTCAGCTCAAACTCTCTGTTCTTTTCTACACCCACATTTCAAATGCTCCCAGTCTTTTTTCATCGCTTTTACGTAATGTCTATGTTGCCTCATGTAGTACAAAGCCCCTACACCAGGGTTTCTCAACCTGGGGATCACGAAGATAAGCAGAAGAGGTAAATATAATTAGAATCTAATACCGGGAAAAAAATTAAATATTATTTTGAATTTTATTCTGATAAGCATATTTTTATTTTTATACATACTGTTAAGAATAACAAAAAAATAGATCCACGAAACGTTTTCAACAGGTGCAGAGTTGTTTAAAAATCAATTTAAATGAAAGAGGTACGATATGAAACTAATGAGATCTGCCAGAAAAATACAAACGAAACAAACCTGTTTATTTTATTATTATTATTTTTTTTAATACAATTAAAATTGAAAGCTAATGAGATACTTGAGCGTGGTGTGATTTCACTAGTGCGGCAATGTCCGATTCAATCTTCGTGACGCACATTATCAAGTCATTTAAAATACTCAATAACTTTTTTAACAACTGTCCAAGTTTTTTAAAACCAAAATTAGAAATCACCTTATTCTTTTTATCATATGACCCAAAATTAAAGGAGTTATGAACTTTTAAAATTTTCAAAGGGCCTCCATTTTGAAACAGTATGACGGATCGGATTCGATATTTGTAATATGAATGAACTGGCCAAATTTGATTTAATCCATTCTCTTTTAGGGAAGTTACTGTATCCACTATACACAAAAATGGATTCTACTATTATAGAAATAGATGGATATCGTGAGATCTCTGCAATAGGTATATAAAAAATCCCACACAAGCTTATTACAAACCAAAAATTATGAGGTGGGAGAATGTGATAAAATAGGGGTGGTGATAAGAATTAGGTTGAGAACCACTAAGGATTTTATGAGTCTTTTTCTAAACTCTAATGAAGGACCCACAAAATAGGCTTTTCTTCCTCCTATAGGCTTCTTTCGCCATTGTATCTTTGCTTTTATTTCACTTTCCCACTTCATGTCATTACTAACAGCATTATCCAGATATCGAAAACTAGTCATTGTTCTATTCTTTCCCCTCTTACTTCTTTTTTTGAATCTTTGAAACATTGTGTGTGTTTGAATCTTTGTGAACTATATAGGCACAAATGTTAGAATTCATCTGTATATAGTGAAGCTTAACATTTTCGTTCTGAATCGTAATATTTTTCCATCTTTTGGATCCAACTACGCAATATGGAGAATCAATGATTTTCATTTACAACTGAGGAAGTTGAAAGAAATCCAATTAAACTGTTTGTAGGTTTGTACAATATGTTTTAGGACGCTTATAAGTAAAATTTTGAACCGTTTTTGTAAGTTCAGAAAAAAAATATAGATAATTTCCTATTAAGTGGCTTGAAAACAGAAATAACAAATCTTACCTGCTCCGTACTCTAATTATAGTACCGAACAAATACAGTAAATTTTCAGGTATCAGATTGGATTCAAAATGGGGAAACTGTAATATGGCTATTCATATGTAAATCACATACGTTGTTTTGTGCACTGAACGACACAAAGGCAGGTGCAGAAACAAGGTACTTGTATACATGGGATTGGCTGTGAATATAAATTAGTCGAGTCATAAATAGCAATGACCTTACAACTATTTCCGATAAGCAGATGCAATGAATGGTATAGGGTTGTGATTTTTCATACAATCAGCTTCTGTGGGTTCTTTAAGGTTCATTTTATTAGGAGCAAATTGATTTAAAATATTAGAAACTAATTACGTACAGGGTGTCTATCGGTCACGAAAGTTACGAAAAAGTCATGAAATCAGAAATCGGTCATGAAAGTCAAGAAAAAGTCACGAAATTTTGGTTTTGGGTCACGATTTTTTTATCTGTACAACTGTAAGTGGAGGCTGAAAATTTTTGTTCCATTAAACGTCAAAACTCACCGCCAAAAATGCCTATGGTCGGCTTTAGACGCTACCAAATCGCAAACAAAGCACGCTTCTATCGCATGCATAAAAAAAATCAATGAGGAACACGAAAGACAAAACAAAATCAAGATGGAAACAGAATACCTTAAAGAGTTGAAGAAGAAGAAAAGGAAGTTATTGCAACAGATCGGAGAGAGGAAGTTGAAGCACTTCAGAAGATCGAAAAATTAAAAAAAAAAAAAAGGGGGGGGGGTAAAAACAATATTAGCCAACTGAAAAGTGAGAGAGAATCCATCAGTACAGCTGTTCACAATCAGTGTGACAGTTTCAAAGGATTGCCAAGGATTTGTCAATTTATGTGTATTTAGATACGGAATTTTAATATTGTTGGTTAATTGCCGAAAAAACAGACTATATACAGTGAATATACTGAAAGTGATGTGAGAAGACACAAAGTTTCTATCACTCCAGGGAACAGCTTTGAAAGTAGAAATAAGATAAAGATAAGTGCTAAAGAATATAGGGTCTGTTATTAGTTTTCGAATGTTACGAAATTTTGTGGTTTGGGAAAGGAAAGGTCACGAAAAAGTCACAAAATTTCATTTTTGTATTTTAGTAGACACCCTGATGTATTTTTTTCCTAATTTCGTTAATATTCTATATCATTCACGAACGATATGTATTATCTTCAGTGGAACAGAACTATATTACGTTATACGTGCAATGGCGTATCCGGGATTTGTTTAGGGGACAGAAACGAATCTATGGTAACATATAAGAGAAGAAGGATATTATTTGTGATCGAGTCAGGAAATAATGGCCGAACCATTTGAAATAAATATTTGGATATAGTTATTAACTACGTTGAAGTGGATTTTTATCGTGCTACTTTGATTAAAATGCAGTTCTTAAAGAAAGTAGCGGCACGTTCAAAATTGGTCAAAAATACAATGTCTTACGTCGCGCACTGAGACGTTTGGCTTTTACTGTAAAGATTCTCTTGTTACTCCTTTTCTTTATGCAGCCAACATTACAGATCTCGTGAGCAAGGTTGTATAACATCCGAGGATAGCGTAATGCATATTCCGACATTATTAAGTCTTTTATAATTAGGATATAGACGTTGCCTTTGATTTCATTTACATTTTGTAATGTTTTTTCTTTGCTTATCAGTAAATAATAATAATACTAATAATTCCACTCAGTCTTCAAAATTGAGCCTTTTCGACTACACTCGTCAGCAAGTATTGCTAAATTGTAAAATAAGTATTGGATATCATTTAGACAAAAAAAAAAAGTTCCTAGTCTTTCAGCCAATTTGAAACTTATAAAAACGTTTTCTTAGGATGTATAAGTATTTCTTTTGTACAAATACCATGTATACACACGTTGGTATCCCTCAACATATGGTTACATACCGTTAGTAATCTTTTGTCAGCCATTCTGGCAATGAGAACCGTTTACCGAAAAGCAGAGAAATGTGTGTTCTACTAATTAATACAGAGTTACCACTTAGCAAGGCTTTGCGAAAACATGCAGGTCAGTCTTCGGGATTGATGTCACGAGCAACAACAATGGAATAACAACGTCGTGAATTACCTCTTGCTAAAGGACGTAACTGTTTGTTACCTTTATTTAAAAGAAAAAGGAAATTCCAACATAGAGCATAATTACAAAGAATACATACACTGTACATTGGACACATGTAAAATAGGGTGGGTAAACACACAATTTCTGAATTGTGTGTTTCAAAGGTGCTCATCAACTTTATTCCACTATTTCCATTTTTTCCAAGATATTTCGGAAGTCAAAGCACAGTATAATGAAAACAATATAATTGTATAGTAATCCAAAATTCTACTCTGTAGAAAAGACATTGTTTTTAAAATAGTCCTAGTTTTGTTCAGTTCATCATGACGTCATAATTAAAGATATATTATCTAACAATTGGAACCATGTCGGCAACACAAACTAAATAAGTACTCTGTGTTCCCTTTGGCAATAAACAAAACGATTTGTATGCTTGCCCCATTTTAAAAAACTTGTAAGATTATCCACGGCTTTGGATTGATTATTTTAACAAAAGAAACACTGATCAAAGCTTAAAACCCACTTTATTTTAAATTATAATTTGTAACGGTTTCGGATATCTAACATATCCTTCTTCAGACACTATCGACAATCGAAACCGTTACAAATTATAATTTAAAATAAAGTGGGTTTTAAGCTTTGATCAGTGTTTCTTTTGTTAAAAACTTGATTGACTTTTATATATATATATATACGCTGTTCCCTTTTACTTTTAAACGGCAGTAAATAAAACTATTTATATCATTCTGCCATTCAAGAGCCTGATTTACTTTCACAGTTACTGAGGGTGACGATTTCTATGCCCTGTTCTCTTTTACTTCCAAACAACTATAAACAAAGTTATGTGTATCTTTCCGCTATTCAAAAACTTGATTGATTGGCTCCTGATTCACTCGTACGGTGATGACTTTTGTATACTTCGTTCCCTCTCACTTGTAGACGGCAATAAACAAAATTAATTGGGTTCTTTCGCTGTTCAGAAACCTAAATATTCGAAATTCACAGTTTCAGAGGGAGGAGCAAATTATTTACACATGTATTTCGACGAGGTGGTTCTTGTGAAGAACTGTAACAAAAGTATAGGACCCAAAGTTACACTTTCTGTTCCAGATATTATGGCTGCTAGGTTAACAAATTACTTGCCGGTGTTTGTACATGATTTACATTTACTGTAAAGCAGTGTTTGTTCTTTTACCAAGGTTCTCCATTCGAATTTACAACAATTCTCTCTTTCATGTTACTATAATTTATAGATCAACGAACATAACCATTGTAACATCCATGTTTCTTTCCATCTTTGCACATTTCTTTGAAACCCACTGGAAAAAAAAAATGTCGGAAGTACGTCATTATAACAGTGTTTCAGAAATATAATAATTTTTTACAGTAGCGCCATCTACACAACAATTAAGAAATACTTGAAAATTGCATAGCACTGTCCTAATACGCGTTTTGCATCTGAATTGTCTGTAGTGTAATAATGCAATATATATATTGAGATTAACTATCTACAAGCGTTAAATTTATCACCACTGAAGTTGAAACAGGAAAATATAGTGGTAATAAATAGTTCGTTTAATCACTGTTGTTGCTAACCGTCTTCCTTCCTTGCAAGAACTGGAACTCTTGTTTTTTTTATTTCCTGTTTAGCAGGAACAGATCTGGTTTTTTTTATCACCATCTTACGCCGCACAGTATTTCTAATCAGTATATTCGACATGAATCATTTACCCTGTTAAAGAAAGAAATCAATTAAAAGAAAAAAAAATTACTGGTATTGGTAGATGTAAGCTGGCTACGCGTATTAACTTGATCACCGTGAAAGCAGTAATTGTGATCCAGGTTTCTAAACAGATTTCCTTATGCGTGTTGACGATGTGCGGAAATTGTGTGAATAAATATACATACGTAAATATAAATTTGATTAAGTTACACCGGCAATGAGAAGGGGTCCCGTGGCTAAGCGGTAGAGCGCTTACCTTTGGTGCGTGGGGTTCCTCATTTGATCCCCAGCCAAGTTCGTGGTGGACAACATTGTGTCTATATGTTTTCTCAGGACACTTTCACATTCACATTCCACCAATTCTTCCATTATCGTTCACTTGCCTTAATCATCGTCTCCCTTAGTCTAAAGGGCATGATCGTGGAACGTTAAATGTGACTTAATTTAATTTCGTTTTGCCCGTAATAACTAATTTTGGAACGAAATAACCGTCGGTGAGACAAGCTGAATCTCCAAATACTTCGCAGTGGAAGATAAGTTTTCTTTTCAGGAAATTGACATTTAACGTAGAAAATATGATGTCTGGTTTTTCTTGCATTTAGTAAGTAGAATATATTATAATATTTTGTTTGGTAGAGTCTAATAAAAGATTGGAATATAAAATCCTTCACCTATTTTATTTACAAAATAAGTGTCTCTAACAGTTTTACAAAGTTTCTTCGTAAATCAGTAAATGTTTTCAGAGTTTAGCAATTCTTAAGCATACATAATTATAGCTTCGGAAATAAAGGTTCAATATGACTACAGGTTATGACGGAAACTCAGAAAGGTGATTATAGAATATCTCCTTCGCTCATTACAGCCTCCAGTGATATGTTTAAAGGAACTCCATAGCCTATTGCGGTACCAGGAGAAAGGTGTTGGTAGGTTATTGATCAGCTGTTGACTGATGCCTCCATCCTCTTGAGGTCTCATTTTATAGACTTCCTCTTGAAGGGGAGGTCCGTGAGGGAAGGTCGGCTATCTTCGGTTTTCTTCCGATCCTTCTTCGTATCCGTCTTCCATCGTCTACTGGTGATTTTGAATACAATATGAAAGATATGTTTATAGTAGTTGCTTACTTACGACGGTATGGAACTTTACAGTTTTATATATATATATAAAATACACCGCGGTGATCTTGGCAGAGACAGTTAGACCTGAATTTTCAAGGAGTTTGGTTTATCAACCAAAGCTTCTATATATACAGATGGTGATCAGAAAAGTGGAAACACCTGTAGTTGGCAACACGTTAGATCTATGGGTTGGCAGTGGTGTCGTGGCGGACCGCTGGTGGTGGTGTGTTAGGTCGGTCTCCATACTACGTCAGACGCAGTGAAACAGCAGTGACCAGTGGCTGCAGCAGACGGAGGTAGTGTGAAATGGGAGACCTCTCAGATTTTCAAAAAGGGCAAATTGTTGGTGCGCGGTTATGAGGAGTGAGTGTGACGGCAGTGGCTACTGTGTTAGGTGTGTCGCGTGGGAGAGTGTCGAAGGTGATGACGGCCTACACAACACACAGGAAAACCACATCGGGAAAGCGAAACAGTGGGCGGAAGAAAATCATGAGTGACAGATCAGCCGGGTATTAAAGCACATTGTCACGCAGAACCGTCGTAGCAGTGCGGAGCAAGTGACGGAGGAACTCAATCAGCACCTCCCCCACCCTGTTTCGACAATCACAGTCCGCCGCGAATTACATGACATGAACTTACGGGGTCGTGTTGCACGGGCCAAACCGCTCATCAGGGACCATAACGCTTTCGCACGCCGCAAATGGTGCCGCGACTATGCAGCTTGGACCGTTGAGGACTGGAAACGTGTGATATGGTCGGATTAGTCATCCTTCACCCTATTCCCAACCACGGGCCGTGTTTGTGTGGAGAACGTCCAAAGAAGCTTATGATCTGCAGTGTCTCTGCCCAACTGTGAAACATGGCGGCGGCTCGGTGATGCTGTGGGCCGCCATAACATGGTTTTCATTGGGTCGTGTGGTCACACTTAGCGGACGAATCACTGCCAACGATTATGTCGCAATTTTAGGAGACCACTTGCATCCTATGGGCCGGATGTTTTTCCCGGACAATGACGCCATCTTCCAGGATGATAATGTACCCATTCACAAAGCTGGCGTTTTTGCAGCGTGGGTTGAGGAACATTGGGATAAAGTTCAACACCTCCCCTGGCCCGCTCAATCTCCAAATCTCAACATAATTGAACGTCTGTGGTCCGTCTTGGAAACACGACTCCGGCGACGATTTCCACCTCCATCCTTTCTCACAGAACTGGTCGATGCCCTGCACGAGGAATGGTGTAAAATTCCAGTTGCTACCATTCACGACCTCTATGCCTCCATTCCACGTCGCATCAAGGCTGTTCTGAAGGCGAAAGGTGGCCCGACACCATATTAATCTGGTAAGTTGCAATTTCGTTCAGGTGTTTCCATTTTTTCTGATCACCATCTGTATTTACCATGTCTTTCCGTGTGTGCCCGTATGGGAAACACAAAATCCCAAGAACAGCCAATGGAACACTGACAATTTTGGTCTAGATGTAGACTGTTAAAAGTCAGGAATAGAGTCCGTTCAATGAGATAACCTATTCCATTGCCCCCCATGTGTTCTCATAGAAGGTTATTATAAATTGATTGTGCCGCAGTGGTTCAGTGATAAAGTATTCACCTCTGGTGCGTGCGGTTCCTCGTTCGATTTCAGCTTGCGCCAAGTGGATTTTGTGATTAACAAACACCGTGTGCGTAGGTTTTCTCGGGGTTATTCCGTTTCCTTCCACTTCCTTCATTCCACCATTGTATTCATTTCTCATCATCACTGTCTCCATTAGCCTTGCCGACATAACCCATGGGATGTTAAAACTGAAAGAATCGTTGATAACTGACCAACTTCCGTTGCCATGGTAATGATAGCAACAATACGTTTAAAGATCACAATATAGTCAGTTACTAACAATGGAAATTGACAGAAATTCTCGTGCACATAGGACACTGAGGGGTGAGCCTACAACATTTCCGCCACTACGAATTTCGTATTACAGATAGACATGAATACCAAACAATAAGAGCTCATTGTTTAATTTGCTCCTTAAAATAAAATAAATAAATACATAACTAAATAAAAACTTGCAAGAATTCTCACCAATGAACCGAAAATGCAAGTTTAATTGAAATGTTAAGACGATGGAGCCTAGCTATTATTATTTATATAAACGTAAGGCAAAAAAAAAAAAAACGAGGGGGGGGGGGTATCAAGCTTTTGAAAAACTGTCCTGAAGACTGAAATTCGGTGAAAACTTGCCATTCGTCCGGCCTCCGTTCATTCGACATTCCAAGCTTACCGTGGAAAAGAATGTTTGCTGCGTGTTTAGCATTACGAGTTTCGTGATTCCGTTTGTTGCCGAGTGCAACGTTCCAAGGTCGGAAATTG
Source organism: Thermobia domestica (assembly GCF_964235325.1). NCBI lineage: Eukaryota > Metazoa > Arthropoda > Insecta > Zygentoma > Lepismatidae > Thermobia > Thermobia domestica. The sequence goes on from NC_137460.1 coordinate 9,446,349, forward strand.
AAAGGAAAATCGTACTACAAACCCGAGGCTTTCATTTGAAGTCTTTCTTTTCTGTATTTGGCTGGCTTGCTTGCTAACAAGGAAATTCTTTCGATAAGTTTTTTTTTTTTTTTTTTTTTTTTTTTTTTTTTTTTTTTGTTATATTTCCTGTTTTATAAAGGGCAAGTTGATCCATTAGCATAGTCAAGGCGTTTCTTATTGAGATTTCTTTCTAATAATGCGTTTCCCCCCAAATTTTTAACTTTACTAAGGAACTAGCTTATTTTGAAGCGTCGAGATAAAGTACAATCTCAAAATAGATATAACAAATACTTATGTTTCATACATGAAAACTCGTGCTAAATTTAGGATTCTTTTCTTTTTCTTAAAGTTAAAAGGTAAAATATTTTTTGAGGTTAACAAATACGAGGTGTGTTCAAAAAGTATCGAACCTTTTGATTGTCAAAAATACATTTATTGATTTGGAAATCTGAAGCACTAATCCCCTTCAAAGTAGTTTCCTTGGTAATACACACACTTCTCCCAGCGCTCTCGCCAGTTAGAAACACTTCTGGAACGCAGTTTTTCGAATGGTGGCAACCGTTCCGTCGCATTCCGCATGATGTCTTATCTTGACTCAAATCGGGTCCCTTTTAGTGGCATTTCCAGCTTGGGAAATAAACAAAAGTCACACGGAGCCATGTAGGGTAAATAGGGAGCCTGACGACACCCGGGAATATTGTGTTTGGCGATGAGAGCCAGAATCAAATTTCGCGGACATTCCTCAATAACCCCAAATTTTCGTTCAAAATTGAATGTATCTATCCAGTTGAATGGTTTCCGCATGGGTATCGTCAGGCTTTTGGCAAGATTTGATGGAATATCGCTGCTTAAGTTTTTCTTTCATTTAAAAAAAACTGAAATCCGGTTTCTGTCATAAAAAAAAAAATCCGGTGACCACTCACTACACGTCTTCACTCGTTGGCCGATTGCCAGCGACTCACACTTTCTGCGGGCGAGAAAAAAAATTCACGACTGCCCATTAGTGTCTCCTCTACATCTACACTGAAGAAAGTCTACCACACTCCATTGGTTTACGCGGGAAAAATAAGATTCGATAGTTTTTGAACACACCTCGTATTTTTGGTAAAACCTCAGAAAAATATTAGCGAGGTTAGAACCTCACATACTTGGGGCATGAGAGGGTATATAAAACTTAGAGCACCACTGTTTGGTATCAGTTTAACTTCAAATATAAGATTTTTTGGTTAACCACTTCAACTACCAACATAGATTCATTAATAAATGCAGGGGGCCGCGGTGGCTCAGTGGTAAGCGTTCACCTCTGGTGCATGGGGTCACGGGTTCAAACCCTGCTCCCGCCAAGTGGTGAACCTTGTGGTGGACAAAAACCGTGTGCGTGGGTTTCCTCGGGGTTCTGTCGTTTCCTCCCACTTTCTTCATTCCACCATTTCTTTCATTTCTCATCATCATAGTCTCCTTTAGCCTAGAGGGCATAACCGTGGGACGTAAAACTCTCATTTCATTCATTCATAAATGTACGTTTCTATTGATCCTCTCTGCTGTCTTCACTAGAGTTTGTAATGTTCTGCAGAGCATAATGCTTTTATCCCCCTTCGGAAACAAATGAGTCATTTTAAAAAAAAAATCATTTGGAGATATGTTAATACTAGTTTACTTGAATCTTTAAAGCAGTATTAATTAGAATTTTCGTAATTTTGTATTGGTGGTAATAGAGGAAACTACATCATTTGATTATTGAGGGGCACCAAATAAAGAATATTTTATACAGTAGGTAGGATAATAAAAGGACCAATCCGGTTTGTCATAAGGACCAGACTGAGTCACGTGATCAGATAAGAAGTCACGTTGCGTGCTAAATTGAGTCTGAAGATTCCAAATCCAGATGTGAGAAATTTGAAGCACGTAACCTCCTCGTGGTGGACCGTGGGTAATTTGCAGAAGATGTATATAATGTATCATTATTGTTGATTTTATTCAAACAACTTGACTTTTGACAATGTTCTGTCCATAGTTACCTTACGCGCTATATAAAACGTTATTAAGCTGTTCATTATGTGTTTGCAATAAGTTTTTAATTTAGATATGTGGACAAACTTCATGTTTATCATTGATTTTCCATTGACATTGATGTTAGTTTCTTTTTTACTATGTTCCGCCCGCTTTAGAACAATTTCCTTCTGGAATATAGAATCTACAGAGTCTCGTCTACATTTGAACGGAATTTCAGCCATCTCCAGCTGTTCACATCATTTGCAACCGGATTTGCCCTTTCATAAAGTGTCACTCCTGGGAGAGAAAATAAAATACGCTGCTTATGAGATTTCCAATCTGTGATTCTCGGCTGTTAATACGAAATGTACTTGAAATTATTTATTTATCTTTTGGGCTGATGTTCAATCTAGAAAGACCACAAGAGCATACTTCGAGGAAAGCTTGTCGTCCGCAGACCATAATTTGAGAAACTGCTGTGCTGTGGAAGATGTCTTCGTTGTCTTCTCCTATTAAGTTAGCTGCCAGATAAATTGAGGGGAGGTGTAATGTGTGATTTTTGACTCTCACAAACAAAAATAATTTACAGTAACATTGTAAATTATTCCCAATCGTGAGTACGTTGTAGAAATCAAAACCAAAAGAAAGAAAAAAAAATCATTTACGAACACTGCGTTTTTAACGGGGAAAAAATACTGAAAATTACTTTCATTTAAAAGTTGTGTGTGTATATGTGAAATTTTCTTCGTAATATTCTTGTAGTAACATTTTGCATTTCTTCCTGTGCTGAAACCGAAATTAATTCCTTTTGTGTATATTGTATATATAATTTACATAGTGGTTATGTTTTGTTTCATTCAAAAGTACTGTAAGAGTAATTTGTAACTGTTAATTTCGTAATGAGAAATGTTTCAAGTTCAAAGCCGATGTTGATGGTAGTAAACAAACGGTATTTAGTTCCTTACAATTAACTTAAGACAGGAAACGCTACGTTATTAGTGAAATTAGGTTATGGAAAATGAATATTTGAGGTGATTGTAAGGTCTCGACTTGTAATGCCCTCATCGTTGGTCTAGTGGCTAGCGTGTAAGTCTTTCGTGCACGGGGTCTAGAGTTTGATTGCCGGTGGGAGAGCATTGAACGCATTACGGTGATCCGGATTCTACGGCTCATATGTTCTGAAAAAGGATACTAAATTTCAACATGACGACCACTGGACTTAAGTCATTTATATATACTACAAGATTATTACTGCACCGAATGCGTGTGATTTTTACAATGTTTTGCTATGTGCTCTCCTGTATAGTGTAATGATGAGTCTAGATGTTCAGAATTTTCTGTGTTGTCATAGTCATGAGACAACGAACTCCAGCCTAAGAAGCCAGAAATAAAGGTGATGAAAGTTAATGTGCTGACCGCACCTCACTCATACTAAAGCTATCTGGCCGGCAATAGCCCCTTCGTGAACTGTTAAGAAGACTTAAATTCTAATTTGTTATTTCATACTCTATTGAAAACATCCGTCCCAGATTGTACAGCCCGCAGCAAAAAACCTGCACCATGAGCATGTAAGTTTATTGTGAAACTACGCCTAACAGTCCAGGGAATCAACATAATGTTTAAGTGACATGAATCACGCAGGAGAAACCTCGGCGTCCTCCCCTGCACACTTATTTTGGAGCAAGAAACTTTGACGTTTCACAATAAACTTACATGCTCATGTAGCAGGTTTTTTGTAGACTGTACCACAGTGGTTCAATGATGGAGAGCTTACTTCTAGGGAACAGAGAATAGAGCCCCACCATATGAGTCTTGAGATCCACAGTTGTCTCGGGCTTTCTTCTTGGATTTCAGGAAGCTCTCTGCGAAGGTCCCTGATTCAAACACCATGGAGAGAGCCCTCATGGTTAAATGACTAGCTTCGTGCCTGTCATTCGAGACCAGAATTCGATTCCGGATGGGAGTGTGTGTGTTTCAGATCTCTTCTTCAGCTGGAGGTCCATTTTCCATTTCACCTCGCTACGAAAACTGTAGAACGCGAAAGTGGAAAAATACAGTAGAAAAGCATCAAAAGAATTCTGTATTGTAATGTCATGTTTATAGTCTGTTCTTGTATTAAATGTTCTGTTTTTAACTATTCATATCTTGAAACTAGCAATTTTATAGATCATAAAACTGAAGTTATTAATTTGATAGAGAGAGAATGGAAAATTGTTATATTTGTTGTTTTCATATACCGGTGTATATATATAATGGTGTATGAATTTCTGTTTTCTTGTGGTTTGCAATATTTTCAATGTTTTGGAACTATATTAATGCTAAAGAAATATTGAGTATTAACTTTCCAAGATAAAATAAATATTTGTGTATTTTTCGGACAACGAATTTCCGCCTATCATCAGAACAAGAAGTCCAAAAGAACACAAGTTGACATTTAAGTTTGTATACACAAGTCAAAAAAAAAAAAAAAAAAAAAAAAAAAAAAAAACATACAAACTGTAAAAGTGATATTTTCCTACAGAGTCTTATCTTACATAAACGGTTAAATTAAATGATGATTAACTTCCTTACTAGATTCTAATGATTGGTCAGTGTACAAGTTTGTTGCCTGAAATACTTAGTATGTTATACAGTGTGTTTCCAAACAACACCAACAACAACGTTTGGGAGGTGATTCCTTACACCAAGATAAGACGAAAAGTATAGACCAATCTGGGTGCACAAATGCTTCCTTTCGGAGTTATAGACTGCCGGAAACATGAAAAAATGAAATTTACAGGTCCATAGCCAAAACTATGGGACCTACCGTAGTCAGGTCAAGACTTCACTTAGGAATTAATATCTTCACTATCCAAAAATACAGGTATCAGAATCCTAAAGTACACACACAACAATTTTTATAGAGGCAGTTTGGCTACGGGCATATAATTTGAAGTGCTCAACAACTACCTCTATAAAATTAGTTGCGACAGTACCGCAGGATTTTGAAACATGAAAATTTTGAATAGGGCACATACTAGTTTCTAAATAAAGTCTTGACCCGACTGGGGTAGGTGCCATAATATTGGAGCTATGGACCTTTGAAGTTCATGTTTTCGGCAGCCTATAACTCCGAAAGGAAGCATTTGTGCACCCAGGTTGGTCTATATTTTTCGTCTTACCTTGGTGTCAAGAATCACTTCCCAAACGTCGTCGTTGTTGTTTTGAAACACCCTATATATTGAAACGCTTACAACGGAAGAGTTTCGTTGTAATTTTACAATGTGATTGAAGTACTTGTTCACTAATGTCTACTTTTTTTTACTGTATACCCTATAGGCACCACTTTGGCTAGTTACACCCCGAGCAAGATCCAAATTGGAGAAGGGTTCGAACTTGGCGTGACACGAACAGTACCACAGCCACCTCCGTCATCTGGAACTACACCCAAAGAGCCAGTGGAAGAAATTGTCGAAGAGGAATACCTGAAACCAGCAGAAGATGGCGAAACAGTCACTTGGAGCGCGGAGACTGCAGCAGATATTTTATTCTGAACCATTCTGAGGAAGTGAAAGCGCATATAAACCTGAACAAAAGTACTGTAGAGACAGTAGTAACAAGCATGACATAGAACAGTGAAAAAGTGCCCAAACATATACTTAATAATTACGATAAGAACAGGGTATTTGTGCAAAACATATTTCTTATAAAGCAATGTCATTGGCCATATACAGGGTCATTTATTTTCCTTAGATAAACTGCTTGTTTGTGAGTAACGCCTACAAATAGTTCGTATATATTTTCCACAAGTCTTAAAAAGGAGATAAATATACATATGCATATATTAATAATCATTATGCCAAGGGGTGTCTTGCTAAAAGCAAACAAAATATATATATATATTTCTCTTTATCACAAGTAAAGATGAGCTGCCATTTAGAGAAGTTGAATACCAAGAAAGGCAAGTCAGAAATTGATATAGTATTTTTCCCAAATGAAAGACTGATTCAGCTTACTTCCATTGTTGTTGTGAATCATACGATATTTTTTTTTTTTCTGTGCGTATGTGTTTTTGCTTTAGAGCGTGAGTGTGTGTGGATGTTTTGTGTGCGTGTTGTGGATGTACGACGCGAGTAATAATTGAGTGAATGTTGTAGTTTTTTATATTTCATATTGTCTCGATTGAAACATCATATCAAGTAATTTTTCTGCCAGTAATTATGTATTACTTACAAATAATATATATATACATATGTATACTTACTATATGATTAGCTTGCCTCATAAAAATGTGATAGCTGTACTTGTACGATTTAGAGGTACTGAACTTTATTATAGTTTTTAAATATGCTTAGCCCCTCACCCTCCTTCTAATACGAAACTGAAAAGCATCACTTATCATAAAAAGAAAAAGTTGCAAATAAGTTTCTAGATTATGATAGTAAACTTCCTGAAGGAGACCTTTGAATGTTTGTGATTAAATGTGTTTTGATTGTTAGACTACTTATTGTGTGTGTGTTAAATATTTCATTCCTTGCGGTCCTTTTCCCAAGTTTCCTTAGTAGAGAGATGTACGTGAAATATATTTCACTTTTTTCGTTCTTTCTTCAAACCGTTAATATCGATATTTTAGCGGTACCGTTCTTAGCGGTTATGAAAAGAAGGGACCATTTCAACTTGACATTATTAAAATAAAAAAAAAAAATTAAAAAAACAGTCCTACCTGCGTATTGTTTTTTTGTGAATAATGTTAAAAAATCATGGAAAATATACACAAGAGAGGATTTATTAAATGACCTAAATAATAATTGTCCATCACCCAAGGTTTTACTCGAGACCCAATTTTTCTCCCGGATGTCGTAAAAGAATTTCAGAGCGCGGTGTATTTCTATCATATTTTATACGGAAAGTCAAAAGAAAAAATGCTGAGATTTTTTTTGACAATTCTTTTTATATATATTTATATATAATGAAGTTCCTATAAATATCTATATATATTTTGTAAATATACATTTCGCAATTCATAAACATACCAAAAAATAAATGCATGTATTTCTTGAATTGTGTACTAGTATGATTTAAAGAAAATATTGTGCAAAAAAATTGTTTAGTGAGGCGTTTTCACCTCACTGGACACTTTTTAGTCGCTGGTGTTTGTGAATTATTTTTATGGTAACGTAGAAGTTAATGGAGGGTCCACTTGCATTTGGAATATAATTTTTATTGCGTGGTATTGAACGAAGTGGAAATCAATGTACATTAATATTATTGTTATCGTGTGGTAGGAAAAAAAGAAAAAAACTGGGGCCAATCTTTTGTATGTAAAAGGTCTTTTCCTGTAGTACTTGGTAAGCGGTAAAATAGAACAGTTGTGTGATAGTGCTTCCTTGAAGTACGAATTGAAAAGTAACTCTATCTAGTTTTGTGCATTAATACTTTGTCAGACTTTTTTTTTTTCCTAGGTAGGTAATGTGCTGTACCTGTTTAGACGGTTTAAACACAGTAATGGTAATAATAATAATAATTAAAAAAAAAAGTTCGTGAAATGACTGTAGTAGGGAAATAACTATAATCTTGGTGAACTGCGTGTTATCAGTTTTGCTGTTCAGACCGTTATAGTTAGCTTATTTTGCTCTTTTCGAACTTAAGAATTTTCAGTTTTAGTGTTAAAACATAAATTAAGTGATTCCATTTTTTTTTTCTTGTTAACATTTACAATAATATGTATTATATAATCCAAGTGGTTAAAAAACTTTTTTGTATATATATATATACATATATATATTATAAATGTATTTCAATTTTTTTGTTTGTTTGTTTCGTGTATTATGGCTTTATTCTGTATGTGGTGTATAACTATTGAGTGAAACAGTAGTGTCATGAAGCATGCTGAAATGACCACGTTGTATTATGAAGACTTCTGTTTAACATCTGCCAAGCATCAGTACAGTTGTAGTACGATATTATATACGTTTGTGCATCAAGTAATATTCGCTAGTAACATCGTCCTTTGACCTTATTCCGGAAAAGAAGTGAACACAAAAAAAAAAGCATTACGATATTCAGCATGTTAACTTGTGATGAACTTTTGTAACTAATAGTAAAATTAAGAATTGTTTTGCGTAAGATGAGGCAAATCAGTGTCTTGTATGTATATCACCTATATACCGTCATGCTGAATGCTTATGACGCAGGTATTGTTTTCTTCTACGCGTAACAGTCTCCGGAATAAAAAAGAGGAAATGTTCTGTGTAGTGTGCAGTGTATAGATGTAATGTACTGGTACACACATAACATATGAACTTAAAAATACATCTCGGACAGGCTTAGAAGAAACCAAATAAATGATATGCGAAATTTAAATACAGCAAACAAAAAGGAAACCATAGTCAATTATTTTCAGGTAAGGAATGAATATGGTTTTTGTTGTGTAAGGTTCGCATTTGAAACAAATTAATATCTTATTAATAACATTGTCATCCTTCATGAGACTTAATGAATATGGGAAGGTACTAAGTCATGCTTCAAAGTTACATAATTAATGTAAATTATCAAACATAAATAAAGAAAAAATAATTTTCAGAACTGATCGACTTTTCTTATGACGTTCTTTCATCGACTGCACTATATTAAGATATTTTGCAAAAATGTCAGGAAATCCTCTTTGGGTGCTCATTACAATGTGGCGTTAACATTTTCTGCTACACCTTAAATGATCATCAATGTATTGTATATTAAAATGAAATATAGAAAACGCCTGCCGCGTTTTTCTTATGATGGTTAACAGTGTCGGAGTGGGTTCCAGGCTGGAAGAGCAGTTTAGGGGTCTCAAGATAGGAGTCGTATACATCCCGTAAAATACCAGGGTTCCTATTGGTCAGGGAAGTCAGGGTAAACTCAGGGAAAATGGTGTAGGTCAGGGAAATTTTATAAAATATATTTTTATAACATTAATTATACACCAATTTCAGCTTATCCAACCATTAATGATCACAGTAATTAACGTTGCTCAGATTTTTATGGGAGGTAAGTGGAATGTACGTATGAGCAATTGATTATTACTTGTTTCTATGGAGTAAATGTTTTCATAAATACATATTCCCCGTTATTTATTCCTTACTTATATGTCAACGTCATTCGACACTTGTCATGAAAGTCATGGAAATAGATTTTTCTAGTTCTGTAGGAACCCTGAATGTGGAATCGTCCCGTAATTGTTAACTCCATTGTTCTTCTGAAAAGTGCCTGATTGAAAATTACAAAGCGGTTGTCGGTTTTTGCACCCGCGCAAGGTAGACTGGAAGAGAGGGGGAAAAATAGACGTATAAGCGATAAGAAACTTGCACGTGTTGCTTAGTTGATTGTTAAGGTGACAATGAACTAGTTACTTCAGAAAAGCATTGAAGAAAAAGGCAAAGAAAAGACAAACAAGAAGAAAACTAATATATTATATTCGCAGTGTTGGTATGCGTACAGAAATATGCTCAATTTATTTTCGAACAAAATGCACCTGCATATGAAATATTAATTTTCCTTAAAATTCTCCAAAATCCTTAAAAATGTATTTACGTCTGCAATATGCAAAATGTGTACGGTAATTATCCTAACCCTACTAACAACATAAATTCAATTACTGAAATGTAGAAAAGAGGCCCCATTCTGTTTGCTCTATTGTATGTTCAGGTTGTAATGATCACCATAATTGAACGAGAAATGGCGGATGAGCCTTATTTTCTAAATGCTATTTCTGTTGTACGTCGCAGTAACCTTTGAGAAGGAGCTCATAAGAATTAAAAATTTATATTTAAAAAAATGAAGTTCAGGGTGGGGCCCCAGCTTTGAAAAAATGAAATCTTTGAGTTTTACGTCCCACGATTATGCCGGTTAGGCTAAAGGAGACGGTGATAATGAGTAATGAATGAAATGGTGGAGTGAAGAAAGTGGGAGGAAACGGGAGAACCCCGAGAAAACCCACGCACACGGTGTTTGTCCACCACAAAGTTCACTTGGCGGGAGCAGGGTTTGAACCCGAGACCCCACCCCAGCTTTGGATTCCGGTCTTCCGGCCCTAGCCAGTCCGAGACTGATAGCTAACCTTACAGTGCGAATGTGTTTATTCCAGCGATACCATTTCTAGAGCCGCTTCTTCCGTCCTTGGTCGCTCAAAGTGAGAAAATCGATGAATACGCAGAACTTGCATATTTCTTAGTCTATTACTAATATTAAACAAAGCGTAAATCTTTATATGTTGGCCACCTACCATTCGCATATACCGAAAAATCACAAAACAAAGGTAAATAAAGGAGACACACAACTTATTGTATATCAACAATCAAACGATCACTTCACGTAAATTTTACTACTGTATAACCATATGACGAATTGTTTCACTATCACGCCTCCAGGCTTATGCATAGTGAAAATTTAAGAAATAAGTTCAAACTTATTTGAACTTAAATTTTTGAATGAAACCATTCATAATATAGTCCCTATTCTTGTCAACGTTATCTTCATCCAAATTTGACTTTGGTTTCTTCGTTCTTGTATTTAACCTGGCCATAAATTGTCCCAAATGTTACCTATATCGATTCTCCGAACAAGTTTAGGTGTAGTAATTAACATTATTCTGTTTATAAGTAATGATATTCACTTTCAAGTGAGAAAGATTCAATAGCATCAATAAATGAAATGGGGTGGGGGAACAAACAAAAACGGAATAATTACTGGCTTGTACAAAGCTGGTCATGGTGCACCGAAGGACTATCACAAGATTCAAAGATACTAATATAACCAATAGACAACGCACGGTGCGAAACCCATAGACCATTAAAGCCGTTAAGACTAGAATCTCTCAACATTCAGTGCGAAGTCGAAAATCATGACCAAAAAGATGAAAATATCCTCAGAACACTGGTATACTTTTAAATTATATGGGCGCATGAGAGGATGATTCAAATTAACAAAAAATTGGTTACCAAGGGACGATTCATTGGTAAGTAGCCTTTTTTTTAAAGGTGGCATACTTTATTCAGTTATCTCAGTAATCTTGGAATGCGTGTCTATCACCGTAGAACAGAACACCTAACTCCAACTAGATTCAGAAGAGGATTTTTTTTTTTTTTTTTTTTTTTTTCACGAGCTTTCACGTCGAGAATCGTGTGAAATAAGGAGATGCGTTGTCGCTATTATTATTCAACTTTGTCCTGGAGTACGCTATAAGGAAAATCAAAGATAGCAACCAGGGTCAAGAGTTGAATTATATTCACCAGATTATGACATACGATGCTGATGTACGCTGCGAACCGCCATTTTCTGACTATTTTGGTTAAGCTGATAGTCAGGATTACAGTTTAATTACTTTAGATTCTTTACCATAAACGATAAAAAAAAAAAAAAAAAAAATGAACAGTGTTACTTCTGAATCATGGGTATTCGATGAGAGATGGACATTGTCTCCTTAGCAGTTATTTGTGGAATCCCAAAGATACATAAAGATGGGGTTCCGATTAGACGTATTCTTTCTGGATGTTCTCGTCCAGCACATCGCCTTTTAAGTGGCTTTGTAACTGAAATTAAAATTTGTTGTTAATTATAGTCAAGAAGTTAAAACAGATTAGTTAATGCAAATCAGTTAAAAATGTGTTTAGCTCCATAACTATTTCTTTTGCTATTTATTACATGGACTCAAAACTGGATGAAACAGTAAATTTAGTGACCTTGAAATATACAAATCTCAAAAATTCTTACTTAAGAACTATTTCGAATTTGAAGGCAAGTGTTAGCAAAAAAGACGGGCTACCCATGGAATCCCACTATTACACCATTGTTTATATAATAAGTTTGTCATTCATTTTGGAGAATTTTGACGAACTAGAACAAATAAATTTTAACAATTAAATTTACGTTGAGATTGAACGAATATAATTATTAATTTCCTAGATTTTACTTTTTCTAGGCTTCACCCAGCGTAAATTTAATGAATTTATGGAAAATCTATCTCTAGGAATTGCTATGTACACTCATGTCCAAAATTATTGTCGTATGTCTATAAATATGTTGTTGTAGGAATGTAATTTGATGATGATTTCGCCCGGTATTTCTTGCAATGTTAGTATGTGTATAATCAGCAAAGACATATATATATATATATATATATATATATATATATATATATATATATATATATATATATGGCAAATTTTATGTCAAAAGAGCAGTAAATAAGAACAATAAAACGAAAATAAAACTTTCTCGTCCATTTAGCAACATTTTGTTTTACTCAACCTAATTTTCTCATTTATAATTCTTTTCCTTTGAAATTTATCACAAATATACATTTCTCGATTATTCACATAGTATCAGTATTAAAAGTACCCTACAAAATCATTATCAAATTATATTCTTACACGAAGACAGTTATAGATATGCGACAATCATTTTGGACGTGTGTACATATTAGAAAAAAAAATCTAGACATCCATTGAAGACTAAGCGAACATTTGGATTAACATGTTCATTAAAAGGTACATGTTAATGACTTTACTCACTTGATTTAAACGAACAAATAAAATACATGATCAATTTAGGACTTACTAGTGGTTACAATGGAGTGTTGGCAGTAAAAGGGATGCAACATTATTCAAAGCTTAAAAATGGAAAGAAAAACAAAAACAATATTACCAAGTGGATAAATGGATTTCGTTCCCGCTGTTCCCAAGTCTATCATTTAGATTACAAAAAACTGCAATGAAACATAACAAGAATTTTAGGAAAATGATCCAAAAATGGATCAAAAGATTGCGATCTTGACCAATAATTAGTTTTTGGATCAGGGGCCACAAATTTTTGAACGGTTCCTAAATCGAGTTTTCGTATTTTCTACGGAATAAGCACATCATACTGAGTTAAGTGATAGTTTGGGTTTGGCTACACTGTATGTAGTTCTCCAGATATAAGGCGTACAAGAAAATTTTTGGTTACGTATATTGGATCTTTTGATCCAGAAAGTCACCTTGAAACTACCCGGGAATTTGGAAAGGTCTCTGAGCCAATACAAAAGCTTTTTCGTTGATTGATAAATAAATAAATAAATCTTTGTCATTTATGAGATATCGTGGTCATGCCATGACATTTATATCGGTAAGACTAATAGAAATATTAATATGAGATTGAAGGAACACTTCAGGAGGTCACAAGAAGATAAAGAAGCTATTTTGCATTGTCTAAACATTTATCAAGAGCTCTTTCGTAGCTAAGTGCTTAGCATACTCTCGTCTTTGGCGTAAGACCAGGGTTCGGCTCCCGGCGGTAGCGTATGTAGTTCGGATTCCACGTTAATCAGTAGGTCCACGTCCCATATAGCTTCGCTGCTGCAAGGGACTCGAAACTCAAAATCAGATCAAATAAACATTTACAAAAACCTAAACATAAAAGTGCAGGATATCAACGTTTTACAAGAAGAATAATCCAGAACTCAAATCCGAAACGAACAGGATACCGTTATTAACAATTTCATTAACAAAAATTGCACTGTTTGTTCTTGTAATATATATCTTTAATACCGTTATAATACGGAAAATTACATGAAAATTCAGAGAAATAACCATTTATAATATTACGAATTTCATGTTTTATTTATTTATTTGTTACTCCGAGATTGTCTTGTACAGTTCTGGTTACAAAAGTCGGGCTGCCTTTCAGAGACTAAGTTGCAAATAAAAAATGACTAAATCCTTACGAATTACCTTTAGATCTGGCTCATATTCCCTTCATTTATTTTTTCCGCAGTCAGATGGTGGAAATTGAACGATAATTTTGCAACATGTATATAATAATTTCAGACAAACAACATAGCTACAATACGGAAAATTTTAAGTAGCAAATGTACTACATTATATTATTTATATTTTTAATCTAGAACGATTAAATAAGTGATGGAAGCAGGAAAAATATTGTAACTACGGTCTACAATGATTAACCATGTCCATCACGCGATTTGCTAATGATTTCACTGCTAATTCGAGTGTCCTCAAAACACCTTCGTCCGGAATAATTTGTGAAAAACTCATTGAAGTTAGCAGGGTAAAAGCAAATATATTCGAAAACGTTCTTCTGTTTTCTGGTATAACATGTGATTCATTCTACCCGTCTTTTTCACAGAAAGTTGAGAGGGAAGTACAAAGTATATTTCAGGAAGCAAAGTAAAATCACAAACACTTGCAATGCCAGTATTACAACCAATAGAAAATAAATCCAAACTTAAATTTTGTTGCATATAACACGAGTTACTTTTTTCCCCTTAAAGTTGGGCCTTGGAAACTGTTTTTGTCAGAAAAACAAGAGACTTTTGTAATTCATTTTCTGTAAAGTTCTTCAGCAAGTAACTTTGTAATTAGTATTCAAAATAAACATTACAAACACGATAAGAATCTTTAAAATTATGAATCTTTACAAAACCTATCCTCTTCAGTCCTGAAAGCAGCATGACAGGATTTATTTATCCTACATAAGATCAATCTTTGGAGCCTATGATACAAAAAGTTAGTGTTACGTTTAGTGTAAGTGTGTAGGTGGCGCTGAAGTAATATGTCCCCATTTGTGGACATTAGATCATTATTATTGTGAATACTGATGGTACATCTGTGGCCAAATGAAAAATTTATCTTCTTTAGAGAAAACAATGAATTCTTAGACCTTATGCTTTTACTATTTCAAAACGTGCATCTAGTGCTATTCTTACATATAAGACTCAGAAAGAAAAAATGTTCAGAAGTAAAAAATATACATGAATAGCGACAATATAAAATAACCTTCTTTACCAATAACAAAAAAATCCACCGAAACACACTTATTGAAACACACTTTGTGAAACACACTTTGTATAAACTTAGGTTAATCATTATTATAAAACTTATTATAAAACACACTTATTATAAAACTTCTGACATTTCAAGACACTGATCTTTTCCTTACTTTCATTAAGAATGAAATTCTAGGAAACAATTCCGTACCTTTAGAACGTATAAGTATGTTTGGCAAGAAGTACGCGTAGTTCTAGTTTTTCCACTGCACTTCTCATTTCTGCAACCAACTGCATTTAGTATGTCCATGGCTTTAGATAAGTGAAGATTTTCAACTTTTCTTGCTTCAGGTGTAGTTACAACTGCACATTTCCAGGACGTCCTACTGTTTTTACCTTGGATGGGTTCTTCGTCTTGCTCTAAGAAGTGTGTCGGTGTATAAGAACTGTCAACATAATGAATCAAAGATTGAGTTACGCGAGGTTTGAGGTACTGAAGAGTACTTTATTCTCTGACACAAAGTGCCTTGCAGTCATCTTTGTACTGCAACCAACTGTTTACAACAGCATTGTCAAGAAATGTTCCAAAACAACAAACAGTCTATTTATTTATTTGCTAATAAGATTCATAATGGAAATAAGACGGTTGACCAAATCCACATCTCCCTCGTTTTCATTCGTACTTTGTAATGGCGTTGAGTTGAATGATCCTACTGCCTATCATTCCTGGAATATTATGAAAAGTACTTTAAGGGGCCCCCAATCTCTCCTATTATCATGATTTTTCTCTGGATAATTAAATTTAAGAAAATAGTTTTGAAGATTCTTATCGTTCCAACCTTCTTGAATAGGTCGTTTGCTTCCAACATTATTAACATTTTTTTCAGTCTCATAACGTTCTTTCATCTGGTAGAGTTTACAGTAAGTCACAGTTTGTGGAGAATGTTGTAATGTCTGTAGATCAAATATCTCTGGTATCATTCTCTGCTGTACAAGCAGGATAAATTACGAGGGTCACTACGAAAGTTTTGAGATAAGCATTGTTGTGGCATAGTATTTGAATTCCAACAATTGCGTTCGGTAGTGGTATCCAGAGCGAAGAAGCGAAGCAAGTTTCAACTCGCCTCGTTTATCGGCGTGGCCGTATCGCCTTCACTTGTTTGTTCATGTGAGCAGTATTCAGTTGTCTAGAATGGAGCTCCAAAGGGAACATATTCGGGCAACGATCCTGTACGATTTCAAAAGTGGTTTGAACGAGATACAAAGTCTTGACCGTTTGCAGGGGGCATTTGGGGACCTTGCTCCTTCCCGTGCTATAATTTTTCGGTGGTTTGGTGAATTCAGAAGAGGCCGGACATCGCTTAAAGATGAAGAGAGAGCTGGACGTCTGGCAACAGCTGTGTCAGATGAAAACATTGCCGCTGTGGAACAAATGATTCGAGAAAATCCTCGAACAACTTTCAAGGACATTGAATCTACAGTGAACATTGGATCACCAGCAGTAACAAAAATTCTTCATCTTCGGCTCAGGAAGGTTTCATCTCGCTGGGTGCCTCACACTCAGTGTGACCACCCAGCAAAAATATTTCGTACTAACCCATGCAGAAAAAAGTACTAGATCTGCGAAAAAAAGTACTAAAATTTTACCTGCTCCCATTTCACCCTATTTACGAAATTTTACGATACTAATATCTTATTAGAAGGTTTCCGGCAGCTCCTCCTTCCCTGTGGGTGGGGAGTGACTCCCACATTTTTTTGAAGAACCTCCAACTTTCAAAATTCTCAATACCTAGATTCAAACCTTCGACTTTCAAACTATCTTTACATCAAAATTCGATACAAACCACTTACACCCTCCCAATTTTTACTTTACATTCCCAAACTAAAAACTCTGGCGTAATCCCTGCTTAATTGTCCCTGTTAATTTAGAACTCACTGTAAAGCCACTAAAGTAACAGTATGACAAATATAGAGGATGTCGAGAGAAAATAAGAAATATCTTAAAATGGGTTTATTGAGAAAATTGAGTTTTAATTCCTTAATAGACTGCTATTTAAACAGACCACCAAATATGTAATATTGTTTACTGTGGGCATTTATTAGTTGGAGGAGACGACCGGACGGCAGCTATGTCCCACTTCCGCTCTTGTAAATACCACTGTTGAAAGAAAAGGGGGGGGGATTACCAGGAACAATGAAATTTTCGTACATTGTCAAATTTTCATGAGATTCCTTTTTCTCTCCCAAATGTTTTTATGAGAAAAGAAGAGGAGGAGAAAAGTTCTAGATTTGTTGATGAACGTACTAGAACACTAAAATATTATAAAAGGTACTAGATAGTGTTGTAAATAGAAAAAAAACGGTTCGTATTTTTTCAGAAATGTACGTTTTTTTTAGAAAAAAAAACATTGCCTCTCGTTTTTTTTCTAAATTTCGTTTTTTTTCAAATAGTCATTTGTAATGCATCTTACGTCTATTTAAGTATGAAATATTTTTATGTACGTGTAATCACCGTAAAATGCAACATAAATTAAACGCTAGATACTGATAATCTACAAATATTTTACAATTTACATGAATACCATACCTATTAACAATTCGGGTTACAGCAGTTTTCATCAATATCAACTAAGAAATAAAAGTAGAAATAAAATTATGTTTTTTCGTAAAAGCAGGCCTTTAATAAGTACGAAAATAATGTCACGAACAGTATAAAATTCCAATAACTTGTCTAAAGGTAAAAACTAATACTAATTTGCCTAATAGTATTTTTTCAAATGTCATATATAATAATTTGTTGATTAGATATATATGATATGCAGAGCCGGCTCTACCATATATGCAGTGGCGTATTTACGATTTTGTTTCTGGAGGGGCTTTGCTAACTTTCGGGGGGGGGGGCTTTGCCTGAAAATGTGAAAATTCTGCAAGATATTTCATATACTTTACTATAGTAAGTAAGATTGAGTTGAGTTGAGTTGATTTTAGTTTAGCGTCCCTTTCAGCAGCGAGGCTATATGAGACGTGGACCTACTGATTAACGTGGAATCCGAACCACATGAGCTCCCGCCGGGAATCGAACCCGGGTCTCCAACGCCAAAGGCGCGTACACTAACCGCTTAGCCACGGATGAGCTCAAGATTTCGGGGGGGGCTTAAGTCCGGAAGCCCCCCCTAAATACGCCACTGTATATACGCAACACGTGCATTTGCGTGGAACGGCAAGCTTGGATGGTCCGGCAAAATCTGTCATAAGTATATTATTTAAATTAAATATTTCTTGTTGGAAACATACTTCATGATGATGGTAGTTACATTTACTAAGCTGACCTTCTATTTGAATACTACATTCATAAATTATATTTAGTTTGCATTAGTTTAGGCCACATGGACAATGCTAAAGCAAATGGTCGAATAAATCCGAGCACAAATTGCTTGATTGTTGTCAAATGCAAGAATTCAATTCACGAATAGTAGTGAATATCTGTTCCATTTAGTAAGTTATCACAGTTTTGATATGAAAGTAGTCTTGTTTTTGTCAGAAGCAAGTTCCTTATCATTGAAGATAGAAACAAGTTTTTTTTTTTTTTTTTTTTTTTAAATGTTAGAAGATGTAGAAGAAAAATCGAGAAATAAAGATAAAAGAGCTAGTTGCACTAGAATTGCAAACTGATACATTGAGATTGAAGCTCGATAGTGAATTCTATAAAAAAGGATTACCATCTTTCCTCTGCAGGTGTGTTTGCTTTATCTTTCACTATCATAATAGATTAACATTTAAAGAAAAAAACAGACACAACGGAATTGCATTTTTAGTAAGTATTTAAGCCTTTCTGAGTGCGACTGCACTTACCCTCACCTTTGTTGTTCATGCTGGAGTAGCATACTTAAAATCATGACTTCTAAGATTTGTTCTTCTGAAGAAAGGGGGAGGCGGCAAATTATGCCATTGCACGAGGCGACAAATTGACTAGGACCTGAATATAGGATGACTCAATTTGAAGTAATGCAGGGTGTTTCAAAATTAATATTAGGGTTTTGAAACTTTGTAATATCTATTACAATTAACTTAAAATTATAAATATTATATCAAATGAAAGAGCAACTCAAACAGTTTTGTACGCACGCATGTACATGCATTGTTTTTTCTGTCTGCCGTTAGAAAGAGCAAGTAGCAAAGATGGAGACGAGAGAGCAGAAAGCTTTTTGTGTTTTAATAAAAACTGAATCTGTGTAGTGCAATCGTCTGTGTGAAGAATATTAAGGAGACGCTTGCAACTACGTCTTTATTGTTGCAGCTGCTACAGGTATAAAGCCTACAGACTACGGTTTACGTGCCAATTTCGCAAGTGAAATATTGCTGCATAACAATGAAGATTTTCTGGATCGTGTCGTCTTCAGTGATAAATCGACTTTTCACCTAAGAACTAATGTGAACACTCATAATGTTTGCATCTGGCCGTCAGCAAATCCTCAGGAGATGGTACAGTTCAAACGAGACTCCCCTAAATCGAATGTGTTTGTGCCATATGGCGGAAAGTTTATGGGCCTTTCTCGCCTATCGACTAGATGTGAGCCGTGTGACGAATGAATCTCACATTGAACACTTGTAGCAAAGACTGTTTGAGGTGCTCTTTAACTTGATGCATTGCTTATAATTGTACGTAAAATGTAATAAGTACTACGAAGACTTAAAACCCCAAAATTTATTTTGAAACACCCTACATTTTTCACCAACAGTGTTGGAACTAAGATGTAAAACGGAGAGAAAATTTTCCTTATAAAGTTATTGTTTACAACGATATTATTATTAGTCGAGACTATAACTACAACAACAACACGAGTTAGTAGTCAAAAAAATGTAATCAAATGTATACTCGGTGGCCCAGGTGCCCAAAGTGGCACACACAGGTGTGTCACTTGTTTAATCCGCTCCAGTGTGAACACTAATTAAGATATCGAGATATTATTCTTGCAAAATGTGGTTGGACTATAGTTTATCATATTGATTTCTTTTTCTTCTGGTGTCGAATTTCCTTCTCAAATTTCACCCCAGTCAAAAATTCGAGAATTTTCTAATTTCGAATTTCCTTTACTTTTTTCCCCTGTAGCTTCCTTCGTTGTAAAAAGACATACTTAAGACTTGCCAGGTAGATACCTCGGATGGATACCTAACTGTTGACATCAATTGGACGGGCCTGCGCGCAGTGTTGCCAATTAGGAAAATTAAAATTCTCCTATATTTGGGCAGAACATTAGAAATTTTTTGTTTATAAACCCGTACCTATACGTCCGAGTGCAAGTCAACTTACGCCAATCGAACATTTGTCCTTACTTAATAAACGAAAGTACAACTCGTTACAATGGGGTAATTAGGGGGGGGCACGTAAAATTCGTATTTATGTTCTAGCCGTTGATTTTTCTAGTTTTTCCTTACTTTTCTGTTTACCGTAATATATTTTTGGTAATTAGAAGCTTTGTTCCTTAAATATCGCCATAATACTTGTAGGTTATATTAGTGGTGTACCAATGTTTAATTTAAGATAGTTTCCGTCTGTTTCGTAGCAATGTTGCCAGCTACAGAATATTTTAATTCCAGATTTTAGGGGGAAATTTTGGAAAAATTATATGTTTTGTCTCTATTATTTCCCTCTTGTTTGCTATATCGGAACAATCGTACCAGTATCTGGAAGTCTCGTCTTTACTCTACACAGCGCACTATAGAAAGTTTGAATATGATAATTAGGGGAAGTACAGTTGAGGTTTACAGTGGACCTTGTTCTCTAATTGGAGAGATAACTGTGATTTTTTAAAAGGTAGAATGAGATATTTTTATTGACATGTTTACTTTATTAGATATCGTCACAATACTTGTAGGTTATATTAGAGGGATACCAAAGCTTATTTTAAGATAGTTTGTGTGTGTCTGATAGTAGTGTTGCTAGCTACAAAAAATTTTAATTCCAGATTTTAGGGCCGAATTTTGGGAAAAATTCCCTTTTTTATTTCTATTATTTCCTTCTTGTTGGCTACATTCGAACAAATGCACCAGTATCTAACAGCCTTATTCTTAGCCTACACAGCGCACCATAAAAAGTTTCACTAGAATAATTAGGGGAAGTACAGTTGAGGTTTATAATAAACCATGTTCTGGAAATGGTAAGAAAATGGTGAATTTCTGGGGTAGAATGAGATTTTTTTAAATTTCATGCTTACTTTGTTATATATCGCCATGATACTTGTAGGATATATTCTTGGAGTACAACGGTTTATTTTCAGATAGTTTTCGTCTGTCTGATGGCAGCGTTCCAGCCAAAACAAACAATTCCCGCTATTAGGTGAAAAATTCGGAAAATTTCCCTTTTTTTCTCTATTATATTACCCTCTTACTGGCTACATTGAAACAAACATACCACTACCTGAAAGCTTCCTCTTTGCCCTACAGAACGCACCATAAAAAGTTTCAATAGGATAATTAGAGAAGCTGTACCCCGGCATATTTGATTTTTGCTTCTAAGGCGTAAAAAGTGTCAAATTTCATGTGTATGACAGAATTTTTTCTTCCCCTTCTTGAATGGAAGCCAGCGACTTCAGAATTTCACTGTACCTTGTCAACACACCAAAGATTTGTTTAGGTGACTTGAACCCATATAGTAGCAGTGGTGCTAGATACAAAAAATTTTTGAAATTCGGTTAGGGAATTTTTTGTAAATTTTCACTCCTACATTTCCCTCAATAATTTCCCACGCGTTGGCAACACTGCAATGCAACTTACACCAAAAAATAGCCACATGCATTTTCTTAAAAACAAGGCCTTAACCATATCAATCGAGTGAATAGTTTTTGAGCAATAAGTCACTAACTGGAAATGTAGGAAAACACCAAAAATGACCTGGGACCGAAAGGAATAATCACACAATTTTGCTCGTACAGGTAAAAAGAAACAAACGATTTGTAAGTTACGAGGGCTTCGACTCAAGTTCTGTTGATTATTTCAATAATCTGCGACATAAATCAATAAATAATAGTTGCCAGAAAAAAAACAGACTTTTGAAAAAAAAACATTAAAAAGAACGATGTTTTTTATTGAAAAAAAACTTCACAGAAAAAAAAACCGTTTTTTTACAACACTAGTACTAGATCTAGTACGAAAGTACTAGCAGTGGTCACACTGCTCACACTTTGACTGAACAGCAGAAGCGCATGCGTGTGGAATGGTGTAAAGAAATGCTTGTAAGATTTGATGGAGGCAATGCTCGACGCGTCTCTGACCTCGTTCAACTGATAAGGTGATAAGACTTGGATCTATCAATTTGACCCTGAAGATAAACGCCAGTCTACAGTTTGGATCTTTCCAGACGAAAATCCACCCACGAAAGTGAAGCGACCGCGAAGTGTGGGGAAGAAGATGGTCGCAACTTTCTTCTCCAAATCTGGCCATGTTGCAACTGTTCCACTTGAAGAACAAAGGACTGTTACTGCTCAGTGGTACACCTGTTTGCCTAACAAAAGTGTTCCAGAAGCTTCGGGAAGGGCGTCCAACAACTGGATTGCGTGGGATCCTGCTTCATCATGACAACGCGTCCGCACACACGGCCAAAATCACAATTCAGTTTTTAGAATCTACGGAGGTCAAACTTATGACTCATCCGCCTTACAGCCTGACCTGGCCCCGTGTGATTTTTTCTGTTCCCCAGGATCAAAGATCGCATGCGTGGGAAGAGATTTTGCAACCCTGAAGAAGCTATAGTGCCTTACGAGAATTAACTTTCAACACTTGAAGAAAAAGACTGGCAACACTGCTTCCAAGGGTGGTTTTCGAGGATGCAAAAGTGTGTACAGTGAAACCTGTCTATGTTGGCCACCATGGTTCCATCGAAAAGTGGCCAACTAACAGGAAATAAGTGTGATTTGTGTATTTTTAGAATAGGATTTCTAGTATTACTTGATTGTAAAATTTTAATAAGCAGTGGCACGACAGCTACTTATACATAATGTATATAGAGTAATCATAAAAATATACAGTACTAGAAAATATTACTATAGTATGTTTAATATATGTGCATACCTTTTTCTTCCTGAAAACTAGTCTGGTACATTGGATTATTCGGATTGAAAACACAAACAACCATGAAATAGAAGTGTATGTACGCAGTTTATTGAAATTGATATTATAGCACACTGAGTTATTCAGATTGAAAACAAGGAAAGCTAAGTTATAAATTGAGAAATTCATATGCAATTTATGACATCTTTTCAGTTGTTACTGAATGGTGGTTCATTCTAGACGTATTTGTTTTATTCTTTTTGGCTATAATTGTTTTTTAATATTGTAGTTAACTACCTCTTGTTAATAAGACAGAAGTGTTTCCCTCGGAGCAGAAGATGTTTTAAGAAAATATTGAGGGAATTGATATCTCAAACACTCCGCTATCTTTTGACAAGCCGACAGGTGCCAATAGTTGACAATTGAGATGGTTAGTGTTAACCTTGAGAATTTTCCGGAATTACTAAAACTCCCCACTGATGAGAGGACTTGATATAGCTAATGGTTTTACCAAAACAGACAGGGTAAACAAATACGTACAACCATGTCCTGAATTCCTGTACGTGCTTTTTCTTATTCACACCTTCCTTCACCACCCCTTTATGAGGGTAGTGTTCTGGCCATTGACCTCCAAGAACAAATCGTGCGAATCTATGCTTCTGTGTGTCCAGTCACAAATACAGAACATCTGCCTCACATATGGGAATTCGAAAGAGTTAAGAAAAATAACAAAACTGTATTTTGCGTGGCCAAGATACGCAGGTAAATTTATCATTATCATCATAGGGTAAACATTGCTTCAGTGTGGCCAACTTATAGAGTAATAAGTAACGAATGTCTTATGGGAAAATGCAGGTTCAAGATGAACTAGGCCAAGATAAGCAGGTGGCCAAGTTGACAGGTTTCACTGTACTTTGAGAAAATGTAAGTGTTAAATTGATTTTAAGTATGTAAGTTATTTCACATCTCAAAACTTTCGTAGTGACCCTCGTATCACTACTTTCACCACTGGATGCATTGATGTCAGAAAATGGTTAATACTCCTTGTCCTTGTCATCACTAATAAGATCAAAATTACCGTCTAAATTCCTGTCATCCAACACTTTCCAAAATTCTTCAGTGGGTTGTCCGTTTTCAAGAAGATTCAGAAAAATCCTGCAACAAATAATGGTAGGAATGATAAGTATTGGAGAATAATATGTTTTCTACACAAATAAATATTAATTATATTACATGGGAATAAGTTTCACTACAACTTTTCAACTAATTCATTTGAATTCAGAAAAAAAAAAAAAAAAAAAAAACATTGCTTAAAATAGTTGGTCTAGGTTCCATGCAAGACCAACATTTCCGAAACAGAAAACACAACTCACACCTGATGTCCACATACGCTGACATACTGCTTCCTTGATTAATAATAATACAGTCCCAATGTCCACAAGTGAGACATATTATTTTCATTTGCTACATCTTGTCATATTTAAATTGAATGTGTTTAATTTAGAAAAAATATCTTCTGACATGACCATTTTAATACACCAATACAACAGAAACTATTTTTAAAAATAAGCAAAATATCTGACAATAATTACATGGAGGTCGGGAACATGATCGTGTTATTCTCTTCATTGTATTAGGACTCACTCAGGGAAGTAATGCTCTCGGAAGTAGGAACTAAATACACGGGTCCTCGATCCGCCCCTGCTTCTAGGTTGATTAGTTTTCGAAATTTTGCTTCAAAAAACTGCATATATTAGCTTCTTTAATGTGATATATCTTCGCTCCTAATTAACGTACCGAACTAAGACTTACGTCATTGGAAAGCCATTGTTTCAAACTTTTTTTTTTTTTTTTTTTTAGATATATAAATCAATGAGGGTGTACTAAAATAATTTTCGAAAATTATAATTCTAATTCTTTTAAATTTGTAAGAAAAAAATCTTATATGTATTTTAGGCCTTCATAAAGATATGGTCAAAATATAATTTTGGGATAGTTATGGGATCGAGAGACAAGACTTTTCTTGCGCTGTAACATTTGGCAATCATTCAAATTACTGAACTGTAGCGCATCTATAAGCAGAGACTAACTTCTAGCTAAAGTCTTTTGAAGAGATGTATTTCTGGAAAGCTCTGGTAGTTCTTGTGACGTCATCTTCAGGAATACGGTAAACACGGCCAGTAGGTATCATGGTTCATTTTACATAAAATGTCTCGTGACTGAACCCACAACACGTCCATCATATTTGGATAAAATAAAATGAAGGTGATGGTCCAGCAGGGTGCAAAAATGTTACCTTCACCTGGACATCATCTTGATTATTAGTGATGACATGTTCGAGCCACCAATTTCCTTCGTAAACTGTAGTCACATATCCATGAATATCACTTAATGGAAGCGTCCTGGATGTCAGTAGCTGGTGTATCCTAGATGTTAGAGAAGGAGAAGGGTTTAGTCACTACAGACGTTTAATCACGAGGAACAAAAACATGAAGCCTTCGTGTCCCTGGAATTGCGTGAATATTTTCGAAACGTTTTTTTTTTTTTTTTTTAAAGAAATTCATCAGTCGCAGCTTATTCTGAGTGAGTAACAAATATGAACTCAATCCCTGAGATACTTTTCTTTGACCAACCATAAAGTTGTAATGGTTCCAACATTTGATCTGAGAATGGACGCTGGAGACTTACTTTTCTTGCCAGTCTCTTCACAGTGCCTTTTATACCATCGTATGGGCCTTTACCATGGGCTGTAGCAAAAAAGTGTCACTCAGCCTGTATTCCGAAGTCTTGTTGGTGTGAGCATTAGTTTAGAAAGTTCTTACTGATTTTATACTGTGCAGTTGAACCATCCGAAAAGTAGAAAAATTTCTCAGGAGCATCGCTGTTTACTTCGAAGGAATTTCACAAGCTTCTTCTGAAAGGAGTAGAATGTCATAGTATTGTGCTAAAGGCAATCGGATATTATAACTAAGTTATGTGGTCATTTTTGTTACCTTTTCGGTGATAAATGACGAAAGGATGGACTGTAGCTTGGTTGGTACTCCAGTTAAATGATTGTGCCTCATCTTA
Organism: Thermobia domestica; assembly: GCF_964235325.1. Taxonomy (NCBI): domain Eukaryota; kingdom Metazoa; phylum Arthropoda; class Insecta; order Zygentoma; family Lepismatidae; genus Thermobia; species Thermobia domestica. The sequence continues at coordinate 9,472,255 of NC_137460.1, forward strand.
TACAACAAAGTCATAATTTTGTGCAAAGTCACAAACAATAAATTCATTTTCAGAAATATTGCCTTTAATATGGTTGAAGAAAATTAACGTTGTTGCTTTTCTATGAAGTCATGATAAGGAAGATAATTTAATTTTTGACAAAATAGCTCAATAAATTATGATGATGGTTTCTGAAGAGTTTCTAATGCACATCTATTAACAGACAGCCATTGTCGGAAAGTCACAGTTTCGATTAAATTTTCCTTTAGGGCGTCTACCAGCAGAGTTTTGATGACGTCAGTTCCTGGACGAGAAGAGCAACTTCCTATAGAACAGTTCAGATACAGGTTGACACAGGTTCTTGAGGTGTAGGCAGTCCTTGTAAGTTGGCAATGATACGAGTTTCAATAGCATTTGTCATGGTTTCATACTATAACGCTCCATCCGTAACCATAAAATGTAGGTTCTGTACACTGTGCAGAAATATACAGCCACTGGAATATAGTATCTAATAAAGTCACCTTTCATATACACTCACTAACTTTATCCTCCGTACAGCACTTGTAATTATTTTATACTAGTAACCCTATACTTGTAAAACTGAAATACGGCTATATTACTTTGTATTTAATTCTATCGCCTTCAGAAATTGCGGCTTCAGTTCCATGACTTTTCATGCGACGTATTGATTTTTACCTGTATATATTGCAAAATGTGGTGCGGCGAAACTATACTAGCTCCTAATTTGATCTATCTTTGACCTGCGTAAGCAAATGAAACAATTTTTTTTTCGCAGCTTGCTGAAATATTTCAAGCCGTGTCTTGAACAAAAAAACGCAACAATTGTGTATCGTTTAATTAACCATAATAACATATAGCGATTCTATATCGTTATAGACCCAGAAGCTATACCCTGCTTTGTCTCGTTTAGATAGCATTTGTTCTTTTTAGTAGATAGACACCTAACACAGGTTTTATGCACTGTAGTTTTATGGCATACCGTATGTCCGTACGTTGTATTTATAGGCAAATCGTAAAAGAGTTCTATTTTTAACAAATATTTTCGATGGTTCCTTGAAATTCATCCATGGTGAGTGGTGTATCGTATCATTCAGCTTAAATATTTTGGAGGACAATACGAAGAAAGTTAGTAAAAGAACTTATTATTTTTTCAACGATTATTTCGAGTGGTGTTTCTCAACTTGACTTGCATGCTCAAATTTTGTCTTGCGTTGATGAATACTGTTGCGGTACGGAATGAGGACAATCTACGCTCATCTCCTTGCCTTCTTTGTTCAAGTTGGTTATCAAGATTGAGGAATATGGAAAGTGCTGTCTACTATGTTCACAGGCTATCCTTGAAATTAAAGTGCAAAACAAAATGGAAAATACCTTTAGAGGAAACTGATGTTCAGTGTTGAAGTTATATTTGACGCTGATGAATAGTTAACAAAAGTGTCTAGAGGTATATGGTAAGACGTGCATTTTTTCTTCATTACAAAACTGTTTAATACAGAAAACCCTCAGTGTTAAACTGAGACGTTTAAAATATTTCATCCATGTTCATATGACATTTCGCAAAATGTTTTTGACTTTTACAGTAGTGCAAGTCTAATTTTGGTTGATATGGTAAGACTAATAACATACGGTTCTAGTTAACTTTAGACAAGCTGTACTTTGTAAAAATAAATATTCTGCATGTTTGTAAGGAACTCATTTCTGCAGGCGCCAGAATTAAATGGTAACTAATGCGGCTGTATTATATGTTTACAAATACGTATAGATTACTAGCGTAAAATCATTACTAGTACTTTACAGTGGTTAAAATAAAAGGTTAAATTTCTGTACCGCCGGACCAATTTTAGGAAATTTACCGGGTCAATTGGAGACTTTATTTAAGTTTGTGAGGAAGAATGAGTGAAATTCAGGTAAGGGGAATAGTAAAAGTTAAGACAGTGGTTGTATTTGTTGGTAGTTTCTGATGTGGAGGCGGACGGACTATTTCGAGGAGAAGTACTTGCTTTACTATACGGATCCATAGATTGTAAAATGTACACAAAAAATTGGGGAAGTCGTTAATTTGTCCATTTCATGTCGAAAACAGAACCCATTCAACCCGCGGCGGGGCTTATAACCCGTTCCTGCAACTACAACTACTTATACTATAGATCCGTATAGTAAAACTGCACGAAATATAACGTAACTTAATGTAATCCAACCAAGTATAACCGAATGCAGTATATTCGCAGTTTTTTCGATTTTCAAATTAGTCCGGCGATACAGCAGTAATGCCAAAATAAAATAATGTAAATGAAAGCTTACAGTATTAAATATTATGACATCACTCGAGCAGTCAGTTCTACCAAATTTTGACAGATTTCTTACGTATTATATTCAGGAAATGCAAGATATTACGTATATTCACACACACTTATTCCCGTGCAGTTTTACTATACGGACCCATAGTATAAGCAGTAGTAGTAGTAGGAAGGGGTTAGAAACCCCGCAGGGGCTTGTTGGATTCCTCGACTTAAAGTTGTCAAATTAAACGCATTTTTTCCCGTACATTTTACAATCTGTGGATAACTTCACTCTTATTCCTTCATGAAAAATGTTTCACATCGCGTTTTACCTATAAAATTTTTAATTTTGTAGAACTGTCTGCACGAGTGATCCCGGGCATTTATTCCGAAGTTGGGCGTCCACTTTCTTCACGTTTTTTCGCTGTTATCTCCTTTGCACGCTATCTGCAATTTGTTATTGGTTCATTAATCAGTGCTCTTCACAAATTTTTAAAAGATTTTGCTCGTTATCAACGTATTGCTTCACAAATGTTAAAACTGTTAGTTCATTGCCCTTGTACATTCGCCATGTTGATAACATAAATGCTCGTTTCTTTCCCACAATGCAACTGTTCGGTTACCTTGCGCCAAGTAGTTCCCTCCATTCGCCGTATAGTCCCATGTTTATAACCTCTTATATATAACACATAAACATATTTTTCAGACTCTTATATATTATCAAGCACACAAACGATCAAATTATCCATATCTTTCCTGTAAATTTTAAAAATTTTGCTGGAAACGGACACCCAACTTTGGAACTTAACCCGTGATCCCGATATTATTTAGCGCCGGAGGAATATTTCTGCACAATACACCATAGTTGTGTTTTATCTTTACAAGTGTAGTGTTACTAGTGTGAAACAATAGTGGTACAGAAACTCATATCACTTCGAAAATTCATGTGTTGTCACAACTTTTGCTTACGACCATACTCACCAGTTTCGCCATGCCCTAATTCGGTTAGATAACATTCGTGTTTTTTTAATAGGCACCTAGCACAGTTTGTTTATATATTTTTTTACTTCGTAATGTTTATAACATGAGTCTGGACGTTGTATTTATACGCAAATCATGCAAGAATTATAATTTTCCACTACGCTACTGGTCAACAGTGTGGATCTATGCATATACTTTGAATAGTATGATTGAATAAGGTATATCAATTTTAAAGTCCAGAAGATATAACGTCGTTGGCTTCCCGTGCTTGGATCTGCTGGTCACTGGTGACTGGGGGTGATAAAAGGATAGCCAATCACCACCTTTCAGATTTGCATAACTTACTCATCGCAAGGTCATTCAATTTCTGTTGTCGCGCACGGTGTCAACTCAACTCTCAAGTTCTAATGTCCGCTTGTTTTCGGTGGTGCGGATAAAAGTGACGTGATATAGTGTGTTTGTGTGTTTTGTTCGCTTTTTGTTTATTACATTTCTAGTAAGTGAATTAATAGTTTTCACCTCTCGAAATGGAAGATATCACTATTCTTGTTACAAGAACATAGTGCGTTTTATATATATATATTGTATATAAGATGGGAAGGAAAAGGGAAAGTCGTAACTGCCTACTGCGCTCAGCGAGACCGAGTAACCAAGCTGGCAAATCCGTATAAACATCACTACAACTTTTCGCGGGAAGCCAACGACGTGTTATACCTTCCGTACTATAATAACAGTTCTCACACTTCTGTCTACCACACAGGCAGTTGTTCCTGTTGTTTTGTTAAATTCAATATGAGTCCATTTCTTCTTTCTTTTCTACAAAGTTTTAACACTTTATATATAGCCCTTCTAAGTTTGGAATGTATTAATTTGTATGATTTCTTTCTTTCTTTCTTTTGCTTTTTAAGTTTTTGTTTCTATTTCCAACTTCAAATCACAACAATCACTTTATTAACAATATTATAACATAACAAACCATGCATTGTTTTTTAGTGCTCGTATGTTCTGGCTACCCTGTAGAATGATGCAGAAAATGGACTCCTGACAGCCCTTTCAACTAATAATAATATATATAGACACAATAGCAACCCCACAAAACAAATGCAGTGACTCATAAGGTAGCTAATACACACTTCAGCAATCAATTATATGAGAAATGTGTATTTGCAAACTAGTAAGAAAATTAACTATTTTGTTTTTCTATCGCTATTGTGAAATCATAGTAGTCAGTTCTTATAGTATATGGTATATTTCTTTCGGCTGATATTTAGTATCTCCCCCAATCTAAGTAGTAGGAATAGGAGTAGAAGCCCCGCAGGGGTTGGTTGGGTTCTGTTCTCGATATAAAATAGGCAAATTAAAGAGTTGGAGGAGATATTGAATGCCATCCTTTCTTTCTTACACTTAACTGGAAAATTTTCCAGAATGGTATGAAAAATTTTATCAGTCTTTTTAATAAACAAAATTTATGGTCTTTCTTAGGTTGATAATATGATTCAAACTTCATCTAGAGATCTTTGATTGAGATTTAGTTCCTTCCTTTCCTCCGTATAAAGTAGGATTCATACGTAATTTTCTGTTCGTGTAGAGTCTTATGGAGTAACTGTATCATTTTGAGGGGGCAAGGTGGGGGCTCAGTGGTAGATCGCTTACCTCTGGTGCGTGGAGGCCCTGGTTCGATTCCCGGCCAAATAAGTTTATAGTGGACAACATCGTGCTCGTGGGTTTTCTCGGGGTACTCCTGTTTCCCTCCCGCATTCGAATTCGACCAATTCTTCCATCATCATTCAATTGCTTTAATTGTCGTTTCCTTCAGCCTAACAGGCATAATCGTGGGACGTTAAAACTCAGATTTTATTTCATATTGTATCTTTTTGATAGTGTGCTTAGAGACAGCCAAATGTTTAGACAATCTTGAAACTGCGAGATCTGGATCCCTCGAATCTCTTGTATGTTCTGTTATTCTTGTTGTCACATCTCTTTTCGTCATACCGATATAAGTTTGTTTACAATTTCACTTTTCTAAATAGTTACCAGAAGCATTAACATAGTTCACAGAGTAACTTTTGTATTTTGTGAAGTTATTTTCTAATTTCTTCGGTGTTTAAAGCTACATTAACACCATACTTCCGTGTCACTTTTCTCAATTTGTATGGAAGCTTTGGCCACAAAGGGAACGAAATCCACTTAACATTATTATTCACATCTGTTACTAAACCTGTGTTAATGTTTTGTATAATTTGTAACGCCTGTAATTTCCATTTTTCTAAAGTAGAATTTCAATATCCATTCTGAAAGCGTAAATTCTGGATTTGTTTTAATTGATTTTCCAAATTTTCTTGTAAGCATACTCATCTGAAGGCTCTGAGGAAATGTTTATCCATATAATCGGCTTGATGTTAAACGGGTGAGCTAGCTTGTTCGGAATATAGGGGTTTGAGGCATTTGGTTTCCTAAAAATGTGTGGAATTTCTTTTCTTTCCTTTAAATAGTACTGACTAAAAAAATTTTTTTCCTCTTCTCGAATTCCGTAACTTTATATTATAATATATATAATGTATATATTATAATATATTATCATATTATTATAATATTATACATATACATACATACATACATATATATTTGTAGTTTATGCAAATAAGCAACAAAATTTTACTAGCCGAAGAAGAAACCTACAACCCCACATCTCAGTCTTTACAGTTTGAAATAAATATTAATGATAAAGACACGCCCGCATCGATCGGGGCGAGTGGGCGAGTAGTTATTTGCATTCCTGTATTATTTAATTCCTGCAAGAGAATACTCAGCTTGTTTTTCCTGTAGAAAAGTAACATGTCGTCTGCATACCTACAGTATTTAATATAAGATCGAACATCTTAAATGTTTTATTAAAAACATGTAGTTGCTTCACATATACATATTTTTTTTCCTTCTTTGAAGTTTTATTTAAAAAAAAAAAAAAAGAATGCCATTACTTAATTTCCATCTACTCTATCCCTACTAAATATCGTTCTTTACCTAATCTTGACAGTGCTGAGAGTTTTCAGCAAAAATAGAACGTTAAATATAACTTTTCAAACAAAATATGAGAATTTGAAGAAGCAAAAATGAGTATCTTTTGAATTCGTAGGTATGATTGCTCTTCAAGTGTGTTATGTCTCAAAAGTTTTAAGCGTGATTTTAAAATGAATAAATAGGAAAATTTTTCATTTTTCTGTGCCATATCAAGACTTACACGAAGGTATTTCTTCTGCGTGTGCACAAAGAAAAATAATTATTTCGTAAAAATCTTTGTATTTCAAGTCCCAATGTGTTAATCGTTTTCTGTATTGTAGAGATTGGAGTTTGTTTTCTGAAACGCCATGACTCACCAGAGAACGCTGCCACAGAGTAAAGAAGCTCTTCTAAAGTCATATAACAAACGGTTAAAGGACGATGTTAAGTCAATGCTGGACAATTTCACAGGTAATTTACTTGGTACATATTACAAGAGGCTCTAAGCGCAATTACAATTTATGAACATGTTTTAGGACTTTTGAAATGTACAATATATGAGATACTTTTAGTGTATGATCTTTTTATAATCGTTTGAAATTCATACATACTAAAGGCTTAAGTAGGAATATTTACGATGCAATAGTAATATTCAGTAATTGATCAATATATATACCTATGTATGATACCATAGCAATATATATTAATCGATAATTGATATATATATTGATACTATATCAATATCTATACCAATATGATGAATATACTGTATATTAATTGATAATTGAAAAAATAATTCTGAGCTGGAAGTGTTTCTATGATATCATTTTTCTTTAAATATCGATGAGAATTTGAAGGAAAGTAATATTCATTTCATTACTATCGAACACCGTGTTCATGGGTTTTCTCGAGATTCTCCCGTTTCCTCCGACTTTCTTGATTCTACCAATTCATTCATTTCTCACCATCATCGTCTCCTTTAGCCTAGCCGGCATAATCGTGGGACGTAGAACTTAAATATTTCATTTTTCATTTCATTTTGAGTTGCGTTGAGTTGATTTTGAGTTTAACGTCCCTTTCAGGAGCGAGGCTATATGAGACGAGGACCTACTGATTAACGTGGAATCCGAACCACATAAACTCCTGCTGGAAATCACACCCGGTTGTCCCACGCCAAAGGCGCGTACACTAACCGATTAGCCACGGAGGAGCTCTTCATTTCATTTTTTACGTTGTACCAATATTTAATAATAAGAACATTCTGCTGTCCCAAGACAAAAGACCGTATCTGCACATTTCACCGAAATTGCATTAATAAGAGAAAATTGAGGGCATTAATTGTCAAAAGCAGAAAGCTGGATCTTTAATATTGATAACGTTATCATAGATATAAGCTTTTAACGCATCCGTAAGTTGGTGGGTTTTAGCTAATAAAAGATCGTAATTTTTGTCAAAACCAGTTTTTCACTAGATACTGTCTTTTACCTTTGAACAGCAATACTTAGCTTTCAAACCCTTTAATAGCAGTTCGACTGGATATAGATAGAAAGGAAGAAAAATATAAATAATGAAAGAGAGAGAATCAAGAATTGTCTGTTTTCATCATTTTGTAGTATACTTTTATACATATGTGGTTTTTGGAAGAAAGGGAACAAGTCCAAAATTGCCAGTTTCCTATGCAATACTGATTCCTTTTTCGTATGGGAGAACAGCTCTTATAGGAAGAGCCCTCCCTGCTGGTTTAGTAACTAGTGCGTGTGCCTTTGTTGTGTAGACTTAATTTCACAAGCATTTACTTTTATTAACTATCCGTCTCCTCCAGCTTTAAGGGTATAACCGTGGGACGTCAAACTTTGACAAAATAATATTATTTTAACTTTTATAGGAAAGTGGGGCTTCCCATTGAAAATTTTGACAGTAATAAATATTCAGATGGATCAAAGAGTGATAGTCATGAGCTAGTTGTATTTTATTTATTTATTTATTAGTTTTTTTTCCCACTCCAGTTTCGAGAATCTCACTGTTCTCTTGGATGTGTGATGATATATTATTTAAAATGTACAAATTCCTTTCTATTTTTAGTACGTACATTATAATATTCTATTTTCAAATTTCCAGAAATTGTGAAATTGGCCAAAGTGGAGGAGGAATCAAGGGTGAATAGGATGACGCAGTGCGAACAAGACCACTACGAAATGCATGTGCGAGCTGCCAACATTGTAAGTTAGCATATACAGTATATTTGAGAAGTGCTACAACAGCTGATTTTTGTCTAATACTTTAATTTTTAATGTAGGAAAACATATTTAATTTTAAAAGAAATAGAAATGTCTGCCATTTGAACCGAATGTATCAAATTCTAGTCGTCTTTTTTGCCATGCTAGTGAATTAATCGCTACGTATTAAATCTTGTGAATTTACTGCAACTGATAGCTGTTGTGTTTGTGGGGACACTCGGTCGAAAAGGTGTAATAGTTTGTTCAGGCCAGCCAACCTGAATCAGGTTTTTCCTGGGTTATCGTCATTCACACTAGGCAAATGCCGGGATGGTACACTCATGTCCAAAATGACTGTCGCATACCTATAACTGTCTTCTTGTAAGAATATAATTTGATAATAATTTTGCAGGGTACTTTTAATACTGATACTATGTATATAATCGGGAAATGTATATTTGTGGTAAATTTCATAGGAAAATAATTATAAATACGAAAATTAGAATGAGTAACACAAAATGTTGCTAAATGAACAAGAAAGTTTTATTTTCGTTTTATTGTTCTTATTTACTGCTCTTTTGACATGAAATTTGCTTCATACATGTACAGGGTTTGTATGATAAGTAATGAGACCAGGTCTGGAAACATTGTTTTATTGATCTGATCTGTACAGGGACTTAAAAGCTTTCGAAGTACTCTCCTCTTGCGTCGATGCACTTCTGCAATTGATGTTTCCACGCTGCAAACGCCCCCTGGAAGTCAGCAGCCGGCATGTCCTTTAGAAATGTGGTCACGGCTGCTTGGATGGCTGTGACGTCTGCAAAACGGGTTCCTTTCAAGCGTGGCTTCAGCTTCGGGAAGAGGAAGAAGTCGGCCGGGCTCACATCTGGGCTGTAGGGTGGTTGTGGAAGGACTTCCACCCCAATCCGGGTCAAAAAGGAGGTCACTAAGAAGGCGGTGTGGGCAGGGGCATTGTCGTGATGCAACTTCCACCGGCTAGCGATCGCCGGTCTTTTCCGCTTGACGCTCCTGTGCAGTCTCTCAAGGACTTGTTTGTAGAAGGCGGCGTTGACGGCTTGTCCTTGGGGTACAAACTCCTTGTGGACCACCCCCACATTGTCAAAAAAAACAATCAACATTGTTTTCACCTTTGACTTCGACATTCTGGCCTTCTTGGGGCGCGGGGACGCAGGAGTGTGCCACTCCGCGCTTTGACGTTTCGTTTCAGGGTCGTACTGGAACACCCACGACTCGTCACCTGTTATGACGTCATCTTCAAAGTTAGGGTCACTGTTCATGAGGTTCAACAGTTCCTGACAACAATCAACACGTCGTTGCTTTTGTTCGTCAGTCAACACTCGCGGCACCAGTTTCGCACAGATTTTTCTCATTCCCAATTGTTCCGTCACAATCTTGTGCACTGTTGTGTGGTTCATATCGAGTTCATCAGCAATCAATCTCAACGATAATCGACGGTCTGAGTTCAGGAGATCCCTCACTTTTGCCACAGTTTCGTCCGTAGTCACTGTTGTCGGGCGTCCAGCCCTCTCCAGATCCTCAACGCTTTCCCGGCCGTTCCGGAACGCACTGTGCCAACGAAACACCTGGGCTTTGGATAGGGCTTCCTCTTTGTAGGCCTCCGTGATGAGAGAAAGCGTCTGAGTAGCCGTTTTCCCCAGGCGAACGCAAAATTTGATCGCATAACGCTGTTCGATGGAACCCTCCATGTTTGTTGATTTTCCGCCGTGACAAGAATGTTCACAAGGGCTTTGTCCAAGGCTTGTCCGCGCTCCACTAAGGCTCGGAGCCAACTGACGCGCGGTGCGTTGCTTTGCTCGGACCCCCCCCTACATCCTCCATCACCGACAAACCCGCTCCAGCGACACGCGCGCCGCGGCGCGGCGAGTCTCATTACTTATCATACAGACCTTGTATTTGCCGATTATACACATACTAACATTGTAAAAAATACCTGGCGAATTCGTTATCAAATTATATTCCTACAAAAACATATTTATAGACATGCGACAATAATTTTGGACATGAGTGTACCTAACATAATAGTCCTAGGCCACTTTCTTTCATTCTCTGGGCAGTGTGATCGCCGATTGACGCCATCCCTCATATGTGTGACGGGCTAACATGGCTATAGGTGCCTAAAGCCCAGAAATCTAATTCCTAATCCTAATCTTAGTGACGGGCTAACATGGTCATAGATGCCGAAAGCCCAGAAATCTAATTCCTAATCCTAATCTTAGTGACGGGCTAACATGGTCATAGATGCCTAAAGCCCAGAAATCTAATTCCTAATCTTAATCTTAGTGGCGGGCTAACATGGCCATAGATGCCGAAACCCCAGAAATCTAATTCCTAATTCTAATCCTGGATAAACCTAGTGTATGCAAGTACAGCACTGTCTCGTAAAAGTGCAAATGGCTGCCTTTAGGGAATACTAAATAGCATAATGATCAACTCACCTGCATGTTAAGGCTAGAGCCCTGGATTCGGTCGTTGGTCCAGTTGCAAAATTTGCAGTCTTTAAAATTCAGTTGTAACTAACATAAATTTTTCACAGTCATCTCCATGGTCTCTGAAGAAAGATAAAATCCATAAACATCAACAATATACCCAAAACTGCTTGATTTTTCTTCTTGCAGTAGATTTTGCTATTTTTCTCACATGTTTGTATTTCTTACATATTCGATGATTCAAATTCCTTAGATAGTGGTATTTTCTGTCAAACGTACTCAAAACTTAAAACTTGTAACAAGTTACAAATTTTAAATTATAAATTTTTGAGTTTGTTTGACAGAAGATGCACATATCTAATCTCAACAATCAAATATCTAAAAATCGGAACATGTGAAAACAGAATAATCATTGCTGAAGTACCGCATAGTTTTATGACCTTTGGTGTACAAACCAAAACTCCTTTATATACAGAAGGTTGAGCTGTATCGGTTGATCCGTGTCCGATTGTAAACCTCCACCTCTGCTTGCAGAATCGACCGATCTGAATGATTTAATCTGCAGAGAAAGCCAAAGGCTTCTAGTATCGCGCCAAGTTCGCATGTGTGCCTGTTTTGGGAAGGCTACGTCGTAGCACTTTCTCATGCCGATTTTTCCGTGACAAATTCAAAACAGTGCAGGTAAAATGGATGTGCATTGGGGTCAACGACTAAGAATATAATTAATCTACATAAACACCACGACATTCCAGCGCTTCGTTCACCCAATGAGGGGAGTAGAAATCGACCGTGTACTCCAGTGACTCCACTTGTAGCTCGGAAGTTGCGCCTGGAGGAAAACCCTCCTACACAACATGTGATGGCAAGACGATGGCACGTGGCATAGTTAACTGTGAACCGCAATGTGTGTGACAAATTAAAGTTCCGAATAGTATTTAAAAGTCGTGGACATGTCTCTATTCTGGTACATCGGAGGGAGAGAAAGACCCACTGGAGGCATCTATTTAGGAAAAACTGGAAGTTTGTTGCCACACTCGATGAAGCATGGATTTATCTATCAGATTGTGGCAAAATTTGAACCGTAACTTACACCCCACGAGGTGCAAAAACCCGTCGTGACTTCGTCCGTTAGTGCAAAACAGATTTCTCGAAGTTGTGGGATACTACTATGAAGGCAAGTTAACGATTCGGCAGGTGTCTAAAAATACCATTTTATACTCTGCATTTTACGAGCAACATATCCTCACACCAGTTTATACAGAAAATCTACCCCGCTCGTATGGAAATTCCTAAATCAAATATATGTGCATATGGATAAAGTCTCATCACATATATCCCATCCTACACAGTGATTTCTGTAACAGATGGTGGCAAACACCGCCATGCAGGCTATTTCCTTCCAAGACATATCCCATGAAGTCATCTGATACCAACTAAAGTTCGCTAGACAATATTATTTTATATGAGATACCGTTATCCTGACTCATTTATCTGCTTTCATTTCCAGCCATTTAAAAAAAATGGGCATTTATTTTCGCGTTTCTAAATGGCTGCAAACGGAAAGCTACTAGGTGACTCGTGATAACGGTATCTCATGCAAAATAATATTATCTAGCGCGCTCTTGTTCCACATTTCGATTATCTTTTATCTATTTGAAGATAGCACATAATTACTGTAAAATTAGCGGTATTTTAATTTCGCAGTGATTAGGTCTCTTAACTCTCTATTCAAATCAGAACTGGCAGAAATCAACTGCTTCCGTTTTTAACATTGATCGCTGTAGAGTAAAAATGGTAATAGGTATCGAAAAGCAGTTTTGTGTAATCGTTTCAGGAATATGTTCACTTTAAATGGAAGTGAGGAATATACTGTTACTTCCGGTGTGAATAATGATCGAGAAAATATTACGCCGTAAAGATCAAACTCCGTGAGTGGTGTAGATGTGACACTGCTACTTGATATTGGAATCTAAAGCAAAGATCATTCTGAACGAGCTTGAAGCTAAGAAGGCTAAAATAATGGAAGAGATACGCGCAATATTTGTGAGGAAATAAAGTATTTGGAAAAGTGAAATACAACGATGGTCGCAAAAGTACCCGACCAAACAAAGAAAACACACAAAAATTTGCGAAAAAATATCTTTATTTCTGAATGTAGTCTCCTTTTAGCTCGACATACTCTTCCCAGTAATATTCAGTTGCTTCGATACCCTTTTTTTTAGTGTGAACCGTCGAATTACTTAAAATAGCCGTTAAGTGCAGACTCTACCTTTTCATTATCGGCAAACTTTTACCACCGAGCCATTTTTTCAAGTTTGGAAACAGAAAATAATCTGAGAGAGCTAAATATGGAGAATAGGTGTGTGACGAAGCAAAATTCAAACTTTAAATTATTGATTTTGGCCATTGCGATAACGCATGTGTCAACTGGTGTCTCCATGTCTCCATGAAACAACACTTTCTTTTTGGCCAAATGCGGGCATTTTTTCTTGATTTCATCATTCAAACGCTGCAGTTAGTTTCATAGTACTCACCATTGACTATTTTTCCTTTTTGAAGATATTCAGTGAAAATTATCCCACGCGTATCCCAAACTTTCCCGTAACTTATGGAGTTCCTCAAGGCAGTGTTCTGGATTCACTTCTATTTCTATTATAAATGGACTAACTGCCTTCTTTGTTCACAAACAGAGACGTGAAATCAGAGTACGATGCTCTTGCTCTTCAGCATGATGCTTCAATTCTTCTCAACTGGTGTAACTCTTGGAAACTTAGCTCAAACATCGAAAAATGTGCTTCTCTTACGATTTCCCTAAAAAAGGAACCTACAAAACACATTTACAAAATTGGTCATAAGAACATAAATCCTGTCACCCCTTTCAGAGATCTTGGTTTTATCATTGACAATAAGCTTACTTTTGCGGATCATATAAGCACAATATCTTGTACTGCAATGAGAAAACGGATTCCTTTATCGCTTCACTGACATAAAAAATCCTTATTCCTTAAGCTTGTTCTATAACTCATATGTTGCTCCTACTATTGAGTACTGTTCTCCTATTTGGTTTATAACCTGCCCTACTCATTAAAAAAAAAAAAAAAAAAAAAAAAAAAAAAAAAAAAAAAAAAAAATTGTAATTAATTTCTTTTTAGCCATTATATCCTACCTCGCTTCCAAAAAATGACGTTTCAAAATCTCTCAATATCAAACCACCTCTAGTGAGAAACAAAATTTCTGACCTAATATTTTTGCATAAAATTGTAAATGGCCATATATCATGTGAACAGTTATTAAGTCAGATCAACTTTCGCGTACCCGCTAGAAAACACGGTCTAGTGATCTCTTTTACATTCGAGCTGCGAGAGTAAATATTGCCCAAAGGTCCATTCTAAACCGAATTGTTAGTACGTATAATCAGTTACCAAAAACTGTGGACGTCTTTTCTAATGAGTATACTTTCAGATTCTCTATAAATAAGCTATCTTTGTAATGTTGCCATTGTGCTGTACCATCTTGAGCTCAAATTATTATTCTGTTGTTATACCGGTATTTCGTAAATGTTAATTGTTTGAGTGTAAAATCTAGTGGTGTACCTGAAACCTATTATAAGTAAATAAATAAATAAAAACTGACGCCATGATCTTGCCAGCAGATGGAACTGTCTTCACATTCTTCGGAGCCGATTCTCCCCTTTCAGTCCATTGTTTTGACTGTTCCTTCGTCTCATGTGTGAAGTGATAGACTATGGTTATGAATCGACGCAAGAACTCGGCTTTCCTGTGAAACGTTACCAAACACTCGATTGAAATTTCCTTACGACGCTGTTTTTGTTCCATTGTGAGGAAATATGGCACCCATTTCGCGCACAGCTTTCTGATGTCCAAATCTTCAGTCAATGAGCGATGTACAGCATTTTTTGAAATGTCTACTATGTCGGCTAGCTGACCACTTTCCGTCGACGGTCATCCGGTACCATTTTATTGATTTTCCTCACCATATTTGGCGTGGTCACCTCATTTGGTCGAACACTGCGATGTTCGTCTTTCCAGCTCATATGGTCTCGTTTAAACTCTGCCACGCAATATTTTATTGTTCTAAATGAAGAAGCAGACTCCCCCAAAGGAGAATCTAACTCAGCTTTGATATTGGTCAGACTGAGACCTTTCAAAGGAAAGTATTGTATTGCATAACGATAAGCCATTCTTTCCATGTTTGCAAATTCACTGATAGCGTTGATGGCTGCCAAACAAATACCAAACAACGTAGCGTCTTCAGACTTCAAACTTAAGTTTTATAAAGTTAGTACTTCCGACCATAGTAATGTCTTTCAAACAATAACCGCCATCTACACGTCAGGTCGGGTACTTCTGAGACTACCCACGTAAATTACATAATACGATTATATAAAACAAAGGTATGTTGGTAATATACCGCAGCCAGTTTTATGTTCATACACCCACCCTTTTTCGGCGAGTGTCTTATTGTGACTTTCATATAGGACAAAACTTTCATCATGTGACTAAGGTTACAGATTTAAGTTTCATGGAAGTTGTTTTATTTCTTCCTTTGTGCAGAAATTTTTAGTACGTAAATACACTCTAATTTCATAATAAAATACATTTTATTTGTTTTTATATTATTCATTTTTCTAGTTAATGCAGAAAAATGTATAATCGTTGTCATGTTTTCCTGGCCTTGTTTTCCGATCAATATAATTGTCTGAAGAAAAAAAAATATGATAACGCATTTATGAAACGGTCTAGGGACAATTTATTTTTCTATATTTTCTGTCTTTCTGCACGTTGTCAAAGAGATTTTTTTTAACACTAATATTGTAACACAACTACAAGTAGTATTGATGCAATCAATGTATGTTTGTTTTTCTTTAAATTATGTATTTCTTTTAGGAAATTAAGTAGAGTTAAATCATATAATTTCTTATTGGTATATGTAATGTTTATATTGGTCCAATATGGCATCCCGCTCATGGTGAGGGGGGAAGAAAGATGCTTCAGCTTTGTGATGTCGTGTCATCTGAATTAGTCTGGGGCGCTAGCGACAATTGTAACAAGATAGCTGCCTTCACTACTCACGAGTGCACTCTCTGTGTGTTTTGGTAAATCGAACTCTGCACAATTCTGGTACGGAATTTTCGTATCGAGTATGACAAAGATCTTCCCAGTAGACTTATCATTTATGACTGGCGTAAATATTTTGTTGAAAGCGATGTTCAGCAAGTCGTACAAAATCCTCAGAGCATGAAATGCTCTGTATATTATTATTACCGTTTTACTTAAACATGATATACAAATATTGAAACTATGCATCGTATAATTTAATTTTTACAAAATAACTGATAACAGTATCAATTTAACAGACTAATTGGGGCGAGTAGTGCCCATTAAATCGCGAACTGTGTTATGAAAATATTTAAAATAGATATTACATATGAAATTGTGTTCTATAATGTAAATATAAAATATTTACTGTGTAGCTGGGACGTACGCAGGGTGTGGTCCTGAGGGTTTGAACCAATCCTGAAATCCCGACTAATTTTAGGGGTGATTTTACAAATGTTAATGTACTTTATCCTCATATTGAATTTTGACCCCTCCCGAAATAAATTCCTGCATACGTACCTGCCATACATGGCCTTCTGCTAACAAAAACTCCTTACAACTACGTATTAGAAATGCGGGAAAAGGCCTCAAGCTTCACTTTCTTTCCCGTTTATTATTATTATTATTATTATTATTATTATTATTATTATTATTATTATTATTATTATTATTATTATTATTATTATTATTATTATTATTATTATTTTCTTAACAAAAGAGAGACTGACCAAAGCTTAAAACCCACTTTATTTTAAATTATAATTTGTAACTGTTTCGGATATCTAGCATATCCTTCTTCAGACACTATCGAAATTAATGAAAATACAGACATATATATAAATGTTGTTATAACAAAATTTAAATTCTTTAACTGTCATATATATAGTCATTGTTATAAAAAAGTTTAAATTCTTTTAACAGACATATATATAGATATATATATATATATATATATATATATATATATATATATATATATATATATATATATATAGTCATTGTTGTACTTTTTTATTTTTATTTATTTATTTATTTATTATTTACTGAGGCCTTCAGCCAATCCTATAAGTCTTCGTGTTCACTTTCCAATCACGTTCCTTCATTTTTAGTTCTTATAAAGGCCTTTTTTTTATTATTTTTTTAATTTTTTTTATTTTTTTTAAGCAATATATATTTTTTTTTTACATAGTTTTCTTGATAATATTACTGAACTGATTTTACATTCACTTTACATTTTCTTTTCTATATTTTGTGTCCTGTAAAGCCAAACAACTCGCAAGGATTGTGAACTTTTTTTTATTATTTTTTTAAATAATCAAAGATCTAAACTGCCTCAAATGCTCATAATAAGGCAATACTTTCGAATCTGGATATCTCTCTATGTATACGGCGATGATGTTCATATGGCCTCTTAGTTCTGATCAGTGGTCGAAGTGAGACGGTATGCGGTGGTATGCCATACCACTTCTGGTTTTACCGTGATGGAGGCATATCACCTCTGGTTTTTCAATGAGCAAGACATACCGCTACTGGAGAGTAGATGCTAGATACCTTTAATAAACCCATTTTTATACGCAGCAATTAACGAATAGCTTTACACGTAAAAAGATTTTATTTCTTATGTAGAACTAATTTCTAGGTTGACAACACCGATATTTTTAAAATCTTTTTCCTACCTTTTGTTTTAAAATGATGTGTCTTCAAAGAACTTAATTTAGTTTATAGTTTGATGTGCCATATTTCTTTCTTATGTATGTATGTGTGTGTCTTCTTGCCTTAATGCATATAAATGTCCTGTTTTGAGCATGGGTGAATCTTTTGGGGGTTTGGAATACCCCTCAGTGGAGTGGGAAGTGCGGCAATATCTCCGCAGGAAATTGTTAATATAAAAACTCGGTTTTTGAACATTTTCGTGAATAATTCTCTATAATGCAACATAAGGGGATATTTTCTTTTCTTCTGAAAGTTGTTGGGAGGGATTCAACTTCTACGAGTCTTTCCCTCCCGTGACTACAGAGAAATTTTCCAATGTTTTTTAGTAATTATGTAAATTAAAATGCAATCTTTTAGGCAACATATTTTTACTGTATTTCAACATTTAAATAACTGATATGTCGAGTCAAAATCGAAATAAAACATACCACCTCTGCTTTTCTCCCCACTTCGAACACTGGTTCTGATGATTTAAAAACAGACAGGAATGATTCTTCTTTCTTGTCATCACTATTGTACTCTCCATTGCTCTTCAAAACATTTCTACCATCTACTCCTGGCTGAGAATCCGGTAGCCTGGATCACCCTCGTTCGTGTGTAACGACTGTTCAATAACAACCAGTATAACAGGAAACTACAGTTTGCTACAAAACGCAGTAAACTGAAAGCACTGATCGGTACTGACGCTCGAAGCTCCGCGTGCACACGAATTATCATTGATGGGGCTGAAGTTCCGATTCCAACAAATTATTATGATTACTGGGGATGGTGTAATAAACAAGCTTGGGAATCGAACTTGAGATCCATCCAGCGTGTGTGCATTGACAGCTTAGCCAATAGAAGTTTGAATGCACATAAAGATATCCGCTCGTAAACGCTGTTACAATGCAAATTGTGTTGTGACTCAAACAAAACGAAGTTTTGTTCCAACCTCACCACAGATAACCAGAGAGTTACAATATTAAGAATTACACTGAAAGCAATAACTTCAGCAATTTGATTCCACTGTAAAGGGCATAATATGAAATCTAGTATAAGCGGAGTATGCACATAACAAGCACCGAGAAAAATATTAAAGAAATTGCACATACGATTCAATTACTGTACTTTCTCTCTTTTCTAAGCATACATCTACATACTTACTTCATTTTAGAGGTTAACACAAAAAGAAATAAAAATAAAAAATTGTTGCGAATAATTAAACAGAACTTATGACAGATCCTATTTATCGTCTATCTTGAGCAGTGACGCGTCATTCTTCCCGCTTCTCAGACGAAGCACCACCCACGGGTCTATAACCCAGGCGTAAAAAGTACACTCAAACCCCTCGTTTCATACAAATTTTTATTCATTTTGTCTGCACATGAAATCTCATGGGCTGAAGCATTAATCATGATATACCTAGGTATAAGCGAAGTCTATGAGAGTATGTTTCCTCTCTAGTTCCTACGGATGAAGTTCAAACATTAACAGAGAGCCTGTTGTAACATAAAATGAAAAGAAAGTGCAAAAATGAAAACTAAATGCACTTCTTTTAAGTCCATTGCAGAAAATAAAATGAATGTTCTAAAAATTGATTCATTATAAAGTGGTGGTTGTGGCACTGTTTTATGTGTACGAACCATTACCATATGAAATCGCATTCGTCGCCGCGTCGTTTAAAAATCATCGAAGTTCTTGCTTCAACAGTTTCCTTCTGTCAACTACATTTTCAATATTAATCAAATTCTGTCCGTTAAATCCGAAGTCTGGTAAATCGGAAGTTTACTGTATTTAAATAGATTTCAAGAAGGAACGAGTAAACATTAAAGTACCCGTTCATTTCCAAGAAAAAAAAATAATAATAATATTTTACAGTATAAGTAAAGATGGAGGATGTAATACTTAAACAATATATTCATAGTTTGTGCTTTCATTTTGATTTGTTTATTTGTAGGTCCGTGCAGGTGAATCGTTGATGAAATTAGTGTCCGATATCAAGCAGTACCTGATCCTAAATGACTTCCCATCGGTGAACGAGGCCATCACACAGAATGCAGCTAAGTTCAGAACGAAACAACAAGAGTGTGACCAGAAACTCATGAATTTACGCGACGATATGGCAGCAGATCTCTACGATTTGGAAGAAGAATATTACACCTCCATTTATAAGTGAAACTGGTGTGTTTGTTGTTGTTTACGTGCAGTGAATGAATTTGTTTTGTGTTGTTGTTGAATTTCTTTTTGTATGAAGGTATCCGTCTCATTTGGACTACAGACTTTGATATTTATGTAGTAAGAATTGATATAATTGAGAGCAATAATAACTGGTTCTAA
This sequence comes from Thermobia domestica, assembly GCF_964235325.1. NCBI lineage: Eukaryota > Metazoa > Arthropoda > Insecta > Zygentoma > Lepismatidae > Thermobia > Thermobia domestica. Next base: position 9,492,345 of record NC_137460.1, read on the forward strand.
GTATTTGTGAGCTGTTTTAATTGTGACTGTGAGTGTATTATCTTTGAAATATATCACATATGTCACCGGTCACATAGTTGCATTTTATTTTTGTATGTTAGAGCCTTGGCTTTTAAAGATACTTATTATTACCATATCTAGTTTTACTTAACATATGTCAAAATATTGTGCAAATCTTAAAATAATAAAATACTCTACGTAATTGTTTAGTATTAGAAATCAGTACACAATAGAATACAGTGAAACCTGGTAACTTATTCTAAGTAGGGAATTCGTGTTATTATTCAGTTCAGAATCTTCTGACGTCGCAAATTCTGTCGAGAAATTTGAAGCTTAAAATATATAAAATGATTATCATACATGTTGTGCTGTATGATTACGATACATGTTTACCCTGAGGGAAGAACGCAGACTCAAAGTATTTGAGAGTAAAATCCCGAGGCGAATATTCGGGCCCAAGACGAACGGGAGCGGGGAATGGTGGAAATTTCATAACTAGGAACTGCATACCGTTTACCAAACATCGTTAGGGTCATCAAGTCTAGGAGGCTCAGGTTGGTAGGTCCAGTGTTGGGTAAGTTACTTGTAAAAATGTAACGCGTTACAAGTTACTTTACTTTCTCTTAAAATGTAACGCGTTAGTAACGCGTTACTTGCCTCAAAAAAGTAACTGTTACTTTACTTCGAAAGTAACGCGTTACTAACGCGTTACTTTTAGGTCCGAAACTTTGAATATGTGAAAAAATCTTATTATTTCAATTTTCCGTACTACTGTTACTACCGCTATCATTATTATTATTATTATTATTATTATTATTATTATTATTATTATTATTATTATTATTATTATTATTATTATTATTATTATTATTATTATTATTATTATTATTGCACTTCTGAATCACTTTATGTAAATGCAAGGACAAATTTTTATTTGACAACTATATGAACATTTTAATGTAATGTAACATTGACTAAAATGCCATACTGCGTTACTCGTAGGGATGGGCACAAATGAATTCGAGCAAGTTTTCTTTGAAACTCAATTCGACTAGAAACAGACATCTTTGAGCTCGACCCGAGAACTCGGCTTGAAAAATTTCCTCCAACTCGACTCGAATTCGCGTCGAGTTTCGAGTCGAGTCGAGCCAAATCTGGTGTATAGTTTCGAGTACTCTCTTCAAGTATCTTAAATAGACAATATAATTATTATCAATGGTACTACTACTACCACTACAACTTCTTCTTCTTCTTCTTCTTCTTCTTCTTATTATTATTATTATTATTATTATTATTATATTATAACAACACTGTGTATAAACAGGCGGTTTATATATGAATACTAAAAAAGTAGTTGATTTCCGATCTCGGTAGTCGTGAAGTCGGTAGTCTCGGTAGTCGTAGGAATCAAGAACATTGTTCACGAGCTTCTGAATTTGGGTTGAGGGTCTAGGTTGAGTATTCGAGCTCGAGCCAAACATTGTTAAAAGTTATAGGGCACTGGCCAAATATCTTCAAAACTGCTCGGCCCAGGTTTAGAATTATCAACGACTCGAGCAGATCGGCTCACAGCTCATTCACTATCGACCCAAACCGAGAAGTGAGCTGAGCCAACAGCTCACCCAATTGAGTCGGCTAGAGCCCTTCGCTCAGTTGAGTCGAACCGAGCAGATGACTCATCCCAACCAAGCCAGCCTGAGCCGATGGTTCATCCCAAACCGATGGTTCAGTTAAGTCGAGCCGAGCTAAGCTTGTTATAAAAAATATCTTTTAGTCTCGCTATCGAGACGAGACAAGATGCGAGCAGTGTCCCCTCTCGTGAGCAACAGTAAACGTATTCCATATTACTGCTTGGCTTACCTTTCTCATGACTTTCGCTTTCCAGTGTAATCAGGCCATGATTTCAAAACGAGTTAAAACGAGCGAGCCATTTATCAAACTCGACTCGACTCGAAACTCGACGCCAAAAACAGTGAATCGGCTCGGAACTCGACTCGAGAATAATACTTTTGACTCGACTTGGATTCGAGTCGAGTTTTAGCTTGACTCGTGCCCATCCCTATGCGTTAGAAACAATGGTTGCTTATGATTATTCTGCTAAACTAATTATGTAATAATAACAATGTTGCTATGTAAAATTAAAAATACAGAATATAGAGAAACATTACACTACAACTGACAAAATGAGAACACATGAACTGGGGGTGAATCAAAATTTGCCAATAACTCTAAAATCGATACATGCTTTTTAAAGCTAATTGTTCTAAACTCATAATCAACGGGACTTTAGAATATGCAAACTGATCTAAAAGAACTCTAATATTGCATACCATCAACATTACAAAATAAAGTAGACCTGCTCATCAGAACACAGTTTATTTATATTAACCCCTTACTGAATGTCGTTAATTATGGCACCCTAATTGTTGATAAATATTTCCCGCCGTGCACCACTTTACTTTTAAATTCTGTTCACCATCAACTTCAGCTTTTAAGAAAAAGTATTCTTTCAAATGTTCGAACGATAAAATATTTTCGTTCTCCATCTTTATAAAAACAACACCAATGAAAGTAAAATAGACTACCAGTACCATTGCCTCCTAGTTCACTCACTGAATGTATTTGATTTGGAGCTGTCAAAATCTAAGACAAAATCTTCCAGTTGCTTGCAATCAGTACACGTGATTTCCCTGAGGCTGTCCCCATCTTCCAAAAACACCAAGTGGCACTATATTTTGTTATGCAAATAAACAAATCAAATTGTATCTATGAATGTATTTGCAAGCCTACCAGCATAAAGTTCGTAAGGCGAAACGGGAAAATGCACATCGAGATTTCCCGTCCGCCTTACATTAAGATGAAAAGTGATAACAGGTTTTACATGCAAATTTCATTGCTAGAGGTCATAAGGCGAAACGGGAAAAGGCGAACAGTGCAGGAATTGTCGGTTACTGACATCGTTCATGCTCCATTGTTCCATTCTGAGAAATTCATTTACAGGAAACAAACATTTGTTTCCGAAAAAAATATACATATATTGTAGTTACTCATCCGAAATGTAACGCGAAAAAAGTAACGCAAACTAGGTACGTTACTTAAAAATTTGTAACGCGTTACCGTTACAGTTACTTTGGAAAAAATGTAACGCGTTACTAGGAAACGTTACTTAAAAAGTAACGCGTTATTTGCGTTACGTTACTTCCCAAGACTGGGTAGGTCATGTAGCTAGAATGGAACACGCTTTCAGAACGTTAGCTGGAATTCCAATTGGAGAAAGACCATTAGGATGACCTAGGTGCAGATAGGAAGACAATGTTAAGATGGAATTCGCAGAAATAGGAATACAAAGTAAAAATTGGATCCAGTTTGCTAAGGACAGAAGTCAGAAGAGAGCTTTCCTAGACATGTTATTGAACCTCCGGGTTCCATAAGCCATCGTTTCTCATTCTGGTAGTTCTGGATGGAGTTGTTCAGTTATGAGTGTTCCTTGTTTTCGTAACGTGTTCTAATCTTTTTCCCTCTGGTTTACTTAAAAAAACTGACAGCAAAAAACGATCGGATTAATGTTGGAAAGTGTTAAAAAGAAAGAAAATTAAGATAACATTTTTTTTCTTTCTTTTTCGTTCCGCTGCTTGCTGTCTGAACACATTAGCAGCTGTTTACATCAGGGTCACTTTTGACGTTTCTAAGAGAGGTGAGGTACAGGTTTCCCCACATAGAACCAGTACGTCTCACGTACCAGTTAATCATCTGTAGTTAAATTGCTTGTGGGGTGACAACAGTGTCTCCAAAGCTCGCTATACTTCATTTTATCGGAAAGCAGGAGTGTGTTGGTGCGTCAGTCGTGAGAAGCACGTGTGATTGACTTGTTACAATGTGTTGTGTTGAATCAATGATTGTGGTAACAAAGCATATTTGTGACAAAAATGGGGTAAGTATGCATTAGAACAGCAAATTGATATTGTGGAATTTTACATAAAGACAGACTACCAAGGAATGTAAAGAAATGTTTCAAGCGAAGTATTCTGGTAGGAAACTCCTCACGACCAGCACTATTCAAGACCTGTAACAAGAAATGATGAGCTGTAGGATCGTTCAGAATGTGGGGAGGGATAAGCGACCGACAGAGAGGACCCCTAAAACTATAGATAGAATTCGCACGGACATTACGAGGAGCACCTTCAAGTCGGCAAGGAGGTTATCGCATGAGGTTGGTGTATCTCGTACATCGTGTCTTCGTGTACTAAAAGATATGAGGTTAAGATCCTATCGTGTGAGTGTGGTGCAAGAGTTGAAACGTAAGGATCAGGAAAAAAAAAAAAGTTCATTATTGTAACTGGCTGTTAACATCAATTGCCAACTGTTACTTAGACCCCTTGCTTTATTCATGTCAGATGAGACCTGGTTCACTTGTCAGGTTATGCAAACTCCCAGAACTGCAGATATTGATCGCAGGACAACCCACATATTGTGCATGAAGAAACTCTCCACTCAGAGAAGATAGGTGTTTAGTGTGCGTTGTCCGGCATGCGATTATTGGCCCCATATTTTTCAATGACACCTTAAACAGTGCCAGATCTTTGACTCTTTCTATGCCCAATTAACAGATGCAGAGAAGCTTCTATGCAGTATTCCAACAAGATGGACCAGCCCACACGTCCAACCAAAATGTGACCCACATCAGCAACGTGTTCCCTGAAGACAGACTTGTCAGTGGAGGCCTTTATTCTTCAACATCCCCAAACTTAACATCGTGATATTTTTATTTATAGAGCACACTGAAAAGCAAACTGTATGCTGACAATCCTCGCACAATAGACAATCTTAAACGGAGCATTACTAAAGAAATTACACCGTGTTGCTGGAAACGTCATCAAACGAGATCAGCGATGCCTGGATACACATGGCCACCACTTTCAGCATCTCTTATAAACAGGTAACTGTTTAACATTACTATTATCTATTCATTGTTTCTATTAAAGTGTTACTTGAATCTCGTGCCTGAGGCGTACTGGTTTTATGTGGCACACCCTGTACTATATATCTTGAGTATTTCTAAAATTGACAATCTTAACTGAATCTACCTTTATAGGTGAAAAGGAAGAAAGAATAAAGAATGTGCCATAGCTTTTTATAGCTGATTAACATGTGGAAGTTACAACTGTAAAAACAGTATGAGAATGACAAATTAATATTTATTTTCATTACATACAGTGTTCTTAATTTATATAAATATTTTTTCTAGTATTTATAAGATACAAAGTAATAAGTACAGGGTGGACTGAAAGTAACTCTCTAATGTTAATATTTTTTTTCGTCCTAAAATATAGGGTGGCTCAAAAATAGGTATACAGTACCGTACTGATTAGCTCATTGCATTTTATGTCGTTTCATATTGTTATTCCTCAGATAGACTTAGTTTCTTTATTATTTGTTCTCAATGTGTTTTTACTTATATCTTAAGTTCGGAAGAGCCGAAGCAAATACACCCATAAACTAGAGTGTTACACTTGATCAATGCAGAGGTGTATACCTACAGGGTGTCCGAGAAGTCCTTCCCTGATTACAGAAATTGATAACTCAGGCTAGAAATAAGATAGAAATATGAAACTGGTGTTGAATTGTTTACAAACTATAAAAGTTTTTGTCTGTGTTAGGTTTGTTCTGTTTTACCAAGTCTCAATTTTGTTTGTTTTAGGTTTGTAGTACGTAAGTAAGAAGCCATGCCAACCAACCAGAAGGCACAGTGTGTCCTGTGGTACCATGAGACACGATCACGAACCACGGTGCAGAGACAGTTCCAGACAACATTTGGGAGGACTCCACCTGATGTCAAGAGCATTAAAGCCTGGTATGAGAAGTTCAAGAACACAGGGTCGGTTCCTGACCTTCCGAGGTCTGGTCGACCAAAAACCTCAGCAGACACGGTGGAGGCTGTGCGGCAGTCTTTTCTGAGAAGTCTTAAGAAATCGGTGCGCAGGGCCTCACGTGAATTACAGATGCCAAAAAGCTCTATCCATGACATTTTACACAAACGTTTATTGTTTCGTGCTTACAAAGTGCAACTCGTTCAGGCCTTGTTGCCCGACGACGGTACACGTCGATAAGACTTTGCGGTCGAAATGCTATCACGTATTGAGGACGATAATGGTTATCTCAGACGAATTGCCTTTTCCGACGAAGCGACATTCTTTGTTAGTGGAGTAATGAATCGCCATAATGTACGCATTTGGGGTTCAGAACCCCCCCAGGGAAGTCAGGGAGTTCACCAGAGGCAGTCCAAAGGTGAATGTTTGGTGCGCGTTATTGCACGATCGAATTATCGGGCCATTCTTCTTCGCTGAGGATACCATCACATCTGCAGTGTACCTGGAAATGTTGCAGCTGTATGCTGTTCCTCAGATGCTTCAGTATCGCCCCGATGTCGTTTTTCAGCAAGACGGTGCACCACCTCATTGGGGTTTGGACGTCCGTGCCTATCTCGATAGGACATTTCCTGGGCGATGGATTGGTAGTGATGGACCAACAGCTTGGCCTCCACGCTCTCCTTACATAACCCCATTAGACTTCTTTTTATGGGGTTATGTCAAGGATGAGGTCTACCGAACACGTGTACCAGATCTTGAAACCCTGCAGCAACGAATAACCACAGTCGTTGCATCGATCCCTCCAGTGATGTTGGCTAATGTGTGGATGGAAATTGAATATCGCCTAGATGTGCTACGTGCTACCAAGGGTGCTCATGTGGAAGTGTACTAATGTGACCAAAACTTTTATAGTTTGTAAACAATTCAACACCAGTTTCATATTTCTATCTTATTTCTAGCCTGAGTTATCAATTTCTGTAATCAGGGAAGGACTTCTCGGACATCCTGTACTTTTGGGCCACCTTGTACAGTATTTTAGGTATAAACTCAATTTTTTACACACAACCTCCCTACATGAAAAACCAGTTCATCAATCCACACATATTTTTCAAACAGGTGTGAATAATCTTTATGGCATGCGAACATCATTTTCAAAATTCAACATGCCTATCACAATCATCTGGATACAGCTTTTGTGCATAATGAGGCTTCCATGATCTATAATGTAACTCTTTGTGGAGAATTGCATGCACATAATAGCGTGTAATGTCACTCTGTCTTGTTGATATTGAAGGGCTTCGCTCGAAATTCTCCCTCCCTCTAGCCACCTTTCCCTCTGATATCGAAGTCGAGGGACTACCTGATCTCTTAATGTCATTAATTTTATGTAGCTTTTTTTTTCTTTCTTCATCAGAACAGCCCAAATTGATCCCTTCACCACGTTGGACTTGAATTACAAACTGCCACACCTCAAATCTTGCTGCAATTTTGGTTCTCTTCTCAATGCTTAGTCGTTCTGACATCTCTAGGGCTTCAAAGGAAGAACAAAATCTTCACACGATCTGAAAAAAAAAAAAGCATGTTTTAGTCTATAAAACAAGATAATTTTCATTGCTATCTACACAAAAGATCATTAGAAACCACAATTCAAAATAGGGAGTTACATTCCGCCCATCCTGTAGATAATTAGAAACGATTTCATTATAGTTTGCTTCAAAATACATTTATTTTCAGTAAGTTGACTACTTTTCAGTGGACCCGTTGGTAGTCAACATAATCTGGTCCCACTACACAGAGGTTGTTCAGCCTACGTTTGGCCGATTTCGTTCCTTCCCCCTCCCGGGCAGAATGGACTCACCCGACCTGGGTCGTGGCGTTCTGCAGTGTTGTGTAGTGGCTTCCTGGAAACGGAGCTCCACCATTTGGATCACCAACGAAGTTACCTAGGAAGCGGGAACGCACCAAGGTCACCTCCACCATGCAGAAGAAACTTCGCAAACTGGCAATGCAAGAAAATCCGCTAACAAAGGTGTATGGCTAATCGTCTTGACGTGTCTTTCGGGACTGTGAGCCGGACGTTACACCATCAACTCAAGCTGTAAAAAGTCATGAAAGCTCACGGCCATCTTCTCACGGATGCCCACCAAAAGGAACGAAAGTGTAACGCCCGGGAGCTGTACGAACGGCATCTGGCAAAACAAAGATGGACGTACGTCGTAACGCTCGATGAAGCTTGGATTTACCTTTCCGACTGCGGCAAACCGAGAACCATCATGTACAGAGAGAAAGGCGCCAAGAACTTCAGAAGGTGGGTCCGTGTCTGTAAAGAATCCTTCCCAAAAGGCTTTATGGTCGTTTATGGCTACTGTTACCGAGGTAAACTAAAGATTCGTAGGGTGGCGAAGAACTGCAAAGTAAATTCGCAGTATTTTCAGGAGCAGATCATGCGGCTGATCTACGAGCATGAGATTCCAAGAATGTACGAAAATGACGCCAATCTGGTGCGCATTCACATGGACAAGGCCTCATCACATACCTCACGATCGTCCCTCGCATTCTACAGGGAGATGGAGGAGGCAAGTGGTATACAGGTGATACCTTTCAATAAGGTACCTGTTAAATCTCCAGATGCAAGTCCTATGGACTATCGTGGATTTGCATTGCTGAAGCGAGCTTTGGGAAAACGGCGTGTGACAACTGTGGAAGGACTTTGGAAAGTTGTGCAAAGGGAATGGGACAAGATTCCCCTCCCAGTTCTTCAGAGAAGCCTATTACTGTGGAAATTACGCTGTCGCGCTATTGTTAAGAACCAAGGAAAACACATCGAGCACTTATGGACCTGGCGCCATGGATACTTCTAAATTTTTAAGTATGTCGAAATTGGCCAAATGTAGACTGAACAACCTCTGTAGTGTGCGTTGTCGGTGCCTGGCCATTGTCAAAGAATACGCCTTGCAATAATTGTTTTTCTCTTAGGCTTACGCGACAAACTGATCAAGTATGAAGACTACCTGTAAAATGATGAACGACATACAGGCCCGGACTGGCCCAGGTAGCTAGGTGGCGAAGACTTGAAGAAGGCTTATAACAGACTACAGCGTTGAGAGGTCTGGAGATTCCTGAGAAAGAGGTATCCGAGAAACGTATGAAAGAACAAAGTAAGGATCAGTGTAGACTTCATGAACTGAATACCTGTCAAGAATTGTTTTGCAAGGTTCTTACTTCAGCCCATATATATTCGATCAGGTACTGGATGTTCTATCTAAAGACATTAAGGATTTTACCTATCACCTTAATGGATTGTTCATTGCAACACTAATAGAAACTGAGGGTATAATGACTCAATGGTAGAGCGAAGAGCGCTTAGCTCGTGCGAGCTGTTCGTGAGTCGTATCGTGAAAAGATGAAGAGGTAAGCCCTTCCCGCTTGGTCTAGGGCAGCGTTTCCCAACCGGTGTGCCGCGAATGGACCGCTGGTGTGCCGCGAGGAAATCGAAACGAAATTATTAATTCTATAGCAACCAAATTGCAAGACATAGGAAAAAATGTATTTATTTTTGTATTTCACATTACTATGAATTTCTAACATGAAAAAAAAAATACTGTAATTGTAATATATTATTCTACATCTATTACTGTGTAGCAGACAGTATTTCGGCTCGTACACATTTCCACGGTTAGCTGCTATGTTACGCTTCAGTTGAGAGTCATACTAACACCGAGAAATGGAAGCTCTTGTACGATACGCGTCAAATGAACGTTCGTAGAACACTCATTCGCACGTGAATGACAGAACAACACTTTGTTCAACAGGTGTGTTTTGACTTCGACGCATCGCAAGCTGTGTGATTGCAATAATATGCACCGGTTTTGGTTCATACAGCAAAGTTAAAAGTACAAGACATTTGTTTGTTTGTTCGTTATTTAGTGATCTTCGTTCTTAGTGAAAGGTTGGATACAGTTTTCGAAAAAGAAAGCGTATTTTTAAAAATTTGAGTCGTATATTTCATTGCAATTGTTTTCTATTTTAAAATTAGAATAAAAAATAAGCATAATGAATTAGCATAGGGGAAAACCAGTGATTGGGCTTTCATCCCTGTGAGATAAAAATCAGTAATCACAGAAAAAAATTACCATGGTATTTTATATTTGCAAATCATAATAATAATAATAATAATAATAATAATAATAATAATAATAATAATAATATCAATGAGTGTGCCGCGAAAATTCAAGTTACACCCGTAGTGTGCCGCAAGTTGAAAAAGGTTGGGAAACGCTGGTCTAGGGAGTAGCGCATATGCACATGGTGCCGGGTTTGATTCTTGATGGCAGACCAAAAAAATCACTTTGAGATATTTGTCTCTTTTAGCCTAAAGCGCATAACCTGGGACTGTAATTTAATTACATTCTTTTCCACGAAGGTAAGTGAACTAGTTACATATGTATAGAATTTATTCAAAGACAACTTCAAATATATGTTACTAGTTATAATTGGATTATAATCTCATTTATTTCAAATCTTCATAGGAGCCCGCGGTGACTCATTGGTGGACACGCCATGTGAGCTTTGTGGTGAACAAACACATGTGTGGGTTGGTGGTTCCTCGGGTTCTCTAGTTTTTTTTTTTTTTCTTTTACTTTATTGAATTATTTCATTTATTTCATTTGTTCAAATTTCGAACGTAAAAATACGTATGTATGGACAAGTGCACTTATGTTTGATTTGTGAATTACCTTGATTTCACTAGGATTTACAATATAAAATTTACATACTATATTTCACTTTTTTGTGTATGTGTGTGCTGTGACAGTTATATACTATTTTGTCCATGGTGCACCTTATACATGGTGTACATCAGGGGTAAATGTGAATCTAAAAAGGCAAGAGGACGGATGACGTAACACTGTCCCCCGTGTCTATCGTTGCCCATTGTATTTTCTTAGGAAGTGGGGGGACGCCGTAGATTTTTTTTTTTGGAAGTGGTCTAACAACGTCCACCCGCGTTCCCCCTCACTTTTACCCCTGGTGTCAACTTATATACAGGGTGTCTCAAAAGTTCCTTGACAGGGTAATTCTGTTATTATCAAAGTTACAATAAAATGTAACATGGAAAACGTCTCCAAATATAATGTTTTCAATCTAAAGTGAAGGATTTTTTTTTTTAATCGGACGAGCCGTTTTGGCTGTACACTATTTATACGCTCAATGTTAAATGAAATTACTGTCTTTTGCGCAAACATGTCGATGGCCAGTCCCCTTTCAAACATGCCCCCATTCACTTTATATTGTGGATCCAGATAAATGGCAACGTCGCATTTCAATTTAACATTGGGTGCATAAAGAGTATACAGCTCAAGCGGCTCGTCCGATTAAAAAAAAAAAAATCCTTCACTTTACATTGAAAACATCATATTTGGAGACGGTTTCCCTTCTGACATTTTGTTGCAACTCTGATAATAACAAGAATTACCCTATGTCAGGGGCAGGGGCGTCATTTAGGGGGGCAGGGAGGGGCAATTGCCCCCCCTGAGTTTAAGATTTCTATAGATTTTATCAATTAAATAGTAGTAAATCAGTGAAATACGCGAAATTTTACTTATATCAAAGAGTCTTGCCCCCCCCCCCAAAGCAAAATCTGAAATGACGCTCCTGGTCAGGGTACTTTTGAGACACCTTGTATACTAGGAGTAATTGCGGTCTTTATGATTTATGCTATATTTCATGAAATTAAAGTTTAAATTTGAACCCAATATAGACTAGCTTAGTAGTGCAAAACTAAAGTGTTAGCAAAACATTCGTAATGAATTTGATTCGACATCTTTAGAGTTTATGTTGGATATAATTAAATATTGCACACAATTAAGAGGTTCAATAACCAGCAAAATAACATAATTTAAGTTTGTCGTCGCTGTAATTGTAAAATTAGGAAACCACTGTATATTCTGTCAAACTTATCCAGTTCAGTAATTAGTGCTATATAATTAAAATTTTGATGGCAAAATGACTTTACGAAGGAGAAGGAAAATATTATTATAAGAGCAGTTCTACAATGTCCTCAAATAATAATAATAATAACAAAAATCAAGCTCCTTCCATTTGCTTTAAATCCAGGTAACCCGTTAAGACTTTCGTTGGACTCTTGAGCACGTGGCCACCGCTTGGGCATGAGTTACGTCATTTTCGCAGAAATATGGCACGAGGTTGATACCAGTGAGGGAAGCTTAATGGACTTTTAAAGCCCATTTACTTCGTTAATATTGCATAAATAAACAATAATAATAGGATTTATTTATTTATTTATTCCGCACGCTCTTCTTTAAAATTAAAATAAATAATAATAAAAAAGATAGTGGAAATCCAGGGCCGGTTCTAGAGGTTTCTTACCTGTAAGCAAACAGTATTTATGTGCTCTATGTAAATGATAATAAAAGAGTAAAAAGTTGTGATGGACAAAATTCTTAAAATAATAGTTACAATTGCAAAATTCTTCATCTGTAGTCTCGCTTTTAATATTAACGAAAAATGGAGAAATCATAACTAATTGATTGTGAATGAATACTGAATGAAGTTCCAATTTTAATAATTAATAGTATTTTTTTATTAAGTAATTACAAGACACATCTAAGATATATACCTAAGATGTATTTTGACAAGTACAATTGAAACAAAAGTCAAAACAGAATAAATTTCATAAGTTTCAAGTCTAACATTAACACAAGTTTGATTTTGACAAAGAGGTATGGTCTTATGCTTGACTAAAAGCATATTTACATAGGAGTTCCTAGATATATATATATGGTAATTAGCGTAATTTCTCGTTTTCTTTATTACTGAGAAGTTCACGTTATAAAAGACACTTTCCTGGCTTTCAATTTGGCAAAATTTCTTATTCCATTCGTATCCATTTCATTGAGTACATCATTTTCAGTGGCCATCAAAGGTAGTCCATTTAATCGTTCTTGAGATACAGTTGATCTCAAAAAGTTCTTTATTAACTTAAGCTGAACTTGTTTAATACACAACAAATGACAAAAGTGAGTGCCTTAATCGATATTTAATTTGCCTTCGATCCAGTGGCGGAACTTCAAAATAAGGTCCCTCGCAAAAAATATTTTCAGGCCCTCTTAGGCCTATAAAACAAGTCAGTCCTTTCATGTCTCTTTCCAACATAGACGTTCGAAATCAGGCAATGGCTAACACAATGTAAACACAAGCGATGGCGCACCCAAGATTTCTCTTTTGGTCAGAAGATTAGTGATGAGCGCAAGAGTCTTGCTCTTGCAGATTTTGCAAGAGTCTTGCATGCAAGACCAAGACCAAGACCAGGAATCCCGATGCAAGACCAAGACCAAGAGTCTTGCACAAGTTCCGGCTCAGTGGTAGAGCGTTCACCTCTGGTGCTGGGGTCCCTGGTTCGATCCCAGTTTGCACCATGTGAACTTTTTTTGGTGGATAGAGACCGTGTGCGTAGATTTTCTCGGGGTTTTCCCGTTTTCTCCTATTTTCTTCATTCCACCATTTCATTAATTTCTCATCATCACCATCTCCTTTAGCCTCAGTGCATAACCGTGGCACGTAGAACTAGATATTACATAATTTCTAAACATATTAGTGGTGTTCTTCTAAAATTAAAGAGAAATGTAGTATTGAAATTGGTCATTCCGCACACCATAGGTGCCGACTACATGGGTATGGCTTTGGCTCCCGTTAGAAGTTTTTAGTATGTGCTTAAAAAATTAACTTCGAAATAACATTTTCATGACATTGACAAAAACTTAGTGTATGTGACCGTAAGTTTGACTCCATGGGCGGGTGCTTATATATTGCGTAATTGTTTATCAATATAACTTTTAGCCTCCTCAGGTATATACAGGTAGCACACGAGGATTGAGCGATATAACATTATCCCCAGGGGTGTAGCCAAGGGGGGGCCCATCGGGACCCGGCCCCCCCAAATGACCAACTATTAAAATATCATAGTAAAATTATCTCGCTTCATTCATTTAAAAGTAACAAAGTTTATTGACAATTAATAATTTATGGTAATATAGTATGGAGAAATATTGTTTTTCCATACCGATCTAAAAATAGTATAGTATCATCTCTTCCTTATACCGATCGAAAAATAGGATACTTTTTTGTGACAGCATATTACACAATTTACTGCGATTTATATTTGAAGTTCGAAGACAAACGTTTTAACAAGGTACTACAAATACAGACATAAAACAAAAGGTACTAAACTGATTTGTAAGTACAGTATATTTTATATGCTTTAACAAGTGTTTTAAAAGACATAGAGGATGGAAAATTTGGTGAGAAACAATGCTTTTATTCAATTTGGATTTCATTCGCTCTCTTTTATTTCTACTCAGTGTAATAAAATAATTCTGTTTTGTTTTAGTCACGAATAATAAATAAATATTTTTGTCACGAAACCATAAAGAAATTAAGTGAAATTTCAAAGAAAACCAATCTTGTGTAGACAGGTTCTGTATACAAAGTCTTAAATTTAAATATAAAGGTAACCAAGAAAAGATTTGTTGCTTTTTCACCCACCACCTTCGAACATCGATATGTCACCTAACCTGGAAGATAAAAAAAAAAAATAGTCCCATCAGCATCGACGACTTTCTGAAAACGTTCTGGAAGGCCATGCAATCCATCGCGGTAGAACTTGGTGGGCCGTGAAACGAAGAAAGTATGAGGTGCATTTTGGACTTTTACTAGGGATTTGAACTGGGGTCCTCTAAGGTGATTGTCCAAAGAATGGAACAGGTGATAATCGGACAGTGCAATACCCGGGGAATATAGTGGTTGCAATATTGTTTCCCATCCAAGGTAGAAAATGGTGTCCTGAGTCATCCTAGCCACGTGGGACTTAGCGTTGTCCCGTAAACGAGGACCCATTTGCAATTCAGGAGTGATGGCTCCAGAGTTTTGAGTTTTTGTTGAGCACAGCTCAACTGCTGACAATACACAGATGAACTGATATTCTGACCAGCTGGTAGCAGTTCCCGATGCACGATGCACCAAACACAGAGAAGGACCTTCTTCTGGTACAGTGCTGGTTTCTGCTGTTTTGAAATCGGTTCATGGGATGCTAACCAATGATGACGGCGCCGTGGAGCTTCGTATAGGACACACTTTTTATCACATGTCAACGCCCTGTCCAGAAATGGCTCCGAAACAGTAAATAAACAAAGGCGACTGCCGCGTTGCCTTCTGGATCGTAGTCAAAATATGAGAGACCCATCGACCCAACTTGTAGTGTTTCACAAGTTGATGGGTGTGCTGCTGAATGGTTTCACCACATACTGAATTGTAGTTCCAGTTCCTCTTTGTATATGTGTTGGTCTTCTGGCACGTGGTGTTTTCGGGTGTTTCGTCACCGTCCTTAAACTTGTTAAACCACCGCTGCACTGTCCGCGTTGTCACGACACCCTCACAAAAGGCCTGGCATATCTTCTGTCCCGCTACAGCGGCGTTTGACCTCCACTTGAACTCGTTCAGCATACATGCTCTTATGACGCTCTGTGGATGTCCCGTGTTCCCTCTGTCTTTACGCAAGTTCACGGTGTGTCTGAATTGCCACAACCAGGTAGTATGTTGGATATACCCACACCAACAACTGACGTTCGCCTTATCTCCACTTGCATTCAACTCACAGTGTGAGGTCCAATTGAACACAGACCTCCACGAAAAGGGACAGAACTTTCTTGGTTACCTTTATAGTTATGCACAAAAGTATAGCGTTTGGTCCCGGGCAGTAGTTCTTGATTAAGCATAATAAAAACTATATTGAATATAATTTATGGATAATAATAATAATAATAATAATAATAATAATAATAATAATAATAATAATAATAATAATAATAAGAAGAAGAAGAAGAAGAAGAAGAAGAAGAAGAAGAAGAAGCTAAAATAGTGTTTTTAGTCTTCCAAAAGGAAACCAAAATTTTCCTTTCTTTCAGGCCTCAAAAACACTAGCAGCGACACATTTCTTTTTTTGGCTTTGTACATTGTAGCTGGCCCCCCCTCAAAAACGACGGGCCCCCCCTACACAAACCTGCTGGCTACACCCCTGATTATCCCTTAAAGGATCCTGGCTTTTTGGGCTATTTTTTAGACTTTCAGTCAAGCAGCTACTGTATCGTCACTATTTATCCTAGGATCATGGTTCATACCTCATTCTCTTCAGAATAGAGCTGGCTTTCAAATGGTACCACTTGCATGCTCATACCATATACCAGAAGCGGAAAAAAAATGTCAAAGTGAAAATTTCGGAGGGAAAAATTTTTTTCTCGAACTTTGGCCCCCCCTGGACCCCCCTGTGTGATCGTAGTCATCTAAAAAAATCTGATAAATAGTACTTGGTATACTGAATGTGTGTGCCAAATTTTAAGTTTCTATCTTGAATAGTAAGGGCGGGAGAATTTTTATCAAAAATTCCCACAATGCCCCAAATTACCATAAAACACTATGATCTCAGGGAAAAAATTCCTGAGACATCCCTAATTACCCTAGGACTATAATTCGCCAATCATTCTCTTCAGAATAGAACTGTCTTTCAGGCGGTACCATTCACATGTCTCCATCATGTATCTAAGGCGGGAAATTCCTTTTTTTAAAGGGATTTTTTGGGGCAAAATTTCCCTTTTTTAAACTTTTGCCCCTCTGGACTCCCCCTGTTTTTACTCAGAAATCGAAAAAAAAACTTCTAGTAAATACTACTCGGTGGTCTGAATGTTTGTGCAAAATTTCAATCTTCTACGGGAAAAAATAGGCCCGCCAGAAAAAAATTCCCTACCATGCCCCACTTTTACCCTATACAGAAGTATATTTGGATAAAAATTCACTGAGACTGCCCTAATTACCCTAGAATAATAATTCGACCGTCATTCTCTTCAGAATGGAACTGCCTTTCAGACGGTATGACTCACGTGGTCCTATCATGTATGTAAGGCGGGAAAATGAAAAACGGGATTTTGGGGGTAAAAAAATCCCTTTTTTTACCCCTTTGCCCCTCTGGTTCTCCCCTGTTTTAGCACTGACATCGGAACAAAAAATCTGGTAAATACTACTCGGTGGACTGAATGTTTGTGCAAAATTTCAATCTTCTACGTAGAAAAATAAGCCCGCCAAAAAATATTGAACATAGGCTTAGAAAATGAGAAAAGAATTTTTTTTACTTATGACGTCATCACCTCCTATGTCTGGACGCAGGACGGTCTGAAACCATACGTAATGTCTTCTGCAAAGCCTCTGGACTTGGAAAACAAAAAAAAAAAAAAAAAAAAAAAAAACGGACGAAAAAGCTCAAATAGAAGAGAAATAACGCAATGTACCATGAAAAACGCGTATGGTACAAATTGTACCATAGGATCCCCAAAGGGTTATACAACAATAAATACCATATTCACAAGTGAGAGTGATTTGGTACAGTTATTTCAAATAACTTGTAGTTTGATACCGTTATTTTGTGTTTCTAATGTAGGTCAAAAGCATTTGTATAAATTGAATTTGCACAAAAACATGGACAGTTGAATCGTTTTCAGTTTTTACTCAAATTATACTAAAATATTAAGAGGCTTGATTATAATCCTTGTTATTTTAATTTTTTTCTATCTTTTTTTTTTTTTTTTTTTTTTGGCCAATATTGCTAACATACCATCATCATCATAGCTATTCTGCGATTCTTGGCAGTTCACTTGTTACAACTCAGAAGCTTCGTTATACGGTGGTTCTCAGCTAGTATCTTCATCTTGATGTAGCAATTTCCTGTTTTAATACCTTATTCAACTTCAGTCTCCTTTGCCCCATCCCTCTCTTTCCTTCCACCATACCCTCTAGCCTGTCCCTCATAAAAAAAAGTTCCTTCTCTGCTAATGTCTCAACAGTTCCTTTTTCTCCTCTTAATTACATCTAAAATTCTTCTTTTCTCCCCTACTGCTAGTAGACCCTATTTCTAACACCTTCTCATTCGTTTTTCGTTCAACCCAGCTAATTCTCCTTTCTTCTAAAGCCTCCAATATTTATTTTCATCGCTTTTGCGTAATGTCCATGTTCCTGTACCATACAGTACATATCGGAATCAGTAAAATAAAGTCTCAATATTTAATTGGAAGTTTGTTCAATACAAAGATTAGCTAATCTTGATTGAAGATAAAAAAATATATATTTATCTGACGCATTTAGAGTATAAAAATAACAGCAATTCATATCGTTTCAGTAATCTGTGCCATCTTGATTTTCTTTCGTGTGTCTTCCCAATTTGGGAACCAGTGGAGTATTGAATCTGTTAAAAAATATAAAAAGATTACCAAACGTTATAACTTATGTTATAAGTAGTGAAGCGTGGGTACCTATTAAGAAAAAATAAAGGTTATCGCCTATATTGTATACTATCATCACACTTACACGAAGGTAAACTATATTACATTTAGAAACATTCAATGTATTTCAGCTAATATTGGCGCATTGTAGAATTTATCCAGAGTAAAATTTACCTATGAAAAGCATAAGGTTTCTTAAAAGCAAGACTTGCAAGACTCTTGCAGCAAGACCAAGACCAAGACCAAGACCAAGACTGGGTGTGCAAGACCAAGACCAAGGGTTCGAGTGCAAGACCAGGACCAAGACTGGGGGTGCAAGACCAAGACCAAGACCAAGACCACCCGGGTCTTGGTCTTGGTCTCGCATTTGCTCATCATTACTGAAGATTTTTGGAGTAGCCTACAAAATCAGGGCCAGCTGTACCATACGTGCAACACGTGCATTTGCAGGAGCGACAAGTTTCGAGGGGTGGTAAAAATCTGTCATAACTATATCATTTAAAATAAATACTTCTTTTTGGAAACAGATTTCATGAAGATGTTGTCAAGTTTACTGAGTTGACCTATTTGAATACTACATTCATAAATCATGTTTAGATCGCATTAGTTTAAAGTCACATTGACAGCGCTAAAGCAAATGGTCAAACAAATCCCAACATGAATTGCTTGATTGTTATCAAATTGAAGGACTCAATTCTTAAACAGTAGTGAATACCTGTTGCATTTAATTAGTTATCACAGTTTTAATATGAAAACTAGAAAACTAGTCATTGAAAATGGAAACAAGTTTTTTTAATTTTTTAAAAAATAAATATAGACGGAAAAACAAGAAATAGAGATAAAAGACGTAGTTGCACTGGAATTGCAAAATGATATATTGGGATTGAAGCTCGATATTGAACTCTATAAAAAGAATTGCAATCTTTCCTCTGCAGGTGTGTTTTCTTTATCTTTTACTAACACAATATACTATTATTTAAAGAAAAACGGACAAAACGAGATTGTATTTGTAGCCTTTAGACCATTCTGAGTGCGAGTGCGTTTTTCCTCCCTTTCGTTTTTCATGATAGGGTATTATACTTAAAATCGTGGCTTTTAAGATTTGTTCTTTTTGGAGAAAGGGGCGGCAAATGATGTCATTGCACTGGGCGGAAAATTGCCTAGGGCCGTCTCTGTACAAAATGCAAATATTTTTGTGTATTTAATCCCTGAAATTTAGCTAATTTTCTTAAAAATTAGAAGTTCTGTAGGATCCAGAGTCTTGGACTACTTCCGCCGGTGCATCCCTGAACATACTCTACTTTCATTAGAACTATTACCAAATGTTTAAAAATATCGCTGTATCTAAATTTTTAAGACGAGAGAATGGATTGATAATGATTGGTATAACACAACGACAATATGTATAATCTGCTGTGATGGACAGTGAGAGTCCTGAAAAAAAATGTTACTTATAATCCTAATGACCTTTCGATTACAGTTACCTTTTCGAGTTATATACGCAGATACTGTGTGAAAGTTAATTGTATTCAAGCAAATTTTGAAATACGTTAAATTTAACTCAGATTCGTAACCGAAAAAGCAGCATCAATTCCATTTTAATTTAACAATGAAATTACTGCAATTAAGTAAAATAATCTTACAGTTTCAAAACTTCGTCGGTTTGCAAATGCTTCGTTAACAGTAACTGGTATTGACAACTCCCCGACCTCAACCTTTGTATGATCATCACTTTCGAAGTTTTGTTCAGAAATCGAAAGAATCTTGTTAGAGCCTTTGCTTGCCTCTCATCTTCTTTCAAGTTTTGTAGCTTTCTTTTGCGATAAAATGCTCATTTGGTTCTTTATCGTCGGCCATTATTATTACATGAAATATAAAGTACTATTGAAAAGTGAAAATGAACATCATCATAAATAATAATAATAATAACGACTCAGGATAGAAGCGAAAATATTGACGAATGACAAATGGACTAATAGACATTAACAAAGTGAACATTAAGTTGTGGGCAGCGATTGTGAGTTACTGATATTAGGAATTTGAGTTAAAATTTCCCTCAGAAATGATTTTTAAAAAATCAATTTTTCCGCCCGTTTTTTATTAGTATTCTCCCCCCCCTCCCTCGGCCAAGAAGGGAGCACCCTTGAAGACTGTGTTAATGCCACCCAATCCTCAAGCAGGTGACTTCGTTCTGTTTGTTGATCCATTCCTATTTTAAATATATAGGGCCTTATGCAGAGTCAATTTGACGCGTGATTAGTGCAATACTAAAGCGTTTGACTAACATATGTTGCCTGCAGTAGTCAGGCATTTAGTATGACGCTAATTATACATCAAAACGACTCTGCATAAGGCCCATAGGCTTTTTGACAATGATATTCTCAAGTAAAGTCGCGGAAGGGTTGTTGGGAAAGGAATGAAGAGTCTGTTATATTTGTATTTTGTGTATATGATGGGATTGTGGAAAGAGTGCCGCTGTTTTTAGTCGTACTGCCGTAGTGCTTAATATAACAACATATATTGAAAAGCTAAATTTCCCTACATTTTATTTCATATTTGTAAAATCTCCCTTTTACCCTCTAAAACTCTCTTAAATTTCCCTGCGCCACGAGAAATTGTCCTGAAACTAGCATCACTTGTGAGTGTGATATTGCCGCCAATTGATGTACGAGTCTATTTCAAACTTGTAAAGGGTGTTTTACAGCCAACCATACAAAGATTAGACTTTATTGTCCTTTCGATGTATGTTACGTGTATCTCAGTCTGTTCAATAGTTATTTTAAGCTATTTGGAAAATTTTTCATCGCAGCATTTTCTCTAATAAATATTCACATTAAAAAAAAAAAAAAAAAATTCATTTTCTAGTTTGGCGTCCTCTTCAGTTAGCGCCTTCTGCGAACGCGTAGTTCGCAGGATTATAGATCTGGCCCTGTGGAAATCGCTATTCCAGCTTTTGCATTGCTTTGTGGTCCGCGAAATTTTGAGAGAGCGGTATGAAATGACATCCAAAGTTACATTGCTTAATATTGTAACTTTACAATGTAAATTTTTACCGATATTTCTTCTCACCAGAAGCACCGCTGATTTATAGTTTGCCTGCGTATAAACAAATAAATTAACTATCTAGGCCTATATTAGTAGGATAATATAATAATTCATAATGATGTCAACGGAATAAATCACAATTTAAAAATCTACTCTTTAATATTTTCCAAGAGTCTAAAACTTATATACAAAACAGTTTTAAGTGTATATATTTCATGTATGCCTATGTTCCATAGAAAATGTGCCATCGATATATTCTTCTGATTAATTTGGTTTCCCAAAACAATAACTACCATTGAAGCAGTGGCGTAACTGAGGGGCCCGTAGAATTTGGAAGCTCACCACGAAGAAAATGTCAAAAACTATAAGCAACAAATATGGTTGCAGAGCTGAATACGGAATATCCATTTCCCTGAATAATATTATTTACTTTAAGAAAGGAAAAATATGATCTGGATGAATATTTATCCATTCTAGTAATATCAGTTTAAAAAATCATCTTAGCACTCGAGTATTAAGGAAAAATAATTTGGCTGCCGACTGCACAATTTGCTGAAAATGTCTCCTTTTGGCGCAAAAATTTAAGCAACGAATAGATATCCCTATTATTACTATTACTACTAAAATATTTAAAAAAAATGCTAAAGCAAGATATATAAGGGCTTTAAAATAAAAATGAGTGGCCCCATTTAAAAATGCAATTTATTATTATTAATTTGTACAGAAGAAAATAACATCTTTAAATTGCATGTATAGAGGAAAATAAAATTTTTAAATTTGCAAGTATAGCATAGTGGGTTGCGTGCCACTCAGGAGATTTACACCCACAATGATAAATGACTTGTTACATGCCAGATGGCAGAGTTTTGTTGAATCTCCTCTCCAAAGTGGAAAGGGATATTGTAGTAAAGAAAGGATACTTACAAGGTACAAATCCCAAGCTCCATGGTTGCTTCTTAAAGTTCTGACCCAAACTGTATGGAACGAAGGATGGATCAGTTTTCTTCCCTTCTGCCTCTTGCCCGTGCTTTTTTATATTATTGAATCTCGTGACGTATGATGGTGAAAAATCCAAAAATTGTTTTCAGTAAGTATTTTTGTTCTTATTTTTCTCTAGGAAAGTCCATCACGTCACGAGATGTTTGTTTTGGAAAAAGTAACGGGCCGAGAAGCTTATGTAAAGGTCACCTGGCTGCTGTTGTCTTCGATGAGAAAGTTTGTTTCCCTATTTACACAACCTTGACCATGTTGTCACTTTCTAATTACTGTGTACGAAAATGTACACTAAAATATAATTCCAATTTTTTTTTAAAAAAAACCTTATGCATTTCCAGGTGCCGAGTATTATATGACACTACATTCATTTCAGAACCTTTGTAACTTACATTGTTGCGATATCAAATTAGCATTACACAATGAAATGAAGTTGAAAACAACAATTCGGGAAATAGCATATCTCCTATTAATAGATAACTATAGTTTGGCAGCATTCCCGGTGTACGCACAGCTTTTTTGATATTTCTGACCTTACCAATGAGTGTTTCTGCAGCGAAGTGATCATTTTCAAAATTAAAACTTATAAAGAACTTTTTACGTAGTTCCATGTCTCAAGAACGGTTGACTACTCTCAGTGTTTTTAAGTTTTGAATGTGAGACAAGGGCAATAGACGGAATATAATAGAAATATTTGCGGAAAAAATGATAGAAGATTACACCTCTTCAAATGAACTTCGACATTCAGTAGTACTTTTACTTTTTTGATGAGCATTAATTTTCATTCTAACTTAATTATATTCCATGGTCACTATGTTAATTATGATTTATGAACCATTGTCTTCTACAGAGACATAATATAGTGTGAAGTTAATTGGCATTGGGTTGGGGAGGGGGGAATCCTGCGGTGGGCCCGACATTTTTGCGTTATGTTACTGTTTTGAAGGCCTTTATACATTATGCAATCTGTCTCAATATTTTTGTTCTGTCCAATTCATCTGATTTTCGCACTACAGGATCTCAATTACGATCAATGTTCATAGATTTCCAGATGGCATCTAATTTAACATGAAAAATAACGATTCTGTATCATCGTTCGTAAATTTTATAGTTAAGAGCACAATGCAAAATATGCGTTAAGAAGTGCTCGTTGTGAGTCTGAAAAGTATTGGAGTATCTTCGGTTCACAAATAACTATCTGTGTATCACTGTACACGTATGAGCGCTGATAGTGGCTGATAGGTGATCGGAAACACCATATTTCTGTCACTGAAGCCATGTCGTTTGATGTGATATGAACAAACAAAAGAAATTTTGCGTTGCGTTAACGCTAACCAGTCCGGAATGAGGACCAAGCCCCACTCGATATATCTACATATTCCCTCTCTAGATAGGACTAGCGCAGAAGAGTAATGCTCCTGGAAGTAGGAACGAAAAACACAGTTCTGAATGGTTGGCGTTATACATTGCACTCAAATAGCAGAAATCATATCATTGTTGCTGTCGGTCTTCGTGACCGAGTGGGCTAACCCTAGTAATGAAAATCTCTTATGGCGTTAGTTCAAACCCGGCCCGAGGAAAGTTTTTTTTACCCTTTTTACATTTTATAACACTTTTTAAATTAAAATAATATGCAAATAATACTCAAAAAAGTTATTTACTTACTTTTGTGCAGATAAGTGGTAGTGGTAGTAGTAGGAACGGGTTAGAAGCCCCGCAGGGCTCATTTTGTTTCCCTTGTACTCCATGATATAAATTTTGTGATATAAATTTTGTGATATAAGTTTTGTGATATAACTTAAAACAACTGGCTAGGATAGCGCGTAAAACAGCTGGCTAGAGTAGCGCGCGAGAAAACGTACTTCCGGGAGCATTACTCTCCCGAGCGGGTCGTCTCTAGATTACGCAATTCTTAAAAGATTTAAGGTAATTAAGTTCGATCTCGCATTCTTTTCGTAATGGTTCGTATCAACGCATCGGAGTAGTATTATGCGATAGGGGTAAAAGTTAGGGGGAACATGGGGGACGTTGTCCCCCACTACCTTAAAAAATTATACGGGCAAGGATACGCGTGGGGGGACTGCGTGATGCCATTCGTTCACCTACCTTTTCAGATTAACTTTTACCCCTGGTATGCGATAATCGGAATAGTAGTTACTGAGACGTTTTGAGTTTCGTTGCTGGGCGTAAAATTTGCGAAGATTGATTCGGAATGTATAGCTGGATCTTCTTCCGTACGAATTTGCGTCTCTGCAAATCAAAAAAGTGCCTTTCAGTCAGTATAGCTGTATAACTACGATAATCAGCATAGCAGTTTTAATAGCTTTTTGCAATTTTCGAGTTGCAATGCTGTACGCAGAATTGTGCGAATAAAGTATGTACTGTACATAACGATAACAGTATACACATTATGCACCAAACTTTCCGTATAAAGTTACGCTTTCTACATCTGGCACAACTGTTTCGCTGACTTATCCGCACCGTAAGTTCACTTCCTTTTTATTCTTCGTGTCTTTTGGCGCTGGAAGAAGAAGGCGGCTGGTGAAGTTTGAGTTGTAAAATCTAAAGATATCAATTTCCATCGTCTGTTAATTTTGTAACAATGGTGCAGAAAAAGGTAATTTTTCTTTAGAATATAACAAGTATAATGAAAAACGGCTATTTAATAACTTAATTTTGTTTTCGTATTAGATAATCGAAAGATTTATTAAAATGGGTATAGTAGAGCATGTGGAAAGCCACGTTGGAATATACTGTTATTTTTTGTACGGTTGAATTATAGTTTTTATAACAAATATTTGTGATTTAGGGTGTTACTTACCTATAGTATTACCTTTTTTGGAGATAAGAAATACTGCATTATATTTCAGAAAGAGTAAAATTTACCACATTGGAAGTTATGGTCTGGAGGGCTAAACTGTTGGCATATGTCGGTCCCGGTTAAGGCCGAATGAACCTATTTTCAGCGTTATATTAATTCTGAATTTCGTCTAACTTACCCACAGTAACCCCGGTTTCATTTCAGGCCCTCACTGTTAATCACAAGTATGTAGATTTTCGTATTTCGTTCGCTTTTTCTACATCCGTATGTGTCTATATTACTGCAGAAAATCAGTACCTTCGAGTTATTATGTGTTTATAATTACGCACGAGTCGAAAATTACTAAAACCATGAATCCTCATTGCGATTGAGGATACAGTAGCTTCGAATGTGCTACTAATTCGTGATTCTTGTATTGTGTTTAAGGGAGATTTGAGCTCATATCAAAGGCTTGTCCCTACAACATTAAAAGGTACAAAATGCTTACTAAAATACTTTTTCCTTCCGTGCTACTCATTCAATGATGGAACATTACATTCATGAAAAATTAATTTAAGCAGCAGGCAGTGTGTCTATCGGTCACGAAATTAGAAAACTGTTATAAAAGTCAAGAAATTTAGTTTTTGGGTCGCGATTTTGTATCTACAAATATAGAAGTACAGACTGGAGATTTGTGTTCTAGATAACATCAAAATTCACCACCAAAGATGTGTATGATCGGTTTTAGACTTGCCAAATCGCTAGCAAAGCACGCTTCTATCATATGGATGAATATTCGGGCTAATTAGCATCCATATTTCCTCTTGAGAATGTTCCGAAATTTTATGATTTGGTAAAGTAGGTCTCAAACTTTCATTTTGGAATTTTAGTAGACACCCTGATAGGTGAAGATACTTTACTACATACAGTGCATTAAGCACGAACCACGTTACTAGTCACTAAAAAGCATGAATGCTATCCGTTGCTAAGCGGTTAGCGTGCGTGCCTGTGGCGTGGGAGACCCGTGTTCGATTCCCGGCGGGAGCTTATGTTCAGATTCCACGTTAATCAGTAGCTCCCGTTTCATATAGCCTCCCTCCAGAAAGTGACATTAAACTCAAAATTAACTCCGCTGTCTGATTCGGGGCAGCGGTGCAGCACGGTGGCCCGAACGTAAGTGAGAGGTTGCGTTCGTAGGGAGACGCCGCGTCAGCGACTGTGGGTATGGACAAATGAGGATAGCTTTTTTTCATACGAACCAATACTTAAGCGAGCTCTGCGGGGCACCTAACACCGTTCGCTCCCTCAGCTGTTTTCAAGTAATACCGTAGATCTTATATCTGCAAGATTTGGAGGAGGAACTAAATTCACTTGTTCTGTACAAAGTGTACTTACCGAGAGCTTCATTTGACATGAATCAAGGGCTTAAGTTTAGAGTTGCCCCTCCTGTCCAGAGTTGCCCTTGGACTTTGCAACATACAAAAAACAGTGCTTAAGTATTAAAAATTGTTACATTTCACTTAACGTCAGTATTCCTGGCGCTTCACAAAAATTTAAAATGTTTTCTTCATTATTTTTGCGCATCTGTTACACGTGTTCGCCATATTTTACAACTACCATGCTGCTGAAACCTTCCGCGAATGCTTCCGCATCCGGCAAATAGTACTAACTTCCATATATCTTTTCTCGTATTAAACATAACTCTCCTGCCGAATTTACATTCCTAAACATCAAATAAAAACTTCAAATTATCATTTCTTACCTAATTTCTCCTGTAAATTTTCCTGATTTTTATAAAAAGCGGAGGGGTAACTCTAAACTTAACCCGAATCAAGTATTGTGCCGTAAGCGACACTTGCATAATCACTTCACACACTGGTTTGGGGTTCCAAAGTTGGTCATCAGTTTCTAGCAAAATTTTGAAAATTTATAATTTGCTTGTTTGTGTGGTTGATGAGAGTGCCTCACAAGAGCGCCGGATTTGAGGCTACTATAAATCGAAAAACAAACTAAACACACGATTCTCTTCATGAGATGGGGGTTTAAACGTGAAACACAATATCAGGCATATGACCTTCCCCTGCTACCTCTACACGTGATCCTGGACCATGAAATTAACCGCTACAAGATCCATGGAGCAGTGTTCTTTTACCTCTGATTTAGGTCCTATAACAGGTATTTAAGCTCTTTTTTAAGTTTGACATGGACCAAAGAACACCCCAGAGGATTTTGCAACCAGTTGATCAAATCTGTGTCGCCAGATGGGAGGGGGGCCTTCACAATTTTATTTCTTGGCAATTCTCAAGAGATTTTCACGCCGTTAGTTTTCAAGTTTTCACATTGAAATTTTGCACACGTATTTTGGGTGTTTACTTATTTGTCCAGTGATTTTGAGATCCCTACGTGAACCCAGGGCCGCAAACTTTTTGGAAAAAAAAAAAAAAAAGGTATTTCCCAAAACCTCCCAGTTTTTCCCGTTTCAGGTGTATGACATGAAGCGTTTGGTACCGTTAAAGCTTACTCTACTGTGAAAAGATACTAGCTATGAACCATGATCCTACGATAAATAGGGGAAAATTCTAGAACACAGGTCCCTCTGTGTAATTAGTAGCTAGGTTGGTTCCTTTTTGTACCAAACTTTAATATTTAATTCACATAGTATTGCCGAGTGAGCGTCAGCGAGTGAAAGCGGTTTAGAGGTGTTATTTTCTGTCTTTATCACAGCTAAATAGGAAGGGGGACCTGTGTTCTAGCCGATAAATAGCGATGAAGCAATATCTCTTTGACTAAGTGTAAAATTTCCCTTTAAAAGCGAGGATTTATAAAGGTTAACAGAATCACGCACAGCAAGCACATTCTCACTCCAGCCACTTCGAGGGCGTTCAGGCCTTTTGTCTACTGTTGAACTTTTTTTTTTTTTTTTTAATATAATTTCTTGATAACCTAGGAACAGTGGATTCATTTGGTGCGTTATTGTCCAAAGATCGTGCTGAGTTCCGAACAATTTCTGCGAAACACCGTTCTCTTAGTGGGTATTAACTATCACTCGCTCTTCCATATTGTCTTTCCATGATTATACTCCACAAACTGACTGGAAGACAAAGGCACAGTATCAAAACATAACCTCAATTAATATTGGTAACAAAATATCCAAAAAGAATGTTGCTAACAATAAATAAAAATATTTTCAAATCTGGCGTTCTTTTTATGTAATGAGGATATATATAGAAATATAGTAACAGGCATTTGCTTCGTTAATATGGCTACAGTTATACAGAGGTTCTGCATTTGGTATCCTTACTCGAACTAGAAATTATTCTTCATTTTAACAAAATGAGTTCAGGTTTCCCTGAGCTCTAAGCTAACCCGACTTATCCCTACCTTTCCTCTGCTTTATTATGCACTTTTAATGTTCTAAAAGTTGATATTTTTAAAATTTTTTGTTAATGTTATGATTTTTGCCGAAAAGCAGGCGGACGACCAACTTAGGAATAAATGCCCTTCCTTTCATGTCTGGTACGCAGCGCGCTTTGTTTCGTACCTCTACCTTATTCTCCATTTTATGTGTAACATTCCTTTTTTTTTTCAATCCTGCTGAAAAATCAAATACACAACAACTTCCGAAGATTTATAAAATTATGCCCTTATAATCTATATATATAAAAGAGAACGTACAAAATCCTTTGTCCGCTCATCACGCTAATACGGCTGAACCAATTTCTTTCATTTTTGGGGGGTTATTAGGATTTGGACCCTAGATGGTTTTTATCATATCACTTTAATTTTTAATTACCAGTGTCTTGAGATAATTGACCATTCAGGTGTCCACAAATCCTTTGTTATTAGTTCATCATAGGTAAAAATAAACGTATTTATATGCAACCCGCATGACCGTGTCACTCGGCGGGTTAACATAAATGACAGGCGATATACAGCGGAAAATAGCTTGAATCTTCTGTTTAAAATTTTTTAATTGATTTGCTTATTTTTACAGACACTTTTACAATATGCCAGCACCGGGATGACCGCAGCGAAGCGGGGCGGGTTAACATAAATGACAGGCGATATAATGTTAAGATTTACTGCAATCTTCTATGGTTATTATCATATCACTTGAAAGCGAAAAAGTAAAAATTATCTAAGTAACAAAGTTTATTGCGTTCCGGGGTGACCGCAGCGAAGCGGGGTGAACGCTGCTAGTATGGGATATCACCCAAAATATTCCCCATTTCACTACGTTTGTCTGAGATGATGAAACCCCTCTTCCGCTGTACTTTTCTGTATTTCCCTCCATTACAGCAGCGTACACATCCTACATTAGTTAATGGGTTTGAAACGCTGTCATAAGATGCTTTAATTCCTGTTCACCTCATATCGCATCAATCAGCGAACTCATATAGTCTACAATTTAACATTGGTTTTCTTCCTTATTAATCAACCTACACTCTGATGATCTTAGTTACCTTTCCTTTTACTTTCATGATGTCATTTCGTCTGATTCTGTTCATTTCTCCGTAAATCTTGCATTTCGAGGTCACTATCTGTGCCATTTAACCCCTTAAATCGAACAAGGAAGATTCTTTTTACGGATACATGTAGCAATTTCAGTTTTACTACGACATTGATTTATTTACAAACAGGGTTGGCTGGTTTAATCCAAAAAAAAAAAAAAAAACTGGTTTAATCCAAAAAACGAAATATTTTCGTAAAAGTGTAACTATTCGTAAAATATTGATAAATATATTTGTGGGTTATCATGTTTCACTCCCATATATTATTCGTACTATATTCAGACCTAAATTCCCCATTCTTTACTCAGAGATTATATTACAAAAGCAACTTTTTAATGTAACTTTATCGATGTTTCGTGATTTTTTTATAGTTTATTATTGTTGTTATGCAACCAAAGGAAAATTCTAAATATTGTTTCGTTTTAATAATGTTTACTATTGATAAAATACATCGAAATGCCGGACTTTTTAGGGGAGGGGAGTCATACAAACCCCACTCGAGGCAATTATTGAAATAACAAGAATCTTTGGTAACTTTTTGTATAAATGGGTCAGAGCCAAAGTGGACTCAAATAATTCGTATCTTTATTCACTTTCTTACTGATATGCAAAGTAAGTCGTTATATTTAACTTGGACTAATAAAAGTCGTAGTGAACTGACTTGGACTAATTAGTTCTTCTGTACTCTGTAGTACTTTGAAATTGTCCATATGTAATTCTGTATAATGGTTCCACTTGTGCAATTGTTTATCTTTTTGTCCTGTCCTAATGACTCTTGATGATTATATTAACAAATATCTAAAGATTAGTCAACGTATTTTTTATCAGGAGTCCTTCGTGAGTGAGTCGGCAGACGTATCGAATTTGTGGCCAATTAGTCCCGGTTTCGAGTTCAAATGGAGGACAATTTCTCTTGTATGTAAGCCGAGAAACGGTTTGGATTCCGCTTTAAGCTTATGTGACCCCTTCCAGCATAACCCGGTTGTTACATACTAACCCCAAGGCGAAACAAGCTTATTTCTGTCGATATGTGATATAAATACATAGAGCAAATTATTTAAACAAAAAAAAAAAAAAAAAAAAAAACTTTTTTTCAATGAATACCATGGTTTTTGCCAACCCTGTTTACAAATGTTTATCCCTTAAGTACTCGCGCGGGGGTCCAGTAGACCCTCATATTGATATTTGTTTTATTACAATAAAAATACATTTTTTTAATAAGACAATGTAGCGTAACTCTAGACATGTTTTTTAAAGTGTTTGCTGCAATCAGGTTTTTTGTACTCGTTTTGAGACCTTTAATGTTTTTTTCATCAGGACTTCTGACTAGCAACACAAAAGTTACCTGGTTGGGGGTCTGTGAACATCCCGCGCGAGTACTTAAGGGTTAAGGAACTATCAGGTATAGTCTCCCTATTGAGTAGCTCTTTAGGTTTCAGCATTTTTAGCTCCTACCTAAAGATTGTATTACTTCATTCATCTAAACATTGGCAACTTCAGTAAGCTATTTGAAGAGAATCCTAGTGGCAAGGTTCTACAACACAGGTCCCCCTTCCCATTGAGCTGTAATAAAGACAGAAGACAACGTGCTCTGCGGGGCTCTAACCCGCCTTCACTCGCTCACGCTCGCTCGGCAATACTGTCGGAGTTAAATATTAAACTTGGATGTATAAAGGAACCAATCTAGATACTTAACTGCATGGGGGGGGACCTGTCTTCTAGAACCTTCCCAATGCTAGTACTGCGAAGAGCGTTATAGTAGAGAAGTTATAGCTGATTTTTAAATTTTTATTTTACGAAGCGATGGTGGTGGTGGAGGGGGGCTGATGAACGTAGTTTTCGTCTTTCATCAGATCTTCAAGACTTAGAAGTAAGAACCCTTTAAAAACTGTCTAAGTAAATCAAAAGTTGCAAAAGCACATTACGGTATCGATGCACCGTAACTCTTACACGAAAGAAGAGCAAGAATATAAGCCACTTTGAAATGGTGTTTGAACTTTTATTATAAGTAGGTTAATCGTATCATGGCACGTGTAGAAACATTTTCATTGAAGAAATTGAAAAGAAAGTGTAGTCAAGGAGTCAGTTCACTGTTTGACCAATGCTGAGTTAAAAGAAATCAAGCAGCATTGAGGGAGTATTGGTGTGGCGTTATCGTGGGATGCTTTGCATAAAAACAAGTTGCAGTGAAAAAAGAAATAAGTGATAGTTCAAACATAAATCGTGAATGAAGACTCCCGTTGACGTCTTCAGTTTTTTACTAAATTATAAATTGTTGATGCAATGAGATTGAACCTTTACGACTTGTCTTGATATCAGATTTTCCATTTACCCTTTTAAGCTCTAGTACCTGTTCTTAGGTACTAAAGTAATGTCTTCATTATTCCATTAAAAAGGGTAAATGTAATAAAGCTTTTTACTTCAGTGTTTTTTTTTTTTTTTTTCTTTCTTTCTTTCTCCGACAGAGGCATTGTGAAACATGTTACGTATGGTTCCACGCCTTTCTGCTTCGAGACATAGTGGTGATGTCATAACTTGTAAAAAAATATTTTTCGTTAGTCCTATTATTTTTATTTTTTTACGGGCTTACTTTTGTACCTATAAGATTGAAATTTTGCACATTCAGACCACCGTGTAGTATTTCAGATTTTTTCAAATTGCGTTAACACCGGGGGGGGGGGTCCAAAGGGGCAAAAAGATAAGAGAAAGTTATATCTTTTAAACGAAAAATCTTTTTACGCCTCAGATACATGATTCTGACATGTAAATGGTACCGTTTCAAAGGCTGTTCTATTCTGAAGAGAGTGATGCACAAAACATGACCCTAGCATAAATAGGGATTTCTTTTTATTTATTTATTTTTATTATACACCCGAGATCAGTCTTTTTGTGATGATCGGGATATTCTCCGCCTTTACTATTCAAGATTGAAGCTTGAAATTTTGTACACACATTTAGTCCACCCCTTACTATTTTTCAATTGATTTTCAGATCTGCGTTAATACAGGGGTCCAGAGGGACTCAAAATTAAAAAAAAAACTAATTCAGAGAAAAATCATGATTTTCTCATTTTCTCGCCTCAGGGACGTGATAGAAAAATGTGTATGGTACAATTTGAAAGGCTGCTCTGTTATGAAAAAAAAGTTATGAACAATGATTCTACGATAAACAGAGAGTATGCCGTAGCCGCTTGACTGAAAGTATAATTTTTCTTTATATATATAAAAAAAAAAAAGTTCGAATTTGACACTATATATATATATATAGTTGGCTAGTATATATATGTTGGCTACGATGAAATTTTCAAACGTACACGAGGTAATAGAAAAGTTGATTGGCTCTGGAAAAAGCGGACGTATTTCTTTTCGCTTTTCTGTTATTTATTATTCATGAATTGGTCTTTCGTAACGTGTTTGAAGGCGATGTTACATTGTCGAAACGTTGCATAGGGGTTATTAATATATTGGTAGTTGTAGTTTTATTAAGGTTATGCTATGATGCAAGTGTATATTTTTTTTCGTTCACTTCAACTTCCAAAGTATGACATAGCATTACAAGGAAATATTTCTTCTATTTACTACGTTGCCTGCGTTACTATAAATATACCACATTGACTTGATCCCTAGTCTTCCGTCGCAAGCGCTGCTATCGGCTGAAGGAATTCCACTCACTTTCTCTTGCTTAGCAACAGCTGAACCCTTATTGGCTCAACGCGTGGGTGTGTGAGGGTATGAGCTTTAGTTCGCATTTTTGCCACGGCTCAAGACATTTTGGCAGCACAATAACATGTTGCTGCTTTTGATTATGAAGAATGATAGGTTCTGGCCATGTGATAGATTGTCACATGCTACAAGTATTTTTCTTTTAAATTAAATTAGTGCCCAAAATGGAGGAAGGCGACGTTTGAGATACTGCCGAATGGTCTAGAAATCAGTAATGAACCAAGAAAGTCATTTTATATATATATATATATATATATATATATATATATATATATATATATATATATATATATATATATATATATATATATAATATGATCAGTTTTTAACAATTAGTATAATCAGCATATTGGGATGAATAAAACTTTAACTGCTGTTTTTTTTTTTTTTTTTTTTTTTTTTTATCTGATAGAAAGCTGCAGAAGTTAGCTGTATACATGATGATCTAAAGAGTATTTGCTATCTGAAGGTGCCTGATGTAAACTCAACACTGATAACAGCGCTTCTGCACTTACCGTTATGTACTGATCGAACCATTAAGATGAATACGGTGATAATTTTCGATTGTAACAACAGAGGGCCTTAGAATAGCTAAGTCGTATGCACTGAAAGCTAGTTTGAGAAAAATGTTATTTGTTTTGCTAGGCATGATATATATGAAAGTATTATTAGACGATATTATTAGAAGTGTTGATGTGAACGTAGCTCATTAATACTGTAAACTATGATTGTAAAAAGCTATTTGGCAGATACTCGAAGTTTTTGTACACTAATTTCGTATAGTGTTCAAATAATTTTGTATAAATTATTGAATATTAAGGTTTGCCATTCATGCGTATGGCCAAAACAATTTTCTTCTAAAATTAGCATTTTGCTAGAAATATTTTAACTAATAAATAATAAAATGGATATAAAGAAATTGGCGGAATGGCTGCTTTCAAATAGAATTTCGTTCATAGCCAAGGCATATCGATCATTAACACGCGTGAAACTTCATATTGTATGTTGCAAGAAAGAAAAAAGCATACTTTCCTGCATATGCCTCCTATTTTAAGGGCCTCAGCTAAGGATTTGTAATTTATTAGTGTTCTAAAGCATGGATGTAAGCAGGCCTGTTTTTCGACTTCGCTGTCGATGCCGGAAGGCGTGTTGTTCTCTGCTTCCGTCCACAGCAAGTAAACAGGTTAGATGTTAGAAATCGCGAGTCTGGAATCCGGGATCGACCTCAGTAATTGCTCATTGGCATCAATAAGCGTGAGATGCATTGAGAGCCTGTACCCGAAGAAACTGATATCGAAGTATCTACTTTTTGGTGCGAGCGCTACGTCAATAGGAAAGCTCAGCGCTTCTACCAATTTCCTAGGATACACAAATTTCGCAAAACCTTGACCCTTATGCGGTAGCAGACATAATGCTGGGGTAGTAGGCATTGGTAGGCGTGCCACCACCTTTCGGTAGATTGTGCCTAGTCTAGTGTGGCTACATACATCCATACGCCTCACTAGATTCATTGGTCTTCTATACAGCGATGTGCTGGAGTCCGAATGATGTGCGCATCCATTAACGATAAATTCGGACGTTGATGATTTTCCATTTACACTATGAGAACATGGACATTCAGGACAGTTGTCCTCTGTGGGGATGGGTTTTCTTTCCTAATCAGACTTCCGTCACGCTTCCCTTCACTCCTCATTAGAGATGTCAGTTCTGTACCAGGGCACTGGCTTGCAATTTTCGACACGCTGGTCACTTCTACTGGAGACATCTTCCTGGTGCACTTCGTTGTTAAATGTTTTGTTGCATCTTTTTGAATGTGCCGGATTACTACATCATGAACACATTTTCTAGTGATCATCGAACTGTTGTATTAACACTCACAACCTTCGAATGAGTGAGCTTTCTTAGTAGTGGGGAGTTGATTGTTCTTCAAATCTTGGCTGTGGTCGTGGACAAACAAGCAAAGTGCAGTGGTTTGCCATGGCTAATGTTTGCGGACTGCAATGGCGTGTCAAACTTGTTTATTTGTATCCTGCCAAACATTCAATTAGACCTATTACGATTTTTATTGTGAACTAAACTATAACACCGGCTAAATGATAAAAAGCTTTGGCACTCTTTTAGTTGTGCAGATTTTTAAACCTCG
Organism: Thermobia domestica; assembly: GCF_964235325.1. Taxonomy (NCBI): domain Eukaryota; kingdom Metazoa; phylum Arthropoda; class Insecta; order Zygentoma; family Lepismatidae; genus Thermobia; species Thermobia domestica. The sequence continues at coordinate 9,527,767 of NC_137460.1, forward strand.
TGTATTGTAAATATTGAAAGGTGTTGAAACTGGCTTAACCAGTTGAGCGTTGATTTTAACAAGGAAATGATTAAAATTTGATGCATAACAAAATGTAATAATAATGAAATACAGCTGAGGATGTTTGTGCCTTTCAGCCTAAGAAGAAGGGAAAGAAGGTAGCAGCCGCTCCTTTGGCCGTCAAGAAGCCAGAGCAGAAAAAGGTTGTAAATCCTTTGTTTGAAAAAAGGCCAAGGAATTTTGGCATTGGTAAGTAAACTTTTCATCAGCTTAAGTTTCCATGGTGAAGAAGTAAACTTATTAGTAATTATGACTACCCTATAAATTACCATCTAAATTATGATATTAAAAATGTACAGGGTGTTTCAAAACAACACCGACAACGTTTGGGAGGTGATTCCTGATACCAAGATAAGACAAAAAGGATAGACCAACCTGTGTGTACAAATGCTTCCTTTCGGATTTATAGGCTGCCAAAACATGAAAAAATGAACTTTAAAGGTCCATAGCTCCAAAACTATGTAACCAGCGTATTCGGGTCAAGACTTCACTTAGGAACTAGTATGTGCCCTGTCCAAGTTCCAGAATCCTAAGGTACTCACGCAAGTTTTTATAGAGGGAGTTTGGTTACGGGGATATAATTTTAAGTAATCACCAACTACCTCTACGAAAGAAATTGTTGCGGAAGTTCCGCTGGATTCCTAAACATGAATATTTGGATTTTCATTTTTCCATGTTTTAGTCAGCGTATAACACCGAAAGGAAGCATTTGCGCACCCAGGTTGGTCTGAACGATTCGTGTTATCTTGAGGTGTCACGGGTCACCTCCCAAATGTAGTTGTTTTTTTGAAACACCCTGTTAAGTGAATTTCTATGCCAATGAATTTTATTTAGGCATTGGTGCAAGAATGGGAGGTTATACCCCAGCAGCTGCTCGACCACCTGATCCAGAGTATGCCAACCTGTTGTGCGGCCTTATGGGAGTTAAGAGTATGGGAGAGGCCTTTCTTTCAAATATCTTGTGAAATATTGCCTAAACGTAGGGAGGGCGAAATGACTTTTCTTTTTTGGTTTAAAGAAAAAATAAATCTAAGGCCGCTCCTCTATTGCATCTGAATACAATTGCGAAGAGATAATATTGCAGATGTGATTGTGTTGGAATTGTTCGTGCGTTGTCCTCAGTCCAAATGGTGCCATGTTCAGTGTGGGAAGTGCTTAAAGAAACTGTTTAGGGAAAATTAAAACTATATCAAGTGCAATTATCTAAGTATAAATGAGTTCTGCTCATTGTTGCTGTATGTTGTAGGAAGCCGAAATATTAAAGTAGTTAAGAGTATAGAAATAATGTAAGTTAAAGGCTGATAGTCACCGGAAGAAAGAAAAACCTCATCACTAGGAAGCCTAGGCACACTTCGAAAGGGATTTAAACCATAAAAAGAATTTTAAAAATGTGCAAAGTAAAAATCGTCTTGTCACTAGAAGTAGACATATGTCAATAGTAATTCCTAGTGATGAGGTTTCTCTTGCGGTGACTATTAGCCTTTTACTTACATTATTTCTAATCATTACCACCGCTCGCAATATAATGATAGTTAAGAGTATCTTGTGTCGAGTATTTGGTTCTGCAATACTGAGTGGTGGTTCTGGGTTTGCATTCGTGCAGTGCCACTGTAGTTTGAATTAGTCTTAACTGTAAGCTCCTGTCATATAGTCATTGCTGACAAAACTACCAAAAAAACTATTAGTGGTTCAGCGTCCCAAGAACAGGTTTCATCTCCCGTTAACCTATTCAGACTGGTAGTTCCGGTTTTAACATTTACCACCATAGAACAGAATGGTACGAGATAGCAATAATTTTCTGCAGTCGATTCAGCGTCTCTAGAATATACCACAACCGGTTTCAGTGCTGATTTCCCATTAGAATAAGAACAATGATATGTATCGAGATGCGATCTATTCAGCTTCCCAACAATCTGTTCCATTTCCTGTTTTAACCCCCTACTCATACCGATAGTGGTTCAAATTAACTATTTCCAGTTTGTGTCCATCGCCATAGGGCAATAAGGAATAGCCAGTGGGCCTATAGCTTTCTAGTGTGGATTCAGCATCCGAGGAACAGGTTCTGTCCTTGATATTACTGCTCTATTGCAGTCATTAGTTATAGACGTACTACTTGTTTGAGTATTGAATTAGCATTTTGGAAATTACTGTTTCACACTGTGAAGGGAAATATCTTTGCCAGTTTATTTATATGCTGTATAAACAATTTTTACGCCAATTACTTTATCCTACAGTATTTAGAGGGTGATGTCATTGGCTAAGGTTCATAATTGAATACTAACTAACTAACTAAACTAACTAACTCACTCTATGGCCTATGGAACCCGGAGGTTCAGTGCCGCGTTCACAAAAGCTCTCCACTGACTTCTATCCTTAGCTAATTGCATCCAGTTTCTACTTTGTATTCCTATCTCTGCGAGATCCATCTTAATATTATCCTCCCATCTGCGCCTAGGTCTTCCTAATGGTCGTTTTCCTATGGGTCTACCAGTCAAGACTTTGAAAGCGTTTCTACTTTCTTCCATTCTAGCTACATGACCTGCCCACCTAAGCCTCCTAGACTTGACGACCCTAACAATGTTGGGTAAACCGTATAAACTATGTAGTTCCTAGTTATGGAGCTTCCGCCATTCCCCATTCTCGTTCCTCTTGGGTCCGAATATTCTTCTCAGGATCCTGTTCTCAAATACTTTGTCTATGTTCTTCCCTCAGAGTAAGCGACCATGTTTCGCAACCATACAGAACAACAGGCATGATTATCGTTTTATATATTTTAAGCTTCAAATTCCTCGACAGAATTCGCGACAACAAGAGATTTTGAACCGAGTAGTAACACGAATTCCCTGCTTTTAGTCGACATTTAATTTCTTCGTGAATATGATTTTCGTCTGTTAACATTGATCCTAAATATTTGAAAGTATCCACTTTATCAAAAGCATTATTTAATATTTTAACGCCTCCACAATTTGCCGTATTACGGTCCCGACGTACTTCCATGTATTTAGTTTTCTCTGCATTTACTTCTAAACCCATGTCCCTGCAAGCGTTTAATAAGATCTCTGCATTTATTTCTACTGTTCTCCTATCCTCCCCTATTAAATTTACATCATCAGCATATGCCATAACCTGGTGAATGCCGTTCAACTCTAAGCCCTGGTTGCTATCTTTGATTTTCCTTATGGCGTATTCCAGCACAAAGTTAAATAATAATGGCGACAACGCATCTCCTTGTTTTAGGCCATTTTCGACGTGGAAGCTCGTGGACAAAAATTTTCCTACCCGGACTTTACTTTGGGATTCACTTAAACATATCTTAATTAATCTAATTAGCTTTCTCGGTATTCCAAGTTCTGTAAGAACGTTGTATAATGTTTCTCTCCTAACCGAGTCGTAAGCCTCTTTGAAGAAACATAATTGAATACTATGATGAATATTTTAACCACCTTGATTCCTGATAGGAATGGAAACAAACGAGCTTTTTAACACTGAGTATAACCGAATCTAGACTAAAGTGTAATAGTATTGTGAATTTGATATTTCACGATTTCAATTTTTTTTTTCTTTATTGTAGGTCAGGATATTCAACCAAAACGTGATTTGAGCCGTTTCGTGAGATGGCCCAAGTACATTCGTATCCAGCGACAGAAGGCTGTGTTGCAAAAGCGACTGAAAGTGCCACCTCCAGTAAACCAGTTCCGTCAAACGTTGGATCGACAGACAGGTTTGTGACAGGTCTTCGCGACGAAGCCGCATTTTATCACATTTTGCACTGAAGCTCTTGCGGAGTGGTGTGGGGCTTTACATAGCCCTGAAACTCCGTTGGATGCGGTGTGGTGCAGAGGTTTGAAATTTCTTTAGCACTGAAGCTCCTGCGGAGTGGTGTGGGGCTTTTAGATAGCTCTGAAACTCCGTGGGATGCGGTGTGGTGCAGAAGTTTGGATTTTTCTTTTAGCACTGAAGCTCCTTTGGAGTAGTAGTGTTAACGCACATTACTGTAGCTCCATTGGATGCGATGTGGTGCATACAATAAATATTAGGACATAGCCGTCATTTTGAGGTATGTAAAAGAGTATTTGATCAGTAGGTTTTGTGAGAATTGGAAACTTGGTCAATTAAATTATTTCCAAGATTTTGAAGTTTTCATAGTAATGTAATTTCCATTCACTGTAGTTTTTAAGGAATAAGGTCGTGTGTTAATTTTGAAAATTATTTGACGACTTGTAGACAACAATTGAAGACTCGCTGTAGAAAACAATGTATCACCTTGAAATTGTTTCACTTTTTTGCATTTTCATACTTCGTTATATGCTGGGTTATATTTCTAAGCAATAGTATTTTCTATTATGTGATGCTTGGGCGGAAGGTACCATCTTTTGTCTAAGTGTTACAGTAACTATTGTTTCTGGCACATTATTTTCTGTAGCGAGTGTTTAGTTGACTAAGCTTAGCTTTCAACTGGTCAGTTTTCAGTTGTGTTCTTGGGGGCGCGGTGGCTCAGTGGTAGAGCGTTCACCTCTGGTGCTTGGGGTCCCTGGTTCGATCCCAGCTCGCGCCGTGTGGACTTTGTGGTCGACAAACATCGTGCTCGTGGGTTTTCTCGGGGTTCTCCCGTTTCCTCCCACTTTCTTCATTCCACCATTTCACTCATCTCTCATCATCACCGTCTCCTTTAGCCTAACCGGCCTAACCGTGGGACGTAAAACTCAAAGATTTCATTTCATTTCAATTCTGTACTTCTAGTAGATCAAAGTTAAAGCGTAATCAATTAGTTTCGTAAAATTCGAGTGGGTAAAATATTCTTGATTAGCATATGTATTTTCCGTTTATTGTATACAGTGTTAGCAATATTCTCAAAATAGACAATTTGGGTTACCTATGCACTACACTGCCCTGCTAAGCGAAAAGGCCTTATCTCCATCTCACATACTTTCGAGAAAATAAGCAAAACGCGTTTTGGCTTTGGCTGTACGTTCCAATTTGTTGTATTTCAGTAAAACTTGATTATATTTTCACGATCTAAAATTTGTGTGGTAATACAGTTAAATATTTTTGCTTATGAATTGCCACTTAAGGTCTTTTTGCTTACTTTCAGTTTTGAACATAAGGTAAACACTCATGATGTCATTACTCCCTACATATTGGTCAAACTACATCAATTTCACATTAAATAGATGGAGAATTGTACTACGAACATTCCCATACCAATATCTCGATTTTGGAAAAATGTGGAGTTAAGGTCTTTTCGCTTAGGACGGCAATATATTCTCACGAGAAACGGAACGCTGTTATTTTCTTAATGTTAAAATTGCATATACAAAGTGTTCTGAGAAATTCAGCATCCCATTTTAAGTGCCTTCTTACAAAATTTCTGCAGTAAAAACTTATTCGATCGTTACATAGTATTTTTACATGTATTACATACAGCAGTTTGGCTGTATAGTTGCTAATTCAACTCGAGAAATTAAAAAATTAATACATAGGAAACATTTATATGCAGGGAATCAATATAAGCAAGACTTACCTCTTAAGAGTCCTTTCCGATATATATATATATATATATATATATATATATATATTCAGTGTTAATTTTCCCATTTTTTCATCCCTTTCTCAAATTTGCCTTTGGAAAAGTAGTTCCTGATGCTAAACTAACACTTGGCAGAGATGAGTAGATTGTTTGAAATTTGATCCTTCGAGTTTTAAGATCGAGGATGTCGTACAGTTGTTTCGGAAGTGCGAAAGATGAACAGCGAGGAAGCTGTTGAAAACAATTATATTAACCCTTGTCCGGGCAAGATATTTTTGTAAGTAGATGGGCAACTGGGCCTTACCAACTCGATATGTTCATGACTTGAACTTCGACTAACGATAGAATAATTCGGAATTTTGTCATTGAAATATTTATGGCTATTGAGAAATTTGAGAGGAAAAAAAAAGCTAGTGTGCGTGAGAGGCCCCGCTTGCACGGATAAGGGTTAAGAGAATGACCGCAAGACAATTATTGTTTACTAAATGTCAATAGAATAATTATTAAAAACTAATTACTCCGCGTATTTTTTTTGTTTCTGGTTCAGTGATAAGATTTTGGAGTTGAACTTCTTTAAATCAGAGAACATAATGGGCGAGTACGATGTCCACCAAGTACTGTTAATTTGTTGTGCTATCCTACGTATAATTGAAAGGGTTTTCCTAGTAAAATCGTATATTTGTTGTGAGAAGGCTTTGGTAGAGAATTCATTTGTGGTATCGGGGTTCCTGCGTTCTCAGCCCAAGACAGTGTCCCGTAGGTTTCGGCGGAATGTTCTCATTTCCTCCCACTATCAAGTTCTTCCATAATGATTTAGCAGTCTCCGGTGGTCTAATGGCTAGCGCCGTATGCCTTTCGTGCACGTTGTCTTTGGTTCGATTCCCGGTGGAAGAACACAAAAGATTTACTTTCATGAATTACTCTTTTAGGCTAAAGGGCATAACTATGGGATGTTGAACTAAGTGTAATTTCTATTTTTCCATAACCTTTCATTTGTCTAATCTCAGGGGATAACTATAAAGTTTGATTCACCTCATTTGTACTTGTCGAGTACCCTTTATCGTCCACAATTGTTTTTGGATGAAATACTTACGTAAATTTCGTTACATAGGCGCTGGTAAGAAGCGGATAAGTAGCAGTTGTACTAAATAAGCTGTTAATTCGGATTCGTCGTTGATACCCAAACTTTGTGCCAGTGATGTAGTTAACTCAGTATTATGGCAATATGTATATATTATATACACCACCGCTTTATTCCTAGTTTCTCACGTTGGTCTTGGTTGGTACTGTATATAAGTAAGAACAAACATTGTATGCTCCAAGAAAATTTGTATGATTTGGACTCCCCTCTGGAGTCTTCCTAAGCAGCTTTCCTGCTACTTTTTTTTCCTTCATGGTTCATTCAATAAGAGGGAATATTGTTTGATTCAAGGTTGGTGCTTGCTTTAATTATTAGCTCCTGTAGTTACTTTTATGTGGTAATACTTCCAGCTACCCAGTTGTTCCGTTTGCTGGACAAGTACAAGCCCGAGTCGCGGCAGGCGAAGCACGCTCGCTTGAGGGCAAGAGCTGAAGAGCGAGTGTCTAAGAAAGAAGAGACGCCCAGCAGGAGGCCACTGACAGTTCGCCAAGGTTGTAATACTGTCACGTCGCTGGTTGAACAAAAGAAGGCGCAGTTAGTAGTGATAGCTCACGATGTTGATCCAATTGAGGTTAGTATTATATATATTATACGGGATGTTTCGAACTAACAATTTTAATACTACTTAAGATAATGCAACAAAATTTGAAGCGGATTTTTATTTAGTAGGGAATGTAATATATTTCGGAAGTGGCCACCATTTGCATCCAGACATTACAGTAGAGCCCTACAAAAACTCGTTCTAATGTGGACAGAGGGTGACGAGTTACCGAAAACGTAGTGTTTGACGAAATAAATGGTGCGTTATTCATAACGTGTAACATTTTACTGCATATTATTCGAATGAATGTTGTACAGGTCATAGAAAAACACAACGTAACCGAAAATAATCAAGAAAAATAACTTTACTGAAGAAATGACTTTGGAGGGAAAAAAGATCTGTGGAGACACGGTTACTCACAGGCACTTCGTTACGAGAAAGGATGGGAATTCCTCAGAATAAAATTTCCACGGAAAGAACAAAAACGGTAAAATTTTAGTTCCCAGTGGCGTAGAGTGTATTCATTGGAGCAATATACGCCACTGGGACATCCTACGCCAAATATTTATCTAGGAATAAAGGTTTCATAAAGAATTGCAATGGGACGGAAATTCTCAATTATATTCCAATATATGAAACCAGCCCTTGTCAGTGAGAAGTGTAGTCGAGTGTCTAGTTTTTCATGAAGTGTAATTGAAACCACAAAGCAGTCTGGCGCAAGAAAGAAACAAACATACTGGCAGACTGTCTGTTGTAACAATGTATTTCATATTCACGGTGAATGTATTTTTCACATTTCGTTGCAATATCTTAAGTCAAAATCGTCGAAATGTTGTGTTCGGTAGAGTTTGACACTGTAAGGAAAGTGCTATCCATTTCTCAAGAACAAACTTTTTGTAGCAAATGAAAATATCTTCATGTTTAGTGGTATATTTAAGTTACAAATTTACTAAAGATAGAAGTAGGTTTTTGATTTATTTCTAAATGGAATTGCAGTGATGCTAGAAATGAATTTCTTCACCTGATTCAATGTGAAGACAAAGTTAACTGAGCATTCTAGAAATTACTTTTGGTGGAGTCTCCGAGACATGATTTCAGACAGCGTAGTTACTGTAATTTGAGAGTTTTGAACCGTGTATAATATTAAGACTGTTTACGCAAATGAAATGTTTAAGTATGCATCTAAATTCAGGACTTTTGTTGGTTTTGCGTCAGTGATTTTATTTAGCCATTAAGACGTTACGTTATAATTTTGCTACTGCATTTATGGTCCGGGATAGGTTTCGGTGGCGTACCAGGCCATAGTTTCGACACTTCCGTCCGTGTGATTAGCTATTAATACAAGGATTTTGCACTTCACTGAATCTCTAGGGCGTAGGCTGTAAGCCTTGGTAAGCATCGAGTTCATGCCACAGAGGTTCGACGAACGTCAAATGTCCAGCCGCACTGAATGTCGCTTTTCATCAGATTAGCAAAGTCAAGCAGTGTTAGGTTTGGTCCAAGGAAAGATGGATGACCGTTGGTTTATTGCGATGTCTATTCAGCATCGTGGGAAATTGAGGAACGACTTGAAGCAAGTAGTGAACTCCGGTCTAGAATGAAAACATTTGGCAAGGGTAGCCGATGTGCTCACCACACATCACCCCAAAGGCTGAGTGCCAGAAGCCAGATGGTAGTCCTTGGTTCGTAAGGGCTGTTGCGTTTTTTTTTTTTTTTTTTTTTTTTTTTTTTTTTTTTTTTTTTTTTTAAGGTTCGATGAAAAAACGTATAAGAGAGATTGCCATTTAAATGACTTATGCTTGACAAATTTCGGACCGGGTTCGAATTCCGTGTTTGGTTCACGCTTCGAACTTCGGGTTGGTTTAAAGGGACGAGTTTTGCCGATAGATGGCACTACAGCCTTCACATCTCTCCCATGTATTTTTTACCTTTCCGGAAAATTCTCTTACAAATTTCAACCTACGTACTTCAAAAGTTAAGAAAAGAAACTTAATAAGCTATGGAAGGCAATCTGTGCCGATTTTTTTTTTAGAATTTTCTTCATTGTTGAAATGGCTTGATTGTTGAAAAAGATATCCAAACTTTTAACAATGGAACTGTTTCAACAATGAAAAAAATTCTAAATAAATCGACACGGATTGTTCCCTTTAATAGGTTATGAAGTTCCTTCTCTTAAAAAAAAAAAAAAAAAAAAATCTAGGTTGAAATTTGTAAGAGAAATTGTAAATTTTCATGAATGGTAAAAAAAAAAATACATGGGAAAGATAGGAAGACTGTAGTGACATCTATCGGCAAAACTTCATGTTATATATTCCTATACAACTCCAGATTATAGCTTCCGGACAAATGTCATTGGTTAATACAGTCAAGATTGCACTTCCATATTGTGAATTGTAACCTGCATATATAAAAGTGTGGGTATCGTAGATTCATTTTTTCTGTTCCCTTTTTTTCAGCTTGTATTGTTCCTGCCTGCCCTGTGTAGAAAGATGGGAGTACCTTATTGTATTGTCAAAGGCAAAGCAAGATTAGGGCGACTGGTCAGAAGGAAGACTTGCACTTGTGTGGCCTTGACTCAGGTACATAAATTATTTGATTTGGTTTTGTAAAAAAACGTGAATTGGTAACTTCAAAACACGAAGGTATCTGTAATTTATATTTTTGCTCTTAGCAGACGCGATTAAAATACTAAAATGTAGAGATTGGAAGGGGGTGGGGCAGAGAAAACAGTACGTGAGAGGACCGTAATCTTGGATACAAGTAAGAAGTACACTGGTTGGGATGTTGACATTGTGACTAGCATTTGCCTCAGTAATTCAGATTTTCAACCGTCCTATTTTCTCTGACGTTTGACACTTGTGGTGGACAAACACCGTATGCGTGGGTTTCCTCCCACTTTCTTCATTCCACCATTTCATTCATTACTGAACATCACCGTCTCCTTTAGCCTAACCGGCATAACCGTAGGACGTAAAACTCAATTTCTTTTCATTTGCGTTTGACACTTGCTCATCTGGAATCCAGAGCCTGGAAGGAAGAAGCTAAGATGAACGTTCGACTCCTAGCAGTCAGTACTGCTCTGAACCTTGCAAGAATAATAATAGTTCACGTGTTATAGTTAACTTTTAACAAGCTTTAATGTCTGCATATAGTGTACAACTAAATCTGACTTCTCTCTTTCGAAGACTTTTTGCAACAATGCGTGGTTAACCTCTTTCTTTCAGTCACCATGTAATTTAATGCCCAGTGTTGTCTTTTGCCTGATATTTACATGTATTTAGTTAATTGATTAGTTTTCCTCCTCTCCCGTTACTGTTAAGTGTGCTACAAATTTACATATGGAAATATTTACCCTACCTCTGTTCCCAAGTCATATTAGGAATTTTCTTTGTCGAATAAGCTATCTTAGTATCTATTAATCTTATCCGAATGAAATTTGACAAATATATAGTCTTTAACTGTTTCCCCGTCTATTGTTCTCGGACTCCTGGAGGTCGGCGAAGGATTGAACATTGGTGTTTTCATTAAACAATCTTTGCTGCTCACGTTGAAATATTTAATGTTCATTATCCAGGTTGGAACCAATTGAGAATAATAGTATAATAGATAAAAGAAGTATTGCCAACTTTGGTTGGAAGATGGATCAGACTTCACTTTAAGTGAACGTTGAATTCATTAAATTATGATATGTGAAATATATTTTAACATTTTTGGTTTGATGGGGGACCACGGGGAATTAAGTTGCTTCAAGGGGTCCGCGATATCAGAAAATTTGGGAAACTGATCTAGGACCCGTTATTATGAGATACCTTTTGCACCCAGGATGTTCCAATGTAAAAATAAAATGGAGAAAATATTGTTTTGAAGCTTATGTAGTTCCATTCTGACGAATTTAGGTAAGTTGAAGCACGGGGAGAAATTTGCTTTTTTCTTTTAATCCAATGCATTTTAATACTAACATTTGAAATAAACATCTCGTGCAGTCAAATATCGTCTTTAGTTGGTTGTCTAGTAGTTTTTTTTTTTCCCTCCTAAAAATTGATTGGTAGTATGAAAATCCGAGGCTTATTTGCTTTCATGTGATGTCCATGTGAGTTCGATTTTATTTGAGGATACGATGATAATGTATTTTGGGAGTTGATACCAAGTGAAAAAGGAACTAGGGAGAGGATGATAGGAAAGCAGAGCACAATGCCTGAAGTTGCTTGACTTCCAATGAGTGATCGTTCAGTAGTTTGAGCAGTTTAATCTATTTTATATCAATTAAGAAAAAAAAAAGTCATCAAATTTTCGGCTTGGGGGGGGGGGGAGGTCTACATAGGGTTGCCAGATTTAGTAAACGAGAAGTCGAGATACTAATCTCAGGTTATATATAAGGTCAGGTTCCTACAAATTTGGTCAGAATCCGTTACCTGTCTTGCCCAGGTTACTGATCACAATTCTCATTTTCATTCTATACACAACAAATTAAGCACCACAAAGGATGTATAAAGAATGTTAAGATAATGTAAGAGGAACTGCCTAGCGTCCCTTACTCCGAATTCTGTTTAACCTGTCCTAAATATTGCGTGAATTAAGACTCTCCCATTTTTAATGAGGAGATAATTTTTCCTTCATTACCTGAGTCACACTATCCTAATAGAAATACAGGATTTAGCAAGAAAAGTTACATTTACGGTAAATTCAGAACTAAACACAAAGTAAATAAATCTCTTTAGACTTAAGTAGGCTCTCCAAAAAAAGGTCGACAGAAGAAAAGTGCTGTATCAAAATTAAATAGAAATGTCTTTGTGTTTAAACTACCAATTCTTGAGCTAGGCCAAGAATTTTAACCTAAGGTGTTACTGAAAATTTGACTTCACTCTAAACCCACTGGCTGGATTAAACGCTTGTTTGTACAATTGTTCGTCAAAAAGACGGCAGAAATGACGGAGATAGTTTAAGTGCGGTTAACATGGAGCGACTGAGAGCAGTATATCACCATTGTTTATTAAGATTTCAACAATGAAGCAGTTCTGCGCTGCCGATTGAAGTGTAAAATAACTAGCAGTTAAAGCTCGTCATCGGGGAAAACTTTTTCCATTGATATTCAAGAAATTGCTATAACATATGTTCCCTCAAGAATATTTAATTTTTTTTTTTTTTTTTTCACCTCTGAAAGCTAAACAAGCCATAGGACGAAATAATGGATGTAATTTTCAAATTCCTTGTGTAATAAAATTAACTAGCTACACAAATCTTCCGAAAACCTTCCATTTTTAGGTGAGGCATAATAGTTCTTTCAGGCAGATTTTTTCAATCTGAAGAACGAAAACTGGGACGAAGAGGCGTCCCAAAAGCGTTTTTTCGGGACAGTTAATTCTTTCATTGAAAACCGGGACGTCTGGCAACCTTACAGGTCTACACAAAAATAATCAGTTATCGATATTAGTTTCCAGTGCATAATTTTCGGAGTCACTGAAATGTTTAATATTCGCGATCCCTTTCCTCTTCTTATACCGATCTGGCTGAGGCTAGACTGAAATGGCATCGGGAGTGTCACGCTTCTTAGCGTCTCTGGAAACGATAGTGTGTGTGTTATCCCTGCTTTGCCTCTTCACACCTCGAGCGACAATGTAATAAAAACTTAGGCCAGGCCCCACTCATGTACCGAAAATAATCAAAATCAGTGCAACGGTCTATGGGTTTACCACCAGACATCTCTTACATAAATATGCTCGAAGGGGTAGAGTTTTCGTGCGTCGTTCCGAAGTTTCAAATTTTGTGAAAGATTGAGATGCATATGAAGAACTGAGAAACCCCAAGGAGAAAACTTTGAAACATGATAAATTCATAATTACAATATTGTACAGTCATTTTGTAGTGAAAGTCTTTAGGTTATCACTTGCTATGATGATAAATACAGAGCCAATCCTATGATTTCAAGTATGATTCACATATCCCCTGAGCAGTGGTGGCAGTACTTTTATTTACTGGTTAATACTATGACTACTTCTAATTGTTTGTGTACACTTAAATTACTACGTATTTTTTCTTTCTTAGGTTGAGTCAGGAGATCGAACTGCGTTAACCAAATTGATTGAGGCTATCCGTACGAACTTCAATGACCGGTACGAGGAGATCAAAAGGCATTGGGGCGGTGGAGAGCTTGGTTCCAAGTCAGCTGCTAGAATCGCTAAAATTGAAAAGGCTAAGGCTAAGGAATTGGCCCAGAAGGCCGGTTAAATGTATAATTTTGTTAAATATATGGTCATGAATTGAATATTGGTTTTTAATTCCTTTATTTCCTTTATATAAAAAGGTGTTTGGGTACAGGGCACTGCTTTTACAAGCTACAGATCTCTGGTGAGGACTTTACCCCCTTAAAGGGGCTCTCGTTATCACCTCGGAGTTTTTCCTCATGTACTATCTTTAAATATGTATTTTCTAATGTGAAGTGAGGCAGACACCTAGCCAGGATTTCGTGAAGGTGGGGTGGGGGGTGTCTGTGACATGAAATACTGTGGTCATCACACCAGGGGCTCGATCATTCTAAACTATTTTACTGGAACATATACTTTTTCGTTTAGCCAGGATTTCGTAACGGGGGAACGTGACATGAAACACTGAGGGCCCAATCAATCTAAACTACTTTACTATCAACATACATTGGTTTGTTAGGACTATAACATGAAGATATGTTGGTAAGTATTTTCATAACTACGAAGAAATCTCGAGTAAAATAATAATATAAAAACAAAAAGTATTGAAAATGATTTTACAGTATTTACGTTCTTCCTCTGTTCAAATATAACAATTTTCCTTTCACTACGACCTCAACTATTATAAAAAGTACACTCATGTCCAAAATGATTGTCGCATATCTATGTCTTCTTGTAAGACTATATATAATTTGATAATGATTTTGCAGTCCTTTTAATACTGATACCATGTGTATAATCGGGAAATGTATAGACCGTATTTGTGGTAAATTTCATAGGAAAAGAATTGTAAATACGAAAATTAGAGTGAGTAAAACGAAATGTTGCTAAATGGACAAGAAAGTTTCATTTTTGTTTTATTCTTATTTACTGCTCTTTTGAGAATTTGGCACTTACATGTCGTTGCCGATTATACACATACTAATATTATAAGAAATATCGGGCAAATTCGTTATCAAATTATACTCCTACAACACATTTATAAACATGCGACAATAATTTTGGACATGTGTGTATGATCTGTCAGGAAAGTAAATGTACACCTATTTTTCGAGTCTGGCATTCCTGCGCTCCATCCGTGGAGAGTATGAGAATTAAATCAATCAAATGTTTACTGAGAGGCAAAAAGAAAAGCTTAATCTGAATAAGACATTGCAGTGGGGCACAAGCTGTGAATACGAATAGTGCATTGTGTAAATAAAGGACGACACCGAAAGAGAAAGCCAGAAACAGCTGTTAAACTTACAAAAAAAGAGTAAAAATTGTCGAAGTGGGAACATAAAACACAAATACAACAAATACGCCGACAACTAAACGGTCACCATGCCATGATCTTGGTGTAGTGGTTAAGGTGCTGGCTTACAAATGCAAAGGACGCAAGTTCGAATCCTCGCCAAGGACATTTTTAAAAATTTTTGTTAATAATACATACAACTCATGAGAGATGGTAAAAGAGGTCGTATTTAGTTTTTCGTAGCAATTATTATTGGTAATGTTTAGTACTGATAATACTTTTTGTCTTTGCGTATTGCTTTTATTCTTTTCTTCATTTCCAAAGAGAAGAATATCCGAACAAATGCCACCAAAATTCCTCATATTTTGAATGTAAACGCCATTTGCAATTAGTGAAGAATAAAAATTGAACGTTCCGATGTAGCTGCAAAAAGTAAAAAGAAAAAGATGGAAGTCGACCATACTCATGGTCATTAAAAATACAATTTCTACATGCCTTACACCTCCCGACCACGTTTCTACGTTAGCAAGTAAGAGGTTTGTGTTTAGGTTAGGCTCGTCAATACGTTTTGCAAAGGGGCCCGGTTTAGCTCTGACGCACCACAGGTGCGAGAAGGGAGAAAAACACTTTTTCTCTCTCCCTCTGTGTGTCTATTTATCTATCTATCTGTATATATATATAACGCTATTTGTGAATGCCATAACCACCCTAATTTTCAGCGGATTGAGACAAAACTTGGCACAAACATTAATTGTTGAAATATCTTGATGAGTTCGTTAACCAGAATAATGAGATGAAAATGTTCAAAATGGTGGCCCTTCAAACTCTTAAAAAGTTCCAAGGGAACCAAATTTCGCCCATAAATAGGTATTCAGAAAGTTTGAATAAATTTTCCTCTTTTACTGAAATATTTGTGTGCAGAAACTTATTGAAATATTGGACCCAATTAATCGCCTAAAGAAGGTTCACGCCCTTTCGCTACGGTCAGGCTTTTTTTTTTTTTTTTTTTTTTTTTTTTTTCAGGAGGGGGTTATTTTCCTATCGGAACAAGATGATTGTTAGTGATGATATGAAATTACACATTGAAAGTGAAGTAACTTGTGAAACGTGTTATTTGAAAGAATAATATAATAAATGTGCATTCCTCTAACACAGAGAACTCATGTATTTCGAGTTCGGGAGCCTGAATGGCGAGGAGTGTTATTTGATTTGCTTTTTAGTAACACATTGCATTGCAAATAAAGGTAGGCAACATTAGTGGTAAGTAAAATAATAATAATAATAATCATAATAGGTGTTGTTTGTGGCAAGGTAATATCTTAATCAATTCTTCTTCAAACGTAATGATTGTAACGCCATATCTCCCTTACAAACAAAATATTAGCAATTTATATCGAGAGAACGAGAAACTGTAGAGCGATGGGAGCAACGTTGGACAGTATGCACTCATAGTACTCAGAAAAGTAAGCGATTTCAATGCAAAAGGAACGAAGAGTCATTGTCATGGGTAATCATGGGGCCACGGCAGAGCCCTCTTTAGGCAAAGTGTCAATAACTTATATAGAGAGGTGATACTGGGATGGGACCAACTTTGGACACCGTGGACCCATAAAGCGCATCGAAAAAAATAGGGGGGGGGGGCAGCCAGCCTTACTTATTTCCACATAATAATATAAAATTATATTGTCGAAACACACGCACGAGTTAGCTACTAATATTTCATATTATTATTATTATTGTTATCGACAGCGTCTTTTCATTACGTGTGCGTTTTTGACATGAAGCCAAAGAGAAGATCCATCATTCGTAGAAAGAATAATAGTCAGTTACTTTAACTGTAAACGACAGCGAAAAATACGAAGAGTGGACTACCTGTAGCGTAAAGAAGAAATATTTTCTCTCAAATGGATAAAAAACCAAGCCGAGATTGATTCGAACTCGCATGGACGGCGCGAAAAGCCAGTGCTTTGTCCACTTTTTTTTTTAACTGACTCACCGAACGTGTTTCAGTAACTTACTTATTGCTAATTTTACTTGCTTCACTCGTTTAACTTGCTTCTTCTAATAACTTATAACGACAAGGACACGAACACAGAAACATCGAGAACAGTTAAAAATGAAAGATGCTCTCCCGCCGGGAATCGAACTCGGGACTCCATACACCAAAGGTGCACGTGCTAGCGACTAGACTAGCGGGAACGGCACCGCTCTCTCCCTGTGTCGTTAGGGATTACGACCACTGTATTGCCAGCTATCACTTCTGTGGGTTGTATACTATGATCACATGTTTCTTCTTTGCTGGAAGAGTAAAACCTACATTATATGTAAGACATGAGGTATTTAGACCTATATGCTCTTCATATAATGTAATAAAAGGGTCATGCTGGGAATAACAAAAAGAACATTCCTTGGACAAAACGGAAACTATTGGCATCAGAAATATTTATCTACGAGGCATGCGCAGTAGTATATTTCAGAATAGTTTCTGTTTTGTTCAGTAAACGAAGAAAGGGGTATTAAAAAGCAAATATGTCGCGTCAACGAGATCGACCAGATTTGACAGGGGCGAAAGCAGATGTATAGTAATACAACAACTTCGCTCAGTTGATACGAGCCGAGCCGGTTGATATCACTACCCGAGTTGGTCTTCTGCTTGGGCTCAAGAATTCGACCGTGCAGGTCTCAGCCTTAATTTTAAGAACTACAGTATAATTTTAAGTACTACATGAAAAATACCTTTGACTCGACTCGGATTGAACTCGAGTCGAGTCGAATTTTGGCTCGACTCCTGCTCATCCCTATTCGTATTTGTATTTTGTTTCCACTTCAACAATTTCTACTCTTTTTTTTCTTCGTTTACCTATTGTTTCTGGATTTCTCTGTCGGTGTCGCCCTTTATTAACACCATGCACTATTCTTATTCCCAGCTTGTGACCCGCTTCAATGTCTTATTCAGTTTAGGCTTTTCTCCTTACATTGACTTGACATGTGATTGATTTAATTCTCACTTTCCGCGCACGACCGATGAAAATGTTTTTATTATTATTATTATTATTATTATTATTATTATTATTATTATTATTATTATTATTATACTATTGAACTTGCACGGCGAAATTACTGTATAATACGATATCATTTCAGTAATTTTATTCCATTGTATGTTATTTAATTTATTAATGGGCACTAAATTGTCTCCACATCAACGAATAAATTAACTACGGCATGCACTTTGGTGGAAATATCATTACATGAACATGTTTGGAACGAACCAATAATCTTATTGCAACGATATTTCCACCAAAGTGCATGCCGTAGTTAATTTATTCGTTGATCTGGAGACAATTTAGTGCCCATTAATAAACTAAATAACATACAATGGAGTAAAATTACAGAAATGATATCGTATTATACAGTAATTTCGCCGTGCAAGTTCAATAGTATAATAATAATAATAATAAAACATTTTCATCGGTCGTGCGCGGAAAGTGAGAATCAAATCAATCACATGTGAAGTCAATGTAAGAAGAAAAGCCTAAACTGAATAAGACATTGAAGCGGGTCACAAGCTGGGAATAAGAATAGTGCACGGTGTAAATAAAGGACGACACCGAAAGAGAAATCCAGAAACAGCAGGTAAAAGGAGAAAAAAGAGTAGACATTGTTGAAGTGGAAACATAAAGTACAAACACGAATAGGGATGAGCACAAGTCGAGCAAAAATTCAATTCAACTCGAGTACAATTTGAGTCGAGTCAAAGGTAATTTTCTTGAATTGAGTTCCGAGCCAAGTCGCTGTTTTCGAGGTCTAGTTTCGAGTTGAGTTGAGTTTGATAATGGCTCTCTCGCTCGTTCAGCTCGTTTTAACTCGTTTTGAAATATTGGCCTGATCAGACTGGAAAGCAAAAGCCATGAGAAATGTAAGCAGTAATGTGGAATACTTTTAGTGTTGCTCACGACAGAGGTGCGTCTCATCTCGTAATTTTAGTGCATCTCGTGGGGCAATTTTAGTGTATCTCGTCTCGTCTAGATAACGAGAAGACAAGAGTTTATTATTATTATTATTATTATTATTATTATTATTATTATTATTATTATTATTATTATTACGAGACAGCCTCAAATGTCGTAATCACCAATATAAGTATATACTGTAGTTCTTAAAGTCAAGGCTGAGATCTGCACGGTCGAATTCTTGAGCCCAAGCAGAAGACCAACTCGGGTAGTGATATCAACCGGCTCGGTTGGGATGAGCCGATGACCCGAGCCGGCTTAGTTGGAACAAGCCATCGACTCAGCTCAATTGAGCCGATGGCTCGAGCTTTCTCGGTTGGGATGGGTCACCTACTCGGCTCATGTGAACCGGTTCGAGCCAGCTAAGTTGAAACTAGTTCATCAGCACGTTTCGACTCAGCTCAACTAAGCCAATGGCTCAAATCGGCTCGGTGTGGTGAGCTGTTGGCTCGGCTCACTTCTCGATTCGGTTCGATATTGAATGAGCTGTAAGCCGAGCCGCTCGAGCCGTTGAGAAGCCCAAACCCGATCCCAGCTGTTTTGAATATGTTTGGATGAAGCCTATAACTTTTAACAATTTTTTGCTCGAGCCCGAATACTTGCCCCTTCGGAACTCAAACCCAGAACGTGACCGATGTCCTTGCCTCCTGAAGACTTCCAGACGACCGAGATCGACAGTCAATTAGCTTTTACTATTCAGATACAAACCGTATATCTTTTAAAGATTATACATGGAGTTGATATAATAATAATAATAATAATAATAATAATAATAATAATAATAATAATAATAATAATAATAATAATAATAATAGTTTTAAACTTGCACTGAAATTTGGCAAAACTTACTTAAAAGTAGAGATTTCGGGGAAAGGGTTCCGTACCTTCAAGACACACCTCTGCAACTACCAACATTTTAAACTAGAACCTTTTATTGAAGTTTCATATAGAAAGTATGTTTTGAGGAAAATAACTGTAATAAATATAACTGAATATCACGCGACAGTAAGGCATATAATAAACTAATTTTTAGAATATGCAGAGGTAAATATAAAAGCTTTGCTACAAAAATACCTACACAGAGCATAATTCAATGAGCTCTGAAATACAATGTAACGAAATAGCCTATGAGATTCAGTCTACAGAGCAATTGTTACTTAAAGAATGGACATACACTATTTCGAGAATCGAGACAAGACGGGAAATGTTTACGATACTTTTCGTCTCGTCTCGATTCTCATCTCCAAAGACAGACGAAAATTTTGATTTAGCCCTGACCCGTCTCGAATGTAAAATGTTAATTCTCATGTTATTTTATTTGTTTTAGAAACGAGATGAGAAACTCCTCTTTTCGTGAGCAACATTAAACCAAACCGAAATATTCTTTCCAAATGTCACGTTTCTCCTTGTAATGGTATGACCTGAGCGATAATTTAGCTTCTAGCTTTTAATCTTCTACGAGATAATAATAATTATTATTATTACTATTATTATTCCTGAAGATTTGATAGTTCAAGTATTGAAACATCCGAGTATTCAAATATCTGAATATAATAAAACGTATGTTATCGCTGATCAATCGCCATCAAAAATTCTAAAGTAAGAAAAAAAAATTGCAACGTGCATTCGTAGAAGCACCTTGACCACTGAACCGCGATCGCTACGCGGTAAACGATCCGTCTTTTGTCTGGTTACGTTAGGTTTCTTTGTCTCCGCTTGCTAACTTCTATGTTATATTTTTCGATTCAAAATGTCTTTCGTATTTCTTTTATGAAGTCGGCAAAGTTTATATTAATAACTTGAGTTTTTCTTAAACCACTGGTTCACAAGTTCGTTCTTTCTCCACACGAAACTACAAATATGACAGATTGAATTCTCATACTCCCCATTTCTTTCAAAGCAGTCGCCATTACCTGGTCAAAGACTTATTTCCGCCACGATTCATATTAACCAAAATAAATTCATTTTTCGGAAGCGGAACTTTCACTTTCCGGATTTCGCAAAATTATGGAATTCAGTTATACTCCGGAATTCAGAAGAATTTCGGAACTCAGAAAGAATCAGGAATTTAGAAAATTCCGGAATTGAGAAAAACTCCGACTTTCGAAAAAATCCGGATTTTCCGAATTCCGGAATGTTAACGAAATCAGAAATTTCTAAATTCCGGATTTTTCCGAATTCCGAAATTATTACAAAATTGGAATTTTCCGAATTCCGGAATTTGTCCGGCTTTACTTTCGGGAGTCCGAAAACTAATAATTCCGGAACGGGCTATCCCTAGTTTATACACAACCTTTCAGAACACTAAGCTAGTAGCTGTCTACAAACAAACAAGTAATGCAAAGCATGTTGTATACTGCAATACGTCATGTATTAAAATCCGACACCATGACCCTTTTATTACATTATATGAAGAGCATGTAGGTCTAAATACCTCATGTATTACATATAATGTAGGTTTTACTCTTCCAGCAAAGAAGAGATATGTGATCATAGTATACAACCCACAGAAGTGATAGCTGGCAATACAGTGGTCGTAATCCCTAACGACACAGGCAGTGAGCGTTGCCATCGCCGCTGGTCTAGAGGCTAGCACGTGAGCCTTGGGTGTATGGAGTCTCGGGTTCGATTCTCGGCGGGAGAGCATCTATCATTTTTAACTGTTCTCGATGTTTCTGTGTTCGTGTCCCTGTCGTTATAAGTTATTAGAAAAAGCAAGTTAAACGAGTGAAGCAAGTAAAATTAGCAATAAGTAAGTTACTGAAACGCGTTCGGTGAGTCAGTTAAAAAAAAAAGTGGACAAAGCACTGGCTTTTCGCGCCGTCCATGCGAGTTCGAATCAATCTCGGCTTGATATTTTATCCATTTGAGAGAAAGTATTGTTTCTTTTCGCTACAGGATGGATTTTCTCTTTGGTTTCATGTCAAACATGCTCACGTAATGAAAAGACGCTGTAGATAATAATAATAATAATAATAATAATAATAATAATAATAATAATAATAATAATAATAATAATAATATGAAATATTAGTAGCTATCTCGTGTGTGTATTTCGACAATATAATTTTATATTATTATGTGGTAATAAGTAAGGCTGGCTGGCGCCCGCCTCCCTAATTTTTTCGATGCGCCTTATGGGTCCACGGTGTCCAACGTTGGTCCCATCCCACTATCACCTCCTGTTTTCTCGATATAAGCTATCGACATTTTGCCTAAAGAGGGCTCTGCCGTGGCCCCATGAGTACCCATGACAATGACTCTTCGTTCATATTGCATTGAAATCGCTTACTTTTCTGAGTACTATGAGTGCGTACTGTCCAACGTTGCTCCCATCACTATAGCTTACAACTTCCCGTTCTCTCGATATAAATTGCTAATATTTTGTTTGTAAGGGAGATATGGCGTTACAGTCATTACGTTTGAAGAAGAACTGAGGAAGATATTGCCTTGCCACAAACAACACCTATTATTATTATTATTATTATTATTATTATTATTATTATTATTATTATTATTATTATTATTATTATTATTATTATTATTATTATTATTATTATTATTATTGTTTTACTTACCACTAATGTTGCCTACCTTTATTTGCAATGCAATGTGTTACTAAAAAGCAAATCAAATGACACTCCTCGCCATTCAGGCTCCCGAACTCGAAATACATGAGTTCTCTGTGTTAGAGGAATGCACATTTATTATATTATTCTTTCAAATAACACGTTACACAAGTTACTTCACTTTCAATGTGTAATTTCATATCATCAGTAACAAGCATCTTGTTCCAATAGGAAGATAACCCCCTCCTGCAAAAAAAAAAAAAAAAAAAAAAAAACTGACCCTAGCGAAAGGGCGTGAACCTTCTTTAGGCGATTAATTGGGTCCAATATTTCAATAAGTTTCTGCACACAAATATTTCAGTAAAAGAGAAAAATTTATTCAAACTTTCTGAATACCTATTTATGGGCGAAATTTGGTTCCCTTGGAACTTTTTAAGAGTTTGAAGGTCCACCATTTTGAACATTTTCATCTCATTATTCTGGTTAACGAACTCATCAAGATATTTCAACAATTAATGTTTGTGCCAAGTTTTGTCTCAATCCGCTGAAAATTAGGGTGGTTATGGCATTCACAAATAGCGTTATATATATACAAATAGATAGATAAATAGACACACAGAGGAAGAGAGAAAAAGTGTTTTTCTCCCTTCTCGCACCTGTGGTGCGTCAGAGCTAAACCGGGCCCCTTTGCAAAACGTATTGACGAGCCTAACCTAAACTCAAGCCTCTTACTTGCTAACGTAGAAACGTGGTCGGGAGGTGTAAGGCATGTAGAAATTGTATTTTTAATGACCATGAGTATGGTCGACTTCCATCTTTTTCTTTTTACTTTTTGCAGCTACATCGGAACGTTCAATTTTTATTCTTCACTAATTGCAAATGGCGTTTACATTCAAAATATGAGGAATTTTGGTGGCATTTGTTCGGATATTCTTCTCTTTGGAAATGAAGAAAAGAATAAAAGCAATACGCAAAGACAAAAAGTATTATCAGTACTAAACATTACCAATAATAATTGCTACGAAAAACTAAATACGACCTCTTTTACCATCTCTCATGAGTTGTATGTATTATTAACAAAAATTTTTAAAAATGTCCTTGGCGAGGATTCGAACTTGCGTCCTTTGCATTTGTAAGCCAGCACCTTAACCACTACACCAAGATCATGGCATGGTGACCGTTTAGTTGTCGGCGTATTTGTTGTATTTGTGTTTTATGTTCCCACTTCGACAATTTTTACTCTTTTTTTGTAAGTTTAACAGCTGTTTCTGGCTTTCTCTTTCGGTGACGTCCTTTATTTACACAATGCACTATTCGTATTCACAGCTTGTGCCCCTCTGCAATGTCTTATTCAGATTAAGCTTTTCTTTTTGCCCCTCAGTAACCATTTGATTGATTTAATTCTCATACTCTCCACGGATGGAGCGCAGGAATGCCAGACTCGAAAAATAGGTGTACATTTACTTTCCTGACAGATCATACAAACTCAATAATGTCTTGTAAAATATTGTACAATATCTGCGTTCCTTTCTCTTGTTGAATGAAATTTTAACAGCTTTCTTTTCACATAAATTTTTGTTTTTATTATTCCGTCAACTACTGTCTGTTCCAAATAACAGGATAAAGGAATAGTAGAAAATTGTTTTTGAAATAACATGTTTGATACTGCAAGGATGCGATGACGAAAAAATATGATCAAAAATGTCCACGCTGTTACACAACGGGCATTATGCTTTCAGAAGGTTGAAATCATCTTGACTAGTAGCAGAAATTCTAAGAATTACGTAACTTTCGGAAATTTCTAATTCCCTGACTCTTCCAGGATATCCCACTCACCTCGCCACCAGGTATGTCAAGTAATAAGAAAGTAACCAAAAGCTTTCTGTATGTTTTTTTTTTTTTTTTTTACGCTGATTCTTCTTATTTTATTTCGTTTTATCTTTATTTTATTTCTGGTCTCGAAGAGGGGTGGGGGGTTCCGGACCCCGCTTGGCTACGTGCCTGAGTGAGGTTAGCATGTATAAGAAAAGTTAGTGTCGCTGTTTTGTTCAAGTTAATAGGATATACGGGGTGGACCATTTATATTGAAACGTATTTTCAATAACTAAAAGTTGGTTGAAATTGTGTATGATGCAGTTGTCTACAGGAGCCATTGATAATGCTCCACATTACCACCAAGATAAACCCTCAAGTCAGTTTGAATCCCTTCTAATTTATCCTAATTATTCGAAATATGATCATATTGTTCACTAAAGTACTTCGGATATGATTATCCCATCCATCTGAAGTGTTATTACTGTTGTAGAAGCCTCCAGAATTAGGATGTTCGTGATACTGCAGCATCCTTAGTAGCAGTAAATATTAAAATTTTCCGTTAGTATGTAGATCTGAAATATAACGTGACGCATTGTCCTTTGAAACTTTTTTTCTTTCTCAAATTGGTGACGCTGTTAATCTAGTGATATTGCCGGAGCATGTCGAATAATCTATCCCTATAAATACGTGATTCGTACAAGGTTCTAGTTAATTTCAATGTTGCAATGGCTTTTAAAGGTAAGTGGTTTACCCTATTTATCATCTTGAAAATAAGTCATCGAAAATATCGTAGTATGCTTCTAATTAGTGTAGTAAAAATAATAGCGGTCGTCTATCAGATTAGACCACAATTGTCTATGTGCAGTGCAAGTTAGTGGTTTCACTATTATCAGATGAGAACTTGGTTGCTTCGAGATTGTGAAGCATGACTTAGATGTAATAATAATAATAATAATAAAAAGAGCTTATACCATTCGGCTCAGTCGGAATTCCCTTATCTTTACCCCGATAACTCATGAACACATGGCTTCAGGCTTCTCTGCCAGTTGGTTTTGGTGGATTAGGCATCCGACGAGCCATAGATTTGGCTATTCCCGCCTTCTTGGCATCATTCTATGGTTCCCGATGTCTAATAGAATCACTTCTCCAACAGGATATAAGCTTCCACATGGATTCTGAAGTTAAAGATTGCTCTTCCACTTGGTCACTTCTAGTTGGATCTGAATTACCCGAATTTAGTACCAGAGCAAAGCAATCCACGTGGGAAGAACCTATTTTTAAATCACACTTCTCCTTTTTACTACGGTCTTCAGACAGCCTAGAAGACAAGGCTAGAATAATTGCTGCATCATCCATAGAAGGAGGAGCTTGGCTTAAAGCTTTACCTTCGTTCTCTCTAGGTCTTCATCTCAGTAATGAGAGTTTTCGAATAGCAGTTGCGTTACGGTTGGGAGCAAATATATGTGAACCTCATAAATGTCAGGCATGTAGGAATCCAGTAGATAAAAAAGGACTGCATGGACTGTCTTGCATAAAAAGTACAGGTAGATGTCCCCGACACTCAACTGTCAATGACATTATAATGAGAGCACTCATTTCAGCAGGTATACCGGCAATAAGGGAGCCAAATGGATGTAGTAGAACGGATGGTAAAAGACCAGATGGGATGACCTTAATACCTTGGAAGAGAGGCAAATCATTGATTTGGGATTTTACATGCACAGATACTTTCGCTCCTTCCAACCTTCCTTTCTCCTCACTCCAAGCGGGCAATGTAGCCAGTCGAAAGGAAACAGAAAAAAGAAGAAAATACAGCAACCTAACAGAGAAGTACCAATTTGTACCCATTGCCATTGAATCCAGTGGATCCTGGGGCAAAGAAGGTCTCAGTTTTATAAAGGAAGTAGGTAAACGCATCACTCAATTGTCTGGTGATGATAGAGCAAGCACCTTCCTAATTCAGAGAATAAGCATGGCAGTACAAAGAGGTAATGCAACCTCTATATTAGGAACCATACCACCAGGTAAAGAGCTAGAGGAGATTTTTCTTCTTTAAAACACGTTTCTTTAAGTCATCTGATTGTTTTATGCTAGAAGAAGAAGAAATTTGATTTGTATATAAAGTTATCTCTTGTATGTGATTTGCATTAGGATTGTTCTGTTTATGTACATGTTATTTAAACTTATTAGTTTTTTAGTTACATTTCACTCAGTTACTTTCAATATTCTTACCAAATTCCTTCTCGTGGTGTATACATGACATTACTACTTGTTATAATAAACTACATTAATTGTTGTGAAATTCGTCCAATTTTAATGGTAATCGCAGTTTTTCTCGTCTTGATTCATAAATAAGGAAATAATTTTCCACGGTAATTTCCGCAATGTTTAACACTTGCTTGATACTGAAATTCTTTCATTGAGGGGTGAATTTTGGGTCTCATTACGTAACTGTAAACGCAACACAGTCTTAGTTTACTTCGCGATACTAACCATAGTAGTTAGTGATTTTAGCAAGTTTTGAGTTCCCTCTCGAAGGCTGGGATGGGATACTTGTAGTCCACGTGAAAAACAGGCTACGAGGGCCACTATATTTTGAGCCTAACAATGAAAAAACTAATTTGTTATTGAAAATTGATTTATTGTTTTTCGAAATATTCTTCTTTATGATCAATACACTTTTTCATTCGTTTGACCCATTTGTCAAAGCATTTTTTCCAATCATCTTGAGACACTTCCATAATATGGTTTATGAAACCATCAACGACGGCTCCCGCCGACGAAAATAGTTGTCCATGCAATTCTTACATTCGGGAACAAGTCGTCATTGGGTGCCAAATCAGGACTCATCAATTAGATTTTTGTGTTTTACCGGTTGTTAAACGAGATGTGAGAGCTCGCAGTCTTGAATGATCCGACGGCGCTTGTTTTCCGTATTTGACGGAAGACTTCCGGCAAACAAATTGTTGTGTACTATTCAGAGTTGGCCGTTCTAAAAGTAGTTGCCACATGACCAATCCCCCCTTCTCCCCCCAAAAAAATACCATTTGTTTCGCTGTGCTTCGAGCTCGAACAACTTGGATTTTGTTCAGCTTGAAACACCCGTACAATCGAGTGCTGTTTACGATCCGGCTCATATGCATATATCCATGATTCGTCACTTGTTACAATCTTATATACGTCTTTTGAAGCACCGCCGTTGTATTTGAGCATTTGTGTGCACCAATCGACGAGAGCTTCTTTCTGAGTTTGTCAGATTGTGTGAGATCCAACGAGATCAAACCTTCCTCACAGCTAAATGAGCATGATATTTCTCACAGCTAAATGAGCATGATATTTTATATATGCTGGTGGAACTAATGCGTAGGATTGTCAATCTCACAGTATCTCATGACGATCTTGCAGTATTAGGCTTTGCACAGCATCGGTGTTTTCTTGAATAACAACTGATTTTGGACGACCATCGCGAATTTCGGCAGTGAGCGAATGGCGGCCACGAGAAAAATAGTTATACCAGGGTTTCACAATGGCAAAGGATGGGGCTTCATCGCCAAATACGTAAGTTGATCGATCATGTTACGTATTAAATCATCGCACGAAAATTTTCACGAGTAAATTCAATTTTTCTGTTATCGTAAACAACACAAAGCTATTGACAAAGTACGTTATGGTCAACAATGTCATTTTTTTCTATACAAACAAAAAATAGCTCCTAACTAGTGTTGCGAAGGCTCAGAATACAGTGGTGCCCGTATAAGAATTCTTCGTGTAGATTAGCTTAAGAAAATCACGATTGTATAAATTTTCAGTTTCACTCACTTTTTAGCTGACAGCACTAGTGATTTCAGAACATTGTTATATTTATTTATTTTATTTTTATTTATTTTTGTAATTTTAACGGAAAAAGTGAACAAGGCAACGTTTATTTTAAAATAAGTTTCGCCAACAAACGTATTGTGGCTTATGCCAAATCGTTCTGACACGTGATTAGTGCTACGAAGAGTTCGACTAAATGTTTCCTGTAGTAGTCAGGCGCTACTCATACATCAATATGACTTGCATAAGGCGGATTAGCTCCATCCCAATATCTTCAGTGACATTGGCCAGTAGTCAAATTCTTGTCTACGAACTTTCATGTTGGGAATGGCCTGAAACGCAGATGAGTTGCCATTGTTATTCAACTTGTTCTGGAGTACGCTATAAGCAAAAGGATAGCAACCAAAACTAGGGCTGAATGGTATTCACCAGGTTATGGCGTAAGCTGATGTAAATATAGTAGGGGATGATAGAACAATAGAAAGAAATACAGAGGTCTTAAATAACTCGTGCAGGGACCAGTAATGAAAATTTTCCAATTCATAAAAACATACTCCATATTCCTACATCGTTGTTTAGACGTGATGTGAGGTGGAAAATTTTCCTCTATTTTTGTTCGTAAAATTTTCCGTTCTTAACAAATATCAGTGATCAAGTAACAAGTTCCTCAGTATTCATAAAATTGATTGAAATCATGTATAGAAATGTTAAAAAGTGAAAGATCGTTTAAAGAATCTGAAAATTTTCATGGCTCAGACAACTTTCAGTACTATGTAGGAACAAGTGAAACAATTTTTCCTGAATCAAAATGCTTTCTGTCTTGTATGGAAAAATTGAACTTTTTATGAGTCGGAAATTTTCATCATTTTGAAGCAAAAAGTAAAACAATTTTTTGTGAATCGGAAAATTTTCATCACGATCTAGAAACAAGTGGAAAAACTTTTCATAAGCCGGACAATTTTGGATATTATGTATAGTGATGTTTGGTGGAAAATTTTCCACTATATTTAACTGCACATTCAGCTATAAAATTCAATTCCTGTAGAGGAAAGTTAGACAGCAACAAATTATAATTTTCCAATTAGCTTTCGGAAACCAGAAAGTTTTCTAATATTTCTAGTTGGGAAGTAAAAATATAGTCTCTCTCTCTCTCTCTCTCTCTCTCTCTCTCTCTCTCTCTCTCTCTCTCTCTTTCTCTCTCTCTGTGTGTGTGTGTGTGTGTAAAGTGCAGGAAACATACATCGAGTTCGTAGAGAACAAATATCCCATTCCAATATTTAAAATGTAACAAAAAATTGAAAAGAAACCTTTGTGAATTTATCAATTTCAGAAACAAAATTCCATTATTTCTTCACATGTAGGCCTGCCTATGTAAGGAAATAACTACATAAAAGTTCCTTAAGATTGTTTTTGTAACAGAAAATAAATAAATATATATATATATTATTGTGTTTAACACTCGTAAATCATAATTTCAATATTGGAATTTTGTATAATCAACATCTTAGAGCAGATACTTGTATTGTAAAACTACCATTATTATGTATAAAAATGTATTAGGAATAATGACGATTCGATAGAACAAGTGTATATATATATATATATATATATATATATATATATATATATATATATATATATATATATATATATATATATATAAAAAGAAACATGTTTTTTTTTTATTTTGTAAATTAAATTACTTGTTGCTTTTAGAACGCAGCGCTAATTGTGCAGCTTTTTATAATTCTTTTATTATTTTATTGGAAGAACATCTACACAAATCAGCTTCCTTAGTTACATTTCACTTTCTCTTCTGAATGAATATGTGAATAAATAAATGTTTACTTCCAGAAAATGGTCAGTATTTGCTTTCATGAGTTTAACTCGAAAAGACAATATTTATTACCAATAAATTTTACGGCTAAACAACGATGTAGGAATAAGTGGAGTATGTTTTTATGAATCGGAAAATATTCATGACTTAATAAATTGAAATTTTAAATAATAGAATGAGATATTTGTACTCTACGAACTCGATGTATGTTCTCGGCACTTTGTACACACACACACAGATGAGAGTTGAATTGAGTTGATTTTAAGTTTAACGTCGCTTTCAGCAGCGAGGCTATATAAGACGGGACCGGAACCGGAATCCGAACTACATGAGCTCCCGGTGGAAATCGAAGTCAGGTCTTCCATGCCAAAGGCTCATATGCTAATCGCTTAGCAACGAAGGAGCTCGCAGAGGAAAAGAGAAAGAGAAAAACATTGTGTAAAATTTTACTTCCCAACTTGAAATATTAGAAAATTTTCTAGAATTTAGAAAGCTAATTGGAAAATTATAATTTGTTGCTGTCTAACTTTCCTGTACAGGAATTGAATTTTATAGCTGAATGTGCAGTTAAATATAGTGGAAAATTTTCTACCAAACATCACTATACATAATATCCAAAATTGTCCGGCTTATGAAAAGTTTTTTCACTTGTTTCTACATCATGATGAAAATTCCTTTCACTTGTTTCTACAGAGCAATAAAATTTTCCGAGTTATAAAAACTTCTTCAAATTTTCCATATAAGACAGAAAATATTTCGATTCATGAAAAATTGTTTTTGTTCGTACATAGTACTGAAAATTGTCTAAGCCATGAAAATTTTCAGATTTTTTAAACGATCTCTTTCTTCTTAACATTTCTGTACATTAATTCAACCAATTTTATGATTACTGAGGAATTGTGATTTGATTACTGAAATTTTTTTAGAACGGACAATTTTGCGGAAAAAAATTTCCGAAATGGAAAATTTTCGACCTCACATCACTAGCAGGGATATTTACCATTCATACGAATTGAGATTATAAACTTTCAGAAGGGGAGGGGAGGAAGTCCAATATTGAAAATGTACCATTATAAATTTGGAATTTACCGTTATTGCACATTGCATGTGTGTATGAACTCGTTAACCTTGTTCATGGTTCACGCCTCGGTATTTATAATTACGGTACGGTAGGTAAGTTGCATTTTCATAATTATCTGTATGTTGAATGAATTACGAGAAGAAAAAATCGAAAATTCCAAATACGCGTTTCAGTAGCCACTTCGTAGGGTTTAAATTACGAGCTTCGCAGTGGATTATCGTGACATATCCAAGAATGTTTTCTGCAGGTTGTAATCCATGGACTAAGGTGCTGCTGTATAGGAAGCTACAGAAACAATTGTCCAGTAGACATCTAGCGTAGGTATCCAGATGTCCATCATTGTGAAGTTTTGGCAAAATTTCATGTCATGCACAGCTAGATCAATGAGCGCGTTTAACGGCTTTGCAAGAAAAGTGAATGCTTAGGACCACACTCCGTGTCAGCTTCAGCAAAAATTACGAAGCGTAACTCGAAGCAAAAATTTAAATATGAATTATAACTGCTATGTGGAGTATCTTGAGTGTTGCTCACGAGGTAAGAGACTGCTCGCATTTCGCCTCGTCTCGATTAACAAGACGACAATGGATTTTTATAACGAGACAGCCTCAAATGTCGTGAGCACTAACTTAAGTATATATTGTAGTTCTCACCACCAAGGCTGAGACCTGCACGGTGAAAGTTTTGAGCCGAAGCAGAAGCCCAATCCGTGTAGGGATGTTGACCGGCTTAGCTCGATTCAACTGAGCGAACAACTCGAGCCGGCTTGGTTGAGATGAGAGACCAACTCGCTCAGGTGAGCCATCGTCTCCAGCCGGCTCAGTTGGGGTGAGCCATCAGCTTGGTTTGTTTCGGCTCATGTCGGTTTGGGTGGGTGAGCTGTTGGCTCGGCTCGGTAGGGAATTAGCTGTAAGCCCAGCCGCTCGAGCCGTTGAGAACCCTAAACCTGGATCAAGCAGTTTTGAACATGTATGGCCGGCGCCCTAGAACTTTTAACGATTTTTGGTTCGGGCCCGGATACTAGCTCCTCCGGAACTCAAACGGTTGTAATAATAATGTTATAGTAATTGTAGTATCATTGGTAATTATATTGTCTATGTAGGATACTTAAAGAAAGTACTTGAAACTACACACAGCATTTGGCTCGACTCGAGTCGAGTCAAGTTTCAATGAAAACTCGCTCGTGTCCATCGCTAAGTTACAAAATCCGTGAGTTAGGCACCTCAACTAATGCCCGCTCCAAGATTAATTACGCCTGGTAGAGCAGCAAGAAGTTGCCCCCACCTGTTAAAAGTACAAATCGTAAAGAGTGTTCTTGTGCAGGAGTGAAACAAAACGCTGGCTGACGAAATGACAAGGGGAAGTCTTTGCATACTTATACTCACAGTACACAGCATAGTACCAGAAAAAACTATACGGACACCAGAGGCGCCGACGAGAAGATAACAGTCGGGAGACTTAAATAATCTTATAAATAATTCAAATGAGTGATTATATAAACAAGTTCTTACTTCAAATGACTATACATACTGTATATGTGTATCAAATAATGTACGGATAGATTATGCGGTATATGTATGTTTATTTTTTAAAAACAAAACCTGAGTTCTAAAACTATTAAACCTGAAAATCAAAGTATGGATGGATCATTCAAGGGAAGAACCCAGCCTCTAATGTAAATTTGGGGGGTCTAACAGGGCCTGAGCTCCTAGGTTCCGGCGCCATTGATTGATACGTAACGTTACTTCAAAAGAACTTGTCTCAGTTCATTATTCTTTAAACGACTTTTGAGAATGCTAAATATTGTTATGCTGTAATTTATTTGTAAATATTAAAAATGCAAAATTCGATAACACTTAAACGAGTTGGAGAACTTACCCATACTGAGCGTATTTCTCTTTAGGTTGCAAATTTACACAGACACAAGGAGAAAAGAGGAGAATATAGTGTCAATAAACAACAATTTAAAAATACACGAAATTAACGGTTAATATCAAATATAGAACCATTAACAGAATTAACTCTTCACTCGTTTTCTCCATTTTTCTTCTTTTATTTTCAGGATTACGTCACTGAATTTCTCCACTGGAGATTCTCTTTCATTTAGTAGCATCCAAATGGAGCTCACCCTTGTAAATGAAACATTTTAAAAAGTGTAAAGGGCAAAGGCGAGAATCGAACACGGATGGCCGGATTACAAAGCTACAACGCTAACCACTCATCTAAAGCGTTGTAGTTTACTATTAAGAAGCTTCTTCCGGATCGCCTAAATAAAGAGTATTTTCTGTTCGCTCAAAACAGTAGCTTGTTAATAGTCAGATTTATTGGCAAAACACAGGAATATGTAATTGAGGACTCGGGGGGGGGGGGCATTTTATCAGTGCAATCACTAAATTATCAACATTACAGATTTTTTAAAAACAAAATACAAAACTCCTTTATTTTGAATCAAATACGGCGCGTGTATTATACTCTTAAACAAACTACAGACGAATCAATTGCTGCATAGTATCGTGGTTCTGTGGTCAAGGCGCTCGACCTGTAATTTGCAGTAATTGAATCGGATCCACGAACGATCAGTACTTTTTTTTTTTTTTTTACTTTAGAATTTTTCGTGGCGATTGATCGGCGATGACACGTTTTACTATCTTCAAATATTTGAATACTCGAATGTTTCAAAGAGCTCCCTCGTGGCTAAGCGGTTAGCGTACGCGCCTTTGCCGTGGGAGCCCCGGTTCGATTTCCGGCGAAGCTCATGTTCGGATTCAACGTGAATCAGTAGGTCCAAGTTTCATATAGCCTCCCTGCTAAAAGGGACGCTAAACTAAAATCAACTTAACTCGGATGTTTCAATATTTGAACTATCAAGCCTTCAGGAATGATAATAGTAATAATAATACTAATAAACTAATAATAATTTTTATTACCTCCTATAAGATTGAAAGTTAACGCGCTTATTATCGCTCAGGGCATAACATTACAAACAGAAATGTAACATTTGGCAAGAATATTTCGGTTTAGTGTTGCTCACGAGAAGAGGAATTTCTCATCTCGTTCCTGAAACAAAATAACCAAAATTGAGACGAGAGTTAACATTTTACATTCAAGACGGGACAATGCTAACTCAAATTATCGTCTCGCTTTGGAGATGGAAATCGAGACGAAACGAAAAGTATCGTAAACATTTCTCGTTTTATCTCGATTCTCGAAATGGTGTATGTCTATTCTTTAAGTAACAATTGCTTTATAGACTGAATATTATACGCTATTTTGTTACTTTGTATTTCGGAGCTCATTGAATTTGTTATGGTCTGTGTAGGTATTTTTGTAGCAAAGATTTTATAATTACTTCTGCATATCCTAAAAGTTAGTTTATTATATGCCTTACTGTTCAGTGATATTCAGTTATTTTTGTCACGTTATTTTCTGCAAAACGTACAGTAGAATACTTTCTACATGAAACTTTAGTGGAACGTTTTCGTTTAAAATGTTGGTAGTTGCAGAGGTGTGTCCTAGAGGTCCAGACACCCCCTCGAAATCCCGACTTACCTGTAAGTTTTGCCTAATTTTAGGGCAACTTTAAAAATTTTAATAACATTATTATTATTATTATTGCTGAAAAAGTAAGACCTCAATATTACGTCCTATTGCAATGTAAATAAGCATACTGAAGTCGATAGGAAAACAAAAAAGAAAGGATAAGAGATACTTTCGAGGGATTAGTGTCCGAAAGGAAACGAGAGAGAAGAAAGATGTCAGCTCCTGGGCAGTATTAATATCGAAATTTCGGATGCCTAAAGAGAAACTAAGTAGGATTTATCTTCACCACGATACATAGTAATACGCTTTCTTTGGATAAAATACTTTGGATTATGTATGCGTTATATTGATATTTTAACAAAATATACATACCAATATAAAAAAGAATAATTCCTATTTACAAATTTTGGTTGAATGCATATATGGAACGTGTTGGAAATGGCGAACGAAAATATTATTTCTAGCAGTAGGTGTACTAGTGGTAGACGTTCGGAATAATTGCCCGGAAACAATATCGTTTCACACACATTTATGACTCATAATAAGCCCTAAGCATGACCCTTAGGGGTCGTATTCATGAATTCTTTGCTAAATACGTTACGTTTCCAGACAGTACGAAGCAAGGTTGTAGACAAACATGTGGCGTCATTTTGCCAGTATTTCCCATGTGAAGAAAGCCGTCTCCATTCTAACTTGTAAGACGGAAAGAAATTGAGTATTTTTCATTTGATTCCACATCAGAAGTATAAATATTGTAGTAATAAAAACAACTTACCACAGCGAGAATCAGACCCGGGACCGCGAGCACTGAAATATCTGCGGCAGTGATGGCGTGGGTCAATGAAAACGACCCACCACCCACCATGACCCGCAATGACCCTCCACCAACTCGCTCCGACCTACCATCACACATTGTTATCAACTCTAACACGTGATACACATCTCTACTGACTAAAGAGTTTATACTTGTAATAAAACCAGGTTGTGAAATTCTAACTAATCGAAGTTGGAATTTTTACGGTCACTCGCTCAAGCACCGGTCTGTTACAATATCGGTGGATCTGATCTTTACGATATAAAATGGTGGTGTTTGTCATGAATCAAATTTCGATGAATTCCAATTAAATTATCATGGTACAATTATTTCCTTGTTGAATTATCGATACTTTTCAGTGGAAAAACATAAAATTTGAAAGTCCCAAATCAAGGTAAGTAGACCAACGTACAGTTGAAACTTAAAATTTCCGTGTAATTAAGCGTGCATTACAAATTTTGTCCATTTTTCTCAACTTTATTACTTGATTGCCCTATGCCCTAACAGTTCAGGTTCCAGGCATAAGACCCGTAGGAACGGCGTGTCTGACGGCTGTTCTCTTTAATTTGAAGTTTATGCTTAAAAACTAATTTAAAAAATCGTGGGTAGACATTTTGAAAACCGACGGTTTGGTTGTATTGATCTCTTATCTCGCATTTTTCCTCCTTGTTGGATAGTACAGAATGAAATTTCCTTGCTATGTTCATGAATAATCTCTTCTAAACTGGAATTGGCGCTTCATAACCAATAAAATAACAATGGATAAACATTTTCAGAAAGCAGTTTGCAGTGTTGCCATCTCTCATATCGTTTTTTACTCATCAGTTGCCGGGAAAATGTTCTTTGCTTTGTACTTTACTGTACGCTTGTGGTTTAAAGTTTATGCCTCAAAACTAATGGAAAAATGCGAGTAAACATTTACGGAACAGGTGGTTGTTTCCAGGGTTGTCATATCTCATTTCACATTTTCTCCTTGGATGCTGCACGAAAATTTTTCATCATTTTGTGCATTGCTGCTGTTAAGTAGCGTAATTTCTTTGTGAAACTATTATTCTGTTGAGCAACGCCTTTCTAACATGTCCTTAGTAGGTAGAACGGTTAAAAAGTATGTTGTACTAGGATAATATTATTATTAAATTAAAAATAATTTATGCTCATTTAAATCTTTCGTTTATTGTGAGTATCCACAATACCAGTTGTACAGTAGGAAAATTTAGCACTTTGTCACATTTTTACACGTTATTGGAAACTGAAAAATAGGTGTAACAATTCTGACATTTACATGTGATTTAAATAATTAAGAAATCAAGCTAATAATAATACTGACCAATATAATAGTAATCTCTATGCTATATTTATAACACAAATGAAATTGTAGAGACGAAAAATGTATTATTCTAACTTTTATATGTGTGACGAGAAAATTGAGAAAACAAAATAATAGTAGTAAAAGTGTGACAATTATAGTGACACTCACAGAATCGACCCAAAGAAATAATATAAATGTAACACCTAACACTGTTCCAGATAGAGAATAGTAACAAAATCACGAAGAAAGAATAATATTATAGTTTGTGATACATGTGTGTAATACTTACATCAGCTTATAAAACCTAGATGTATTACTGCATATTACAAATCTACACAGTGGTTGGAAAATTACTATTAATATTCGATTTGAGCCGATAGATGCAAACATGGAAGGTTACTTATTTTCGCAGGAAAAGTCACATGTGCAGTAGGATGCACAGGATGTTGACGATTTCTGGCATCGACACCTTCTTGCATTGCACTGTTTACAACCACACGTTATTGTCAAATCGTCAGGTATGATATTTAGGTTTGAATCTAGTAAGAGTCCCATTTACAGAATTCCATCCGAAATCTTTCGGATTCAATCGTACAAATAAATGACCATATAGCGGATACACACGTAAACACAGGGTAAAAGGAACGCTTGATATGACAAAGCATTGTAGATGAAGTAGATGGTAGTGTCAACAGATTAACAGTCTTAGTGGTTTGATATGTGTGCACACGTAATTCATCAAAGGATTTACACACTGTATTTGGTTTCATTACTTGGATCAAGTACTCCGCCCCGAGCTTATAATCCTCGTCTGTTGGTGGTATACGAGAACCAACATATCTCAAAAATCTCTCAGGATGAACCCTCAGAGCTGCTGCTTTTGTTCCTACCTTACTAGTCACATCACAACCTTGTAGTATGTGTGTCGCAAGGATGACATTACATAATTCATCACATGAAGTCGCCAGGATATGGATGGGAATAATATTCGTTTCTGACTTATGGAACCACAAGTTGAACAGCATATTCTCGGAACATTCGATGGAAATGAAGCAGTAGAACAAGGACTTCCGTATCGTTTGACATTACTATAATGCGCTGTATACCAGTTCACAAAATGTGTAGTATATGTGGTGTTATTCGTAAATCTGCCTCTTCGATGGGTTTGTCAAGTATTCGATTGAAGTCTGTAGTGCAGTAGTGCTTGGAAGTACTAACGCAGGAGTTGGGCCATACTTGAAAATTAAGTCACTGAGTATTACATTATGAGGTAAATGACCCGTGAATGTTACGGTATTCCATTAGTCATTCTGTAGCATTACTTTATTACCTGATGACATGGTGTCCAAAACCTTGACATCTGCATTGGCAACTTAGTGTCTGGGGTGAACGCATTAAGTGGTAGTGAATCTACAGATGCTTTTCTTTCCCTCTGCATTTTTTATGGAATGAGCTAGGTAGCTATCAAATATATAATCTACACGTTAATGTGAACAGACATTTCTTACACGATTCATGAGTACTTCAAACATGTCTGAAGAGATTATGTTTGCGTTCGTCGTATCTCACACGCAACATCTATAACAACAGCAGTGGAAGTTGATGAAGAAAGTACTTGACGTGTCTCAATCTCCGGAAGCATCTTTCGAAATTCGATCATCAGATTTCACAAGCTTACTAGTCGTACTGTTACTGTTGATGAGAATAGTGTAGAGTGTCAAGTTATATGAAAGAATATCTCCTATTGCCAGACTTTTTATCTCTCTTTAGCAAAGGAAATACATCTTTCTGGGCAAGTTACTTCCCTAACAATGTTCTCTGCTTCCTGAGCTACTGTTGTAGGTACTACCCGAGTCGTTGAAAGTATGGAAGCTTCTGTTTATGTATCACAGCTGAGTGTGGGTTCTTTCTAGTGATGAGATTAATCTTTCTTCCCTGAATTTTAAGTATTCGGCGATTGCATCAGCGACGTAATTGAGTAGTTTCTGTGAGCATCCCTCTGACATGGCAAGTATTCATTAGTCAAGACATTGTTTCAGAACTAACACTCTATGGATATGATGGATGTGAAGTGGTGTATGCATTCAACATTTTCTCAAACTTCCTTGTATGGAAATCACGTAAATCCTGATGTAATTGAGACTCATAATCTTCATTCGATACTCCGAGCATTTCCTTGAACGTGTTGGTAATAGCAAGAACTTCATGATAAACAAGTTCGCATTCAGCCGCATAATCCTTCTGCCTTGTTTGTCCAACTATGCCTCCTGGAGACTTCTGAGGTATGTTTATTGTTTTATTGTATTTAAAATACAGACTTTATACGTATGAACCGTATTGAATAGCCACCTACAAAATAAAGAAAACTCTCGCGGCAGCGTCTGATGAGTAAAAACCGTAACATGAAAGATGGCAACACTGAAAACAGACCTTTGTTATCCCAAAAATCTAATACATGGTAATCTCATTGGTTTCGAAGCACAAATTCCATTTCAGATGATCGTGTCTATGCAAAAAACAAGGAATTTTCATTCTGCAGCATCCAACAATAAGTAGAAGTGCGAGATGAGAGTTGGCAACCCTGCAAACAAACCACCTGTTCTCCGAATGTTTACTCACACTACTTTCATTAGTTTTGAAGTATAAACTATAGATCAGAAGAGTACAGTAAGATACAAAACAAGAAGCATTTTCCCGGCAGCATCTGATGAATAAAAGCGTGATATGAGACATGGCAACAATGCAAACTAACTGCTTTTCCAAAATGTTTATCCATTGTTATTTAATTGGTTTTGAAGCGCCAATTCCAGATTAGAAGTGAGTATTCATGAACATAGCAAGGAAATTTTATTCTGTAATATCCGACAAGGAGAAAAATGCGCGATACCAGATGGCAACACTGCAACTAAACCGCCGGTTTTCAAAATGTATACCCACGATTTTTTGATTATTTTTTAAGCATAAACTTCAAATTAAAAGAGAACAGCCGTCAGACACGCCGTTCTTACGGGTCTTATGGCTGGAGCCTATATTATAAGCGCTATATATAACAACCTTCAGCAATTATAATAGTAGAAAGCAAATAGTTTCTGTCTTTCAATTTGTTTGTGAATTTGTTTCTCAACTAATATCGATCGTTTTCGATTATTTTTACTAACCAACCCACTACCAACTTTGCATATATAAAAAGTGCCGTCCCCCCATAATAAATAATTTTAAAAAATGCTATGAGACGTTCTGCTTATTTTCAATAAAGAGTTAATATACTAAATTTCAGCTCCATAAGTTTAACTTCTTGTGAGATACTCAATTTGTTTTCGCAAAAATTCGGATCCAAACTACCCCCTTAAGATATTATTATAATAAAAGTAATATGATAACATCCAGTTTGCATTAAGGCCTAACTATATACCAAAAGTCATTTCATTTGACTTTGCAATTTGGCCGTGATGATCAGGCACTCATAGTTACATCCATTATTTTTATATAATAGTTTATATATTATAGTGACTCAGAAATGTATTGTTTGCAGTAGTTAGCTCCTCTAAAATCTCCCAGGCTGTGTGTCTTGCTCTTGAAAGCCAAGTAGTGGTATAAGTCCTATTGCTATTATTGTAATTACAAATATCAATATCCAAAAATGCCTGAAGTTCTCTTTCTACGTAGAGATACTCATCTCAGGTAAGTAAACAGAAACAAATGAAAAAGGAAGGGTAATGAAGGCAGTGGCGACGCCAGCTTTAAGTTCTTAGGGGGGCAAAGGAGGGGCAGATATATTTTCGAGTGGGCTGCTATTTGCCATACCAAAAATGACATTTATTACGTTTGACTTACTTTACATTACATTGTGTATTTCGTTGCTGTTTTCATATTAGACCAATCCAGAAGGAGTGTAGGTTGAAATTCTTATTGTTTCTCAGGCCTTTGAAGTGATTGTTGAGTTTTACGTCCCACTGTTATGCCAGTTAGGCTAAAGGAGACGGTGATTATGAGAAATGAATGAAATGGTGGAATGAAGAAAGTGGGAGGAAACGGGAGAACCCCGAGAAAACCCACGCACACGGTGTTTGTCCACCACAAAGTTCACTTGGCGGGGGCTGGGATCGAACCCGGGACCCCAAGCACCAGAGGTGAACGCTCTACCACTGAGCCACCGCGGCCCCCTGAAGTGATTGTGTGCCCAAACAGGAATTTCACGAACATCCAGATCCTGTTATAACATTTTTGTTCCAGCAAGGAAAGTCACCGAAGTAAATTAATTAGGAAATCAGTGAAACACCACGGGATTCTTCTCCGTTATATACAGTGGTGAAAAAGTAAGTGGCTTAGTATAAACGTAGCGATTTCTCAACAAATTATGCTTTACATCCAGGATGATTAAAATCAATGACTCTTCTCGAAATCATGGATGCAATTTGTCATATTATTCTTGAAAATTTCAGCATTTCAGTCAGTGGTGGATATAGTTCGGGGCTGCAGAACGTAGGCAACCCCAGTTTTTGAGTGACAAAAATAATTTAAGCCATTATTTATATAGTTTTTAAAGTGTATAGTAAACTCACGATATACTTATTATAGTCTGAGGCGTAACGTAAGTAAATAACTTTTTTTGAGTATTATTTACCTTATTTTATTGAAAAAGTGTTGTGGAAACTTGAAAAATGAAATATAAGAATTAAAAATGTTTACCTGAGCCGGGTTTGAACCCACGCGAAAATTGTAATTACTAAACAGTTGTACTAGCCCGCTCGGCCACGAAGAGCGACAGCAGTATGTGGTTCATTTCTGCTATATTTATGGTAGGTGGCGAGAAACGGATAACTTCAAGTAATCACAACTGCGTATTTAGCTCCTATTGTTAGGGTCAAGCGTCCTTTAAAAATATGCCTCTGAACACTGGTGAAATTGTCCACGTTTTATTTTCAAAGCCTCCATTATCCTCCCTTTTTTATTCGTTTCTGTTTACTTACCTGAGATGAGTATCTCTACATAGAAAGAGAACTTCAGGCATTTTTGGATATTGATATTTGTAATTACAATAATAGCAATAGGACTTATACCACTACTTGGCTTTCAAGAGCAAGACACACAGCCTGAGAGTTTTTAGAGCTAACTACTGCAAACAATACATTTCTGAGTCACTATAATATATAAACTATTATATATAAAATGGATGTAACTATGAGTGCCTGATCATCACGGCCAAATTGCAAAGTCAAATGAAATGACTTTTGGTATATAGTTAGGCCTTAATGCAAACTGGATGTTATCATATTACTTTTATTATAATAATATCTTAAGGGGGTAGTTTGGATCCGAATTTTTGCGAAAACAAATTGAGTATCTCACAAGAAGTTAAACTTATGGAGCTGAAATTCAGTATATTAACTCTTTATTGAAAATAAGCAGAACGTCTCATAGCATTTTTTAAAATTATTTATTATGGGGGGACGGCACTTTCTATATATGCAAAATTGGTAGTGGGTTGGTTTGTAAAAATAATCGAAAACGATCGATATTAGTTGAGAAACAAATTCACAAACAAATTGAGAAACAGAAACCATCCGCTTTCTACTATAATAATTGCTGAAGCTTATGTTTATTATATAGAGCGCTAAGGGCACAGGGCAAGCAAGCAATAAAGTTGTGAGAAAAATAGACATAAAATTTATAATGTACGCTTAATTACACTGAAATTTTAAGTTTGGACTGTACGTTGGCCTATTTACCTTGATTTGGGACTTTCAAATTTCACGTGTTTTTCCAATGAAAACTATCGATAATTCACCAAGAAAATAATTATACCATGATAATTTAATTGGAATTCACGAAATTTGAACCGTGACAAACACTTCACCATTTTATATTGTAAAGATCAGATCCACCGTTATTGTTACAGACCGGTGCCGAGCTGCAGGATCGGGCCGAAGGCACGTGAGACCCCATCAGTTTTGTCAAAAGTTGGTTCATAACATATTTCAAAATTGTTAAGTGAAAATACAATGTGTGCAACTTGCAAAAGATAAAACACACTACATTTCTTTCTCTGTAAACAATAAAAAACAGCCATATTGTCACAATAGATGCGCACCTTTTGAGGATAGGCACAAAGAGCTGCAAAAGATGCTGCCAAAAATTCCATTACAAAAATGGGAGCCTCAGGCAATCCCGTCCATTGAAAAACAATATTATTATCACCATGAGTAGTATCTACAACCGCAAGCGAGGTGGAAGTGGCGTCTGAATAATATTCCAACTGAGGGATAAATTCTCCCAAATCGGTTGTGGTTGAGATTGTATAGACAAAAGTGCAGCACACAAAAACTGTAAACACTTCCGGTGTAGAACCGCAAAGGCTAGCGGATAAGACATAGTAGTAACTGGTGTACACCAGACAATGTAACCCGCCAAGACTTGACGAGCTCGACGAGAACAAAACAATAGAGAGATTGGACAAGACTTGTCTATATCAAGGTATCTTTGATCAATACTAAGCGTGTTTTGGTCGAAGTCGACCCAAATACCTAAAAACATGAGTCGACGAGTAGGGTATAATAATGATTTATCGATGTTTATAACCCATGTAAGGGAAAAAGTATTTCTAGAGCTTGTTGTAGACTCGCAGGCTCACCGATAAGAAGAATGTCGTCGTAATAGACAAGGTATTTCACTAAGTGTGCAACATGATGCTGTAATTACAATATCATAAAACGTTGCATGATTAACGGGCTTAATGCCCATCCCATTGGAAGACGAGTAAAACGATAGGTACTTTCACCACACCGTATTCCAAAGAATCGACGT
This sequence comes from Thermobia domestica, assembly GCF_964235325.1. NCBI lineage: Eukaryota > Metazoa > Arthropoda > Insecta > Zygentoma > Lepismatidae > Thermobia > Thermobia domestica. Next base: position 9,571,065 of record NC_137460.1, read on the forward strand.
GTGTATAAACTAAGACACACGTGATAAAATCCTTGCGTGAGATCCAACTTTACCATGTATGAGGAAGGAGTAGCTAATTTGGCTATATCGTGCACAGTTGGCAGAGTAATGTGAGACACTGATTTATAAAAGGAGGTCCACTCCGAACAATCATATATAACTCGCACTGAATCCCCTTTTTGGGATACAAAATATAAAAAAGGAATTCACAATGAGATCGGACTCTTCTATAATACTAGCACGTTCCATTTGTTGAAGCACTGATAAGTATTTAAATTTTGTTCGTCGCAGAGCACAGGGCGCCTGTATATGAGGAATGTGTGTAACTTCGGGTGCACAACAGAACGTAACCGGTGGAGAAAAGTCAATATTAGAAGGAAACACACGGGAAAGAGTATAAAATGCAATATTAGACTCACTTTCCTGCACTTGATCACTAGCACTGTAACTAATGTCTTCGGTATCTTGATCCGAAGGGGCTTCCTCGTCATCAGATGAGGAAGGGGTATCCTGACGAGGCATGCCGCTGAACTGTTCAATTAAGTCCCTCCAGAAGTCCCAGTCCTCTGGAAGATAAAACCAAGGTTCCCTAATGGCCAACTGGTTGACCGCTGAAACGAACCTTGTGCCGAGGATTGCTTGACACCCACCTTAATTCTATTTAATACAAATAAGCAGTGATTAAGTTTAGCCAAACTATCATTTGACACGGTTCTGATATCTGGCATAATAAAAAAAAAAGAATCCCCCAAGTAATGCAGGCTTCAAATCTCCCAAACGAAAATGCAAGGTTATCAAGATTACAAATATTAAATATTATTTTAAATAAAAGAAAATATTCAATTGGCTTTTTATTACAAATAATCAAATATCAAGGAAATGAATACAAATTAACAACAACAATTTTAATTCTGTGAATGAGCTTCTTAATATGAAGAATGAAAAAGTAATCTAATTGCAACTGAATAATAGGTGAAAGTTACTTGAAAAATAGTTAAATATACTTTGATAAAATGAATAATTCCAAACAAGAACAATTCTAACGCTATTAACAATTTCAAAAGTTAATAAAATTTACCCGGAATAGAAAGTGTCGAAACTTAGTCAAAAGCGACCGCGACTCGATCCAATAATTTTAATAAAAATATATATAACGCGAAAACTATTAAACTCTCAAAGCAAGAAACAAGAAAAATTTAATTCGACGTCGAAATCAATCTCTCAAATAGAAATATCAAAAGATTAATGGGACGCTAAATGCAATATTCCTTTAGATATCAAATTACGAATTATTTTCATACCAAGTTAAAAATCCAATAATTAATAGTCTAATAGCTACTTCTACTGTTAGCAGGAAAAAGTATTAGTCAAAATGTTAGTTAATTAATCAAACCAAGGTTATCTGGGTTTTAGGTTCTAGAAACTACAGCTAGGTTTGTACTTACCAATTTTCAAACTGCTCTAATCGGTCACTGGGATCGTCTGTCCTCAATCACCTCTACTCGATTCTACTGTTCCCAATTATGCAGTTAATAGAAGAAAACTTGGTAGGAAATCTGAAGATTTTAGAAAACGCCAAACCGAATTTAATAATAACTTCGTATTATTCCGACCCGTTAATTCAAACGAAGAAAAATTCAACTTCAAACTTTCTATTCCTCCGTCCTCCGTTAACATTCGACTAAATACAACAGTCAGGTACTTCCAGAAGAACAATCCAGATGGACATTCCAGATAGACATTCAGCGCAGCAACTAACCTGGCTCAGCTGTCTACGCGCAAACGACCAGACATTACGTCACGAGATTTAACCTTGAGTTTGTTGCAAACTAACTCGCTTCTACAACCTTCGCTCTTATTCTCATTACCTACAATTTTTACTCTTTTCTTTTTTTTTTTTTAAAAAAAGTAAAACAATAGATTCTCTTAATCGAGGAAATACAAAAATAGGAGTGACTTATACAATCAGATATAATACATTTTTCTTTCTTTCTTTCATATTCTTATCATAGTCCATATTTTCGTTTCACTTCCAGAGACCAGCATATACAGAGTATTCCAAAAATACAGACAGCTCCAACTCAATGTAGCTGAGCTTGCTACATTTCTCCCCCTCCAAAGAAAAAAATCTGAGAAGGATTTTTTTTTGTATGGCTACCAGGATTCATCCACCTTAATGTCTCAACTGGAAAACTCACAAAAAAAATTTCATGACAAAATAGGCATTAATATAATGAAACACTCTCTCCTTTAATTACATTTAAAACAATTCACAAATCACAATTTAAATTTCACTCCAAATAAAAACCATTCTCAAAGTTACTAGAAATTTCAAATTATTTTTTAATTATTTAATATCGCAAATTTTAAAAGTTTTCTTTCCAAAATATTTAACTTTAAATGTCTCATTAAATTTAAAAAAAAACATTAAGATCATGATCTTTTTCAATTTTAAAATTTTTAATTAACACATTAAAAATTTATACACAATTTCATACAAATTATAACAAATTACAACAAATTAAAATATAATCTGATCAAAGACATCTTACTCCCATTACATTTTAATCTTACCATTACTGTAATTCCTTTTTTCCAGAAAGCGACGAGAAAAATCATCTGATTGAATTTTCAGAGATTGCAATTAAACATTTCTTCTAGGGAAAAACTTCTTAACATCCGACACATGAACTCGCTTATATGAGTCTCGAGAATCATCAGCATCAGATATCAATAATGTATTAGGGGTCAAAAACCTCCGAATAATAAAGGGTCCATCCCACTTAAAACTCAATGATTTTGCTACTTTATCAGCTAGAGAGGATTTAATATGAGATTTTATCAATACTTGGTCATTGACAGAAACTACAACTGGACCTCTAATTTTGGATAATAAAGATTTCCTCTTTAACCATGCCTTTTCCATATTCTCAAGAGCATTGTGCCATACGTCAGCATTCTTATGCTTGAACAATTCTTGGTCACAAATCTTCCATTTTAATTCTAATGGGGTGTTCAAGGGACGTCCAAAATATAATTCGTATGGAATCGATTTGAGACCAGAATGCTCGCATATATTTAGCGTATATTGTAACACAGGTACAAAATTAGACCACTGCTGTTGTTTTTCAGCACAATAAGCTCTTAATGACGCCTTCAAAATTTTTATGAATCTTTCCGCCAAGTTAGCCTTAGCATGGTATGGACTAATCCTAATATGTTCTATTCCTAACCCAAATAGAAAGGATCTAAAATGGGCAGATATAAAGACTGATGCATTATCAGTAGACAAGGATTCCGGAATTCCCAGCCTACTAAAAACATCCATTAACCTGTTACAAATAACAGTAGAATTCAATGTTCTTAATTTTTCGAGAAAAACAAATCTCGAAGCATTATCCACCCCAATTAATATGAATTTAAAGGAATTAGAGGTCGGCAAAGGTCCTATTATATCGACCATTACATTCTGTCCAACTCTTGTTGAAAATTTTGATATTAATGGACCCATTTTCTTTTTGTTGTTTTCTTTGACTAATTGACAGGTTTTACAAGTTCTGACATAGTCCTTAACGTCATTTACTACCGAGTCCCACGTGTAGCGTCGCATTATTTTCTTTAAAGTACGAAAAGTCCCGGTATGACCACCTGTCAATTCGTGATCGTGAAAGAACTCGATCACTAATTTCTGCAAATTCTTCGGAATTACTATTTTAAAAGGAAGGTTTAAGGCTTTACTCTTTTTCATTAATATGCCATTATTTAAAACATAATTTCGAATGTTCTCACCATATTCCAACCTTTCTATAATATTTCTTAACTCAGGATCTTCTTTTTGTAACTCCGGTAAGGGCTCTTTCACCATAGGCAATTGCCAAGAATTTGCCATTTTAAAATTCCTTTTCATTATAGCCATACCCACAGGTCCGTCCACTTGCACAAATTCAAATGGATCATACATCCGTGTCAGGAAATCTGCAACTACGTTATTTTGGGACCTAACATGTTGGATAGTAAATGAAAATTGACACAAAGTCTCGACTAAAGGACCATATTTTAACAATCTCTTAGAATTACCCAAAATCCAGGATAACGCCTTATTGTCGGTAAAGACCACAAACTCATTAATCAAATAGTGGCGAAACCTATAAATTTCTTTAACGAGACTGATGAACTCGATCTTATAAATGCTCCTGTGTCGGTCAGATTCCGTCAACTTTTTACTAAAGTACGATACAGGAATAAGATTATTATTCTCATCCATTTGACTTAAACAAGCTCCAATCGCTTTTCCTCCCCCGTCAACATGGATGAAAAACTTCTTGGACAGATCAGGAGTCCTTAATATAACATTATCTAATAATTCCTGCTTTAATTTATTCAAAGTTTTCTGATGCTCGATGGTCCATTCGAATTTCCTTTTTGTTGATTTTAACTCGCTTAATGGACCCATCAACTCCTGAAGACCACTACAAAATCGAGCATAATAAGAAAACAATCCACAAATTCTTTGTACTCCGCGCCTATTTCTAGGTGGAGGGATTTTCTTAATAGCTTCGACCCTTGATGGATCAATTTCGATAGTATCCCCATCAGTTACAAATCCTAAGTATTTTATCTTTTTATAAAAGAAAGCACTCTTATCTGGGGAAACAGTAATTCCATATTTTCTCAATCTTTCGAGGACCATTTTCAAAACTTTTTTATGTGATTCTACATCAGATGTACATATTAAAATATCATCAAAATAAGTTTTTACGCCTAGATCCTTCAAATCACCAAGAATTTTATCAATTACCCTCGCTAAAATACAACTTCCAGTCTTTATACCGACTGGTACCCTCGTATACTGAAAGCTACCACGTGGGGTAACAATAGTGGTTATTTCGCGTGATCCCTTTTCCAGTTGCAACTGGAAATATGCTTTGGTAAGATCTAGGCTCGTAAAGAATTTCTTACCCGCTAAACTCGTTAAACACTCTTCTAAATTAGGCGCAGGATACACGTCATCCTTAATCAAGGAATTCGCCTTACAGAAGTTACCTACAATGCGATGTGAACCATTCTTATTTCGTACTAAGAAGCAACTACTTCCATAATCTGAATGATCTACTTCAGTCAAAATACCCTGAGACACAAGGTCATCGATACAATCATAAAAAATTTTTTCTTTGTTTTTAGGAATCGGAAATGGATGCTCCTTAAATGGTTTTTGTTCTTTTAAATAAAGTTTAGCTTCAAAGCCTTGACAACATCCTATTTTTTCCGTAATAACATCAGAAAATTCAGTACGAAGACCATCAATGAATTCTAAAATATCTTTATCTTTATATTGAAAATCCGAACCCGAATCTCTCAATATATCATTAGAAGTGTCTTTTGAAAACGACTCCGTTTGCAAATTATCCTCAGGATCTATTAATTGTTTTTTATTTTTTTTACTAATTCATAGAATTTATTAGATTGCTCTAAATCCATATCTGAAGCTGCCGAATCACTATCACAGAAGTTCATATGAACCGCTGCAACACAGTCTTCCTTTCCTCCCACACATCGTTCCACTGATTTCTGTCTAAGTTCAGAAGAGGTAGCATTATTATTCAAAACTCGTCGACTCTTCATTTTCCTCTTCTTTCTCTTCTTTTTCTTCTTCACATCAATCTCCATTTTATCACCATTTCCATTATTGGGTGCAGATCCAAACTTCTTATCCAACTCTCCTTGATGCAAAGATGTGGAAGGAAACGATCTCAGATTCGCATCTCCAACAGATTCTTTCCCCAAAAACTGAAGATAATCGGGTTTACTTTGGCTATTTCTCAAATCATGTGAAGAACCATTATTCTGAACTGATCCAGTTAAATTCACATAATTGGAATCTACAGAGTGTCCAATTAAAGTCTCTTTTTGTCCGGGTTGTTTCAATTTAAAAACACGATGAATTTCTTCAAGTTGTGCTAAAGTAGGTGTTTCCAATAGTTGCCGCTCAATGGTTGATAATTCTATATCACATTGGACCCCAACATCCAATGATCTTCTGCCATGATGAACTGTCTGACTCCTTTCCAAATTCCCATATGATCTTGATTGGCCAACCGAGTACCCCGATCTAAGTCCGTTTCTTAGTGACGAATCATCTCGAAAAAACAACGAAATCGATTTCTTAGGTTTAAGTTCTTTCCAACCTACACTTCCACCTTGATGGTCAACACGATCAACTGACTTAAATCCTGAAGTCGAATTCTGAATGGATAATGTATCGTCTCTAAAATACAGGATAACTGATTTGCGATTATTACGCAAATTCAATCTTCCACGAACAAAGTCCACACTCGAAGAGGTACTTTTCAAAAATGGAGTTCCCAGAAGGCAATCGCACGGCAAATCATTCACTACTAGAAAACTAACTCGCTCGAACCAACCGGAAAAATTTAGTGAGCTTAATCTCCTTACTTGATTCATAAAATGATCCCAAAGGTGCACGAATTACAATCGGAGTAGTTTCCTCAAGATAATGCACGACCCCACAACGTTCAACTACCGATATCGTAAGTAAATTATAAGACGACCCGCTATCTAAACAAGCACGAATTAACTCATTATTAACGCGAACATTTACAAAGGTAGCTACTGTTCCGTCTAATTGCGAAGGTACAATATTCTGTTTTTCCGAACCCGCATTAGAATTCATTGATCGTCGCAAATTTTTTGAATTACTTTTACCAAAATCACATGATTCAATTTTTTGTCTATTTACATTCAATTCTTTAGAATGGTACTCTCTATCATTTTTCTTTACCAAAGCAATTGAAGTACCCGATGACTTATTTCCGATTCTTTTATTATATTCAACCTGATCTCGAAAGATTTTAGAAAACTCTAAAGAAATTCTTCTAAGTTCTTCTAAATTCCTAGGAATAGAAAGACCAAACATTTTAAATCTCACCGCGGGATTCATGCCATCAAGCATGATACGAATCAATTGTTCTTCATCACCATAACAATCCAAGATCAAAGCAGTATAATAAATATCATTAATATACTGATCAACAGATTCAGTTAACCTTTGCTTCCTAAATAACCTTTCTGATATTAACGCATGCTTAACTGAATTAGTGATAAATTTCTCAAAAATTAACTTCTTGAATCGCGGCCAAGAAATATTCAAATAAATAGCTCGCTGAATTTCATCTAGAAACTCTCCTTCACTCTTAGATAACAAGGTACTATAAATAGCATTCAAAGGAAAACTAGTACTTTCAATGATTTGCTCTAAGTTGACCAACAAATCAAAAATAATATAGCTATTTTTTCCATCAATCTTCCTAAAATTCTTAAATTTCTGATCCAACAATTCAGCAATTTTTTGAAAAATAAATTGATCGCAATAATTGCCAGAAAACAACATAGGAGGCGGTTTAGGATTTAATTCCCCTAAATGCTCTTTTCTTTTTGAACTACCCTCACACATCTGTTGATTACTTTTATTTATTAATATAGGATTTCCTCTACTATACAGATTAACTGGAGTAGAATTTTTTATTGCTGAAACTCTCCTGTAATACTGTCCTAAACGTTGATATTTATCACATCCCTTACTCTGGCCCACAGGTTGAGAACTCTCAGATGGTAAGTTAAATCCTACCTGCCTATTAGCTATATTGCTAACACTCGAACAAACTTTTCCCAAAAGATTTAAATTACTATCACTTCCTAATGGGGCATTATCAAAATACTCATTTGAGGGGGCTTGTCCTACTTCTGGCTCATTCAAAAACAAATTTCCTCCAAAATGAAAACTATTTCTTTCAAAGGATCTATGGACAGTTGAAGGAGGTTGTGCTAAACAACTAAAGTTTCTACTAAAAGGATTCTCTAAACTGGAACTATTTGACCTACAAAACAAATTACGCTGACTTCTATCTCCTTCTACATTTTCACTCGGGCTATTCAGCATTTCTCTATTTTCTCTTGAATTAACATATAACAATGAATCTCTAAGCGGTGGCGTTAAACTCATTGTCGATCTATCAAAAATACTATCGTCAAATCCAGTTTGATCAATTGTATTCCAATCGAAACTCGAATCTACCTCGGAAATGTTTATGCTAACGTACTCCTCCGACATTTTCATTCCATATAAATTACAAAATACAAAAAACAGTATACACAATTCAATCGTATTTTGTTTCCTCGCTCTCTGGAATTTTTCACGCTTTAGCATATATAGCATTAATATACCAAAACAGTAGTAGTCGTTACCCTAATTTTAAATAACAATTCAAAAAATGAAAAAAAATTAAATGCCTTACAAATTTCAGGGAAAGATGCCTCATCAAACAAGAGGTGAGTTGCTGCGCTGAACTTGTAACGAACCTTGTGCCGAGGATTGCTTGACACCCACCTTAATTCTATTTAATACAAATAAGCAGTGATTAAGTTTAGCCAAACTATCATTTGACACGGTTCTGATATCTGGCATAATAAAAAAAAAAGAATCCCCCAAGTAATGCAGGCTTCAAATCTCCCAAACGAAAATGCAAGGTTATCAAGATTACAAATATTAAATATTATTTTAAATAAAAGAAAATATTCAATTGGCTTTTTATTACAAATAATCAAATATCAAGGAAATGAATACAAATTAACAACAACAATTTTAATTCTGTGAATGAGCTTCTTAATATGAAGAATGAAAAAGTAATCTAATTGCAACTGAATAATAGGTGAAAGTTACTTGAAAAATAGTTAAATATACTTTGATAAAATGAATAATTCCAAACAAGAACAATTCTAACGCTATTAACAATTTCAAAAGTTAATAAAATTTACCCGGAATAGAAAGTGTCGAAACTTAGTCAAAAGCGACCGCGACTCGATCCAATAATTTTAATAAAAATATATATAACGCGAAAACTATTAAACTCTCAAAGCAAGAAACAAGAAAAATTTAATTCGACGTCGAAATCAATCTCTCAAATAGAAATATCAAAAGATTAATGGGACGCTAAATGCAATATTCCTTTAGATATCAAATTACGAATTATTTTCATACCAAGTTAAAAATCCAATAATTAATAGTCTAATAGCTACTTCTACTGTTAGCAGGAAAAAGTATTAGTCAAAATGTTAGTTAATTAATCAAACCAAGGTTATCTGGGTTTTAGGTTCTAGAAACTACAGCTAGGTTTGTACTTACCAATTTTCAAACTGCTCAAATCGGTCACTGGGATCGTCTGTCCTCAATCACCTCTACTCGATTCTACTGTTCCCAATTATGCAGTTAATAGAAGAAAACTTGGTAGGAAATCTGAAGATTTTAGAAAACGCCAAACCGAATTTAATAATAACTTCGCATTATTCCGACCCGTTAATTCAAACGAAGAAAAATTCAACTTCAAACTTTCTATTCCTCCGTCCTCCGTTAACATTCGACTAAATACAACAGTCAGGTACTTCCAGAAGAACAATCCAGATGGACATTCCAGATAGACATTCAGCGCAGCAACTAACCTGGCTCACGGCTTTCGCTCACGAGCGAGGCAGCTGTCTACGCGCAAACGACCAGACATTACGTCACGAGATTTAACCTTGAGTTTGTTGCAAACTAACTCGCTTCTACAACCTTCGCTCTTATTCTCATTACCTACAATTTTTACTCTTTTCTTTTTTTTTTTAAAAAAAGTAAAACAACAGATTCTCTTAATCGAGGAAATACAAAAATAGGAGTGACTTATACAATCAGATATAATACATTTTTCTTTCTTTCTTTCATATTCTTATCATAGTCCATATTTTCGTTTCACTTCCAGAGACCAGCATATACAGAGTGTTCCAAAAATACAGACAGCTCCAACTCAATGTAGCTGAGCTTGCTACACCGCGTCGATATTGCGTTCCTGTGCGATGTATAGGAAGAGAACCCTGGGATCTTCTGGGGGCCAGCGAACGTCTTCAGGCTGAAGATCAAGATCTACAATAAGCTGTGCCAATGCATCATCTAGTTGCCAAGGCTGGTCTGGATGGTCTTCAAGAGGATTAGCAGGGGCACCTTCCGCAGGGAGAGGAGTCCAAAAATCCACTGCTGTGTAGTCTGCTTCACTTCTCGGGCTTGGTTGTAGTCGATGTCTTCTTCTTCATCGATGCGGTCGAAGCGGCCGAGGACCGAAAGGGCTGCGGCGGCATGTTGACCGTGAGCCCTGGGATGGTGGCGATCGTGGCGTTGGTAGCGGCCACTCTCCAATTGTACTGTAAGGCGATGCACAAGAGACGGATGCGCTCAATGAGGAATGCCTTATCTTCTTCGGAAAGTTGCTCAATAAAAGGAAAGAGCATATGTATGTGTCAAAGTTCAGTTGCATCCCGACGAGCCACCCTTGGGTCAGAGAGTCGGGAACGAAGATACACCATAATGACGAGGAGGGTTTTGCTGTTGCTGCTGAGCTTGCTGATTCTTGGTAAGTGTTTCGATGTGGTTTGTAAGTGCTTGAAGGGATTGCACCAACGCGACACTAGAGTCTGGTGACTCTGTACGTTCACCATCCTGCATTTTTCGTTTAAAGATGAATTGCGTTAAGGTAGTCCAATGAAGACGTTTGGTAGAGGTCACCAATTTGGTCGCAGACACAGGGGACGCAGCGGGTACGGGCGATGGCCTGAATAGATCACTAGATAATTGCACAGAGGGGGACGTCGAAGAGAGAGTGCTTGAGAGAGTGACGGGTGATTGAGAGTGACCATAAAAATTATAACTCTGATTAGTTAGAATATCACAACCTGGTTTTATTACAAGTATAAATTCTTTAGTCAGTAGAGAAGAGGATGTGTATCATGTGTTAATGTTGATAACGATGTATTTTGGTAGGTGGTAGGCAGGGCCGGCGAGAGCGGTCGCGGGCCCCGGGGCTGAGCAATACCGGGCCCCTTACATGTTTCCTTATGACTTTTTACGTACTTACCACTTTGGACGGAAATAAACTAAAATGAACATTAAGACTTATTTTGAACTCTTCATTAGACCATTAATGCGTTTAGTTTACATGTTAAACAGTATTGCTATATCTCCAAATAAATGAATAATAAGAACTCTGAACCTAACCTATGTTCACTGTTCGCTTAAAAAAACTTCATTAATTCACTATTTATGATTTTGTTTAGACCCTATACTTGTTGGTTCTAAGATTTTTGAAGGCTTCAAAACTAAAATGAATAAAAAATATATATATTTAAAACAATGGCATCAAAATACAGAAAAAAAGTAACTTATCTATTTGTAATAGCAAAAGTTCTCCTCCAATGCTCAATCAAATGATCAAAACAAAAGAATTTGTGAATGAAATACAAAAAGAACGTATTAAATAGTTAATAAAAGTTGAGAAAGTAAATGTTCTCAACCATCCAACCTACCCTGTACTATGAATATCTTTGCACAAATTGTTGCTATAAATAATTATATAGAAGTAAGCTATGCAGTTAGTCTTCCTTAACTAAAGACATGAGGCATTAGGCCTAATTTAGTTATTTCAATGAAATAGGGTCTATTGCTCAAATTAACTATAGTGTGATTAATAATGTGATATTAATAGTAATTATCTGTAGGAGAAATTTATTATATGTATTACTACTAGACAACTGTTACAGTTACAATGTATCCTTTTCTACGAATAGTCAAAACAAAATTCCCTTTCTGGCTTTTTTTCAGGGCGAATTCATCAATGATAGCATCCAGGTTGGTACACTTGATAATTTCTGTCTCCACTGTCAACAAGCCTAAGCTTGATAATCTGTCTTGACACATTATAGAGAGTAAAACATTTTTTACTCTATTTAACAGAGAGAAAGAGCGCTCTGCACTAGCAACGGTAGCAGGGATTGTGGCGAATATACGAAGGACCACTGTCAGATTTGGAAATAAAGTTTCTAGATTCAAAGTTTGATGTTATTTAGGAGATCCCATGGTGAAAGCGTTTTCTCACCAAAATTGGCCGAATATATTAATTTCAGGCTATGCAGTTCATCAGAAAGATCATCTCCTAAATCTTTTGGGTATCGTTGGACTAATGCAGCTGCTTGTTCTTGGATCTGGTCACCTGTCATTTCTTTGCAACACCACAGTACATAAAAATTGCTTCACAAAGAGCGCACTGAGTAAAAATATACAACATTTAGTAATTCTTTATCCTCGGCCGCCGGGCCCCCTTTGGGGCCCCGGGCCCCAGGGCTCTGGCCCCTCCTGCCCTCCCCTCTCGCCGGCCCTGGTGGTAGGTCGGAGCGAGTCGGTGAGTGGTGAGTCAGAGTGTGTCATGGTGGGTGGTGAGTCAGAGTGAGTCATGGTTGGTGGAGGGTCATTGCAGGTCATAGTGGGTGATAATGAGTGGTGGGTCAAGTTTACATTAACCCACGCCATCACTGCCTCAGATATTTCAGTGCTCGCGGTTCCGTGTTCAATTGTATGTCCTCGATGTATCTGTGTTCGTGTCCCTGTCGTTCAAGGTTACTGGAAATAACTGTGAAATGAGTATTGCTGAGTATAATAAAGACAAGTTACGGATATACTTTCGGTGAATCAGAAAACAAAGTGGTCTGAGACACTATATGTCTATTTTTGTTTTTTAATTTAAATTTGAAGTCACTCGACTTTATCATGACCAAAATCAGTGTGTTTCGTCGTTATCGTAAACGCGTGCAATTTGCTACATAGACGTGTTTTTTGACTATTACTTAACAGAACAGTCTTAGCGTAGTGGCGTGAGTATTCGCTTCATAGTTCATAGGTTCCTGATTCGATTCTCGCTACGGTAAGTTGTTTTTATCAACTACAATATTCATACTTATGATGTGTAATAAAATGAAAATACTGAATTTCTTTTGGTCTTTCAAGTTAGGATGGAGACGGCTTTCTTCACAGGGGAAATATTGGGATAATGACGTCACATGTTTGTCTACAAACTTGCTTCGTACTGTGTGAAAACGTAACGTGTTTAGCAAACAATTCATGAATACGACCCCTAGTATGAGTCATAAATGTGTCTGAAACGATATTGTTTCCGAGCAGTAATTATTCCGAACGTTTTCCACTATTACTCCTCCTGCTAGAAATAATAATATTTTCGTTCGCCATTTCCAACACGTTTTATATATCCGTTCAACCAAAATTTGTAAATAGGAATTATTCTTTTTTATATTGGTATGTATATTTTGTTAAAATATCAATATAACGCATACATAATCCAAGTCTTTTATCCAAAGAAAGCGTGTTGCTATGTATCGTGATGAAGACAAATCCTACTTTGTTTCTGTTTAGACATCCGAAGTTTCGATATTAATACTGTCCAGGAGCTGACATCTTCTTTCTCCCCTCTCGTTTTCTTTCGGACACTAATCCCTCGAAAGTATCTTTTATCCTTTCTTTTTCTTTTCCTATCAACTTCAGTATGCTTATTTACATTGCAATAGGACGTAATATTGAGGTCTTAAATTTTCAAATAATAATAATAATAATAATAATAATAATAATAATAATAACAATAATAATAATAATAATAATAATAATAATAATAATAATTTTATTAAAATTTTTAAAGTTGCCCTAAAATTAGGCAAAACTTACAGGCAAATCGGGATTTCGAGAGGGTGTCTGGACATCCAGGACACACCTCTGCAACTACCAGTTTTAAACGAAAGCGTTCCACTGGAGTTTCATGTAGAAAGTATTCTTCTGTACGTTTTGAGGAAAATAACTGCGATAAAAATAACTGAATATCCCTGAACAGTAAGACATATAATAAACTAACTTTTAGGATATGCAGAAGTAATTATAAAAGTTTTGCTACAAAAATACCTACACAGACCATAATAAATTCAATGAGCTCTGAAATACCAAGTAAGAAAATAGCGTATAAAATTCAGTCTACAAAGCAAATGTTACTTCAAGAATGGACATACACTATTTCGAGAATCGAGATAAAACAAGAAATGTTTACGATACTTTCCGTCTCGTCTCGATTTCCATCTGCAGAGCGAGACGGTAATTTGAGTTAGCCTTGTCCCGTTTTGAATGTGAAATGTTAACTCTCGTCTCAATTTTGTTTGTTTTGTTTCAGAAACGAGATGAGAAATTCTTCTTCCCTTGAGCAACACTAAACAAAACCGAAATATTCTTGGCAAATGTTACATTTCTGTTTGTAATGTTATGCCCTGAGTGATAATAAGTGCCTCATGGATAATAGTATTCCATGAGATAATAATAATTATTATTATTAGTTTATTATTAATCCTGAAGATTTGATAGTACAAGTATTAAAACATCCGAGTATTCAGATATCTGAAGATAATAAAATGTGTATCATCGCCGATCAATCGCCAGCAAAAATTATAAAGTAAAAAGAAAGTACTGACCATTCGTGGATCCGATTCAACTACCTTCAGAGTACTGGTCAAGCGCCTTGACCACTGAACCATGATTACTACGCAGCATTTGATTCGTCTTTAGTTTGCTTACGAATATAATGCACAAGCCGTATTTGATTCAAAATAAAAGAGTTTTGTATTTTGTTTTTAAAAAATGTGTAATGTTGATAATTTAGTGAATACAGTGATATAATGCCCTCCGAGTCCTTAATTACATATTCCTGTACTTTGCCTATCAATCTGACTATTAACAAGCTTCTGTTTTGAGCGAACAGAAAATACTTTATTTAAGCGAGCCGGAAGAAGCAACGCTTTAGATGAGTGGTTAGCGTTGTAGTTTTGTAATCCGGCAATCCGTATTCGATTCACACCTTTGCCCTTTACACTTTTTAAAATGTTTAATCTACAAGGCTGAGCTCCACTTGGATGCTACTAAATGAAAGATGATCCCCAGTGAAGAAATTCAGTGATGATGTAATCCTGAAAATAAAGGAAGAAAAATGAATAAAGAAAACGAGTTACAGAGTTGATTCTGTTAATGGTTCTATATTTGATATTAACCGTCGATTTCGTACATTTTTAAATTGTAGTTAATTGACACTATATTCTCCTCTTTTCTCGTGGTGTCTCATTGTGTAAATTTGCACAAATATTAAACAAATCACGAACCCTCAGTTATATTTGCAACCTAAGGGGAAATACGCTTAGTATGGATAAGTTCTTCAACTCGTTTAAGTATTATCGAATTTTGCATTTTTAATATTTACAAATAAATTATTGCAAAACAATATTTAGCATTTTCAAAAGTCATTTAACGAATAATGAAATCAGACAAGTTCTTCTTTCGAAGTAACATTACTATCAATCAGTGACGCTGGAACCTAGGAGCTCAGGCCCTGTTAGACCCCCCAAATTTACATTAGAGGCTGGGTTCTTCCCTTGAATGATCAATCCATACTTTAATTGATTTGCAGGTAGGACTACTGTTAATAGTTTTAAAACTCAGCTCAAGGCTTTGTGTTTACTTTAAAAAATAAACTAATACATATACCGCATAATCTATCCGTATATTATTTGATGCACATATATGTATAGTCATTTGAATTAAGTTAAGTTTTTATATAACCCTCATTTGAGTTAATTATAATATTATTTAAGTCCCCCGACTGTTATCTTCTCGTTGGCGCCTCTGGTGTCCGCATATTTTTTCTGTTACTATGCTGTGTACTGTAAGTACAAGTATGCAAAGACTCCCTTTTGTCATTTCGTCAGCCAGCGTTTTCCCTCACTCCTGCACAAAAACACACTTTACGATTTGTTCTTTTAACAGATGGGGGCAACTTTATGCTGCTGATGTTGCTGCTCTACCAGGCGTAATTAATCTTATAGCGGACGTTAGTTGGGTTGCCTATCTCACAGATTTTGTACCTCAAGAATTTATGTGACCCACTGTACATATCACGCCACAAAGGATAGAAGACTTATAAAGAATAAGGAATTTCATACGAAATATTAATCTTTGCGTGAGAGATTATTTTCTTTTAAGTTTCCCATTTCATTTTTTTCGAATTTGGATATACAGACTGTATAGTAATTACTTTTGAATGTAACGTACGCATTTGTTTTATTGACATTGAAAAGCATGTGCCATGACCACGATAAATTAGAACAGAGTTACAGAGTAGTAATTTGGACAAAGTTCAAAAGTGTTTTGCTACGTAATATTGTAAGAACAGTAAAATATTCATAAACTGAATGTTGAGTCTAAACCCTGTTCGGCGTAAGCTCTAAACTGCGATAAACAAAGCCACGTAAAACTAAATCTTGCTGATTTGCTGTTGGCCTACCGAAGCTTGTACTCCTCCGCAAAATAGTTCATATGATTTGATTATTGTTTCTACTGTGAATCTCCATATAAAACTACTATATTATTATAAATGACAAAAATATAATACGGATTATCTAATGATACTGCAATCAAGTGTGGTTAATGAAACAATAGAAATAAACACTAAGCATGCGCCAATTCAACTGTGGAGGCGTGTTCTACTTTTAAGTCTGAAAGATGTCTTATATGAATCCCGGTTCAGCTAGTGTTTTGGTGAAACATCAAGAAGGTAAACCTTTACTCACTAAGCAACAATTGTTTACCAGCGAAATTCAAATATATATTCTTAAAAATCTTTCGAGTCTTTTTCTTTTTTTCTGCTGCTGTAAGTATCTGGATAACACGAGACAGTATTGTCAAAATACACGTGTATAATTTGCTCCTCCCCGTGGGGAGTGGGAGTGATACATCCAATCGTATTTGTGACAAGCGGAAGGATACAAATATTTTGTTTATCGGAGTTTAGAGCTTACGCTGAACAGGAAATAATACTTTGAACACGTCTGTACTTTTGATTTCTTAGAAACGACACCGCCGCGCCAAACTGTCGGTCTTTGTTGAAAGTTGTGTCAAAGAGACGTTATTGTCTCGCTATGTACAGCTCCTGCCAAATCATTCAATAAGGGTCTCCAACTTCAAGGAACGATTGATTTTTCTTTCCCTACCAACAGATGAAAATGCTAAAAGCCCCCTTAAAATATTAAAATAGTAACCAGCGAGTAACCAGCTGACTGAAAATTTCCGTAATGTATCAATTGCACTCATAAGGGAAGGACACACATTGGCTCCACTGAGATTCAAACGAGACATTTTTTTTTTATTGATATGCTATAACTAGAGAAATCCCAAAGTTATACGTGCCACCGGGCGGAATATACTGAGTTACAATATACAGTGTAAAAGCTAAAAAAATAAATAAAAAATAAAATAAAATAAAATAAATAAATAGCTGGTAGAATAGTTTGAACCGGGTAATGCAATCGGAGTAGATGGAAAACTCGGCGAACACGTATCCCACCACTTTCAACGACACACTTTCTGGAGTAAAAAGCTTGGGGTCCCAGATGGGGTCTAACTCAAAAGTTTCAAATAGCAGGAGAGGTTAAGTAGCACATCGTTCAAAAGCTGTTGTGGAAAGAAAGAAGATGGAACAAGTCTCGACTCTCTACGATAACCCTGTGCAAAATGACAGGGAGTCAAAATATAAACAGAAACTTAATTGCAAAGTCTATGGCCACCTTGAATCCAAGATTGCCGCTTGAAACTTATGCGGAAAGGATGGTCATAATTTCAAGCAATACCAAATATACAGAAAACGTTCATTTAAAAGCTTGGCGAGCAGTACAAACCCATATGTAAATCATTTCAGTACATCGAACTGCGTGAAACTTTGTTGGTTTGGTCATAATATTCCAGGAAATAGCTCACTTATATACAAACTCATATTTCATGCTAGCAACCATATTGGATTACAGGTGATACGTCTTTAACTTTTTGTGGATATCTACTGTTGACAATAAAGGTAAATAACATATTTCGTTTCTCCAGCTCCAGTGGTTTGAGCTGGACATACGTTCCATGCACAATGCGGCATTTTGAACTCAAGATGTCGCATTTTTAAATATGTTATATCTTTTCGTTCCCTACGCTTACTGATCAACATTAAGGCCAAATTTGGTTTCCCTAACTTCAGCAGTTTGGAATGCTTATCATTTCGACATAGGTTTTAAGCAGCCATCTTGGATTTAAGGTAGCCATAGACTTTTCAATTGAGTTTCTGTTTACATTTTGACCCGGCACCATTTTGCACAGGATTATCGTAGACAATCGAGACTTGTTCCATCTTCTTTCATTCATTAACAGCTTTCGAACGAGTGCTATTGTAAACAGATGACGAGAAGAACCCTAAAACAGGGGCGGCGGGGAAAGGTCAACGACACGGTCAAGTCCATTTTCGGTTTGTTTTAGGTGTGGTCTATACTTAGATGTCGTCTGCTATTCCGGGTAAAGTTATCTGTGTGCTATTCCGTGATGTCATTTGAAACGCGCGTTGTGCTTCGTGTTTCGTGCTTAGTTTCGTTGTGTTTTTCGAATTAGTGTGTTTTTAATATTATAATATACTGTGTTTTAGTGTAATGGCGAGCTCTAGGAAGAAAGGCGCGACTATTCATAGTGATTGTCGAGAAATAATAAGCAACATTGTTGAATTCTGTGACCGCGAATCGAGAGAGAAACAGTGTTTAGTACCTCTTGGTCAAGCCACAAAACGTGCTTCTAGAGCTACAGGTTTGTCTGAATCAACTATAAAAAGAATTCGCAAGTAGTCTCTTACACGGAAAATGCCGCCTATATGTGTATATATACATATATACGATATATTTGTAAAATACATATTTAAATACAGAACTTATACGTTGCGCGCAAGAAAAGGAATGTATTAATTAGATAACATGAGAACTCGTATAGGAAAGGACTTGCCGAAACCCCCGTGCGAAAAGTGGGTGAGCCCACACCTACGTCACACTACTTCTGCTAGGGTTCTTCTCGTCATCCGTTGGCTGTACTTACTCTTCTTGTCTTTCAAACTTTTGAGTTGGACCCCGTCTGGGACCCTGTGGCAGCCCGAACTGACCAGGCCGGCTACCTGGCAATCGCCCAAGTGCTGAAAAGTGATCGAAAAAAACGAATAACGTCAAATGCTGAACATAGAAATAAAATGGTATTAAAAGAAAACATCAATTTTAAGTTCTTGTAACCATTTGCTTGATTTTAGGTACTTAAAATTTTATTGTAGAGGAGGTGATATTGACACTCTCATTAAAGTAAATGAAGTGAAAGAAAGGGAACATGAAGTAGAAATCCGTAGATTAGTTTTACAGAAGTTGATGGATATTATTGTGTTTATTGCTAGGCAGGGATTAACATACAAGGGTGATAAAAATGAGGGAGCCTATTCCTTTGATTCTGACAATAACCATGGAAATTTCCTACAGTTAATATTACTAGTGTTGGAATATGATGCCATTTTAAAATCTCATGTTGACAAATACACTGCGGAAAGTAAAACGAAAATGTTGTCTTTTTTGAATGAACACGAAATGCGTCAGGAAGGCGTCGAGTGGGAAGAGGATCTCTTCTAACTTTTTTTGTCCAAAAATTTATTAATAAAATGGCGAAAATTGTAGCGTCACGGGAGAAACCGAGACATCTTAATGAGAGTATTTTGTTTAGTTTTATGGTAGACAGTACTCAAGACATTTCAGTAATACAGCAGTGAGCTATTTGTGTTAGATACGTTTTTCAGGGGAGAATTTATGAAAACTGGAATTGTGCGGCGTACAGGATTCGAGTGGAGAGACATTTACAATGAAGTCGTAAGTAAACTAGAAAAGCACGAAGTTTCCACATCAAATCTTATTGCTTGCTCTTTCGACAGTACAGGAAATGTGAAAGGATGTTACAAGGGTCTTCAGGCCCATCTGAAAGTTTATAATCCTAATATAATTTACACTCATTGTATGAGTCATATTTTAAATTTAGTAGTGGCTGACTCAACTATCAATTGTCCTGAAGCCTTGTAGGCCTTGTAGGGAAATCTGTAACTTTCTCGAACCATTCATACAAGAAGATATTGTATGGGAAAAAGAGACAAAGAAGCGTCAAGCAGGGTCAGAAAAAATGTACAGATTACAGAAGATAGGTGGTACATGATGGTGGAGCAAACATAAGGCCCTTGAAGCCATTGTTGAATTTGATTTACAAGATTAATTTCAGTCAAGCAATCTTGAAAACTTCTTTTGAGTTTTATTAGAACTGATAAGTGGAAATTTTGATTGCAAAACTAAATTTACAGCCCGAAATTTGAATTGATAATGTAGCAAATTTGAAAATTTGTTTGTAGCATTTGATTTGTTGGATCTTTTTTCTGTGACGACAACAAAACACTAGATTACTCAAAAGCATGGCATTTGGTAAATACGTTGTTGCGTCATATAAGCAAAAAAAAAAAAAAAAAGGATGACAACTTTGAATTTTTTTTTGAGAAAGAGGATGTCAAAATGGAAACAGAAACTTCTTTTCGAGAAAAAAGAATCCCACAAAAGAAAAAAATTGAGTGGTGAACTCCCTGAAGATGATAGTAGGCGGATTTCTTCGATCCTATAATTGAAAACAATATACAGTAGGAAGTCTAAAATCTGAACTAATTGGGACTACAGGTAGTTCGGATTTTTAAATTGTTCGGATTTTCGAAAGTGACCAAGAAAATGCCATTTAGGCTTAAATATACTGTACGGAATGCTCTTTTATCGATACAGTGGTTATACAGTACATACAGTAATTACAATACCGTAGTAAGGCTACTTACATTTAATGTTTCTGAATAACCTGCTCGTACACTAAATTACACTGTTCTTGTAAGTCACATTTGAAACTTAAATTGTATAGGCTTAAGGGAAAATAAAAATGAAAGTATATATGACAAATAATTACATATGAATGAGCTTTTGTAAAAACACTGATTTCAGACAACGCCAACGGACAACCCTATTTGTTTGTTTATCGCTAGCGCTAAGACAAAATGTAAAAAGCTTCTAGGGACCGCGTTCGGGTTTTTGACGTTTCTGATTTTTGACGTTCGGATTATCGACGTCCTACTGTATTTCATATGACACTTGTATGGACCGTGGCACTATACGGATCAGGGACGTGGACATTGAGAAAAGTTGAAATATCCAAGCTGGAAGCATTTGAAATATGGTGTTGGCGCAAAATGCTACGCATGTCATGGACTGAAAGGAAAAGGGATGAAGACGCAGTAAAGGAAGCTAATGAAGGACGACGGATCATGAAGATAATAGGAAAAAGAAGAAACAGAATGCTTGGCCATCTTATTCGGCACTCCGATTGGATCACCGTGCTGGTAGAAGGAAAACCATGGAGAGGAAGACCAAGGATAGAATATCTAGACGCAGTTAGGAATAAGAGGCCTTATCAAAGTATAAAACAACTCTCCCAAGGGAGAGAAAAGTTTTAAAATTTCCATGTTGCTCAGCAACCTATGGTTGAGGTAAACAAGAAGAAGAAGATTCGGCTATAAACATCATTTCTGATAGATTTGTCTCAAACAAGGATATTTTGATTGACTGCTCTTGGTTAGACCCCCAAAAATATGATGAAATTCTAACCAACGAAGAAATCCCTGAAAATGTGTTTCATAAAGACTGCGCACTCATGAAATGCAGTAGATCGAAACTTATACAGGAAGTGAAGCAGTTTGCCGTATATTACTCCACATTTCTACAAACTGAAAACTCCTCAAAGGCAAAGGAAGATGATGAAAACAGTGAAAAAGATTATAACACCGAACAATGTGATGAAATTCTATATGAATACCACAGCCAAGAGAAGGTGAAGTGCTCAAAATGTTTATCGTGTGCATTCAGAATTGTGTATGAGCTTTCTTTTTAGTCAGATCTCTTTCCAAATTTGTATTCACCATTAACCCACAAAAACCCAAACATTGTTAAAGTAAGAATTTTTGAACAAAACTTTCATGGTTCACTAAATGAGGGTCTTAGATATCAGAAATGTCCAAAAAAGTGTTTTTGAATGAATTGGAAACCCAATGTGACACCTGTGACTCAGCGAGAAACAGACGTAGTTTACAACCTTAATTTAGTACATGAACAATTACAAATTTACCAGAGTAATTATTGATCCTTTTTGATACAGGAAAAATAAATTCTTAGGGAGTTAAATACTTACTTATCATAGGAATAAATAAAATATATCCAGAAACTGAAAGGCGCTCGAGAACTCTATGAGCCACATGTAGCTACTGACAAGAAAAATTGAATAAAATTGCTAAACCATGAAGAAAAGGAACGAAACAAAGCTTGCTAGGTGGCTTGTAAAGTACAATGAGTATTTGTGTAAAACGTTTGAAACTAACTTTATAAGGTCAAGAGGAAATCAATGTGACACCTGTGATACACTGGGGATTAGTGGGTTAAAATATATAATGACTCAACCCAGTATGCAGGTAACTTCCGAGAGTTTTTTTTTAACTAAAAATTGTGAAAAAATCGCTTAAGGTCCTACGAGTTGTTCTCTCCTCTAATGTTTATTGCAGTTGAAAGAGACTTGTTCTAAATATTGACAAAGATCTGGTGATTATGAAATAGCCAAATCAAGCGACGAACTGAAATTGAAGTTATTAAAATAAGTATTAAAGCGTGAAAATTATTAATGTTCTAATATTGTATTGATACTTGATTAGTTTTGTGTTTCTAGAAAATGTGTATTTTACATTTTTGAAACTTGCAGTTACGGAAATATAGCCTGTGCTGTGCAACTATAATCCATCAATAGGCTGAATGGAATATCACATTTATATTTTGCGTATGTATGATTTCTTTGGTGTGTAAGAAAACTATATTTTAAATATAACATTTTAAACTTTGGTTGTGAGAGTCTGGCTTTAGTGATAATACGGAAACGGATCATTACGGAAAGTTACCAGCTTATTTACATTTTCCTAACAGTGCTTTACAATTTAAATATAAAATGACGTTACAAACAGTTTGGGGGACCCAAGCAGTATCAGCGCCAGGGGCCCTCGACGTGGCCACTCCGGGCCTGCCCTGCGGGATACGTTTTCGCCGGGTTTCCCACCTACTCCGAACATACTACGATACTTGAAGCAGAAGCACAGCCGTGAAAATATCCACGACTCCGCTCTGCTTCTACAAAAATCAAAATAATGATCGGAGTACTTAAGATTGATCGCGGAAGTAGGGCGTAGATTCTTACCAATATCCAATATCTTGATATATTAGCCGTGAGTACTTGAAATTTCTACCTTTTTATATATAAAGGCAGAAAATGTTTAAACTTTAAATACAGTATTCTGATAAAGTTTATACTGTAAGTTAAACTTTAAGTTCATATTAAAATATCTGCAACGGTTCTGAATTCTTTCGCGAAATAAGTAGGCTCAAGTCTGCTACCATCTATGTTCACATTTATGCTTTATACATAAATACCACAATTCGTTATGCCTCATGGTTACCGAAATATGAGGAAATAAAGAGGGACATTATAGGTACGTTGTACTAGAGTACAAGACGGCACAATTTAAAAAAAAAATGATTAAATCGTGTCCTTTATGCAAGGTGAATGCTAAAAAGAATCTAACGACGCGAACACTACCTAGGCGCCGAAAGTTAAGAGGTCTGCGTCACGTGGTTTTTGAGAACAATTGAAAATCGAAAGTGCGCTGGCTTATTAATTTAATTTAAAGAAAAGCGTCTCGCAAGTGAAACTTGGGTTGCCTGAACGACAGCTTGCGCTAAGCAAATATGTTTTTTTTTTTTTTGTATAACCGAAAGCAAAATAAAATCAAATAAAAGCGACAGGCAAGCTTGCGGCAAGCAAGCATGCTGTCTGGGAGGATTTGTAATACTTGATAAAACCTGCTAATAAGCTTTAGTATTTTACGAGTATTAAGCTTTTGTACAAATCCATGAGTCAAGTTTATGAATGCTATGAACTTCAACTGCTAGGACATATATAAAAAAGGGTTGTTTATATTGCTGTGCATAAAACACGTTTAACATACAGGGTTTGTCCGGGAAGTAATAGGACTGATTTTATTCCGCCATGACTGTACTTCAGAGCGTGCGGGCACCGACTGGATCTGGTATAGGGCGTCCCTAGCTAATGAACGAGCGATTGGTCAGTTGTCTCCGAGCACATAGAGAGTCAGGACAGGCTTTTTCGCGCGACGTGTTTCTGTGAGTGGTGCAAGCCGAAAATGCAGCGTTCATTAGAGCAGAGGTACGCGATTAAATTCTGTGTTAAACACGGTAAATCTGCGACAGAGACGTTTGATATGATCAAGCAGGCTTACCCAGATGACGCTTTAGCAAGAAGTGGTGTGTTTCGGTGGCACAAGGCCTTTTCGGAGGGCCGGGAAGAGGTCGCCGATGAAGACCGTGCTGGAAGACCTTCGACTTCGACAAACACCGACAATGTGACTCGTGTGCGCGAAGTTTTGAACTCAGACCGTCGACTAAGTATTCGTTTAATTGCCCAGATGTTAAATTTACCAAAAACTGTGGTTCATGAAATTGTGACGGAGCATTTGAACATGCGCAAGGTGTGCGCGAAGATTGTCCCAAAAGTGCTCACTGACGACTAGAAATTGCGGCGAGTGGAATTGTGCCAAGAAAATTTGAACATGTGTGAGAGTGACCCCCAATTTTTGAATAACGTAATCACAGGTGACGAATCATGGATCTTTGAGTATGATCCCGAGACAAAGAGGCAATCTTCCGAGTGGCACACGCCGGCGTCTCCTCGCCCAAAAAAGGGAAGAATGAGCAAATCCAAAGTGAAAACGATGCTCATTGTCTTTTTTGACATCAAAGGCATCGTCCACCATGAATTTGTTCCTCCTGGACAAACCGTCAACGCCAAGTTTTACGTGGTAGTGCTCAAGAGACTCAAACGAAGGGTCAATCGGGTCCGACCAGACATCGGAGCCGACTGGAAGCTGCACCACGACAACGCCCCGGCTCACACCGCCTTTCTTGTGAACAGCTACCTGACCAAGGCCGGCATCCCAACGCTTCCGCAGCCGCCCTACAGCCCAAATGTGGCCCCCCGGACTTCTTTTTGTTTCCTCGCCTGAAACGCCCGATGAAAGGCAAGCATTTTGAGACAACAGAGGGGATCCAAGCAGCTTGCACCGCGGTTCTCAAGGCTATTCCGGAGAATGACTTCCGTGACGCCTTCAATGCTTGGAAATCGCGCTGACAGCGCTGCATCGACGCAGAAGGAGCCTATTTTGAAAGTTTTAAAGAATTGTAACGATTGGCTCAATATTTTTTTTTTAAAAATCGACTCAGTCCTATTACTTTCCGGACAAACCCTGTATGTGAAATGTTTTTATTGGTATTTCACTTTATTAGAATAGATTGTTACATAGTCGGATATATGGTAGAATGACTCCTGATGTTATTGATGTAACAAAACAATTGACAATATAGCAGTAATCATGTCACCATTGATAGTATTCAATACACGCTATTCGATATTGTTTTTGTTTATACATATCGGAACATAAATAATAATAATAATAATAATAATAATAATAATAATAATAATAATAATAATAATAATAATAATAATAATAATAATAATAATAATAAGTACAATGTAATTGATACCATATGTATATTTTTAAGTACTAAATATACGTAGCTATATCACGTATTTGAGTATTAATTTTTCTTTCTGAAAAATGGGTTTAAAATATTAAAATCACTGTAATAAAATGTAAAATATAGGCTAGGACTAGAGGGGAAGCCAAAAGGTCACTTTGCCCGGGTGAAAATTTTGCTTTGGTCCGCCCCTATGACATCACAGATTTAAGCGTCTGGTAGAACCAGAATTCCAGTAAAAATGTGCTGACAACACATCAGTCAACTAAAAGCCAGTTAGTAGGCCTAGAAACCTCAGTAAAAATTGCGTTGGAATCGATGTGTTTAATACATTACTTAACTGAAAGCTGTCTGGTAGGCTTAGAAAAGCAGTGGTATTCGCATTTAATTTGCTGACTTTACATCATTCAATTAAACCCGTTCGGCGTCACGACAGAAGGGTCCATAGAAAAGGAAGAGGTCAAAGGCCCATACAAAAGGAAGAGGACAAAGGCCCGAGTCGAAAGGATGCGGGTCACAACGGCCTCGCATCAGAAGTGTCCCAGTCAAAAGTTTCCCACGTCAAAATAATAATAATAATAATAATAATAATAATAATAATAATAATAATAATAATAATAATAATAATAATAATAATAATAAATAAAAGCCTGAGATGTAGCTTGTTAGACGAAAAAATATTCTGTGGACATTATTTGATTTATTTGTGTTGAAAGAACACACATGTTGATCTCTATACATGGTTAGTCAAAAGTACTTACGACAGTCCAGAAATGATAAAAGATACTCGTGGATAGTCAAGCATAGATTGAGGTGTAACAACATGTTCTTTCTCTCTCTCTCTTATTTTTTTTAATAAAGTGTGATATGCAATATAGTGGAATTCAAGATGACTTCCATCACAGACAAAGGATGATCACGCTTCGAATCAATGCAATTTTTGCAATAATACCAGTTGCAATATTTGCTTTTTCTCCGTCCACGCGTGGCGATATTACTAGCCTGTCCCGATACTTTTGAATAACTCTGTATACAGCAAGGATGTTATAAAATACAGGATCTGCCCATACAAAAAAAATCGTGCAGTCATACATCACAACTTCGCCACACCTACTCTGCCCACTCTGCGCCACTAAAATTGCAATGTTTCGAGCCAACAATCATGGCGGAAACGACAGTAGCCAATCAGACGTGCCGGCTCAGACGATGCTCGGTTGTTTCTTGGCTTCATTGAGTTCATATGATGAAGATACGTATGGGCAAATCCTCTATTTTATAACATCCTTGGTATACAGATCCAGTTATGTTCTTACAACAAAATTAAACAAATCCTCTCCACACTCAATTTTTAATACTAATGGCAGAATAAATCTAAACTAATAACTACAGTACTTTTATACTTTGCTCCAGAGGTAGTAAAGGAATTTCGGAACTAAGGGGGCGGTCATTAATTTATATAGTCTGATCGATCGGGCTATGTGACAACAATACAAGCCCAGGAAAACGAGGACGGAAGCTAATTTTTATGGGGAACCGACTAAGCGATAGCGTTTGTTGCAACCGGCAGAATCAAGATCACCATCCATTCAAGCTTCCCATTTATTATTAATAATTACTGATATTCTTCCTTCTTTTAGACAAAAATTTTAGCTTACTAAGGGGGGAAGCCTAACCGGCATATCCGTGGGACGTAAAACTCAAAGATTTCATTTTATTTTTTGCTGTCCCCTGACCAGGCCCGTATCCACGGGGAGTCCACGGGGCCTCCCCTAAAATTTTGCTGGTCCCCTAAAAATATCACGGTAGCCTTGCTAATGAACTATAATATGGTGATGAACTATAATATAATTGGATCGCCCCCCCCCCCCAACTTCAGCCGCCTCCCCTACATTTTTAGGCTGGCTACCGGCCTGGCCCTGACGCCCCCACATTTCCACTCTTGCTTTGATCTCAGGCTTTTGGTCGTGGGGCCAATGTGGTAACCACACAAAACTCAACTGAAAGCAATCTGGTTGGCCTAAACAATCAATAAAAGTCGCGTTAGGGTCGGTGTTCTGACCACAAATCACTCACCTAAAAGTTGTTTGATAGACTATAGTTGGGGGCTGTAATGTCCGGGAATTGTATTATTATTATTATCGCTAAGTAAACCTATCGATGCACTTGGGGGTTAGCACTGGGCGAAGTGTCGCCGGGATAATCAATCCCACGTAGTAATCTAGTTGCTACTCCCAACAGTCCTGAAGAGTCGACACGAGTCTTCGGTAAAATAACACAGTCTCAGTTGGAGGCGCGCTTATAACTTTTTGGCGCACTAGGTATGTGAACCTGGGGCTTATTGATTGGGGCTAGCCGTACGAAAACGTCCTTCACCGGCTAATAACTTATGCTCCTTAGCACAATGTTATACTTAATGCTTGACGCAACGTGCGTGGTTACTACCGCGAAACCTGGAGTCACACTCCCCGAACCAAAAGGTTCGAGATACGAACTACGTTGGGGGATTCGTCAATGTTGGAAGTTCATTCTCAAAACACTCAGGTTAAATCACCTGTAGATACATGCAAACAGAATATGGAAAAGAATTGATGAATAATTTTAGTCCACTGGCCACAACGCACGAGACATTGCGATAACTCGGACGTGTGAAAGTACAGATAACGAACTAGAAAAGCGGTGTGGCTGGCGACGATCAGACGCTTGGACACCTGTTTTACTCTGGTCTGCTCTAATCTACTGCAATATTTCCATAAACGATTAAAGAAAGCACTTAATTCAGTTCCAAATAACAGTAGAATATATACGGTGCATATTAATAAGTCAGGGAGAAACACTGAAAAGGTTCGTCCCTCACTTAAATGTTCTCACCACAAAGCTATGTTTTAAATGTATATGAGAAAACAATGAAAGACTTCTTTGTCCAATTGTGTGGGAAAGAAGCAATTCCCACCAAAGAAAGAACTTCTGTGCGTCACAGAATAAAGTATAAATCGAAAATAATAATCACTGTCTTTACGAAATATACAGAGCGTCCACAAAAAGTACTTCTATAACCTGGTGGCGGTTATAGTGCAATATGTATGGATAGATATTATCAGAGCGTTAAGATGATAACAATAGAACCTGAAATGCTAAATAAAAACTCGTTTCTTCTCTTATTAACCGATGTTCTTACATTAAAAAGAACAAGAAGAAAACTATATATATATATATATATATATATCAGCGGCGTAGTGTAAGGGAACGCCCGTATGCCCGGCATCCCCTGTTAATAAGAAAAAGAACATATTTCATTATATTTATAAATTGTTTGCTTATAATTACCACAATTATTTCCACTGCAATCTTCTGGATGCGCTCTCTCGCTTTACTTTCGCATGCAGAACCTACGCATGCGCCTAACTCAAATGCACATTTTCTGTCTTTCCTCTTGTTGTATGCTATGTTCCTTGGGCATCCAGGCCTACTGCAAGCATCGGGATTTCGTCTGCTTTCTGTCGAATGCGCATGCCCAACTACTTCTTTTCCTACTACCCGCCATCCCTTCCAACCCAACATTTGCTTTAGATATAAGCTGGCGTATGCTCAAGTACTGCCAACTCTATATATTTTGAACTAAGCTATGGTTTCAGTATAGAGCGTACGAGCGCTGTCAAGGAAATAGAACAAAACATAAATAGTTAGTTCAACGCCATTATGAAGCATGTCGCTTATGTAAGTGATAGTATAAAAATAGTTATCCTTTAATCGTAATTAAATACATCGTAATTAAAGGCAAACTAATAATCTACATCATAAATACATATCATGTCTCAGGGTGTAGCCAGGTACTTTTTGAGAGGGCTCATATACAGGTACACAAGCATAAATATAACACATTCTGTAGAATCACGGTCACCGATCTGCTAGGCCACCCTCCGCCTTTCACAAAGTTTACTTGGGCTCTTCCGTATCTGGATATCTGACAATGCTTTAAGTGCTTTATATTTGTATCTTCAAATGATATATACACTCAGGCCCATATTCACGAACGGGCACCTGAGGTCCGGACCTAAGATGACGAATTTCTAGGGGTGACATTAAAAAAACGAGATTGAAGTATGGTATGCGGAGAAAGAAGTGCCCACGAGAGAGAAATAAAGGGAATTATACTGAAAACAATATTCACACAAAAGTGGGGCTGGTTTTTCTCGTCACAATGCTAGTGGCAGAAAAGGAGCTGAGACAATTGTTTATTGGCGTCTAACGTAATCTACGAATTTGCTTCTGTATGCCCCACCAGGCGTGCAATTAGGGGAGCCTGATCCCCTAAATGTTTTGGCCTCCTAATTATTAAGAGTAGTTATTGATAAAAGAGATCCAGAATTGTGACGATTGGACCCCCTAGCATATTTGTGCCTCTCTCCTAAATTTTAATGGCTGCTTGCGGGCCTTAATGAGCAGACTCCGCATGTTAATCTTCTATTTGTGTTGTGTAATCGTATGGGATGGTTGCAAATTATGCCGTGCTAAATATAAAGCTTCTGCAAGTTGTTTCATGAACATGGCTTTACAATCCTTTTTTGTGTTAAATTATTGGCTCACCTCTCCCTGACTATGCCCTTGCGTTCTGTACTAGATTTAGGCTTTTGATTAGCAACATTGATCGTTGGTGGTCAAGAAAAAATGGCGGTATAAAGTTTCTTTTGCGTTGTGATTTGAAATGAATATTTGTTTTATTGTTTTACTGTAGTATGAAGAAAATTGCATTGATAACTAAGAGACAAAGCTGTGGAAAGTGTTCGGCTGCTACAAGGTATAGTACCTTACTAACTTTTAGCAAATGATGACTACGATAACAGTACCAGACACAAATTTAATTTATTTTTTTGTTAACAACTACCATATCTCGGTTGACTTACGAGCAGCGTTGCTCTCTGAAAGGGGGACGACCTACCCCAAAGCTTTCCATAAAAACGACAACTAGCAATCAGTCGCAAATATTTCAGTCTTCGTGGTATGATGATAGGTTTTCTTGGCTTTCTGGGTGTTCTGTAGGGAATAAAATGTTATGTTTCATCTGCATTATGTTTGGGGCAAAGGACTCGGAGTGGCGTTCAAACGGTATTTCTGATTTGGGTAATTTCATGAAGAAAGCTATAAAACATGAGTCACCGAAACAACATTTGCTGCATAGTGAATCTTTTCACTTGTTAAGGAGAATACACATTGAACATGTATTGCATTGTATTGTATTATATCAGACAAGTGACTAACTTTGGCATCCCCATTTCGGAATACCACGCTACGCTACTGATATATATACTGATAATAATGTTCCTATAATAATTATGTATGCTGAGTCCCCCTTGCAGAAGTCGGGGAAATTACTTTTTATTGTCTTAGAAATATTATCTACCTCCATTAATAGGAATAATCATTTGCAGTAATTAATTTGTAAGAGAGAGACGCTTATGGCGTGCAGAATATAAAATGAAATCTTTGAGTTTTTCGTCCCACAGTTATGCCGGTTAGGCTAAAGGAGATAGTGATTATGAGAATTAATGAAATGTTGGAATGAAAAAAGTGAGAGGGAACAGGGAAATTCCCAAGGAAACCCACGCACATGATGTTTGTCAACCACAACGTTTACTTGACGCGAGCTGGAATCGAACCAGGGACCCCATGCATCATAGGTGAAAGCTCTACCACTGAGTCACCGCGGCCCCAGGCGTACAGGATAGTGTAATGTTGTGACAAGAGTTGATTATTGTGTAAGAAAGAAAGAATAACGGTAAATACGAGTTCGTTCAATTATACAAAAATTACGAAAGCTTTAGCTTAAAGGGTTCAAAGGATCATCGTAGCAGAAACAAACTTTTCCATTAGATTTTAACCTGCAAAAAGTCAACGTACCATCTTTGTTATCAACCATCATTCAAAGATCCTGCTTTACATTGCCCGGAAGCCTTCTGTTTCACCCAGCTAATAGTTTCCTTCGCTTCGGCTTTTTGAATAGGACTTAGTGACTTGGTGCGTATTTCCCATACAAGCAACGTGTCATCAGGGGCGGATCCAGGACCGACTTCTGGGGGGGCGGTGGGTTGTCATAGTGCTACTTTTAAGGGCTCCAAACTTTGGGATGGGTTTTATTTATAGTCTATATATAAAATAAGAAAGTTTCCTCTTCTGGGGTGGGGGGCGATCGCCCCGATCGCCCCCCTGGATCCGCCCCTGCGTGTCATGCTGATTTTATACGTATGAACTTAAATATCTCTTTAATACACGGTGACCTGTAGTTGTGAAATAAAAACTTGTATAGCGTTTTAATTTACCTGAATGTATGCCTCTTTTGCTCCAAATATTTGTATCAACATTTTATTTTCGAAAACCCGCAGTTCCCGTTCTTGTATTCGTGTTAGGGATCAACTTCCACATTCATACAGAATTGGGCAGATTAAGCTCTTATTAATTTTAATATTTTTGATATTTGTTAACACAATAAAATGTTTTACAGTAGGGTAAACTTTAGTACATAAATAATATGCAATACTTTTCTTAAAGACAAAAATTAAAAACAGTAATTGTTTGTTAATCGGGATTGATAGCTAAAAGGAACAGGAGTGCTTTCTCAAGATCAGGTGCGAGTGAATTGACGTACGAATTTAGAGTTTACATGATTCTGTTTATTAGAAAAGTTTCCCTCCCTGTGAAGGTTAACGACTAGCTTTCCCCTTCTGCAGTGGTAAGTGGTGGGAGGTATGGGAGTTTCCTATCAGGTTGCCTGGAACAGACTTTAGTAAGTATATAAATGTATTTGCGTAATGGCTGGAAATTGCATGTATGCCTGTGGACAAAATTGCACAAGTAGCCACGAGAAATGACAATCCTTTAAAATAAAAATTTTAAAAAAGGTAACAAAATGTACTCTTGAATGAGTTGTATATAATGTTTGCGCAGGGGCGAATCCAGAACGGACTCCTGGAGGGGGCTGATGGATTCTTAGGGGGGAAGTTGGGGATGCTAGCAGTGAAAAATTACTTAGATGATCTGAAATTGCCACAAATTACTACTAAAGTACACTGTTAATGCAGGGCCGTCATTTAGAGGGGAAGGAGGGAGCAATCCCCCCCCAAGAGTTTGAAGAATACATATACGTACTTTAATAGATTGCCTACTAATATACTAGTACAAAACGTGGAAGTCTTATGTCGGTGGTGCTCTTGCCCCCCCCCCCAAGCGAAGTCTGAAATGACGCCCCTGTGTTAATGGTGCCTCTGGGTAGAGGCGAACGACTTTTCGCCCTCCCCCTGGATCCGCCTATGTGTTTGCATGAATGATACAGCTCCTTATACAACCTATGCAGACTTAAGAGTAGTGGATTACTAATTACAAAGATACGTGTTACTGCTCGAGGCTCCATATGGTATTTTGTATACACATACAGCTACATTAATACATTAATTTTGATACATTAATTGACATTTAGAACTTTACCTCTACTACAATTCTTAATAGGTCTACTAACTGGGGTAGTACGGTCACAGAGAAACGTATTTTTAAAGAAAGAAAAAAAGCTCATCAAGAGCAAGAAAAGGAAGTTGCTCCTTAATTTGATTTGATCTATATTTTATGGGCTGTTCTATTAGCTACGGCCTAGCCCATCACGACTAGGAAATGGCCTCATTCAATGACCACAATAACTCAGAAAGAATTAGGAAAGTAAGCAGCCTGGGCCTAACGAAGAAGCTTGGGCTTGAGACTAAGGTTTCGTCCCATCATTTGACTTGTGTTACAGAAAGACTATCGAGTATTTCCACTAGAATCGAATCTGACAGTGAGATTGCTCTCACCAAAGTCGACAATCAAATTTGGAGTAATTGTGACATATTAAGGCACAAAAATCAAATATCAACAGAATGAAGTGAACGCAAGGTTGTCACACGATCACATACCACAAGTGTCTTAAAATCTTATTTTAAGCATAGGATTGAAAATCACTTTGTCAATAATTTCGAAAACTTTGCTGATTCAGAACACCCGAATTTTCTGACACGGAGTTTCGTATCCGGATGCAAGATTCGGTTTTTCAGATCCGGATCCAAGATCCGGTTTATCGGATCCGGATCCAAGATCCGAAATCTCGGATCCGGATATCTGGACCCAAGTGGATCCGGATATCCGAATCCAAAAATATCCGGATCTGGGCATCCCTAGAACAGATGTTAATCGGACGGTGCAATGTCCAGGAAGGATGGCGGATGCAGTAGTATTTTTCATTCAAGGCGTAGAATGGTGTTTCAGGTCATCCTAGGCACGTGGGGCTTAGCGTTGTCCTGTGACAAGAGGACCTCTTTGCGATTCAGATGTGCTGTCTCCAGGGTTATGAGTTTTTCTTGAACACGGCTCAGCTGTTGACAGTACACAGTTGAATTGATGCTGTGACCAGCTGGTAGCAGTTCCCGATGCACGATGCCGCAAGCAGTCCACCAAACACATAGGAGAACCTTCTGGCGCAGAGATAGTTTCGGCTGTTTCTAAACCAGTTCATGGGATGCTAACCAATAATGACGGCGCTGTGGAGCGTCAGTTTTTATCACATGTTAACACTCGTCCAGAAATTGCTCCTTCCTCAGACGAAACAACAAAGAAACACAGGTGTCTGCTCGCATTGCCTTCGGGCCCAGAGTAAAATCATGTGGTGCCAACTTGTAATGCTTCCCAAGTTGATGGGGTGCTGTCAAATGGCTTCTCCACTCACACTGAATTGTAGTCCCAGTTCCTCACATGTCTGGCCACTGTTCGCCTCAATTGCTGCCTGAAGATCTTCATTTTGTACATGTGTTTATCTTCGGGAACGTGGGGCGTCTTCTAGTGTTTCGTCACCGTCCATAAACTTGTTAAACCACCGCTTCACTATCCGCATAATGACGATATCCTCACTAAAGGCCTAGCATATCTTCCATCCCGTTGCAGCGGCGTTTGACTCCAGTTTGAACTCGCACAGCATACACGCCCTTATGACGCTCTGTGGAGGTCCTCTTGTCACAGGACAACGCTAACCAAGTAGTATGTTGAATATACCCACACAAACAACTGACCTTCGCCTTATCTCTATTCACATTCAACTCACGGTGTGAGGGCCAATTGAACACAGACCTCCACAAAAAGCGACAGAACTTTTTTGGTTTCTTTATAATTTATTTGGGAGGGTAGGTCAGTCTAAATTTGTGTGACATCTAATGTTGCCACGAGACGAGACATTTCTGGTGTCTCGTCTCGTCTCGTCTCGTAAACGAGACGAGACACGAGACAGGACAGAACCCTCTTAGACGAGACACGAGACGAGACAGACTACTTGTCCCGTCTCGAAAATGAAAACGCTGGCGGGAATGGCCAAGACTGAAATTGCCAGTGGTAATATAGATTGCAAAAGGAAAATCCCCTTTGTGAGAAAACATGTTGAAAAGCCTTCATAGAAAAGTGTCCTCTGTCTATTGAATGAAACAATCGTGATACATGAGCTTCCAGGAATATAATCCTTAATGTCTTGTCCCCAATTCCCCTTGCTGTAAACTGAGGAATTCTCATTTTTTTTTATTTCTGGCTGGAATGATGACAAACAAAATCAAAGACAGGGAAGATTTTTACAAGGTCAAGAAACCGAACTACCAACACCATCTATTCTATTTGAAAACTGGGTAAGGTCTACACTTGTCTTTATTCTCTGGTGGCGGTATTGTTTTGGTATATGAACCGAAAACGGCAATTGAAGTATGTCATCTTGCAACTAAAATTTTGTCTTCTCTCTCTCTCTCTCTCACGCACACACACACACACACACAGACACACACACACACATACACACACATAAAAACACACTTTTACCATTTTACCAATCGCTCGCTTATTATACAGCAGTCATGTTGTAAAATTCACATCGCTCGCTTATTATACAGCATTCATGTTGTAAAATTCACCTCTTCGTTTGGAAGGCGGGCGGACGACAAAAGAAGCAAAGATATTATCGACGAACCCTTCAAGTTGTTTGCTTTCAGCAAATTTATGACACTAATAATAACACTTTAGGTAAAGAAGTTATAAGCGCGCCATAGACGCACGCACTTGCATTACCAACATGTATGAAAGGTTTCTTTCATCATGCATCTTGAAAGAATTTTTTGCCCACACACGTACCAACGTGCTGTCCAACATACTGAAACTCTGAAAGTAGTTGGAGAAATGTGGAGGACGAGGAAACGCGTGCTTTTTCTTTCTGCAACTGCACGACCTTGGCATGCGACGGAGGAGAGACTCACGTGATTTCTTCCGCTGTCGTGATTGGCGGACCTAAATATAAAACAGCCACCTTGCATGAACGAGCCCGTACACGGTAAACATGCATGCAGAACGGCCTAAACATCAAACATGTTTTCAGAAGATTTTGAAAACTTTCTACATGAATGAACGAGGCCATACACGATCAACTTGCCTGTGGTTTTATCATTTTTCATACAAGTCGGGCTGTTTCTTCAGGCATGTGTTTACGTGTATGGGCCGCTTTACAGGGGGACCTTCGTTTTGCTACGCGGAAATGTTTGATCTGACCAGAGTGCGAAATTGCCCTCTGCTTCGAGAGGAGGGGAATACTTCCCTTTCCTAGTGAATAATATTCGTTAGGACCTGAATTATCTTCAGAAATTGTTTTTTACAGGCGCACTAAACCTCTCGAACTTGATAAGTGTAAAGAACATTTGGTATAATATTCATGGAACTCCGTTGAAAGCAGAAAATATCATGAGAATGATCAAAATTCGAACATTGAAGAATATAATTAACAGAAAAGAAATAGGATACCCAAACCATATTTTTAAACCTGCTATAAAATGTATATCCTACATTTTTACTAATTCCTTACTCCCATGAAAGTATCCTGGGGAGGATATTCTCTCCATTTTTTCAGACTGAAATACTTTTATCCCGTACGATTCCCCCCCTCCCTGACACAGTACGAAAAAACAAATGTTGTTAAAATCCACACACATGACCCTTCCGCGACTCAACCCGGGGCTTCAAGCCGATGGTCTATCGCCGCAGACCGCTCGGCTTGGTATGAAGATGTACGTTGTATGATTGCGAATAGATCCCGACAATATAAGGAACTTTAATCCAAAATGGCCACCCAAAAATCAACTTTTTTTTTTAGCCATTACCTAATCTGGGTGTACTGCAGTGTTGGGAAGTAACGTAACGCAAGTAACGCGTTACTTGTAACTCGTTACTTTTTAAGTAACGTTTCCTAGTAACGCGTTACATTTTTTCAAAGTAACTGTAACGGTAACGCGTTACAAATTTTTAAGTAACGTACCTAGTTTGCGTTACTTTTTTCGCGTTACATTTCGGATGAGTAACTACAATATATGTATATTTTTTCGGAAACAAATGTTTCTTTTATGTAAATGAATTTCTCAGAATGGAGCATGAACTACGTATGTCAGTAATCGACAGTCAATCACCGACACACAAAGAACAGATAAGATCATAGTGCCACTTGCTGTTTTTTTTAATATGAGGACAGCCTTAGGGAAATCACGTGTACTGATTGCAAGCACCTGGAAGAGTTTGTCGAAAATTTGGCAGCTCCAAATCAATACATTCAGTGAGTGAACTAGGAGTGCAATGATACCGGTAGTCTATTTTACTTTGATTGGTGTTGTTTTTATAAAGATGGAGAACGAAAATATTTTACCGTTCGAACATTTGAAGATGGTGGACAGAATTTAAAAGTAAAGTGTCTGAAATGCCCCGGCGGAAAATATTTATCAACAACTAGGGTGCCATAATTAACGATTTACAGTAAGGGGTTAATATGAATAAACTGTGCTTTGATGAGTTTGCTGATGGTATGTAATATTGGAGTTCTTTCAGATCAGTTTGCTTATCCTAGAGTTCCGTTGATTATAGAGTAGTGTAATGTTTCTCTATATTCTTTATTTTTAATTTTAGATAACAACATTGTTATTATTATATAATTAGTTTAGCAGAATAATAATAAGCAACCATTTTTTCTAACGCATAGGGATGAAAACGAGTCAAGCTAAAACTCGACTCGACTCGAATTCAAGTCGAGTTTCGAGTCAAGTCAAGGGTAATATCCTCGAGTCGAGTTCCGAGCCGATTCAGTTTTTCGCGTCGAGTTTAGAGTCCAGTCGAGTTTGATAAATTGCTCGTTCGTTTTCATGGCCTGATTACACTGGAAAACGAAAGCCATGGAACACTTTTAGTGTTGCTCTCGAGAGGGGACACTGCTCGCATCTCGTCTCGTCTCGATAACGAGACCACAAGAGATGTTTTTTATAACAAGCTCAGCTCGGCTTGGCTCAACTGAGAAGATGGCTCGAGCTGGCTCACTTGGGGTGAACCATCGGCTCGAGCTGGTTTGGTAGGGATGAGCCATTTGCTCGGTTCGGCTCAACTGAGCCGAGGGCTCTAGCCGAGTCGGTTGGGTGAGCTGTTGGCTCGGCACACTTCTCGGTTCGGGTCGATAGTGAATGAGCTGTGAGTCGAGCTGCTCGAGTCGTTGACAATTCTAAACCCGGGCCGAGCAGTTTTGAAGATATTTGGCCAGTGCCCTATAACTTTTAACAGTGTTTGGCTCGAGCCAGAATACTCAACCTAGACCTTCAACCCAAATTCAGAAGCTCGTGAACAATGTCCTTGACTCCTAGACTTCACGACTACCGAGGTTGGCAATCAACTAGTTTTTTAGTATTCAAATACAAACCGCCTATCTTTCTTTTTATATACAGTGTTGTTATAATTAATAATAATAATAATAATAATAATAATAATAATAATAATAATAATAATAATAATAATAATAATAATAATAATAATAATAATAATAATAATAAAAGTAGTAGTAGTAGTAGTAGTGCCATTGATAATAATTATACTGTCTATGTAATATACTTGAAAAATATACTCGAAACTACACCAGATTTGGCTCGAGTCGACTCGGAACTCGACCCCAATTCGAGTCGAGTTGGAGGAAATTTTTCGAGTCGAATGCTCAGGTCGAACTCAAAGATGTCTGTTTCTAGTCGAATCGAGTGTCAAAGAAAACTCGCTCGAACTCGCTCGTGTCCATCCCTACGAGTAGCGCAGTATGGCATTTTATCAATGTTACATTACATGAAAATGTTCATACATGTATATCAAGTGAAAATTTGCATTTACATAAAGCGATTCAGAACGTGCAATAATAATAATAATAATAATAATAATAATAATAATAATAATAATAATAATAATAATAATAATAATAATAATAATAATAATAATAATAATAATAATAGCGGTAGTAATAGTAGTACGGAAAATTGAAGTCATAATTTTTTCACATTTTTAAAGTTTCGGACCTAAAAGTAACGCGTTAGTAACGCGTTACTTTCGTAGTAAAGTAACAGTTACTTTTGGGGGGCAAGTAAGGCGTTACTAACGCGTTACATTTTAAGAGAAAATAAAGTAACTTGTAACGCGTTACATTTTTACAAGTAACTTACCCAACACTGGTGTACTGTCATGAGTTTGTTACACACACCCCGCGGTTATGGGAACAGATTTGAACCATGGAGATGAAGACTGGCCCCAAGCATTCTTTCGTCCGATGTGTCGTTCAGCTCTCCCATTACTATGACACTTTAAGTAGAGCTTAGCGTGCAGTAACATATAAAATTTCAATCAAATACTTTCCATTACTCAATAAAATTATTTGGTTCCGAGCTTTTTTTAAAAAAAAAAGATGCAACAAATCTATATATGCTAAAATGGAAAGTAGTTTTTGGATTCTTATGGGTTAACACTGTGAAACCTAAAGGCTGGAATATATGAAATCAAAGTGTACACACATATCTATCTCTCTATTTATCTATATATCTTTCCATCTCTCTCTCTCTCTCTCTCTCTGTATATATATATATATATATATATATATATATATATATATATACAGACACTATAAAGCAAGTGGGCTGATAGTATACGATAGTGTCGGGGATGATGACCCCTTTACACCGAACTTTGCTTGTCGTGTAAACATTATTTAACATTAGTGTCTTCATCTTCGACGTACCTATGAGCAATTTACTGTATATTCGTGTATTGAAACTGGTGAAACAAATTTCAATGTTTTAGAATGAAAATAAATAAATAAATAAATAAATAAATAAGCCAGGGTCGAGAAGCCTCAGACAACTAACAGCAGAGATATATTATCTTGTAAACTATTTGTCCTTGCCTTGTGAGCTTATTTGAATTTATTTTTAAGACCTTTAGGCAACTTTGGCCCACCCCGAATGGATGCTGATGGGAAAATTAGTGGAATGAAGAAAGTGGTAGGATACTAGACAACTTCGAGAAAACACACACATTCGAAAATTGAAATGAAATGAAGTGAAATCTTTGAGTTGTACGTCCCACGGTTATGCCGGTTAGGCTAAAGGAGACAGTGATGATGAGTAATGAATGAAATGGTGGAATGAAGAAAGTGGGAGGAAACGGGAGAACCCCGATAAAACCCACGCACACGGTGTTTGTCCACCACAAAGTTCACTTGGCGGGGCTGGGATCGAACCCGAGACCCCAAGCACCAGAGGTGAACGCTCTACCACTAAGCCACCGCGGTCCCCACACACATTCAATGTTTGTCCACCACAAAGCTCACATGGCACTAACCGAGATCGAACCGGCTACCACATACACCAGAGGTGAAGGCTTCACGGTGTAGCTACCGTGACATTTCTTGTCTTGTGTGTTCTGGGTAATACTTGTAACTTACAAGGGAAGAGAGGGAGATTATATATCGAAGTGGAAGATGGTTTATATACCAATCGAAAGCACTAATGAAGCCTATTACAAAACTGTAATAAAAATTTTCCGAATGCATATACTATGCGAGTTATATGGATATATAGAGTGTCCAGATAATCCGTTACCACCCCTTGAAATCGCAAACGATAAGACAGAAGCCAAAACTCGAAAACATGTGTTTGATCATTTTAAAAGTACAACGTATCAAAGCAAAAATTCTTGTCACAAGGCCACCCGCAGTGTACTGGGCGGGATCCAACTCAAAAGTTACAAAAGGTATGGGGGTCAAGTAGCATATCGTTCGAAACTTCTTGGGAAATGAAAGAAGACGGAACAAGTCTCAATACTCTAAAATTACCTTGTGCAAAATGGCGGCCGATCAAACTGTCAGCAAAAACGTCATTGTAAAGTCGATGGCCACCCCCCAAAAAATCCTGAAACGGTGAGGCAGATGTCAAAAGAGGAAAACATGTGTGTCATCATTTCAAAAGTACAATGATTGGAAGTAAAAATATTTGTCTCTGGGTCCTCCACAATGTCCCAGGCGGGGTCATGCTCAAATTGTTCAAATGGCAAGGGAGGTCAAGTAGCACATCGTTTAAAGCTGTTATTAAATGAAAGCAGAAAGAACAAGTATGGACGCTTTACGATAATACTGTGCAAACATCTTGCATTTTAGTTGTTCTTTCTGTAACCGGGTTTTAGTTTATTTTCACTTTAATTCTTGTACTCAACGGAAAGAAAGGAAATGCCCCTACTGTGAGATTCTGCTCTTTGAGCCCAATAATATCTAAATAAAGAAAAAAAAATAATAAAATAAAAGCAAATTAAGACATAAAGAAAAGAAACGACAACATTTGACATCTTTGAGTATAGAACTGACTAGTTAACATATAATGTACTTCCACGAACATAAATAAGTAGAGATTGGAGCCATCAGAAGTAAAGACTTTTACCTCTACTTATTTATGTTTATGACTGCACAACAGTGGTACTTATGCTCGTTATCTGGT
Source organism: Thermobia domestica (assembly GCF_964235325.1). Lineage (NCBI taxonomy): Eukaryota > Metazoa > Arthropoda > Insecta > Zygentoma > Lepismatidae > Thermobia > Thermobia domestica. Next base: position 9,612,452 of record NC_137460.1, read on the forward strand.
TTATCAATTATAAAATGATTCAAACGAAAGAATTCCTTGCACCAGGAAGAGTAAATACGTACAAATGTCTCAGAATGAAAACAAGTGCCGATTGCAAAATGGAAAGTGAACATGCTCAGAAAATCGAAATGAAGATGTACATTTTGACCGGCCGCCATTTTACACAGGGTAATTTTAGAGGATCGAGACTTGTTCCGTGTTCTTTTATTTCTCAACAGCTTTATTTGACCATATTTGTCATTTGAAAATTTTGAGTAGGACCCCGTCTGGAACCTTGTGGAGGACCCTGGGACAAACATTTTTACTTTCAATCATTGTACTTTTGAAAAGATGACACACATCTTTTTCTTTTTTGACATCTGTCTTACCGTTTCAGTTTTTTTTCTTTCTTTGGAGGGTGGCCATAGACTCTACAATGACGTTTTTGCTGACAGTTTGACCGGCCGCCATTTTGCACAGGGTAATTTTAGAGAGTTGGGACTTGTTCGTCTTCTTTCATTTCCCAAGAAGTTTCGAACGATGTACTACTTGACCCCCTTACCTTTTGTAATTTTTGAGTTGGATCCCGCCTGGGACTCTGCGGGTGGCCCTGGGACAACAATGTTTGCTTTGATACATTGTACTTTTATAATGATAAAAAATTTGTTTTCCAGTTTTGGCATCTGTCTCATCGTTTGCGATTTCAAGGGATGGAAATGGATTTTCTGGACACCCTGTATATTCATATAACTCGCACAGTATATGCATTCGGAAAATTTTTATTGCAGTTTTGTAATAGGCTTCATTAGTGCTTTCGATTGGTATATAAACCATCTTCCACTTCGATATATAATCTCCCTCTCTTCCCTTGTTAGTTGTATCTTGATTAGCATGGTGCAGCCTGCTACATTTTACTTTCGTTCCCATGGTATGCTGCTATATTTTTACGAGACAAGACGAGACAAAACGAGACAAACGAGACGAGACGAGACGGGACGGGACAGAACCTCTCGAGACGAGACGGGACGAGCACATTTTTTCGAGACGAAACACGAGACGAGACATGCTTTGCACGAGACGAGACGAGACAGCCTGAAGTCTCGTCTCGTCTCGTCTCGTCTCGTGGCAACACTAGTGGCATCTAGTCCATTTTTGTCATCTCACCAGAAGATGCATTGTATTCTCCAACTGTAAGATCTGAGAATATCATTAATGACAGGGTTCATTTTTCTGTTTCCCAGGGGGGCCGAGCTCGATGGTGTGGACCTGCAATCCAGTGCACTTGTAGGCGAAGTACTATGGTGGGAATGAACTCTATATTATAAGGATTAATCTGGGATCATTGTTTGCACACACACTATCTGCACCAAATTCAAACCCCGTTCCCGAGTGGCTGCGGTGACTCAGTAGTAGATAGTTCACTTCTGGTATGTGGGGTCCCTGGTTCGATCCTGGGTCACTCCAAGTGTACTTTGTGATGGAGAAACACATGTGCTTGTGTTTTCTCTAGATTCTTCCGTTTCCTCCCATGTTCTTAATTCCACCAATTTTCTTCATCACCGTCTCCCTTATCCTCGAAACGTAACATGGGACGTTAAAATAGAAATTTTATTTAATTTTAAGACCCGTTCGTGATTCGGAGCCCACATTAATAGTAAGTTCTGTCCTTCAAAACCTACTGTTACTACCTAAGAACAAAGTGCAATGATTTAACTTGGCTTCCTTTGGAAGCGCCACCGATATACAATACGATTTTGGTTTCTCTCCGATGCAATCCGTAGGGAAAATCCTATAGAACCTTTGTTTTGGTTTGAATTTAGCGTCCACTTCATTTAGTGAGCTATATAAAACGTGGTCTTACAGCTTAATGCGGGATCTGAACCACATGGGCTTCCTCCGGCAATCGAACCTGGGTCTCCCGCTATCCATATAGCCACGAGAAAGCTATCTGAAAATAGGATCAAAAGCTGGTGTATAAGATTGGTAGTGCTTTTATTTCGGAATCAGGAGGTTCCGACTTTCCTGATTTCTTCCGAGTACCAAGTGCCACTAGGCAAATGCCGAGACAGTACTTACTTGCCTCTTGAACTCCATTTCCGTTATTATTTAAAACGTAAAATGAAACTCCGTTAATAAAGGCGTTCGGCTGAAAAACTTAGTTTATATTCAAGAATTCAGTCGAATAAATATTTCTGGTCGGTTTGCATTGAGCTTTGCTGTTTGGATTTGTTATGAGTAATTTCATTGTAAAGAACGTAAATTATCATAAAAGCCAACTTAAATTAGCATATAATTATCGTAAGGAACTTGACAAGGAAGTGTTGATTTAATTAAAATAGCTAATACATAAACATTGGTTTACGCTACAGTTGCCCTTATGCTAGACTTTACGTACGAACCATAAAAATCGATTTTTGGCGTCTGGTCTTCTGCTTACGTCATGATTCAGTAACATTAAACCTGGACCTTACATTATACTCTTTGGGAGTTACAAAATATGAACACATATAAGATAACGAGAAATTGTGGATTGGATTATATGATTTACCATGGCACTTTTCTGGTATGATCTCTTTTTTTTTATTTGCGAGTACGAGTGTTGATAAAATAGTCTTTCTTGTAGGCCTACTACGTACGCGTCAAAAACGGCAGATTTTCACTGAAGATTATTTGCATAATTCTATGCTGTTGGAAAATTTTGCATTCTAAGGCTTCGTCATCTTTATCTTTCTTACTCCCATTCAACTTAACTACCAACATTTCAATCATGTACTGTCTTTTTGTAAGTAATTTAGCTTAAGATTTAGTAACTCGTAATTTTGTTAAAATTTCGTATACAAAATTAGCCTTCTAAATAAACTGGATTGTTAAGTGAAAACGGAATTCACACCATGTGTGGTTGATGATATTACGCATAGTACTCCCCTCCTCCTATTAGCGGTATCGCAGATCGGCTTCTTCTGAATACAGATCGGCGTTGCTCTGCTAATGCCCAGATACCTGCTTGTGTTAGGTCATTTGTGTTGTGTGCGATGTATATCCAATATGGCGGTAAGTGGTCTGTGTGTTTCGGATAAAGTTTACTATTCAAATAATTAGTGCTTGGGAAGATCTAATGAAATATATATATGTTTGATAAAAACAATGGAATAGGAGGGAAAAGTTGTAGACAAAAACACTGAGCGTTTCCTGCGAGTATTTTTCAAATAAATTCAAGTTGCCGGCGCAGGAGGGATGCTGTGCTGTTGAATGAATGCGATGTGACTGCATTCGGAGATTCAGGCTTGAGTTGAATTCTTTACTGGTTTGCTACGGGGATGGTGTGTTAATTATTTACATTGGTTTTAAGATACAAACATCGCATTTAACGTAGAAAAGTGATATTTGCTGTTTGTAATTGGAAACCAATAAAGGTCCGCGGTAGAAGATTAGTCAAAATATAATAACGATACAATTATTGACGATGGTTGATTGGAGTCGTTGAACTTCGTGCGTCTTTGGTGGTAGCGATTGAACAGAAGAATTCAAAAAAATATATATTTTTTTTAAAGCTAAAGCAGAGATACTATGTGAATAAATTCAGTCTTAAAAATGTCATTATTCTCAAAATAAATGGAAAGAAATTTCAAAGTTATTGGAAGTCGTTTCGTATGGTAATATCAACGCTTTGTAAAGCAGCGTATGTAACGACTATAGGAATCTCCAGGAGGTAATATCAAAGTATGCTATAAAATGTGAATTTTAACTGCAGAAAAAGCGTGATTCAAGGTGAGTAGGTTCATAAATATTGGTATTTGTGGCATTCTTTGAATTTGTAGTGTCAAAGTTAAGCAGTGCTATGAATTAAAAGGGTAAAAGGACATAGCGGTCAATATTTGGGTTGTGCAAATGGAAGAAAATACAGTGTGCTATGTGTAAATTCGCTGTTTTGCTGCATAATACGCTAATGAACAAGTCTGTGGCTTTCAATCAAATGTTAAAGTAAAATTTTGGAGGGTAGAAATTATGAAGACTGATAATCCAGCGAATGTAATAAGTTCGAAGAGATGAACACTAATCCTAATCTGAACTAGTGTCCGTGAATTAGCCTATTATTGTGCATTATTGGAAAAAACACAAATCGTAAGCAGTTTCTTTTTTTTTTTTTTTTTTTTAATTTATTAATAAACCTGTCTGAGGTGAAGTATTGATTTCGGATGTACAACCAAAGTATATCAATGGAAGATTTAAAAATAACAAATTGCAACTTAAATGTTACGTACTGTAAAATAACAAATTACGTAAGTAGTGTAAAACGGCAAGATTCTAGAACACAAGTCCCCCTTCCCATTTAGTTGTAATAAAAACAACAACGTGCCCTGCGGGCCTCTAACCTGCCTTCACTCGTTAACGCTCGCTCGGCAATATTATGTGAATTAAATATTAAGCTTTGGTACAGTAAGGAACCAACTTAACTCCTAACTTGTAGGGGGAGACCTGTGTTCTAGAATCTTTCCATGAAAAACTGCACAATGTGAGCTTAAATTGGTTCAACAGAAAAGCAGCTTTAGAAAATATTAATTTCATCTATTTTCCGTTGGGTAATTTAAACACTCTTGAGTTAGAGGTAACCGACTTAAAAGGGTTATTGATTATATACGGTATCTTGTATTATATTCCAAGGTTTGAGTATAGCCCGCTCCCCCCAGTGATTTTAAACGAATCATAATGATTCTGACGATTCATATTAGTTCATAATGAATAGGAATCGCTTATAAAGATTTAGGATGTAAATCTTGTGTTAAGGAAGCTTTAGTATTAGTAGTAGTAGGAACGGGTTAAAAGCCCCGCAGGGGTTGGTTGAGTTCTGTTCTCGATATAACTAGTAGTAGTAGTAGTGGTAGTGACTCTTCCAGTTCCGGTGACAAAGAACTGGGGGGAGCGGGCTATACACAAGCCTATTCCAATAGCTAAGTAAATTAGAAAATTATTTGTCAAAATATATATTGTGGTACAATCCGCGGCAAAAAACCTGCAACATGAGGATGTAAGCTTATTGTGAAACTACGCGTAACAGCACGGGGAATGAACATAACGTCTAAGTGGAACGAATCACGCCAGGATAAACCTCGGATTCCTCCCGTGCACACTTATTTTGGAGCAAAAGACTTCGTCATTTCACAATAAACTTATATGCTCATGTTGCAGGTTTTTTGCCGCGGATTGTACAAGTGTCGGCATTTATTCCGACGTTGGTTGTCCGTTGGTTTTCGATAAAAACGTTATAAGAGCTCTTAAAATTTAAAAATAATTTCTAGAACCTCTTTAAAACCATACAGTATACAGTATGGTAAGATGGAATAGAGTAAGGTAGGGGTAAGTAGGGTAGGGTTAGGGAAGTTTTGACTCATTTTGTTGAAATAAATAGAGTGTAATTTCTCGTTACTGCGTAAGGATACCAAGTGGAGCGTCTCTGTACATCTGCAGCCATGTTCAGAATACAAATGCTCGTTATTTTTGCACTATCCAACCATTCGGTAACCTTGTGCGAAGTAGTTCCTTTCGCTTGCTAAAAACGTGTTCGATGTTTATATCCGCTTACAAAGGAAAATAAACACAAACTTCCGCTCTCGTTAGACATTATCAAGCACACAAACGAGCAAATTATCCATTTTTCCTGGTAAATTTTCAAAATCTTTCTAGAAACGGACGACCAACTTTGGAATTTGTGTCTGGCAGTGAGGAATTTACAATAGTAAACTTTACAGTACACGTTCCAGCTGCACATCGATAAGGAAAATCGCTTTATAAAAGGGTTTAGTAAAGTAGGACCGGTTTAGTTTAGGGTTAGGAACCCATTTTGTCAAATTTAATCGAGTATAATTTTTCATGTGCATAAGAGGTACCAACTGAAGCGGTTTACCCTTTGCAAGTATGATTGGGTAGGCTATAATGAGCAAATAGGCCTACATGGTATGCAGATTCACTTCGAGGCGCTGGGCTACAGTACGAAAATACGAAACTCCAAATATTGCACCGTCCTGTTTCGTGGAAGACTAGTTAAAAATTCAAATTTTGAACATATCTGCTATATCGCCGGACCACACGAAAATCCATTAAAAATAATAATAAAAAGTACCAAAATGTACGAAATTAGGTTAGGTTAGCTACTGTATCGCCGATAATATAAAATTAAAAAAAAAAAAAGAAATCTTTTGAGTTTTACGACCCACGGTAATGCCGATTAGGCTAAAGAGGACAGTGATGGTGAGAAATAAATGAAATGATGTAATAAAGAAAATGTTAGGAAACGGGAGAACCCTGAGGAAGCCCACCCATATGGTGTTTGTCCATCACAAAGTTCTCTTGGCACAAGCTGAAATCGAAACAGGGACCAGAGGTGCACCGATATTTCCTCTTTTCTGTGGTTTCAGTTCGTTTCCCCGTATTTTCGTCTGTTCAGTAGGGCGTGTTTTTTACACAATATCAACAACTGCCATATGTCATAACTTTGACATATACGTGCCATCCACGCTGCCTTTCCTGCCACTAAATCATAAGTGTACCTTTCCGCCAAATAGTTCCTTCTGCCTCTACATACAATGATGCTTACATAAAAAACAATTGCTTTCTTAGCTTCAATTATTCCTTTCAACTGACTTTCAGTCACTTACTCATGAACAAAAATAAATTCTCCAGTTTACGCGGTAAATTTCCTAAAATTGGTCGGGCGATACAGCAGTTAACCCAAATTTTGCAACAATTGAGCTCTGATTGTGTTAGGTTTTCGCATAGAAGCCATTATAGTTTGTGACAAACATGGTTCATTTCTCCGATTACAAGTGAGTTGAATACGTGAAGAATCACGTAAACAAATTACCGTAATTGGAGCAGTGAATCGAAACAACCTAACCCAATATACAATGGTGTATTATATTAAGCAATAAAACTATAGGATATGCGTATTCTCGGAAAGTAGATCCGTTTCTGAAACAATTTAGGTGAAAACTTAGTAGAGTAATCCTAATCCAACTGTAAAATTGAACGGAAATATTCTAGAAATCAACGTATTGTCTACAGGATACCCTTATACTCTAATCTACTCGACTTTGTGGTCGACAAACACCGTGCTTTTGGGTTTTCTCGGTGTTCTCCCGTTTCCTCCCACTTCTTCATTCCACCATTTCATTCATTTCTCATCATCATCGTCTCCTTTAGCCTAACTAGCATACGCGTGGGACGTAAAACTAAATATTTCATTTCATTTTGTAATTACTCGGTCACTGTTTTATTTGAGGGGGGGGGGAATCGAACAAATTTACAATTTCACTAATTTCTCTTAATATTAGTTTAGGTTTGATAGTACGGGTTTACTTTTGGCTTAGCAATAGAAAGAATTGTTGAAAAGTTATAATTCTTTCACTAATTCCTTTCTTATTGTGCCCCAAAACGTTTCCACTGGGCAACACGAGAATATCTCACTTGGCATAGATAAAATTCAAGAAGGCCACCAGAAGTAATTGTTGAAAAAATAAAATTCATTTCTGATTTGCGTATAAATACGGCTTTCAAATGCGTAGCATAAAAAACTACAGTGCAAAAAGCACAAATGCTATCCAACCGAGTCAGTAAAGGGCAAAGTTGGTGGGCCCGCGCGTCAGCGTGGGTTTGCGTCCGAAGGGAGCAAGCGCATCAGTGATGGCGAGTGTGCACGCAAGCGAGGGTAGTGAAAAGGAGTTTTTTTTTTTTTTTCCAATGATGAGAGTTTCAATAGTATTTGTCGTGGTTTCATACTAGTAACGCTGCACTTGTAAATACAAAATACACGTTCTGTACACCGTGCAGAAATATGCCGTCGGTGGAAAATAGCATCTAATAGAGCCATCTTGCATATGCACCTATTATTATCCTTCGTAAAACACTTGTAATGATTGTACACTAGTAACCCAACACTTGTAAACCTGAATATAGCTGTATTACTTCGTATTTAATTCTGTCGTCTGCAGAAATTTATTCCTTATAAACATGTCTTTTCATGCCATGTATTGAATTTTACTTGTAAATCTTTTGAAATGTAATGTGCCAAAACTGCACCTGCACCGGTTTGATATTTTCAATTAGCACTTCCCATGTCAAGTGGTCCAACGCATGTTGCTCGAGAATTTTTTTTAAAAAATCTGATTTTTAGTGTGCACTTATCGTGTCGTTAGTTTAAAACAACTATTATTTTAATTTTGATGATTTTAGGTTTCGAGTGGCAGCCATATTTGTTTTCGAAGATTTCCCATTTGGTGGTGTTATAAGGGGGTTACCGAATCTGAAGTATCTCAATTCCTAGTTGTTCTATCTATGTGGAACAAAGTTTAAAATAGTTAGCAACTTGTAAGCTACAAGACTGTATTAGCCATGATCGACCATGAAGTATAGCAGGGTGAAAAGTAAGTCGACGTTAGTGAAAAGACGATTTTTTGCACGAAGGAAATGATCAGGAAGATGAGCTTTTCTGGATAAAGAGGTCCGTATAGAAGTGCTCTTTCACCAAGTTCCAACCGTTAGACGTGTATCCCTTTTTTAGATAGAAATTGTGAAAACATTCTGAAAAGTATAGAATGTGCGTACTTCACAGGTATATATATATCTGATGGAGGACCTGATAAAAACAAAGTTTCTCTCCCCAACAGATCTAGGCTATAAGTACCTAACTTATTAACACAAAGTTACACCTACAAAGAAGCATAGGCAAAAGTACGGATAACCGAGAGTTTACTGTATAGAAGTCATAAATCAATAGGCAGTGGACGAATAACTCAGAGAGAGATTAAGCAATACATGAAAGAACAGTGCTGGGTTACGTATCATTTAAACAGTGTGTTCCACAGAAAATCTGGATATAGCATCACACAACTGAGGAGTGATAGTGTGACATTCCTGACCAATATTATTTACAAGCAATGGATAACAGGAGATTGTGCTAAGACGATCACCCTAGTGAAACAAAGAAAAGACTTTTTGGAGAACTCAGAAATCTCATGTCGCACCACTATGCGTCCAAAGTAGAATCTAGTTTTCTTGCAGACTAAAAAAGGGGTCTTTTATACTATGAATGCATTGTTTTAGCTGATTTTTCAGAAAACTTCTCATTCAAGAAGAGATTTAGAGTTTTCATTGGACGAACAATTAGGTAACACTTCACCCATTTGTTTGCTATTATAAGCTACTAGCAGCGTTCACCCCGCTTCGCTGCGGTCACCCCGGAACGCAATAAACTTTGTTACTTAGATAATTTTTACTTTTTCGCTTTCAATTGATATGATAAAAACCATAGAAGATTGCAGTAAATGTTAACATTATATCGCCTGTCATTTATGTTAACCCGCCCCGCTTCGCTGCGGTCACCCCCGAACGCAATAAACTTTGTTAATTAGATAATTTTTACTTTTTCGCTTTCAAGTGATATGATAAAAACCATTATAACGCCTGTCATTTATGTTAACCCGCCGAGTCACAGGGTCATGCGGGTTGCATATAAATACGTTTATTTTTACCTATGATGAATAACTAACAAAGGATGGAAACTTGAATGGTCCATTATCTCAAGACACTGGTAATTAAAAATTAAAGTGATATGATAAAAACCATCTAGGGTCCAAATCCTAAGAACCCCCCAAAAATGAAAGAAATCGGTTCAGCCGTATTAGCGTGATGAGCGGACAAAGGATTTGTGCGTTCTCTTTTATATATATAAGCTATGTGATGGAGGTGATGTTAAAGGTACAAGTTTGTGTAGTATCAAAGATTACAGAAGGCTGTTTCAGCCATTATGGTAGTGAAGTATTGACCCGTGCCATAGGGCGTAAAACCCCGTTTCCACCAGCGATCATGTTCGATGTGAGAGCTCCGTTGGTGAACGATTGCACGACATCGTAGTTTCCACTGAAGGAGACCTCTATTGAGCACTGCCTGATCCAATTTCGCCCACTCCTCCTTGCACACTTTCCAAAGGCCACCAAGTGTGGTCGGACGACGCTTATTGATGTTCCGTTTGAGGAGACGGAAAGCACAGAAGTCCATAGGGGATGCATCTGATGACTTGACGGGGATGTCTTGAAATGGGATAGCCTTTACACCTGTCTCCTGTTCCATACGTGTCATGTAGGCCACCGTTCGTTTGGCAGTATGGCTGCTGGCCTTGTCCTGGTGGATGAACACTCTGTCAGTGTCATTGCCATACAAAGCCGGGGCATGTTGGCGATAGATGGTTCCAGTACATACTCGATATAATACGCTGCATTCACCTTGACATTTGATGACAGTCGGTGTATCGGAAGCTTTGCTTTTGCACAGAAACCCATCACTACCATAAATCTCTTTGGAAAACTCTCCTTGCAGGAGCGAACCCACTTTGCATAATCGGTTCCATCACTGCGGCGTTAGCAAATTGCACGCATCTGCTGGGATCCTGTCAAATAGACCATGCTTCATCTAAAGTGATCACATAGCGCCATTTGTCACCTACCAGGTAACCTTCATACAGCCTTTTCCATGCCACCCGCCTTTCTGCGATGTGCGTTGGTTCCAGAACATGGACCCGCCACTTGTGTGCACTTCTGAGTCCCAAATTGTCGCGTATGATTCGGTGTACAGTTGCAGTTGACCGTCCAACACGCCTCGCTATGTCACGTTGGGTGGGTGGATTCTCCTGGGTCACAAACCGGCGGTCCTTGGCAATGACGTCTTGACTGCGTTCTGGAGCTGGTTGCTTCTTTTGCCCCTTTTGACGACGCATGGCAATGGTTTGCTAGGGTTTGCATTGCGATGGATGGCTGCATTAATTCCCTTATCTGACACTTTGAAACCTTTCTTCTTATACTATGTTCTTATTCGGCTATAGCTGTAGCCTATATCAGAAAGTCCTACGATGTAGCCATCCCAAAAAGGGTCGATTTTCGGCAACATTCTGCTCACACACGTCTCTCCTCTGCACGGCTTGTACACAAGTGTCTGGCTACTCTGTACTACGTGCGTCACGTTGCTGACGCGAAACTAGCGCCTCTGGTAACGACTGCAAATTGCTACCATAAGGATGAAACAGCCTTCTGTATTTAGAGCATCTCTCCACAGCTTCCAACGTCATCTGATTGAAGATGTTAAGCACATGTCTCGTAAATGATACATATCATTAGGGTGGATTGATTTAAATGACATTCCGAAATAAATCAATTTAAACTGAAAATAAGTAAAATCCCGTTTCTGTTCTGTTATTTCGATTATGGAAGGTAATAATCATAATACAATGAGACTCAAATGTAGAGTATAGCACAGTATGAAAACGAGTGTTTCATGTAGAGGATGATTAAAGAAAATCCCGTTTCGAACGAGGATCGGGGCAATCTTGCTTTCTTCTCTTCGTAACTTAAGGTTTGTAAATTGTTAACTATTCCGTCCGGAAAATCACAGTCGACATTTAAGAGGAAAATTCATTTGTGAGCACGTCTGTTTTGTTTGTTTGTTTTGTTTTAGGTAATAGGAGTGTATTGATGAGGCTCCGATCCCCTCTCCGAAACTTACTTGTATAGATTTTATAACTTTAGGCGAAATGTATGTGTTTTATATGTATTTCGTGCCGCAAGCTAGTTCCGATTTTTTTTTTTTTTTTTCAAAAGTATGCCCGTGCCAAATATAATTAACTTTTGTGTAAAAAAAGTGGCATCTTGATAAACGTTGTTGTACTTTCTCCTTAATGCTTAAGAAACATTGTTTAGGTTTGAAATAGGTTAATGATTGGGAGTTAATTCAGAATTCAATTTCAATACTTTCACTTAAATGGCATAATTAGTATTTAATACTAAGTCCTAATGTGTTTTCTTCAGTACGCGACTTGTATTATACGAGGAGAAAGATTTGATTTAAATCAAGAAAATCGATTTAAATCAAAGAAATCAACAAAAATGATTTTTTTCCACTCTGCATGTCATATAATTCACGAATGGGGCTGCAAGTCACTATAGGAAAAACATCATTGATTTGTGTGATCACAAAGACGATTGTGGAGTGGCACATTTTGTTTTTTCGTTCTGGCATGGGAAAGAGTGCTTGTGATGGAATAGTAGGGACAACAAAGCAGATAGTAACCAAAAGGAGTTCACAGATGATAAGCAATGATCACATTTTGTCCCCAGAGGATATGTATGACTAGTGTGTGAAAAATTTCTAATATACAGTACATTTATGTCAGCAGTAAGGAGGTAATCAACCATGGAGCTGAACTGCGCGAGAGATTTGCTACTCCCGTAGCTTCGCCTTCGGTGCGAGCGGTCCCGGGTTCGATTCCCGGTGAGGTCAATCGGTCGAAAAAGTGTAACACGCTTTTTCAGGCCATCCACCGTGAATGAGGTTTCCCTGGATTTTCCTCATCAGGCAAATGCCGGGGTGGTACCTAACTTATAGGTCCCAGGCCGCTTCCTTTCTTTCCCCTATCTTTTCTCTTCCCCAATCCTTTCTTCCTTCCCTTTCTCCGGATTGTGTGTTCGCCGAGGGACGCCATCCCTCAAATCGTGAAGGGCTAAATGACTTTAGATGCCGAAAGCCAAGAAATCTAAATCCTAGATTTGCTACATGTTTACCTATTTCTGAAACACGCTCATGTCATAAATATGTACCTCGCAATGACGCGAAAGTTAGATGCTTTCGCACTTCAATTTCTACTGACTTTCAGGATGGAAAAGCATCCTTGCAATGCCTCCAAACAGGTGACACAGTTGCGTGTATTTACGACGAAAACTTGGTAACTTAGAATTGTTGAAGATGTCAGCATGGAACATGATGACGTGAAAGTTCAGTCTTACGAACCACCAGGACCACGAACTTTCAAGAAACCACAAGACATGGGTGCCTTTCAAGGACATTTTAAGAAAGCTTACAACAGCGAATGGTTGGTGTCACACTATCACTCCTCAGTTGCGTGATGCAAAATCCAAATTTTTTGTTTAAATGATACCCCAGAATTGTTCTCTTGTGTTTTGCTTAACCCCTCTGTGAGTTATTCATCCACTATTGATTTATGAAGTCTATACAGTAAACTCTCGGTTATCCGTACTTCTGCCTCTACTTCTTTGTAGGTATAAGTTTGTGTTAATAATAAAGCTACTTGTAGTCAAATCTGAAACTCCTAATTTTTGGTATATAGGAGTTTCAGACTCAAGAAATAATGCCAGTGACTTACTTTTCACCCTGCTGTACAGTGTGTTTGAAAAAGAACTCCCTAGTTTTAATGTGTTCTAGAATCTGTACAAAGTGACATACACTATTCTAGTTTGTGGTGTTTGATTCATCAACTCTACAAGTTTGGCTTTCCCTGCAGTTGGCAGGTCTGCTTGAACTTGAGACGGCACCAGTGTTTTTTTTTTTTTTTTTTTTTTTATTCCTCTGTTTTCTCAGTTCAGTCCAGGCAGGCGTGCAGTGCAGAGCAACTCAGCAACAATGTGTAGGCCTACTCTGTAATAGAAAGCGCAGTGTGTTATTTGGCTTATAAAAACTGAATCAGTTATAACAGTGCAACGTAATTTTAGACGTAAGTATAGTGGTGAACAACCTACAGCAAAAACTATCCGTAATTGGCTAAAGTCTTTCAAGGAAACCGGTAGTGTTTTAAAAGCAAAATCAGCAGGTAGACCGAGAACTTCTGAAGCTGTTATTGAACAGATCCGTGTTTGTTATGTTCGGAACCCGAAGAACTCATTGGTCTGACAGTCTACAATTAGGAGTGCCTAAAGGTACTGTGTATGATGTGCGTAACTTCATCTATGTACCTGAGATGTTGACACTCGGTTTCCAGGAAGGTGGATAGGCAGGGCTAGCCCAATACCTTAGCCACCACGAAGCCCAGACTTAACCCCACTGGACTTTTTCTTTTGGGTCCACATAAAAAATGTTGTGTACAGTAAAAAAAATCAGAGACATCAATCATTTACGGGAAAGAATCGTCGAGGCGGTTAGGACAGTTACACCTGAAATGTTGGTGAACACGTGGCGAGAAGTGGAATATCGTCTCTACGTGTGCAGGGCCACAAATGAATCCCACGTTGAAGTCTACCAACATTAAACAAAACTTGAAGGAATTCTCTTTCATGATATGTACTCATTGATGTAAGTTTTCATTCATTTCCCAATTAAATTTATACTTAAGACTAGGGAGCTCTTTTTCAAACACCCTGTACTTCATGGAAAACAATGGCTAATACACAGTCTTGTAGCTTACAAGTTGCTAACCATTTTAAGTTTTTCACGTAGATAAAGCAATTACGGGGTGTGAGACTTCAGTTTTTATAACTCCTTACACCGCCACCAAATGGGGCATCTTCGAAAACAAATATGGCTGCCACTCGAAACCTAAAATCATTAAACTTAAAATAATGGCTGTTTTGAACTAACGATATGATAAGGTAACTAGACATTAAACATAAGATTTTTTTAAAAATTGTTGAGCAACATGATTGGAGCACTTGACATGGATTTACCCTACTTATTTCCTGCACTGTAAAGAGATGTACGTAGATAGTGCTTAACTGGTACGCTTTGTAATTTCATGGGGTTGCAGCATGATTTCTGAAGCAGTTGATACTGCCATGATGATGCCAACAGATTGTCTGCAGATCTTGCGATATACCTGTGCGTAGCACAAGAAGGGTGTTTTTCTATGTTTAAAAACTGTTTCGTTGGATTCACCACCCTAAAATCAGTATAAAAAGCACATTTAGAAATAGAAATGTATCCAAACATGGGCGTTGAGGGTTAGTTATTGGTTTGTGAAAGGTTGTATTTTCGTACATTAAAATAGCTAAAGAACACAAATTTTGCGAACGGTATCGAGGCACTACTAGTCTCTTCCTCAGTGCATTTAAGGTTAGTTTAAAGGGACAAGTTTTGCCAATAGATGTCACTACAGTCTTCGTATCTCTCTAGTGTATTTTTTTACCTTTCACCAAAATTCACTGTTTCTCTTACAAATTTCAACCTACAAACTTCAAGTTTTCAGAGAAGGAACTTCATAACTTATCGAAGGCAACAATCCGTGCCGATTTTTTATTTAGAATTTTCTTCATTGTTGAAACAGCTTTTATTGATGGAATGGATATCCAAACCTTTAACAATGGAACTGTTTCAACAATGAAGAAAATTCTAGATAAAAAAATCGGCACGGATTGTTGCCTTTGGTAGATTATGAAGTTCCTTCTCTAAAAATTGGAAGTCTCTAGGTGGAAATTTGTAAGAGAAATTGTAAATTTTCGTAAAAGGTAAAAAATACATTAGAGAGATACGAAGACTGTAGTGACATCTATTTGTCTCTTTAAAAAGAAAACTAAAGTGTATTCAACGTAAGAACCACACCTGAGATAAACAAAACAGTTTGTATCACTCCGCGTCAAGCACGTGCTTCACGGCGAGATTTCTGCTTCGGTCAGCTGTTCTTTTTCCATGCGTTCCTCGATCTCAAAAGCAAGATATATCTCG
Source organism: Thermobia domestica (assembly GCF_964235325.1). Classification (NCBI taxonomy): domain Eukaryota; kingdom Metazoa; phylum Arthropoda; class Insecta; order Zygentoma; family Lepismatidae; genus Thermobia; species Thermobia domestica. The sequence goes on from NC_137460.1 coordinate 9,627,920, forward strand.
GTTATAAAGCAAGCATAGCTAGAATGTAACTTCGGGGGAGGGGTGTCCGAGGTTCCTCCCCCGGAAAATGTTTGGGCGAAAAACGCGATTTTTGGCTTAATTTTAACAACTTTTCCAAATTTCGGGAGGGCTTGTCCGGAACCACCTCCTTTCTACGCTACTGAATGGAATTAAGTAATAGCGCTAAGTAAATGTTATTATCAACTTAAAGAAGTAAACGATAAAATAATTACTCACGTTAATCTGAGGTTTCTTCTGAATCGCTCAACGCAGTAACTTGCAGGTCTTCATAAGAAGATTCATCAGATTCGTTGTTTATATTAATTACAAGGCGATCCACCAAGGTGTCAGAAAGTCCGTCCAGATTCCACATTTTCTCTTCTTCCTTCAGCACATGACGAATATTGTTTTTCCACATATCTGGTGTCACTTGAGTCAAGGCAGTTTCAAGCAGCAGCCGAACGTCACGTAACTTAAACGTGATATTATTTCTGGCTACAAAACCCTTAACAAACGCCCACACAGTTTCTATCGGGTTCAAATTGCTGTGGTAGGGGGGCAGTCTCTCAATAATTCTCCCAGTCTGTTTTGCGATGCTGTCTACTACATATAGGTTTTCGTTGTTGAGAGCAATGCTTTGCGCTTTATTCAGTAGTTCCACTTTAATATCGGACTCCGAGAAAGGTACTTTCTTTGCTGTTAAGCACTCAATTATTTCTTGTTTTCGCCATGAGGAGTTTGGACGTCGTTCGAGCCTTACGCTATGGTACGAAGCATTATCCATTACAATAACACACCCGGGATCAAGTTTAGGCAATAATGTTTCAAACCATTCACGGAAAACGTCACTATTCATGTCATCATGGTAATCACCACCGCACTTAGATTCAAAGATATGAGCACCACCATCTACAAATCCACTATCACTGCCTATATGAACAACTATTAGTCTTTTTCCTTTGCCCGTAGGATTTTTTAGGCCGGTTGATTTTCCAGACAAAAACGCCTGTTTTTTAGAACATACAGTTATGTCTACCCATACATTGGATGTAGTGTGACCTTCGTTCACCCAGGTTTCCTCTAAGTAATGTATGGTTCTATTTTCCGCTCTATGTTTACGAATATTTCTCAAATATCGTCGCCGCCATAATGCAATGTCTTCCCTATCTAAAATAACGTTCACTTTATTTCTCTTGAGAAACTGAAAACCAATATCCAACAACAATGTGTAGAACGTAGTTCGTTTGAAACTAGGCAACATAGGGTCACTATTTACAGGACTCAAAATTTTGTTTAGTGTAGGTGGTTCATTTCTTAGAAAGAAATCATGCACTTTGCTCCGAATAGCACATTTCACAAAGTCATCCGCCTTCACTAATTCTGTTTTCAGTCTGTTTCTCTTTTTACCCGGTGTTTTCAACAACTCCGTTTCTTTGAACTCTTTACGTATGTTCACAACACTCGACTCACACACACCAGTATATTCTGCTTTAATTTCACTATGTCATTCACTAACACAGTAGGATTGTTTTCCAGCAGTTTATTGAACACGTTCAAAACAATTCGTTTTTCCCCGCTCGTCAATGGTTTTCCGTTTGGATGTTTCATAACTTGACACTGAACAGAAGCACAACATGTAGCCGCCATGTTTTCAAATTGTAAGGTGACTGTTGGGGGTGGGCTATAAAATGACTGTTGCAATCTCTGCGTTTCTTAAGGACAGCCATTACACTTTTTTAAAAACGTTTTTTTTTATTATGGTTGTTAAGAGCAATTCAAAATATATTAAATTTGTACCGAAACATATTATATAAATGTTTATTCTCTACTACATTTACTATCTACCTCTCTCTCTCAAGTGTTTAACATTTGTTGTTATAGATACTTATCGGTTTGCATGTTAGCAACACTGTGACGATTGTTTTTTCTCGATAACAGAAGGTAAAAATCACAGAATATGGCATATATTTTATCAGTAATTTGTAGTAGTATATTTTGCTCCGTGAATTTAATATCTTTTCGTCTCGTCTAACAAATGGGTGAAGTTAATTATACGAAACAATGTGAAAAAATAGTTCATATCTTTAACCAATTACAAATAAGCAATTACGTCAATCACGGAACTATATTTATAAATCCAGCCAATTACATTTCATTGTAGTACGTCATTTGTTTATCCGAGGTGTGTTTCTTACATTGAATACACTTTAGTTCTACATGAGAGATATGATGAATGAAATTCTCTGCATGTTTAGAGTAAAAGTGAAAGTTTGAAGTTCCGTAGTGAGATCACCGTCTCTCCTTAGTTTATGGATAATAAAATAATCCTTGGTATGAACTAGGGATGGCCAAATTTTTCCGGAATCCGGATTCCGGAAATTTTGTTTTCCGGAATCGGAAAATTTACTTTCCGGAATTCAGAAAAATTCCGGAATTCGGAAAAATTCCGGAATTCAGAAAAATTCCGGATTTCGGAAAAATTCCGGAATTCAGAAAAAATCCGGAATTCGGAAAAATTCCGGATTTCGGAAAAGTTCCGACATTCGGAAAAAATCCGGAATTTAGAAAAAATCGGAATTTTCCGAGATCCGGAATTTTTCCGATTTTACTTTCCGGATTCCGGAAAGTAAAAATTCTGGAATTGGCCATCCTTAGCTAGTAGCTGTTAAAAGAGAAACACAATAATGAATAGGCTATATATACTGTATTAATTTCTTGTAGTTGGATATGTCTTTATCATTTACGTAGGCAATTGCTACTGCAGTTATTTACTACTTTATGAGAAAGGTCTTATTTTCACACACAAAATAGTCGCCGGTATGTCTCAAACATTATCGCGTTCCCACCTGCAGCTACTCCAAAGCACTGCAAACTACTTTTTAACCAGACGAAAGGCAGTGAAGGAAAATAAATCTCAACAAATATTCTAATAACAGTCGCTTATTGTCAACATACCTACAGGGAGCGCAGAAAGTGTTCGCACACCGTGCATACTTTATATTGAAAACAGCTAGCATGAGAACGGGAGGTGGAAAATATATATATAACCAGAATTAAGACTACACATTCATACATTTTATTTCTATATACAAGAGAAAGGCCAAACAAACACAATCACTGTTTTGTTCAGAAGAAAAGAGAGAATTCCTTTTTTGTAAACGCAAAAAGTCACCGTACACTTATGCTTGAATTAATGCTTATAAAGTATATTACGTTATTTAATATTTTGTGGGATTACCCTGTGCGTTAATGATTGTCTGTAGTCTTCGTGGCATTGATTTCACCTGTAGTAGTTCGTAGTTCTGTAGCTTCGGGACTGATTATGTCCCATTCTTCTTGAATAGCTTTTCTCAGGCCTTCTTTAGTAGAGAAGCTGTGCCTTCTGATTCTTGTCTCCAGAACAGATCATAGATGTTCTATGGGGTTCATGTCTGGGGATTGGGGAGGTGTGCGAAGCTGTTTCAAGGTATTATAGAGTCAGGGGCGGATTCAGAGGGGGGCGATCACCCCACCCCCCACAAGAGGAAACTCTTATTTTATATATAAATAAACCCATCCATAACAAGTTTGGAGCTCTTAAAAGTAGCAGTATTACTGCCGACCGCCCCCCCCCCAGAAGTCCGTCCTGGATCCGCCCCTGGCAAACCTTGCAGACAGGCCTTGTTCAACAGTACAAACAGTAATTGCGATGTATAATGTTTCTATCACTGTGCGAAACCATAAAAAAAAAATAATAAAAATAATAATAATAAAAAAAAAAGAACTGAAAGACCAAGAGTGTTGAGTGAACAAGTTAAACGTTACATTATTAGGGAAAGAAAAAAGGTTCCAAAAAGTAGTGCTGTGCAATTGGCAACGGATCTGGAAACACGCGGTGGCGGAATATTTGCAGGGTATCATGGTCGGATAGCCAGGAAAATGTTCTGGGTGAACAAGACAAATCGTATAGAGAGACTAAAGTTTGAAAAAGAGTATAAAGATAAGGGATCAGGCTTCTTTCTGGAATAGGGCCATATTTTCGGACGAAAATAAATTTAATTTTATCGAGTCCAATGGGAGGCGTATGGTATGGCGCAAGGTGAATACAGAGATGAATCCTCAAAATCTCGTCCCTAAAGTAAGACATGGAGGAGGGTCCGTGCTCGTCTGGGGTTGTATGAGTGCCTCAGGAGTGGGTCGTCTCCACCTTATCGATGGAGTGATGATCCACAAAGTGTATATTAACATATTAAAGGAATATCTCCATACTAGTGCCAGAAGATGGTTCTTGAAAACAATTTATTGTTCAGCAAGACAACGACTCCAAACATACAGCGGAAAATACTCGGTTGTGGCTACTCTATACAGGGGCGGATCCAGGACGGACTTCTGGGGAAGGGGCGGTGGGCAGTAATACTGCTACTTTTAAGAGCTCCAAACTTGTTATGGATGGGTTTATTTATATATAAAATAAGCAAGTTTCCTCTTGTGGGGGGGGGCGATGGCCCCGATCGCCCCCCTCTGGATCTGCCCCTGAGGTTTGCTATCTTTCTCAAAGACTTACCCTTCTTATGCACTTTAATAATTACTTTTCTTGTCTCCTCATTTGTTTCTGTTCGGTTGCTTCCCATTTCGACAGCCCCCGTGCAGTTTTTTCACTCCTATTCACAATTAAACTCATTTTGTTACTCGTCATGCTATACAGAGGTGTATACTCAGGTGAATACTAGTGAACCCCAGTTGTGGTATCTTTGTTTCGTATTCGTACGTCAGGTGTACGATCACTTTTTGCGTCTACTCTATACATTTTCTACGGAATTTATTTACTTTCTGACCATTAAACTTGTCTTTGTGGTTCTTTATTGATATATTCATAAAGCTTAGTTTTCATTATTCATATTGTGCGTGTTATTACACTTCTTAAATTTTCTGTTTCTTTTTCGCAGGCATTCTCGTTTCAATAGCATAGGTGTACGAACACTTTCTGCGCTCACTGTATGTACAGTAAATACAAATTTATAATTTTTGACTTTACGAAGTATACAATGTAATTGTTCAATAATTAACATAAGCAGGCATTCATTAATTTATATTAATATAATAGTTAACAAAACTAATAAGCGGGTGATTGATGACTCAGTGGTAGAGTTTTCATCTATGGTATTCTAACCCAGGACATGTGGGTTTTCGATGGCTAATTTTGTGTTCGAAAATTTTCCCCGTGGTACTCTTGGTTCCCTTTCTTATATTTGTTCCATCATCACTCATTAACGAATTTAGTTTATCAAAACTCTATAGCCATATATTCATTCTGTCCGTCAGTGAAACAAACAGTCTCAAGAACTATCAGATGGATTGCCATCAATTTTGGCCATGATGTACAGAGCCAATAGTTAAGAATCGAGTTCCCTGATGAATGTAATATTCAAACCGGAAGCGGTACAAATCAACCATTTCCGGTTTTAACGTTAATCATTATATAGTAAATATGGTAATAGATAGCGAGAAGCGGTTTCCAGTAATCGACATATATAACATTCATGTAGATAGAATGTTACCCAGTTTGTGTATCTGCTGAAAATAATGAGCTTAGGTATTTAGAGAGCATTTTCCGCTTTAGAAAATGTGTGCTTGGTAAAGAATGTAGAGAATTAGCTGAGTCAGGCACGTAGCTAGAATATGGTAATAGGAAGGGGGGAAGGATCTGTCACGAAATACTGTGGTTATTTACCAGGGGTTCAATCATTCTAAACTATTTTATTGGCAACATATATTGGTTCGTTTAGCCAAGATTTCTAATGGGTGCATGATATGAAACACTGTGGTTACACACCAGAGGCTCGATCAATCTAAATATTTTACTGACAACATACCCATATTGATTGGTTAGGACAATAAAATGAGGATATATTAGTAAGTATTTTAATAAGAAGCTGTGAAGAAATCTCGAGTAAAAGAATATAAAAAAAGTATTGAAAAAGATATCGTCTTCCGAGGTCATTCGAACGGTGTCGAGAATTTTGCGTCTGGGAAATTTGCGCCCTACCTCAAGAACAGGGAAAATTGCGCCTGCGATGTACCTCCACCGGGAAGTTTGAGCCCTGCGAAATAAAAGAAACTATTGGAGCTTACGCATTTCCTCGGAGGGGCTGACATTACAGCATAAACAATCCTCCCCCCACAACCATGCCATTTGTCATTTATTTTCATTGTGGCTATATAAGGGAAGAATAAACTTCAATATAAGCCAAAAGAACACAACGGATCAACGCAATCACTGCTTCTTCCAGAGATGATTTTGGGGGAACACTGGCCTCCCCAGAGCTCTCAGAGTGCCCCCTCGGAGGAGACCAAAATAATACGTCTATAATATAATAATAAATAGAATAGTACCAACAGTGACCCCCCTCCGGAATACTAAATGTGTCCCCCGGAACATTTTTCCTGAAAGAACGACTGAACGCAATTGTGTGTTTGAAGTGTAATTCCAGCAAGTAAACACACTGTACATAGTTTTCTTGATAATATTACTGAACTGATTTTACATTCACTTTACATTTTCTTTTCTATATTTTGTGTCCTGAAAAGCCAAACAACTCGCAAGGATTGTGAACAGAGATATCTGGGTAGAGCCAAACAGCCTTTTGTAGATTAAATTATACTCTTTGATTATATTAATAATTATATATCAGTCATTTATACTTTTTTGTAAATTTTGTAGTATAATGAAAAATTGTATTTGTATGGATTGCCCTTTAGTGAACTAAAATTGTATTTTTTTCGTTTGTTCGGAATATTATAACGGATGGAGTAACTCACTGAGACGATGAGAGGCAAGCCTAGTTCAAGTGCGAGTGGAAGTTACTTTACACAATACAATAATAAGTTGAATTGTAGGGCGCTAACATCCCAGTGCAAATATATAGCTGGCGCATTTTCCCCTCTTTTTGGGGTAGAGCGCAAACATCCCAGTGCAAATATATTGCGAGCGCATTTTTTCCTATTTTTGTGGTAGGGCGCAAAATTCTCGCATTCAAGGAAAATATAATGTCCGTGAAGTTGACAAGCCACTTATGTCAGACTCCAATTTCGACTTTAAACGTCGCTAGTGCTACGTTAGTGTTCGATAGTGACGCAAATCGTTAGTACTCCAACTGCATGCCAACACGCCCACTTCTAAGAATCATCTCAAAAATGAGGTTAACCGTTAGAGCAAGTAAGTGCTCATTGGTGCCATTAACATTAACGTTAAAGCCTCCATCGTACGGCCCTTTGAGTAATAATAACACCACGTTTTTTGCTAGTCTCAATGCGTCCCTATATTCTCGCGAACATTCTGACGTGCCCAAGTTAGTTACTTTTTCTTTTGGGGGGGCGGGGGGACTATTGTTTATCTGTTATTGTTTATTGTTTATTGCTAGTCTGCAGAGTAGTCCTTACATTAATATGCCATTGTCCTTGATAATCATTGCGTATTTACAAGCAATTTGTTATTACTGTTAGAAGATATCAAAAAACAACAGATAAAATCTACTACTTAACGGTTCATATTTTTCTTTTACAGTACATAAACGATTAATAATAATAATAATAATAAGACTATTCCAGCATAAAAGTTATCAATTGCATCACACTGGCAACAAGCGACGCATATTTTAACTTCATAAAAAATCGTTTCTCACGATTTTCTGGAAAACTACGTATGATAACATCTTCATTATGTCAAGTTGTTTATCTCAGTGTGATATATGTCTTACCTCTGGACAATATCACAGTAAAACAAAGTTAAATATTAGGAGTACATCGTACTTTTGGACTACATCTCATTAACCATGGGAAGATTGAGTAGTGTATACTTTAGGATGTAAGTTTCAGCTTAACTTGCATCATACATTCTTAGGATTACAAAAAGGAAATTTGTTCGTTTGCATTTGAACAAAATTTTTAGGATTACAAAAAGAAAAAATAATTTTTCCGAATTCCGGAATTTTTCCGAAATCCGGAATTTTTCCGAATTTCGGATTTTTTCCGAAATCCGGATTTTTTCCGAATTCCGGAATTTTTCCGAAATCCGGAATTTTTCCGAATTCCGGAATTTTCCGATTTTACTTTCCGGATTCCGGAAAGTAAAAATTCCGGAATTGGCCATCCCTAGTATGAACTTATTTGCAACATTTTATGTTCAAGTACAGGGTGAGTCAAAATGATGTTCCCGATTTCAATGGTTATTTTTTTGCTTTTAATAACACCTATGTAAATAGAGATTACACGCACTGTTTGATCAACTCAAAAGTTTTTTTTTCTAACATTATAAATGTTCAGTATGCGATCCACGAGTTAAACACGATACACATCTAGCCCACTGGCTCTCAACCGATGTGTCGCGACACACTAGTGTGTCACGCAGTCGCCTAAGGTTTGCCGCGAAATTTTAGAATTTAAAAATCATGAAGAATTTCATAATAATTATTTAAAATCGAGACATATTGTACCGGTCAACACCTCTAGCGGTAGCAATAACGCTCAGTGCTACATAGAATCATAATAAAAATTTATAGGTTTCACTATTATAATATATTATTATTATTATTATTATTATTATTATTATTATTATTATTATTATTATTGTTGTTATTATTATTAGTGTGTCGCGATGTCCTTGACTGACGTTCAGTAAAATGTGTCGTCAGAAAAAAAAAAGGTTGAGAACCACTGATCTACTTTATAATCAAGTTCCTGCCAAAACATTTCCTAGCATGTCAGCATCGATAACGGTCACGGCTGCAGTGATGCGATCACGCAATTCAGCCATAGCTGTAGCAATTGGCGGCACAAATACCCTGAATTTTCCACAGAAATGCCGTTAAACTTGCACAGCAGACTTTGTCGCATGGAAATCAAGCACACAGATCGCTCTGTGGCATGTAGAAGCCAATAATGCTCACTTCGACTAAACTGCCTCTTGGTGGGCGTCTACGTAACTACGCCCCTGTAATAGAAAGAGAAAAGAAAAACTTTTTTTTTTTTGGGGGATTATATTCTAGAGTAAAAATATTTTGGCAAGAAGAGCTCATACTATTCGAGTAATAAATTAACGAAACGGGAAATGAGAATGAAATCTTTGTTTTACGCCCCACACTTATGCCGGCTAGGCTAAAGGAGACGGTGATGATCAGAAATGAATGAAATGGTGGAATGAAGGAATTGCGAGAACCACGAGAAAACCCACGCACACGGTGTTTGTACACCACAAAGTACACCTGGGATCGAAACAAGGATCTCAGGTACCAGAGGTGAATGCTCTATCATTGAGTCGTCGCAGTCCCCTTAACGAATTCGGGAACATCATTTTGACTCACCCTGTATATGCATCCCATCATGTAAACTAGTTGTAATTGTGTTTACTCTTAAGTAAAGTTAGTTAATTGTGTATATCGAACTAATTTGTCTTCATTCTTTTCTCTTTGTAGATAATAAGACCATGACGGAAAGAAGACATACACAAATATTTATTAAATAACTTATTAATATTTAAATTAAAAAAAATACAAATGAAGTATGTACACTTGTGTTAAAATGAGTCTTAGTGGTGGATGGTGTGACTCAGTAGAAGGAAATGCGGAACGCGCTGCAAAGGTTGTGGGGATTCGTGTTTGGAGTTAATGAAAAGTCTTCTGTAGCTGAAGATAATTCTGAAACTTCCTTACAATTCCTGCGTCCGATTGAAAGTCCGCAGCGACCCAAGAATTCGAAGAAGGATAGTAGTAATACAAGAATGAATGCAGAAAGCAGCCAGGATAAATCGAAATCTGTTGGTAAGCGAGACATTGAAAAGATTTTAGGTGAAATGAAGAGTGAATTTAATCGAAGTGCATTGAAAGCTGTTTCGAATGTTGAGAATGAGAAGGGACGCAGAGCAAGTCGCTCAACGACAAAAGTTACTGATAGTAAAGAAGATGCGTCATTAACATCAAATCACAAAAAGGCAGACGTTTCTGCGGTTTCTACTCCTGTTAGTAACAAAAAGACGGAAGAGTCAGTGGTTCAGAGTGCTGAGAGTTCCTACGTTGTAGAGGTAAGCACCATTTCTAGCGAAGCACCACGTTCACCGTCAGCCAATCAGCTTCTCCCTAACTGTACAAAGCCTCTGAGAAAGGAGCCAGATCCGAATTGTGATATAGCGGAATCTTTAACTAGACCCGAGGAATCGAATAAAGACGATGTGCAGCACAGTATTGCTAACGAGAACGAACTCCCAGCGGAACAGTCAAAAAATCTGGATGGCAAAGTGCCATCACTGGAAGAGAGAGTTGTGGAGGATACGTTAGAAAAAATTAATAATGAAAAAGACGAATCTGTAGGTGCAAATGAAAACGGAAACCTAATCGATTACATCGTTTCTGAAGTGGCAGATAATATTAAACAAACAGAGCTTGCTGATGAGAATGTTGACCAAAAGAATCCATCAGAAACGGTTCAGGAATCACAGACCCAGAAGCCAGGAAGGAAATTTGGGCCAGGAAGAAGAAAGCGACTGAAACGACGGGTTAATAAATTACTTGGTGGCTACAAAAAGAGACAGGCTACGGAGGAACACATCACAAGTATAGACAGTTTGGAAGATGTGACTGTTACTGTCTTGAATGTTGAGGAGATAAATGAGATGGATAATAAAGGATCTCAAGACGGTGAAGATAGACAAGAAGTGGACGTGGAGGTGCCTCGTAAAGAAGTTACTCCATCGCATGTTAATGAAGCTTCAAGAGTAGAATGCTCTGAAAGTGAGGCTGTAAATGAAGTACCTGAAGGCCCTAAACTCCTTCAGAGTGTGGTAGCGGAAGATACGAAGAGTGACCCGTTACTTACGAAAACTGAAGAGAAACCACGCGTATCAGAGCCTATCAAAAAGAGAAAGCCGAAGTCAGACAAACCAGTTAACAGTAGGATTTCAGTCGCCGGAGGTTTTTCGGATAATAACAAGAAGTTACAGAACGGCAGTAACGTAAATTCTGAACCGTCCTCATCAATAAAACGCGAAGTGAAAAATCCAAAAAGAACTCGACGATTCGAGTTGAAACCAACCAGAAGACGCAGTAATACAGAAGAGAAAAGTAAACCAAAGCATGTTGTCTCGGGAAGAATTAAGCGTTCCATCAGGCAACGCTCGACAGAGTTGCGTAATTCTGTTCTTCAAAGTGCCATAGCTCGGAAGGAGAAGTCTTTCGGTGAACGGAAATCGGAAGAATCGAGGCCGAGGCCACCGTGTCCCCCTCAGAGAACCCTCTCGCAACAACTTGTACCAATACAACAACCGCAGCAACAGAACCAGCTAACTTCGAGATCTGCTCTACCACAACAAGTGAGACCGTTAAGTATGTCTTCCGCGGGATTTACTAAAACAGGTAAACGAAAATATAAGCCCTTCCGAGGGTTGAGATATTCGTTCGGACAAACCAGGAAAAGAGTGAAGAAATATAAAGAAGCCAGCTCTAGTGAGTGTTCGCGGGACGGAATGGGTACGGACCCAGAATCAGCAGAAGCCAACAGTTCGTTGAAGGGGAAAATGAGCAAGTTGAAAGTGATGCGTTCCAACGAGTGTTCGCAGGATAGTGTAGGAACTGACCAAGAAGGTAGTTCGTCGAGCACTGCGGTTTGTGACATGTTAGTTGAAGACTCGAAGGATGCCACACTAAGTTCTGGTGGACTAGCTCAAAAGAAGAACGTTTCAAATTCTGTAACTACTGAAGAAATTAACACTGGGAAGATATTCTCGTTTGAAACTTCGGAGCAACATGGGAAGTTGGAAACTGCCGCTGCAATAGACGAGGGATGTGCACATGATCTCAGACCTGCGTGTGATATTAAAGAAACAACAATCCTGACCCCACTTCAAGAAGGCGTTATACCATCACACGAAGTGCCAAGCAACTCGATCGATTATCCAGATCAATTGAATGAGGAATCTCTTATGAAGAGTGCAGCTGAATTTCCACGAAAGGATGGTGGTAAGTTTTAGAATACTTTAAACATAGACTTTTATTAACTTAGAGATGAATAGACCTTACTTTGTATCCGAGAAAAACAAAAACTTTTCAGAACAGTTTTGTTCTCTGACAACTTTCTCGATCGCTATACTAAAGTATAGCGATCGCTGGTAAATTGCTAACATAGAAATCAGTTTCTTCCTTTCTGTGGCGTCCTTATAAAAGAAACAAGTAAAAGTAATGTGCGCTTCGAAAATTGTGTCAAGTATATCGTCTTGTAAAAACGTTATAATTTTTTGCGATTCAGCTTCTGGAAGTTGAGGTTTAAGTTTCCACGAATTTGTAAAATAGTTCGATCATTTTGCTTCCAGTTAAACCGTAAATGATGAATGATGTGTTAAATACACGACAAAATATGAAAACACTTGAAATTGGCATTAATTCCCCATTTGAGTTTCCTTATTTGAACTGATATATAGGGTGGGCTAAAGGTCATAGGGGAGTCGAATAAAATAAAAACTAGCGACACGCAGGAATGAAATGTTCCTAGATATGTTATAGGCAGAGGGGATGCCACAGATTCAGCTACCATCTTGGATTTAACTTCAAAATTTCCAATGGGAGGGGGGTATGTATGACACATTACATAGCACTAAACTTTGCGTAGGAATTCGCATTTGTGATTGATTTATGTCTTGCTGTAACAGTTTTCGAAATTTTTAGTGGACTTCCCGTTATTTTTCGTTTCAGGGTCCCTAATTAAAGATGGTCCTCGCGAAAGCTGAACGCATAGAGATTGCTCTCATGTCGGGACGAATGAAGTGTGGTGGTCATCGCAGATGATTTCAACCATCGCTATCCCGAAAGGAATCTTATCTCATCCAACACAATTGCTACCCTCCTCCCCAAATTCAGTGATACAGGAACTGTTGGAGACAGACTCCGGATGACTACAGATGAAGCAACAGCAATATCAGTGTTGGCGTCCTTTCGAAGAAAGACAAAAAATGCCCATGAAAAGTGACGTGAGTCCTACCTCCATAAGGAGAATCTTAAAAACGACCAAGCATCCACATTAGTTTCAATGAATAGCATCTGACTGAAGACGACTCTTTTGTGAACGGACGCCAACCCTGATATTGTTGTTGCTTCATTCTTGTCGTTTTAGATCTATTCGTTCCAGGCCTATCCTCAACAGCTCCTGTATCCGTGATTTTGGATAAGAGGGTAGCAGGTGTTTGAAAGAGATAGGATCACTGTCAGGATAGCGATCGTCTGAAATCGTCTGCAAACTTAAGACTTCAGAACAATCTCTATGTGTTCAGCTATTGTGAGAACTATCTTCAGTTAGTGAACCTGAAACTATTAACGATCTTGGAAACTGTTAGAGCAAGACAAAAATCAATCATAGATTTGAACTTCTGAGTAAATTTTAGTGCAAGATAATGTGTCACACCCATTCCCATTTGAAATTTTGAAGTTGAATCCAACTTGGAGGATTTTGGGCCTTTACTTGAGGTAAAGTGCTCTACTTGATGCATTCATGGAAAAATTACAACTCAACATCGACAAACATAACTATAGCTTTATAACTTTTTCAAGAGGACAAATTTTATACAGTTTTTGACACGAGGATTAAATTTACTTTTTTTCTTAAAAGGACTCTACAGAAAGGAAGGAACCCTTGTACATGTTCCTAGTTTAGCATCGCAGTATAGCTATCAAAAGTTGCCAGAAAGCTACGAAACTATCTGGAAAAGTCGTAAGTTCTTACCTTGCATCTCGGACTATTTTTCCTATTAAGGTTAACTGCCACTATATATATTTCAGCCCCTCTGTTCTTTTCTGTTGCTGATTCTCTCATTTTCGTGATCTTCAAATCCCCTATCCATAGTATCAAACTGTCTTAGTTTATTTCTTCATCTTTTCCTTTCTGTTTACAGCCTCGTTTTGTATATATTAAGTAAATTCAGTAGTTGGGTCTCCTATAAAGGATAGAAGACACATCGTCGGCAAAAAAAGTATATATACAGGGTGTTAATGAACTATACCGACAAACTGTAAAAGGTGATTCCTCACATCAAAATAAATGGAAAAGTTCTTATGAACCTATGGCGAAAAGTACGTAGTTTCAGAGCTAGGGCTGTCCAAAATCGCGAAAAAGCTAAATTTCGATAGGCCCTATTTCGAATTCCAGAAATTATGGATGAAAGGCAGATCAATGTAAAGAAAGCGACGCATACACAATTCAAAAATGCATATTTCATCAATTGTCAATAGGTGTAGAGGGCATTCCCTATAGGATATAATTCTCAGATAAGCTCTCAATAGAGTTTTCAGATATACCCTGAATTCAAGATTTGTCCAAAGTAGGCAAGAGGTAAGCCTTGACAACAACGGACATTCAATGCTTCGGAGGGAAGTCGGAAGTGTTGAGAACCGGCAGCTCCATGCTTTCTTTTGTGTGTGTGTGTGTGTGTGCGGAATAACGTGTGATGATATATATTTCATCACGGTATATTTCACTTTTTTTTCTTTCTTTCTTTCTTTTTTCTTTCTTTTTTTTTTTTTTTCACTTTTAAGCCTGAAAGATAACATCGCAGCATACGTTTTTTCGAGTACAAGAGGCCGTGCTGTTGACAATCCTTAACATTTCCGACATCGCACCAAAGGATTCCGTGTTCATCGCTATCAAAGCTTTCGTTTGCCTACTTTGGACCAATCATAAAGTCAGAGCATATCTCAATTCGGTTGATGTCATGTCTGGGAATTTCACCTCGCACGAAATAATCTGTACACCCATTGAACATTAATGAAATATGCAATTTTTGGATTGCGTATTCGTGACTTCCTTTATGCTAATAAGGACCACCATCCACAGTCTCTCGAATTCATAATAGATTCTCGTGCAATTTGGCTTTTTTTGCGATTTTGGACAGCCCTAGCTCTGAAACTATGCACTTTTCGCCATAGGTCGATAAGAAGTTTTCTCGTATTTTGATGTAAGGAATCACCTCTTACTGTTTGTCGGTATAGTTCATTAACACCCTGTATATATATATATAGGGTACATGAAAATGATGAACCTGATTTCAGAAATGTATTCGGTGAAATCTGTAATAAACATATGTTATTGTGAGACATGCTTTTTCAGAGGTTGACTTTTAAAGTTTAGTTTCCACTAGTGATGGGCAAAATGATTCATTTCGGAGAATCGATTCATTTACTCTGATTCACTGAAATGATTCGATCATTTAATTCGTTCATATGAATTGGTTGTCAGCGCGCATTTCCTTCGCGCAAGTGAATTGGTTGGGAATGATTCGCTCATTGAATCAGTTAGGTTTCCGCGCATCTATTTTGCGCAGATGAATTATTCGATCATATGAATTGAGTGGGAATTATTCGATCATATGAATCGCTTAGGCTACTGCACTTCTCTTCTGCGCAACTTAATAAATTCCTTGTGAGGAAGTACAACCTTGTGTATCATCTTTGCCACATGACACGGCCAGCGCCAGCGTTGCATTGGGGTGAGTGCATGGTAGCTCGGTTACTCTCAAGCTTCAGTGCTGTTATGAAGTTTCAATAATATAGTGTTGCCCTATTCCCATTGTTGTTATTTTTGCATCCTGTTTTCGTATTAGGACTTGAGGCAAAAACTAAAACTGTTGCAATCTCCAGGTTTTTTCTGCCAATTTCAGTTCTCGAGGAAATGCTTTGTTGAAATATAATTCTTAAGATTTTCACGAGATACGAGTAGTTTTAACAATTTATTTTCAACTTCTTATTGTCGTACATATTAATATGGGGGGAAATATAGAGCCCTAAGTACAATGTATAGGCTACATTCATGTTTTGGGATTTAAATACAAAAAGTACTATGCAATGAGTCCGTAGTGGTATATTTATTTCTGGTACGTATTATTTTCCCAGGTTATGTATACTTTGTAAAGAACACATCATGTTAATGAATTTCTTTTGTTGTTATAAGTTACAGTTTTGCATTATAGGCTAAAGAAAAGGCGGATATTAATTAAAGTAAATTGTTATCTCACAATTCATTCTATTCTATACTGAGGTCACCGTGGCTCACTGATAATGCTGTTACCTCCGGTGTGTGGGGTTCCTGGTTTGATCCACTGCTAAATAAGTTTGTGGTGTACATCTTGATTTCCGTGGGTTTTGTCGGGGTACTCCCGTTTCCTCCCACACTCTCATTCCACCTAGTCCATCATCATTTACTTGCCTTAATCATTCGTTTTCCTTAGATTAATGGACATAAACGTGGAATGTTAAACTGCAAGATTTCTATTTTATCTTATTATATTCTAAAATACATTCTATTTTATTCTTGACTGGCAAAAAATAATGATATTTTTGAATTCTTTTGAGCTAGAGAAGAAAGGGAGTTAATACATCAACATATATTTAATATTATTGTGATCATTTTATAAGGTTTTCCTCGGGGAGACATTGAGTAAGCGCGGAATAAAATGAAATGTTAAAAACTTTTACGTTCCATGATTATCTTCGTCTAAAGGAAACGATGATGATGAGAATGAATGAAATGGTGAAATGAAGAAAGTGAGCGAAAACGGGAGAACTCAGAGAAAACCCACACATATGGTATTTGTCCACCATAAAGCCTATTTGGCGTAAATAGGAGAAAATCAGGGACCCCATCCACCAGAGGTGAACGCTTTACCACCTCTGGGGATAATTCTTAGCCTCGGGGTATTTTCTTCTCGCTTACCCCTGAAATCATCACTGTTCGTCTATATTCTTAAGAGAAAACCATTAGTTAGTTAAATTAGAGTTGAGTTGATTTTGAGCTTAACGTCCCATTCAGCAGAGAGGCTATATGAGACATGGACCTACTGATTAACATGGAATCCAAACCACATGAGCTCTTGCCGGGAATCGATCCCGGGTCTCCCACATCCTCTTGTTTACATGGAAGCTCAGAAAACCATTTGTATTTGTATGTCCATTTCAATAGTAGTAAAGCGAAAAATATGTACCACTAAGCAAGGGCGCCGATTTCTCTGTAACTTCGGGGGGGGGGGGGGGGCATTAAGGTGTGTTTGGTTGCAGATAAGGGTCTAAAGGATTTTAAGACTAATTCAAATTATGCCAAATGTTGAATATTCATAAAAATACATTTGAGCATTCAGTGGGTCCGGGCCCCCCAGAATCAGCACCCTTGCCACTAAGCTCTGTTGCATGTGGACAAGTGTTTCTACTGAAAGATGCAATGCATTATCTTCCCAGAAAGAATCTACGTTCGTCTTTCTATACATTTATATACATTTGTGAAATCCATTATGTACAGTAAAAATAGTTTACAGTGCACTTTTTCAGTGTAAATATTGTATTTAGATTGAATATAATATAGTACTTTGAGCTGATTATGAAACATTAAAATTGACCTTTTTGGCTAGTGCAGTTGAAAGTGATGGTAATAGCTTTATCCAATGTACGTACAGAATCTTGATAATATAGATAAGTGATCATTAAGAGTATGCTGAAACTAACTACGAAATCGTATTACATCTAATTGAGCAACACTGCCAGTACTTTACGACGAGAAGAAACCAACAGAAAAGTTTATTTTGAAAGTAATCTGCTTCCAACAACGCGGCTTCCTCTCTTCGCAAGAAGCTACCCTACCACGCAGGAAAAAAAAAAAAAAAAAAAAAAAAAAAAACGCACGCATCTATGAAAGCAGGAAGAAAAAGGGCACGTACGTTTTTCTTTCTTTTACCAATCCCCGTGAATTGCAAGCGCATTTGCAGGAAGCAACCCTACAAATTCTCTCACACAAGCTGGCACTTTGTGATTCTCAATTCATTTCGATCACGGCAAGCAATTTAGTGAAAAGTACAAATGATTCATTGGAAGAATCGATTCATTTCTGGCAAGAATCATAATTCATTTGATTCACGCCATGATTCGTTCATAATGATCGAATCGTTCATGATCGACACAACTCTAGTTTCCACTTTCTACCGCTAAGAGTCAGCAGCGTGCAGTTAAGGAAAATGGCGTTGACTGGAGAACAGATGTGTGTTTGAGTATCATGTAAACAAGTCTATGATTAGTATGCAACGGTATTTCCGTAACAAATATCGGAGAGACCCACCTACAGGGAAGGCCATTCGTACCGTCACTTCCAATAACATTCGAAGACATTGTGTGCCCGCAACACAGCAGTCATTGCTAATATTGACGAGAACATGCTAGAAAAGATTTGGCTGGAGATAGACTATCGGTTTCATATGTGCCGTGTTACACGAGGTGATCACATAGAACACTTCTTATGTGTTTGAAAAAAACTTTGACAGTTTGCCTTTCTTAGCATATGTCCCACATGTCTATTAGATTTCACAGAATAAATTTTTGAAACGGGGTCCATAATTTTGACTTACCCTGTATACTATATACACACTTTTTTTTTTTTTTTTTTTGCCGTCGACGTGTCTCCTATCCTTTATAGATGACCCAGCTACTGAATTTTTTGTGCCTTAATATGCCTTAAACATCCTCTCATTTTATTAACGTATCTAACTCCTCATCATATCTTATCCTGACCCCTTATCCTATCAATTCATCCAGGCCATGACATCCCCTGATTCAGATTTTCATGAAACTTTGTACAGTTGTTAGGACTAACGAGTTAAGAACCGACGTAATTTTTTTCTTCTCTAGCTCGTACAGCTTCGGACATGCAGTTTGTGAAAGTTTGAAAAAAATTACTTGTAAATATTATTTACGAGCACCTGCTTGTGAGTACAGTATTGGAGGGAAAACGTCATTACTCAGTGACTCATGAAATTATCCACGTCAAATTTTTACCAAATACCAACCAACGTATATTGTTTAAAGGAGACCGTTTCATCAACCTCGCTCGTATGAAAAGTCTATTAATCAATTCCATCGCGGTAAAACTTGGGGTGGGCCGTGAAGCGAAGAAGGTATCAAGTGCATTTTGCACCTCTACTAGAGATTTGAACTGGCGTCCTCTAAGGTGATTGTACAAGGAATGGAACAGGTGATAATCGGACGGTGCAATGTCCGGGGAGTATAGCGCATGCAATAGTGTTTCCCTTCCAAGGGTAGAATGGTGTCCCGAGTCATCCTAGCCACGTGTGGCTTAGCGTTGTTCTGTAACAGAAGGACCCCTTTGCGATTCAGAAATGCTGGCTCCAGCGTTTTGAGTTTTTCTTGAACACGGCTCAACTGCTGACAGTACACAGTTGCATTGATGCTGTGACCAGCTGGTAGCAGTTCCCGATGCACGATGCCGCGAGCAGTCCACCAAACACACAAAAGGCCTTTTTCTGGTGTAGTGTTGGTTTCTGCTGTTTTGGAACCGGTCCATGGGATGCTAACTAATGATGACGGCGCCATGGAGCTTTGTACAGGACCCACTTCTCATCACATGTCAGCACCCTGTTTAGAAATGGTTCCTTCTTGAGACGAGACAGTAAAGAAACACAGGTGTCTGCTCGCGTTGCCTTTTGGCCGGAGTCAAATTATGTGGGACACATCGACCCAACTTGTAGTGCTTCTCAAGTTGATGGAGGTGCCGAATACGAGTTTCTCCACTCACACTGAATTGTAGTCCCAGTTCCTCACATGTCTGGCCACTGGTCGCCCAGTTGTTGCCTGAAGATCTTCATTTTGTGCATGTGTTAGTCTTCCGGCACGTGGTGCGTCTTCGAGTGTTTCGTCATCGTCCTTAAACTTGTTAAATCACCGTACACTGTCCGCGTGGTTACGACATCCTCACCAAAGGCCTGGTATATCTTCCGCCCCGTTGCAGCAGCGTTTGACTCCAGTTTGAACTCGTACAGCATACACACCCTTATGACGATCTGTGGATGTTCACACTTTTCTTACACAAGTTCACGGTTTAACTGAACTGCCACAACCAGGTATGTATGTTGGATATACCCACACCAACAACTGACCTTCGCGTTATCTCCATTTGCATTCAACTCACGGTGAGAGGGCAAATTGAACACAGACCTCCACAAAAAGCGACAGAACTTTCTTGGTTACCTTTATAGATAATTGTATGAGGAATTAAGATCAAATTATGGATATGGGGAAAACAAGTAGAATACTAAGTCATTTTTCTTTCAGTTTTACTTGTTTGCGTTGTTGATATTTGTTTCTTTTAATGATCAGCGTTTTCCTTTATCTTGTTTTATGGAGAACACTTATTTTCTACTTTACGATCAGTTAGCTATACATTTTTTCATCAGTTTTTCCCCCAAATCGTTACGTCGGCTCTAAATATAATTATATTTCTATCTTCCTTTTTTGCTAGTGACATTCAATAGCAAAGGGGGCAGTCAAGTCGTATTTTATTATAAATTACAAAATTACAAAAAAATAAACGAAATCATTTTCACGGTTTTGCGATCGTGCTGACGAGCGTACGACTCAGCTAAAACAAGATTTAATGTGTATTAGAGGTGGTGGCTAAAACAAAATTTTTATGTCAATGGGAATAAGAAAGCCCGTTAATGTGATGTAAGTAACCATTACACCAGTAGTTAACGAATTCTTAAGAGGATTTTTTTTCTCCCTAAATTATACAAAATTAAATGATGGTACTCGTTCAATATTCTTGTGACGTACCGTCACATATTAGCGAGAAATTTATACCCCGCCATTTCTTTTTGCATTCATAAACTAATAGAAATTCTATATTTAATTTCTTTTGCGTTCGGTTTAACTTTTGCGGGCCTAATTTATCTAGTTTCTTTAGGGTGGCTCAATCGCTGCACGAAGCAATATAGAGTGGGTTGTAAGCTATGCATTTGTTTTTTTATTAAAAACGTGGGGAAGCGAATCGTGGTTTTCGTAATTTTCTCGAAAAGGTGAAAATAACGCGCCATCCTCTTTGTACTGAACAATTGGTTTTTATAAGTGGAGGTGCTTTTCTCCAACTGTTCAATTTTAAGCAAGTTTAAAATAAAATTAGACGTTCCATGTCTGTGAAACGTATAAAAAAAAAGTTGTGAACAGGATTATTCTCAAGAAGTTACCAATGTTGATCTACATGATTGATTTGAACTGGAAATTATCCATTCTTCATCTGGTCTAGTGCATGTTTGTGAAAATCAGTACAGGTAGGCCATGACGGGATTGTAATTTAATTTGTGAATCGGTGAAACAGCTAGGAATTGTACAGATCTGATTTATCTTCGATTGACATATTAATGCACTATATCACAAAAAATATTTTCTATATCGTATAAATGCCTGACAGCAAATGAATAGTGTAAGTTAAGAATTCGTGTTTTGCAGATTTTACGTATTGAAACATGGCAGTTACTTTGTTTATATTAATAGGCGTAATGATAAGTGTTACCATGTGCGAGTAAGTTTAATTGCCGAACTGCTAGCCATGTAGGACGTTGCTGTCAGGGGTCGCTCCTTGATAGGGCGACCAAAATTAAGTAAAATGCCTTAACATCTTAAATTGCCTTTAGTGCTCCCATGATGTCAACAATGCGCTCTTGTAGGTAGAATTCCGAATCATAACAATTAAGTTTTGTTCTCTAAGCTGAAAAAAAAAAAATAAAATAACCAATACCATTTGGGTGTCTTCAATAGTTATATACATGTGTTAAGTTAGTATATAAGTGTCATTTCTTCTTGAATTATCATGTTTATTTAGTAAAGAAATATAGGATAATAATATAGACATTTAACAATTGAAATATAAAGTGCAATCCTTGTCGCTTCGAGTTTACTGTTTCATCGCCGATACCAATAATTGTTGGAAATGTTTCAACCTTCATTGATCAGAACCAGCATTCCTGTTAGCTGTTATTAATGATATTACATCAAAATTTGGGCATTCTCAATAAACATTAGCCAATGTCTATGCAGAGAAAGTAAAATTTGTTACGTGGGTGTGCCAATCTTGTAATGTATATGCCATTATTTACTTTACGCTAGTTAAGCATATTGAAGTGTAGCTATCCCTACCAAAAAAAAAAAAAAAAAAAAAAAAAAAAAAAGCCTTTTGTAGAATGATGGATAGGTAAATTGCTAGTATAATTATGCATGGGTTCAAGTGATAGTAGTGAGTGTTCTCTAATGACAGTGTGGTTTAGTAATTGAGTGAAATAAGCTTTTTATGTGTAGGCACCAGTTACTCCATTTATTTACGTTGTGACTGTTACTTTGTTTGTGTAGCCCCATTGTAAGTTTACGTCGACGTATTAGAAATACTACGAATCTTGTATATGATGTTTAGTCCCTGAGTGGATTAGAGCGCAGCTGTATGCGCCTCTTTGTTATAATTCATGGTAATTGTGAAATACTTCGTTTAAAATATATTGAGTTTGGGGCTCTTCGCTTCAAAGATACAAGGGATACCAAATTTTATGGTTTATTTGGATATGGTGCCTTGTTTTTGTTTTAATATGCTTCACTCAATACCATCATGAGAGTATCCATCGTAACAGTATATGATCTGACAGGTTGATTTTCATCTAAATAATTGAGATAGGCTAAAATAAATTCATATCAAGGGGTAGTCTACCTAAAATAAAATAAATGTAAGTCATCTAATATCTGCTGAGTATGTCTTAGCGAGGAATAGACCACCTTTTTTCAAATTGGTAGGCTACGTAACTATACTTTCTCTGGATTTCAACATTTTGCCTCCATATATTTGTCCAAAAAAAAAAAAAAAAAAATCCGTAACTGATCAGAAGTTGAGTGCATATTAGATAGTAGAAAATATAGTGATTTGCTTGCTAGACATTTGATAAGTTCTATCGATACAACAGAAGTTTTAGAAACTAACGTTAGTGGTCCAAAATAGTTTATACGCTAACTACATATGGGGTAACTTATTTCTCATGAGCCGTTTATGAAAACAAAGTTTACAGTTGTAGTTCAACCCAACATTTTTTTTCTTTCCGCCTTCGTGTTCGAGACAGTTGAGTAACAATTGAAGGATTAATGTTATAGATTCATATTTCATTTATACTGCGTGTGAAAAAAAAAAAGCTTTAAGATATTTCGCTATTTAGTAGCTATTTTTGATTTCTGCGCTCATTGAAAAGGGCAATATTAAAAAAAAAAGGTTATTTTCGGCAAGTGCAGTGCAGCTCATTCTCTTGCCTACTTGAGATTGGTAGTTTTGAGTCTGTATGACTATTTAGAAATGAGATCCCTGTCCATAATCTTTGAGCCCTTTTTAATAATATTAAGAGATGAAACTGTACAAGCGAAGTAACGATGGTGAATGCTCGGTAGTATGGACCATAAATCGACATCAGCTTATGTAATCCAACCGATAATAACAATAATAGTTCTCAGTTCACTTATTAAGTTAAGGCGAATGATCAAATAAGCCGAATATTTTTTTCTTTAACGATTTTATTGATACTTTGTAAAAACTAGTTATATAATAATCATTGGGCTTGAAGCTGGACTACTTCTGCTGAAGAGTTAGTGTAACTTATCCAGATAATAATTTCAGTGTTATTTTGCTGTTTTGAATATATATTTTTGATATAAAAAGTTTCTTAAAGGAATTTCAATCAATTTTCTCCACTTTTGTGGTTTACTACCAGCATTTAAGTTTATGAAGCATATTTCTTTCACTTAATTTTTCTTGTCGGGATTTTTTTTTTGAAGTGGTATCCCGTATGATGGATCGTATGGAACCTCGTGAATACTATCTCAAATGCACGTATTTATCAACGTAACCTAACGTAGATTAGAGTACTTATTACTACGTGACGTATTGCGTAGAATTGAGTAACCTACATGATTTATTCAATCTTTATGAACAATTAGTGTCTCCTAAGATGAACGATTCAGGCCCTTAGTTAAACTGCAAATGATTATGCCTGAATTTATATATATATATATTTTTTTTTGCTTATTATACTATATTCTAAAGTGAGACATGTTTCAATGCAAAACAATTTAGTCATTCAAATAAATAGAGGAGAGTTCGTTGCCTCTGATTAAAGTTGCCTCATTTACCAATGTGTTTCAAATACTAATTTTTACTTGTACCCGGATGGGCTCGAGTACTTAAAGGAAATAAATGAAAGTTAACATTGACTTCCATACATGGAACTTCGATGCGCCGTCGTAACTGCCATCTATGATAAAATAATGTGAACTGTTTGTTTGACAAATTTTGTCTGTTGCCATAAATTGTATTATAATTGTTATTAAAAGATATATTATTGGTGAGATGTAATACGAGTCGTCAGGCAATCCTCGTTAATTTAATATCAGTGCATAGTAAAGATCTGTAAACCGTCAGTTCTGTTAGCATTGAGTGCAAGCTGAATCCAAGTGCAAGTGAATCCAGTACCAAATAGTAAATTTATCAGTGAATTTATTAAATCAGGCCTACCTTATGACTTTAGTGCAAGTGTGTGTTAAACTGCCTTCTGCCACGTAGATCTTTATATCGACTAATGTGTAACAGCAGCTCATAAGATTATTTACCAAATACTGCATTATATTCATCGGACAACCATGTTCATCAAAACATCAATACAGTTAAGAACCCGAACTATTCAGCTAACGGTGTTTGTTCCCCGATTCAAAGGATAGTAACTCAATCTGACTACAACCATTTGGCCAATTTATGATAAGGAGATTTAAACTGTGCAAACAATTAGTTTCGAGGAAATATTACTTCACTTCGAAGTAATTCACAAAGGAAAAATAATATGGATTAATTTCTTCAAGTGCAAATAATAACTTTACACGAGCTAATATCAAAGACTAACATTCCGGTTATGTGCATTTATTGAATTTTATTTTTTTTATTTTTACTTTCAACTTTTTAAATACTAAACTCGGATCTAAATAATTGTTAATTTAAAGATTGTTTTATATTGTCTATATATTAGTATAAATTATAACCATGAATCATTAAGCATTCTAAACATGGTGTGTCAGGTGCTTTATATTCCATAATTACTTGAATATCTAATATCCAGCGTGTAACATAAATGATGCTACTTTTACTGTTGTTTATAGTAATATTTGTAACCATTTCAAAAGTTACATATATATATTTCACCATACTCAGTATTCATACCACTCAAGACTGAATATAGATGATTCTTATTGTCTCTCATATTATAACTTGTGCTTATGTAATAATATTAAGTACGAACTGTGATGATTTGAATTTTTGCTGTGATATTCAAATCTACGCATATTCTATTATTGTGTTATTGCAAATATATATATTCAAGTATTTTTGTTTATATACATTTTTCGTATTGGAATGCAGTAGCGTAGTATGTTTATAATAAAAATAAAAGGAAAGATGGTATTCATATATTTAATTCGTATCTCCTTGAAATTTATTATAATTAGAATAAGGGTATATATATATGAATATTTTCTAATATAAGGTTAAGAATCAACAGAATAAAGCTTAGAGGATAAAACTTCATGTAGTTACATAAACATAAGGTAATAATATAACATTATTTTCAGACATATTATAAGAAGTGATATTTATTTTCTCAATCGTATACGGTTGCGTAAATGATAAGTGTTCTTTCTATGAAAGTAACCTCGAACATGTGTGTTTATAACTAATTGTCGACAGATGTGATGATGACACAAAAGACAAAATGCAATTAAGGAATAATTAATATCGACATAGTAAATAACGTTCTCTCAAGTTAGAGAGTGAACAAGGCTCTTTAAGATGACCGAAACTACTTATTCAGTAAGCAAGTAAATTTAAGTTTAAGGAAGATGTCGACGTACTTTCGGGGGTCTTTCCCTTCCTCTCCAACTATCCTTTCCCTCATGCCTTATCCTAATCTTCCTCTCTTACCTTCATCTTTTCCCCTTTCCTCTCCATCTTTCTTGCTTCCTCCCTCTCTTTACCTTTTACTATTAGATTCTTCTAGTGTAATCTTTTCCCCTTTCCTATTTTCCTTCTTCTTATACCTACCTTCCTTTTTGAAACCACCTCCATTCTCACGGATTTGCTTGTGAGTATGCTAAGTATGCGGTCAACAAAATTTCAAATTATCTTCGGATGAAGTTCGCCTGACTGTGTCACTACCAGAGTAACACCAGGCTAGCAAGCAAACCGGAGCGAGATTGGAGGGGACGGAGCGTTTCATTCTGCAAATGATTGTTAACTTTAATGTAGTATTTTCCTGTTTTAACTAATTAGTAACTTTTTGTTTTTGTCGTTTCTTAGGTACGAACAGTAGAAGTGAAAGTCCGATTATTGCTGAAGCTTGCCAGACATTACAGGAAAAGAGAAAACTAGAAGCCGATTCTTTAGGTATGTGATTTCTCAGTAAGACTTGGTAAATATAGTAAATTATAATAATAAATTCTCTTTTGATTCGCAATGATCACTGATACTACTATAGCTGTTGCAGAACACAGAACAGTACTTTTGGCAACATCTTCCGCGCAACTATCCTTAAAATGCTTTTCCCATATTCTTCCATGTCTCAGAAAGAGATGAAATGACATATTACCATGCTGTTCGCGATTTCTTTTCTCCCCACTAATGACGTCTCCAACCGTAATTTCTTGGAGGAGCAGAAAAGTTTCCGATTCACTTTTACCTTTCACATCCTGAGTGAAATGGATGTTGATGCATGAGGTAATTCGTGAGATTTTTTGTCTCCGGCAGACACACAAGATAAATGTATAAAGGAGTTTCGGTAAACCAAACTCTTTAAAAATTCTGTCCTAGCAGCGCATTTAAAGACATTGATAAAGTTGCTTTATGGCAACGAAACTGTTTGGAATTTTTTTTTCTCTGATTAAAGTTTTTATCTTTGATATTAGTAGAACCACGAGTTTTTCGCAATGAACGATGAAACGAAATGCGTCAGAATTAGATAATTTTCAGTTTCTTGACGTTTTATGGTGTTCTTTGTGTATTTTCATTGGTGTCCGTTGCGCGATAAAACGCGAAATTGGCAGTTTTGCGCGAAATTTCTAACAACACGCGAAATAACGCGTTTTTTTTTTTTTTTTTTTTTTTTTTTTTTTAAGTTTTCATTAATGTAAAACGCCAGTTTTCCGCTGACGGAACGGTATAACGTAGCATGAACGTTGCATTTTGGTGATTCGGATACGGCTATAGAAAACATGTTGCGCGTTAGCTGTCACCATTGCAGCTGGATGGGGAGGAGCCGTCCTTGTCGGTTTTATAACTTTCACTGAGACAGACAAATTCGTGACAGCATATCTGTTGAATAGTCGTGTTGACAGACTCAGTACTCGATTGAACGTTTTGCGGCAGGGCCTTTTTGGTGAAAAAACTAAAGCATACTTGTTTGTTACCAAGTAAAAAGAGGGATAGTGTTGAACGTATCTTAAAAAAAATGTGCAGAAAGATCATTCTAGAAGCTTTCTTCCCATTGAAAAGACTCCCAAAGTACAGAAATATGTGATTCTTTGTGAAAGCTGTTTGATGCTTGAATGTAACTTGTGCCTATGCGTTTTCAGAATACAGCATACTTTTCTTTTGATAAAAAGTTTAGTTATTGATTTTCGTCCAGTTCGTTAAAAGAATATAATTTTCTATAAATGAAATTTACAATGTCAAGTGAAATATCCAGTGTATTTATATTTTGTTGTTAGGTAATTAATGGTTTATTTCTATCGTAATCCATAAATAAAAGGAACAATTGTAAAAATCTCAGGGAATATCTTTTCCACAAGAGTTCAAAATGCGAAACTTTATTTGGAAAGTGCGACAAAACGCGATTTTTTCAAGTTCTTGGTGCAAAAAACTTGTATCCCTAGATAGTTTTTTTTTTTTTTTTTTTTTTTTAGAGGTAGGGGAGAAGTGAGGTGAAAATATTTATAAAAATCTTTAGAAGTCAACGTTCTTCCGGTGGTACCTGGCAGATGGTAGCAACATTAGTGCTAAAATAAATGCTTGAAAAGTGATCATCACAATAGGAATAAGCATAGGTTAGTGTTTTCACCAAAAATTTCTATATTAAAGTTACATGAATAAAAAGCGTTTCCGCAGTTTTATTATTGGACTCGTTTTGTCAAACCATTTGATTGGGAACGTTTAATTTCAAAATCAAATCAAAACACACCGCCTGTACTCGTTCTGTGGGACCTCTCAGGGAATCATGTTAATCCTTTCACACTTACTTTTCTGAATTTCTGTAAAAGAGTAGGACAAACTTCATGTGACTCAGCATACAATATCGAAAGGAACCATTGCTGGGTACCTATCGGGAGATATAAAAATCAAGCAAACAGTTAATATAAGTAAGCTAATGGGAAATTCTATCATAAAACAAATATGGAAAGAAGTCTTGGTGAGATCATTTCAAAAGTCTGAGAAAAATCTGAGTCATGTGTATTCTCCTAAGATCGGAAGTAAGCAGGAGAGAATTGCAGTTGAGAAACCACTGAAACAGTATAATCCAGACTCTCTCATGGCTGAGTATTGATGCAAAAGGCCCGAGTTCGATTCCTGGTGCGAGCTCATGTGGTTCAAATTCCACATTAAGCTGTAGGTTCATGTATCATATACCCTGCTGGCAGGGTGTCTATCGGTCACAAAAAAGTCACGAAATCAGAAAACGGTCATGAAAGTCAAGAAATTTAGCTTTTGGGTCACGATTTTTTTTTATTTATTTATTTATTTATTATATATATCTGTACAAATGTAAGTACTGGAAAATGTTGTTCTATAGAACGTCAAAATTCACCACCAAAAAATGTCTATGGTCGGCTTTAGATGCTATCAAATCGCAACCAAACCACGTTTCTTATGCATGGATGAAAATTCGGCCTAATTCGCACCCAAGTTCGTTCTTGAGAGTGTTACGAAATTTTATGATTTTGTAAAGAAAAGGTCACGGAAAAGATCCTGGCCAAATAAGTTTGTGGTGGACAACTTCGTGCTCGTAGGTTTTCTCGGGGTACTCCCATATCCTCCCACTTTCTCATTCCACCAATTGCACCATCGTTTACTTGCTTTAATCATCGTTTCCCTTAGCGCAACAGGCATAATCGTTGGACGTTAAATTCGAAGATTTCATTTCATTTCATTTCAAACAAAATCGAAAATCAAACTGTAATCCAACAAGAGATAAAACAAAGCCAAACTGTTACCAGTTCTTGTCTTTATTTGTTATTGCTTTGAAATAAATGACTGTATTTTCATGTTTACTGAGGTCAGAGAGCTGTTAGTATGAATTTAGTGTAGAAATCGCGTTCCTACCATAGATGTGATGTATATTGAAATGTTTATGGTGTCGTGATTGTAACAAATAATAACAAACTTGGTGTGCACAGAGAGTAGTTTCCTGATAGGGAGGTAAAGAAAGAAAAAAATAGTAGTTCCCTTTTTTTTTTTTTGTGTGTGTAATAATATTGTTTTCCTTTTTTTAATTTTTTTCCCCCTTCAGATCAGAATAAAAGGCTTTGTTTGGGTGCTCAGAATGGAAACATTCCGTCGCCGAGTTTAGCAGATTCATCATCCGAAAATGCTCCTGCTAATCCAGAGTGTAGTGCAGTAGCAAATGTGGTAAGTTACTTCTGAGATTGTTCTTTGCGTTGCTTTCTTCTTATAGAGTTTTGTAATGAATAGTTCAGATGTCACTAGTTTACTGAAGAAAACAATGTAATTTTCTGAAAAAAACGTCTCTTTTAAGGATTTTGTTTATTTTCCATAAATCAATGTTTCATTTGTAATCCTGTAATATAGTGTAAATCGTTTCTCTGGGAAAAACTCAGGAGGGATACGAAGAAAAAATTGAATTTTTTCCGGATTTACTAAAAAGTAATTTTAGTAAATTTTCACGGGCTATCAACCAGGTGAAGGTATTGACACCCGACGTTTCGAATGGAGACATTGCCTTCATCTTCAGGAATTGTAATAAAGAAACCGGAGATATGGGCATGTATATATGGTGACCATTAGGGGCACAGCTATGAATAGGGGCTTGTGATTGGCTGGAGGAAATACTAGTTTCTGATTGGCTATTGTTGTAGCTACGAAGAATGGCTTTGTTGAACGTGTTTTTTGCTCCTGAAAAGGGCCTACTAGATAAGGTGAGTTGAAACCCTTGTCTCTATATAGACCGTTCCTTTCCCGTGAAATAGCTATTGTTCTGTTCCTTCCGTCCTTTATTATTCTGTCCCAAAAATTCATATCTCTGTCCCTAAGTAGTCACCATATATACATGCCTACATATCTCCGGTCTTTTTATGACAATCCCTGAAGATAAATGCAACATCAGCGTTCGAAACGTCGGATGTCAATATCTTTACCTGGCTGATAGCCCAACAAGGCTCACTGAAATCCAGAAGGAATAGTTTACTCTTGGTAAGTTTGCCTTATGGATGATTTTCTGGAAAACGACTCGGGTAATTTTGTTCATATAGGGACTGTCTCGAAATGAATGCACCCCATTTCCTTCTGCCGCGACTATCCATCGCACAGCGTTGCCGCTTGCGCACAGAAGGGTGGATGGAGTCTTGGGAACACAGTGCGACCAGCGCCAGTCACCTTCGATCTCCTGGAGAATCACAGTGCCTGTTTCAGTGAACCCTTGTGTGAGTGCTCGGTCGAAATCAAGATGGAAAGAACTCTCGAGCAGCGATAGGCGATAAAGTTTTGTTTCAACCAAGCCCGGCATCTCCGCGTCGCCCCAGCTGCCTTACAGTTAGTTCTGATTTGTCCCCGCCCGACTTCTTTTTGTTCCCGAAGATTAAAAAATCTCTCAAAGAACAGCATTTGGGGACCTTGGAGAACATCAAGGCGGCTACGACGACGGTACTAAAGGACATCCCTGTGACGGACTTTCAGGACACATATAAAGCATGGAAATCGCATTGGAACAAGTGTGTTGAAGCAGGAGGGATGTATTTCGAAGAATATTAAGTAATTGTACGAATCGGTTTAATAAATTTCTTAAAATAAAAACGGGTGCATTATTTTCGGGATAGACCTTGTATTTCATAAATAAATATTACATTAAGAAATCTATAATATAATAAAAATAATTATATATATTAAAAAATTCACAAGGCATAGTTTACTCTTGGTGCTGGGATTTCTTTTTCGGACGATTCTTCAAAAGCAACGTAGGCAATTTTATAATAAATATTCCATGAAGAAACTTACAATATGGTATACATCTTTTTTCATTTAAAAAATCACAAGGGGTAGGTTAATTTTGGGATTTTTCTTCGATACAATTTTCCGTAATAACTGCAGCATGATAAAATTCAAGTGAAGAAGTGAGAGCGAAAAAGTTCAGTGTAGTGGTCCGTTTTAAATGAATGATAAACATGATTGAAATGGCTTAAATCAAGCAAACGGAACACATTACAAATCAAACCAAATACTTACATGAAGTGATCTGAGGTAGTGGTCATGATTAAGGATTCCTGTATTTTGAACAGTGTTTACTCCATCATGCGTCATTTTCTAAAATGTACTGAAGAATCATCATCATCATCATAGGTATTTTGCCATTATTGGCAGGTCACTTGCTACAACTGAAAAGTTTCTATGCTTCACTGTCTTCCGCTAACTTCTTCGTCTTCACGTACGATTTCTGTTTTGATGTCGTCCATTAAATATAGTCTCCTTCGCCCTCTCCCTCTCTTTCCTGCCACCATACCCTCTTGCACGTCCCTCATGGTACAGTTCCTTCTTAGTCAATGTCCCAACCAGTTTCTCTTCCTCTTCTTAATAATATCTAAAATCGTTCTTTTCCTCCACAACTTCTAAGACCCTGTCATTCATTTTCTGCTCGACCCAGCTTTCTTTCCATTCTTCTCCACACTCACATTTCGCAAGTTTCTATTCGTTTCTTATAATTTTTGCGTAATGTCCATGTTTCTGACCCATACTGTACAATACTCCAAGAAGCATTTTCTAAGTTTTTTTTCTGAACTCTTTATTCAAGGTCCCACAAAATAGTCTTTCCTTTTTCTTCTTTCGCCGTTCGTATCCTTGCTTTTATTGCACGTTCACACTTCATATCATCACTGAAGAAAGGAGGCAGTAATTATGTAACCTCAAGTAAACCTGACGTATATTAACGCATTGTTTGAGACAGAAATATTAATCAAAACAATACCTCGGAAGTATTGTCTGTGAGTAAAGGTAAATGTAAGGGGCCATACAGTGTAATTTCAAATATTGGCCGCGGTGTTTCCAACAGTATTAGAACCTGCGATCACTCATCAATAACTAGCCAATTCAATGCATGAAGCAACTTATTTAGTTTGAAATAAAATTAATGTAATACTTATGTTTTGATTGTTAGTGTTGTGAATAATAATGACTTTATATGGTGTTTTGTTTGAATTCCAGGCGAATCCTGCATTGAGTCGAATTTTGTGTTGTTGTAAAATATCATCAACGCCGTATGCAGCTTTGGACCACAATAAAACGGAGATATTTTGTCAGGCGATTGATACGATAGATGGAAGATTAATTGGATGTTGCAATGTTGTAAATAATTTACAAATGCTGCGTCCCAGCGCCAAAGTCCCGTTTCTGCTGTTGTGCGATGTT
The DNA here is from genome assembly GCF_964235325.1 of Thermobia domestica. NCBI lineage: Eukaryota > Metazoa > Arthropoda > Insecta > Zygentoma > Lepismatidae > Thermobia > Thermobia domestica. Next base: position 9,660,449 of record NC_137460.1, read on the forward strand.
CACCGGCAGAGACTTAAAATTCATAACTGTTGTCCGGGTTGTGGGTTGTTTTGTTCACAGGTAAGTGGAAAGAAACTACTACTTGATTTAATAGGATGCATATTTAGCAGGGTTGGCAAAAACCATGGTTTTTATTGAAAAAACAAAAAACAAAAGTTTTTTTTTGGGTTAAACCAGGTTTATTTGGTTTAAATACTTTGCTCTATATATTCATATCATATACAGACAGAAATAAGTTTGTTTCGCCTTGATGTTATTATGCAACAGCCTGGTTATGCTGGAAGGGGTTACATAAGCTTAAAGCGGAATAAAAACTGCTTCTCGAGTTACATCCGAGAGAAATTGTCTCCATTTGAACTTGGAACCAGGACCTATTGGCCACAAATGCGATACGTCTGCCGACTCACTCACGAAGGAATCCTGATAAAAATACGTTGTACTGATCTTTACATGCTTCTTAATATAACTGTTAAGAGTCATTTCAGAAGAACAAAAAGATAAACAGTTGCACAAGTGAAACCATTATACAGAATTACATATGAACAATTTCAAAGTACTACGGAGTACAGAAGAACTAATTTAGTTCAAGTTAGTTAACAACAACTTTTATTGGTCCAAATTAAAGAAATACAACGACTTAATTTGCATATCAGTAAGAAAAGTGAATAAAGATACGAATTATTTGAGTCCACTTTGGCTCAGACTCATTTATACATAAATAGATACCAAAGATACTTCTCATTTCACTAAATGCCTCTCGTGAGGTCTCTATGACCCCCTTCCCCCCCACAAAAAGTACGGCATTTCGATGTATTTTATCAATAGTAAACATTGAAACGAAACAACATTTAGAATTTTTATTTGATTGCAATTACATAACAATAATAACAATTACAAAAAAAAAAAAAAAAAAAAATCACAAAACAAACATTTATAAACATATTTTAAAAAAGTTGCTTTTGTAGTATAATCTTTCGAGTAATGAATGGGAAATTTAGGTCTGAATATAATACGAATAATATACGGGAGTGAAACGTGATAACCCACAAATGTGTGTTCGTCAAGATTTTACAAACACTTACACTTTTACGAACATTTTTCGTTTTTTGGTTTAAACCAGTTGGTTTTTATGAAAAAAAAAAAAAAAAAAAAAAACAGCTGGTTTAAACCAGCCAACCCTGATATTTAGTATTTATTAAAACGTATTTGCTTCCTAAAACACTCTTCCTAAAAGTTCTAATTCAACCGTTAACAAACAAACAAACAAAAGAAAAAAAACTTCCAGAAACCAGACGATTCGACGACGAAGTAAAACTCAACATTGGATTCTACTCTGTGAGGATATTGTTATTTAGTTAAACGCGTATAATTTTTAATAGATATTACCTTTCATGATCTCGCCATTACAAAAATGACATTAAACAATCACACACAAAATGGCATTAATCATGAGCTCCCTTGTGGCTATATAGTAAGTGTACGCATCTTGTGTGCGGAAGACACTGGTTCGATTTCCGACGGTACTCATGTGGTTCGGGTCCCACGTGTCACATAGGCTTGGCGCGGAAAGGAACGCCAACCAATCAACCAAACAGTAACAAAGATAGATCTTTATATTATCTTTTCATCTTCTTTGGGATCCACCTCAGGGCCTTTTTTCGAAAGACTTTACAATCTGAACTATATATATATATATAACATAAATTGGCCATGCGTATTGTCCTCTCCCCGTCCTAAAATACTGAGTAAATTGCCTGTTCGCTATTCTGCGACACGTATCCATGTGAAATAGCTTAAATACCTTTGGCCGCATATTATATAATTAAAAACTTACCTATAAAGTAGGACACAAAATTCTAGATCTGAATCGAGAAGCCAGAGAGACCAGAGAGTTTGATCGCCATTTAGCGTTTGGCAAATACAAGAAAGGCCAAATGGCTATTACCAAACTAAAATATTTGATCGCTAGTGTCGACTTGCCGACCAGCAATTTCGCACCCTGCTATAAGAGTCCTAAAAAATTGTAGAGACGTTAAAATTGTTTCATCGAAGTACTGTCGACGAATCAATGATTTATCTTTCCATTTTTTTTTCCCATAAGATTTCTTACTCTTCTCTTTTACTTAAATTTGATATACAATCTCTTTACAATGTAATTTACTCAAATATATTAATTTCACTAAACCTAAACGATCATTGCGTAAGAATTGGGTATTTAACATTACGAGGTCTCTCATTACAATCCACCAGGAGTCCTTTATAGTTAGAACTTGTAAAAATTTCAGTCAGTTGGTTTCATCAGTTCTGGATCTTGATTTCTGTTATCCTCGCATGTTCTCAAAAATATTTTGAAGAGTCATTATGTATGGAGTAATAATTAAGTAAGAGGTGTTATCTCTATGAATTTTGAACCTATACTCGAGACTATTTTTCATTTTTTTAAACATTTATACTACTAATATTTTAATTTTATATATATATAAAATATACAGGGTGTCCGAGAAGTCCTTCCCTGATTACAGAAATTGATAACTCAGGCTAGAAATAAGATAGAAATATGAAACGTGTTGAATTGTTTACAAACTATAAAAGTTTTGGTCACATCAGTACACTTCCACATGAGCACCCTTGGTAGCACGTAGCACATCTAGGCGATATTCAATTTCCATCCACACATTAGCCAACATCACTGGAGAGATCGATGCAACGACTGTGGTTATTCGTTGCTGCAGGGTTTCAAGATCTGGTACACGTGTTCGGTAGACCTCATCCTTGACAACCCCATAAAAAGAAGTGTCTCTGCAGCGTGGTTGGTGATCGTGTCTCATGGTACCACAGGACACACTGTGCCTTCTCCTGGTTGGTTGGCATGGCTTCTTGGGCTTCTTACTTACGTACTACAAACCTAAAACAAAAAAAAATTGAGACTTGGTAAAACAGAACAAACCTAACACAGACAAAAACTTTTATAGTTTGTAAACAATTCAACACCAGTTTCATATTTCTAGCCTGAGTTATCAATTTCTGTAATCAGGGAAGGACTTCTCGGACACCCTGTATATATATATAATGTCATGTATGTATTTCATATGCAATTATATGACTCTATCTATGTTCCTCTGTAATTGTAGTTTGGCTCTGATAAATCTAATATCAATAAAATGAAATGTTTGTATGTCTGTCTGTGCGATCTGGGGATCAGGCGAGTGGGCCGAGAGGCACCAAAATTTGGTCACGGATACCTTAGTCCATGCCCCAAATCAAGACGAAGCGCTTTTTTTCAAATTTCGAACCAGGTGGTCTCAGGAAACAGGGGCGTTTACTGGGACCGGCCTGGGGACCAGACAAATTGACCGAGAGTTACCAAATTTTGGTCATGGATACCTTGGTCCAGGCCCCAGACCAAGGCGAAGCGTTTTTTCTTTCTTTCTTTAAATTTGAACCAGGGGAGTCTCAGAGAGGCGCTTAACGGGATGTGTGAAAGTAGGAGGAAAGGACCGATATTAGTGTCGAATTCATAGTTTTCGCGGTCGCTGAAGTGAGTTGTGATACTCTCATAGGCGTTGACTTCCAAATACAGCCCCCTTGCGAAGAATGGCTATATTCAGCTAGTTAATAAACAAAATTCGTAGATATTTTCCCATCATATTTTTTGTTGGGGGGGGGGGAGGAGGCAATTACACAGTGTGCTGGAATAAGCAGCTTTAGCTTTACATTTAAACCTGAGAATTCGACAGTGGTTCGATGAAAGCGTTCGTAGCTTTCTACAAATTTTTTAGAAGTCTTATAGGTAAGATTTTATCTATTGTAAAATGTAGTATTTGTATAGCATTTCTCGTGATACCGACTTATTTCTTGAAGTAAAATTTAAGACTGCACTACGTTGGTATATTTATTAAGGAATTATTTTCTTGTGTTGTAGGGAAGGTACCTTCAGTGCCAGTGGGATCCAAAAGGCCAGTTACATCACTATCATAAAAAATGTCAGTTGTATATTGATAATGAAGGCTTGTGTCCTCATTGTGGAATGACATCGCCAGCATCAGAAATTCGATTGGATTTGCGAACACCAAAAAATCCTGTATTCCTACCTCAACAGCATCCACCAAAGAAATTGTAAGTATCGTTTGTTTTAAGTGTATATGTGTGCCTCATAAAAATTCATAAGTTAAGTGAATTTAAAACGATATGTAAATTATAAAATGTAGAAATAATGGCTAGAAGCCGATAGATTAACAACACAACTAGCGGAACCTGCGCCATGTAGCCGCGCTAATAGCTTTCGTAGTTGTAGACCCATGAAGTTTAGGAGAATTATAATCATTCATAATAATAATAATACTAAATGTGTAAACAATTTAATTTGTAAGTTATTGTCATACAGGGTGTACCAGGAGAGAAGAATAATATTTTAGAGAATTATATGTAATATGGATCAGTAAACGTGTACAAGCAAAAAAGTCGAAATTAACCATGTGTCGATTCGGTTTCGTTTTAGAGATATTAGTCTATCGAAGTGAAGACCAATTTACTTCATATACATTTTATTAACCTTTTGATTACGGAGCCTTTTTAAAAAAATAAAGCCTGGGATACGGCGCCAATTTCTGCAGTTGCCTAGTATGTCTCCTGAATAAAACACATGCAAGTGCATATATGAGATACCCAGAAAGTTAAAAAACAATTAGGTTTAGTGGGCAAACTCCAAGGTATCTATAAATAGTTACTTCGTATCCCAAGCCTTATTTTTAGGTAACTAAATATAGTTACTTCGTGTCCTAAAGGTTAAAGTCCCACGTCTTCGGTAATAATAAAAATATTCACGCCATTTAAAAGGACGGAGGTAGAGAAGGAAATAGACTTTTAAAAGGTATAATATTACTATAATATTAGTCACATTCAAACATCCCTTTATTTGGGAAAAAAATTTCGAATTTCAAAATTCCTAACTTTTATCTTTAAATTTGGAAGCGTACCCTGATATCTTTAAAAGTATATGAGAGTAAATGAGCAATATCACTACCCAATGTACGCTTTTTCGTAAATACTTAAATTTATGTCTCAATACGAATATTCCCATCAGCGATAGTCGTTTTGTAACGGCACGAAGAATGAAGCAACCAAAATTCGAAGGATTATTTCATCTCAAAGTCTGTCGTAATAGATATAGTATTTCATATGTGTATTAAATACGTTGCAAAGCAAGAAATTTTGATATCAATATTATTGTAATTACTCAATCAATTTTCAGTTCTGAAGAGCTGTTCTGCATCGATAATTAGGGTAAATAGACTTATAAAAAAATATTTCTTGGCTGCCGAAAGATGGCAGTACTAAGAAGCTCCCAGTTGCATGCTGTGACATAACTAATAAACAAAATCAAGCTTTCACGTCGAAAATTGGCCTGAAACAAGGAGATGCGTTGTCGCCATTATTATTTAACTTAGTTCTGGAATACGCTATAAGGAAAATCAAAGATAGCAACCAGGGCCTAGAGTTGAACGGTATTCACCAGGTTATGGCATATGCTGATGATGTAAATTTAATAGGTGATGATAGGAGAACAATAGAAAGAAATGCAGAGATCTTATTAAACGCTTGCAGGGACATGGGTTTAGAAGTAAATGCAGAGAAAACTAAATACATGGAAGTGCGCCGGGACCGTAATACAGCAAATTATGGATGCGTTAAAATATTAAATAATACTTTTGATAAAGTGGATAGTTTCAAATATCTAGGATCAATATTAACAGAGGAAAATCATATTCACGGAGAAATTAAATGTCGACTAAAAGCAGGGAATTCGTGTTACTATTCGGTTCAAAATCTCTTGTCGTCGCGAATTCTGTCGAGGAATTTGAAGCTTAAAATATACAAAACGATAATCGTTCCTGTTGTTTTGTATGGCTGCGAAACATGGTCACTTACTCTGAGGGAAGAACATAGACTGAAAGTATTTGAGAACAAGATCCTGAGACGAATATTCGGACCCAAGAGGAATGGGAATGGGGAATGGCGGAAACTTCATAACGAGGAACTACATAATTTATACGGTTTACCCAACATTGTTAGGGTCATCAAGTCTAGGAGGCTTAGGTGGGCGGGTCATGTAGCTAGAATGGAAGAAAGTAGAAACGCTTTCAAAGTGTTGACTGGAAGACCAATCGGAAAACGACCATTAGGAAGACCTAGGCGCAGATGGGAGGACAATATTAAGATGGATCTCGCAGAGATTGGAATACAAAGTAGAAACTGGATGCAGTTAGCTAAGGATAGAAGTCAGTGGAGAGCTTTTGTGAACGCGGCATTGAACCTCCGGGTTCCATAGGCCATAGAGTTAGTTCGTTAGTTAGTTAGTTATTGAACAAAACATATTTTGCAAAGGGGGCCGTACTATAGTCAATAAATATTTTAAGACTATGATACGCTTTGCATTTTGTATTGAATATATGCAGCAGTCTTACAATCCCCAAAGAATGTACTGTTGATCAGAAAAAGAATTAGTGTTATAGTATGTGCAGGAAAAGAAAGTGTATGTAAATGACAGAGAGACGTAATAAAGAGACCAAGCGATGACGTAAGTAAGTTTCAAGTGACATAGTGACAGTTCACCTTAAAGTGTCAGAAATGCCGCACTTGTACACAAATGCTGAGTATGATGACACACACTTTCTCTATGGCTTCTACAACAGTAGCTCAACGCGTCCAGTAGAAGAATATAGACGACGGTATCCTGATCTTAGAACACCTGATCGACACGTACTTTCGCATATGTGTAGGGCATTACGTGGGTTCTTATTGGTCAGGGAAATCAGGAAAAACTCAGGGAAAATGATGCAGGTTAGGGAAGTTCAGGGGAAAAAGACTGGAAATCAGGGAAAATGATGCAGGTCAGGGAAGTTCAGGGGAAAAAGACTGGAAATCAGGAAAAATTCCGGGAAAATGATGCAGGTCAGGGAAGTTCAGGGGAAAAAGACTGGAAATCAGGAAAAATTCCGGGAAAATGATGCAGGTTAGGGAAGTTCAGGGGAAAAAGACTGGAAATCAGGGAAAGTGATGCAGGTCAGGGAAGTTCAGGGGAAAAAGACTGGAAATCAGGAAAAATTCCGGGAAAATGATGCAGGTCAGAGAAGTTCAGCGGAAAAAGACTGGAAATCAGGGAAAATTCCGGGAAAATGATGCAGGTCAGGGAAGTTCAGCGGAAAAAGACTGGAAATCAGGGAAAATTAGGAGAATTTTGTAAATGACTGTGTAAGAAGTATCGTATCTTCAGAGTAATTAATTGTCAGACGTTTGTTGGTAGATATTAATGATCACAGTATGGGACGTTGCTCAGATTTTTATTGGAGATAAGTGGAAGGTTTGTATGCCCAATTGATTACCGTTTGTCTCTATAGAATAAATGTTCTCATATATAAATATTCACCATTATTTACTCCTTATTTATATGTCAACGTCATCCGACACTTGTCATGAAAGACAGGTAACCTCCTGCCAAAGATCATGGAAAAGTCAGAAAAATAGATTTCTCCAGATCAGTAGGGACTCTGTAGTGGCATGCTTCCAAATGCCAGTTAATCTAAACGTCCCTTACAGCGTACATTTGACAAAGATTATATTCTAGAAATTGTCCAAAGAAGCCCTACAACCAACATACGCGGAATTGCCACATGTGAACATGTAACACAATTCAGTATTTGTCGGTTATTGCTCGAAGAAAGTTCTTATTCTTTTCTTCTACATAAGGTCATACACCTCCGTGCACCTTGGCGAGCTGTTTGTGGAACTTTGTCGAAGGGTACAGGTAGAGATACATTTACTTTCATACATTCTGTTTGTGGACGAAGCTACCTTCACCCGACAAGGTGTGAACAACAACCGGAACGCACATCAATGGATGCATGAGAAGGTAAGGGCCGCTGTGGCTCAGTGGTAGAGAGCGTTCACCTCTGGTGTATCGGGTCGTGGGTTCAAACCCTGCTCCTGCCAAGTGAACTTTGTGGTGGACAAACACCGTGTTCGTGGGTTTCATCGGGGATCTCCCGTTTCCTCCCACTCTTCATTCCACCATTTCATTCGTTTCTCATCTTCACTGTCTCCTTTAGCCTAGCCGGCATAAGCGTGGGACGTAAAACTCAAAAATTTAATTTAATTTCTTTTTTTCAAATTTGAAGGTAAAAATTTGGAATTTTGAAATTCAGATTTTTTTCGGAGTGCAAATAATGTTATACCTTTTAAAAGAATGTCTTTCCCTGTTTTTAAATGATGTGAATATCTTCATTATTACCGGAGATTTGGGGCTTTAATAAAATAGTAGATATTGTCTGAAGAAGGATATGTTTGATATCCGAAACCGTTATTATAATTTTTTAAAGTGTGTTTTAAGCTTTGGTCAGTGTTTCTTTTGTTAAAATAATTTAATAAAATGTATATGTAATAACTTGATCGTTATTTCGATATCTCTAAAACGATCCTAATCGACCTCTCATTTATATAGGCATTTTTGGTTGTAATGACGAGGGATATATACCTGTATATAGATATCTGTGTAAGCAGCTTTCTTAAAATATGTAGGTAGAGAACAATTTACAGTAAATGTACTATCACACATTTACAGGAATATATATATATATATATATATATATATATATATATATATATATATATATATATATATATATATATATATATATATATATATATATATATATATATATATATATATATATATATTGAACTTAAGATATTCATGAGAAATTCCTTTCACATACATATTTTAACTTTGAAATGTATCAAATTTCTTAACTTATCATTACTAAGGCCTTTCCCACTGGTTTAGTGTGTAGCTGCGATGCATGTGGTCTTGGGTTCAATCGCCCGTGAGAGAGAGCACAAAAATTTTAATTTCACAATCGTTTATTTTTATTTATCACCCATCTCCTTTAGCCTAAAATTCATAACCTTGGTGTTAAACTTAAAATCAATTTCATCCTTACTAAGTAATCTAACGAGGGGGGCAGGGAAAAAGATATTTGAAATTATTAGCAACAAAAGTTGAAAATAGAACACAACTTAGATAGGATTATGTGTTCAAAATATTTTCTTTGCGCATTGTAATTTAGTTAACAGTAAATTAGACGTATACTTTAAAAATAAGTTTTTCTTTTGCAGCCCCTCAGCCAAGATGGGTTGTGTCAGTCAGGGACAGAAGAAACCGAATGAAAAGCTCCCAGACATCGTCTTGCCTTCATCCTTAATTAAATCGATTTCGTACACACTGCCCTCGGGACGGGAGGTTTCGGCCGACGGAATGCCTGACGACCTGGACAAAGAGAAGTTAGAGCAGTTAATTGTTTATATGTATTTGTTGTCAGAAAAACCTAGTACTGGCAGGTGTGTTTTTAATTTTTTGTTTGCTTTTTCTCATTTATTTTTTAATGCATCTGTTTTTTGAGCACGCTACGTAGAGTTATTCTGTTTCTTTCTATTTTTTTTATATGTACAGTATCGCTCAAAAGTTTTTGAACATCTCGGACTTTTGTGAGCATCTACGTTTTATCATTATATTTATACGAGAACTTAGCCCCGTGTGTCGGAAATACTTCTACCTAAAGCATAAAACTAGACGACAGTTGAATCAAAGTCTGAGAAGTACTGCTGATAATATATCTAATCATATATTTGTTTTTAATTGAAAAAAAAAAAAAAAAGACAATTTGATGTAGATATTGCATAGGATAGACACAAGTGTGGAAGGTGAGACAAAATATGGGTTTTGTGTGAAAGATAAATAAACACACTGGTAAACAAGACTGCACTTGTTTAATATAAAAACACATTTACACGTGATGTTTCGATCTTCTAGCCAAGATCCTCATCAGACGTACACTGAGTGATACAAAAAACTACTCAAGTATATATACACCATTAATCTCTCTATCTGCTCTCTCATTGGCCCGTTCAAACAGCCAATCAGAAGCGTGGAAATCTATCTGAACTGACCAATGGGAAAACATAACATTCTACCAGAAAGAAACAAGGAGCAAACAACCATTGAATACATTAATTCACATACATTTTTCTGTATTTATCAATAATATTTCTCCATTCTTTATTAATGCTGATACCTTTGGTCCAATTCATTAAGTTTACACCCCCCCCCTTTTTTTTTCTATCCACGAAGCCTCTTTCCACTTTCTCGGCCACAACCTTTTTACCCTTTCCAGCACAATAACTTCTTCCCAGTTCACATCATGTCCTGTTTCTTTTACGTGTTTAAAGATTGCGTTAGTTTCTCTGCCACATTTCACATCACTTTTATGTTGTTTAATTCTTTCTTTCAATAATTTCCCCGTCTCCCCAATATATTGGACTATGACTATGATTGTGTGTCAGTGTGAAAGATATAGACATGCAGGGTCAATGTAGTGACTGAAATTAAAAAGAAAAAAAGTTCAAAATTTGTAGTGCTTTATAGCTTGTTCAGATGCTAACTTCTAAAAAGGTAAAAATACCATACTTGAAAAAGTATTTACGATGGTTTTGTGTATCACATCGTTGCTCGTTGAAACTAACAACGAACACAAAAGCCCGTATATTGGCCGTCGGAAACCCTTCTCGAAGTATGGTATTTTTGTCTTTTAAACGTTCACATATCAACAAGCGTATAAAGAACTACAAAATTTGGGCAATGCTTTTTCTTTCAAATTTCTGCGACTGCATTAACCCCACATGTCTATATCTTTCAAAGAAAAACTAATATCTTGCATCGCCTTCCACAGTTCTGTTTATACTATGCAAATATGTATATCAGCAATTTTGGTTCCAATATTAAGAAATATTATTAAACATATCATCTGTAGTACTTCTCAAATCTCGATTCAACTGTCGTCAAATTTTATGCTTGAAGCAGGAGTATTTTCTACACACGACGACAAAGTTCTCGTGTCAAAATAATAGCTTCACTGTAGATGCTCACAAAGATCCAGGATGTTCGAAAATTTTTGAGTGGTAGTGTATATAAATTTATTACAAGATATGAGATGAAATACGCTTGGAAATCTAGCAAGGTTTTATTTGTGCACTTATTTTTAGTTCGTATGTGATATCATTAACTGTAATGCAACCGCACTACCAAAATGAACGCATGGGATCAGTATTAACCAGAACTTTATATAAGAGATTTATTTAGGGAGATGAATTAATGCATGTTTCAAAACAGCACATGAGTTATTTACTTATGGTTTTCTAATTAACCTTTAGACGCCTGCCTAACTTTCTAATTAACAGAATCGTAGGCTCTCACGTTGGAGGCTCTAGTGAGACACCTAATTATCACAGAGCATTCACACACCTTTGGAAAGCTTATAGACCACAGATTCCAACGAGCTAACATTCGTGCGATTCCCGCCATGGTCGTAGAAGAAGAAAAAACATAAAAAATCATTAAATAAATATGAAAAATTGAGTTTGCAGGACCCTGGCAACCCTTGGAGTCACCCTACGCTGACAAAATGATTCTAATGTGTAGGCCAGACACTTCATTGCTTCACGTACCAATTTTTATAAGTGTACCACAAAGAGGGAAGGAATGGCCACCAAAACCTGATGAAAAAATAAAAAAATGAACTTTACCCTCCCCCTTCGGTCGTGGTAGCCCCCACATATATAAAATGCATACTAGCGGAAAGCTTCACATGTTAGGAATACATTGGTACCAAATCATCTTTCTTGCTTGATTAGGAGCTGAGCTGTTGATATTTGTGGTAAAGATAAACGTAAATTACGTCAAAAGACTGAAACTCCAAAAATTTGCCCACTCCCCATATAAGCAAGAAGTACAAATACAGGATATTACCATGTAGTGGCCTACGTCATTGCTTCACATGCCAATTTTTATGAGTGTATGTAAAGAACTGAAAAAAAAAAAATTTACTCTCCTCCCCTCTCCGCCGTGGTACCCGTTATACATAAAATGCACACCGACGGAAAGCTGCATCCTTCAGAAATTCATTGGTTCCACAATCATCTAGTTACCTTAATTAGGGGCTGTGCTGTTGAGGTTTAAAGCTCCGACGCGGTAGTTGCGTCAATGGGCATTTAAAGATTAATTAATTAATTATGTAGCATCTGAAGTTAAATATACTTAAATGTTTCGCTAATCACTGTTACCTTTATCTGTGGACCAGAGTCATTCAAATGCAGCTCTTATCACTTCTCACAATGTCCTCTTGCACTTTTTTGTGTGTGCATTGCTAAAAATATAAAGTCGGAAAAACTTGATAATGTAAATGTTTGCACTTAAAGAACTCTTTGTTATGAAAATCTGATGGTTGTTAAACTTGACTTCAAAAGTGTTATATAAAGAGTGAAAAAAAAGCACGACTGAAGTCAGAATTGAACCCGGGTCTTTCTCTTACTGTGCCAATGCGTTAACCACTACGCTACCCAATCCACTTTCTGAACAGCCATACATTCTAATAATTTTGAAGTTGGTGCTCAGGAAATCAGATTCAATGTTTCAACCTCATGTACTTTCCGTTCTTTTTCCTTTTGAAAGAAATAAGTGCACGGTAAACGTAATTGGTTTTAGTATCGTGTCAAGAATTCCACTTATTCCATCAGAGATTCCTTTCAGTGGTAAACTTTCGTGTCCAATGACAATTAACAGAGTTCAGAGACAAAGTTAAGTCACGGGACGAACAAAAGTTGTATTATTTGGTATGGTCAATAAATAACCGAACATGTGGCGTGAAAAATCCAGTTACAGCATCACAGTAATGAAACTTACGAGGGATGTGAGCACGCTGCATACTACCGAGACAAATTCCAGAAGCACCGCTAGGTGGCAGCAGTGTGTGACAGGAAGGTTATATAAGCGAAGGCTGTCTTCAAACTGGTAGTCAACTGAATCCTCACGTTCACAACGTGAGAAAGTTACCCGTGCTCTGTACTCAAGATACCTTGTGAAACGAGATGAGACCTGCAATTAAGAACAAGCAGCGTGGTCTTTTGTCACAAGATGTCATTCTGCTGCACACGTCTCCACATTGCTAGGACAGCTTCGTCTAAGTGGGTTATCTCAATCCTCCTACAGCCCTGATCTGTCCCCGTGTAATTTTCATGTGTTAAAGCGGCCGCTGAAACATACCTTACGTGAAATTCACTTTGCATCGAAAGCACAACTGCTTGAGGCGGTTTTTAATTGTTTCCCACAGCAGCCACAAGTTTTCTGAGATAAGCGCATCAAAAATCTGGTAAAGCAGTGGGATGCCTATCTCAATAACGGAGAGGAATATGCTGACCTGTATTAAAAGGAAAGTCTGTAAAAATGTCAGTCTGATTATTAATTATCCTTCCCAAATACAAGTCTAGCTGAACTTTATTTTTGTACAGCGAAGCGTGTGATTCAGCTAGTTCAAAAATATAATTTGATAGTCAACATATATTACTCGTACTACGAACAAAAAACGAAATAAATTTTCTTAAGTCGCCAAGAAAACCATAACTTCTTCCTTATGCATAAGAAAGAAATACTTGAGATTAATTCTTTTAGACGACTGGAAAAGTTAATTGGAATTACGGTTTACTTGAGCAGTGCGTTATGTGCACATGCTTTAACGGTACAAATCACTACTTTCAGAAAGCTGTCCTAAGAGAGAAACTACTGGAAACGGGAAGTTCGAAAGCAGATAATACTATTAATAAAAGCAGTTGAAGTGCCTCGTACCCTGAGCGTGTGTTTAAAACAGTTAAATACTAAAGTGATAACTTTGACTCCAGATAGCCTACATATAGAACTTAACAAAGTAACTAATATGTTAATGAAATTGTAGCACTTGTAAATACAGGGGCAATTTCTTAATGAGAGTATGTCCTGCTGTTATTATCCTTGAAGCGTATAAGTAGAAAAGGGGTACGTTTTCTGTGAAGGATAAGCTGTGCACACTATGATAAATATTACCCTCTAAAAATGCCAATGCAAACATTCATCAGCTTATTGTAATTATTGAAAACGTCTTTTAGTACACTTTTGTGACCAAAGGAAAGGCGCGGAAGCAGGCAGAACAACAGCATTACTCGGGACACCATTCCTCGGCCACGTTCCTTTACTTATTAGCAAAGCATCTGTCAGTTATTCCTTATTTTCTTTTAGATACAAATTTGACAGCTTCCCCCCCTCCCCGCTTTGTTTATGTATATTTGTCTGTTTAAAGGCTGGTAAATAATTGCATCAAATGTCAAATTGATCCCGGATGGAATGGATAAGTTTTAAGGGCAATTTATTGCTTTTACTGCTGATGGTATGCGTATGAATTACCAGCCGAGACAGCTCTTAGAACGGAGGAACAGCAGTAGCTTTTTTGTGTCCATAATGAGGTCGCAAGTTAAATTTTTGTGGCAGCCTAAATTCATTTTCTTGAAGTTTTCTTCTCTTGTATCATACAATCGTTCATTGAAATTTTACATCATCTTTGTTTAACTTTTAAAGCACACCTTTGGAATCTGAAACTGAGTGAGTAAACAGAGATTTTTGTTTAGTATAATACTGATTGTTGCAATAGGTAGGCTTAACGTAGAGTATTAACTCCTTTTTTTTTTTTTTTTTATTTATTTCTTAATTTCAAATTGGACATTTTTTTAAGTTGCTAAGTTATTTCGGTAGCAGTGCTTTTATTTTTGTTCGGTGTATGGCTTTTTTGCATGTTTGGGACACAAAAGGAATGCCTAAGTATTGTATATCAGTACACTAACTGCCAGAAAACGTGCATTATAGCTATAAATGTAAGAGGATTTTATTTATGTAGTGTAACTTAATCTTAATATTTTCCTTTTTTCTTTTTAATACCACTAATTAACCTAAGAAATTAGATCCAAGTTGGGTTATCTAATTAAAACATATAATTTCGATCAACCTTCATACCTTGTACAATATTAGAAAAATTAGGAATACTTTTCTTTTTTTCATTTTTTTTTTTAATGGACAAATCTTAGTGTTGCTACAATGAAACTGAAACGAAAAATCAAATTTTCTGTAATATGTTGAAAAAGAAGATAACGAAAATTAGTGAATAAGTGAAATATTTTTTAAAAAATCTTAAAAAATACCCTGATACACCTTTCTTTTTATTTATATTTCGCTCATATTCCTTGCTGTGGACGAAATGTAAGGAAAATAAAATAAATCCTCCAAACAATAAAAGGATGTTCTTTTTATTTTATTATATGTGCAAGTTGCATATAAAGAAATCTTAACATTTGAACGATATATTATTGTAAATACGTGCAGTTCAGAATACATAACATCGTCATAACAAAGAACATAAAACATCGAAAATTGATCATTTAGGCGTAACAGCAATTGTGGAAGTGTATCGTATCATGTCGAATGCAGTGTGCGTTTGCGAGAATAAAGAATAAAAAGTAAATGGTATGGGATTTTATATTTTTTTGTGTAGTGTATTTTAAAGATCTGAAGTAGAAGTAGTCTCAGAACGAAAAGTTAAGAAAAGTTTCGTCCGTGTTCCACAATTTTGTCCAGTGGGTTCATTGGTTTCCGAAATGTTTGTATAACTTGGCCAGAGTTCAGAATGTACCGTGCGAGCTTGTGGGACGTTATTTCGCAACATTTCGTTCCATGATGAACTAGAATGCATAATTCTTCTCAGGTGAGCAATCTTCCGTTTTATTTGACGCAGGTTTTCACTCTCCCCTGTCCTGTGCCAGATTTTTCATTTCCAAATAGTTTTTCTTCCGTACATCTTGTATTATTGTTTGACACAGTTTTCCACTCTTCCCTATCCTGAGTCAGTCTTTTCATTCCCATGTACTTTGTCTTCTTTACATTTGTATTATTGTTTGACACAGCTTCCTACTCTTCCCTGTTCTGAGCCAGACTTCATTTCCATATATTTTCTTCCCTTGGACATCGTTTAAAAATCTAATTAATAATTATTCTCAGGTCAGCAATGTTTCGATTGGTTTAACGCAGCTTCCACTCTTCCCTATTCTGAGCCAGACTTTTAATTTCCGTATCCTTTTTCTTCCCCGCATCTAGTATTATTTTTTGACTCACCTTTTCACTCTTCCGAGCTCCTCCGTGGCTTAGCGGTTAGCGTACGCGCCCTTGGCGCGGGAGACCCGGGTTCAATTCCCGGCGGGAGCTCATGTGGTTCGGATTCCACGTTAATCAGTAGGTCCGCGTCTCATATAGCCTCGCTGCTGAAAGGGACGCTAAACTGACATTCAACTCAACTCAACTTTTCACTCTTCCCTTTCCTGAGCCAGTCTTTTCATTTCCATGTGTTTTATCTTCCCTACACCTTGTATTATTATTTGACACAACTTTCCACTCTTCCCTATCCTAAGCCAGACTTTTCATTTCCATGTACTTTGTCTTCCCCATATCTTCTACCCTACTTTGAATTCTACTGAATTATTTTTAATATTGCTGCTCCGTACAAAATACATTGGAAATATAGGAGACACATGGTGTCATCTGTAATACGTTCAAAATTTTCAAGTCTCTCATCTGGAATCGAACCCGGGACCTTGGGCACCAAAGGCGCGCGCGCTAGCCACGAGACTAGCAGGGGGGACTTTTCTTGTTTCCATGTTTCATTTTTCGAATTATTAGGTTTCTCAATCGAAATATACTAATTAGAAATAAAGTCTGACCAAAGCGAACATTTATCGTGTTACAGTTTCGGTAATATATCGTTATCTTCATCAGACACACTGAATCTAAGGGTACAGCTTATAAATCTTAGGAAAATCAGAGGAGGTCACTTCTAAGACACGGATAGTCAACCTTTTTAGTTTTTGAGTGCTTCTTTTCATTTCAGAATTCACTGGTCTTGTAGTTTATCTGTCCTCTAGCCCGCTAAAGGGAATAATTAATAACCGATCGATGCAAACAATCCTACCTTTCAAAACCTCCCGGTCGACGCGTTGGCCACCCTTGTTTGTGGGATATGAGGGTGAACCAAGTAACTAATTAGAAGTTGAAATTCAAAGAAGTGAAAGTGGGAATTTAATTAAAAATTTAAGGCCTGTACACCTAATTAACTAGGTGCGCATTAATTGCAAATTTGGAGCGAAACGATCTACCTTTATTGATTATTCATAGAACAGGGTGTCTGTCGGTCACAAAAGTCACGAATGTCACGAAAAAGTCACGAAATCAGAACACAGTCATGAAAGTAAAGAAAAAGTCACGAAATTTAGCTTTTGGGCCACGATTTTTTTGTTTTTAAATCTGTACAAATGTAAATACAGATCGCAAAATTTTGTTCTATAAAGCGTCAAAATTCACCACCAGAAATGTCTTATGGTCGACTTTAGACGCTACCAAATCGCAAGCAAACCACGCTTCTATCGCATGAATGAAAATTCGGCCTAATTCGCACCCAAATTCGCTCTTGAGAGTATTATGAAATTTTACGATTTGGTAAAGAAACGGTCACGAAAAAGTCACGAAATTTCATTTTGGAATTTTAGTAGACACCCTGTAGAATTTTTTTAGTGCATCAGTTGTTTTTGTGAACGAACACGAGATGCAAATAATTGAATTTGGCATATCAGCAAAAAGCATAATAGCTTTGAAAAATTGTGTTCGCAGAACTAAACGAAACGGATTTCGCTCTACTTCTAATGCTCAAAATTCTGTTTTCCACTGTTTACAATAAAAATTCGCGAGCAAAATGTGTTTTCCAAGGTTATATCTATGGGCATCCTGTTTTTCGGTGATTATTCCTCAATTGCACATCCGATCTGGAAATACCACCCGTTACGACACACAGCGCGCGCTCTGCAATTACCATATCAAATTAGATTAACGGTTCCCGCATCTCGGAGGAGTATCCGGATAACCCAACGCCTACGTCGAGTGAAGAAAATCTTCAGAACTGTAAAAATTAAAGGAAAAGTCTTTATTTTTTTGTTAGAGGTAACCTCCTCTCATTTTCTAAAATTTGTAAGCTGTAGCCTTAAATTGTATTTTTCTGTAGTGTGTATGATAATAGTATGATAACGTTGCCAAGATGTGACACAGACTAGTAAATAATAAGTTTCCTCTTGTGAGGTTTTATTGTTATTTAAGTTATGGGTAGTTCAAAAATTTGAATGGTCAGCATTTAGATCGAAGTACCCATTGCCAAACAAGGCATTATTTCCCGTTATTGGTTATGGATGCAATGACGAAATTATGGGAGCATAACGGTCGCCGCGATATGGGGATTTCTACGGACAGGTGACGAATTCACATACCTATTCCCTATCTGTGGGGATCCTTGTTGCGCAGCGACCGCTCCACTTTCCTCTCTACGTCATTGTATATGTCGGTTGTTACTTTTTGTATAATATTTTGACTCGATAGCGATATCTTTCCGCGTTATACCAGCGCCTTCGCCGGTTCTTAAACGCCTTTCACATGAAAATGGTGCTGCTTTCGATCCATGTTCATTAGACATTTTTTTGATTAATTCCATGTCTACTGTCACCTCCTCCAGTTCGTTCGTGTATTATCATATCACCCAGTATAAAGAGTGAAAAAAATACAGGGTTGTTTTGGCAGTTGACCACGAGTCTCCGTCTTACCGTTCTGTTAATCAGTACGCTACCCACCACCTTCTTTGAACAGCCATACATTCAATCACTCTTGAGGTCTGATATAAGTCGGTTATTTTGTCCATTTGTCATATAAAAATAAATAATATTTAGATTTCATTATTGAAGAGAAGGCGAAACGGTCTGCAAAAAATACCGAAGAAGAAGAAGAAAACAAAAAAAATCATTTAAAATGCTGAAATTCTGGACCAAACATAACGTTAGTTGCTGACTGTGGACTAGTTTTTTCCTTTGTAAACAAATTTTGTTTCCATATTATATGTTCCTTCACTTTTATGTTCCATGGTAGCCAGAATCTTAAGTATTTTTGTACAGCTGAAATACTAATGTCTTCTTGTTTTTCAGGTACACATTGAAAAGTATGTTTCTTGCAGCAAAATCTGCTGATGCTGAAAAACTATTGAATATGTTAGGTACGTATAAAATGTTCGGTGTACATTTTTCTTCGAGTACGATGTATCCATTTTCCATCATATAACGATGATCCATCGTGTCTTGGAGAAGGCAAACTGGGCAAGATTTTTGTAATCTAGGCAGAGGTTGAGTAGAAAATAATGTGCTACAATGTGTTTGGATGTGACTGCAGTGATGTTGAATAAATATACTGCGTTATTCTACTGAAATGCAGAAACACATATGTTGAGAATGGATTATCTGAGCAGTCATTGTTTATTTTGAAATATCATTTTTGAAATTATAATCTTTGGAATCTCTGTATTTCTCCCTCTCCCCCCCCCCCCCCCTATCACATCTGTGTTCTTTCTCAGAATACAATTTCTTGTTTCAAATGATTTTTTTTTCTTTCTGTCTCTTTGATCAGGAACATAATTACAGTAAACGATGCATTTAATGAATCATTTGGGGCGAAAGAGTGTCCATAAAATCAAAAGTATGTAAAGTCGTGAATTGTGTTATGAATTGTTACATATTTAAAATAGGATATTGCATTTGAAATTGTACTTATGATGTAAATGTAAAATATTTAATGTATTAAAGTTACAACTGCGCTATTAGAAATATGCGAAAGGCCTAAAGCTTCCGTAGCTTTCCAGTTGAAGGTTATTTCTTAATAATCAAAGAACTAGGTTGCCATGTTAAAATCGTATCTTTGAAAAATCTGGTTGAAGTTTTCTACTAATGGAAATCTAGTGAGATTATGTTTTTTGCGCGATATTACAAATGTCTCATTAAGTTTGTTCTGTTTTTAGTTATCCACAATGTTATTTCTTTCCCCTTTCTAGTCACTTTAATCAGTGATTTCTTACTTGTTAAACTGGAAACATTGTAAGACAGATGATATAAGTGCGGAACACGGTGCGTCGGTGGTAGAGCGCTTTAACTGGTGTGTGGGGTTCCTGGTTTGAGCCCCGGCCAAGTAAGTTTGTAGTGGACAACACCGTGTTCGTGGGTTTTCTCCGGGTTGCTTCCGTTTCCTCCCACTTTCTTGTTCCACCAATTTTTCCGTCACCATTCACGTACTTTAATCATCGTCTCCCTTAGCCTAACGGGCACAATAATGGGACGTTACACTGAAATATTTCATTTTCATTTTCATTTCATTTCATGTTCTTAGAAAGATGACAGTACATGGTACGGTTAATGAGGCATAACCCAAAATTTATAATTTACTCGTTAAATTTTAATATCTGTTGACCAAAATAACGTTCAAAGGTCATACACACAATAGACGACTGATGACATCAAGCTGAACAAAATCAGTGAGTGAATGTAAGGGTAAAGACATACCGAAGAGACTTCGCGATCGAGGTCGAGGTTTAAGTCGCGGTCGCTACCTCGATGTCTAGATCGCGATGGATGAAGGGCTCACATAGCGAGGAGGTCGCACCCTCGCAGTAAGTTCTCAGTTTGAGGAGAAACATTAATTACCGTGACGCGTCTGAAATTATTGCATAAAAATCACTGCAAAACTACATTTTGAAATGGAAAGGACCAAACAGTTAAGAGCAATACGTTGTAAATAGAGATGGACGCGAGACGAGACATGAGAGATGCTAAAGTCTCGTCTCTTGTTTCGCAAAAATATTTGACTCTTATCTCTTGTCCATCTCTATCAATAAATCAAAGACTTTTACATTTTTTTCAATGTTCTGTGAAGAAAAGCCGTCTTTCAGCATTCAGGCGAGAAATCATTTCCCAGTAAAATTAAAAAAGAAAAAAAAAATCAGGAATGTCTTCAGGTTTCGACATGGAGACGGTATTAATTTCCGCAAATAAAGTTTCGTCACTGCAATTCCATTATTCGACGTTTCTTCCCTATGGATACGTGCCTGTCTTTACATGTATTTTTTACCTTATACCAGTAGCGAATTTAGAAAAAAAAACTTTTTTATTAATCTCAGAATTGGGAGGGGGGTGTTTGTGGCCGTGGAGTTTTAAAGCATAGATACGATTAACAATAGCTTTTTTTTCTTTCTTTAGAAATCCCACAATTTACAGACTTCAGCTCGAAAGCCCCCTCCCTGTAACCGCCACTGCCTTATATAATAATAAGTCTCAGTATAATTCTCAAATAAATATGAATAACTTATCTGTCATTGTGCCTATTATGATATTATTTGTGTTTCTTATCCCATATTGCTGGAACATTCCGCACTAGTTCTATTAATATGTCTTTCATAGTCAAATTTAATAGTGCAGTAAAATCTCTCAAGCATAGACACACACAATCCTCTGCAGACGAAATTCTGAACAAATGAAAATTTTATTCCGTGCAGACCTTCAAGGAGAACCAATGAAAACACGAGGCACATCGATGCTTCCGCTTAACATCGGTGTAAAAACTTTATCATCGCGACCTCTAATTCACCCACTCGGTCGACCTCTAGGTCACTCTGTAGTGTACATCTTCGGCGTGCGCTTACTCATTTGAATCCATGTGTTTGTGCCAGTAACGAGGATGCGACGGCGACTTAAACCTCGACCTCGATCGCGAGGTCTCTTCGGTATGTTTCTACCCTAAAAACTCATGCGTAGTTTTGAGAAAAATTCGTTTTGGTAGTGCTGTTAAAAGGTATGTATGCCGTTTGTTGCCACTGCCAATTGGAAGGTTTAGTCTGCTAGAAAATATTGGTTATTTATTTATTTATTTGTGTACTTTATATGTGAAAAAAGTAGACTTCTAACTAACAGATTGTTGATTGATTGATGGAGGTTTTTCTGGGACGTCAGCATCAAGGTTGTTTGTGCCCGTCACGATCAACACGGTTACTCAAACACGGACTGCCAAAAAGAAAATTTCAACACATAGCAAAATATAACAAAACAAAAGAAAAAAACACTGCTGCAGAATAGAAAAAACTAACCTTTAATATGAGAATAACAAATATATAACAATAACAATAAATAGTGATAATAGTAACGATAGACAATATATATAGCAATAACAATAAATACAGCTCATTTGTGGCTAAGCGGTTAAGCGTAATCGCCTTTGGTGTAGGAGACCCTGGTTCGAGTCCCAGCGGGAGCTTATGTGATTCGGATTCCATGTTAATCAGTAGGTCCCGTCTCATAGCCTCGCTGCTGAAAGGGACGTTAAACTCAAAATCAACTCAACTCAGTAACAATAAATAATAAAAACAAAAAGTCAGAATAAAAGTGCAGCAACAATAAATGAAGTAACAAAGGACTAAAAAAGCTCAGAGAACGTGAGCAATGTTACAAGCGTGCTTAAAAGCAAGTACACGTTCAACAATGTGAATATCATTGCCCAATGCACAGTCTAGAGTAAGCGATAGTCTGTAACGCTCTCGGAGATCTGAGTATTCAGGACATTCAACAAGAATGTGACGAATACTCAGTGGAACAATACAGACGATCCAAACCCCGCAGCAAATAACTGTTCGTCAGATTAGAATGTCCGACACGCAAACACGCCATGAGTTCTTCATCTCGACGACTAGAGCGACAGAATGTCTGCCACTCTCCCAAGGAGTGGCAGTTAAGTTTATTATCATTTGCCTAGTCTCAATCTGCATGCCAATGAGAGCGCAAACTAATAGATCGTATCTTGCTGTCTGTGTTCTCGTAACATTGACTCATTCTCCTAATAGTTACGCGCATACTGTTTGTAATAAAAACAGTGTGTTATGCAAAGTATTTCTGTAGAATATTCTCAAAAGATTTACGGTGAGTCCTTCCTTTTTGGTTTTATTCAACGAGCATCAAATACACTTTTCTTCTTTCTTAATGAAATTTAAACATGTGAAAATAACTGGGATTTCAAATATTGTGCAAAGTATACACATTTGAAAATAATAAAATTCCGTTATATAATTTATTTCTTTATTTAATATATGTAAAGTACTGTTTTGAAAAAGTAATTTTTAAAAAAGTGTACTTTTCGTAACAATTTAATGGTTATATGAAGGCCTCTACTTTAATCTACATTTCTGCGTAGTTTGCACCAATATTAAGATATCGTATCGTACAACAAGTTTTTGAGTACCATCCTCATAGAAGTTTGTCGTTTAATTTGGCAACCACTACAATACGGCCACTTTGACCTCATCATCGTTGTTCTGACTGTTTCAAATGTAGGAACATGTGGCAGTTACTTATCAGATAACGACGAAATCCTAAAGCGTCTGTTCGTCAAATTTCTGCATCAAGTCTTCAGAAGGTTGTCCACCACGTTCCTCATCATGAACATTCGTGCGATCATCTTTGAAAGGCTCTAACTTATTTCCGTATCATTCCATCGCTCATAATGTATTCTCAATACACTTCACTAACAGGGTGTCTATCGGTCACGAAAGTCATGAAAAAGGTCACGAAATCAGAAAACGGTCATGAAAGTCACGAAATTTAGCTTTTAGGTCACGATTTTTTTTTCTTTAAATCTGGAGAAATATGGTATAGACTGGAAAATTTTGTTCTAAAAACGTCAAAATTCACCACCAAAAATGTCTAGACCCTACCAAATCGCAAGCAAAGTACGTTTCTATCGCATGTATGAAAATTTGGCTCAATTCGCACCCAAATTCGCTCTCAGAATGTTTCTAAACTTTATGGTTAGGGAAAGAAAAGGTCACGAAGTTTCATTTTGGAATTTGAGTAGACACCCTGACTAATCTGGCAATGAATTTCAGAGCTTTCCACGCCTTTGGCACTAAGAAAACGGATCACAGCGCGTATTTTACAGTTGGCGGGATTCTCAATCGCTGATTCTCGTTTTAACTACTCACAAACAAACGTAAAAACGGTTAGATGTTTCCGTTCTGGCGTCTGTGGCTTGCCAACAGATGTAGGTTCATGCCACGCATGCGCGAAATGCCGAGCGCAGCACTGCAGCGGCTGAATTTCACAACAGTACTTACTTTAAAACATGCTCCGTAGTATTATGTCTTACATTAACCTTTTCTTCATCATATTATTGGTTACGATCTAATATCAATTTAAATATTGCATCTGATTTGGGGTATTCTTTAGTATAAGTGATTACTTGACACCTTAATAATTGTTACTAATGCTTAGAAATTAATATTTGTATTTCAGCGTACGGGTACAATCCGAATCACCAGTTCCGAGACTTCCACATGCAGACTGCTCTTCATGTTGCTTGTCAAGCTGGGCATTTGACAATCGTGCACATTCTTATTCAAGCTGGCGCTCATTTGGATGTAATGGACAGAGACCAGTTTACTCCGCTTATGTTAGCTGTATTGCATGAACACAATTCCATTGTCAAGTACCTTCTCAAGGCAGGCGCCTGCGTAACGCTCAAGGTAAAGTGGAATTTAAATTTGGGTTAATGCATTTACTACCTTAAGGAAGAAAGTTGCGACAAATTGTGTTCAGATAAAAGCGGTTTCTCTAACCTTATGTGCCTACTAATATTGGTATGACAAAGAAGAACACTTGAACTAGGTTAAAGAAACACATAAAAGATGCCGAGTATCAAAATTCTGCCATTTCCAGCTTGCTGAAAATACCTAGGTATAATCAAACATACTATTAAAGGAAGTCAGAATCATTCGCAAATTGAAAGGAGTATTTTTAAGTCTTTCTATCAGGGTTGGCTGCTTTAAACCAGCTGTTAAAAAGTTTAAACCAAAAAACGAAAAATCTTCGTAAAAGTGTAACTATTTGTAAACTCTTGAACACACATTTGTGGATTAACACGTTTCCTCCCGTATATTCGTATTATATTCAGACGTAAATTCCCCATTCATTACTCAAAGAGATTATACCAAAAGCAATTTTTTTAAATAAGTTTATGAATGTTTCTTTTGTGATTTTTTTATAGTTTGTTATTATTGTTATGCAGTTGCAATCAAAGGAAAATTTTAATTATTGTTTCGTTTGAATAATGTTTACTATTGATAAAATACATCGAAATGCCATACCTTTTTGGGAGGGGTCATACAAACCCCACGAGAGGCATTTATTGAAATCAGAAATATCTTTTGGTATCGATTTATGTATAAATGGGTCAGAGCCAAAGTGGACTCAAATAATTCGTATCTTTATTCACTTTTCTTACTGATATGCAAATTAAGTCGTCGTATTTCTTTCACTTGGACTAATAAAAGTCGCAGTAAACTAACTTGGACTAAATTAGTTCTGTACTCTGCAATACTTTGAAATTGTCCATACGTAATTCTATATAATAGTTCCACTTGTTCAATTGTTTATCTTTTCGTCCTTCTCAAATGATTCTTAACAATTATATTAAGTATGTAAAGATCGGTACAACGTATTTTTATCAGGAGTCCTTCGTGATTGAGTTGGCACATGTATTGCGTTTGTGGCGAATTAGTCCCGGTTTCGAGTTCAAATGGAGGACAATTTCTCACGGATGTAAGCCGAGAAGCTGTTTGGATTCCGCTTTAAGCTTATGTGACCCCTTCCAGCATAACCCGGTTGTTGCATAATAATACCAAGGCGAAACAAACTTATTTCTGTCTGTATGTGGTATTAAAAAAAAATCAATAAAAACCATGGTTTTTGCCAACCCTCTTTTCTATATTAGGACCAAAATCCTAAATTAAATTTGGATGAAAGCAATATAGATAAGAATTACAATTGTATTCTTAATAGCCCTCTTTTTCAGTTAATATTGTACTTAGAGACACTATATAGGAGGATTTTGTTCTTTGCGTTCGAAAACTGCGACATTTACTCGACGTAATCTCAAGTAGAGTTAGTTTTCAATTTGTGAAATGTCCTGTAATTATTTTAATGTACATATTTTCTCTCTTTGTAGTGTGCAACTTCTTTTTTTGTATTTTCTGAAGAACGAGTAAGCTGCCAATTAGATTATAAGAGTGACTTACTATATGGTTTAATGTTAGAAAATAATAGATCCGAATACAAATATGAATCCCTTAACACTGACATTCAACTTTTGAAGTTGTGGCTGAAGAAGAAAATAGAAACTGCTTTTCAAATGATTCCAAGCCAAATAAGAGATGTGTTCAAAAAGTATTGAACCTTATTTTTTTTCCCGCGTAAATCAATGAAACGCAGGAGACTTTCTTCAGAGTAGATGTAGAGGAGACACACACATGCGCGGTCGTGATTTTTTTTTTCTCGCCAGCACAAAGCGTCATTCGCTAGCAGTTGGCCAATGAGTGAAGGTGTGTAGTGAGCGGTGGTCGCATTTCAGTTTTTGTAAAGTGACAGTAAAAAACTTGAGTAAAGATATTGCATCAAATTTTCCTAAAAGCTTGACCATACCCAAGCAGAAACTACATTCGCAACATTCAACAGGCTTTCGGGGACAATGCCATGAGCACCTCACTCATAAAGGAGTGGTACACCGCTTCAAACATGGCCGCACATCAGTGGACAATGAACCAAGTTCGGGTAGGCTCTCAACAAGCTGGAATGACAATTTCATTGAGCAAGTGCGGACTGTGGTCGTGCAGAACCGTCATATCATAGTCCAAGAAATTGTGAACGATATAGGGGTAAGCATCCGATCGGTACATTCAATTTTGAACGAGAATTTGGACATGAGGAGAATGTCAATGAAATTCATACCGATGCTGCTAACAATGGAGCCCATTCTGCACATTTGATTCAGGCTTTCATCGCAAAACACAACATTCCTGTTTGTCGTCAGGCTCCCTACTCATGGCCCCGTGTGACTTTTGGTTATTTCCCAAGCTGAAAATACCACTAAAAGGGACCTGATTTGAGTCGAAGAAAAGACATTATGCAGAATGCGTCGGCGTGGCTGCTCACCATTCCAAAAACTGCGTTCCAGAAGTGTTTCCAGCTATGGCCGAAGTGTGTGTATTACTAAGGGGACTCCTTTGAAGGGGACTAGTGTTTCGGGTTTCAAATGAATAAATGTATTTTTCACAACCAAAGATTCTATATTTTATGAACACACCTCGTATTCGTCGGCCTATGAAGGCTTCGTAAATTTCTGTTCTAAGTTTTTGTCCTCCTTCTGACACGGGAGACCCGGGTTCTAGTCCAGGCAGGAGTAAAAAACGACACATGATCAAACTTCTCTGTTTGTGTAGTATTCTCTTCTTCCTCTCCCCTTCACACCTGGTTGACAAATTGCTCAAAGTTTGAAAGATAATTGTGTATATTTAATGAGTTTTAGTGTATATTTATTGTATTACTTATTTATTTCAGGGAGGAGATGGGATGACAGCTTTACATTTGGCAGCGAAGGCCGGTAACTTAGAGGCATGTTACTACTTGCTGTCCATGACGCATGTTCCACGCAGCTTTATTGACTCCCAGGACGACGGTGGATGGACTCCGCTTGTATGGGCTTGTGAGCACAGGCGAACTGAAGTTGCTCGGTAGGCATAATATTTTGTAGAAGGGATATGTTTAAAGAAAGGGGTCATTTAAAACGAATACTTGTTCTTACGTTTACCACTTATTTATTTAAGGGTTGGTAGAAAAAAATAGATGCTAGTAACTGTCATAAAATTGTAGAATGTTAAGGTTAAATTTCAACTCTTTGCAGCACTTTTTAGTTTTTTTTTTTCTTCCCGGTTTTACTGAACAGGTCTGAATTAATTACTGATAAAACGTATGGAATACATGTTTAAATATAACTGAAGTACTCATCCTTGTATTCCTCCAAGCAGAGTAATATACTTCCTATATTTCGGATACATGCTCGAGTATCCTTTGACGACAGTAAATAAGGCTTAATACATCTTGTATCTTGAGATCTTCACATGATTGTTTTTTGCGTATCAGTGGATATTTTGAATTGTAAACCTAGTAACATATTTTATGTACAGTAAATGCAAGTACTTGCCCCATTCCCTCCCCTATTACTATTTCTATTTTTTCAGGACTATAGAATTAGTATGTTCTTCATTTATTGTGATTAAGCTTCACGTCAGCTGAACAATGTTAATATGGCTTCCAACTGCAGTTCATTGTGCCAGCTTTTGTTCAGTTTTTTCTAGTGTCCATACTCGAGACGTGTACTATATTGATGAGAGATTTATAGTTATTTATATCTCAATTTTAAGGTCACTTTTCCCATGACCCCATGGACGGACTTTCATTGGATTCAGCATTCTCAGATTAGTATAAAAGGCTCAATTAGAAACTTATTCAAGACTGGACACGTGAATAAGAGCGTTAGTTCCTTCGCGTAGATGTTGCAGGAGCGTCAGTTCCTTCAATCTAATATAATAAAATAAAGAGTTTGTTTGTGGGTCTGTCTTATCTGTGTGCGGCCTTGAGACCAGATGAGTGGACCGAAAGTTACCAAATTTTGGTCACGGGTACTTGGTCCAGGCCCCAGACCAAGACGAAGCTTTTTTCTTTAATTAGAACCAGGGAGTCTCAGGGGGGGGGGGGTTACTGGGACATGTAAAAGTAGTAGAAAATGGCCGATATTAATGTCAAATTTATAGTTTTCGCGGTCGCTGAGATCAATGGCGAAACTCCCATCGCATTAACTTCCAAATTCACCCCATTCGGCTGCGGGCCGGGGATTACTAGGGGGGAAGATACCGAGACGTAAAAATAATCCAAAATGACCGATATTTTTTTCTTTCGTTGTTCAGTTTGTTTACATAGATATTTTATCTGACCCATGCGAAGAATGGGTATTTCAGCTAGTATATATATAAAATAATGGATTAACTACGTTGTTGAATAGGTATTTATTGCAATATTTTGCTTTATTATTATCATTATGATCAAAAAAATAGTACCACTCCATGTTAAAAGTGTAACCTTTTTGTGTGTAATCAGGTTACAAAATTTAAATTAGTTTTCCTGTTTTGCGGAACGAAAACCTAATGCATACTTCCACTTATTTCCTTTTATTCTGTAAATAACTAAAATCTTATTAATATTATGATGTATTTATATTTGCATTTCAGATTTCTCATGGAGAAGAGAGCTGATCATTTAGTACGTGACACGGAGCAAAATATCGCTCTCCATTGGTCGTCGTTCTCAGGAAGCGTAGAAATATCTGAGATGCTTTTAAATTATGGTTGTGATGTAAATAGTACAAATGCTCACGGAGATACACCGCTGTAAGTTTCATCTTTTGTTGCTTTCAAATTCTACAAGCACGAAGTTTACGCTAAAGTCTTTTGAGTTAGATTTCATTTTGAAGGTGCTTAATATCTATGTATAAGAGGTGTGAAGACAGTTTTTCGATAAGTAAGAGAGTTAAGTGTATAGTGATTTTTACTATAAACCAATTTGTAAAACATTCATTTTATTTAGTGCAGTGGACTTTAAAAAGTGCATTTAACTTCATTTCCGCATTCTTTCATTTTACGTTACAATGGGTTCTTTATTCACGGTTGAACCTCATTCGTGGGAACCGGAGCGATATAACATATACTCATAGACTTTTCTTATACGCCACGATAATGTTCCAGCCAATGAGAATGCAGATGCAGATGAAATGAATAGAAAATTGTATGAAATGAGGGTTTCGAGATTACCTTTTAAGCCTGGGTTCCCCAGTGGGCGGTACTTCGTGAGAAGAGCGAAAAGAGCGACACGTCATTGCAAAATATGGCTGACAAAAAAAAAAAAAAAAAAAAAAAAACATTTTTTAAAAACTATACGTAAATATGTAAACTTAAATTGTCAAACAATTAAAAACAAAAAGTTCAGTCATATATGTATTTAATTCAATATTTTCCTCGGTGCTCGTTATGTGTATAGTCCGCCTATACTAGGTTTTATATTACGTTCTTTACAGTGTGCTGAAGCTGTTAATTTCAATATCACTCTTAATATTGTAGTTAATTGCAGTTGTTTAAGGTGAGATTGGAACAAAGCTTCATTTGTATAGACAGGGTGTCTATCGGTCACGAAAGTCACGAAAAACTCATGAAAGTCACGAAATTTAGCTTTTGGGTCACGATTTTTTTTAACTGTACAAATGTAAGTACAGATTGAAAAATTTGTTCTATAGAACAAAGCTCAATACCAAAAATGTCTATCGTCGGCTTTAGACGCTACCAAATCGCAAGCAAAGTACGTTTTTATCGCATGGATGAAAATTCAGCCTAATTCGCATTGAAAATATTAGGAAATTTTATGATTTGGTAAAGAAAAGGTCACGAAAAAGTGACGAAATTTCATTTTGGAATTTTAGTAGACATCCTGATAGATCACATCACAATTGGCATTGTAACAGCGTTTTTGTGCAAATAGCTTTGTATACATTTAGGTTATTTAGCGAAGCTATCAATGCATGGGCGCTGGATGAATTCCAGGTTCTATCCCCGAGCTTGGTTATTTCGATGCTTTCTTTTACCGTCCTTAATAATCACAATATGGTTTGCAGATGATGCGGCTCTTATTGCAGAGTCTAAACAGAAAATTAGCATAATGTTAGAAACCTTGAGGGAAATCTCCGAAGATTATCGGATGAAAATTAATGTTGTAAAGGTAGAAACAATTGGTACAATGCCAACTGTTTGTAAGAAAAAAGTTCTAAATAAGTATACTTGCGAATAGCAATGTGTTTCTGAGCAATATGTGAAATTAGCCTAATATATAACCAAAAAATATGCTTTTGTATCTCTTCAAGCCTAAAATATGACTTAGCGCTGAAGTATGGGTTCAAATAGGCATTTATATGACCAATTAAAACGGTACTTTTGTGTTCACAAGAGTCAGAAATGTGTTTAAGTTTAAGTAGACATGTAAGATACCAGGATAAAAATCACATGTCATAGAAAGCCGAGTCTTATTTATTATTATCATAATTTATATCACAATTATAATTTATATTGCCTTATCATAAAAATAAGAAATGTGTCGCGGTGTCATGAGCATTCTATAACGTGTGTCGCCAATCAAAAATTTGGAATCTCTTTCTTAATGGATGCGATATAAGATATGGCGGAAGGAAGGAGGAGAAGGGAAGGAATGAGGCTATGAATGGTATTGAAATGGTTAATTACTGCAAAACGAAGAGGTTAGCTGAGGACCATAGTGCATGTAATCTTCTCAGTTTACAATTGGCCTGCTAATGATGTTGATAATGAGGAGGATATAGTAGTGGTTGTTTTGTTTATATGTGTCTGTGTGTGTGCCAGCAGAAATTTTAACAGATGAGTAAAAGTTTTCCAAATCGTATGATACCATAATGCTATTCATGTTCTGGTTTAAATAACCTTAGGTTATATATTGCTTGGATTGCTTAAGACATAATGGCGTCTGTGGATCTGCGCAATATAATCGCTAGCGCTCACGCCTTTGTGCGAAGGGTCCCGGGTTCTATACCCGGTGTGGCCACTTGGTCGAAAAGATTTAAAATTTTTTTTAGACTAGCGATCCCGAGTGAGATTTTTATTCACTCACACCAGACAAATGCCAGGATGGTACCTAATATTGGTCCAAGGCCGCTTCCTTCCTTCCCCAATTCCTCGAGGGACATTATTCCCTATACATGATGGGCTTAAGGCCATAGACATCGATAATAATATCCGGAAATATAATTCCTAACCAAACATACCAAACATTCTTGCAAACATACCCCTGGTTTCGGGTAGGATTTACTAGCATTTAAGTTCTTTTTTTCTAACATTTAGTGTGAATATTGTCCTGTGGAAGATTATAAAACATTATGATTTTATAATAAGAATTAACATTTCTTACCTTACACGCGTATCGTTGCCGATACTTTCGGTTCAATGATCTGCAAACATCTACAGGATAATTCCTTAAAAATTAACTAGTTAACGTCTTATACATATACAGAGTCTCAATAAAATGTATACACTCTTGAAATGACTGTAACACTTATTATGATACGGAAAAGTTTGAAAATTCAAATGTAAATGAACAAATGTAGAAACAAGCCATTTATCGAAAGTGTTCAAATTGTTTGCCATTGTGGTCCAGACACAGCTGACAACGTTTACGGATAGAATCCAAAACATTCCTGCATCCAAAACATCCACGTTGCAATTGGTATTTGGGTACATTCGTTTTCAATGACTGCTTTCAACAAATTGATTGTAGATGGTCTTGTGTTATGAACATTGTACTTGACATGTCCCCACAGAAAAAATCCATAAAGGTCAAATCTAGTGAGCGTGGAGGGTACTCGATACTGCCTCTTCGGTAGGTGTTCGTCAAGGTAGGTTCTTACCTCGCGATGGTAGTGGGGAGCTGCTGGAAATACCATTTTTAATAGTTATGAGCTGTTATAAAGTGTTACATTTAAATGTAAAAAATGTCAAACAGTGTGTACATTTTTATTGGGACACGATTGTCATGATAATTGTCATGATTCAATTGTCACATGTCAATGCAGTATAAATGCAGTCAGTACCTTTGAAACGTCAGTTAAAATAAATAGAACACGGATGAATAACCGAAAGTTTTAATTTATTTGATTATGGTTGTATCTTATGAAGACATTAAAGTGATTCTAAACATTTCATTAGAAACGTAAACATTTTATTACATAAGACCTCATCTGTAGTGGATGGGAGGTACGAATTGTATTTTATCAGAACTAAAGAGTCAAAATTCAACTTAGATAAAAGCACCTTAATAAACAATGGAATTAAAAAAAAAAAAAAAAAAAAAAAAAAAAAAAAAAAAAAAAAAAAAATCAGCTCATAAACATGAAAGATTCTTAAAATTGAGGTATGGCAACATTGGATGGTTGTGTGAATCAAGAGGCAGCCACTGTTACTAGATATTTAATAGCGTGTTGGAGACATTTCTTTTCAAAACGTTTGATATTTATAAAATTTCACGTTAGAGACTTTATAAATAAAAGACATTTCATAGATATTTATTCAAAAAATATAAATTGACACATTTTGAATACAAATTTAAAAGTAGTAGTTAGAACTTAGATTGTTTCGCAATAAACAAGGTAGATTGAATGGTATACTCCATAGATCAAGAGGGGAGCGCGGTGGCTCAGTGGTAGAGTGTTCTCCTCCGGTGCTTGGGGTGCCTGGTTCGATCCCAGCTCGCGCCGTGTGGACTTTGTGGTGGACAAACACCGTGTGCGTGGGTTTTTTCGGAGTTCTCCCGTTTCCTCTCACTTTCTTCATTCCACCATTTCATTCATTTCTCATCATCACCGTCTCTTTTAGCCTAACCGGCATAATCGTGGGCCGTAAAACTGTTTTTTTACATAGATCAAGAAAGGAAGACATTCAGCAGGATGTAAGTAGTTAGTGTCCATTCTATTTTTTGAAAAATGACGTGTAAGATGATTGTAGTAGAACATTCAACTAAAATTATCGCCAGTAATAAATTAAATTGTGACTAAGGTAAGAAAAGAAAAGAATGTTTGTAAAAGTATGAACCTTGACGTACTGTGAATTTATATTGGCTATACTAGATCCTAACCCGAGAGATGCTGCACTCAGCCAATTTGTGTAAAATTGTCTCTTTATTTTCTGAATATTTGCGTTTTCTTTTTGATTTCAGCCACATATGTGCCAGGCAGAACAACTACGAGAGTGTGTTTCTATTATTGGCTCGAGGAGCGAGTGTTGAATTACGCAACAAAGAAGGGGAACAAGCTTTGGATTGTTGTCCTGACAAAACGTGTGATACATATGTAGCTATTAATTTTAATGTGCAGTTGAGGAAGCTTATGGTCAGATCGTTGGAGAAGACGCAAAGAATTTTAACGAAGTAAGTACAAGCAAATGCAGATTTAGCGAAGACTAGATAACTCTTTATTGCCTACTCTCTTGAATGTGTATGTGCAGTCTGTCATAGATAACTAAGCTAATTTTAATTAAATAGTTACAATACTTGCCTGTCATAGATACAACTAACCAATGCCTCTAGTTTAATAGTGAATAGAAGTTATCGATAAAGATATCAACGAACAGCGAAACAAGTTAATAGAACTTTTAATTTCCTCATATTATGATGCAGCTGTCGTAGAAAACCTGCATAGGTAAGATCTTTCATATTTGAGTTACTCATATGTGTCCTATTGCATCTACTCCTCTTGCGTGATTTAATTCTATGTATGTATAAGATACTAAGCTTTATATACAAAGATAATAAAGTTCTGCAGACATAACTGTAGTCATAATAAAACCCAAAATAAAATTAAAAGAAAAAAAAAAAAAACTTTGTATGTTGTTTTGCTAATCTTTGCTAAATCTCCTGTTTTTAAACAAAATTGCCGAACTTTCTGTGGACTGGGCATACTGCAGTGGGAATTTGGTTGCTTGGGTTGGAGTTCTGGGTTCCTTCCAGCGTCGAGGCTATATGAAATGTGGACGTACAGTTTCACGTTGGATCTGAGCTACACGAGCTCCCAGCGGGGTCCGAATCCGGGTCTCGCAGATCGAAGGCACGTACATTAATCATATCATATATATAGCTCAGTATAAACTGAGTATATTTATGTACGAGGGTTATTACGAAAGTTCTAAGCCTACCTATGAACGGAGCAGCAGAGAAGGATGGTGTTACGTCTCAACATAGTCCCTTGACAAGTCAGCACATTTTGTCCATCGATGTTCAAGTGCGTTAATACCGATGGTAAAAAATATTTTGTTGAAGGCATGTATGTAAAATTTCATCTGCGGCATGCATGACGTCATCATCAGTTTTAAAATGAGTACCTTCCAGCTTCTTCTTTAGCTTTGGAAAGAGATAAAAGTCAAAAGGTGCCAAATCAAGTAGATAAGGTAGATTGGGGAGCAATCCGTAGCCGCAGTTGTGGATTGCTGTCATTGTGGGTCTGACTTGTGGCTAGGGGCATTATCTTGATGGAGAAGCACACCAACTGTCGGTTTCCTACGACGCTTTTGCCGAATATTATGATGCAGCTGTCGTAGAAAACCTGCATAGTACTCCCCAGTCACTGTTTGCCTCTTTGGAAGATAATCCACCATCACAATCCCTTCTAAATCCCAGAAAGCTATAGTCATCACTTTTCCAGCTGAGGGCACTAACTTGGTCATCTTCGGAGGGGGGTGGGATGAGGGGTGTTTCCACTGCTTGGAACTTTAGACTTAGATTGGTAATGGAGGACCAAGGTCTCATCTATTGTTATGAGCCGAGTGCGAAAGGCATCTGGCGAGCTTTTAAACAGGTGTCGTAGGTTTTGGCACCAATCTCGCGGAAACCTTGCTTATTCACAGATGTTGGGTGATAATTCGGTCAACGCTTGCAGTAGATAAGTCCACTGTCTCAGCACTCAGCCTGATGGTTATTCGCGGATAATTCACGATGATTTCAAGCAGTTTGTAAATGTTCTCCTGAGTAGTGCTTCCACAGACTTTCCTGATCGAGTGTCATCTTCAATAGAGGTTCTTCCCCTCTTAAATTCGGTTGTCCATTTCTTCACTGTGGTATATGAAGGGGCATTATCACCTAAAGTAGCAACCTTGTCAGCGTGGATCCCCTGCAGTTTTAAACCTTTCTTGTTTAGATATTCAATAATAGCTTTCGCCTTCAGTTTCTCCATTTGGTCACACTTTGCTCACTCTTCTGTCTTTCTGGACCTGTAAAACAGAATAAAAGTAGATATTACCAAAATTTTGTGTGGTAAATATTAATACCAAATTTAGTATGACATCATAGGAAGATAAATAAATAGGCCTAAAAGTGTTGGACCTTATGGATAGAAGTTTTGAAGTATGATTAATGACGTACTACGAGTTTGACTAACGGATGGTTATCAAGAGTGTATTCAGAGTTTCTGATTAGGACGTAGTAGTTGACGAAGTTAATCACACGTGACTAATTAATCTAGAGCAAAGGGTACTCTTTAGCCACGGTTTAGCTTGTGCGACACATTTCGGATTTCGTATTTCATTTATTTTCATGTTTACAGACTACGCATGCGCACATCATCTTTTCCGTAGTTGCCACATTTATTTTTCTCACCAGATGCATTGAGGTTATATTAGTTAATCATACCCAAATCAACTTTTTAGTTGTATTCAAAGTAGACTCTGAATACCAAAAGTACACATTCCTTAGTAAAGAGCTAGTATGACACTAACTAGTCCATTACTAACCCTGCATTAACGAATTCTCTCTGAATACCGCCCATTATGTCTAGTTGTAATGTTTCTTTGTTAAGCTTAGAATTTATGTAACAATCCTCGTATATTTACTTTCTGTTTTCAGTAATATATATATATATATATATATATATATATATATATATATATATATATAATGTAAAATATTATTGTATAAACTTTTGAATAGTATTGAATAAAATATGTAACTGCTTTGTGTTTTGTGTTGTAGTGACATATCTCGTGGGAAAGAACAGAATCCTATTCAGTGTATAAATGGAGCTGATGACGAAGGAGTGCCTACGGATTTCGTGTATGTTAGTGAGAATTGTTTTACGAGCAATATTAGCGTCGATAGAACAATTACATCCTTGCAGGTATTACCAATTGCTTTAATGTGTTTTCCTAATTTACATTTAATTTGACTAGAGTAGGATTTCTCAACTTGGAGGTCGCGACCCCTAGGGGGGTCGCGATGATAGGTCAATCGGAAAATATTTTTAAATATTTTGAAATTTGTTCTGATAGATATTTTTTTAAATTTTTGTACATATTGTTAAGAACAACAAAAAATACGTAGGTCTACTAAACATTTTCAACAGGTGCAGAGTTGTATAAAAATCCATTTAAATAAAGAGGTACGATATGAAACTAATGAGAACTGCATATTGAAATACCAGAAAAATACAAATGCAACAAAACCTGCATATTGAAATATAATTAAAATTGAAAGGTAATGAGGTACACTCATGTCCAAAATGATTGTCGCATATCTATAACTGTCTTCTTGAAAGAATATAATTTGATAATGATTTTGCAGGGTATTTAATACTGATACTATGTGTATAATCGGGAAATGTATATTTGCGGTAAATTTCATGGGAAAAGAATTATAAATACGAAAATTAGAATGGGAAATACAAAATGTTGCTAAATGGACAAGAAAATTTTTATTTTCGTTTTATTGTTCTATTTACTGTTCTTTTGACATGAAATTTACCACATAAATGTCTTTGTCGATTATACACATACTAACATTGTAAGAAATACCGGGCGAATTCGTTATTAAATTATATTCCTACAACAACATATTTATAGATATGCGACAATAATTTTGGACATGAGTGTACCTGAGCATGGTGTGATTTCACTAGTGCGGGAATGTCCGGTTCAATTTTCGTGACGCACATTATCAAGTCATTTAAAATATTCAATAACTTTTTCAACAACTGTCCAAGTTTTTTCATTAAAATTCGATTTTTTTTTTATTATCATATGACCCAAAATTAAGGGAATTATTGGAGTGGAGAGGTATTAGGTTTATCCCATATTCCGACATACAGTAAAAACACTCGATACATCGCTGATGAATGTCTGCGGTATCAAGTTACTTTATCCTTTAAGTACTCGCGCGGGGTGTTCACAGACCCCCAAACAGGTAACTTTTGTATTGCTAGCCAGAAGTCCTGATGAAAAAATATAAAAAAGTCTCAAAACGAGTACAAAAATCTATTTGCAGGAAATACTTAAAAAAAAAAAAAACGTCTAGAGTTATGCTACATTGTCTTAATTATTAGAAAAATGTATTTTTTATTGTAAAAAACTAATATCAATTGTAAAAAACTAATACTAAACTAAACCCCCGCGCAAGTACTGGTGTCACAAAAAAAGGGCGCGAGTACTTGGAGACGACCACGATCCGTTGAGTTTTATGGAGAATAGCAAGTAGAAGTGGGGAAAAATAGATAGCAATCACTGTAAGAACACAACCCGTGATGACGCAAAGGCTTCTCATAAGATATGTTATTTGCTACCATAATACATAGCACATAAATAATAATATTAATATATCAATATATTGATTTATTAGATTGATAAACGTGAAGTGCATGACGATTAAGACACTGTTATTGCATTTCAGTCTTGCATATGTGAAGACAGTTGTTCTACACCGAATTGTTTGTGTGGCAACATAAGCTTACGGTGTTGGTATGATGAAGAGGGAAAGTTATTGCCGGATTTTAACTTTAATGGTAAGTCGGTTTATGCAATTGTCACAGCAGCATGTGGTGAGCACAAGTATACATCCTTAAGTCACATCTATCTAGGAAATAATACGCATTTTGTTAAACTTAAGAAAATATGATAAATGATAAATATTTCACACTTGGAAAGTATTTTTACGAAGAAGGGCGTGTATAATACATAATTCTTACTAATGTCATCATCATCATCATATGTATTCTGCCATTATTGGCAAGTTACTTGCCGCAAAACAAGCTTTTATTCTATTCACCTTAGTTAATTTCTTCGCCTTAATGTAACAATCATTTTAATAATGTCTATCAATTGTAGCTTCTTGTGTAGTTCCTCTTTTCCCTTCTCTTGTACTTTTTATCATGACCCTTCGCTGACAAAAGTCCCAACAATTTCTTTTGAAACGTTGCTACTCTTCATAGGGAGCTTCCACAGGTAGTTGTGCTTTAAATGCCCCTACCAATTTCTGTTTCTCTTTTTAAAAGAACCACCCAGTATTAAATTGAACTAACTCGGTATACATCAATTATAAGTGGTGGAATTTTCAGTGGGTGCTCCTATCTTTTTCAATATTAACTAAAATTCCTTATTTCATCTCATAGCATCAATCGTTACCCTAACCGCTGAAATGAGCCGCGGTGGCTCAGTGGTAGAGTGTTCACCTCTTGTACATGGAGTCCCTGGTTCGATCCCAGCTCGCGCCAGAACTTTGTGGTGGACACACACCATGTGCGTGGGTTTTCTCGGGGTTCTGCCGTTTCCTCCCACTTTCTTCATTCCACCATTTCATTCATTTCTCATCATCACCGTCTCCCTTAGCCTAATCGGCATAACCGTGGGACTTAAAATTCAGATTTCATTTCCTAGGAGCTAAAGAAGATAGGAGCACCCACAGTTATAGAATGATTGATGTGTACCAAGGTTAGTGTAAGTTAATAATCATGCGTCAGTTAAATTCTTTAAATTGTTATCTAATATTGTTGTTCTTTCCTCTGTTGTTCCCAGCTCTATTGGTTTTCCATTTTCTCTATCTAATTTTCTACAATCTTCTCTACAACACATTTCAAAAGCCTGTAATCAATTTTTCTCAGTGTGTGTTTTGTCTCGCAAAATACAATGCTTTACACGAAACGTTTCATAAGTTAACCCTTTTGTTCAAAGATCCACAAGAACACAACACCCTCAGCAAGGCTACGTGATAATATCCTTGTTATCTTTCCTCATTTATTATTTTTTCTCTTTCTTCCTTCTTCCTTTTCTTTTCTTCTTCTGTAAGTAGAATCTTCTCCCATTCTTTGTTTATCGCGAATTCTGTATTCCAATTCATCACCTTGTCTTCTGCCTTCATAATTTCCCTGGCTTCTTTCCATTTTCTCACCAATGTCCTGTTCTCTGCTTCTACGATCTCTGCCCTTCCTATTCTATCCTGTAGCTTGTCTCTTTCTGATGCTTATATATTACGTTGTTGTTCCTTTTCAATCTTACATTATCTTTGTGCTGTTTTATCCTTTCTTCCATCTTCTTTTTTGTTTCTCCTATGCAAATTTTGCTGCACTCCGCTCATCTCACTCTATATATTACTCCCCTTTGATCTTTGTCCACTATTGTTTTTCTATTGTTTTTTCTGATTGCTTCAATTATTCTGCTTCCACCTTTCCTGTTCGTCCTAATTCCTGCTTTCCTCTTTATCTTCTCTGTTTCTTTGCCTAGGCTTTCTATACCAAACTTGTTACTTTTTAATGAAGGGGCGGAGACTAATTAAAAATTGATCTCCGGGAAGTATATGAGAGATGGCCAACTCCCAAGTAGCCAGAAGGATTGGAAGTTTGATGAAGACGCAGTTAGTGTGTTGAAACTGTTACGTGATTGTGTTTTTAATATATATTATCACATAGCCTTTCTCAGTGTGTTGTGTTTAGTTTGACAATATAGAAACAAGGCCTGATAGAATAGTTATTCACAAGAAGTATTTTTCATTTTACTAAATAAAGGGGTAATTTGGATAAGGGCATATCGACCTATTTCCGGTAAAATGAGATATACATATTTTCTGCAAGTTTTAGCATGTCCGTATGTCTAGGTGGTGTTAAAGTAATATCTCTGCTTCGTAGCGAACGCCTGTCTCCAAAAATAGTGTGTGAATACGTTAGTTAATTGGATAAGGGCGTTTGTTTTTCTGCTCTCCTGAAAAATTGAAGAATTGCTAGTTACGCCCTTATCCAAATTTACCCCTCATAATGATATCACATGTTGAATCATTAAGTTATCACTCACGAGGATGAAAGGCATTGGCATGGGTTAAGAGTTTGTTACATTTCCTAAAACCACGCTCAAGACTATTGTATATGCAAGTGGATTTGCCCTATACTTTTGCATTCTTTATGGATATGTGTCGGTTAGTCGGTTTAGTTGGCTTCTGTCTCTTCCAATGCGGACAGTGAAACTGAATGTTGAAACCAATAAAATATTATACAACAGAAGATCGGTGATCACAATAGGAAAACAGCATCTGTAAAGAGAATTTTCAGAATTCAACTTGTGCTGGTTCCATACTTTCACTGACTTAAGAGCCTGCCATACTAAAAATAATGCAAAATTTACCATTTTTCTTTTGCTCGTTTTTCATGAGTGAAAGGAGATAACGAAATGCAACTTACCACAATCATAGATAATGCTGTTCTCCAACAGTAAATATGAACCTGAATAATTTTGGATGTTGGCATCCATACAAATTACAGTGTTGCCAGAATAGCATTTCCCCCAAAATGTAAGTTAAGGGAGCAACTAGAGGAACGAATTCAACTCCATTTAATTATATATCATGTCTTGGAATCCTGTGAATTACTTTTTAAATAATAGTTGTATTCAGTTTGTAATAAACAAAATACTAATAACAAACAAGACAGTTATTAAAATTAAATAATAGTGTAATTTAAAAAGTAGTTCACAGGGTACCAAAACATGGGGTCTTTGGTTCGATGCCAGCTCGCGCCAAGTGAGCTTTGTGGTGGACAAACATCGTGTGCGTGGGTTTTCTCGGGGTTCTCCCGTTTCCTCCCATCTTCATTCCACCATTTCCTTCATTTCTCTTCATCACTGTCTCCTTTAACCTAATCGACATAAACGTGGGACGTAAAATTTAAAGATTTCATTGAATTTGAAAAACAATATGATACATAATCCTCTAGTCGCTGCCTTGGGGGAAATGTTATTCTGGCAGCACTGTAATTTCTGTGAATGGGTACATTGAAAATTCTTAAGGTTCATATTTTGTCTGTTGTAGAATAACATTATCTATGATTGTGGTAAGTTGCATTTCATTATCTCCTTTCACTGATGAAAAACAAGCAAAAGAAAAAAAGGTAAATTTTGTATTATTTTGAGTATGCCAGGCTCTTAATTAGAGGAGCTTGAAGTGCTTTTCTGATGTCCGTTCATAAAGGTGGTATGAATAAGATTAAACCATAAACATAGGGTCCCTTGTAAGTCAAATGCAGGAAACTTTTCTCGAGTTTAAATATAACAAATTTTGCCCACTGTCCAGTGTCTTTTTGGTAAGATTTTACTTTAGGGTGATGTATGTATGGAAACTAGGTTAAAAAGCAATAAAAACTATGAAACACACAACTTGTTAAACAATGGTCAACACATGTTATTGGCCACTCACTGATCACTGTTCTTTTTCACTGTTCGTGTTTCCTTCCAACCGGCGGAAATACATGTTAGAAAG
Organism: Thermobia domestica; assembly: GCF_964235325.1. Lineage (NCBI taxonomy): Eukaryota > Metazoa > Arthropoda > Insecta > Zygentoma > Lepismatidae > Thermobia > Thermobia domestica. Next base: position 9,702,308 of record NC_137460.1, read on the forward strand.
ATCACTTCAAATTGTATTTATGTCAGGCATTGCATTTATGCCTGCACTTAATTTAGACAGAGGAGTCATAAATGCAATTTGGAGTGTTTTTTTTTTTTTTAAATCATGTATTTCCGCCGGTTGGGAGGAAACACAAAAACAATGAATAAGAACAGTGAACAGTAATTAGTAAGTGGCAAGGAACATGTGTTAACCTGTGACAAAAAGTTGTGTGCTTTGAATTTTTTATTCTTTTTTAACTTTTTTTACCCATCTTTATTATTTTTTCCGATGTTTTAAATTCACTTCGAACTGTTTTAAGCTAATGATGGAAATCGGGATTTCCGAAGGCGCTATTTAAAGGAATACTTTGGTCTGCGGTGAGTAGTAACTTTTTACTTTTATTTCTTTGTAAATAGCTGTAACATTTTTCTTCCGGAATTTAAAAAGATACTAAAATTCCTCTTCATGAAGGAAAAAAAAAAAAAAAAAATGTAAAAAGGATGAAAGCAAGCTAATCAGTGCTCAGTATTTGTGTACAAGGGTGAAGAAAATACAGAATAAATTGTGAGATTATGCTATTTCCTGTTGTTTTGCCTGTTCTTTATAGATCCTCCCATGATCTTTGAATGCAATCAAGCGTGCAAGTGTAATAGAATAACCTGCAATAATCGTGTTGTTCAGCATGGTGTTGTGGCAAGAGTTCAGCTTTTCAGGACGGAAGCGAAAGGTTGGGGCGTGAGAACCTTACGGGATATTCCGAAAGGAAGTTACGTTTGCGAGTAAGTAGTACTTAATGACAAGGATTATTACAATACTTTATGTAGTGCAGATAAATGTGGATTAAAGTGTTTTTTGTCACAGAATTTAACAAGTTGAAAATGTTCCAAGAGTATTGCCAGAACGAACTTCAAAAGAATGTTGAAAATTTAGGGCTCAAAATTGAAAAATTCGCAATATATAATTTTTGTATGACTTACGGCTCCCGAGATAACTCTTTTGGCCAATATCTGGGAAACGGTGGCCACTGGTTAGTATTTGATACTCAAATGTTCACCATCCTCATAGGTATTGATTAACACCAATATCATCTCTCTGTGACTTACGGTTTCTGAGATACGGCTCCTTAAATCTTTCGAAATCGGAACTTGTCTGGCCAATATCTCAGGAATGGTAAGAGTGACGAAAAAAAAAAAAAAAAAGCCATAACTTATTTCAGATAGTTTTTGATGCGCTATCGAATGGAGGGCTCAAAATTGAAAAATAAATAAATGCGCTATCGAATGGAGGGCTCAAAATTGAAAAATAAATAAATGCGCTATCGAATGGAGGGCTCAAAATTGAAAAATAAATAAATGCGCTATCGAATGGAGGGCTCAAAATTGAAAAATAAATAAATGCGCTATCGAATGGAGGGCTCAAAATTGAAAAATAAATAAATGCGCTATCGAATGGAGGGCTCAAAATTGAAAAATAAATAAATGCGCTATCGAATGGAGGGCTCAAAATTGAAAAATAAATAAATGCGCTATCGAATGGAGGGCTCAAAATTGAAAAATAAATAAATGCGCTATCGAATGGAGGGCTCAAAATTGAAAAATAAATAAATGCGCTATCGAATGGAGGGCTCAAAATTGAAAAATAAATAAATGCGCTATCGAATGGAGGGCTCAAAATTGAAAAATAAATAAATGCGCTATCGAATGGAGGGCTCAAAATTGAAAAATAAATAAATGCGCTATCGAATGGAGGGCTCAAAATTGAAAAATAAATAAATGCGCTATCGAATGAAGGGCTCAAAATTGAAAAATAAATAAATGCGCTATCGAATGAAGGGCTCAAAATTGAAAAATAAATAAATGCGCTATCGAATGAAGGGCTCAAAATTGAAAAATAAATAAATAAATAACAGACACATACAGATAGAGATCATGAAAATTAAATAGTTTACAAGTGGAAACTAAGTTTACAAGTGGATCTTCAATCGATTATACTGGGAAATGCAGTGAGTGCAATGGATTGTATATGTATTATGGATAGGTGTTTGCAGAATATTTTCTGAGAGAAGGAATTTACCCAGAATATTCGTGAATATTTAAAAGAAAGAAATATTTTAGAAATACTTAGTGCACTGTGATTTTCAGTTGTCTACAATATTTTTCGTGGCTTGTGTTTTACAGTTCTATTAAAAGAAAAAAAAAATATTTTGTAGATTAAAAGTAATACAAAAGGTTTAACCCTTATTTTATTACATAAAACTATTTCCAGGTATATTGGAGAGATAATCTCGGACTGCGAGGCAGATCATCGTGAAGATGATTCTTATTTATTTGACTTAGACAATAGGGTAAGTAACAAGACATAAAGAATATGTACTTCATCAAATCAAACTACTTTAATAATTTTGAAAAAAAAAAAAAAATGTTATTTGTGTGCTTATATTTTGACTACAATTGTACTGTGTCGTCTTTGTTGAAGCGTTGTGCATTTAGTGAGTGTTCTTTAAGTAGAAGTAATGATTTCAATACCTTTTTCATCCACTAGTATTTTCGTCTTTGCCTTATAACCTTAGAGGAATAAATTGAGTTATGAACTACATTTGTTTCGCAGATATTTTCTTCCCAATGTTAAACTGAAAAATTTCTTGAAAAAACAGCAAGAAATCTCGAGAATTCAATTATCGCTAGGAATTACACTGGTAAAAACTAACCAGGAATAATAGAGTTGAGTTGATTTTAACATCCGTTTCAGCAGCGAGGCTATATGAGACGGGACCTTCTGATTAACGTATAATTCGAACTAAATGAACTTCCACCAGGAATCGAATCTGGATCTCCCACACCAAAGGCGCGTACGTTAACCGCTTAGCTACGAAGGAGCTTCAGGAATAATAGAGTTACTTAAAAACTTACTGGAAATTTTTGTAGTTCACAAGAAATTGTTCAATTTAACACTTGGAAAAAGATATCTACGGAGTAAAATGAAATTCTTCAGTGTGATGTACTACTTTTAAGGCCAAGAGAAAGTAGATGAAAAAGGTGTCGAAATCAGTGCTTCTAAATAAATAACATTAAATACGCAAGATGCGTTAACTTTATTCACTTCTATTATATTTTGCAAATAAGATTCTTGTGAACGTAATTCACTACATGGAGAAAAGAGAGTCATAGGTTAAGAGCCTAATATACTAAAAATAATACAAAATATACCATTTTTCTTTTGCTTGTTTGTTCATAAGTGAAAGGAGATAATGAAATGCAACCTACCACAGTCATAGATAATGCTATTCTACAACAGTAAATATGAACCTGAGTAATTTTCTGTGTTCCCATCCGTAAATTACAGTATTGCCAGAATAAAATTTCCTCCGAAATGTAAGTTAAGACAGCGACTAGAGGAATGAACTCCACTGCATTTGATTACGTATCGTGTTGTTTTGGTATCCTGTGAACAACTATTTAAATAATAGTTGTATTTAGTTTGTAATAAACAAAATAGTTTTAACATACAGTTATTAAAATTAAATAATAATGTCGCTGCCTTAACTTAGATTTTGGGGGAAATGTATTTCTGGAAACACTAGGATGAAAACACTATTTCTATGGATGAAAACGCTGAAAATTCTTGAGCTTCATATTTTCTGTTGTAGAATAACATTATCTATGATTGTCGTAAGTTGCATTACATTATCTCCTTTCACTTATGAACAAATAAGCAAAAGAAAAACGGTAAATTTTGTATTATTTTTAGCATATCAGGCTCTTAAGAGAGATTCGCACGTTTTTTTAGTGTCTACGGGTCTCTGTTAGTGTTAATGTTAAATTGTCACTTCTTTCACCAAGAAATTGCGCTTTTTTCCCCTATATAATCTGTTTGACGAGAAATATCTTTCCAACTATGAAACTTTGTACATGCAAAATATGTTTATTATAGTGATTCGATGTTCATGTGAGTGACGTAACTAGTGTTGATGTTCATGTGACTTAGTTACAGATTAAGTGATAAAAACTGTCTAGTAAAAATCTTCCAAAAATAGTCAACGAAATTATTGTTTCCAGTTATCATTTCAATATATTTGGTTTAAAAAGCATCATTTTCAGTCTTAAATAAATATGTTTAGCATAGTTTGCAAGTGTAAGAATTGTTTGATCATCAAAGCTAACGAATTAATACATCCATTCCTAAGTTAGTGACAAAAGATTAGATAGAAAGTGTATATTCAGTGAACTGTACAGTTGTAAAAGTCAGTGCCGTTAGCCTTAATTTTGATTGTATATCCCTCACAGGATGGTGAAACGTACTGTATAGATGCTAGACGCTATGGAAATATTGCTCGCTTTATAAACCACATGTGTGTTCCGAATTTACTGCCTGTAAAAGTGTTCATAGATCATCAGGATTTGCATTTTCCAAGGATAGCGTTCTTTGCTAATAGAGATATTAGTGCTGATGAAGAACTAGGGTAAGCTAATGATTTTTACTTATCATTACTTAGCATGCTTTTGAATGTACCCACAACTAATATTTCTTTTATAGTATATTAACAATGCTCACCTGAGCAGAAATGAAAAGTATAGTCAGATTTCTGAAAAATAATTGTCGTACTTCTAACGACTCAGGTGATAGTCTTTGTGTGCAAACGAAAGCCTAACATGAATCTAGCTGCTTGAAAGAGATGGCAGAATCTGATCGTAATGTTATATTCGTGTCATGTAGATTTTTTGCCCTGATTTTTTTTTTTTTTTTTTTTTGAAGATAGTAGTTACTCTAATGATGTTTGTCAGGCAAATATAATAATGCTGCTGGTGAAGAAGAAACCCATGGAAATTGCAACAATGAAACATTTAGCTGCATGTACTTGAAACACCCACCACTTCTTTTTCCATGGGAATTCAGTGAGCGTTTTACTTAGGTGATGAAAATTTGATCACCGAAATAAGTGATAAAAAACCACGTATGGTCTCAGACACGCACAAATTCAGGATTTGACCAAGGATGAGGCTGTTTGTCCAATGTAGAGTGTGGACAAGAGCCATAAATACAATTGTATGAAGTGTAAATCTGAAGCTCAAGCAAAGGTGGCTAAAGCTCATTTAACCCCTCGATTCGCCTCTGGTCTAAGATGTATTATGACACAAAAAAGTAATAAGATCCAGTAGTCTCCAGTAAAATCTTCAAACAAAATTATCCTATCTTCAGAATCCATTTTCAATTTAATGTCCATTAATGATGTTAGGAAGATGTTCTAAAAATTAAATAGGAGAAGGAAACACAACCAATCTAAAACTTCAGACTCACTAAATATATTTTTCAAGCCAAGTTCTAAATCTGGGCTCACATATACGGTTTTATGACAACTAATTGTACGTGATATTCCAATTAGAACTTCACGTTCTTTTCACAGGTCATATCTGTCTCTTGGAACTGTGTGTCATACCTGTCTGGAACCGGTATGCTCATAAGTCAGTAACACAGTAACATTTACAATCCTGAACAGCAGAACATAACCAGGTCTCTGTCGGTAGGTTATTTCGTGTAAGAAAATACGAAGGATACTAAAAACAAAACCTTAAGATGGGAGCTAAAACTTAGAAACAGCTCGCGATTGTCTTGAAACTTTCATAACAGTGACAGGTTTGATTTGTATTATGATGGACACGTGGCAGCACAAAGTTGGAACGGAATACGAGATCAAAGTAATAGTGCAAAAATGGCGGCATCGCTCGCTGTATGCTCCAGGGAGGAGTAATTTATCTGTCAGAAGAATTGACACAGATTTGAAATTTCGTAGCCCATCGATACAATGGCTGCAATGAAGGACATACGGTTTGAAGAGTGACAACAGGTGGCAGCACAACATTGGAACAGTATACGAGGGCGAAGGAGTAGTGCAAGATGGCGGCACCACTCGCTGCATGCTCCAAGCAGAAGCAACAAGTCAGAATTGACGCAATTTTGAAACTTCTAGCCCTTTTGTACATTGGCTGGAATGATACGCATATGATTTCAAGATTGACTGTGACCGGGGCCAAGACAAGGTTGGAACGGTACAAGAAGGCGGAACGGCGGTGCAAAGATGTCAGCAGAACTAGCAACGTGCTCCAGGGAGGAGCAGTTTATCACAGAATCGACACTCGTACATTGGCTGGCTGGTTTAAAGAAAGACTGACAGGTAGTAGTATAACGTTGTTATGGTATACGAGAGCGGAGCAACAGTGCAAAAATAGTGGCACGTCTCGCAACATGCTTTAGGGTGGAGCAATCCATCACACAGTTCTGAAACTTCTAGTCCGTCCGTACATTGGCTCACATACGCCACCATACTGCAGTATCTTAGATGTGTCTTAATGAGTTTGATTCCATCTTACTCAAGAAACAAACAATAGAACTCAGTCTTCCTCATCGCATAATAGAGACGGGACAAGGAAACTTACGTATGACAGTGTTCTGTGAGTGAAAAAGATTAACACTCGTATTAAATGTGATTATGTTTTTAATTTTTGTTTCAGATCTTTTTGATTAAACACAAGCTTATTTAATTTTCTCTTCAATAAGCACTAGCACAAGAAAAGTTCAACAGTTTGGTTACATGTAGACATTTAAATTTTTTAGGCATTGTTCGCAAATTATAAAACTAAATAATATGGCACAAACTATAAAATTAGATGGAGTTCTTGCAATGATAAAAAGTTTATTTGTAAAACCACAGATTGTAAAGATAATTTCTGTTTTTATTGGTAAAGCAATTTTTGGTGTAACTTTAAGGCGGGTGATGGGAACGCGTGTTTGCTGTTTGCATGGTCTTGAGTTTCGATTCCTGCTTGGAGCTCCCACCACGATGACTCTAGCCAGGTCCGATGGCGTTGTCTTGAAATCCATTTTTTATAGGCAAGATGGTGTGGTGGGGAACGGCTATGAAAATCGCTTTTGCATTCTCTGTTGTGGTTAATAATAGGCCCTGACCGTCATAACCTCGATCTCAGGATGAAAATACATAAACTTAACTCCGGGTACAGATGACGAGAGATGCATAATAATACAAGTGTGCTCATCCTGAATTTGTTGTTGCAGGGAAGAAAAGTGATTTTTATAAATAAAATTAAAAAAAAAAAAATAATAATCAAGTATTGTATGCAATATGCGTAATCTTATAAACTGTAAAAGTAGCCTCCGTAAACGTGATCTGATAGGGGACGTGGTTTCTTAGTGGTCGAGCACTCGCCGATTGTGTTAAAGGGTGGGTTTTATCACAGCTCTCCCGTTCCTTTCCTTTCCTTTCTTTCATTCCATCAAACCTTCCGTCAGAGTTCATTTTCTTAGACTACAATGCATAATTGTAAAACATTAAAATATTTCACTACGTTTAACGTAATTGGTTTCCAGGCGGATGTTAAAACAGTGATATTAGTTATTTAGTGATTCAGTAGGAAACATATTGAGTAACTAAAAGAACGTCTCATCTTAAGCCTCTGCTTAAGGTTGGTTTAAAGGGACAAGTTCTGTCGATAGATGACACCATAGTCTTCGTATCTCTCCCATGTATTTTTTTGTCTTTCACGAAAATTCACGATTTCTCTTACAAATTTCAACCTACAGACTTCAAATTTTTTGAAAAGGAACTTCATAATCTATCAAAGGCAATAGTCCGTGCCGGTTTTTTATTTAGAATTTTCTTCATTGTTGAAATAGCTTGATTGTTGAAATGGATATCCAAACCTTTAACAATGGAACTAGTTCAACAATGAAGAAAATTCTAAATAAAAAATCGGCACGGATTGTTCCCTTTAATAGATTATGAAGTTCCTTCTCTAGAAATTTGAAGTCTCTAGGTTGGAATTTATAAAAGAAATTGTAAATTTTCGTGAAAGGTAAAAAATACATGAGACAGATACGAAGACAGTAGTGACATCTATCGGCAAAACTTGTCCCTTTACACTAACCTGAAGGGAAATTTGTATACACTTTCAAAAGCACTTTGCCTGCATCCTTAGTGTCTCAGAAAATAACTTAAGCTGCTGTAAGGATTACATTATGAAGAATACTTTTACTTGTAGAAACAATATGTCTAAGTACATGGAACTAGAAAGTAGTCTTTCTTTCTCTCGATGTGATGTATAAAACATGTACTTTCATGAATTTTAGAACATTGAACCCAATCACTCATGCAAATAACGCTAAAATTGTGAAAACACACTTGTTCCCCAAATGTATTTCGTACCCAAAATATTCCCTGAAGTCAAAGAACAAATAAAATTTGTATTTCTGTAACTGATTTTTTTCTCCCACCAAATTAATGCTATAAAAGTTATAAAAGTGGCTCAGTGGTAGAGCGTTCACCTCCGGTGCTTGGGGTCCCTGGTTCGATCCCAGCTGGCGTCGTGTGGACTTTGTGGTGGACAAACACCGTGCTCGTGGGTTTTCTCGGGGCTCTCCCGTTTCCTCCCACTTTCTTCATTCCACCATTTCACTCATCTCTCATCATCACCGTCTCCTTTAGCCTAACCGGCATAACCGTGGGACGTAAAACTTAAAGATTTCATTTCATTTCAAAAGTTATAGAACAAACTTATTTGACTTAAGAAAATATTTTGTGCACAAATCAATCATTGGCAAGTGCGTGTTTACTCAGTTTTAGTGTTAGTAGTTGTTGCATCTAGGTCTTAGGTTAAAATTGTGCTTAACTAAAATATCGAATTGTTTACATATAACATGTTATTTGTTTTCCCACCAACCACCCCAAGCTTCATACCATATTTTTATGCAATTATTCAGTTACTTTTTTATACAGAACAATCAGGCAGGTGGCGACATCTAGAAGCTTCAGGTGACACGTGATAATGCACGTAGCGACATCTAGAAGCTTCAGGCAGGCACGTGATAATGCACGTAGCAACATCTAGAAGCGTTGATAGTATACGTAGCGATATCTAGAAGTGTCAGGCAGGCAAGTGATTGTGTACGTAGCGATATCTAGAAGCTTCAGCAGGCAAGTGATAGTGTGCGTAGCGACATCTAGGAGGGTCAGGCAGGAAAGTGATAGTGCATTTAGCGACATCTATTAGTGTTACTGACGTTTGCTGTGTATTATAAGAAATTGTCATTGTACCCTGATAATTCTACAACCAAAATTACATCTCTCTTAAGGAAGGTTGCCTAACAGTGCAGGATAAAAATGAAATGACATATCTGAGTTTTACGTCCCACGGTTATGCCGGTTAGGCTAAAGGAGACGGTGATTATGAGAAATGAATGTAATGGTGGAATGAAGAAAGTAGGAGGAAACGGGAGAACCCCGAGAAAACCCACTCACACGGTGTTTGTCCACCACAAAGTTCACTTGGCGGGGGCTGGGATCGAACCCGGGACCCCAAGCACCAGAGGTGAAAGCTCTACCACTGAGTCACTGCGTCACCAACAGTGCAGGATAGTGTAATACATAAACTAACATGTTGTCCGTTTCATAATTAGGATTTGCACAAGTGATTGTACCATATTTACGTTTTATACATCATATAGAGAGACAAATATATATATATATATATATATATATATATATATATATATATATATATATAAATACTAGTTCCTAGTTCCGTGAGTTCAGTCACTGTTCCCAAAAGTATGAAAATATTTCACTATGTAATCCTTACAACGAGGTACTTTCTGAGGCACTCAAAATGGAGGCAGAGAGCTTTTCAAACTGTGCCCAAATTTCCGATAAATGGAGATGAATTGTTCTTTAGTTAGTAACATTAATTGTTTATGATTACCAACTACATTTTTTTAAAAAATAATGATTTTGTTGTAGCTCCAAATTACTCTTTACAATCGTATTGACCTATTATTATTATTATTAGGCTGTGTTGCATTCTAAGATAGCGTAATTGAGGTAAGATGATTTATATAGCAATTTGTATTTTACAGGCGTCCCTGAAACAGAATTTATGGATGTAAATATACGTGAACAATGTAGTGATTTGTCTTCTACAGCATTCGCAAGAAACTTTATTATATGTAGATTTTTAAAAACAGTGCACGCAGATAAATCGAAAAAATATTCAGAGAAAAACAAAGACTTAAAAGCACATATTCTTTGAATAATTACCAAGTAGACTTCACAGTAGCTAATCTTTTTAAAACACTGTTTGATAGTTCGCACTATTGTTATGCGACCAAACACTTCTATTTTGCAGATAATTTTAAGAAAAATGTTACGTTTGTTGTTGATTAATGAAAAAGTGTAATAAGCGTTTTTTAAAAATAAAAGATTTAAGTCATTTTAAAAATTATAATATTTTTCGTTATTTCAATTAATTTCAAGAGCGCTTGTATAATAATATTGTAAATATAGAAATGTATTTGTACGTTTGATGAGGTAGTGTAAATCCTCGGAACGTCTTTCTTCTTTAAGTTGAGAATGTCTTTATGAAAAAAAAAAAAATAATTTCTGTCTTCAGCTGGAAGTTTCCATCTCAAAACAGGCAGATATATCCGATTCCCTTGAATGTCAGTTGACCAGCTCCCATTTTTGTTTCTTTTAAGTCAACCTACTTGAAACCTGACTGTTTAACAATGCCCCTCTCCCACAACCGCAATTCCTGGCCTTTTATTTCTAAAATATATTTAGAAAAGTGAAATTGTTTTTTTTTTTAAATTTCGGAGATTAAGAAATAATTTGTGCGTAGAAATAATTTTACAACTTTTAAAAATCAGTAATACAGGGCAGCCCACTTATTACGAATTTCAATTGACCAGCGTAGTAATTCTTTATATCCGAACTTCGTTATAAACACTCAAGTATATTTCTGAATTATGGAAAAAGCAGAGGATTAGATAACAAGCAAATACGTTTAAGAAACAATATACAGCATCATAGCATTACATCTGAAGATAATTTTATTAATTGCGTTGTTATCTAGTCTATCGTACGTATTGAGTTATTCTTACCCCTTCAAGCACGCTTGAAGAAGTCTGTAATTTTCTTCTGAACAGTGTCTGCTGCCGCTGTTCGTAGCACCGCCGCTTCCACTTGCTCAAATGCATTATCCGGCACTGTGTTGCTGTGTTCGAAAAGATAGCGTTGCAGGTTTTCCAAACTTTGGATCGCTTCTTTGGAACTCACGTGTTGTTTCATATTTTCCACTTGTTCCCCATTATCGGAATCTGCTTCATCTTTCTTCTTAGTCTCCCTCACGCTTTCCACAATTGAATTATCAACATCGAGATCCTCAGTTACAAGCGCATCATCTGCAGCGACATTCTCGACAACGTAATTCCCTATGTCACTGCTTTCTAAAATTCACTTTAAGTTTCAGGATCAACAGCTTCTTTCGCCATCTTTCAGTCTAGCGATGCACAAACACGAGCTTGCGGCGTATCCCTACGTTACAGCTCCAGTGAAAACAGAGATTTATTTTCAACCTCGACCTTTAACCCTGTGAACGCACGTTGCCGGAAATATCTGCAACCGGGGCGATTTCTGCTGTCATCCGAGTAGGAAGAGTGAGTCATACAGCTATGAAAACCAGTTTTGCGATACCTGAGTTATCCACGAGCAGATGAAAAGAAAACATGATCCTGTTCTGAAAACTGCGCTATAAACGGTCTTTACGTAAAATATTATTCGTAATATACAGTCATTTCTTTCATGTTTTAAATAGGTGGTGTGACGGGGATTTCATCTATGTTCATAATATTCAAGAATTCGCTATTTCCGAGTTCGTTATAAGTGGGCTGTATAACGTTATAAGGTTCAAAAATACTAATTTGTTTTATTTCATTCATCTTTTAATGACAAATAGTACAAAAACAAACGGTTGTATCATAAGAAAAAACAAAAAGCGCTAGTGTTATTTGTGTAATGAGTTCATTTCGTTGTAACAAAGAAGAAATTATGTACAGAGAAAAGTCATTGTTGATATTTCTTTCTCTGTTCCGTTTTCTTTTAAATTCAACCTTTACAAATGGCATTACAGAAGAATTTAATCAACTTACTTCAAGATTTAAAAGAAAAAAAATCAAATCATTATTTTTAGATGATTTTTGTTGACGTCTAAGATGGAGAGTTTTGAAAATGATATAACTTTTGTTTGTTTGTTTTTGCTTTTCCTTTTTTTCTTTATATCGACGATATCTTCAGTAGAAGCAACTACCATTTTAAAAAAAAGTCAAAAACCCTCTGCTTGAGTTGAGATGGACACTGCAACTATATTTTGCATTGTTCTTGATTTATAATTAAACTTTAAACATTTATACTCTATATGAAAATTAAAGGTTATAAGCTAACTCTTGCGTACAAACCTAACCCATTGAAAACTAAGCATTTAAATCATTGTGGATGCATATTTTTCTAAACATCGTTCATTTTCCTAAAATTGCTTTCCATTTCCAATATAAAATTATTCAGATTTTCCTTTGTAATTCCTTTTTCTTCCGTATCCCCTACAGAAGCGAACACAAACCTCGTGTAGGTTCGATTTTTTTTTTTTTTCGAAATATACGAGTGGTAATAATTGCAAGGGTCTTCGTTCGATTTATATTGGACCGAATTAAGGACGTCACTGTCATTTGGAGACGACTGACCCTAAAACGACGCCTCTACTGCGATGAACAGTAGTGTGTCTGAAGCTGTTAGTAGGGCACCTAAATTAAACCGTTACTGGGGAGGCGAAGGCGTCATGACTCTTTTCACGCTCGTTTTTACTCCATAATGTAGTGAAACTATGTCGGGAGGATGGGTTCATACCCGGGATGACTAATGCGAAAGCTGTTGTGTCTCGTTACAGTCACCCAGGAAGAAAGCTCCAAGGGAAGTGCTGCAATGCTCTAAGGAATTGGCATGCCAGAATTCACCAACCCAACGTGCGATGGGCTGGCGATTCAATTTGGCACTTCAAATGTGAACACTGTCACTCGTACCGTGGCAGTGATACCAAAGACCCGTGCAACTTCGTTCGCCATTGCTGAGAAAGTTTCCCGCGTGGATTTATAGTTTTTACGGATTCAATTATGCGGGGAAGTGGCTGATACGTAAGATTGATAAGAACGTAAAAGTGAATACAAGGTACTTCTAGGAATCTATTACGACACCTATCTTTCGATTCGACATTCCACAACCAGAGGGAGGATCCATATGGACAAAACTTCAAGACATACCGCCAGAACATCTCTGGGTGGTTAGCAGGAAAATGGAACGGGAATTAGAAATTCGTATCACTCCGTTTTGAAACACTCCTGTAAAGAGCCCTGATGCCCGTCCAATGAATTTGTGCGGCTTTGGCCTGTTAGAAGGACGTCTCCAACATTAGCGTTCGAACATCCTTCCTGGTTTCTGGGAAGCTTACAGGAAGGAGTAGGACCGAATTCCTTTGACTGTTCCTCGCCGGATTTTGCTCCAAAGAAAACTCCGATCTCGGGTGATAGTCCACAGTACTGGGGATCGAATAGAAACTACTGGTGGTAGTGGCGAGCTTGCTCGTAAGGTAAATACCCTTCAAAAAAAATGTACAAGATCTGACCATCCATCAAAACTAATGCAGCAAGACAGATTCTTGATCGTACGAAAAGTGAAGAAGAACTTGAAAGTAAGTGTAACAATCATGGCTGTGAACTTCAAACACGAACCTCCAAAGAAGGTTTGACTGCAGACCATAAGAAATGTCCTCCATGAAGCTGAATGCGGAGCCCGAAGAAAGCGATACATTAACAAGAGTAATAGACAAAGCCTGAAGTATGCATAGGCACACAGAAACGACACATTAACTTTTGGAAGAAAGCACTTTTCACAGATGAAAGCAAATTTAATTTCTGTAAATCAGATGGGTTCTGGTATGGCGAAGGAGAATACTTCTTCTGCTGTCGTGAAATACGAGTCCGGCTCAATACTTGATTTGGAGATACATGAGTACGAATGAGGTTGGGGAATTGTGTTTCATTGGTTTTATTGACGGAATAACGTACCACACAGCATGTAGTAACAACCGGAAGCCTCATCTTCATACGAGTGTTGAACAAAACGGACGTAGCAAGGGTTTACGTATTCACCCAATATAACGACCCGAAGGACACTGCCCTGAATATGAAGTTGTGGCTATCATACAATACTTCGAAATGGGTAGAAACCCCTCCACAGTAAGCAGACATCAATCCAACTGTGAATCTATTGCAAACTGTACAAAGAAACAAACGAAAATGCCGTTACAGTAAAAGTGATCCTAGACACGTATTATTATTGAAATGGAGGAAAATTACTCAGGAAGCAACATAAAAGATATGTCATTGTCACGGAGGTAGCAGGAGGTAATATGACAAAAAGTAGGACCAGTAAAGTATTAAAAAGTTATGGGACAACGAGTAAGGTCATTGCAGACGAATAATTTTCATAATATTTCATTGCATTGCGTAGTATTTCTTTGCAAACGAATACTTTTATAACGTTTACTCCATAGGATGGTGGTCCAAATAGAGCAAACATTATACTATATAGTGTCGTAAATAGGACGTTTGCTCGAGCGTTGACGATGAAACAAGTGATCCGAAGAAAGCTTCTTTCAACGCCAACTACACATAATCAAAAATTCTACGTACAACTTTTAGAGACACAAAAGATTCAGCATCATATTTCCGAAAATTAACAAATTACACCAATAATAAGTAAAAAGTAAATTTTGCACCACGTACTCAAATAGACAGTCACGAGGCATAGGAGATGACATGCACAAGCGCAGAAAATACTCGTCAATCGATTCGAAAATTTTAATTATATTGATACTTACATAGCTTTAAACTAGGAGATAACAATTAAGATAATAATATATATAGATGTTTCTTATATTGTGAAAAATAATTCGATTCGACTATGTACGGAACATGATTACACAGTGTCTTGTTGCAGCAGGGTAGGAGAAGCTGTTACACATTCGTCTCTTCGGCGCCAAGTAAGTTGCCTCCCACTAAATCTCTTCGGCTCTCGCTGTTCGCGTGGGTTTCACGCGTTAAGTGACGTAAGAGCGGACAGAGCTGTGATTGGCTGAAGAAGTGCTGATCAAGGTCACGACACCCACATGCGTTCTCTGAATGAGAACACACACACACTCACACATAGAAACATCGTCTGCTAGTTATGCTAGTCATTTTAAATTAAAAAGAGAATTAAACTGCTTGAACTGCATATTACCAAAATGATGAATAAATGAGTTTATGACACTTTTTTTTGGTGTAAAATATCTTCAGTTCATTTTAATTTGTACTCTTTTGTTTGATTAAACACTGCAGTAACGTAATTTCTGTGTTTGTACTATATACATAAGTATTTGTGTTTAGCTTTTCTTGTTATTATTGAGTTTAAGGCAACTACAATTCTGCTCAGACGAATTTTTTTTTTTCACTGTATTTGTTTATCTATTATGATTTTTTAAATGTTGACTAATTCTAGTTGTTGATGGTTTATTTGTGAAAATTTACGCCGTGTTTCAAAAGGAATGACCTGATTTTGGGCGGTAATAATTACGGAACATGGAACGTGCTGGCAAGGAAATCAGTGTTGTTTGAATGGGCGTGGCCTGTAGTTTCAGAAAATCGCCGTTAGATGTCAGTCAATGCGTTTTCTCAATTTACAATCAGTCAGAAGTAAGATGGCGTCCGCTCAACAGAAGGCGTTTTTGTGTGCTGTAGTTAGCAAAGTCTGAGTCAATGATTTCGGTCCAGCGTGCGTTTTTGTTGGCGTTTTGGCATTGATCCGCGTGCGCCCAGAATCATTCGTCGTTGGTATCGCCAGTTTGAAGAGACAGAATGCGTGTGCAAAGGTAAGAGTCCAGGTCGGCCTCGCACTTCTGATGAAATGGTAGAAACAATTCGGCAAACGTTCGAGCGGACACATAGAGCATTGTAATAGCATTGATAAAACTTGAAGATTTTGTCAGTATTTTGCAATTTATCCCATTTTTGTAGTATGTTTTTATCAATATATGTGAACTTTTAAAATCTGGTTATTCTTTTTGAAACACCCTGTATTTTAATGCTTTTTTTAAATATACATACTAGGAAAACAGTGAAGCCTTGCATTAAGAGTATTATGATGTGGGAAATTTACATGTAATGTTATTGAGTTTATTATTGATTTTTTGAAAATTCTTTACATCGAATGTTAAAAAAAAAGGTGCTAATTGCACTATGAAGAAACTGTGTAGTAAAGAGGATCGGCAGCTGGGTGTACTGAGTTTTTGAACTATGTACCCAAGAACACAATGCTATAATTACAGGTTGAAATGTGGTAGCACAAGCGTACCAAGCTTAGAACCTGAAGGATCCACGGGGCCCGCGGACTGTTGATTACAATACTCAACATGTGTGCATAAAGTTGTTTTAAACTGACTTTTTTTTAAAGTTATTATAAGGTTTACTAAAAAGAACATCAGAACTTTAAAATGAGTTGGACTGAAAATTAAGTCATAATAATTTTTAAAAAGTGAAAAGCAATCTGTGGCTTATAATCTGAATATAATGTCGTTCGTTGATGGAATAAAATCTCAAAGATTCAATCCGCGTAGACCAGGCCCGTAGCCAGCCCAAAAATGTAGGGGGGGGCCGGCTGAAGTTAGGGGGGGCCCGATCCGACCATATGATAGTTCATCACCATATTATAGTTCTTTTGCAAGCCTACTGTAAAACTTTTAAGGGGCCAGCAAAAATTTAGGGGGGGGCCCTAGACCCCCCCCCCCTGGATACGGGCCTGGCGTAGACCTCTATCCGTAGAAAATAATCCAGGAGGAGTGGATGGAGAGATCTCATGATCTGGACAGTTCACATCACCCTTTCTCAACAGAACGCACCCGGAGAACTTATCGTGCGATAACTCCGGAGTCTGGTGAGCTGTGTTCCAAGTTACATCATCTTGTTGAATTGTGTCTCATGCTGATTTGGCATAAACTGCTGCGTATATATGCCACAGTTTAATCTCGCCAATCCAAACAGTGTTGTTAGAACATGATTCTGAAGTTCTGATGTTCTTATTGACAGTCAACAAATGTTTAAAATAACAATACGGTGTCATGCTCAAAGAAAAATTACACTGTATCTAGTGTCAGGATGTTCGTTTTTCTCCTCATGTTTTGAAACTTGTAACATATAGTATGACAGTTGATACAAAATAATCAACAGTATAAAAACTTTTTTTTTTCTTGATGTTGAGAAATCTGTGGCCCTCTCCTGAAAAACTTCTCCCTCCATAAAGGAGAATTGCTAGCTACAACACTGATTCCAAATGAAAGATGGTTTAATATCTCGAGAATGGTGGGTTATTAGCGCTTGAAACCTAAACCATATGCCATTTTAAAATGTTAGAATTCTATATCTTTATAGTGAACCTATGTGCAATTGAAATAATGATGTTATGTATGGTCTTCAGTCTCTTTTGTTTGCTAAGGGGGGAAAAATGACAAGGGTGTATAAATAGAAGGATGATTGATTCTAAACAGAAAAAAAAAATCATATGAACGTAGGACCTATTCTGAGCGATTTAGAGCTACATGTTACGAACCATTTTTGACCGTATGCTGCTTATTCGTCACCCATTAGTTATTCTAGAGGTGAAACTTAGCGTATTGGAAAGGTAATGGAATGTCCTTTCCAACGGTATGAAAGGTAATGAAATGTCCTTTCCAGTGGTATGAAAAGTAATGGAATGTCATTTCCAGTGGTATGAAAGATAATGAAATGTCCTTTCCATCGGTATGAAAGGTAATGAAATGTCATTTCTAACGGTATGAAAGGTAATGGAATGTCCTTTTCAGTGGTATGAAAGATAATGAAATGTCCTTTCTAACGGTATGAAAGGTAATGGAATGTCCTTTCCAGTGGTATGAAAGATAATGAAATGTCCTTTTTAACGGTATGAAAGGTAATGAAATGTCCTTTCCAACGGTATGAAAGATAATGGAATGTCCTTTCCAACGTATGAAAGATAATGAAATGGCCTTTTTAACGGTATGAAAGGTAATGAAATGTCCTTTCCAACGGTATGAAAGATAATGGAATGTCCTTTCCAACGTATGAAAGATAATGAAATGTCCTTTCTAATGATATGAAAGGTAATGGAATGTCCTTTCCAACGATATGAAACACGTAACAGTTATAGATTGAAATTTGGGAATCAGTGTTGCCATCCAATTCCCTTTCTTAGTCTTAAAATAATCTTAACTTTCTTCAAATTTACATTACTAATTTATCTTCCAAAGACACTAGTGCCGCATGTTGCTTACCGTTAGAAATGCTATTCCGTCATCTTTTAAATGGGCTAAGTCCCTCATCTCTGTAAAATAATTATAGGATAAAGTATAAGCAACGTAAGCTCAAAAACGATTTACAACATATAGCTCGCAAACCGTTGAGAATAGAACTCATTTATAAGAACTTTTTTTTTTTTTTTTTTTTTTTTGTTTGTTTACAATCACCCATACTACTATTTCCCAAAATATTGTGTTTTTTCTCCTGCGACAGCTTATATACAAGGTGTGATCGAAAAGTACGTGAATGTAGTTCCACAGTGCCATCTATCGGTATTGTATCCATTTCATCTGGTAATCCTGGTAGCCTAAACCTTTGGTACAATCATTGTTGAGTTTGAACGAGTTGTGACGTGTTAGTTGGCTTCCAGAGGCAGAAGAGCGAGGACGTGTTAAGAGAGTCTGTCGCGCGCGAACATTAAAGCTTTGTTGTAAGCTGCAAAATAAAAGTACCAAAAAAGATCACGAAATGTCAAAATCAGTGTATAGTGATGAATCGGCGGCATTGAAGACAGTTTACAAGTTGGTATGAGAAATTCGAAAGCGGCAAGGACTCGATTGAAAGCAAGCAACAATCGAGACGTGCTTCGACGTCAAAAACAGATGAAAACGTACAAAAAGTGGCACAAATGATTTGTTCAAACAGGCGAATGACTATTCCAGAGCTTTCCAAAGAACTAAACATCTTGTGTGGGTCCGTGAAAAACATATTAACCGTCGATTAAATGGACAAATAGCTTCCTTCTTCACCACGGAAACGTGCCGTGCCACGCCGTGCTCTTGATCTGCTTGCCGAAAAAGAATATTCCTGTCTGTACACATTCGCTGTACTCTCCAGATATTAGCACGACGCGACTTCTGACTCTTCCCAAAAATTAAAACCGTGCTTAAAGGAAAACGTTTTGACACCATTCCTGACATTAAAAAGGCCAGGACGGAACAGCTGAACGCCCTTCCGAAAGAAACTTTCCAGAAATGCTTCCAGTCATGGATTCAAAGACGGGATAAGTACACCTTGTCTCAAAAAGGTTGAGCGCATTCTTTATTGGTGTTTTGAGGCAAAAATTTTCTAAGTCCAGCTTCGGGTATCTTCGGGAAAAAGTAAGCCAGGTTCGAACCTCCAAGCCAGCCTTTCAATCGGGAAAAAGTTTGCAGATGTGTTTTTCTTCTTTTAAATATAATAAGACTTGTTACCAAGTGTTTAAAAAAGCAACATTGATTGAAATACTTAATGATACAATATTTCGAAACCTTTTATTAATGTGACCACATGCTTGTTTGTCATTTAGCTCTCTATACGTAATGGAGCATTTAAATACGTTAAAGAATCTTTCCATATGTAAAAGAATGCTCAAAGTTAAGAAATAGAACATAATTATCGCCTGAGTACTAAAATAAAAGTCAAAGTAGAACAGAAACAGCGTTTGTAATGGATATGAATGTCATAATTATCTTGAGATCCGTTATACATCGCTAGAAGCTTAGTTCTCGAAGTCCTTGTGTTAGCTCATTGGTAAGCTGTCGGATTTCAAATCATAAGGTTGTGAGTTCGAATCCCATGTGGGTCAATACTTTTTTTAAAATTATATTTTCCGCAATGCATGAAAAATTATATAAAATAATTACATTAAAATACATAAGTTGTTTATATATAACATAATAATTGCAGAACATAGTAATTATTATGTTTAAAATATAACATCTGAGATAATTTTCACAGTAGGTCGTTATTATATATGAGAATGTTAAATACAAGTTAGGAAAATCGTTTAATAGCAATAAATAAGTTATGTAGTGTATTTATTTGCAGCTATTTGTCATACAGATTTAACTTCTCAATATTCTCATTACAGTATGTTATTTATATTCGTGAAATACAGTATATTCCTACGGATATAGAAAGTGTATAAACAGAGTATCCAAAGTCGTATCCTGCTTCAAAACATAACTTTTCCCGATCCCCTTAACGTCACGGGAAGAAACACAAATTCTCTTTAGAACGGAATGTCGTTACTTAGAGTCTCATTCGAATACGTTGAATATGCTTTTGTGTATTCATCTCTCTCTCTCTCTCTCTCTTTCGCTTTGTTTATGTGTGTGTGTGTGTGTTGCGGAATATCCCAAGTTGAATACAACATTTGCAAAGTATATCATTGTATCGAATACCAGAAATTGAAAGTCGTGTTTCTTCAGGTTAGGTTTGCGTGTTCATGTTAGCTCATTGGTAGAGTACGGACTTGCCACTGAAGAGGTCTTGAGTTCAAAGCCTAAAGCTAATTATCATTCTTTTGTTAGTAAGATTGCACAGAAATCGGATACAAGGAGTGGTTTACTTCTAGAAATATTTTCAGAAGCGTTTAGGTAGCCCTGAAAAGGGCTGTTTTCGGGAGTTAAGGCGGGGACATTAATATTGTGTCCAAGACCCTTCTGAATTTATTACACGCTCCATTCTTCTGGGCATGGAATCTGTTACATGGGTGACAAATCTATCTCCTTCCCCTACCTCCAGCCATGCTTCGGAAACAAGATGCCACAGGTCATCCTGAGTTCTTGGTGGATCTGCCTCAGGCCAACTTTCCCTTAGAGTACGCTTCACTTCTGCTCACATATTTTCCATGAGATTGAGGTCTGCTCCACGAGGCGGCCAGTCGAATAAATCAATCTCAGGGTGCCCTGCGAACCATTCCTGAACCACACGGGAATTATGTATTGGCGACTGGTATTGCTGGAACTGAATTACACCATCAGGCTGAAATACTCGTACAGATGGCACCATGATATTACTGATAATGTCTAAGTACTGAGCATTGTCCAGATGTCCTTCAATTCTATGAAGCTGTCCTGCTCCGCGACTGGAAATCCAACCCCAACATAAAATTGATACATGGCCTCTGCAATTGCAAGCAGCCACATATCCATGGTCATATCGGGTGCCTCTCGGACGATACACAAAACGGCGTCCCTCCTTTGATGTTGTGAATATGGATTCATCTGAGAAAACTACGTTTTCCCAATTGAGACCCACATTCGCCTGTGCAAACGCGAGACGGTAAATTTTGTGGTCGTCTGAGAGTTTTTCCTTCACGGCAGCAACACGGCCACGTAACCCAGCATGACGAAGCCTTCGCAGAGCTGTATGCTTACTACCAGGAAAGAGAGAAGCTTCCCTTATCTGTCTAGACGTCCTTAGTGGGTCTAACCGGGGTTCGTTTACTAATCTCGCATCTTGGGCTTCGGTTGACACATGCCGACGACCAGGAGATCGTAAATTACCCGTCTGACCTGTAGCACCATATTTCCGAATCCATTGCCTTCCTGTAGAGGCCGGGACACCTACTCGCCTGCTAGCTGCAGTTGCAGAATAACCTTCCAACTCCCATAAAGTAATTACTGCTGTACGTCTATCCATAGTTACCAATGTTCTGAGCTGTGAGAAGAAAGCAATAGATAAAAGCTAGTACCTGACGTGTGATTGGTTACTTGCACGACACGCCCATTGTGGGGAACAGCGTTGCCAGATCTAGCATAATGATGCTAGATCTAGCATAATTTGCATGTCTCTATCACCTAGCATCTTGCTTTTAGCATCCTGCCCAAATCTAGCACAATTTCAGCAAGTTATCAAAAAGCCGTAAAACCTGGAGAAGTTGGTCGTGGGAAGAAAAAGAACGGCAGAAATGTATCCTCTTCCATTGATTCATACACTCGGTAAACCATACAGGCAGTCTTATTTTCCTAAGTAAGTTCGGAACGGCTTTGGGCTTTTTTTTTTTTTGTGGCTCCACCCAGGGTTTTCTAATCCTTTAACTCCGAGGCATGGGCGGAGCTATGGGGGCCATTCTCCCCCCAACTTTTTGACTTCACCATCTTTACTTCTGACTTCATGATCATATTTATTCCTGAAATGACAGCTCCGAGACCGACCAAAAATCTGCCGCCTCCCCCAGCAGACGATTCCCAACTCCGCTTATGCTGCGAAGTAATTTTCTTTCAAAATATGTAAACAAAAACTTTGCATTCATTTATACGATATATACGCCATTGAGTTTGGCAACGACTGCAGTAATTTAGTTGAGTTAAAATTTTGGTGCGTGAAGTATTGAGTTCTATCCATGCATTCTTGCTCTCTGTGTATTTTAAGTTACGTTATCGTATCTCAACTTTGTTTTTTTTTTAACTCCTGAATTAGTAATTATGAGGATCTAGCATAATTTGACCGAATCTAGCATAAGTTCGATCAGGTTTTGGAATAATTCCGAGCTGTGAGTCTGGCAACGCTGGTGGCGAACGACTTGGTCAACGACTCGCGAAAGAAATCTGAAAATGGTGCGCCGTAATAATAATAATAAAAACAGTTTTTATAAAGGAATATTAATACATACGAAAAGCTGTTTAAAGAATGAATTGTTATACTGACTTTACACGTATAAAAACATATACCATATACCAAACAGATTGAGCGATATGATTATAGCTGTTTTGAGACGAACACTTTCGAAGTCCAACTTCGGGTGTCTTCGGAAAACAGTAAACTAAAGCTGCTGGTTCGGACCTCCAAAGCCAACCTTAGTAATCGGGAAAAGATGTACAGATATGTTTTTCCTTCTGTTAAATATAATAAGACATGTTGAAATGGTATTAAGTGTAGAAAAAAGTAACATTGATTGAAATACTTAATGATACAATATTTCGAGACTATGTATTCACACTCTCGTTTCGTCATTGTGATCTCCATACGGAAAAGAGCATTTACGTATGAGCTCAGTTATATTTCAGAAGCAGCTTCCGAAAAGCGGTCATGTTAGCTCAGTGGTACACCACCGAGCGTTTAAATCGTGAGTTCGATACCCGTTCAGGTGAGATTCCTTTATGATATTCTACTTTCCTCAATGCATGAAAATTATGTAAAATAGTTACATTACAATTCATCAGTTGTATATATATTTTCATATCATCAGTTGTATATATCAGTTGAATATATATATTCATATCATTTCACGACATAAGTAATTCTTATCTTTAAAATATAACATCTGAGGTATTCACAGAACTTCGGTGTGTTATGTGTGAATATTGAATACAAATTTAAAAAATCGTGTAATAGCAATTAATAAGTTATGTAATACAGTGGACTCTTTTTAATTCGAAGTCCAAGGGGACACGAAAACAACTTCGAATTATCCAAAATTCGAATTACCCAACAACATTTCTTTTCACATATATAACAACAAACAAACCGTGCATCAAAAACATATTCACATGGTGTAGACTATACCTTTAAAGCAGCTTATTATTTGCGTGATCGAATACCGCAAAGTAGCCACAAAATAACTGATACAAACGACATTGACTCCACATAATTCAAACTACGTGTATAATGGAAAATATATTTACGTATAACACTACAACATACATTGAATAGCCCAAACAATTAAACACTAGTAACAATTTGAATATTCTGTTCTCACTTTTAAGAAGTCGTAAACCTCATTTGCTTAAATTTCATTGTTTTTGTACGGTCAATAAATCTTGAATTTCATGTATTGCGTGGAATACGATATTAATAACATTTGGTTGACTTTATCAATAATTCGTCTTAAAATGTCAACCAATTCTGAAACAAGATGAGATTGGCACACGTTCTCTATCTTTACTTCTTTTCCAACTCACCTTCATCTTTATCATTACATAAATTTTCTATTTATTTTTTGTATTACTCTTGGGTGCATCTGGATAACTGAAAACACGTTAAAACTGTATTTCTTTGTTTACATCTGTCCAACATTAAAAATTTTCAACTGTATTTACTTCGAATTATCCAAAACATAGGTTCAAAAGTTCGATTTATCCACGATTTTTTATTATTGTTTTCAATACAGTTTTAAAGGGGAATGGACTTTTGTTCGAATTACCCAATATTTCGAATTACCCAAGTTCGAATTAACGAGACTCCACTGTATATTTATTTGCAGCTACTTTCATCGCAGATAACTTCTCAATATTCGCATTACAGCATTTAGGTAGAGCATATCGAAAATCGGATCGTGGTTCAAGACAAAAAACTAGCTAGCCCCAAACTGTCACGTAAGAAATTCACGAATCGCAAAAGTAAAGTGAAGAGATTGAGAGCGGTAATTCCTTAATCGCTCTCTCTCAACTCTCTCTTATCTGCATTTATACATATAAAAGTGTATGTATGTATGTTCCATCATAACTCATGTATGCCTAGAGCAGGGTTTCTCAACCTGGGAGTCGCGGGCCATAGGGGATCGCGAAGATAGGCGGAAGAGATAAATATAGTTAGAATCTAATACCAGAAATTATTTTTAAATATTATTTTTAATTTTGTTCTGATAGGCATACTTTTATTTTTTATACACACTGTAAAGAACAATAAAAAATAAGTCTACTGAACATTTTCAAAGGGTGTAGAATTCGTGTTACTATTTGGTTCAAAGTCTCTTGTCGTCGCGAATTCTGTCGAGAAATTTGAAGCTTAAAATATACAAAACGATAATCATGCCTGTTGTTCTGTATGGTTGCGAAACATGGTCGCTTACTCTGAGGGAAGAACATAGACTGAAAGTATTTGAGAACAAGATCCTTAGACGAATATTCGGACCCAAGAGGAACGGGAATGGGGAATGGCGGAAACTTCATAACGAGGAACTACATAATTTATACGGTTACCCAACATTGTTAGGGTCGTCAAGTCTAGGAGGCTTAGGTGGGCAGGTCAGGTAGCTAGAATGGAAGAAAGTAGAAACGCTTTGAAAGTCTTGACCGGAAGACCAAACGGAAAACGACCATTAGGAAGACCTAGGGGCAGATGGGAGGACAATATTAAGATGGATCTCGCTGAGATAAGAATACAAAGTAGAAACTGGATCCAATTGGCTAAGGATAGAAGTCAGTGTAGAGCTTTTGTGAACGCGGCATTGAACCTCCGGGTTCCATAGGCCATAGAGTTGGTTAGTTAGTAGAGTTGTTTAAAAATGAATTTAAATCAAAGAGGTATGATATAAAACTAATGAGAACTGTATATACAATTAAATAAATACAATTAAAATTAAAATTAAATACAATTAAAATTAAAACCTAATGAGATACCTAAGCATGGTGTAATTTCACTAGTGCAGCAACGCCCGGTTCAATCTTCATGACGAATATTATCAAGCCATTTTCAACTGATAAGCGATTTCTTATCTTTGTTTTAATGTTTACCATAAAAAAAAAAACACTTTCGCACAAGAACGATATAGCAAATGGAATTATTACTTTTAAAGCAGCAATCACCAGACCAGGATATTTTTCTCTCCTCATCAAGCAGAACTTGTCCAAGTCTTCGTTACAGAAAACCAGTTGCAAAGACTTGTCGCATGATCATTCTATTATTTGGTCAAGAAGTTGTGGGCTTAGATCGGATACGTTAATGGCCTCTTCAATGAAGGAGTTTAACATCCATCTTGAACCAGCACCTTCGTCGTTGGGAATATAGATATTACAGTTACTGTATCCACTGTCAGTGCCGGGCGCCGAAAAGAGGGGCCACACATTTCGGAGGAAGTGTGTTACTCAAGTTAGGAAAGTGCATGTGCACATGTGTAAAATAGAAGGAAAAACGTAATAAAATGTGCTCAAAATTAAGGAAAGGTATTGTTTATTTTGAAAATGTTATTGAGCTTCGTGCCAACCATGGTGGCGCTTCGTAGCTAGTCTGTCGACGTCACTCATATATACGGTGACATCGTACTATACTCTCGCCCCGGGCAATGATTTTCCATGGCACTGTTCACTATAAACAAAAAAATGGATTCTACTATTATAGAAATAGGTATGTTAAAAATCCCACACAAGCTTATTATAAAACAAATTATAAAAGGGTCGCTGGCAAGAGCGTATGATAAAAGGGGATCGTGATAGGAATTAGATTGAGAACCACTGGCCTAGAGTAATTTTAACCACATTTCTTATAGTTTCAAAAAGAGTGCTGTCGGGTTACCTATGGTGAATGGGAGGGGGATACATATAAAAGATTGCTAGAAAATGATCGATATTAGATTCATAGTTTTCGGGGTCGCTTAGATAAATAGTGAGACTTTCAATTACGCTTAACTCCGATTAAGCTCTCATTAGCAGGAATGGGCACGAACGACTTTTCTTTGAAACTCGACTCGACTCGAAACAGACATCTTTGAGGTCTACTCTTGGACTCGGCGCGAAAAATATCTTCCAACTCGACTCGGATTAGAGTCAAGTCCAACCAAAACGAGCCAAATCCTGTGTGTAGTCCTACCTAGACAATAATTATTCTATCATCAATTATACTACTGTTACTACAAATAATAATAATAATAATAATAATAATAATAATAATAATAATAATAATAATAATAATAATAATAATAATAATAATAATATTATTATGACAACACCGTGTACAAACATGAACGATAGATGGTTAGTAAAGGAATACTAAAAGCTAGTTGACTGCCGACGTCGGTAGTCATGAAGTTTACAAGGCAAGGACATCGTTCATTACCCTAAGCTGTAAGCGTCGGTGGACTACAGATGGTCAACTATTAACCTCTCGCCAGAAATTGGTGGCCCCGCAGCGACGATCCGTGATGGCCCAAGTTCCATTTTGAAAACTTTACTACCAGCGGCTGAGACGCGATGAAACGCCAACGAACCACAAAATTACTCTCCCAAAATATGTTAAAATGCCTATATGTGTGATTTGTTTATATTTAGGCGAAACAAAAAAACACAAAACAAATACCCCGGGGTGGACGCGAACCATCAATATTACGATTACTAGGCACGTGTTCTTCTGACTTCCCCACGGAAACGATCATAAAAAGCTTGGTTGTTGAAGGATAAATCATTGACGTCTTAATTTAGCCAATCAGACAAACCCCTACATCTCGAGTTCTAGGAGGTCATACCGTGAACCGTTTCAGATTTATTGCTTTCTGGTGGAGTACTATCCATGCGCAAAATTTGAGCATA
This sequence comes from Thermobia domestica, assembly GCF_964235325.1. Classification (NCBI taxonomy): domain Eukaryota; kingdom Metazoa; phylum Arthropoda; class Insecta; order Zygentoma; family Lepismatidae; genus Thermobia; species Thermobia domestica. The sequence continues at coordinate 9,729,580 of NC_137460.1, forward strand.
ATAGCCGACATGCATCTTCGGTGCCTCTTATCTTTAGTACAATTTTAACCAGAGATGGTGTGGGTCAATGAAATTTGATCCACGACCCACCATGACCCACTATGACCCACCAACCAAATGACCCATTGGCCCACTCTGACCCATCAACCATCGTGATCCACTCTGACACACCACCAACTATGAACCACTCTGAACCATTGCGACCAACTCCGACCCACCAAAACCCATCGACATCAACTCTGACCGATGACCCACGTCCTCCTCTCCATTGACTAAAGAGATTACACTTGTAATAAAACAAGACTGTGAAATTATCACTTATCGGAGTTTGAATTTCTACCGTCATTGGCTCAAGCACCTCTTTGTTACAATACTGGTGGGTCTGACCTTTACGATATATAATGGCAAAGTGTTTCTCATCTTCCGAATTAAAATGAATTTAAATTTATCATATGTAATTATTTCTTTGTTGCCTTACAGACACATTTCAGTAGAAAATAGGGTGAAATTTAAAAGTTTCGAATCAAGGAAAAGTAGACCAACGTAAAAAAAAAAAAAAAAAAAAAAAAAGAGAGAGAGAGAGAGAGAGAGAAACTAATTTTCTATATAATTAAGCATGCCGTACTAATTGAAAATGCCCATGTAATTAAGTTTAGAATACAAATTTTATGGCCATTTTTCTCTAACTTTATGGCTTGATTGCCTTATGCTCGGAACGCTCCATTAAACACCAGCTTCAGCAATTATAAATAGAAAGCAGTGGGTATAAAATTCAATAAGAACTTTAGTTTGCATTACTCAATTTTATTCTCAACTAATATCAATTGTTTTCGATTATTTTTACAAATCAACCCACTACCAATTTCCAATATATAGAAAATGCACCCCCGTCCCCCCGCTCATAAAAGACAATTTTAAAAAATGCTAGGGCATATTCTCTTTATTTTTAATAAAGAGTTATATGCTGAATTTCAGCTCTCAGTTGAACGGCTTGTGAGATACTAAATTTTTCGCAAAAAGTCGGACTTCTACTCCCCCTAAGGATATGTATTATAATGAAAGTGACACGCGTATGACAACTTCCCAGTTGGGATTGGAGCCTGATTATATACCAAACGTCAATTCATTTGACTTTGCAATTTGACCGTGATGATTACGCAGACATAGTTACTTTCAATTTTTTATGATGCATATCCTTATTTCATATGTTACAGATGATTCAAAAATATTTTTTCAAGCAGTTAGCTCTTCTAGAATCTCACAGGCTGCATCCCAAAATCCAACTCCTACTATCCTATGACAATCCAAAAGTGACTGAACTTTTTTATTAGGAACAAATGACAAAAGAAAAATGGAGATCTTGAAAGTAAAATGTAGAAAAGCTCGGTGCCCCCAATAACTCCATATTTCTCCGCCCCTTCATTCCGAACTTAAAAATAAAACTTAATTCGAATATGGTTAATTAGTGAATTTATTACAGTTAAATTCCACTCACTACATGCTACAGCTACAACTATGTAAGAAAAAATAACAACTGTGAAACATGTTCTGAATTACTATTACATTTCTTACGCTATTATTAAACATATTAGAATAGTAAAAGAGGATTGTTCGTGAAATAGTATATTTGCTCATGATTTTTAACTTTTTATACGGAAAAAATTAAAATATTATTCAAGTTTTAAAATTTGCACTCTGCAAATATGTTGCCCTCTAGGCAATGGGACTAATGTGGACTAATGGGAAATGCTGCACTGTTAGCGGCGCTGAAAACTTACGATTCGATTCTAATATCGGTTGATTTCGATATCTTTATGTCGCTACCACCCTGGGTGCTAATGGGAGCTTAATTGGACTTGAATTGAAAGTAGAGCTATTCACCTAAGCGACCACGAAACTATGGATTCAATAATAATATCGACCCGTTTCTAGCATTTTTGATATGTATCCCGACAGTACTCTTTTTCCAGACTGTAAGAAATATAGTAAAAATTGCTCTAGATATATCAGAATTATGTTGAAACACACACATAAATCCACTTTTATATTCTGTATAAATAGAGAGAGAGTGAGCGAGCGAGCGAGCGAGAGAGGGCGACTCAAGGCATCACAACTCCACATTGCAAAAGCATATATCAGGAATTGAATTGAAAATATATGTAAAGACTTTCTGCTGTGGCATGCTTCATAAGGACAATTCCAGTCTGCTCACGTGACCTTTGGGGTTCATGAATTTTTTTGCGAGCGTTCCGACTTTGGATTCTCTGTTTATACCCTCTGTTTATGCATCGAATAACTTTTCAAGAACATAAATGACATTCTATATTATGAATGTTGAGAATTACTCTCTATATGACAAATAGCTGCAAATAAATACACTACATGATTTATTTATTGCTATTGAACGAGTTTCTTATGTTGTATTTACATACTCATATATAATACCGACCTACTGTGAAAATTATATCAGATGTTATATTTTAAACATAATAATTACTATGTTCTGCAATTATTATGTTATATATAAACAACTTATGTATTTTAATGTAATTATTTTATATAATTTTTCATGCATTGCGGAAAATATAATTTAAAAAAAAGTATTGACCCAGATTGGATTCGAACTCACAACCTTATGATTTGAAATCCGACAGCTTACCAATGAGCTAACACAAGGACTTCGAGAACTAAGCTTCTAGCGATGTATAACGGATCTCAAGATAATTATGACATTCATATCCATTACAAACGCTGTTTCTGTTCTACTTTGACTTTTATTTTAGTACTCAGGCGATAATTATGTTCTATTTCTTAACTTTGAGCATTCTTTTACATATGGAAAGATTCTTTAACGTATTTAAATGCTCCATTACGTATAGAGAGCTAAATGACAAACAAGCATGTGGTCACATTAATAAAAGGTTTCGAAATATTGTATCATTAAGTATTTCAATCAATGTTGCTTTTTTAAACACTTGGTAACAAGTCTTATTATATTTAAAAGAAGAAAAACACATCTGCAAACTTTTTCCCGATTGCAAAGGCTGGCTTGGAGGTTCGAACCTGGCTTACTTTTTCCCGAAGATACCCGAAGCTGGACTTAGAAAATTTTTGCCTCAAAACACCAATAAAGAATGCGCTCAACCTTTTTGAGACAAGGTGTACATTGCAGCCAAGGACACTACTTTGAAGGAAATTAAATCGAATTCCATATAAACTTATTACTTTATTTCTAGTAAAATGATTCACCGTATTTTTTGAACACACCTGGTACATTTCTGTTACTTTACATGCATTTCTGTTACTGTACATTGTTTTTATTTTTCTGTCTGTTTTATCTGATTTGTTTGAATTCAGCACAAGTCTTTGTTAAAATGCACTGGATTATGTAATTTTTTTGCAGGTTTGACTACGGTGAGAAATTTTGGATCATAAAGTGCAAATCATTTACGTGTTCATGTGGCGCCGAAACATGCCGCTATTCAGAAACTACTATTCAACAGACACTAGAAAACTACAACAGGCGCCTGATGGAAGAAGCCCAGTGAGAAAAACCATCAACAATTGAGCATGTGTGTGTGTGTGTGTGTGTGTGTGTGAATTCATGTGCGTGTATGACGCGTGTTGTAGTATTGATGCATGTATATGTGTGTGTGTCAGGGTGTGTGTGTATGTATGAATACGTTATGTGTCTTTGTATCAGTTTTATATGAATCTGCTGCCCTTAGGAAGACTGATAATATATATCACATGTGACAAAATATGATTTTCAGGGAATATTATAGAACTGATTTATTTGTGTTCGTGTGGTCACATTGTCATTTTAATTGTGTTCGAAACTGAATTTTGTGTGTATGTGAAATTTAAAAGTGAGACAAGAAGAATTTATACGAATATTTTTTTTTGAAACATTTCGTGTTGACACGCTAAAAGCATTAAAAAAAAAAATCTGATTATGTATATTAATTGAAGTGAAACATTCTACACAGATGTTTTCTGAACTATTAATTGAATTTTTAAAAATGTTTTTCTTGCATGAGATGAAGATGCTTCAAGCTATAATACAGGGATGAGTTTGTAAAGAATTGAACGTGATTTATTTATTTATTTATTTATTTATTTAGTTTTAATTTAAACAAAACTTGTGCTCGTAAAAATTACACATGAACTCAAAAGAAACAGCAGCAAGAAAAATTATCATTTTCGACAAAAAAAAAAAAAAAAAAACATTTCGTCACGTCTCAAATGTATCATTGTGCTACAATCTCTGTTCAATAACATTTGACAAATTCAAAGACTGAGAAAGCGCGGAACGAAGCTGGAAATTGAACCCTGGTCTTCAGCTTACAGTGCCGGGTCAGTAACAGCTACGCTACTACTTTTCACTCCCTCAACAGCCACACACCTTCCACACTTGAGATCGGTGCTCATACTTTGAGACCGAACGATCCACAACCCTTTTGTGCTTGGAAAGCGTAGTATATGTAACTATTGAACTCAGTATTGTCTAAGTGCTCCTTCGTGACTAATCGTTGGGGTACACTTTCGGAGGGATTTTTTTTTTTTCACACTGGGCCTCTCTGGAACGGCCCTGTGTGAACGTAGACATCTAAAAAAAATCTGATAAATAGTACTTGGTATACTGAATGTGTGTGCCAAATTTCAAGTTTCTATCTTGAATACTAAGGGCGGGAGAAATTTTATCAAGAATTCCCACAATACCCCAAATTACCGCAAAACACTGTGATCTCAGGGAAAAAATTTCCTGAGACATCCCTAATTACCCTAAGGTCATGTTTCGCCCATCATTCTCTTCAGAATAAAACTGCCTTTCAGACGGTATGACTCACGTGTCTCCCTCATGTATATAAGGCGGGAAAATCCTGAAGAAAGGGATTTTTCGGGTTAAAATATCCCTTTTTCAACCCTTTGCCCCTCTGGATCCCCCTTTTTTTAACTCACAAATCTGAAAAAAAAATCTGGTAAATACTACTCGGTGGACTGAATGTTTGTGCAAAATTTCAGTCTTCTACGTGCAAAAATAAGCCCGCCAAAAGATAATGAACATAGGCTTAATAAATGAAAATTTATATTTTAGAATTATGACGTCATCACCTCCTATGTCTCGACCCAGGAAGGTGTGAAACCATACGTAAGGTCTTCTACAATGCCTCTGGACTTGAAAAACAAAACAAAATAAAACAAAACACACACACACACAAAAAAAAAAAAAAAAAAAACGGACGAAAAAGCTCAAATAGGAGAGTTATAACGCAATGTACCATGAAACACCCGTATGGTACAAATTGTACCATAGGATCCCCAAAGGGCTAGAGGGCATGTTCTTCCCTTCTTAGTGAGAAATTTGATGACCGAGCAGTGCTCCATCTTCTGCAAACCCTTTGTTCTTGGCGTCACACAAATATTCACTACGCGGCTTAACACAAACACTCTGGTCACGACCATTGCGTTGCTCCGACTGACCTCAAATTGCATAGCGGGGTCCCCACAATGATCTTAGCGTGTGTATCAGGCGCCATTATGCTCCGCTCGTTCCTTCCTGTCTAGGTAGATAATTTATTGGACGCCCCTCGTATATAGCCTTGCTGCTGAAAGGAACAATAAATCCTAATCCATCCATTTCAGTATTGTATGAGAAATAATGGGAGAAATCAACCAATTCTCCTAACATCACATTGTATGAACACCGACCGCGAGAATAGAAAATGCGTGGCTGTTCAGAGAACGGTTTGGGTAGCATGCTGGTTAATACACCGGCATGATAAGCCGAGGACCCGGATTTAGTTTCCAGCTTCCTCCCTTTCTTGTCCAAGCTTTGAGCTTTTATTGAATTTACACTTGCATAATGAATTGAATGATTTAAAGTTTTAACTACTTAACTTTGTACTTTTTAAATTCGAAACCACAAATATTCGTTGAATTTCGTTCGTTTTTATCGGCCTCACTTTAAAACAGAATTGAGAGCGAGTTCGTGAGGCTCCTAGGGTGATTAATAGTTGTTTGTCCTTAGAAGCTCAAATGCAGCTTTACAGACAATTTGAAAAAAACACGTCTGCTTTATAATTGACAGCCTCCTGTCCATCCCTTCCTAGTAAGAAGTCATTCTGCTCTCAACTTTAATATAATAATAATAATAATAATAAAAGAAAAGAAAGTAGTACCAGTGAGGGAGACGAACAAGTTCGCTTAATATATTCGCTGTTTCGAAGTCCATAAGTGGAAAACTGAATTTGAAAATGGTTTTTGCGCGCCACTTACGATCTTGTTCAAAAATTCGTGTTTACCCACCTCTTTTTGAAAAGTTCTTTTCTTTTATTCATAAGAGAAGGCAAAAGAGAGAAAAAAAATCAAGTTAAAATACTTGCGGTTGTGAAAATATGGCCTTTCTGAAGAAAGGAATGTGGCTTGTTTGTTTGTTCGTTTGTTTCGCAAGGCTGAATAAACCTAACGATGCTTATTGCACAGGGCTAAATAAACTTACCGATGCTTTGAGAAACAGTAATGGAAGTTAATACATAATCTACAAACATACTAAATATTTTTCTCCGGTTATTTACTTATTTATGTAGCACGTGTCTCTTTTAAGTCTAACTTATATTTTCTTTCACGTAAATACAGGGTGTTTCAAAACAACACCGACAACGTTTGGGAGGTGAGTTTTGACACCAAGATAAGACAAAAAGTATCGACCAATCTGGGTGCACAAATGCTTCCTTTCGGAGTTATAGGCTGCCGAAAACATGAAAAAATAAATTTTAAAAGTCCATAGCTCCAAAACTGTGGGACCTACCGTAGTCGGGTCAAGACTTCACTTCCCAGAAATTCATGCTTCAGAATCCTAAGGTACTCACGTAACTATTTTTATAGAGGGAGTTTAACTACGGATATATAGTTTGAAGTACTCACCAACTACCTCTGTAAAACTTGTTTACGAAGTACCGCAGGATTGTGAAACTTGGATATTTGGATAGGGCGCATACTACTTCCCATTAGTCGTTTGTGCACTCAGGTTGGCGTATACTTTTTGTCTTATCTTGGTGTCAGAAATCATCTCCCAAACGTTGTCGGTGTTGTTTTGAAACACCCTGTATAATGATATGTGACTGACTATCCAGCGTGATCATTGTGTGAATAAAACATAAGAATAACGTTTAACCAGCGAAAAGTAAACTTGCTAACTTTTGTACTTGAAGACCCGAAATCAGGGAGAGAGAGAGTGTGTGACACAGTAACTGGATAGATTTGACTTGGTTTGTACAACCTCATTACTTGCATAATTGAGTTCGTTTGGTTAAGTCACTGTACAATCAAGTAAGTTTTAACGAAGGTTCATATATACAAAATCTAAGTTGAAACCATGCGTTATTGATTGCTTCTAGTGACCTATAAAGCTTCATTTCAGCTTCTATGTTTCTTAAAATGTATAGTTTTTATCCACTATTTGATGACCTGTTTAAAACTAACATTGATAAAAAGGTAGAAATATTGTGATCTTAAGCAATTTGTCGAAAGAACAAAGTATCATAGATTTAAAGAAATCACATGAAAAAGCAACATTTTAACGGCGATGGTCTGTCTGACATAAATTCCAAAATCCTGTTATAAGAGCCATATCATCAGTAAAGCGGATACGTTTGACCTTTCTGCCTCCTACCAAGATGGTGTCTCTCTTAACGTATTCCTTCTAAATCAGTAGTATACTTGAAGATACTGTATAAGGTTGTTAAAAGGCAATAACTCCTGTCGAACGTACGTTCCGGTTATCCTTTCCTCTGACGTTTTCTTCTCTATCTCATATTGTCATATACAAAATGTAAATGCAAACGATTTACTCGCATGTGTTCGAAAGCTTTGCCACACTGGTTTCAGAGAGATCAGAAACATGCGCTTCTTGTTTTCCTTAGTCCTATGTATGGGTGGATAATACATTTGAAAGATGACTGCTTTAATTTGTAACATGACTGTACAGGTGTACAGTGCCTCCAAAATATTTGATGTTTAAATTGATAGTATCTCGTGTACTAAAAGTATCCATTAAAGATAGTGATAAATTTGAATGAGTTGCAAGAGCAAATATTAAAGGATTTAAAATTTACTTTCACAAGAATATACTGTAGTTAAGTTTCTCGAGTAATATCTGCTATATTCATTTGTTTTCCTCTCTCTCTCTCTCTCTCTCTCTCTCTCTCTTTGTTTTTGTTTGTTTGTTTGATAGATTGAAGTTTAACGTCTATTTTTAGTATCGAGTTGTATGAAAGTATCGGTCCTAAAGTGGAATTGGAACCAGTATTTGAGCTATTAGCCAAGATTTATCTAAGGTTAAACCCAAGAATTCGAATACAGAAAGCATGTGCATTAGTCGTTTGACTATGAAGTCATTTTTAAAAAATAGAAAAACAAAAAGGAATATTTAAGTATGGAGAATGTAGGAATGAAGAATTGTGGAAGGATTGTGAGAGAGATTGGTTAAGAGTAGTTTCGATAACTAATTGACTACGGGTTGAGAGAGATTGGTTAAGAGTAGTTTCGGTGGCTAATTGACTACGGCTTGAAGGAGATTGGTTAAGACTAGTGTTGTAAAGACCTAAAAAAAAAAAAAAAAAAACGGAAATTTTGGGCAAAAAAAGTTTTTTACCGTTTTTTTCCGAGTTTGTAAAAAAAACGGAAAAATTGGGATTTTCGAATATTTTACTACATTATGCTTTTAAAATGAAAACTATTTTATAGTTAATAGTTTACAGTTAAGATCATAGAGTAGTTATGTTTCTTGTACTAGAATAGGGAAATTTTTCGATCATTTGTGTATATATATATATATATATATATATATATATATATATATATATATATATATATATATATATATATATATATATATTCCCGCCCCAGGTCACGGCGCTTAATTTGGATTTAAACGGCATTAGAAGTGTCACTGCTCATCTCAGTGACCCGAAAACTATGGATTCGACAATAATATAAGTCATTTTCGATCATTTTTTTATATATCATTCTCTTCCTCTTCCCTAAGGTCGACGTTGAATTTGGATTTACACTGCATCGGAAATGTCACTGTTCATCTCAGTGGCCCTGAAAACTATGGATTCACATTAATATAAATCATTTTGCATTATTTTTATATATCTTCCCCTTCCCCGAATTTACGGGGATAAATTTGGATTTAAACGGCATTGAAAGTGTCACTGTTCATCTCAGCGACCCCGAAAACTATGGTTTTGACACTAATATCGGTCATTTTCCACAATTTTATATATATATATATCCCCTTCCCTTCCTCCGAGTTGCAGTGCTGAATTTGAATTTAAGCTTCATCGGAAATGTCACTGTTCATCTCAGCAACCCCAAAAAGTATGGGTTCGACACTAAGATTGGTAATTTTCAATATATATCCGCACTTCCTTCCTCCAAGTTACACCTTCAAAGTGAAACGGCAAAATCCATCCGAACCTCTCTATGTTGAAAATTTTTATCGAGATCAGTCTGGTGGTTCAAGAATTGTTAAGTTACAAGTATAGTCACTTCCATTTTTATATATATAGATAATTTGTCGCACTAGAAAATAGGTATTTGTTTACATACAAAATTTTGTACATAAAGTTTATATTAACGTCTGTATTTGAATATTAAATAATAGTAATTATATGTGTTAGTGCATGAGCATTAGTGAAATTTGCCTACTGCTCTTTCTTTTAAGAAGTAATTTGGTTAAAATTAACAAACTTTTACCAGATCAAAGAGCACATTAAGGACTCAGTTTCACTCAAGAGCCCTATTTGTTGCAACAGAAACACTTCATGATGTTGTGTATGCAATTGTAAAAATTCTTTAATGAATGCACAACCAGGAATAAACGACTAAAAGGCACATAAAGGAAATGAATGCAGACTATTAATTTTCATAAATAATTACATGTTTTATTTTCGAATGCTTCTTTTTTTTTTTAAAAAAAATATTCACAATATTGAAATTTCACACGTTCGAAAAAAAAAATGGTTCCATTACTAGTAAAACTAACCTAATACAAAGATTTTTTATTTTCTAATTTTTTTCAATTTTTCCGGAAAGAAACCGGAAAAAACTTTTTTACCAGCAGGTTCAAAATCTCCGAAAATTTTACAACACTAGTTAAGACTAGTTTCGGTGACTAATTGACTACAGCTTGAAAGAGATTGGTTAAGACTAGTTACGGTGACTAATTGACTACGGCTTGAAGGAGATTGGTTAAGAGTAGTTTCGGTGACTAACTGACTAGTTTTTTTGACTAATGACTACGGCTTGACAAGAGATTGGTTAAGAGTAGTTTCGGTGACTAATTGTCTACGGCTTGACAGGAAATTGGTTAAGACTAGTTTCGGGGACTAATTGACTACAGCTTGACAAGAGATTGGTAAAGACTAGTTTCGATGACTAATTGACTACGGCTTGATAAGAGATTGGTTAAGAGTAGTTTCGGTGACTAATTGACTACGGCTTGAGAGAATTGGTTAAGAGTAGTTTCGGTGACTAATTGATTACGGCTTGAGGGAAATTGGTTAAGAGTAGATTCGGAGACTAATTGATTATACCATGAGTAAGATCGGTTACGAGTAATTTCATTGACTTATTTACTATACTACTTTCATCAGGACACTTAGAAGGGATGGACTAGAAAAAAAAAATAAATAAAATAGGGAACATATTAAAGAGAAGGGTTCAGAAATTTCGAACTTATCTTTGCATTTATTTCAGCATAAAAACTGTAACTAATATATTTATACATCATATATAGATCATTGTTTCATACTGAATAATTTTATATCGTATTTTATTCGAATTGGAGATGGGGTACAAACAGAGGTACGTAATCATAGACATTTTTATTAGTAAAAGTAACACCATGTAATAGTTATTTTATCTGTAAAGTTGGTTACTTGCAGTTTCGTGATTTAGTCATTCATTTAGTTTACGAGCTAACAACAGTAATGAATGTAGAACAAAGATTTTTTTAAAGTGATAAAATTAACAAGACTTCGGAATTTAGACTACTGCAAAATAATAATAATAATAATAATAATAAATAAAAATTTTAAAAAATCTACTTTCTAAGAGTATATTTCTTTTAATGTAAATTTACTTTCTGCATTAATCTCAAATTTCCTTACTCATTCTTTGTAAGTATCCTGATAAAGATTAGAAAGTCACTGAAATCATAAGCTATAAAAATATTGAACGTAACTAACGGTTTTTATTTTTATTATTTTTGTACCGTAACCTCGTATTATGCCATGATACACCATGACCTCGTAAAGTTATATTTCTCAGCTGGAAGTACCTTTTCAAAACTTCTTACTACTGTACTTTGTAATAATTTTCTCCAAGTTTTCCAAGTGCCTTTTCGTTTTACCTTTTTTGTAAGTATAAACAGCTTATTGAAGATACACTTACTCTCCGTAATGCGGGAACAGCAGCAAATCACCACGTTTTCTACCTTCCTAAACCGGCATCTTCTATCTTTTTATTGAAATACCTGATCAATTTCCTTAACGATGTTCTGCAGAAAATTAAATCACTGGAGCATGCAGATTTAAAGTAGGCTAGATAAGCAATTCGGATTCACAGTATCATCTTAAATTGCTTGTACAATTGTAAACATCACTTTTCTTGTAAGAGTACTTAATTTTTTGTTCCTTTTCAATTGCCTGAACGATATTGGGTTGGTACTAAAAGTAAGCCTGACGAAGATTAAGCTACACAGTATGGCTTCGAAGTAATAGTAAATTTGTAAACCATACTTTTATTGGTAATTTATAACAATGTTTCTCCTATATTAATTAAATACTTAATAATATTGAAATATATAATTGATAGATATACTGATGGAATAGATACGAAAATTTCTAATTTATTCTTACCAGTGGTAATATATATATATATATATATATATATATATATATATATATATATATATATATATATATCAGGTGTTCTTAAAAAAAAATAGAAATGGTGTCCACGGATTATACAGTACTATTCTACAAGTCAAAATAAAGCGAAAAATATTGTATACCTTCCGGGTCTCCGTCTAGAAACGCGAATTGCACTATGTGGCAACGTGGTAGATAAAGAACCATAGAGTAGATATACCAGTTCATCAAATAGTTACATCGATTCTTTCCAGATTGTAATGTACCATTACAGTTGAAAGTAATGGCAATTTTTTTTTACGCACCCTGTACCTAGTAATTTTTCTTTTTTCATTCAATTTCGGTTTAGCTACACAATTTATTTACTCCCTTTACTTCGAATTAAATACAATGAATCGAAAGGTTTCATTAATAACCATATTTCCCACTGTATAATATATTTATTTATATTTTGATTAAGTGTAAAACCCATTTTCGGATATATAACTTGAATAGTTACAAGGTTTACCATTCTGACGTCATACCGAAACATAGTTCCGTTATTGGATATAAATTTTCTTAATTTCAGACCAATGTAGAATTTAGTCAGGTACCTAATTTTTCCCTCACCCCCTCTCAGTAGTCCATAGTCACTTTCAGATCCGGTTATATCTGGATTTACCAAATTTCCATTCGCTTTGTAATTTCCGCGGCTAAAGTTTTCTTTCTGATTGGAGGAATTCTCCTACCTCTGGCTTTTTCGGCGCAATGTTATTAGAATAATAGAAGACACCTTATGAGACGCAGCTTATATTTTCGCCTACCTATCTGCGTTAAAAGAACTAGGATTTTAATAGAATTCAGGTAAAAATATGATTTAATTTCATAATTGAACACTGAAGGCTGTGTAGGAGCCCCCAAAACAGTGAAAAAAGCTACATTTTCCGTAAAGAAACAATAAGTTAGTGAAGCATCCAGTTCTGTTTTTCTAGGAAGCCATGTTTGCTGCCCAGCTATAATAGCAGAAGTGAAAGAGTGACTTTATTTTTTTTTTGTTATTCCAAATTCAATTAGGGATTAGGGACATTACGACCTGATTAGTGCATGTTGGTCGTGTATACAGTAAATGTGATTTATCATTATTTATTTCGTAATTGCATGTATGTAGTAGGTTTGATAGTACTGTAAATAATCATAATGGCAGCTTAAGTTAGCTTAAAAGGGCTCCTATACCCTTTTCCAAATTGAACCAGTTCTAGCGGGGGAATGGGTTAGTTATTGTTCGTTTTAGGGCCTTTTCCCCTTTCAGGGGAAGGGTCCCTCCATAAACCTCGTTAAGGTGCCCCCCGGGCATCAACTTTTGGTAGTCATTATGTAAACAATTGGTCAGGTCAATTGGACCTAGTGTTTACCTTTCTCATTTTGCCCCCTCTAAATTAAATAGAGCCGACGGTATATATCAGAAGGGAGTATTTATTTTGTCAACATGCATGTAACTAAATGGTGCATGTTTGGTTTAGTTAGTTGTTTTATATATAGTACTAACAGTGGTGTATGTAGTTAGTAGTTTTGTGTGAGTGTGTGAATTTTCGATTTGGACAGTGTATAAATATGCTTTAATTTAGTACCATTTTTCTAACATAAATAAACCAGAGTAAATATTAAATTTCTGATTAATGAGTACAAGTATACATTTCAGTACACGGTAAATTATGCCTCCACTACAGCGCCACAGCGTCCGGTTTCGGTAGTCAATTGTTTGTTGACAGTACGACATCGCATGACTTAGTGATTTAGATTGTTTGATTTTGGACAGTTATTCTCAAATTACTTCCCGTGGACATGGTTTTCGGTTCGGATGAGTATACCTTCGTATAAAATAGCATGAGATCTTACTGTACTGAAAATTTCAGCTTGCTAGGTCCAGTAGTTAATGAATAATCCGCTGAAATAAAGAACACCTATTTTCTTAATAGAAGTAAAGTCCATATGCTGTTACTGTTCGTTTAAAAATGTAGTATTAAATTCTCTTTTCCCGTAGCTGTAGAAAATTCCATTGTTGCTTCAGTTTTATCAACAAATCAGAAATAGATTAATCGTTGACAATTTAACTTTCCGTAAATACATGTATGATTTTTTTTTAAACCTGCAAGGTAAATACAATTTGGGTGCTTCGAAATAAAGAGTACGTGGTTCGATGAATGTGATCGTGTGGTGGTTTGAGCGTGATAGATTGTGATAGTTATATATATATATATATTTATTACTGCGTAATGTAAATATGTGTATGGCCTGCGTGTAAAATGTACGAAATAGGGTGTCTATAAAATATTACTTCGTGCGAAAATTAGTAGATAATGAATGAATGTAATGATATGTTAATAATATGATATATAATACGAATGAGATGATGACCCCTATATTTAAATGGATAGGCCTAGTGAATTTTATATAGTGAAAATATGAATACGTTTACGAAGAAAAGAAAAAAAAAATCTCTCGCGTTTTGACTTCCACACCAGTGCATTCATCCAACCGAGTTTGCTACTTGGATAGTAAATTATAGTTGGGAATTGTGTGTTACTTTGCATTTATGTACCTCCTAACAACAGCCCCAGATCTTAAGCCTTTCAATAGATAGAGTAGCATCATGTGGGAATTACTTCTAAAGGATGACAGAAATGATAATTAAGAAAACCAACTGCTATATCCTGTGATCATCGAAAAGTACAGGTTTCGGTCATTTGTACCTTTAGCATTCATTGCCTCTCCGAGATTTTTTTTTTTTGTTTTGTTGCTTACCTTATTTATTTATTGTGCAGTGTTCATATAACTCAGTTCGGACTATCCGATTAAATTAACTGCTACTAAATTAATATTTATGTTATAGCGTACCCGGATGTCGACCCCTAGTCCCCTTAAGTATTTTCATTTCTTTTCTTAGTTTAATTAGACGAGGGAAATTAACGACATCCCAGACGGTGGCATGTCTGCGCTGGGTAGCCATCGGTGAAATTTGGCAATAGAAGTCACCGATCCAAAATTCAGTTTATTTAATTTTTTTTTATTTTGGCAAACTCTAATTAGGGATATCTTAGCTATTACTCTAATTTCATCTCTATTCTGGAATCTTCTAGTTTCCAAGAGGTCGGATGATTTTTTTTTTTCTTGAAATTCTAAATTAGCGCCTTCTCTAACCTTCCGGACGATTTCCGGGAACCTGCTGGTTTGGGCCGGATACGGTGATCGGATTTCAATCTTACAACCAAATTCTTGTGGGATTGGGATCTGATGGACACAGAACTTGCATCCTTGGCAGCAGGGCGTTCCTTGAGTCTACGTATTTGAGTAGACCACCCTTTTGGCATGTTAAGAATATTTTGGCTATGGATTTTGTTGAGAGCGAAATTCGATTTCTGTCTTTGTAGCGTTAGTTATTTCCCACTTAAGTCTTTGGCGCCACTATTTCTTCGTCTTCCTTCTTCTCTATCTCTCTCTGTCTTCATTACTTCGAGATTTTTTTTTAAATTTCAACCTCCCCCCCCCCCGGTTTCTGAAACTCATGAAAACGTACAATATTTCATATCACCTATTTCGATCGTATGTACTAACTGAGACATCGAGGGATGCAATTCGTGGAGGTATTGCAGCACAACTCAGGACCATTTTCGCGATATTCAATCCACCACGGGAGAAATTGACGAGAAGGTACACTATGCTTTCAGATTCCTAGAAACCTTCGTTATTCATTGATCATACAACTTATATCAATTGATTACTGATTTCTGGTTTTTATTTCTATTGATTGGTCATATAGTGTGTATGTATTAATAGTTTGGGCCCACTAGTTTCGAATAACATTGATTTTTTTTTCTGTATATACATCTATATATGTACTTACATAGTGTTAAAAGTTACGTGCCTGCTCTATTTGTTGCATTTTCCACCTCTTATGTCAACTCATTAAATAACACCAGCTATTTTGTTTTTTGTATATATACGCGGATCTTTAGTAAACTGAAAATGATTATTGATTATCGGGTTTATTCATATGAAATACAATGTTGCAACCTTATGAAGGAAAAAGGTGAATGTTGATAGTCAGGGTTTTTGTTTTGTCTTTGAGCCAAATAAATATAAATATTTATAAAATATGAATACTTGTCGAATATGAACGGTGATGTAGAATTTAAACGTCGATGAAATATTACGATAGATATTAAAGTGAAATTTATTGTATTGATTAATATGAATACATATATATATATACGAGTATGTATGTAATGGGCTCGATATTTACCCTGGTCTTGTTAGGTTGCCATAGATTTTAGACACCCGGTATTAACTAACTATTTGTGATATATAGTATTCCCGCGTAAATTGTCATAAATTACCTTTTGTTGAGTTGTTATTAATTTTTGTAACTATTAAAGTGGAATATAATGTTAACTACTGCATGTGAATAAAACAAGTAGCGGGTCGTAAGATAAATAAGAATAACCCTAATCCTTACTCAAATTTACTTTGCGAGTGAAACTAGCAACCTACGAAACAGTGTGCCCCTCCAACGAATCTTTCCATTAGTGAACCATGAAACAAATCCTTCCCCTACGATCGGAAACCAAACTATTCAATATTTAGAATCTTTTGACTATAAGATCTATATTAGGAAAAAAATTAGTGATCTTAAATTCAACGAACTGAAATCTGTTTAATAAGTTAATATGAATACCGGAATATGGAAATATGTTCCCAATATCTGTGACTGGATTTGATAATTTTTTCTCTAATATTAACAAACTTTGAAATTTTAGATCAAGTGTGTCGAGTGACAAAATAAAAAATATAAACGTATATGTGATATGAAGCAATTAGTTGTCTATAGTTAAAACAAAACCAATTGAATACTCTCATGGACACAAACCACAGTGCGTAAAGAGAGTTAAGAAAAAAAAAAAAGGAGCTATTATCGACGTAAAAACGAAGACTCATAAAACTGTCGATATGTCTCCTATTGAGACAAAGACTCAATAAAATATTACTAAAGTTTTTTTTTTTTTGAATGATTAACCAATTATTTTTTCTCTTCTGCCTGCAACGATATGTATTCATTGCACTGAATTTTAAATATATCTTGACCCTTGAAGTTTTTTTTTCTTCTTTTTTCTTGTTTTGTCTTTGGTTTAATTCTTTTTCATGTAATTCAACTTTTAATATATATATACATAAAAGGGAAATGTGTTATTTGATCTTGTTGCAAGTAGCGAATTTCTGTGCATGTTTATGAAACATTCTTTTCATGTATTAAATTTTTTTCTGTTATGTCAAACTAAATCTTCTTCTATTGAAATGTAATAAATGTCTATAGCATTGTAGTTAGGTTAGTTTAATTCAACCAAATACAACCCGAAGTATACATTGTCCTGTATGAATGTGTGTGTGAGTGAAATGTAGGTTTAGTATTAAGTGCACCAATTATCTTGTCATACATGTGTAATTTATTATAATTATTGGTAGTTATCAATTGAACTCATTGAATGTTAATACTAATTTAAGTTGGCTCTATGAAGGAAGTAAAAAGGACTTAAGTAGCCTGAACGAATGATCATCATGAGAGAACTGTGAAAGTCAAAATCTTCGACACATATGTGATACTCTGATTTTTTTTTTTCTTTCTGTGGTCGTTTCTAACATGCCATCAACTGCGTCGTTCATTTTTCAAATATTGAATATTAGTCTAAAACTTCTGGAAATATTAAATAAACGGTAAAACTAAACTTTCTCATCTATCTCCGAGCTAGATTGGGATAATTCGGTAGTTGGGGTCAAATGGATCTAGATCGGGGATGTATGGGTTAACATGTGTCTACCTTTGATCACCCTAATACCAGACATTCACCCAATAGCTATTGGAAATGATCACAATTAGATAATTATTCACTTTCCTTTACCATATTCCTCAAAATATCCAGTAACAGTTTCCTCTTTATCACCTTCTTACTTTACCTCTTTCCTCTTCTATCTTCCTCTTCCTTCCTTCATCTTCTTCTTCTATTTTTAATAAAACTGAAAGGGGGGTCGTGACTGGGAATTCCATATGTAATAAACACGGTCATGTATTTATTTGATTTTATTTTCTTTAGAAGTCCGATAAAAAGTTTTCTCGTTTCGATCGAATCTAGTATGTTCAAAATTAAGAAACGGCTAATATATTCCAACGTAATTAGACATAAGCTGATAGCTTCATGAACATCCCCACCAGGGGTGAAGGGTTCCCACTTACGACTTATTCTTTTCTTCAAACAGTTTTAGATTGACAAGCAGTGACAGGATTCGTTGTTATGGCAACAGTGGTTGCTGTGGCAACGGCCCTTCCCCCCTTTTTCCAGTTTTAGAATGGCGACACGTGACAAGATTGTTGCCATGGTAACCATGTTTACTGTGGTAACGGATCTGAAAATGCTTATTGAATAATACCAGTTATCATGCCAATTAGTTTGAATTGGTGAACCGCGACAAGAATGTTTGTCATGGCAACGTTTGTTCCCATGGCAACGGATCTCCGTTTAAATGGCGACCGATAGATTTGAAATTTTTTTTAAGAATGTCAAAGAGTGAGGTTGAAGGCATGTTGAATTGATTACAACATTGAAATTAATACGAGAAATTTTATAGTCAAGTGAAACAAGTAGAGTCGTTGGCTACTTTGTCATTTTTGTTTCCTTTTCTAAGGGGGAAAAAGAGAAGGAGTGTCAAAATTTTTCTAAAATAGAACTAAACGCTAGAAGGGTTTCAAGGAAGGAAAGAGAATGGGAGTCCTTTAATTTATGAATAGTACTTGTTTGGATAGCGAATAAGTATTTTATAGTATATGTGTATTTTTGATATATATATCTTGTCTTTTGTAAAGTGTAAAGTGTCAAAGCTATGGCAACAAATAAAAAAGTTGTTTTGTCACAGGACGAATGTGAAGTCACGTGCACTCAATGCACGTTAGATGAAAAAGAGAAAAGATCTCGCGCCCCGCGGAGATTAATAAGATGCACCGGTTGTGGACTAAAATGGATCCACTTTGCTTGCACCAATTTGGATGATACTGCTGAAAATGCAGAAAAAGTTCAAACCGGCGAAATAATAAAATACTGTGAGGATTGTGAAAAGGACCGAGGCCAAATATCTCCAGCGGAGATATCTGACCTCGACGATGAGGAAAAGAATGGAGATCACAATGATTCTCAGGATCAGACGGCAAACCCGAAGGAAGGAATGTCATCTGGAGGGTCTGACACGTCTGCATTAATTCGCCAAATGATGCAAATGATGAACAACAAATTTGATGAATTGAAACAGAACGGTGCAGATATGAGGCGTGAGATAAATGAGATAAACGAGAAGTTAGATCAAAATAGTGCAGATCTGAGGCGTGAGAATGCAGAAATGAGACGTGAAATAAATGAAAAGTTTGATACCTCGAAACGAGAGACCGACGCTCGATTCGAGGTATTAAACAATAAATTTGACCAGATTTGTTTAGACTTTGCTTCTTCGATGAGCAAATTGAAAGAGCAAACGTCTACGGAACTAGAGCAGGTTAGATACCGGGCCCAACAGTCTACCGAGCAGCTCAGAGACGAAACAAATAAAAAATTAAACGAAGTAGATGTAAGGTTTGAGAGTACGAACAAAAGATTTGGTGACATCGAACAAAAAGTTGAACAGCAGCAGGCTGAAATAAGTAGATTGAATGTTGTAATATCCGACCTATCAATAGAAACTAAACTAGAGTCGGTTGATCAAAGAATTAGTCGAATTCAAACCGAAGTAGACAGTATTAAGGGGAATATTACTAAATTGCAAATCGCCAAGTCTGATATCTCCTATCCTTTTCCTGATGGCGATTCTCCAGGGAAAATTTTCCCAGAAACAAGTAATGTCCTCCCGGGTAAGAGTCAAGTGTTGCCTGATGCACGGGACACAGCAATGTATTGCTCCCCGCATCAGCCAACCTCGAAATCATGGTTGAGTAATTTCGATGTACCGATGCAGTCGAGTGTTGTGACTACAACAGTCACTAGCGTAAATGCTCACTCTACCTTTGGAATGGTACAATCGTACAGCGTGCTGCCAGGAGGGGAAAGGAGATGTGCCGGACCGTCGGTTACTACCGTGGTGGGTCCTAAGTTTGAACCTTACATGGTCAACACAAATTACAAAACCTCTCTCGGTCATATGGGAGCGTTCAGTTCAGTGACCACTCCGTCGGTGGCAAATCCGGTGACAACCCCAACTGCTCAGGATAACGCGTTGATTCCACTGGATTCTTTTCCTGCCCCGTATAGTATGAGCTCTAAAGTTTCCCTCCGGAATATTGAACGTTTTCCCACTTTCGATGGGAACATTACTAACTGGTTACATCGTGTTTTCCTGCTACCTAAAAGGTGAACTCACAATTTTCGAAATTTAAAGATTTTCAATTGTACAGAAGATAAACGTAATGAATTACTCGCGCAATACCCCAAGTAGATATAATATACTGTCCTAGTGTGACTGGTAACGTTTGAATGGGATGAATGAGTGTGTTAATTTAACAAGCATCATTAGTTAGTATTCCCAATTAGCAAAATTTTGTTATTCTAACAAAATTTTGTTAATGGGCCGGGGAAAACTGTAATGTACCATTACAGTTGAAAGTAATGGCAATTTTTTTTTACGCACCCTGTACCTAGTAATTTTTCTTTTTTCATTCAATTTCGGTTTAGCTACACAATTTATTTACTCCCTTTACTTCGAATTAAATACAATGAATCGAAAGGTTTCATTAATAACCATATTTCCCACTGTATAATATATTTATTTATATTTTGATTAAGTGTAAAACCCATTTTCGGATATATAACTTGAATAGTTACAAGGTTTACCATTCTGACGTCATACCGAAACATAGTTCCGTTATTGGATATAAATTTTCTTAATTTCAGACCAATGTAGAATTTAGTCAGGTACCTAATTTTTCCCTCACCCCCTCTCAGTAGTCCATAGTCACTTTCAGATCCGGTTATATCTGGATTTACCAAATTTCCATTCGCTTTGTAATTTCCGCGGCTAAAGTTTTCTTTCTGATTGGAGGAATTCTCCTACCTCTGGCTTTTTCGGCGCAATGTTATTAGAATAATAGAAGACACCTTATGAGACGCAGCTTATATTTTCGCCTACCTATCTGCGTTAAAAGAACTAGGATTTTAATAGAATTCAGGTAAAAATATGATTTAATTTCATAATTGAACACTGAAGGCTGTGTAGGAGCCCCCAAAACAGTGAAAAAAGCTACATTTTCCGTAAAGAAACAATAAGTTAGTGAAGCATCCAGTTCTGTTTTTCTAGGAAGCCATGTTTGCTGCCCAGCTATAATAGCAGAAGTGAAAGAGTGACTTTATTTTTTTTTTGTTATTCCAAATTCAATTAGGGATTAGGGACATTACGACCTGATTAGTGCATGTTGGTCGTGTATACAGTAAATGTGATTTATCATTATTTATTTCGTAATTGCATGTATGTAGTAGGTTTGATAGTACTGTAAATAATCATAATGGCAGCTTAAGTTAGCTTAAAAGGGCTCCTATACCCTTTTCCAAATTGAACCAGTTCTAGCGGGGGAATGGGTTAGTTATTGTTCGTTTTAGGGCCTTTTCCCCTTTCAGGGGAAGGGTCCCTCCATAAACCTCGTTAAGGTGCCCCCCGGGCATCAACTTTTGGTAGTCATTATGTAAACAATTGGTCAGGTCAATTGGACCTAGTGTTTACCTTTCTCATTTTGCCCCCTCTAAATTAAATAGAGCCGACGGTATATATCAGAAGGGAGTATTTATTTTGTCAACATGCATGTAACTAAATGGTGCATGTTTGGTTTAGTTAGTTGTTTTATATATAGTACTAACAGTGGTGTATGTAGTTAGTAGTTTTGTGTGAGTGTGTGAATTTTCGATTTGGACAGTGTATAAATATGCTTTAATTTAGTACCATTTTTCTAACATAAATAAACCAGAGTAAATATTAAATTTCTGATTAATGAGTACAAGTATACATTTCAGTACACGGTAAATTATGCCTCCACTACAGCGCCACAGCGTCCGGTTTCGGTAGTCAATTGTTTGTTGACAGTACGACATCGCATGACTTAGTGATTTAGATTGTTTGATTTTGGACAGTTATTCTCAAATTACTTCCCGTGGACATGGTTTTCGGTTCGGATGAGTATACCTTCGTATAAAATAGCATGAGATCTTACTGTACTGAAAATTTCAGCTTGCTAGGTCCAGTAGTTAATGAATAATCCGCTGAAATAAAGAACACCTATTTTCTTAATAGAAGTAAAGTCCATATGCTGTTACTGTTCGTTTAAAAATGTAGTATTAAATTCTCTTTTCCCGTAGCTGTAGAAAATTCCATTGTTGCTTCAGTTTTATCAACAAATCAGAAATAGATTAATCGTTGACAATTTAACTTTCCGTAAATACATGTATGATTTTTTTTTAAACCTGCAAGGTAAATACAATTTGGGTGCTTCGAAATAAAGAGTACGTGGTTCGATGAATGTGATCGTGTGGTGGTTTGAGCGTGATAGATTGTGATAGTTATATATATATATATATTTATTACTGCGTAATGTAAATATGTGTATGGCCTGCGTGTAAAATGTACGAAATAGGGTGTCTATAAAATATTACTTCGTGCGAAAATTAGTAGATAATGAATGAATGTAATGATATGTTAATAATATGATATATAATACGAATGAGATGATGACCCCTATATTTAAATGGATAGGCCTAGTGAATTTTATATAGTGAAAATATGAATACGTTTACGAAGAAAAGAAAAAAAAAATCTCTCGCGTTTTGACTTCCACACCAGTGCATTCATCCAACCGAGTTTGCTACTTGGATAGTAAATTATAGTTGGGAATTGTGTGTTACTTTGCATTTATGTACCTCCTAACAACAGCCCCAGATCTTAAGCCTTTCAATAGATAGAGTAGCATCATGTGGGAATTACTTCTAAAGGATGACAGAAATGATAATTAAGAAAACCAACTGCTATATCCTGTGATCATCGAAAAGTACAGGTTTCGGTCATTTGTACCTTTAGCATTCATTGCCTCTCCGAGATTTTTTTTTTTTGTTTTGTTGCTTACCTTATTTATTTATTGTGCAGTGTTCATATAACTCAGTTCGGACTATCCGATTAAATTAACTGCTACTAAATTAATATTTATGTTATAGCGTACCCGGATGTCGACCCCTAGTCCCCTTAAGTATTTTCATTTCTTTTCTTAGTTTAATTAGACGAGGGAAATTAACGACATCCCAGACGGTGGCATGTCTGCGCTGGGTAGCCATCGGTGAAATTTGGCAATAGAAGTCACCGATCCAAAATTCAGTTTATTTAATTTTTTTTTATTTTGGCAAACTCTAATTAGGGATATCTTAGCTATTACTCTAATTTCATCTCTATTCTGGAATCTTCTAGTTTCCAAGAGGTCGGATGATTTTTTTTTTTCTTGAAATTCTAAATTAGCGCCTTCTCTAACCTTCCGGACGATTTCCGGGAACCTGCTGGTTTGGGCCGGATACGGTGATCGGATTTCAATCTTACAACCAAATTCTTGTGGGATTGGGATCTGATGGACACAGAACTTGCATCCTTGGCAGCAGGGCGTTCCTTGAGTCTACGTATTTGAGTAGACCACCCTTTTGGCATGTTAAGAATATTTTGGCTATGGATTTTGTTGAGAGCGAAATTCGATTTCTGTCTTTGTAGCGTTAGTTATTTCCCACTTAAGTCTTTGGCGCCACTATTTCTTCGTCTTCCTTCTTCTCTATCTCTCTCTGTCTTCATTACTTCGAGATTTTTTTTTAAATTTCAACCTCCCCCCCCCCCGGTTTCTGAAACTCATGAAAACGTACAATATTTCATATCACCTATTTCGATCGTATGTACTAACTGAGACATCGAGGGATGCAATTCGTGGAGGTATTGCAGCACAACTCAGGACCATTTTCGCGATATTCAATCCACCACGGGAGAAATTGACGAGAAGGTACACTATGCTTTCAGATTCCTAGAAACCTTCGTTATTCATTGATCATACAACTTATATCAATTGATTACTGATTTCTGGTTTTTATTTCTATTGATTGGTCATATAGTGTGTATGTATTAATAGTTTGGGCCCACTAGTTTCGAATAACATTGATTTTTTTTTCTGTATATACATCTATATATGTACTTACATAGTGTTAAAAGTTACGTGCCTGCTCTATTTGTTGCATTTTCCACCTCTTATGTCAACTCATTAAATAACACCAGCTATTTTGTTTTTTGTATATATACGCGGATCTTTAGTAAACTGAAAATGATTATTGATTATCGGGTTTATTCATATGAAATACAATGTTGCAACCTTATGAAGGAAAAAGGTGAATGTTGATAGTCAGGGTTTTTGTTTTGTCTTTGAGCCAAATAAATATAAATATTTATAAAATATGAATACTTGTCGAATATGAACGGTGATGTAGAATTTAAACGTCGATGAAATATTACGATAGATATTAAAGTGAAATTTATTGTATTGATTAATATGAATACATATATATATATACGAGTATGTATGTAATGGGCTCGATATTTACCCTGGTCTTGTTAGGTTGCCATAGATTTTAGACACCCGGTATTAACTAACTATTTGTGATATATAGTATTCCCGCGTAAATTGTCATAAATTACCTTTTGTTGAGTTGTTATTAATTTTTGTAACTATTAAAGTGGAATATAATGTTAACTACTGCATGTGAATAAAACAAGTAGCGGGTCGTAAGATAAATAAGAATAACCCTAATCCTTACTCAAATTTACTTTGCGAGTGAAACTAGCAACCTACGAAACAGTGTGCCCCTCCAACGAATCTTTCCATTAGTGAACCATGAAACAAATCCTTCCCCTACGATCGGAAACCAAACTATTCAATATTTAGAATCTTTTGACTATAAGATCTATATTAGGAAAAAAATTAGTGATCTTAAATTCAACGAACTGAAATCTGTTTAATAAGTTAATATGAATACCGGAATATGGAAATATGTTCCCAATATCTGTGACTGGATTTGATAATTTTTTCTCTAATATTAACAAACTTTGAAATTTTAGATCAAGTGTGTCGAGTGACAAAATAAAAAATATAAACGTATATGTGATATGAAGCAATTAGTTGTCTATAGTTAAAACAAAACCAATTGAATACTCTCATGGACACAAACCACAGTGCGTAAAGAGAGTTAAGAAAAAAAAAAAAGGAGCTATTATCGACGTAAAAACGAAGACTCATAAAACTGTCGATATGTCTCCTATTGAGACAAAGACTCAATAAAATATTACTAAAGTTTTTTTTTTTTTGAATGATTAACCAATTATTTTTTCTCTTCTGCCTGCAACGATATGTATTCATTGCACTGAATTTTAAATATATCTTGACCCTTGAAGTTTTTTTTTCTTCTTTTTTCTTGTTTTGTCTTTGGTTTAATTCTTTTTCATGTAATTCAACTTTTAATATATATATACATAAAAGGGAAATGTGTTATTTGATCTTGTTGCAAGTAGCGAATTTCTGTGCATGTTTATGAAACATTCTTTTCATGTATTAAATTTTTTTCTGTTATGTCAAACTAAATCTTCTTCTATTGAAATGTAATAAATGTCTATAGCATTGTAGTTAGGTTAGTTTAATTCAACCAAATACAACCCGAAGTATACATTGTCCTGTATGAATGTGTGTGTGAGTGAAATGTAGGTTTAGTATTAAGTGCACCAATTATCTTGTCATACATGTGTAATTTATTATAATTATTGGTAGTTATCAATTGAACTCATTGAATGTTAATACTAATTTAAGTTGGCTCTATGAAGGAAGTAAAAAGGACTTAAGTAGCCTGAACGAATGATCATCATGAGAGAACTGTGAAAGTCAAAATCTTCGACACATATGTGATACTCTGATTTTTTTTTTTCTTTCTGTGGTCGTTTCTAACATGCCATCAACTGCGTCGTTCATTTTTCAAATATTGAATATTAGTCTAAAACTTCTGGAAATATTAAATAAACGGTAAAACTAAACTTTCTCATCTATCTCCGAGCTAGATTGGGATAATTCGGTAGTTGGGGTCAAATGGATCTAGATCGGGGATGTATGGGTTAACATGTGTCTACCTTTGATCACCCTAATACCAGACATTCACCCAATAGCTATTGGAAATGATCACAATTAGATAATTATTCACTTTCCTTTACCATATTCCTCAAAATATCCAGTAACAGTTTCCTCTTTATCACCTTCTTACTTTACCTCTTTCCTCTTCTATCTTCCTCTTCCTTCCTTCATCTTCTTCTTCTATTTTTAATAAAACTGAAAGGGGGGTCGTGACTGGGAATTCCATATGTAATAAACACGGTCATGTATTTATTTGATTTTATTTTCTTTAGAAGTCCGATAAAAAGTTTTCTCGTTTCGATCGAATCTAGTATGTTCAAAATTAAGAAACGGCTAATATATTCCAACGTAATTAGACATAAGCTGATAGCTTCATGAACATCCCCACCAGGGGTGAAGGGTTCCCACTTACGACTTATTCTTTTCTTCAAACAGTTTTAGATTGACAAGCAGTGACAGGATTCGTTGTTATGGCAACAGTGGTTGCTGTGGCAACGGCCCTTCCCCCCTTTTTCCAGTTTTAAGATGGCAGTTACGACGTTAGACGTTGACATTAGTACCATCTATTACTGTAACAATCGATGTAACTGCTTGGATTTGTAGAGTAACGGTGATAGTTGCAAGTTAGTATACAACGTTGCCACATAGTGAAATTTTGATTCTCCATAGCGGCTGTATAGCCGTTTATTGGCCGTAGACACAATTTTTAAAACACCCAATATATGTATATAAAGTAAAAATTTCATAGAATAGTCTAACTTAGAATTTACTATGCATTTGACTCGTATGATTGTGTAAGTAGAGCTGGGATTTTAATTTATAAAGTGTGCCATTTATATCAAAAACATAATTATGTATGTATATATTTTTGCTAATACGAAAAAAAAAAAAAGTAAAATTAATTTCATACGCAAGGAGGATTTCGTGATTTCTTGGTCTTTATTTATTTGTATCTGGTAAGTTGTAATTAATATTTTTAATATTAAGTAGGAAAAGCAAGCTCATTTCTGTGTATAGAAGCATCTTTCCGAGGCTAAAACTTCCAACCCGTTTTAATGATTCTCTTGTTCCGGTATATGTGTATTCCTTCCACAACTGTAAGCCCACATCATATATTTGACATAATGCCAGTATCACTTAATAAATAAATAAATTAAAATAAAATAAAATGGAGAAACAAGATCACATCTATGGACAACAATAGCAGATTACATACTGATCATTATCATTTGTAAATTATGGTGAACTATGTACATCACATATTATGAATGTAATGTTGTGTTTTTTTCTCTATAATGTTTCATTCATCACAATAATTTATAAATCAAAGTATTTGTGTTCAAAAAAGTAAGGAATTTGATGTTAGAGTTACAAGGGTCGTTTCACGTAACCTACAAAAATTCTGGCAGTTTTTTTCTTTCTTTTTAAAAGGAAGTTGTATAATGTAAAACAGAAACCCTAGAAAAAAATCATTTGTAAATATTAGTGATGATTTATCTCTAATTTGTATTAATTTTATGATCCATACAATTGTAAAAATTTGATTTTTATCAGTTCTGTAGTAGTATTACATGTGAAACAAGATCAAAGCTGGTATCGTGTTTACATGTTACTTTTCGATGTGATGCTTAGAACAGAGTATTACATTATTTTTTTTTTTTAAACACGTTGACTACCATTTGTATGGAATTTTATACACACGGCTTTCCCATACAACGCCGCATGTATGATTTTCCATATACAAAACATTATATTGCACTTTTGTCGCGTTTGTTTTATAGGTATGTGTGCAATTACGAACATATGGCGTAGAATTCAAAATTTAAAGTCCACACTGCGTATATGCTAAGCCATACACACAAAAAAAATATACATTTATGCACCTAAAACAAAATATTATTGGCGAACTGTTGTCAGTGGCGCACAGTTGATAACGGTTACAGATACGGTAGCAGTTAAGGTGTTAAGCTGTAAAATCATATAATCTAAAATATTCCTACGTACCAGCTATGTTGAATTGTTTCCCCCTATACTTGTTTTCCTCAAGTTTCTAGAAACGTAACGATTCATTAAATACGTCCCGTCATATCCCTGTTACAAAACCACAGCTATTAATTACAGTTCTACGGAACTATTATTGCCAGTAAGTAACTTGGCGGGTCACGTGCGTAGAGACAGAGCTGTTTTCCTTGATCCTGGGACTCTGTACGTAGAAAGCGGCATGTTCGTCACTTAGTTGTAAAGGGACATGAGGCTATAAGTACAAAATTATTAATATACATTCACACGTAAATATGTTTCTCTCAATAAAAAGAGAAAATCAGGAACGTTATACTATAAGTAGTAATGCATCAAGTAAAGTTAAGAGTACTCTCCAGTCATAGCTTGTAACTGACAGACACGTTGTACATTTCCAGCGCTTGTTTTTACGGGTTATTCCGAACATTTGGCGTAATGTTTGCAGACAATTCTATTTTAGTTTCAGCCTCAAAATATTCATAAAGTATGAAAAGCTGCATTTTTTATTAATAGTTCAAAATACAATACTGAAAAACAAAACTTTTCAATAATGTAAGTACAGAGTACGCAGAAAATCTTTTTGTCATGCTCTGGATGGAATCTGTTCAAATAATGATCTGATTTGCTTAGAGAAATTGAAGTTCGCCACATTCCAAACCAATTTGGAGATTGAAAATACCAGGAGTGGTGTTTTGAGTTCATTCTGATAACATTCAAACCACGCCTGAGCAAGTTCAGTAGCGCAGCCAAAGATGGGGTAAAGGGGAATTGTTCCACCAATTTTGGTTAAAAATCGTATTCTACGTGAGCTAGAGGGAGACGAATATGGAAGAAATAACGAGCAAAACGCGAAAATGGGTATTAGCACAAGAAAAATTAATTTGAAAACTTTTTACCGCATACATACTTTTATTGCTACATAACTTGATAATGCTAACTAGATTTTTCGATACGATCTATTTATTTTAAGTACTGATATCTACATATCAATACATACTTTTTTTTTGTTACAGAATTTCATGTTGATTCTAAACTCTATTTACACTTTTACATAGAATAATTTTTGAATGTGTTCGAGATTGACACGTTTAATTTCTCATTAGAGCTCTGGCACTGCTGTTGATGTGTGTTTTTTCCCGTAACTCCCTCGAAAGAGAAGGGACAAGTTACTGTGGCCGAAATGTTTCAGTAGTTGAAAACGAACAGGGTTGCCACATTGAATTATTTCACGGGCTTCGCATGTCTTGTTAAGCCATTCTAAGTAGCCTACGATTTTCACTTGCCAAAACCAAACGACTGATTGACAAATTGGCAACCCAGCCGAGGTCATTCACATCTTTCTCCAAAACAAAGGAAGCTTTTCTTTGTAAGAGAGCGGAGGGGGTAGGGACGAAGTATTTTCCGAGGGAACAGTTGAAATAGAAAGGCTCTAGTAAATTTATGATATTTATCCGACTATTATAAATCAAGATACTTGTTCCTTTGCCTCTTCCATCGAACGTTGTAGTTGCGCCTCTATATTAATACCATTTGTCTGTAAAACGTCACATTTTTACGCTTTTTAGTGTGCTGTAAATGTTAATACGTCCGTCTATTTCAACAGCATTGCTACTTTTGCGATTATGTTATTTTCACTGTATGTTGACAAAATTACACATCAGATTTGTTATTGTGATACGTAAGTACAGTGTGTGCAATATTTTTCCTAACAAAACTATGTGATTCTTCACTAGTCGTAATAGAATGTTCAAATACTTTTATTATTATTATTATTTTGAAATATAAATGTTAGAAAATGTCTAATTACTAACCTTATTTGTGGTCCAGTTACTGAAATTCACTCTCTTTTCAAGTAAAATAAAGCGTACTATAGTGCTGCCAAAATGTCTTGATCCGTGGCAAAAATGTGCACTAAAGCTCACAGCCTCGATACACCCACGCGTTGAGCCAGTAAGAGTTCAGGTGTGCTAAGCGAGAGAACGGATGACAAAAGGGAGTGGAATTCCTTCAGCCGATAGCAGCGCTTGACACGGAAGACTAAGTGTCAAGTCAATGTGGTATATCTATAGAATCTTTCAACAACTACACTAAAAGTTTGGCACTTACGACTGACAAAGGAAACTCGAATGACTACTGTATACAGTTTTTTGTTATTATAATTAATTAATTAATTAGACTATTTTGCGATTTGTAACTTTCACAAACGTAATTTTATTGTGATTATAGGTACATACATTTGTCTGATTGTGACTAATTATTTAGTTGTAAGGTTTACTAAACATTTGAAAGCGGAAGGTGCAAACGTTTGTTTTGTAAAACAATTAAAGAAATATTTGAGTTTATTATTTTTATATGCGAGGGATAGTTTAAAAAGTTCCCGGACTTTCATTGTAGCTCTTTATTGCCACAATATAAGTACATACTTACTTAATCATCTTCATAGTAGGCACCTTGGGAACACACACACACACACACGTGCTCTACCGCTCCTGTGATTGCTGGAAACACCGACGAAAGGCCTCTCTTTGGTATCTTCCGAAGTTCAGCTGACACGTTAGTTTTGAAGTCTTGTACGGTGACAAAACGGGTATCGATGCTGTGTTCTTTAAAGCATTGTCACCGTAAACTGACTTTAAGGCTATTAAAGAAAGTATCTGAAGCAGATTTCCTTAGTTTGCATAAAAAGTTGATGTTGGCGCGTTGCTCAAACTGCGACAATGTACCAACTGATCACCCACCATATATTCCTCCGTTTAGGTACACTACTCGTAAACTGACTGTTATGACCTGTTCACACTTGTAGGGCTCATAGCGAGTCACTTTTTTAAAATTAAAAGTTACTGTTTTTCAGGTTGGTCACTAAAAGTTACTTTTTTGGGAGGTAAAGTGACTTTCTCTTGTGATTTATGTTTTGTATTGGCAGTTTTCTAAGAAAAATATAAAAATAAATGGAAGAAGGCAGAAACTTGTTACTCATTACTCTTCTGAAAGCTTCAGTACTTGCTGCCACATGTGAAACAGTCAGCTTTATTCTCACTTCAGCTTTTATTCTTTCTAAAGCACAGTGGATGGTTGGTGGATGCTTAAGCTCTCAAGGTGGGGTTGAGAACCCTTCTGTGGCTATTCTTTCTTTTATCATAATAGTCTTTTAGTTTTCTCTCGTAATAGTTAATGCTCCGCTCAACGTTGTGTGTGTGTGTGTTTGTGTGGTTCATCATGTTCGTCTTGTGTTATGCTTCTTGTATGTTCTTCTTAAGAGTAGGTGATGAATTTGAATATTTCACGACTTTGAGAACTCTCAATACTAAGTTACATATAATGTCTGGGATGAAGAAGTTCGGAAATAGGCCAGAACTCGTTCCACTTACTCAGAAGCTTTTTACATCTGCCAAGTCTGCTTACCGTAACTACAAAGCATACTTCTTCTTGCACACCTCAACCATAGGTTGATGGGCAACATGGAAATTTTAAAACTTTTCTCTCGCCTGGGAGAGCTGTTTTATACTTTGATCAGGCCTTCTCTTCGTAACTGCATCTAGATATTCTATCCTTGGTCTTCCTCTTCCTGATTTTCCTTCTGCCTTTCCCTCTATCAGAACAGTGATCCAATCGGAGTGCAGAATAAGATGGCCAAGCATGCTGTTCCTTCTTTTTCCTATTATCTTCATGATTTGTCGTCTTTCATTAGCTTCTTTTACTACATCTTCATTCCTTTTCCTTTCGGTCCATGATATGTGCAGCATTCTGCGCCAACACAGAAAGTTTAAGAAAGGAGAAAGCTCAAAAAGAAGTAGTAAAGAAGAAAATATGAAACAAAACAACAGAGAGAGAGAGGTGATAGAGAAATTGACAAAGGAAAAAAAAAGGGGGCATGATGAGATTTGGTCACTTTTTAGTCACTTTTTCGTGTGCTTTTGGTCACTTTTCAACTATTTACAAGAGACCAGACCACTATGAACCCTGCACTTGGCATATTCATAATTAGGAAACCCAAGAAGTGTACTGTACAAGATAAATTGTGATTGCATCAGAAATGCCAAAACTACATCATCTTTTTTACTATTTCTCGTATAAACTGTGCTTAGTCTTGTGAAGTTAGTTAGTTTAAAATTTTCTTATTTCGTTATTACTTCAACATGCAAAGACTACAGGACAAACAGTTGAAATTATTGTGAGTGAATTTCAGTAAATGGAACACAGATGAAGCTAGTAATTACGTTATAATTAAAAGTTTATTCCTTGTGTGTATGAATTAAGTTTAGGTGTGTACTACTTATGAGGTGTCAAAATTATTTGACAACAAATAGTTAACTAGAGAATAACTGTACTGCCAGTATATTACAATTGATCTGTTAAAATAATGTTCTATCTTTTAAGTGCCAGGACGAGTGGTGTTTCCTCTGTTTTTGATGGTAGTTGAGTTATGAAATGTGAAAGCAAGTAAGGACAAAACGTATTTTGTGAACTGAAGATTAATTTCTTAACTTTTATGGATCAGTTATATCCAAGAAAATAATGAGATCTCCTGCGTGTCAAAAGTATAGATTCAGGGTTAATTTATTATTATTAATATTTATGGATAAACAGTCTGTACTTTTGGGGAAAGTAATTACTGAAACTAATATTTAGAGAGACAGGAATATCTTAAAATGAACGAAAGCAGAAAGGAAATATAGCGCCTCCAACGAACGTACACGACGTGGGTGGGACTACGACATACTATGCAGGTCTCTTCGCGTAAAATTATAAAAGATACCTATGAAAACATGCGAATGAGGTTGATACGCAATTTAAGTTTGACACATTTATCACTAGGTGTGGAAGAATAGAAAGAAGTACAAAAAAGATAGGAAAGTGCGAGGACAGTTCTTAACAGACGGTAACACACACACACATCTATTACCAGTGATAACTTGCGGCCAAGTCAACTAATGGTGCAACATAAGCAGTTTACATGTCGTTTTTACCTCTCT
This sequence comes from Thermobia domestica, assembly GCF_964235325.1. Classification (NCBI taxonomy): domain Eukaryota; kingdom Metazoa; phylum Arthropoda; class Insecta; order Zygentoma; family Lepismatidae; genus Thermobia; species Thermobia domestica. The sequence goes on from NC_137460.1 coordinate 9,762,753, forward strand.
TTGCTCTTTTTTTTTTTTTTTTTAAAAAAAAAGGAGTTTGGTTTAACTTTTTTTAAAGGAGTTTGATTTAACACCAAAAACTTATACTTATCATGTTTGTCCGTATGTTCGTCCGTCCGGAAGTTTAAAAAAGTCTCAATAACTATGTGATTGAATCATCAACAACTTTGTCCGGGATGCAGACGGTCAAAAATTAAGAAATGAGTCCATTGATGGAGGTGATTCATCCCAAGATATGTTTTACCATAGATAAATTGCCCCTTGATGGTATGTAACCGAGCTGTATCAGATATAAGATTGGTTGCATACCATTCAACTATTCAATGTTCTAATCAAACTTTTTCACGTGGTGTACACGCTACTTTTTTTTTTTTTTTTTTTTTTTTTTTTTTTTTTTTAACACTCGCCCTTAGTATTGCATCACTTCAAGTTATCTTAATTACAAAGCCTGGACCGTTACAACTATAATTACCGTACAAATAAGTGGTGCAGTTGAACAGTATGCAGACCAACGTTTAGAAATTGTACGGGTAAAAAAAAGGAAACCTAATGCTTAAGGAACTTACTTATGTAGGCAACATACATCTAAACAAAACAAATAAAGTAGAAATAACATAACTAATGTAATCCTCCATAATGGAAGCACTACATACAGTATGCAAACTTCAATACCTTATTTGTATTTCCCAAGGTTTTTCAAATTACAATGGCCGCAAATGGTACCCACCCTTTCGCCATCAGCGCCTTAACACTTCATAATATTTGCTTGGCTAAACTCACTGGGGCCTCCGCATTTCCTAGAGTTTGTTACGAAGAAAATTTTCCGATGCAAGCAAACGTAATAAAATGGAAAGGTGCTAGTGAAATAAAAAAAAAAAAATGATAAAAGAATTAACAGAGAATTGGTGTAAGGTGACAATGTATTTGTAATAAAATGCTACCTATATTCGTTAACTGTGTCAGTATAGTGAGTAAAAATAGAAGATCGCTGATAGAACCAGCAGTAGGAGAGGCATTGTAACAAGAAACAATAAATTTACATCAATCATTACTCTGAAACATCAATCAACAAAGTATTGGTTAGAAAACTTACTTTTCTCTAATCTACTGTCTATAACAGTTTATAATTCTATCAGCTGGTCTTTTCAACTTGTGTCTAATCATCATAAGTATTCTGTTATTCGTAATAGATCATCAGACAAGTTCGAAGCATACATGTACCACGGCCCTCTACGAATCTTATTTTTCATGTGAGAATTATCACCTTCATTATTTTCCATTAAAAGTCATCTTCTGTTTATCATTCTTCCGTACAGTTTTTCTTACCCTAGTAATAATGACATTTTAGGCATGTTCGAATCTTAGTAAGACCTTACATTAGGATCTTATTTTCTTGCAGATTACTAACTTAGGTGCCACCTTATAATGACTGTAAATGTACTATTTTGTAAGGAATCTCTCCTAATGATCTTTGAAGTTATATTCTATAGGTGCGTTTAGAAATTTATGATCACTCACCTTCTACTTGTAGATTAAGAATAGCGCTGTGCAAAGATAGTAACGTAACACGTGTACATATAGTAGACATGTTGTTTCATGCATTAAGTCGACAACCCCAATCAGATACGACAGTTTTCTAACTGGAGGTCGCGCGGGGTGAAGGTTCGTACTATTCTGAATGGGGCTGACACTCGTTGGTGCTCGCGCTCACACGGCTCGTAATCAATTATTGACCTGAAGCTTCAGAACTGGCTCGCAAGTTTGAGATATCTTTGCTCCTAGTAACTCAAATTCATTTTGTTGGCAGGGGGCGCGGTGGCTCAGTGGTAGAGCGTTCACCTCCGGTGCTTGGGGTCCCTGGTTCGATCCCAGCTCGCGCCGTGTGGACTTTGTAATGAACAGACACCGTGCTCGTGGGGTTTTCTCAATGTTTTCCCGTTTTCTCTCATTTTCTTCATTCCACTATTTCAGTCATCGCTCATCATCACAGTCTCCTTTAGCCTAACCGGCTTAATCGTGGGACGTAAAACTTATAGAGATTTCATTTCATTTTGTTGGCAACTTTCCAGTTTAACTAGGGGTACATGCACGAAGGGAGCCTATGTAGGGGAAAAGCCAGGCGAGTTGCACAGAGAGTTGGAGTGGTCATTATTTGGAGTCAATGTCACAAAAATACCTGAACTACTCATAAGTTTTATATTTTCTCGTCACCTCGCGATCCCGCAGTGGCTATTTATATCTTTTACTCTGCCTCCCCCAATTCATTTCAATGCAAGCGCACAGAATCACACCAGTGAAAAATGAAAACTGATAGTACAAACGTTAAGTGAAGCTCAGCTACGTCCTGGCGTTCCCACACATCGAACTCATTATGCTTCGTAACGCGTATTATGTCAATACCACACAAGTGCTTGAGTGTATAATGTGTGCAAAGACACTCAAGTAGCTTACAGGATTAGGTCACTGGAACGAGCGGCATTGAAATTCAGTGGGACCTTAAAATATTTCGTATATTGTGTGTAATTGCTTCCTTACGGAGTATTATATATTAATAAGTTTATAGTAATTGTCCTATTTCTACTTCATTACTACAGAAATATGATACCCGCATTACTAAGTTTCTAAGAAATTATTCTTTCTTCGTGAATTAGTATATTTCAGACGTGAATTTACGAAAGATTGGCTCTCAGATTCTTGATCTGCACCTTGATTGAAAATCATTCTGCAGTATTTAAGTATATTTATGGCACTTGTAATTCGTGATTATTTTGTTTTTGTTTTAAGTATAATTTTAACAGAATTCAGTTTCTGCGAATTCTTTAATAAAGGTAGTATAAATGCGCTCGACATCAGTCTTCAAAGACATTTTGGTTTGTGTTACACAAAGTGTGTTACAAAAAAAATCATTGGGTCGTTAGGTCAGGAACAGTATTTTTATTTTTGCTTGCTTGCATTCATATTTTAATAAAATAACCAAATGAAAGGAAGGCGTTAAAACTGCAATAATTTTTGTGCTCTCAATTAATGTAACTTGGAATGTAAATAATTATCATTCTTTGTGAAAAAAAAAGTGTTGTGTGAGAGATAAGGGATGAACGTAGTAATTGTTGTATTTATTAAGAAGATCAATACTTATACAATCTTGTACATTTAACTTATATAATACATGTATTCCATAATTGTGTCTCTGCAGCCAGTGTATTGCTTATTGGATACTGTTGTAAAACAAAAATTGTCTCAGCGTGAATTTTGTGTAAATATGATCTTTTCTGTAGGAAACGTAATGTTTCGTCATAGTTGCATACAAAATAATTAAGAGAGAAGTGCAAATTGTTATTCACCTTTTTTTTATAACGATTTTGAGAAACTTCCAAATAAAGTTTCTTTTTTTAAATGAATAAGACTTTTCTTTCGTTAATTTTTAATGCTATACCCAGAAACTCATCAATAACATACGGAAATAAGTAGTAGCGTACGCAGAATTTTGTCAGGGTAAGCTTCAAACACTCAGTTTAATTTCTTTTTAACCCTTTCGTGGGCAATGGGAAGAATTGCTCCCGAGACAACCGTGACTTTCGTGTATACGAGGTGTGTTCAAAAAGTATCGAACCTTATTTTTTCCCGCGTAAACCAATGAAGCGCGGGAAACTTCCTTCAGTGCAGATGTAGAGAGGACACTACACATGAACAGTCGTGAATTTTTTCCCGCCACCAGAAAACGTCAGTCGCTGGCAGTCGGCCAACGAGTGAAGACGTGTAGTGAGCGGTCGTCAGATTTCAATTTTTTTGTAAAATGACAGAAAAACTTGAGCAGCGATATTACATCAATTTTTGCCAAAAACTTGGCGATACTCAAGCAGAAACATTCAATCGGATCGGTACAATCAATTTTGAACTAGAATTTGGACTTGAGGAGTGTCCGCGAAATTTGATTCAGGCTTGCATCATCAAACACAACATTCCTGTGCTTCGTCAAGCTCCCTATTCACCCGACATGGCTCCGTGTAACTTTTGGTTATTTCCCAAGCAGAAAATGCCACTAAAAGGGATCCGATTTGATTCAAGAGAAGACAACATGCGTAATGCTACAGGACGGTTGCTCATAATTCCAAAAACTACGTTCCAGAAGTGTTTCCAGCAATGGCCGAAGTGTGTGTATTACTAAGGAGACCATTTTGAAAGGGATTAGTGTCTCGGATTTCCAAATCAATAAATGTATTTTTGCTAACCAAAAGTTCGATACTTTTTGAACACACCTCGTATGTATCTTATAATAAATGCTTATTTTTCCATAATATGCGCAAAGGAAGGGATTAAACCTCGACCCCCTTACGTACGCCACTGGGTAGGGGAAAGGACAGCGGCAGTGATTCCCAGTTATTACAGTTATATAAACTAAAGGTGGCCCGTTGAAATACCGTATTACCTCAGGCAAGATTCAGTTCTCAAAAGTAAAGGGCCATGGCTTCCTTAGCAAAATATCTACTTATGCCATTGCCAAGCCTGCGAGCGAGATTCGGCTCGCCAGTATGTCATTCGGCCCGAGAAAATATAGGGTTTCTTCTTCTTCTTTTTAAAACTCATACGTAACAGGAAAAGTGTAATTGGCAATCGCAGTATACACAGTATGTTGGAAAAGTAACAACTTTTTAAAATTTACAGATAACCACTAGCTCCATCTATTGAAGCAAATCGTCGGAAAGCTGGATAACTGCTTAACAAAATGAGACCCAATAATGAGAACCGATTAACGGAGTATCAAGTTATAACAAGGAAAGTGAGTTATCTGGTGTCACAAAAGCACGATGGAGCAAAGAGCCATTTGTTTAAAGTTAGGTATTGTGCTGCCAAAATGTCTTGAGCCGTGGCAAAAATGCGAACTAAAGCTCACACCCACGCGCTGAGCCAATAAGGGTTCAGCAGCTGCTAAGCGAGAGAGCCTTAGCGAAAGAGAATGGAATTCCTTCAACCGATAGCAGCGCCTGAAACGGAAGACTAGGTGTCAAGTCAATGTGGTATATTTATAAAACATTTTCACAAGCATTGCAAATGATGAAACAAGTGTATGGCGAAAAACAAAAATCGCGATGAATTCGTGGAACAAATGCGTAAAATGATGGCCCACAATGCGAATTTCGAGTGTGAGAAGGAATTAAATACGACAAAAGACATGATTAACGAAGTTTTGACCAATTGTGTACTGCACGACAATACACCATGTCACAGAACTGTGACAGTTCGTGACTTTTTGGCTAAGAAACAAATCAAGTGTAATTTCACATCCTCCGTATTCCCCTGATTTAGCGCCGTGTGACTATTTCCTATTCCCAAAATTAAAATTTACCATGAAAGGAACATTTCATGACAATTTTACACGTCCAAACTGCCGTGAGGAAGGTCATTGAGGCGACCCCAAAAAAGGACATTAAAAACTCCATGCTATGATTGGTTGAACGTGCCCAGCGGTGTGTTGATGACGAAGGGATGTATTTTGAATAAAAAGAACTACAGTTCGTAAAATGCCTAATTCATTTTGTTTGATTTAAAAAGTTCCGTTATTTTCCTGACATACTGTACATGGATCGAGACTTTACTTTTAACTAAACCTATTCGGCACGGTAAGGCCGTTGGTAGTGGGACAGTCTTTAGAGAAATACAGATTTCGTAGCATTAATTTGAAATGTATGTGCCTCAGGCTCGTTGGAATAGACATCAATTAAGATGCACACAGATTAGAACAAAAGTTCAGAAAATGAATGACTTAATACACATTAATCAAACTGCCATCTTAAGTAAGCAAGAATATTTTTTGTCTTGGCCCCCAATGTGTAATAAATTGGTCATCACTGGTCTTATATACACTCTTTTCCCACTAGTTAATGGGCCAAGTTCCTATTTTCGTATACGTGGAATGCAATATTTTAAGACAGGCGCCGCCACTGCTGAATAACAGGGATAACGTTTGACCGAGAGTGTAGAGAGGAAAGCTTGTTTTTATCCTTGAAACGTTCTGCAAAATGCGCCACACGGCGCGATCCCTTTGTTCACTAGTGTCTGTGTGTTCTCGATGATGCATTTTTTGTCCAAATTTCAAGTTCCTCTGCTTGCGCAGGCCTTATTCTCCTGATATAGCCCCTACAGACTACTACTAGCCCCTAAATTCAAAATCCCCTAAATCTTTCCTGAAAAGGAAACAATTTGATTCCATTGAAGACATCCAGGCAGGGGGAAGTCTGGTCTGTCCCCCACGAAATCCCGATTTTTCTGGAATTTAGTCTTAATTTTAGGTATGGTTTATTTATTTATTTTTACAAATTTTAACACAATTTATCATTGAATTCGGATCCCCCGAAATAAATTTCTTCGTACGTTCCAGCATCAAGGCAAATACGGAGAAGTTCTTCAGACCTTTAATAAGTAACATTTCCAGAAATGTTTCCAAAAGTTGAAGCATCATTGGAATCGGTGTGCGCAATGAGAAGGGGACTACTTTGAAGGAGATCCATCACAATAGACTCCAAGCACTGCCATTTTGAAATTATAAACACAGTGTTAAGACTTCAATCTCACCTCGTATTTATCTTATAAAAGGGGAACATGCCAATCTGTCACGTTATCCTGGAATGTTATGCAACTTGTTTAAGAGATCTGTAATGTGGGCTCAGTGTGTCGCGCTAAAAACTATCACGCTAATAGATGTCGCTAGGTACTCTATCATTTGTTTGCTGAACGCTAACATGTATCGTTTTTTGCAGGATTCTTGTTTACAGCGTGAGGCAAAAGTCTGGATTTGGGTTATCCAGACTTTTATATAAGAATATAAGTCTGAACAAATGCATAAAAAGAATACGCGTAGGAAAGTACGCGCACTTGATGGGCAAACAAAAAATAGATAAATTTGTTGAATGTGAACAAGTTAAGCTTTTCACTATGCACGATTTTAATCTATTGTGAACAATTAGAGCTTTACATTACGCACGAATTCAACCTGTCTCCTATAGTGTACATGGAGCCTAAAGTTGAGGTACAACCAACTACTTATTGTTAACACAGAGGAAACTAAAAAAAAAAACATCACAGACTAACTTGAGAAATCCGTGTCTGTTCATTTTAAAATATTGCATTGCTTTCTGCTTTACTGTCGGCTAAAGCAAGCTTTTGATATTTCATTAGTTTTCCACCTGTATGGCAAATGCGAGGGTGATTCAGAAAGTAATGCCTTTAAGCCTACTACTAAGCCTTTGGCCAATAGTACGGAAAAAAATTCTGAACTGTTTCGCCTTCCTATCTCTTCTCGCTCCAGATTAATGGAGCAATCAATGGCAATGAAGCAATCAGTCGTGACATTCGGTTGAAACAGCGGCTGTCATTGAATTTCTGACTGCGGAAGGTTTGCGCCCAGGAACATTCATCGCCGGCGGCGAGTCGTGGATATACTAATTATTACGACCCGGAAACAAAGTGTCAGTCGATGGAGTACCGCCAGACGTCCTCTCCTCCGCCCAAAAAATTCAAAGTTGTCCCATCTGCTGGCAAGCCTCATCCTACCTATAGTACGGATCTTGCGCCCTGTGACCTTTGGCTCTTCCCCAAAGTTAAGGATCACCTTCAGAGCTAACATTACAGTTATGATGCGGAGATGGAAGCCGCAATTCGGCAATCGTGTCGCCAGCAGGCACCACAGTTCTTCGCTGACAGCATAAAACCTTGTTTCGCATTGGCGCAACAAGTATGTAGCCCGTAATGGGGACTATGCTGAAAAATTATGCCACCATTTGTAGCTGACATTACAAGCTTTCCACTTATATCTGTATGGGTGCTATTTTCTAAACACAAATAAATATATCACCTTCTTGGAGGCATTACTTTATGAATTATTCTGGTATGTAATGTACTTAATAAAAGTTAGATTTTTCCATTCTCGATTTTATATATATATATATATATATATATATATATATATATATATATATATATATATATATATATATATATATATATATATATATATATATATGTATATATATATATATATATATATCTTTGAACACGACCTTGGTCCTTGGTCAGTCTGAGGAACGAGTCTAATGAACACTTGAAGTTAGTTAGGAAGGTTGATGACGCTGTTGGAAGACGAAGTTCTTAAGTGGGTAATTATAGGCTTTTCCTTTCAACCTTTAAAATTACTCACAAATTCTCCTTAGACTGAGACGAATAAGTCATTCTTTAGTTTTTTTTTTAAAAATAACATTTCAATTCTCTGTCAAACTAGCATAAATCTGTACGACTAATAATCGTGAGGTATGCTCTCTGTTTACTACATACAGTGAAACCTCTTAACAACGAACATCAGTGTGTCACAATAAGTTATCTGTAAATGATAGGTGTCGTTACAGAGAAGTTGCACATTTAGTGTACTCACTGCTCACGCTGTAATTATGTGTAGTATACAGGACAGTAAATACACGAGTGTATAAATAAAGGCTGAAGCATTGTAATTAGTGGAGGATAATGTATTATTTCCCCCACTAAAAGTATCAGTGGGGGATAAGAAGAAGAAGAAAAATGAAGATATTTCAGTTTAACGTCCCACGATTATACTCTTTTAGGCTAAAGCAGACGGTGATTAAGGCAAGTGAATTATGACGGAAGACTTGGTGGAATGACAAGGTGGAAGGAAAGGGGGTACCCTAAGAAAACTCACGGATACGATTATGTCCACCACAAACTTACTTGGACGGGGATCGAACAGGGACCCCAAGCAACAAAGGAAACCGCTCTATCATTGAGCCACCGTGGCCCCAAAAGTGTTAAAATAGACAATGTAGGAAATCGAAATATTAAAAAAAAAAAATTGTTGAGTTATCTTTATTACAATATGTTTATTGAAACCAGAAATTGAATGCGACATGCTTTTAAAATTAAGCGAAAAAAAAAGTGTTCAACTTTTTAGAAAACAAAATAACTACAGACAATACCTTGTCTAACAACAAATGCAGCAGGGGAACTAACTTTTGACATATTTCTAACATCATTTGAACATCTGTCATATATATAAAAGAATAAGTTTTCTGTTCGTTTAATATTGTGAATATAAGTTACAAACTTTCAACAGTGCAAATAACGTCTTCTTTTTAGAATATATATATATATATATATATATATATAGAGAGAGAGAGAGAGAGAGAGATGTTTTGCAACGAATTCAAAACGAAATACACGAAGTATGAAGTTTCTTTTCTTATTAACAAGAAGCTAAAGTACAACAAGAAAGTAATCCGTTAACTTAAGAGAAAAAGACAAAAATCACGAAACTACAAAACTATATACAGAAGTCATATAAATCCTGTTCTCCTTCATACGATGTGCAATCTTGATACTACCATTGTTTACACGAATCGCACTGGATCCAGTCCTCTGTAGATCAACATATTTGCCGTTACATTCTGGACATGAATATTCCATTGCAACAAGTGTTAAATCTTCTGGGGATGCAAATAATTTCTTTCATACTGCAATCTTCGTTGGTATCTTCTTCTTTTTTTGAGCAGTATTAAGCTTTTTCTTATGTGGCGTAAGAATTTCAAAGTTTTTGCCTTTGTTTCCCATTCTTACACTTTTCTTAATTTTAGGGGAAGGTGACACTGATGACCTATCTTTCTTGCATGACATGTTCAATTTGACGTCGAAGGTACCTGATGATCTCCGCTCTCAATTATAATTTTGTCTGATGATCTTTCATTATTATTATTATTATTATTATTATTATTATTATTATTATTATTATTATTATTATTATTATTATTATTATTATTAGTAGTAGTAGTAGTAGTAGTAGTAGTATTTGACATTGAAGGTAATTGGTCATTATCTATACTTCCAAAGACAGTTTCTTCTCTTTGAGCGGTTACACTACAGTCTTCACTGAAGATAAAATGACAACTGAAATTTGCGGAACACATTCCACTATGTTTTTTTCTTTTGACGTTGATTCGTTACTGGGAGCAGGTTGATCAATAGTTTCAGAAGGAATAAAATCTTCGTCATTAAATATATATACCAGTTTAGTGGAAAATTCCACACAATTTGAAACCATTTGCAGCCTTCTCAAGAGTGTAAACTGTTGAGTAAAGTTCGCAAACAATTCACTGAATTGAAATTGTATAGTAATTCTATCTGGATGATTAGTAAGTTACTGTTCGCAAAGTTTAGCGTACCAAGTTTTTAAAGGCTCGGAACAAACATTTGTCTAATGGTTGCATCTTGTGAGTGCTATGTGAGGATGCAAACTACAGATGGTGATCAGAAAAATGGAAACACCTGAACGAAATTGCAACTTACCAGATTAATATGGTGTCGGGCCACCTTTCGCCTTCAGAACAGCCTTGATGCGACGTGGGATGGAGGCATAGAGGTCGTGAAGGGTAGCAAGTGGAATTTTACACCATTCCTCGTGCAGGGCATCGGCCAGTTCTGTGAGAGAGGATGGAGGTGGAAATCGTCGCCGGAGTCGTGTTTCCAAGACGGACCACAGATGTTCAATTATGTTGAGATCTGGGGATTGGGCGGGCCAGGGGAGGTGTTGAACTTCATCCCGATGTTCCTCAAACCACGCTGCAACAACGCCAGCTGTGTGAATGGGTGCATTATCATCCTGGAAGATGGGTGCATTGTCCGGGAACAACATCCGGACCATAGGATGCAAGTGGTCTCCTAAAATTGCGACATGATCGTTGGCAGTGATTCGTCCGCTAAGTGTGACCACAGGACCCAATGAAAACCATGATATGGTGGCCCACAGCATCACCGAGCCGCCGTCATGTTTCACAGTTGGGCGGAGACACTGCAGATCATAAGCTTCTTTGAGCATTCTCCACACAAGGCCCGTGGTTGGGAATAGGGGGAAGGATGACTCATCCGACCATATCACACGTTTCCAGTCCTCAACGGTCCAAGTTGCATGGTTGCGGCACCATTTGCGGCGTGCGAAAGCGTTATGGTCCCTGATGAGTGGTTTGGCCCGTGCAACACGACCCCGTAAGTTCATGTCATGTAATTCGCGGCGGACTGTGATTGTCGAAACAGGGTGGGGGAGGTTCTGATTGAGTTCCTCCGTCACTTGCTCCGCAGTGGCACGACGGTTCTGCGTGACAATGCGCTTTAATACCCGGCGTGACCTGTCACTCATGATTTTCTTCCGCCCACTGTTCCGCTTCCCCGATGTGGTTTTCCCGTGTTGTGTAGGCCGTCTTTACCTTCGACACTGTCCCACGCGACACACCTAACACAGTAGCCACTGCCGTCACACTCACTCCACATAACCACGCACCAACAATTTGCCCTCTTTGAAAATCTGAGAGGTCTCCCATTTTACACTATCTCCGTCTGCTGCAGCCACTGGACACTGCTGTTCCACTGCGCCTGACGTAGTATGGAGACCGACCTAACACACTACCACCAGCGGTCCGGCGCTGCGGGCGCCACGACACCACTGCCAACCCGTACATCTGACGTGTTGCCAACTACAGGTGTTTCCATTTTTCCGATCACCATCTGTAATTGCATAAACGTAGCTCTCCTTACAATCTGAAACAACGTTCGGTGAAATATGGCCCAATATGATTGTCCAGTATAAAGAGAGTGGGGTTATCTTCAAAAGCCTCGGTATGTTTCTGGAAGTGCTTTATCCATAAGAGAAACAAATCACTGTTAATGTCTCCAGAATCTGAAATCAGCATATCCAGGGGAAGCGCCATTCATTAGTCCTAGCTTTTCACTCTCTCGTCGAAATATTATTACACGAGATAAGAGGGGTACCCCCCCAAAAAAAAACGGGAATTGTGCTGCAGTGGGGGGGGAAGTGGGGAACCCATTGTTGTACCAGTTGTCCGTTACGATCACGCCACCTGCGTCAGTGTGCGAAGTTGTGTCGCTGTGAGTGCATCGGTTCGCTCTTGAAAGTTTGTTTAGTAAAATAACTTTTCAGTTCGTCGAAAACGTGATGGCAGATTATCGAGAGCAACGGGCGGCTGTGAAATTTTGTTTTCTGTTGGGGAAATCGGCCGCGGAAACTACTGTAATGCTGAAGACTGCTTATGGGGATGCTGCACTAAGTAAAACCAGAGTATACGAGTGGTTTGCACGTTTTAAAAATGAAGAAATGTCAATTGAAGACCAACCCCGTTCAGGACGCCCCTCAACGGTAAGAACTGACGAAAACGTCGAAAAAATCAATGCCCTCGTTCGTGAAGACCGTCGCCGAACCATTGATCAACTCTGTGAGGTGTCTGAAATATCGTGGAGTTCAATTCAGAGGATTTTATCAGAAGATTTGCACATGAGAAGGGTTGCAGCCAAATTTGTCCCTCGCCTTCTCACAGACGAGCAAAAGGAGCGTCGACTTGAGGCATGTGTTGAACTTCAAAATCAGCTCAAAGAGGACCCTGACTTTTTTGCCAAGGTGATTACTGGTGATGAATCGTGATGCTATGGCTACGACCCCTAATCAAAGCAGGAATCAAGCCAGTGGAAGACAAGTGGCTGTCTTCGTCCCAAGAAAGCTCGCCAAGTGAAGTCACACATCAAGACAATGCTCATTTGTTTCTTCTTCAGGTCAAGACTTTACTTAGGAACTAGTGTGTGTTCTATCCAAATATCCATGTTTCAGAATCTACGGTACTTCTGCAATAATTTTTATAGAGGTAGTTGGTGAGTACTTCAAATTATATGCCCGTAGCCAAACTCCCTCTAAAAAAAATTCTTGCGTAAGTACTTAGGATTCCGAAACATGGATTTTTGGGTAGGGCACATATTATTTCCTAAGTAAAGTCTTGACCCGACTGCGGTAGGTCCCATAGTTTTGGAGCTATGGACCTTTAAAGTTCAATTTTTCATGTTTTCGGCAGCCTATAACTCCGAAAGGAAGCATTTGTGCACTCAGGTTGGTCTATACTTTTCGTCTTATCTTGGTGTCAGTAATCACCTCTCAAACGTTGTCGGTTTCGTTTTGAAACACCCTGTATATTTCCACGTAAATACGCATCCCAGAGGTAAGTGAACACCATATTTCCATTATTTACACCCTACTCTATTAAAATATTATTAGAAATTTCATCTGTAAATTTTATAAATCTATAGATCCTTATAGTATATCTGCACCGGAAATTTTTCCGATCTAAATTCTCACGAGCAGCCACTGCTTTTATGATTAATGATTAGGAAAGACTGCACATCATACTTTGTATTGTTTTCCAAAGAAGGAAAACTGTCGATTTATTTCTTTTATAAATGTGCATAATGCAAGATGTTCCGACAAGTTTAGCATTTAAAAGACAAGAATAGTTCCAAACTAAACAGAAAAGATACCAAAAAGAAAGAAAAAAGATTAATAACAATTTTTGTTAGAAAAGAACAAAAACTCAATTTGAATAGTTCTCTTTTCTCCACAGACTACCAAACATTGTTTCACAGAATATCTACGGAGTGCAATTTTCGTCCTTTTCTTTTTCTTTGCTATTTCTAATGCGAGCGTAATGCCCCCTGGAGACTGAAATAAAAGGTACTGATGACTGATGTCTTTGGCCGCGGTCGAGGAGGAAAATTGATCAAAATCACGTGATCTATCCTCTCTATGGCCCTTTTTCCTTCACTGCTGGCTTTTTTAAAATTCTTTATACAGAAGGCTACCTTTCCCTCTACGTGATTGATGCATTGACTCTCCCGTAACATAAATCACACATTTTTAAATATTCAAGATTTTAAAGGAATAAAGTTTTTTTAAAAAAGAAAATAAAAGTGTGGCGGGAAGGATAACTTTTCCATGCCCATGAGACAGGGAGCGATGATGCCTCTCTTTCTGATTGTTTGCCAACTGAAACTGGTGATCCATACAAAATGGAACCGTAAAGATGGAGAGTTGAGGCTTTATCGTTTGTGTACCTAGACATGCTATAAAAAAAAACACATATTCTTCTTTTTCTTGTTATTAAAAAAATAATAATTCATGATCTTAAAGCATGTCTACTATACTATGTATATTTATAAGCAGTTTTGATCAATGTTCTTTGTGTAAAAAAGATAAAGTTATTTATTTTCACATTTGTGAAACTGTAAAACAATACTTTAATGTGTATTTTCTTTCTTTTTGATTTTTTTTTAAATGAAATGAAATCATTCAGTTTTAAGTCCCACGATTATGCCGGTTAGGCTAAAGGAGACGGTGATGATGAGAAATGGATGAAATGGTGGAATGAAGAAAGTGGGAGGAAACGGGAGAACCCCGAGAAAACCCACGAGCACGGTGTTTGTCCACCACAAAGTCCACACGGCGCGAGCTGGGATCGAACCAGGGACCCCAAGGGTACACTGTAGTGTATTGGTTAGGACGGTGTACTCATGTCCGCGTGGTCCCGGGTTCGATTCCCGGCTGGTGTTTCACAATTTTCGGCGTCCACCCACCGTCGTGAGGCAAACTGGGGAGTTACTTGAAAAGAAGACGTGACGGCCACTGACTCTACAAAGCTCCTGATGCGCCTCTTAGTGACCACGTGCTCACTGTTAGGTTGGGCGTAGTTCAACCTGTCGCTAACGGATGGCGCTGGAGTAGGCTTAGGCTCACAAACGTGCCGTTATACAAAGTGGTTTTGTTTTTAAAGTTGAATTGATTTTGAGTTTAACGTTCCGTTCAGCAGCGAGGCTATATGAGACGTGGACCTACTGATTAACGTGGAATCCGAACCACATGAGCTCCCGTCGGAAATCGAACCCGGGTCTCTCACGCTAAAGGCGCGTAGGCTAACAGCTTAGCCACGAAGGAGTTCCTTTGGTTTTTAGATTTTGTTTCAACATTAATACTTAATATATATATATATTTTTTAATCGTTACTTCTATTATTTTAACTCCATATTCTTCCTTTTCTTTATTTATAATTGACTAGTGCTTTTCAAATAGATTTTTCAGAAAACCAAAAATAAAGTTTTGTAGAAAATGAAATGTTAAAAAATCGATTTTTGGTTTCGGTTTCCAAATCGATTTTAAATTTTCAGTTTTCAAGATTGATTTTCAATTTTCAAAACTGGTTTTTGGCTTCGATTTTCAAAAAAGTATTTTCGATTTCAGTTTTGCAAACAAAAATTCGACTTTTAGTTTCTTTCTTCGCCGTGCAAACGTCGTTTAAAGCGAATGTAAATGAAAACAATTTTAAAAAGTGGAAATAATGTGCATAAAAAGAAATAGTAAACTTGCATGTCTGAATGTATTTAATTTGTGCTACAAAGTGGACATATGGTAGTAATGCTCTGCAACACTCAAACAAATTACATGCGTATGTACGGTATGTGTGTTCCTTGAGTAAAATGCGGCTATGAGGCTCACCTCCAGTGTAGTCCAGTAAAGATAGCCCATTTTTCTGCCAAGAAAGGAACAAATTAGTAACAAGCTGAAAATTGGTATGGAAGTAGGGGGATGTGTCAGGAATAACATACTAAAAGTCCCCTAAAATCCCACTGTAGCTTTTCCCGCAATTTTGAAAAATGTCCGCCATCTTTAGACGACGACAAGGAATTTATGGAAATCGTCACTCTTTATGTTTATTCCTCTAGCCACCGTTCTAATTATCACAAAGCCATGAATCATATATGGTTGGAAACTTTGAAGAGCAGAAAATCTAAGTAAATAACATATATGCCCATCGCGCTAAATTTCTAGAAGAAGAGGAAGAAGAAAACAGCTTTTTTATTTTAAAAAAGATATATTTTCAGAAATCATGAGA
The DNA here is from genome assembly GCF_964235325.1 of Thermobia domestica. Taxonomy (NCBI): domain Eukaryota; kingdom Metazoa; phylum Arthropoda; class Insecta; order Zygentoma; family Lepismatidae; genus Thermobia; species Thermobia domestica. The sequence continues at coordinate 9,778,523 of NC_137460.1, forward strand.
AGTTTGCAACACTGACAGTTATTGCACACCAACGAAACACCACCAACAGATGTCCTTGATATTTATCTCAATCATAGCCAAGAATTACACAAATCGGTGCAATACAAGCCGAGAAAGAAATATAACATATGTTACTTTCTGACCTCTTTGTACAAAAGTGCATAAGGTGACATACACTTTCACGGTTCTAGTCACCTTCTTTTATCACATAGGACCAAGAGTTTTATGTCTTTGGAGATCTTAAGAAACGTAAATTCGAACGAGGTAACACTTATACTAATCAAGCCCAATTTGTGGAAGAAGCGCAAAATCCAAAATTTCGGGACAAAACGTGATTTTCGCATAAATTCTTTAAAACTTGCAACACTGACAATTATCGTATGTATACAAAACTCAGCCACCGTTTTCACTATCATCATTATTAATTTACTCTTAAAATGGCCAACGTTTTCCCCAATGGAGTAAGCTTTTATGATACATAGTTTTACATCACTTAAATATAACACAAAAATCATCTATTGACAGCATTAGAAAGTAGCAGAAATTGGTAGTCTCCTATTCATAGGAAAATCGTAATTCACACACTTAAAATCACTCTCAACTACAATTGTCATTTGAATGTAATTTTTTAAAAATGTCTTGTTTATAACTAGAGTGCAATTTTCCTCCTAGTAATCTTCAAATCAACTTAATATTTACATTACACGTTAGTATGCACTTTAAGAACATTATTGTAACTAGTCCATTCGGACTTATTTTAATAGAAATCAATGAGGTTATCATTGTCTCGTTCATCTCCATATTTTCATCATTTGATTTTGCATTCACACATCCAATTCCTCGACACTGACATAAATTAGAGCACACAATTCCTGCTTTTCGACAACCGTACATACTTACACAGCCCTTTTTACAGTTACAGGATATTACACGGAGCGGGTTCCTTGGTCATTCTTGCTGGTACTAGAATACCTTCTAATGTTGTCCATTCATATTCATTCGGTCGCAAATCATTTCCACGGTACAATTGATCCTGATGATGTGGTGTTTCGCAGCTTCACTGATGAGTGGCAATTTTGCCAATTGTATTTCGCTCTGAATAGGGAGCGACTTACTGGAAGGATGTATGAATGATACTGGAATTCATCCAGTAAGGTTACTATTGCTGGAGAATCGTAATGTGTTAGTAGAAATGATGTGCCAACATAATAGATTGTACACTAGCATTATCATGGTTCAAAACGTCAAATGGTCGGCATAAATCTTCCCGTTTTTGAAGTAATCACAATGGCTTTTTCTTTCCCTGTCGATACCTGAGCAAAACAGTTATTAATTTGTCTGTGTATCGTACAACTTCTTAGTACTAAATTCTTTACTCACGTCTTATCCACGTCCAAGCTTTCAAAATATGATGTCGTACTGATTATTACTTTATTCAAGCAAAATGATTAAAATGTCATCATCCTCGTCTATTATCACGACGTGTCTACAAGGATTTAAAGACTTTTCTACAGCAGTTTTAGCTATAAGTGCGTCAGCATCACTTCTTGCTTGCAGGGTTTGAATTCCAGCTTGTGTCAAATGAACCATCAACTCACGGGCGAAACAATCCTTATTTTTGAAATTACCTAAGAATTTATCTTTTTTTTTTTGTGTTAATAATGTGGTTTCATTTGTGAATAATACCAAAGCTGATTGAACCTTTGACTTACGTTGCTTCCGCTCAGCGCCTTTTGTACAGTTTTCAGTGCAATACCCATAAAAAATAGTTGTTGCTTTCGTTCCTGAGTTTGGGAGTACATAGGACACATACGAGTTGTGCACGTCAAGGTATGTTCCATGTTGTGGCCAAACAACATGATGTAGCCAGCCAGCCTCCTTCTATAACGTACACGATGTTTTCAATTTGAGTTTTAAAATTTGTTCGATATTCAAACATGTCGTACAAAGCGGACTTTTTCGTTTTTCTCATGGACATTTCTGTGAAGAGAGAAAGTGAATAGGGTGCAAGCTCGTAAGCAAAACACTACTGGAGTTCTTTTTTGGACTTCTACTCATATGATTCAGTTGAAGTATGGTGTTTATAGCCAGTAGCTCATCACGGATACGCATTACGGATAGTGGGATGACTTTATCTTTTTGTTTTAGTTTCACATTTCCAAAAGTCCATCCAAACATTCCTTCCGTAGCAGCCAATCCGATTTCCTTAGATTTATCAGTTGACCATTTCATTACCTACCATGCCAGAGCTTAGGGACGCGAGCTCCTGATATGAAGGGAATGGAGAATGCTGGTAAAGCCAACGCAAGAATTTCTTTAGATGTAATATATCACGCGATTGACTGCTTTGGTACAGGTCCACATGCCGACCAGTGTAAAGTTCTTGCCTATCTTTGTTTAATAATGTTTCAAGACATTCTCGTAAGTGGCACGCTGCTGGCACACTTGACACACACCTAGATATTATCTTTTCAGTCATGCCTCTCCCATGGGTCAGTCCACCGCTGCTCTTCATTGCTCTCGCTAAACCTGCTCAATCGTCATATCAGACCATGTACTATTCCAAAATATATCTTTTCTACGAATAGTGAAGTAAACGTTTCCTGTAAATAGCTGGAACTCATGAAGATCCATTTCATCCTCCAACCGCAACATTTCTTGTAAGTACAGATGTGCGTATTTGGCATACAAAAGATACTCAGCTGCATAGGAGTAAGGTAACATTTCTCACATGCAGTGAAGATGAAGATTCAAGTCTCCAGTTCTTTCGAATTAAAAGACGCATAATTTCTACAAGCTGAAAGTACAGAGAGAATAATTTAGAGGTACTGCTTGTTTCTGCAGCAGCGTCAATGAATAACTTCAGGTCATTTGCAATCTTGATTGATTATGTTTGAATGTTGAACAACTACATCAGTATCGATATCTTCTTCAGTCATCAGAGGAATACAAACATCTCGCAATTGACGCACAAACTCCTCAGTGGCGTCTGATTTATTAATTAAACAGTATATATTGCTATTGCTAACTGTGTTTTAAAAAAATGAGCTCGCAAAGCACGAACAATAAGAATGGCCTGACTTTATTTGTGGCATGGAGTTACTAGCATACATACAAGACCAAAGTTCTTCAATGCTACTACCTTTCATTATATATGCAACTGTTTCCATAAATGACATTATGGTGTGGAAAACCCCCCAAGTCTAACAACCACTGACGGTAATTCACCAGAATTTCTACATGCTGCTACAATGTCACATGCTTTAGAGTAGAAAGGTTGATCCAACGTGACTAAGCACGCTCTTTTGCTTATTTCCTGCACATTCTTTGCTGGTAAACATAAGCGCCAAGTATACAGCATCCATGTTTATTGGCTGAAGATTGATAAAAGGTTGTATTATTACTTAATATGCTTGGTACTTATGGTTGTTGCTTGTCACCAGCTCCATAAATACATTCCAATTCGGGCAACCACTTGAGAATCATCCATGTTACATCGTACAGAAGATGGATTTCAGTTTGGATATTCAGAACACGAAGGTATCTTATATCTTCAATGATTAAATCCGAAAGGCGTGTGTACGTTAAAAGTTTTATATTCCATTCATTCTTTGACAGTGTACGTTTTTTGAGCCCAGGTATTGCTTAATGATACGAGAGTGACTGAATATGAATGGACAACATTAGAAGGTATTCTAGTACCAGCAAGAATGACCAAGGAACCCACTCTGTGTAATATCCTGTAACTGTAAAAAGGGCTGTGTAAGTATGTACGGTTGTCGAAAAGCAGGAATTGTGTGCTCTAATTTATGTCAGTGTCGAGGAATTGGATGTGTGAATGCAAAATCAAATGATGAAAAATATGGAGATGAACGAGACAATGATAACCTCATTGATTTCTATTAAAATAAGTCCGAATGGACTAGTTACAATAATGTTCTTAAAGTGCATACTAACGTGTAATGTAAATATTAAGTTGATTTGAAGATTACTAGGAGGAAAATTGCATTCTAGTTATAAACAAGACATTTTTAAAAAATTACATTCAAGTGACAATTGTAGTTGAGAGTGATTTTAAGTGTGTGAATTACGATTTTCCTATGAATAGGAGACTACCAATTTCTGCTACTTTCTAATGCTGTCAATAGATGATTTTTGTGTTATATTTAAGTGATGTAAAACTATGTATCATAAAAGCTTACTCCATTGGGGAAAACATTGGCCATTTTAAGAGTAAATTAATAATGATGATAGTGAAAACGGTGGCTGAGTTTTGTATACATACGATAATTGTCAGTGTTGCAAGTTTTAAAGAATTTATGCGAAAATCACGTTTTGTCCCGAAATTTTGGATTTTGCGCTTCTTCCACAAATTGGGCTTGATTAGTATAAGTGTTACCTCGTTCGAATTTACGTTTCTTAAGATCTCCAAAGACATAAAACTCTTGGTCCTATGTGATAAAAGAAGGTGACTAGAACCGTGAAAGTGTATGTCACCTTATGCACTTTTGTACAAAGAGGTCAGAAAGTAACATATGTTATATTTCTTTCTTGGCTTGTATTGCACCGATTTGTGTAATTCTTGGCTATGATTGAGATAAATATCAAGGATATCTGTTGGTGGTGTTTCGTTGGTGTGCAATAACTGTCAGTGTTGCAAACTTCTCATGATTTCTGAAAATATATCTTTTTTAAAATAAAAAAGCTGTTTTCTTCTTCCTCTTCTTCTAGAAATTTAGCGCGATGGGCATATATGTTATTTACTTAGATTTTCTGTCCTTCAAGGTTTCCAACCATATATGATTCATGGCTTTGTGATAATTAGAACGGTGGCTAGAGGAATAAACATAAAGAGTGACGATTTCCATAAATTCCTTGTCGTCGTCTAAAGATGGCGGACATTTTTCAAAATTGCGGGAAAAGCTACAGTGGGATTTTAGGGGACTTTTAGTATGTTATTCCTGACACATCCCCCTACTTCCATACCAATTTTCAGCTTGTTACTAATTTGTTCCTTTCTCAATCGTATCTTTACTGGACTAGTGCGTGAGAGGCCTAGTTTGAGTCCCGAGGTTGGTAAATTAGAACATAGTGACAGCAGATGTCGAATATTATCTACATCCACAATATAGCAGACTGTATTTGTATGAAAAGACGTTGTTAGAATAGGAAAAAATCCAGACACCTAATTTGAACACGGATCGCCTGGTTAGTAAGTCAAATACTTGTTTCTTCTCTGCACCGAGCAATGGGAATCCAGTGCTGTAAAGACAGTTGTTTTACTGTCCTGCGTGCGATGTTGCCACATCGTCATATTTTCACTATGATCTACCGCCGAAACAAGGCTCCGGAGTTTAAATGTCATGATATTTTCGTCTTCTTTTTACCTGTAGCATCACCTCCTGTACCGGTACGGGTTTCAGAACACCCAATGTAAATCTATCTTGGTAAATAATAGGACTCTGGTTACTTTATCTGAAAACCCTAATGTTAAGTCAAAGATGCACCGGCTGAACCACGGTCACTTAATTTATAAGCAGTACATAATTATTTAGAAAAGCACGTTAAACACAAATGCCTCTCAAAATTTAAGTGGCCTCCATTACTGGTTCCTAAAAGCAATCCTAGCTGCGCTGCTGTTTGTAAGATTGTTCTGTTCAATATGTAAAATATGGCAAAATTAATCAAAATGTCAGCTGCCATTTAACGGTTCGATTGTCCCGTTTCATATGTTTTCAAGTGAACCAAGTTACACGATATAGAAGGAATATCTTATAAACAAGATTCTAGAAAATATTCATGTAAATATTTTACACTCACGGGCATACTAATTTCGAGATACAAAATTACAATTTCATAAATTCGCGGTTTGTCCAGATACAATTGAAAGGTTTCTGCACTGTTATGCGTAAGCGCATTTACATTATCTAAAACATACACCAAAATCTCACTCCCTAGTAGTCCAGTGACTAGCGCGTGCTTCTTTGGTGTATGCGGTCATGCGTTCGATTCCCGTTGGCAATAACGCAGTGACAGAGGAAAAACAAATTGACTCACTTCGTATTTTGTTTTGTTTTTCCTACCTTTCATTTTGAATATCCGGAAGTTAGTATTAACCAGTAATAAAAGTATGTTTCGAGCTGCAGTAATCAGTGGCGCAGGCAGTGCAACGGGCTGGGGGGCTCCGGACGACAGGTTCCAGGTCCGCTCCACAACCACTGTTTGAAGCTCATGTTATATAATACTGAATATCTAAATTGATATGTTACTCATTTTTATGTTACTCATTTTGTGTGAGATTTCTTAAAGTTTCATGTTAGTAGCAAACTTGATTTGATTCCCTCTCAGATTGCTAACATACAAGTAATGTTTAAAAAGAAAAAATATCATTCAGAAATTAATAATTACCACAAGTGCATCGCATCGTATAATACAATACACAATATTTTGAGTGGTAGCCAACTTAGGCTGGGCCCCGAATGCCGAATAGCAAAGGAGTCACTGAAATGATCACGAACTGTAGTGCTGTTCCGATAATCGAGTAATCGATAACAATTCGATAAAATTTCAAAACCGTTTCGTCGATAAAGAATTTTCATTTTATCGAATTATCGAACTTTCGAGACTCTCAAAATGTTCGAGGCACTGGAAATGATCGAGAGAGTCGAAGTGTTCGAGGCACTCGAAATAATCGAGACAGTCGAAGTGTTCGAGACACTCGGAAGTATTCGAGACATTCGAAATGTTAAAAATATTCGAAGAGTTCGAGACAAAAAAAATCATGGTTGGCAAAATTTGGTGAATTCGAAAACTTTTAAATACTCGACGAATGAAGCTTTGTAGTAGTTCGACAATAACCGAAATGTCAATAATATTCAAACTTTGGATAATGCTTGAAATTTCGATAACACCAGAATACCAGAAATTTTCTTGATGTTCGAAGTTTTGAGCATATGAAAACTTTCTCTAATAACAACATTCTCAAGATTACACGAAATTTTGATACTAGAACTTTCAAATAACTGAAATTTCGATATTAGAACTTCCGAAAATATCCGAAAGTTCCATAATATTCGAACTTTCGATATACTCGAAACTTCGATAATATTCGAGCTTTCGATAATACTCGAAAGCTCGATAATTTCAAATACTCGAACAGTTTCGAGTAACCGATGAGAACTTGATAAATTTTCCCACCCAAAGTTCGATAGGTTCTCAGCCTTATCGAACACCCCTACCACGAAGCTATCATCAATATATCACAGCGTTTCCCAACCTTTTTCACCCGTCCACTACGGGTGTAATTTTAATTCTTGCGGCACACTCATTTGTAAATATAAAATTCCGTTTTTTTTTGTTTTTTTTTTTTTTTTTTTTTTTTTGTGATTACTGATCTTCTCACAAAGAAGAAAGCTCGATGACTGGCTTTCTTCGTGGTAAATCATTATGCTTATTATTTCATTCTAATTTAAAAATAGAAAATAATTGCAAAGAAATATAGGACTCAGGTTTTCTAAAATACACTTTCTTTTTCAAAAACTAGATCCAACCTTTCACTAAGAAGGAAGATCACTAAATAACCAACGAACAAACAAATCTCTTTTACTTTAAAATTATAAATGCAGGTAATTTGTATGCAATGTTTACTTTGTCGAAAGGATTGAATGATATTTTAGAATTTCAAGTTACGAAATAGTTTGAAACAATAAAGAAGCAATAATGGTTATAACAATGATAACAAGTACTTTTTTCGACATTAAAAATGTACAGAAAAGTAACACAGTATGGAACTTATAATTTATCAACACGGTTAATATACGTTACAATTTTTAAATATTACACAAAGGTTAGAATTGTTCAATAATATTTTCTAATATATGAAAATTACAATATTTCAAAAATAAGGAAAACAGGTTGGTGCACTAAGCAAAATTAATCCTTTCGCAATCCCATGATACAATTTGTACCTGTACCATACGGGTGTTTCATGGTATATTGCGTTATAACTCTCCTATTTGAGCTTTTTCGTCCGTTTTTTTTTTTTCAAGTCCAGAGGCATTGTAGAAGACCTTACGTATGGTTTCACACCTTCCTGCGTCGAGACATAGCAGGTGATGACGTCATAATTCTAAAATATATATATATATATATATATATTTTTAATTATTTTTGGGCGGGTCTATGTTCATTATTTTTTGCACGTAGAAGATTGAAATTTTGCACAGACATTCAGTCCACCGAGTAGTATTTACCAGATTTTTTTTTTCAGATTTCTGCGTTACAACAGGAAGGGATCCAGAGGGGCAAAAAGTTGAAAAAAGGGATATTTTTTAACCAAAAAATCCCTTTCTTCGGGATTTTCCCTCCTTAGATACATGATGGTGACATGTGAATGGTACCGCTTGAAAGGCAGTTCTATTCTGAAGAGAATGATGGGCAAAACATGACCCTAGGGTAATTAGGGAAGTGTCAGGGAATTTTTATCAAAATATACTTCTGTGTAGGGGAATTTTTAACACGTTCGGTATTATGTTTGTGCGGGCTTATTTTTGCACCTAGAAGATTGAAATTGTGCACAAACATTCAGTCCTCCGAGGAGTATTTAACAGATTTTTTTCGTATTTTTGTGTTAAAACAGGGGGGTACAAAGGGGCTAAAAGTTGAAAAGGGAAATTTTTACCAAAAAATCCCAATCACGGGATTTTCCCGCCTTAGATACATGATGGAGACAAGTGAATGGTACCGCCTGAAAGGCAGTTCTATTCTGAAGAGAAAATGTGCAAACCATGATCCTAGGGTAATTAGGGATGTCTCAGGGAATGTTTAAAAATATCCATCTGTATACGGGAATATGGGACATTGTCGGTATATATTTTTTTGGCGGGCTTACTTTTGCACCTGGAAAATTGGAATTATGCATAAACATTCAGCCCACCTAGTAGTATTTATCAGATTTTTTCAGATCTCTGCGTTAAAACAGGGGGGTCCAGAGGGGCTAAAAGTTGTAAAAAAAAAAGGATATTTAGACCCAAAAAATCTCTTTTTTCGGGATTTTCCCCACTTAGATACATGATGGAGACACGTGAATGGTACCGCCTGAAAGGCAGTTCTATTCTGAAGAGAATGATTGGCGGATTATAGTCCTAGGGTAAATAGAGATGTCTCAGGAATTTTTTTAGCTGAGATCATGGTGTTTTACGGTAATTTGGGGCATTGTGGGGATTCTTGATAAAATTTCTCCCGCCCTTAGTATTCAAGATAGATACTTGAAATTTGGCACACACATTCAGTATACCAAGTACTGTTTATCAGATTTTTTGAGATCTCTACGTTCACACAGGGCCGTTCCAGAGGGGCCCAAATTGTGAAAAAAAATTTTCCCTCGAAATTTTCTCTTTGACATAACTTTTCTCTCTCCTGGTATACGGTATGAGCATACAAGTGGTACCATTTGAAAGCCAGCTCCATTCTGAAGAGAATGAGGTATGAACCATGATCCTAGGATAAATAGTGACGATGCAGAAGCTTCTTGACTGAAAATCTAAAAAATACCCCAAAACCCCGCATCCGGAAAGGGTTAATGTGCAACTTGAGTACAATATTCTTTCATAATCTTTAATTGTGGATGGATAGTTGATAAATACACCCTCATATCGTGTTCCGGAGTTAACAGTTGTGACCTGTTCTTACACTTGATTGTATTCATTGCAGAAAATCCTGCTTCACTTAAGTAGGATGTAGAAAAAGGAATGACAACTTTCACAGCCTTTGTAGAAATAGCTGTAGAAATGTGTAAAAGGCTGCGGAAAATAACATTCTGTTTTCGAAATACTACCTCCTACACAGTAATGTATGCACAATAATATATTAAGTTTACAATTACAGTATTTTTTCCATTGTAGATGATCATAGTAATGTGAAATAAAATATATATTTTTCTTATTTCTTGCATAGAATTAATAATTTTGCTTGCTATAGAATTAATAATTTTGTTTCGATTTCCTCGCGGCACACCAGCGGCTCGTTTGTGGCACACCAGTGTGCCGCGGCACACCGGTTGGGAAACGCTGATATATCATAATAAATTATCAGTAGATATAGTTCTTTATGTGTAATACGTCGTAACTTGTTCTGTTTTAATAGTATTGCCCATTTGTGACTCCCATATGGGTCAATCCATACAAAGTGGTCCAAAGCAGATTGCTAGATCATTTCCGAAAATTATAAAAATTAGTGTGATGAACCTTGTGTATGAGAAGGTCGCATGTACAAGCACTATTCACGTTGTCGTATGTACAAGTGTTCCTGAATGGTGGCCATCTTTGTTTTCAGTGGAGTGCCATTTTTTGCATTTGCAAGCTTGTACGAAAACTACAGTTGCTCTGGATCTACGAATCAGACGAACACACACAAAAAGAATGTTTACAGGAGAGACTGTGGTACACGGAGAACATATACTCTTACTTCTAAAAATATGCAGGGTTGCAAACAAATACATGAAATTACTAGAAAAGTACAGAAAACTACACTTTTAAGGAGCTGTATGTTGGAAGGATATAAAGTGGAGGGTTCATAAGTTTTGTGCTGTATACTACTGCATGTAAAGAGTCTGCAGAAATATCTACAGCTATGATACTACTGGCACCGTAGATTTATTGGGGGGGGGGGGGGGGGCGAAAGTTAAGTTTGTAATTTTGATGCCACTTTTGGGGCGTAATATCTCAGGAGGGCAAACTGCTGAAAATTGCTGCTTAGGCCACAAAGTAATTCTGTACAGCTCACAGATGACGAGAACAACCCTAGCAGAAGTAGTGTGACGTAGGTATGGGCTCGCCCACTTTTCGCACGGGGGTTTCAAATGACACCACGGAATAGCACACATATAACTTTACCCGGAGTGGCAGACGACATCTAAGTATAGACCACACGTCAAAAACCGAAAATGGACTTGACCGTGTCGTTGACCTTTCCCCGCTACCCCTGTTTTAGGGTTCTTCTCTTCATCTGTGAGCTATATGTGAATAAACTATTACAAAAAAAAAAAAAAAAAAATCAGGACTCATTGCACGGAGAGAAAAGTGAGGACATGGTAGAAACGCGAAGAAAGCACGTGCGTTACGATGGTCGTAGTCCGGAAAAATTTAAATGTTTAGATATTTTTCATGCTAGATCTGAAAATCTATGCATGATTCAGCAATTAGGCCCGCTTTCGTTTGTCTTCAGTTGTGCAAGAGCTTGCGAATGACGTTTGATTCGTCTTTCCAGCTCCATGGTGATTGCCACGTCTATATGGGAGAAGAGATTAACTCCCTTTTGCACCCACGATATCCATCGTCGAACTGGAATGCTTCATTAAGGCACTTAATATATCAGCAAAGTTTCATTAAAATCCAATCCCAGTTATGGAAGTTAACATGTTCATAAGGTTCTATGAACATCTATCTATGCTACATCTATGAATATCTATCTAAGGTTACATCTATCTATGCTCTCCAACATCGGCCCCTTTCAAAGTGTAGTTTTCTGTACTTTTTCTGGCGACTTCATGTATTGGTTTGCAAACCTGTATATTTATTTAGAAGCAAGAGTGTATATACTCCGTGTACCACAGTTTCTCCTGTAAACATTCGTTTTTGTTTGGTGTTTGTCTGATTAGTAAATCCTGAGCAACTGTACTTTTCGTATATGCTTGCAAGTACAAAAAGTGGCACTCCGCCGACAACAAAGATGGCCATCATTCAGGAACATTTGTACATACGCCAACGTAAATAGTATCAATAACTTTGTCAAACATAAGGTTCATCACACTCCAATATTTTAAATAATTTCTTATGTTATAAAATCGTTGTTTATTATTATTATTATACATGTTGCAAGGTCTGGGGCAGAATTTAAACTAGTTTTACAAATGCGTTACAAGATATTTTGTTTTTAAAGAATGGTAGGTGACCCTGAATTCTGTAAAAAAAAAAATAATAATAATAATAATAATAAAAATAAAATAAAATAAAAAAAACACAATCTGATTATTTTAATTTGTACATTGATAGTGTAGACAACTTGAATTAAGAGGTATACGTATTTACCTGATGATTGTATAGGGCTTATTGTCAAATGACGTATCTGGGTTATTCGTTTGTTTTTCTCTCTCCAACCAATCCGATCTTCTTTTCTTTTGCATCGCATCGCAAGCATAGATTGTGTTGGCGTCGGTGCTTGCAGCGTAATCTTCTGCCTGACAAATGAACTTAACGTTAATCCCGTTCGGTCTCAAATCCAATTTTCAGCTACCATGCTGCGTTCTATGTCTGTTCGTTCTCTCTCTCCTTCCTTGTTTGCCTAGTTTCTCCCCAACAAAAGTGTGCTCGAGGAGACGCAATGATACATGCAGATACATCAAACACACACACATATGTGGAAGCCACGGAAACAGCCTGGAAAAAATTTTATCGAGAGCAGTTGGATCAATTGGCAATTTTGACGTTGTTGATTGACATCACATCTTTGTTCTTCTCCTTTGCAACATATGTCGAGTTATTTTGATTGACTTTTTCTCTTTTTGCATTAATCGTGTCATTACCTCTACCTACCTAGACTATATAGCTCTTTCGCCGTGAAGCTGTGCACCAAATACTCTTGTAAGGGTCTGTCCTGGTTCGATTCCGTAATCTTCAAAATAATTCAAAACGTTTTAACACTTTCTTAGCTGGTTTTTAATACTAAACCATGAGAAGCGTACATAATCAACTTTCTGCATACACAACAAGATGTCTATACCTTTATACATACACTTATTTTCTCAACAAGATGTCTACGTACATGTACATTTATTTTCGACGTTGCTATAGTAACAACTCTCTTTTTTAGTTACCGATTACAAAAATAAACGTCTCGAAATCTCTATATGTCTTTCTTTTCTTTATACATAATACTGCTCAAATAATTCGCCTCTGATCCCTTTTTGTAAGCTGGCACAGATTGCTAATGTTACATACAACGTTATCGTTGTATTCTCGCCCAAGCTATTAGACCAGCAGGGAGAGCATACATAATCATAGTCAACTATTGTCTATCCACTGCTGAATGAATGTCTCTTCTCCACAACCGTCTTTCTGGGGAAATTCTTTTCTAAGTTACTCCGCAGGCTGTTTGCTTCCGTCACACTCTTCTTGTGACCACATCTTCTTTTCTCTTGTGTGAGACCATTTCCTAGGCTATTTTTCTTGTCTCTTGGTATCCAGTTAAGAACTGTTTCTGTCCATTGATAACCTTTTCTTTTTGGAATATGTCCAGTCCATTGCCACTTCCGTGCCTTTGTTTTTATGATAATATACGCCACTCTTGCCATCCTTCTGATCAATGTGATTCTTTCCCTATCTTTGCAGGCGATTCCTAACATAGTATATAGATTCGTGCTCTGTTATAAAGTCCAAAGATGGTGAATATCGGTGATTCCTAACATACATCTCTCCATACTCTGTTATGAAGTCTGCAGTTGGTGAATGTCTGATGATTCCCAACATATATATATATCTCCATGCTCCATTAGGAATTTGAAGATGATGAATGTCTAATGATTCCTAACACATCTCTCAATGATCCATTATGAAGTCTGTAGATGGTGAATGTCTGATGAATCCTAACATACTTCTCTCCATGCTCCGTTATGAAGTCTGCAGTTGGTGAATGTCTGATGATTCCCAACATATATCTCTTCATGCTCCATTAGGAATTTGAAGATGGTGAATGTCTAATGATTTCTAACACATCTCTCAATGATCCATTATGAAGTCTGTAGATGGTGAATGTCTAATGATTCCTAACACATCTCTCAATGATCCATTATGAAGTCTGTAGATGGTGAATGTCTGATGAATCCTAACATACTTCTCTCCATGCTCCGTTATGAAGTCTGCAGTTGGTGAATGTCTGATGATTCCCAACATATATCTCTCCATGCTCCATTAGGAATTTGAAGATGGTGAATGTCTAATGATTTCTAACACATCTCTCAATGATCAATTATGAAGTCTGTAGATGGTGAATGTCTGATGAATCCTAACATATCTCTCCATGCTCCATTATGAAGTCTGCAGATGGTGAATATCTGATGATTCGCAACATATATCTCTCCATGTTCCATTAAGAAGTCTGCAGCTGGTGAATGTCTGGTGATTCCTAACATACATCTCTTCATACTCCGTTATGAAGTCTGCAGTTGGTGAATGTCTGATGATTCCCAACATATATCTCTCCATGCTCCATTAGGAATTTGAAGATGGTGAATGTCTAATGATTTCTAACACATCTCTCAATGATCAATTATGAAGTCTGTAGATGGTGAATGTCTGATGAATCCTAACATATCTCTCCATGCTCCATTATGAAGTCTGCAGATGGTGAATATCTGATGATTCGCAATATATATCTCTCCATGTTCCATTAAGAAGTCTGCAGCTGGTGAATGTCTGGTGATTCCTAACATACATCTCTTCATACTCCGTTATGAAGTTTGCAGATGGTGAATGTCTGATGATTCCTATCATATCTTTCCATGCTTCGTTATTAAGTCTGCAGATGGTGAATGTCTGATTTTGTTAATGTCTACGTTTTCGATCTATACCCAGCTGATCCTACAAAATACAGAACATGACCTTGGTACCATGAATTTACAGTTTTGTAGTCGATGTTGATGGTTCGCTTGGGCTGCATCATGGCGGATTGTCGTCCCGCATCCATTTTTCATCGTCCGTCACGATACGATAAAAAAAGAGTTTTCTTCTGTGTCTTTAAAACATTTCACAGAACCTTTTGCGCCTTTCGATGTTTCTTGGCTTTAACTTGTACGACACCAAATTTTACTCCTTGTGAATTATTTTAAACGTCTGGACATTGTTAACCGTTCAGCATTTAATGATACTGTGATTTTTTCTTGTGTTTGATTCGAATCGTCATCAGGCCCGTAGCCAGCCCAAAAATGTAGGGGGGGGAGCGGCTGAAGTTAGGGAGGGGCCGATCCAACCATATTATAGTTCATCACCATATTATAGTTCATTTGCAAGCCTACCGTGAAAATTTTAGGGGGAGCCGGCCACCCAGACCCCCCTGGATAAGGGCCTGGTCTTCATCGAGTAAAGTTTCCAGTTCATCTTCAAACTTTACACCTGGTCTGGACGTTCCTTATCTTCTGTATCGAAATCACCTTTTTATCAGGTCGAAACAAGCATAACCTATATACGTACGCAATCAGATATAAGATTCCCAGTCTGATAAAACAAGCTTTAGTAACCTCCAAAGCGTATTTTAATAATTACTCCAAGAAATTAAACTATTTTTGTTCTTTTAAATCTTTATACTTCCTTAATACTTATAATTTCTTTGTCGTGTATCTCAAAAACACATCTATAATTGATGGCGTCCCTGCTTATTATATATTAACAGCATAAATGTATGTGTATGGCCACAAAATTTAACAACATGAATGTGCAGGTCTGGCTACCAAAAAATTGTATCTTACGTACCGGACCATTGTTATTCACAATACATTCATTTTATCTTTGCACTAGTTCTCACATGCTGTAATTAATGGAGCATAATCACCATAAGCTTCTGATATCATTCGCTGACTTTTGGCAGCACTCTTCTTCAAATTGAAGCAGAAAAGTAGAATTTCCCGCTAATTTCGTTTTATATGCAGAATAATTGACACATTCAACGCTTAAAAAAAATATGTATTTTTTTACACTTCTCCAAACTAACACATACTGACAACTAATGCCACGTGTTGATGCTTTGGCATAAAGTGAGCAACATTATGCCCGAATGCAATATAGGACTAGTTACGCCATATTTTGGAAATTCTTTAAAATTAATTCACACATTTACAGTATAAGCGAATTAGATGTGATCTTATGAAGAAATAAATATTGAACCAATTAATAAATATACTTACCATCAGCGACGCACCTACGCTGGTTGTCGCTCGGGGCAAGAACTCGCCTTAGCGTTCCCCTGACCAACCAAACCAAAACAGTTCCCCATATATTTGCCCAATTTTGCGCCCTCTCAATCTGACGCCAGAGGCATAAGCCCAGTCTACCCTCAAGTTACGTCACTGTTTGACATGATTATCAACTTAGGTTTCCCAAGGATCGTACATTCTATTGATAATCTTCTGTATGGAGGAGGGAGAGAAGAAAGGGTAAAAATAATGTTCAGTCCAAAGTTTCCAAGGTCTCTGTGATGACTAGTGACACTTCTGATGCCATTTAAGTTCAAATTTATCTCTCATTACAGGGAAGGTAGTGGGTGGGGGTGGAAAGGGGTGACTTGTAAAAATAATCGAAAAGACCAATATTAGTGTCCAATTCACATAGTTTTCTGGGTCGCTGAGATATACAGGGTGTCTCACCTAACTTTGCAACCTCAAATATTTCCGAAATAAAAAAAAAAAAGACAAATCTAGTTACTCAAGAATGTACTCATGCCAGGTTCCTATAACATTCTGTAAACAAGTACCCCCAAGGGTCCCATCACAGAGTCCCAGGGTTCAACTAAAAATTTCAAATAGAAACCCCCTATTTTTATTGCAGATTCTGATTCTTCAATCAAAACTAAGCAACTTTTAGTTGAAGCACGTTTTCGTTACTCTAATAGATGCCGCTGTAATTGCAAAAAATGAATATCATCGTACGTACGTCCACTAACTTTGCGACCTCAAATATTTCCGAAATATCAAAAAATGTAACAAATCTATTTAGGTAAGAATGTACACATGTCAGAGGCCTATAAAATTCTGTAAACAGCAAATGCCCCCAGGGGTCCCATCATAGACTGGAAAATTTCAAATAAAAACTCCCTATTTTTATTGCAGATTCTGATTCTTCGATCGAAACTAATTGTAAGCAACTTTTAGTTGAAGCACTTTTTCGTTATTTTAGATGGCGCTGTAATCGCAAAAAATGAATATCATCGTACGTACGTCCCCTAACTTTGCGACCTCAAATATTTCCGAAATATCAAAAAATGTAACAAATCTATTTAGGTAAGAATGTACACATGTTAGAGGCCTATAAAATTTTGTAAACAGCAAATGCTCACAGGGGTCCCATCATAGACCAGAAAATTTCAAATGGAAATCCCCTATTTTTATTGCAGATTCTGATTCTGCGATCGAAACTAAGTAACTTTTAGTTGAAGCACTTTTTCGTTATTCTAATAGATGGCGCTGTAATTGCAAAAAAAAAAAAAAAAGAATATCATTGTACGCATGTTTTCTAACTTTGTGATCTTAAATATTTCCGAAATATCAAAAAATGTGACAAATCTAGTTACGTGAGAATGTACACATGCTAGGGGCCTATATAATTCTGTAAACAACAAGTGCTCTCAGGGGTCCCATCATAGAGTCCTAGGAACCAACTTCAAAATTTCAATTGGGAACTATGACTATGAATTTTATGACAGGTTCTGATTCTCAGATTAAAAATGAGCAACTTTTACTTGAAGCACTTTTTCGTTATTGTAATAGATGGCCCTGTGATTGCATAAAATTGAATATCATCATGTAATCTCCTATCTCTGCGACCTAAAATATTTCTGAAATGACAAAAATGTGACCAATCTAGTTACGGAACAATGTAGTACCTATGTCAGATTCCTATAAAGTTCTGTAACCAACAAGTGACCTCAGGGGTCGCATCATAGGGCCCCGGAAACCAACTTGAAAGTTTAAAATGGAAACCCGTTATTTTTATTGCAGATTCTGATTCTGCGATCGAAAATAAAGAACTGATTAGCTGAAGCACATTTTCGTTATTCTACTAGATGGAGCTGTAATAGCAAAAAAAAAAAAAAAAAAAAAAAATATCGTCGTACGCTTGTACGTCACCCAAGGCTGGTGATAATCTAAATACCTCGAGAAATACACTTGCAATTTAAGTACGTGTCCAATCATTTTGGAAGATCTATTCAACGAACACAAAATGAAGTTAGCTTCATCTTCCCAAAATTCCAAAGAGAAACCTCTCCATGAATGCAGATTCCGATACTACGAACGAAAATACAAAACTTTTAGTTTAAGTATTTTTTCGTTGTCCTAGATAACACATAAATCGCAAAAATAATAATATCGTTGTAGCTGAGGTTGATAAATGAAAATCTGGTTCAAGGACAGATTGAACAGAACAGAACAGAACATAACAGAAGAACAGAACAGAATCACACGCAACATGCTGTGTGATGTTGCTAAGACTTGCAAACAAAGTTAGAACACAAGTTTGTAATAATAATATTCTTCAAGAACTGATATTTTTTTTTTCTGTGAGCTTGTGGGCTCTATGAAAGTTGATTTACTCTAGCTCTCCGTTGGAACATGAAGTTTCAATTAATAATCGGACATAGTGTCAAAAGAGAATTAAGTTATTCATTTTTGCCATGTTTATGTAGATATGTATAATGACGATTTGATTTGAATATAGATTATGTGATTATACCTGACAGGTAAAATTGAAAGTGAACACGTAAGATTGATCGGTGGATCTATTAAAGTTTAAAAGGGCATCATCATTTTGTTGTTATGGTTATGTAATGGAGATGTGCATAATTACGATTTGATTTTGAAACTGCATGTAATTCCATTTAAGTGAAAGTAAATATGAAGATACAAAGTTGATGGGTAGATCTAAGAGATTAAATGTGCTCTTATAAATTTAGTAGAACAAATAACATTTGACCAGAAGACATATGTGTAACCCCTATGTCATGTTCTGTAAATACTTATGGTTGATTGTAAATTACGGTCCAGCAACGTAGAAGCCATCAGATATTGGTAGCAGTAAGCATTATTACAGAGAACCTCTGGACATTCAAGCTGTATTTCACAGTATAGCGTAGCGTGATATTCCGAAATGGGGATGCCAAAGTTAGTCACTTGTCTGATATAATACAATACAATGCAATGCATGTTCAATGTGTATTTTCCTTAACAAGTGAAAAGATTCACTATGCAGCAAATGTTGTTTCGATGACTCATGTTTTAGAGCTTTCTTCATGAAATTACCCAAATCAGAAATACCGTTTGAACACCACTCCGACCCCTTTGCCCCAAACATAATGCAGACGAAACATAACATTTTATTCCCTACAGAACACCCAGAAAGCCAAGAAAACCTATCATCATACCACGAAGACTGAAATATTTTCGACTGATTGCTAGTTCTCGTTTTTATGGAAAGCTTTGGGGTAGGTCGTCTCCCTTTCAGAGAGCAGCGCTGCTCGTAAGTCAACCGAGATATGGTAGTTGTTAACAAAAAAATAAATTAAACTTGTATCTGGTACTGTTATCATAGTCATCATTTGCTAAAAGTTAGTAAGGTACTATACCTTGTAGCAGCCGAACACTTTCCACAGCTTCGTCTCTTAGTTATAAATGTAATTTTCTTCATACTACAGTAAAAAATAAATAAATAAATAAATAAAACAAATATTCATTTCAAATTACAACAAAAAAAAAAAAATATATATATACCGCCAATTTTTCTTGACCACCAACGATCAATGTTGCTAATCAAAAGCATAAATCTAGTACAGAACGCAAGGGCATAGCCAAGGAGAGGTGAGCCAATAATTTATCACAAGAAAGGAGTGTAAAGCCATGTTCATTAAACAACTTGCAGAAGCTTTATATTTAGCACGGTATAATTTGCAACCATCCCATACGATTACACAACACAAATAGAAGATTAACAGGCTGAGTCTGCTCATTAAGGCCCACAACCAGCCATTAAAGTTTAGGAGAGAGGCACAAATATGCTAGGGGGTCCAATCGTCACAATTCTGGATCTCTTTTATCAATAACTACTCTTAATAATTAGGAGGCCAAAACACTTAGGGGCCCAGGCTCCCGTAATTGCACGCTTGGTGGGGCATACAGTAGCAAATGCGTAGATTACGTTAGATGCCAATAAGCAATTGTCTCAACTCCTTTTCTGCCACTAGCATTGTGACGAGAAAAACCGGCTCCACTTTTGTATAAATATTGTTTTCAGTATAATTTCCTTTATTTCTTTCTCGTGGGCAGCTTCTTTCTCCGCATACCATACTTCAATCTCGTTAAAAAAAAAAAAAAAATGTCACCCCTAGAAATTTGTCATCTTGGGTCCGGACCTCAGGTGCCCGTTCGTGAATATGGGCCTGAGTGTTTATATCATTTGAAGATACAAATAGAAAGCACTTAAAGCAACTCTGGGGGCCTATTTCTTTGTATCTACTTCATTGTCAGGTACCCAGATAGGGAAGAGCACAAGTAAACTTTGTGAAATCTGCTTTGTCATTGGTGCTTTTACATACTAGTGTGAAATGATTTTACTTTATCTGTCCATGTGACGTGATATTTAACAAACATATCGGTCTACTTGACCTTTACAATTCTAGGGAAGATGTTTCTTGTTGCAAAACGCAAAAACTTTCCATTCTATATCGTAGTTGTCTACCATGGTCACATTGAAATGTAAATGAAACCAATTTTGTTTTATGCTAAGAGTTTTTAAAATATTGGTCACATATTTCGTGCTTTTTAATTGCATGTGTATTTCTCGAGATATTTAGTTTTTTTTTTATCAATCCCAGGTAATGCTCCATGATGTTTCTTTTTTGTGATTACAGCGCTAACTAGGCGGGTAACGAAAAGTACTTCAAGCAAAACTTGCGTATTTCCGATCCCAAATTCGAATCTGCAAAAAAAATAGGGAGTTTCTATTCAAAACTTTCAAGTTGGCCCCTGGGGCCCTATGATGGGACTCCTGGGGACACTTGTTGTTTATAGAATTTTATAGGCCTCTGACATGTGTACATTCTTACCTAAATAGATTTGTTACATTTTTTGTTATTTCGAAAATATTTGAGGTCGCAAAGTAAGGGGACGTACGTACGATGATATTCATTTTTTGCGATTAGAGCGCCATCATGGGACGTAAGTACGATGATATTCATTTTTTGCGATTAGAGCGCCATCTATTAGAATATCATAGTGCTTCAAGTAAAAGTTGGTTAGTTTTGATCATACAATCAGAATCTGCAATAAAAATAGGGGGTTCCCATTTGGAATTTTCCAGTTGGCCTCTGGAGCCCTATGATGGGACCCCTGTGGGCACTTCTTGTTTACAGTATTTTATAAGCCTTTGACATGTGTACATTCTTACTTAAATAGATTTGTTACATTTTTATTATTTCGGAAATATTTGAAGTAGCAAAGTTAGGTGAGACACCCTGTGTAGAAGGCCAATGTCCTTCTCCATCATCTGCATATCGAAATGCAGATGAGGGGCACATTTACCTATCAATATGTAAATACATTATTTTGTGATATAATTAATTGCTTGAACATTAGCATAATTATTAAATACTATCTAGATATTATGATTAAAGATGTTTAAAACACTGAGCGTAGTACGGAAATATTAATACAATATCGTATTATAGTGTATTTATTCATTTGTGTTATTATCTTTAAAAGCTAGTTAAATTGTATTTACAGCCTGCATCTAATTACTGGGTTATTATATAATATATAGCATACATGGGGATGAAGGAAGAATGATATTAATATACTATACTATGGATTAATTAATGAAGAAATAGGCAGATTCTATAGGAATCATGCATTGATTTTAGAACGCTGGAAGACAGAGCGAGCGCTGACAGAAGTTTTTTTTTTTCGACTTCTTGTCGCCTAGACTTCTATATGTGAGGTCCTCACAACTCACCATGTAAAGAAATCACTAGTTGAGGAACTAAATAAGACTCATCATACCCAGGAAGGATCCTACAAACTTCCTTAGAATAACCTCACTGAATTGGAAACAGTGGGTAGAGACATACAGTTTCTATTGTTTAAAAAGTCGTAAAAATTTTAGCTTCTACATGTGAGTTTTTCGATTTCTATAGGTGTGATTTTGTGTGCAGCTAGCTCTAGCGTCTCTTCTGCCCCCCTCTTCACCCATGACCAGTACGGTCTGCGAGCGAACCTTTACTTTTTCTCCCAAGATGCAACGCCAGTTTGAAATGTTTTACTCTATTTTGACTAATTTTCATGTAAAATATTAATATTAACGTATTACGCTCAAATCGTTCTTGGAAATACCGTACAAAATTCCTGATAAATTTTATCAAGCGTGTATCCCTTCGTACAAGACATTTGGCTCTTGTATTTGTCAAAAGTTAAAGTTAAACAATGATGTTTCCTCTATCCCTCTCCAAACAAACATGGATGTCATTGGTAGCAGACAGCTTGAAGGACAGCCACAGGAAATTGGGCTTACTGCTGCTTCTGAGAGAGATGACAGTTTAAGTATAGCATAACATTGTATTGTATAAATATTTTTCTTTATTTCTATGTATCATAACATGTATTTCTCATATTCATAAGTGTGTTATAAGTGAATATAATTATATTGTGTTTAAAAACTCTCATAGACTTCTGCTGGGAGCAGAAGGTTCCAAGTTCACCGTCATTCAGGAAGAGCAGCACTTGTCAAAGGGGTGAATTTGCAACGAAAGGCCGCTGAACTAGTGGTATTTGCAGAGAGGACCACCCGGAAGATTGCCGGAAGCACCAAAAACCTTTTGTTAAAGACTCAAAAGGGAGCGAGTTTCTTCCTTTCTTCGTTTTTGTGCGATAGATATACTCGTTTCGGTGGTGAACAAGAGGGAGTTCGTTCTTGTGTCTGGAAGTGAGAACACGTTAAATATCGTCGTAAGGAAGTCGTCTTGACTTCTCTTACCATCGGTGAAATATAACCCAGGAAGACGTGTGGACAAGTTGTTTGGTCCCCGTGGAGATTCCTGTGAAATACCGGACTACTCGAGTGTGTAGTGAACTTTACTTTTACATATCACCTTCGAGTGTACATTAAAGAACGTGTTGAACAGTGCACATTTCCGCAGTGTTGAAACTAAAGTCATACAAATTAACCACAATTGAAAATGGAAAGTAACAATTGAAATCATTTAATTTATTTTTTTTAACAGAGTGATAATAGTCACTCGTGTGAGAAGAAATAAGTTGACATTTTGTCAAAACCCCCACCAGTTAGTTAGGGGAAGCACTTACACTTCCAATATGGTAGTGAAGACAAAAGTTGAAATATCTCTAGTTGAGATATTTAAAAAGGGCCTGTAACGTCTTTTGACACAGTGCCTTCCTTGGACTTTTGTACAAGGCTTCAAGCATTAGTATTTGCTTGCTTTCATGGACATAACCATGTCTACATCGAGAAACGTCATTATCCAGCATTAACATTGTGCAGAACATTTACCCTTTTTTTCAGTGAAATGGGAATGTGGAAGGACTTGGTGTCTTTCAACTAGAACTGTGTACGTGAACCGTTTTTTGTTACCTACAGGAACTGTGCTACGAAAAATTACTAAAATTTTTGATCAGTTTAATCTTGAGTTTTTATTAACGTGTTGTTTTAAAATATGAATTTTTGTGAAATATTATTTTCTCCTCTCTAAGACTGTTAGAGACCATGAACTCTTCAAAATGAGGAGATAAAGAAAAGTTGTATATAATATTTTTTTTCTTTTCTAAGGTCAACCAGACCTCAGTTATCAAGTTTTCGTCCTCCCCTCTTTTGTTTATTTTCTTATGTAAGGAAAAGTGTTGATATATATATATAGATATATAAATATATATAATACAGTGTATGTGTGTTGGTAGTGCACTACAAAAGGAAGTATCATCTCAGTGTATTGGAGTGTGAATATAAATCATCAGCACTCATCTTAATGTTCCAGTACGATGAAAATAAACTACCATCTCTAACCAGAATTTGTGTTGAACTCAATTTGCTGCAGGGTGAGTACCTGAAACTAATGAGGATGTTTGTTTTTCAGGAGTGTGATACAAGGAGGCATTTTCCCTTGTTGTGTGTATGTCTGACCGGCTCTCTGAATGGGGCCCAGAGAGAATATTAATGCCCAGAGAACCATTTCAGCAGTCATGAGTATAGTGAGTTTTGAAACAGGCTGCTACCTGTTAATTTAAAGTTTAGATTTTTTTTTAACTTTTTTTGGTTTTCAGAAACAACTCACTATAGTAGCATCTTGACCATGACTGTGGCACAGATAACCCTGAGATCTGTTGTTCTCATTAACTAAACGTTTTATGCTCTACCGACTTACTTGTGGCAGTGGCGGCTCTTACAGGAGAATACTATCATCTCCAAGAGGGAAGAAAATATGCAGTTGTGTGCAATTTGCATTTTATGTAAATTTCTCAGTTAATTTGAATATTCCCAGCCACTCCACCTTATTTATTTAATTTTATTTGTGTTGGTGTTCCTTGGTAACCTTAGTTTCGACTCTGGCTACCTGCACCTCACACCTGTATATAGTGACAGTCTTGATACCATTTAAGGACACATTTGAGGACAAGGCCATTGAGATGGATAGTGGTACCTCAATACTATTTGAGTCTAAATTCGTCCCCTATCGAAATAGAGGATGATAGGTGGGGTAGAAAGAGAATGACGTAAAAAATAATCGAAAAGAGCGATATAAGTATTCAGTCCATAGCTTTTGAGTCGTTGAGATAAATGGGGCCGCGGTGGCTCAGTGGTAGAGCGTTCACCTGGTGCTTGGGGTCCCGGGTTCGATCCCAGCCCCCGCCAAGTGAACTTTGTGGTGGACAAACACCGTGTGCGTGGGTTTTCTCGGGGTTCTCCCGTTTCCTCCCACTTTCTTCATTCCACCATTTCATTCATCACTCATCATCACCGTCTCCTTTAGCCTAACCGGCATAACCGCGGGACGTAAAACTCAAAGATTTCATTTTTCGTTGAGATAAATATCGACACCCCTAATGACGTTTGAGTAAAAAATTCATTCCTCATCGGCATGGAAGGTGATGAGTGGTGTAGAAAGGGGATGATTTGTATAAAAAACAATTGAAAACGACCATATTATTATCCAAACTATAGTTTTCGGTATCGCTGAGATGAATAGCGGCACTTTCGATGCCATTTAAATGAAAATTCAGTGCCATCGGCATGGGGATGTGATGGAGTGGTAAGGGCATAAAATTACAGATTTTTGTCATTACTCATTGGTTGAAATGGTATCGTATATGGGGGGGGGGGAAGAAAGTGTTCAAATATTTTCTATGAACCTAATCTCTTCATGTGAAGAAGGGCCATTTCAGCTAGTATATCGGGTGTTCTAAAAATGGCGCCCACGAACCACAGAGCGTTATTCTTCAGGTCAAAATAAAGCGAAATACTATATATATAATGGCATACCCCTACAGGCCTTCTTCAGGCGCTATGGGAAATCAAAATTTCACTATGTGGCAACGTCGCAGATTAACTTGAAGCCATTAGCATTGCTCTACGAATCCACCAAGCAGTTATGCTAACAGGTGGCGCTAGTGTCAACGTCTACCGACTTTAACTGCCATCTGGGAAGAATCGATGTAACTATTTGATGTTGGATTGATAGGTCTGTTTTTTTTTTATCTGTGACGTTGCTACATACAATAATTCGCGTTTCAAGACAAAGACCCAAAAGGTATACAATTATATACATTTTTCGCTTTATTTTGACTTGTTGAATAGTGCTTTGTAGGCTATGGGCGCCATTTTTAGAACACCCGATATATATAAGAAGAAGCTGTAAGCAAGCTAAAGGCGAAATATGTTTTTTTATCGTAAAGAAGATTAAAACGAAGAAAAAAAACAAGAAAGTAAGCATTTTGTTTAAGCTTGTGTGGGTGAGTGGTATGAAAAAAAAAGAGGAAGAATGAAACTTGTAGTGGTCTGAGAAATGGTTGAAAAGTTTGTTGTGGATCGCGTGTTGAGTGGAAGATTTAGTTTCCTGTTCTACGGAGTCCGAGAGATTTGGTGCGTGACTCACTTGTCCTGGTGGCTCAGCTGAACGACAAAACACACACAAAAGAAACTAAATTATCAGGATAGGGGAAGAAAAGAAGATAAAAAACTTTTTGTCCAATAGACGACGACAAATTTTGATCGAAAAAATTACTTATTTCTTTTCCCCTTTTTATCATTCTCTACATTTCTTAAATTAGATAATGGTATATTCTATCTGAATGTTTTGATTAACTTGATTTGTTGATAGAATGGAGTCTGAATAAGTTGTGGTACTATATAATAAAAAATGGTTCAATTTTCAAACTTTGTCATAAAAGTAGAAATACGCTTTTTTTCTGTTCTAAATAGAAAATTTAATATAAACATGCATAGCATACGTACACTCATGTCCAAAATGATTGTCGCATATCTATAACTGTCTTGGCCAAGATCTCAATTTTTTGATCATTCCTAAAATTCTTGTAATTTACTGAAAACTATTCAAATTGTCATTCCATTCTGAAGTTATTTACGAAACCATGTTCATCAAACGTAGAGAACTTTTGTCGCTGGCTATGCAATACTGATTTTTAATGATAAATTATACAAAACTACCTAATATTGGGATGAGAAATGGAATACATTGCATGTAAGCAGAGCCAGTTTTCAATATCACTGTAATAAGAAAATCTTGAGCTAGTCGCCTTTTTGCCTACGCCGCCTTTCATAATGTATATTACTGTACTGTGAAGTTCAACGGACCAAACATAACCAATACGTACTGATACAATATATCCAATATTTAGCACTTACGTGATGTATCCAATTCATCTATACAATCCATTCATATTGAGTTAAAATTCCCCTTGTAATGACAGTGGTGATATTGCTCTTCAAACATAGTTAAAGCTCTGTCAACATGCATATTGTTTTTGGTCATTAGGCATTTCGTTCGCGGTTGAGCTGATAAAAAAAAAAAAAAAAAAAGGTTTACAAAACAGACAGACTGCAATGGGCAATCAACCAATGAACATTGTTATCTATTAAACCTCCAACCAATGCCTAAACAACAATGCTCAATTCTCTATCTGTAGTAGTGTTCGTAGTTTAAGGGAAATTTCCCTAATCTAGGGAAATTTCGTAGGTAAATTTAGCGAAAAGGGAATTTTTCGCTAAAACATTGAAAATCCAGGGAAATTCTCGTGCTGATTGACTGATTGACTAATATAAGTGCTTAAAGTTTTCTTTGTTTTTTCACAAATAAACCAACATAATAGCAATAGTGTGTGTGTATGTGTGTTTAAACTAGTATAACTTGCACCCATTGTTGGCTAAGTGTATTTAATTAGTTTCTGATCTAGCCGGAGCCTAGACCCCCCAGTTTTTTGAGTGACTAAAATAATTAAAGTTATTATTTAACTAGTTGAATATACCCATGCTTCGCACGGGGGCTGTATTTGAAAGTCAACGCCTGTGGGAGTATCACCATTGATCTCAGCGACCGCGAAAACTATGGATTTGATACTAATATCGGTCATTTTGGGCTATTTTTTACATATCTCGGTATTTCCCTCCCCCTCCCCCGATGACTCTCGGCCCGCATACAATTGTAACTGAATTTGCAAGTCATCGCTAATGGAAGTGTCACCATTGATTTCAGCGACCGTGAAAACTATGGATTTGACACTAATATCGGTCATTTTGGATTACTTTTATATGTCTCGGTATCTTACCCTGCCCCCTCACCCGGTGACCCCCGGCCCGGAGCCAAATAGCGTGAATTTGGAAGTTAATGCGATCGGAATTTCACCATTGATTTCAGCGACTGCAAAAACTATGAATTCAACACTAATATCGGTCATTTTCTACTAGTTTTACATGTCCCGGTAAACGCCCTCCTGAGACCCCACTGGTTCGAATTTTGACAAAAAAACGTTTAAGTCTGATCTGGAGCCTGGACCAAGGTATTCGTGACTAAAATTTTGTAACTCTCGGTCAATTTGTCTGGTTCCCAAGCCGATTCTGGTAAACGCCTCCCCTGAGACCCCCCTGGTTCTAAATTAAAAAAAAAAAGCACTTTGTCTTGATCTGGGGCCTGGGCCAAGGTACCCCTGACCAAAATTTGGTAACTTTCGGTCCACTCGTCTGGTTCCCAGGCCGCACACAGACAGACAGGCAGACAGACAGACAAACACACAAACAAACTCTTTATTTTATTTACGTTAGATTAGACAAGATAAAAGTTTATAGTAAACTTATGAGATATACCTATCATAGTCTGGGTTCTCACTGTCCCTGTTTTTACTTTCTAGATCCGCCACTGATTTCTGTATATTTTTAGTAGAAAAAAGTGAAGGATAAAGTAAAAAAAAAAAAAAAATAGAAGCAAAAAGCAAATGAATAAAAGAAATGTGGTTGACACTTCCCTTTAATATAGCTAAATTAATCTTGTCACGTACTGTAACTTCTGTAGTAGGAATTGGACACTCAACAAATTAGGAAGAAATTAATAAGAAAAGGGAATATTTTGAGTAATTTTATGGAAATTTTCTTACAGAAACCTACAAACACTGACCCGTAGCTTATTAATGCCATATGTGACGAAAAGTGAAGGGAGAGTAAACAATAACTTACGCAATATATCATTTTAATGACAGTTAGTATTACACTTAGCATTATACTGTACTTTCTTGGAGGTTTATAAAATAATTGTAATGCTTGGAGTTCAAATAAATTATGAATTAGGGCATCTGCAAACTAAAATGTATACTTTTCTTAAAAATTGAGTGTTATCACTATCACTTTCTTCCCTTTTCTACTTAGGGGCATGGTGACTTAGTAGTAGAACTCTTTACTCTGGTTTGATGAGTTATTGATTCGATAACATAGTGGTGTATATTGGTTTGATGACTTGGGCTACCACTAGCCTTTATAACACCTATACATTAATAATAATAATTAGGGCCTATTATTATTGGAGTTTAGTTTCCACGTTATTATACAGTCTTCAAATTAACAGAGAACCTTAGGGAATACTTTCCTTTTATGAAGTAGGCAGGGGAAACGCGGGTGATGTCGTTACCTCACTTCCAACAAAATATCTATGGCGTCCCCTAACTTCTTAAAAAAAATACAATGGGCAAAGATAGACACGTGGGACGGCTTGACGTCATGCGTCCCCCTACCTTTTCAGATCCACTTTTACCCTTGCAAGTAGGTAAATATGATTTGCTCATTAGAAAGACTTATTTTATCTTATTAGTTATTACGGAAAAAGGATCGTATATTTCTACCTTCATTTGCTGAGTGAAGTATCCCTACATTTTGCTTTGGATAGGTTGTAATCCTACTCATTAGAGTAAGTGCAAGTTGTGCTGGTAATAAAGAATACTGAAATAGATGATTAGCCAACGAACAAGTCTCAGTTTGTAAGAACCTTCGCAACGTATCGCAAATAAACAACAGGTAATTTAAACAGCTATGCCCACTATCAGAAAATACAGTGAAACAAAATTTGTTTTGCGTTGACGCAAACTAATACTGAATGAGACTCACAATGTCCCAGACAATTTCATTACTCGTATAACTACCCTTTACCCTTCAAACACACACACACACACAAAGATTATTCTAGAGCACGATTACTCAACCTGGGAGTCGCGACCATAGGGGTCTCGAGAGGGTTTCATGGGAGTCGCGAAGATAAGCGGAAGGTGAATGAACTGACCAAATTTGGTTTTAATACATTCGCTTTTAGGGAGGTTACTGTATCTATTATATACATGAAATGGATTCCACTATTATAGAAATAGATGGATATCGTAAGATCTCCACAATAGGTATATTAAAAATCCCACACAACCTTATTACAAACCATAAATTATAAGGGGGTCGCTAGCAAGAAGATGTGATAAAAAGGGGTCTTGATACAAATTAGGTTGAGAAGCACTGCTTCCAGAATCAACTGGTGCTACCTGTCAGCCCATTCGTAAGCTGCGGTTAGAGGTAGAGCGAAGAAGAATGCCGGAGTAAGTAACTAGAGAAGGTATGTTTCTGCTGCGTTGCCAAATCGAAAATCTCTTAAGAAGTGGGACAGACTGTGTGCAAGGAACTAGTTGATGTTTCTAAATACATAAAGTTCTCAGAAACTTGTATCATTGAAAGAATACATTAAAGTATAAAATTATCAACATAGATTAGTTTTTATTATATAAATGTAACCAAGAAAGTTCTGTCGCTTTTTCATCCAACACCTTCGAACATCGATATGTCACCTAAGACGTACCTGAAAGATCAAAAATAGTCCCCATCAGCATCGACTACCTTCTGCCAACTTTCTGGAAGGCCATGGATTCCATCGCGGTCGAACGTGGTAGGCCGTGAGACGAAGAAGGTATCAAGTGCATTTTGCATTTCTACTATGGATTTGAACTGGGGTCCTCTAACGTGGTTGTTCAAGGAATGGCACAGGTGATGATCAGACTGTGCAATGTCCTGGGAGTATGGCGGATGCAATAGTGTTTTTCATCCAAGGCGTAGAATGGTGTCCAGGGTCATCCTAGATACGTGGGACTTAGCGTTGTCCTGTAACAGAATAACCGCTTTGCGATTCAAAAGTGCTAACTGTAGAGTTTTGAGTTTTTCTTGAACACGACTCATCTGCTGTCAGTACACAGTTGCATTGATACTTTGGCCAGCTGGTAACAGATCCCGATGCACGTTGCCGCAAACAGTCCACCAAACACACAAGAGGACCTTCTTCTGGTGCAGTGCTGGTTTCGGCTGTTTTTGAACCGGTTCATGGATGAAACCAATGATGACGGCACCGTGGAGCTTCGTACAGGACCCACTTCTCATCACATGTCAACACCCTATCTAGAAATGGCTCCTTCCTCAGACGAGACAGGAAAGAAACACAGGTGTCTGATCCGGTTGCCTTCTGGCCTGGAGTCAAATCATGTGGGACCCATCGACACAACTTGTAGTGCTGTGGATGGAAGGTGCTGCCGAATGGTTTCTCCAATCACAGTGAATTGTAGTCCCAGTTCCTCAGATGTCTGGCCACTGTTCGTCTCAATTGCTTTCTGAAGATCTTCATTTTGTACATGTGTTGGTCTTCCGGCACGTGGTGCGTCTTCGAGTGCTACCGTGCTTGAACTTGTTAAACCACTGCTGTACTGTCGACGTAGTGACAACATCCACACCAAAGGGCTGGCATATCTTCCGCTCCGCTGCAGTGGTGTTTGACCCCAGTTTGAACTGGTACAGCACAAACGGCCTTATGACGCTCTTTGGAGGTCTCATGCGCACTCTATCCTGACGCAAGTTTACAGTGTAACTGAACTGCAACAATCAGGTAGTATGTTGTATATACCGACACCAACAACTGACCTTCGCCTTATCTCCATTCGCATTCAATTCATGGTGTGAGGGCCAATGGAACACAGACCTCCACAAAAAGCGACAGAACTTTCTTGGTTACCTTTATAATACCTTTATTTTGCAATGTTCTAGGGCTACCGCCGGTAGGCCCAGTCGCCCACAAAATACTCCACTGCGATAACATGACAAATGAGTTTGTGGTGGACAACATCGTATCCCTGGGGTTTCTCATTATTTCTGCTCTCTCCCACATACCCATTCCACCATTTATTATGTAATCGTTCACTTTCATTATTTATCCGTTTTCTTAAGATACAAGATATACTCGTAGTACGTAATACTAAAAAAATAATCACATTTTTTCATCTTAAGTCATAGCTTTACACTTTCTTCAGACAGTTTATCATAAAAGTGTTTAATAATTTTGTTATGATTATCATTAAGTTGTTACGTATATAATGTTTACCCCAGGTGCGTCATTTCAAAAGAAAAAAAAAACTGGTTAATCAAAATAGTCACCACCTGCAATCACAGACTTTTGCCATTGCTCAATCGTTCAGTCGGGGTCGCGGTGGCTCAGTGGTAGAGCGTTCACCTCTGGTACTAGGGTCCCGGGTTTGATCCCAGCCCCCGCCACTGGTGGACAAACTTTGTGATGGACAAACACCGTGTGCGTGGGTTTTCTCGGGGTTCTCCCGTTTTCCCCCACTTTCTTCATTCCACCATTTCATTCATTACTCATCATCACCGTCTCCTTTATCCTAACCGGCATAGCCATGGGACGTAAAACTCAAAGATTTCATTTTTTTTTCAATCGCTCAGTCAATGTTAGATCCCTTCGGGAAGGAAATCTGCAGTCCCCAACCGGACGTTGCACCACTCCATCACCTGAGTGGGATACATATCGGGAGGATAGGGTGGGTAAGGAAGAATTTTATACTGTAACTCATGAAGAGCCTGGATCATTCTTTGTGTATCATGTACACGCGCAGTGCAGTGTAATATGATAAGAATACAATGTCTTAGTAATTGACAGATACTTGTGGACAACTTTGTGATGCATTTCATAGATTCAGCACTATAGCCATCCGCATTCATGGTATCATCCCGTCTGAGAAGGCGTAGTGGGCCACTCCCACTATAAAACACCATACGAACAACTGTGACTGGTGAAGTGATTTATGAAACAACCTGGACACTCATCAGAATCCAGCCATTGTTCTGTTTACGACTGTCATAGCATTTTTCACCTGAAGTTACAATTCGATGTAGGAAACATTTCCGTATATGGATTACTCTTACAATTAGAGAACTGCACACATCCAGACGGTGATTTTTTTCTTAGGTGATACCAGTTCATGTGACACCCACGAGTACAACTTTCCTACTTTATAGATTGCAAGGTGTCACCGAACTAAAGCGGTATGTTGTATGCATAACTCGTCTACATTCGGAGATGGTCGTGGGTCAACAGGACGTGATCCATTCTTACCTACTCTGCTCAGTGTATTATAGACAGCATCTTCTGAACACTGGTGAATTTGTCTACGTTTTACTTTCAAGGCTTCCAGTTTTCTTCCTTTTTCGTTTTTTCTATTTGCTTACCCGAGATGAGTATACCTAAGTTAAAAGAAAGAAAGCATTTGGATATTGATTTTGGAATTGTAATACTAGCAATAAGTTTTACTGCTTGGCTTTCGAGAGACAATCAAATTTTACACTATTTCTTCTTTACGTTGGCCTACATTACTTTGATCTGAGGCTCAAATTTTATTCTATTTTTCACTGAAAAGTATTTGAAATTCAACAAAGAAATAATTATACTGGGTGTCCAATATACAATGCAACCCGGAGTTTGGGATAGTAGAACTTTTGAACCTGAAGTGATAACACAAATAATGGTTATACCAAAATGAAGCTTTGTTCATGCATATATTTTTAAACTAGGAAGCAACTATTGAAGTACACTAGGAACCACACAGTGTTGTTAGATGTAATCAAAGGTGTAAATCAAGTTTTTGCAAAACATGTAAATTGACTCATAACTCATACATATGGATGTTCTGTCGTTAATTCTCAGTTTGTTTAGTTGGAGTAGCTTTTAAACTATGGAACAGAAAAAAGAAATTTTCATTTCCACCGATGGCTAATCAGATGAGGCCTCTGTAAAAGGGAACTTGGGAAATCGTAGTTCTCATAAATTAACACTCTGAATTGGCAACATTGCCGATGTTTCAATGCATCAAAAGGTGTGTTAAGGATCTGTCTACATTATGCAATTCCTGAAAACAACGAAAAAGAAACTTTGAAATTACCATGATAAAACTTTTACTTACATGCACCCGGCAACATTGCTACTATCACGAAACGAGTTATCAGCTCTACAGCGATGCTGGAATTGCCCCTTATTTTGATTCAAACACTGGTTCACACATTTCACCATGTGGGCAGCAACTTTACGAAGAGTAGAAGTGTTAATGTTCTTAACCCTTAACGTACCAAGCCTAACTCGTCAACGTTGTTTACCAAGCTAGGGTCTTCTGGGGACCCCAAGTATTATTTTAATTTCTCAGCATAGTATTGCAACACAAATTATTATTTTTTTGATGTCTAAAAGCATTTGAACAATATTCAGTTTTTCGTACAATTTTATACTTTTGTGTTCGTAAATCTGAAATACAAGTTTAACAATGGAGTTTTTACATTTTCAAGTGTGTTTTTATTTTTTGTATTTTTTTTAACGAACGCATTGCTGATCTAGTTATGTAATAGATAGTATATCCCAAACGGATACAGGATACACATAAAAATCGAGAATAAAATGATTCATATAGTTGCAGCAGTATCACCAAATAGCATCCTCTGGGGTCCCTAGAGGACCCCGCTTGGTATGTTAAGGGTTAATGGCACTGCGAATGTTCATTTTCAGGTCTTGTATAGTTCGAGAATTGTTCTTGTATACCTCTTGCTTTAAGTAACCCCATAGAAGTGAATAGTTATGTTGCCGGGTGCATTAAATAAAAGTTTTATCATGATAATTTCAAAGTTTCTTTTTCGTTGTTTTCAGGAATTGTATAATGTAGACAGATCCATAACACACCTTTTGATGCACTGAAACATCAACAGTGTTGCCAATTCAGTGTTAATTCATGAAAACTAAGATTTTCTTAGTTCCCCTTTATAGAGGTCTCATCCGATTAGTCATCAACGGCAATGAAAATTTCTTTTTTCTGTTCCATAGTTTACAAGCTACTCCAACTAAACAAACTGAAAATTAACGACAGAACATCCATACGTATAAGTTATGAGTTAAATTATATGTTTTGCAAAAAAATTTATTTACACCTTCGGTTACATCTGGCAACACTGTGTGGTTCCTAATGTACTTCAATCATTCCTTCCTAGTTTAAAATATATGCATGAACAAAGCTTCATTTTGGTATAACCATTATTTGTGTATCGCTTCAGGTTCAAAAGTTCTACTATCCCAAACTCAGGGTTGCATTGTATATTGGACACCCTGTATATGATAATTAAATTTAAATTATCGTAATATGGTCCATGACAAACACTTCACAATTTTATATCGTAAAGGTCAGATCCACCGGTATTATAACAGAGCAGTGCTCGAGCGATTAACCGTAGAAATTCAAACTCCGATTAGTGATAATTTCACAGCCTTGTTTTATTACAAGTGTAAATTCTTTAATCAATGGAAAGGGAGTGTGTGGATCATGGGTTGGAGTTAATAACGATGGGTTTTGGTAGGTGGTGGGTCAGAGTGGGTGGTGGATCGGAGTGGTTAATAGTGTGTCGTGTGTCACGGTGGGTACTGAGTCAGTGGGTCATTGGTCAAGTTTTCATTCACCCACGCCATTTCTATCTGCAATGCCATTTCTATCTGCAATGTCCGATCATAATGACGATGTATGTCCACGAGGCTTATTTTGCAATGCGGTGTCACTCAAATGAAATTTGGCAAACTAATGGCGAATGTTGCATTCATTCACCATTGCTAGCCCAAATACAACTTTATTATTATTATTATTATTATTATTATTATTATTATTATTATTATTATTATTATTATTATTATTATTATTATTATTATTATTATTATTATTATTATTTTGCGCCTTGGTGTGGAGTGTGTCCTAGTTTGAAGTCATAAAGAAAAAAATGACTCGCAATGGTATGTTTTTCATGGCGCATTTTCATATCACCCTGTTCAACAAGGTACTGCCTCCTGACCAAGAGCGGATCCAGGACGGACTTCTGGGGGGGGGGTTGTAATATTGCTACTTAGAGCTACTTTTAAGAGCTTCAAACTCTGGAATGGGTTTTATTTATATATAAAATAAGAAAGTTTTCTTGTCTGGGGGGGGGGGCGATTTCCACGATCTCCCCCCTGGATCTGCCCTTGCTTCTGACTCTTTGGACACTCCAGCCTGTTTGATTGACATACACAGAGTTTGTGATATTAAGTCCTTAGTCTATCCCTGTATTAAATTAATAAGGTTACACCCCACCAAACGTCAAAGCGGATATTTCATTCGCTCAACCTAATATTTACATCGTAATTAGAAGCAGCAATGATGGTGAAAATGCTTGCATGACAAACTGATCTCAAAAGAAAAAAAAATACTGGTTTGAATTTAAGCCAGAACTGGAGGTGAGTTTTAAAATACTAAAGATTCCAACATAACTTATATATGATTGACTTATGGTTGGCTAATGAAAAAAGAAAGTTACCATTATAACAGAACTTTCTTAGATCGTTATAACTTCGTTATAAGTTTACAAACGACATTCTGAAACTCAAAAGTTTAACAACTTAATTAAAAAAGGAAAAAAGAGAGAGATTTTTCTTTAATATTCGGCCCTTGAATTCCTTTCATTTCTCATATATACATAGATATGTAGTCGTACATGTTAAAAAAAAAAAAAAAAAAAAAAAAAAAAAACATGAACAGTCATTTTATCGCTCAAGTTTTAATAGTGTGATCAATAATATTTATTTATTTACACCAAAAGTAATGTTTTTACCAAACATGCAAACTGCTCATCCTAGAAATCAGCTTAAAATGTGAGTGCTGTTACCAGTGGTGTATTTGGATTTTATTTCGGGGGGCTATGTACAACACAGGGAAGCAGGGAGGGCAATTGCCCACTTAAGTTTGAGAATTAAATACATTTTAGTCGATTGTCTACTACTAATATACTAGGTAAAAAACGTGAAACTCGTATATCGGTGGAAGATCCTGTTCTCTCAGGCAAATCTGAAATGACGCTCCTGTAAAAACACTTTGAATATTTGTAATTTCATTTCAGCTTCACTGATTTCATTTTAGAAAAAAAAAAAAAAAAAATTGAAATATTCATTGTCAGTTTTATCTGTGTATGTTTTTACTTGAATCAAAATGTTGAGACAAGATGAAGCTAAAATATACTGATTGCAGTTTTAATGGCAAGAATTGCAGACTGGTGAATGTTACGTGATATAATACAGACAAAAATTTAGCAGTGAATCTAACCTTTTATTCTATTCATAGATGAAAAAAAAAAAGGAAGCATCCTTTTGGCTTATCTAATTTCCCGGGCTACTTATTCCCCCTCTTGATTTCCTTTAATTCAAATATTTATTTTTCTTTATAACTAAACGATGTAAATATTCCTGTGCTGTATTAACTAAAGTCCAGTTATGTTGACATCCATACAAGTTGGTGTGGAACGCCAGTTTCGCTTATCACTCCTCTTAGTTTTGGTGTTACTGACGACGGCCGACTTGAATCACAACTAACAACGGTCGAAAGTCTCATAGGATAAACGAAAGAAAGAACCAACAAAGAAAAGAAACAGAAAAGTAAAATGGAAGAAACAAAGAAAAAAGAACAATTCTTATATGGAATAAAATTTGACAAATACAGTGTTATTTCTGAACAAAGAGCATAAGAAAGTGAATGAAATTCTTAGAAATGGTAAGAAGGATTATTGTTGTACGTGAAATGTGAAATACGAACAAATTTATTTCGGAGGGGGGTTCTTGAGCCCGATAGCCCCCTAAATACGCCACTGGGCTCGTCTTTGGAAAATTTATTTTTCCGCTAAGCGCTAAATGATATTGTTAAATTTATTATGTATTATTGTCGAAGAAGGTAGAAACACTTTCAAAGTTTTGACTGGAAGACCAATCGGAAAACGACCGTTAGGAAGACCTAGGCGCAGATGGGAGGACAATATTAAGATGGATCTCGCAGAGATTGGAATACAAAGTAGAAACTGGATCCAGTTAGCAAAGGATAGAAGTCAGTGGAGATCTTTTGTGAACGCGGCATTGAACCTCCGGGTTCCATAGGCCATAGAGTTAGTTAGTTAGTTATTATTGTTGAATACTCCACAGAATGTCGTCGTTACCTACAGATACCTAGACTCCTGTAGCCGAACTGTTCACTGTGAAGACCACTCTACAGGTCACCAGAGCTCGTTATCCAGAGCTCACTCCTAGAAGATATCTATGGTGTCCTAGGTAGATGCAAATAAGATGTAAAATCCAGAATGGCTGGAGCAAAGACATTTGAAGAAAAAACAAAAGCTAATGTTCGGAAACGTCGACAGAAAAAGACGTATGTTTGTATGGAGCACTAAGGATTCAGAAGAATCGTTTCTGGATAAGTAATGTAGACTCGAAGTAAGAATTTTCACATAAAATCAAAATATAACAGTGCAATGTTTTATATTTCAATGATTTGTTTGGTAGAGTCTTAAATGATAAATTCGGCATTTAAACTTTTTTACCTTTTATTTACTTTTTTACTTTTTACTTTTTACCTTTTATTTACTTTTTTTTTTTACCTTTTTTACCATTTAAAATAAAGTCTTATCATAGTTTCACAAAGGTTTTCTAAATCTCTAAAATGTTATCAGAGTTCAAAGTCCTCGGCACATACAAATGACCTTGTAATAAAGGTTCAATTGTCTTTAGCTCGTTATGCCCTAGACAGGCATCAAGGATAACTTGTTCGCTCATAGCAACCTCAGGAGTGGGTGATTAAAGAATATCTCCTTCGCTCATAGCAGCCTTGGGAGATAGTTAAAGGAATTGTCCGTAGCTCACAGCAGCCTCAGGAGATAGTTAAAGAAATTGTCCGTAGCTCACAGCAACCTCGGGAGATAGTTAAAGGAATTGTCCGTAGCTCACAGCAGCCCTGGGAGAAAGATGATTAAAGGATATCTCCTTTGCTCATAGCAGCCTCAGGAGATAGTTTTAGAGGATTTCTCCTTAGCCCATGGCGGCCTCAGGAGAAAGGTGTTGATAGGTGAAAATGAAATGAAATGAAATCTTTGAGTTTTACGTCCCACGATTATGACGGTTAGGCTAAAGGAGACGGTGATAATGAGAAATGAGTGAAATGGTGGAATGAAGAAAGTGGGAGGAAAAACGGGAGAACCCGAGAAAATCCACGAGCACGATGTTTGTCCACCACAAAGTCCACACGGCACGAGCTGGGATCGAACCAGGGACTCCAAGCACCGGAGGTGAACGCTCTACCACTGAGCCACCGCGCTTCCCACCCCTTTGTTGATAGGTGAATGATCAGCTGTCTACTGATAGATTTCTCCTCTTGAGGTCTTCTTTTACAGTTCTCATATTGAAAGGGAGTCCAAGTAGGGGCAGTCGGGTTTCTTCGTAGGTTTCTCCGAATCGTTCTTCGTGTCTTCCTGGAGGTATGTTCTTCTTACGACACTTACTATTGTTTATTTACGTAGCGTAAAACTATGTGCTCATAGTAAAGACATGTGATTACCATGAATGCGGGGATGGAACCTTGCAATATATATGTCGATGAAATGGTAGCCTATCACTCTCCCCATGGATCCGCCAGTGCTATGGAGTGTGGCGTTATACGAATCTGAAGAATTGACTTAAGAAGGAAAAAGATAGGAAAATGGAAGCGGTTCGAAATGTGGTTCTGTACAAGAATGATGAAAACAAAATAATAAATAAGATTTTGAATGAAATTGGGTTAAAATGGTAGGACGAAAAAAAAAAAGTGTTCCTCAAGTCTATTTCGGAAAGAAGAAACAATGAGAAGACATGGAGGAATAACGCTATTGGCTGTGGAGGGAATCACAGCAGGGACATATCTAGAGGAAGTCCGAGGTTATTATAATGGCCAAATAACTCCAACATATTCTTCTTCTTCTTCTTCTTCTTCTTAGGTCTGCAACCTTTCTATTACTTTGTCTCAATCTTCTCTATCCTAAGCTAGATTTTTCATTTCCATGTAACGACAAAAAGTGTATTCTTGACATAAAACATAACTAACTAATTCTATGGCCTATGGAACCCGGAGGTTCAATGCCGCGTTCACAAAAGCTCTCCACTGACTTCTATCCTTAGCTAACTGCATCCAATTTCTACTTTGTATTCCAATTTCTGCGAGATCCATCTTAATATTGTCCTCCCATCTGCGCCTAGGTCTTCCTAATGGTCATTTTCCGATTGGTCTTCCAGTCAAGATTTCGAAAGCGTTTCTACTTTCTTCCATTCTAGCTACATGACCCGCCCACCTAAATCTCCTAGACTTGACGACCCTAACAATGTTGGGTAAACCATATAAATTATGGTTCCTCGTTATGAAGTTTCCGCCATTCCCCATTCTCGTTCCTCTTGGATCCGAATATTCGTGTCAGGATCTTGTTCTCAAATACTTTCAGTCTATGTTCTTCCCTCAGAGTAAGTGACCATGTTTCACAACCATACAGAACAACAGGCATGATTATCGTTTTGTATATTTTAAGCTTCAAATTCCTCAACAGAATTCGCGACAAGAGATTTTGAACCGAATAGTAACACGAATTCCCTGCTTTTAGTCGACATTTAATTTCTTCGTGAATATGATTTTCGTCTGTTAATATTGATCCTAGGTATTTGAACCTATCCACTTTATCAAAAGTATTATATAATATTTTAACACTTTTATAATTTGCTGTATTACGGTCCCGACGCACTTCCATGTATTTAGTTTTCTCTGTATTTACTTCTAAACCCATGTCCCTGCAAGCGTTTAATAATGCCAATTTTTAAAACTAAATGATCACAGGATAGTAGAAAACAAGAATTTTAGGAATGATTAAAAAAAGTGCATTAAAAATGCGACCTTGGCTTATAATTAGTTTTTGTATCAGGAGCCACAAAATTCTTGAACGACCCCTAAATCGAGTTTTCGTATTTTTCTACGGAATAAGCACATCATACTGAGTTAACTGATATTGAGTTCGGTTACACTATGTAGTTCCCCAGATATAAAGTGTACAAGAAATTTTTTTATTGAAATATATCTTTTAATCCAAAAAGAAAAAAAGATTCTCTTACTGCAAAAGCAGTGAGCTCTACGGATTGTTT
This sequence comes from Thermobia domestica, assembly GCF_964235325.1. Taxonomy (NCBI): domain Eukaryota; kingdom Metazoa; phylum Arthropoda; class Insecta; order Zygentoma; family Lepismatidae; genus Thermobia; species Thermobia domestica. Next base: position 9,819,179 of record NC_137460.1, read on the forward strand.
TCCGGGGGGGGGGGTGTAAGGGGGTTAGGGAGCAAAAAAATACACTTAGATACGGACAGACAGACCTATTGGAGGATGAAGTACAAGATATAGGGAAGAGAAAATACAAGGAATTGAAATAATCTGACTCGGGAAAGGTAAAGATGGTGCAAAGATCCATCTAACCAATTTGGAAGACATTGCTGAATTAATGTGAGAAAACACTACCCGAATGATAATACACGTATATACGTAGTAAAGTAGCGTGTATATAGGCAACCATATAATCTTTAACGTGATTGTGGTTGCATAACAACCTACAAGGTTGCACTGCAAAGTTTTGGGACACTGTAACATGTGCAACAAGTGGGATTCGTGTATAAAGGGAATGAAGATACATTTAGCACTATACTCAAATTTGACAATCATTGATTTCTGTTGGAGAGAGCTTGAGCTGTTCCGTATTCTATTTATAAAATCGGAGAGGAGAGAAATGGGATATAATATTTAAAGAGAAGAACTTTGGCAAAACTCTTATGATTAATATTGAGTCCTCTTCACCTTCAAAAATTACCTACATATGCAGCTAAAACTAACTAATTTAACTTTTTTTTACTTTGTATAAGCCACAATAAGTATTAAGAACATATTCTTTTGGAGAGTGGGGGGAATTGTGTGGACTTTTTCCTAATATAAATAAGCTAAAATTAGAATTGGGAATGGGTGTTCTATAGTAGTTTTGCCTAGCAACATATGGGAGGGGAGAAAGGGGGTTAGAATTCGTGCTGCTAGGCACCGCCACCGGAGAATCACAAGGGAATGCTGTGTCGCTATAGCAACAGGTGGGTGATCTACTGTCCCGGGCGACGCAAATACTGGGCTTCATCCCCCTGCATGGGGAAAAGAGGAAGTCAAAGCGGAAGAGGAGGGGAGGGGAAGATAGTGCTTGTAGTCCGTTCACTTTTTTTATTTTGTCTGTGAAGATTTCTTTTCTCTCATTATGTTGTTTGGAAAAGCAACGTCTCTAACATAAGCACATAAAAAAATCTGTTTTGTGTGTCTGTATTCAAGAAGTTATAAAACCTGAAACATAATGATGAATAGGGGATCGCATAAATCACAGGGAAATAGTAATTTATTCATATTCATATTTATTTTTACTTTAAAAAAACCTTGAAAATTTCAACAAATCGACAATTGTGTGTACGAATTGTGTCAAATCAGAACAAATTGTTTTCCCATGTGCTTATTCTTGGAACTGGAACCCATGTACAGAACACTTTTGGGTTATATATGCATATATGTGTTTAGGTAGTATGTATATATATACTACTTCTGGTTTCGATGTTATGTCATGCCACATAAAGCAAACTCCTTTACGTGGTGTACGCATGATTGCTATTTGTTTTATGTTATTTCTCTCTCTCTTTCTCAGGCACATACCATTTCAAAACTGCTTCACTAATCAACAGAGTCTCATTTTTGATCAAAAGATTCAATATAATATTTCAAAAATTTTCCTTTTACGCCTTATATCTGGAGAACTTCATACAGTAGCCAAACCTAAACTATTACTTAACTCAGTATGATATGCTTATCCCTTACAAGTTAGAAAATACAAAACTCGATTTAGGGAACGTTCAAATATTTTGTGGCCCCTGATCCAAAACTCTGATTATTGGACAATATCGTAATCTTTGGATGCATTTTTGGATCATTCCTAAAATTCTTGGCCAAGATCGCAATCTTTTGATCCATTTTTTGAAAATGAAAATGAAATGAAATCTTTAAGTTTTACGTCCCACGGCAATGCCGGGTAGGCTAAAGGAGACGGTGATAATGAGAAATGAATGAAATGGTGGAATGAAAAAAAAGTGAAAGGAAACGGGAGAATCCCGAGAAAACCCACGAGCACGGTGTTTGTCCACCACAAAGTCCACACGGCTCGAGCTGTGATCGAAACCAGGGACCCCTATCACCGGAGGTGAACGCTCTACCACTGAGCTACCGCGTCCCGCGATCCGTTTTTTGAAACATTCTTGTTTCAAAAGTATTTCATAAAGAGCACTTAGATTTGATTTCTGTTTGGGCTTTCAAGTGACTCAGATTTCACTAAACTGTGAGTATATAACCCTGGTTTTGCAACTTTTTGTAGCAAAAGACCTGGTGAAACTTTCAGTGAAAAACTTGAGGAAAGGATTAATTTTTAACAGAGTTAAAAAAAAAAGATTCCGAAGTCAACCTGCATATATACATTCAGAGTATGTTTACGCGTAACTTCAACATAGATGGACCGATTTTGATGGTCGTCTATCTGTTTCAAAGGGTGTACCTTCTCAGTGGTCCCATATAAATTACTTTAAGATCCTATAGTAATCTTTGGAACAACGAGACTGTGAAATACTCGTAGATTGTGAAATACTTTAACGGATGCTGGGTTAATCATAGGAATTGACTTTTTCAAAAAATCTGTTTTTCGATTTTTCGGAAATTTCATTTTTCAATTTTTCGTTTTTCGTTTTTCGTGTATGAGATCAGCACTAAATATTGTGATTTACAGACCTTTGGTCCCCGGTTTTCCAGAGATATAAATTAGAAATAATTAATTATCAGAGGTAATTAGTGTAAAATTTATATTTTACAGAATATTAAAATATAATTATTTACTAATAGTGATTATTGATATGTTATCGACATTATATATTATAGTGAAAAAAGTGATTAACAAATTACCAAAATGAAGGATTTTGTATAAATTGATCGTGATAGTATCAAGCAACTCTGTAACAAGAATTTTCCCTAATAGCATGTTGGTTTGCAGCAAGTCTTTCACTATATTTGATTTTAACTTACTAGACCTTCCGTGCACTGTACACCTGCTGCAGGCGTTTTGAAAGAGTTACCCGCAAATGTCGTAATTTGATTTTCACTTGCTAGATTTTACTTGCCTCGGAGGCTTGCTGCAACTTTGTAGCAAGTGTGTCGGTTCTAGTTTCTACCAATAGGTGGCACAAAAGTCTAATCTTAGAAATCTACCCGCTAGGCCGCCATTTGTAGTAGGTGCGAAGTGTGTGAAGCATTAAAACAAGTGGATAATTAAGATTATTACGTAAGTATCCAGAATGTAGAGACAATTTATATTTTAAACGTGTATTGTTTGATAAAGTTGTTGGGAAAAATATACTGTGTGATAGTTCGTATACAGTAAATGTTCGGTTTGTAAAAGGCATGCTATGCAATGCAAGTATATACCTGCAGAAGACTTATTACACTCACTTGCTGAAGACTAGCTGTAGACTTGCAATGCAAGTATACAAGTATATACTTGCAGAAAACATACTACAAATTTGCCGTAGACTTGCAGTGCAAGTGGTATCCTTGGAGAGATACGCGTCAAACCTGTCCTAACTTGCTGCCGACTTGCTGTGCACGTACAGTGCAAGTGGAAACTTGCAGTAGGCTTGTTGTGCAAGTAAACCCCTTGCAGAAACTTGCTTTGCAAACTTACCATACACTTGCACTGCAGGCGTGCTGCTAGTTCGAAGAGCGTCAACTAGGAAGTTTGTATTAAACTTGCATCAAACTTGCAGACTTGCATCACAAGTCTGCTAAAAGTTTGCCACACTTGAATTGCAAATCTGCTGCAAGTTTGTTGCAAGTCATTTTTGCTATCTGGGTTAGGAATGATCCAAAATATGGATCAAAAGATTGCGATCTTGGCCAATAATTAGGTGTTGGGTCAGGAGTCGCAAACTTTGTGAACGGCCTCTAGATAAATCGGGTCTCCGTGTTTTTACGGAATAATCACATCATACTGAGTTAAGTTGTAGTTTTGGTTTGGCAACACTATATGTAGTTCTCCAGATATAAGGCCTACAAGAAAATTTCTGTCTGAAATATATTGGATCTTTTGATCCAAGAAATTGACTTTAACAAAATTTGAAACATGAAGTGATTACATGTACTGATACTACTAGTAATTCTAAGATTCCTCACTGAGATTTCTCATTCATTTCTCTTATGGATCAAAAGATCCAATATATTTCAGACAGAAATTTTCTTGTAGGCCTTATATCTCGAGAACTACATATAGTGCAGCTAAACCAAAACCACCACTGAACTTAGCATGATGTCCTTATTCCGTAAAAAAATACAAAATCTCAATTTAGGGGCCATTTAGAATTTTTGTGACCCCTGATCCAAAAAATCCAATATATTTCATTCAACCAAACGTTTTCTTGTATGTCTTATATCTGGAGAACTGCATATAGTGTATCCAAACCAAAACTACCACTTAACTCAGTTTGATGTGCTTAATCCGTAAAAAAAAAAAAAAAAAAAAAAAAAAAAAAAAAAAAAAAAAAAATCCCGGAAACTCGATTTATCTAGAGGCCGTTCAAAACTTTTGTGGCTCCTGACCCAACATCTACGTATTGGCCAAGATCGCAATCGTTTGATTCATTTTTGTCTATAACTAACTCAGTGTCAAAAACAATTTAATTGCTTTGAAAAATAGACAAATTAATACTAACAAAATACTATTGAATGGTTTATTTGATCTAAAGATTTTTTATATACGGTAGGACAGAGAATTAAGTATGTGACTATAGTAATCTCATCAAATGTGAATTCAAATTTTAAACAGGTGGGTCTTCGTTCTCGTATTAGTTTTTACTGCTACTAATTTCAGTAGAAGAACACTACTAAGATTATTTGGTTGTTTGTTGAAGTTCAGCGTCCCTTTTCAGTGTCGAGCGAGACTATACAAGACGTGGACCTACATTTTAAAGTGGAATGCGAACCACCGTAACACGTTCAATGCTTTCTCACTCGAGACCCTGTGCATCAAAGGAATACGCGCTAGTCACTAGACCAGTGGGTAGGGCTTGAAATCTTTTCTTGGGATTATGAAATTATATATTTAAAAGAAACGTTATTCGCTTCGTAGTATCTGTCTCGTTCTATGAGAGTCAATATTCTAACCGGAGGTTGTAGTAAGTATTTATCACTTTCGGTTGTATTAAACTTAGAAACTACCATTGTGGCACAAAATCCATATAAAAACTGCTTCCAGCTATCGTTTTTTCTTTACTACGAAACTGGAAATGATAGTTTCTCACCATTTCCGGTTTACATAGAAGGACAGAGATCGAGATGACAATTTTCGAATCGTGGATTCATAAGAAAAAAAAAAACATATCTCATTTTCTCTTATAATAATTTCCATGGTAAACACTATTGAAATTAGAAGTAGTAGTTAATTAAAAGTGGTAGTACAAGTAACACAACTAAAACTCCTGGTTGGAATAGATTAAAAAGATCAAAGATAGAATATGTTCCTCGGATACTGAATCCCTATTCAAAAGCCATTATTAGCTATCACTTATCGTTTTTGTTCTACGTCGATAAATATTGAAAGCAGGGATGGTTAATTTGAACCACTTCCGGTTCGGATAGAGGGTTAAGGGAGGAGACGGAATATATTCTTAGGACGCTGAATCGATTCCAGAAAATTCGCTTCTCAATATCTTTAATAGTTTTTGCTCTATGAATATAAATATTGAAAACGAAAATGGTAATAAATTTCAAGAATTTCCGGTTTCAGAAGAGTGGTGAGGGTTAGGACGAAAGGTTTTCTTAAAACCGTGATTCGATTTCTGAAAATTGCTTGTAACTATCTATCACAGTTTTAGTTTTATAGCCTACAAGTGGGTTTTATACTTTCATATATAATAGAATTATTTTACGCATCTATCGTTATGAGCTATGAATATTTTCGGTTTCAACACACACACACACACACACACACACACACACACACACACACACGCACACACACACACACACACATATATATATGTATATATATATATATATATATATATATATATATATATACAGTGAAACCTCTGAATAACGGACACCAATGGGACGTGAATATTTGTCCGTTACTGAGAGGTGTCTGTTACAGAGAGGGTACAGAAATTTAATTTCTCACAACGGTAATTGTATGCAGTAATATACAGTAAAAATATAGTATATATATGAGAGTAAATACGTAAAATTCAATGTGAAAATACTCTATTTAGTACGTATTTGAATTACTCGGAGGGATGAAGGAGAAATTCATTTCTGTTTAATAATATTATTGCTGAGGGATGTGTTAATATATTCGTATACTGCAACCGGCTAAACTCTTTAGTTTACCGAAAAAGGCATGCTTTTTTCTCTACAAGAGTAATAAAACTCATTAGGAAATGTCCTCTGAGAATCCTCAATACGGTTTCGGAAGAAATATATGCGTGGGGGGAAGGGGCTAAATTTGTTACGGAAGGGAAGATCTTTCACATAGAATTCTTGGCCATACGACTGACCCTGCATGAGCGTTATTGCTTATTGAAGGTTGTCTAGGATTTCTACCAGAAAGCAGTTTATTGCGGACAGAAAAAAAATCATTTCAAGTTCAGCTTGAAGCTATTCTGTTTGATAATTCACCAGGTCTAGACTAATGATTAGTGCTCTCAACGGGTCGGGTCGGGTCGGGTTGAAGACCGACCCGACCCGACCCGTGACCCGAATTGACTGACCCGACCCGATGACCCAACCCGACCCGACTGACCCGAACCGTGATCCGATCTGATTGACCTGACCCGATAACCAGACCCGAGCTGACCCGGTTGATCCGACCCGATAACCCGACCCGAATAACCCGACCCGACAACCCGACCCGAGCTGACCCGATTGACCCGACCCGAGCTGACCCGATTGACCCGACCCGACAACCCGACCCGAATAACCCGACCCGACAACCCGACCCGAGCTGACCCGACTGACCCGACCCGACAACCCGACCCGAGTAGCCTGACCCGACAACCCGACCCGAACTGACCCGACTGACCCGACCCGACAACCCGACCCGAGTTGACCCGACCCGTTTGAGAGCACTATGGTCACGACACTGGGTGAACGCCAAAATGCACTCACATTGGGAAACTAGTTTTAAAAGCATTATTTTAGAAAATAAAGCATAAAGCCTAATTTAAAATATATAGCACAATTCTTGGAAAATTCTCTTTAACTGAAAGTTTAACATACTGTGTTAATATTTTTAAAAGCCAATATTTACAATGCAAAATCATTGAGAACATAACAATGCAACAATGAAAAGCTTATTTTCATTTCTGTAAACTTTTCGGTGTAATCCTTTGATGTGGAGAAAAGAAAGTAAAAGAAGAAATTTTTCCGCCAACAATGAATAGTATGCAAGAACTCCATACCATATTGTTAGAGTAACAACGCCAGCTTTAAGTTGTTAGGGGGGCAAAGGAGGGGCAGATACATTTTGGGGGGCGGCTATTTGCCATACCAAAAATAACTTATTTATTACGTTTGACTTATTTTACATTACATTGTGTATTTCGTTGCTGTTTTTATGTTAGATCTATATGATTATAAATTAAACTTATTTCAAATAAAATTTGTAACTAACAAATAAATAACGTCTGCACATGAAATATTTTTCAATGAAACTTTTGAAGCCTAAACATAAATTGAATTACTTTCGCGTATGCTACAAGTAACACATTCGTCTATATGCTACGTATCACTCTCTTTCTCTCTCTCTCTTTCTCTCTCTCTCTCTCTCTCTCTCTCTCTCTCTCTCTCTCTCTCTATATATATATATATATATATATATATATATATATACAGTGGCGTATTTACGATTTTGTTTCGGGAGGGGCTTTGCTAGCTTTCGGGAGGGGGGCTTTGCCTGGAAATGTGAAAATTCTGCAAGATATTTACTTTACTTTACTATACTAAGTAAGATTTCGGGGGGGGCTTAAGCCCGGAAGCCACCCCCCTAAGTACGTCACTGTATATATATATATATATATATATATATATATATATATATATATATATATAGAGAGAGAGAGAGAGAGAGAGAGAGAGCCAGAGAGAGAATTTACGAGGAACTGCTGAAAATGTCGTAGTCCAATCCAGAAGGAGTGTAGGTACTAGGTAGAAAAATGAAACCGTAGTTTAGAAAAACATATCTCTGTATGTACAAATATAAATTTTCATATTAATAAGGAAATTCTTATTGTTTCTCAGGCCTCTGAAGTGATTATGTGTGCCCAAACAGATAATTTCACTAACATCCAGATTCTTACTGTTATAACATTTTTGTTCCACCAAGGAAAGTCACCGAAGTAAATTAATTAGGAAATCAGTGAAAAACCACGGGACTCTTCTCCGTTATATATAGTGGTGAAGAAGTAAGTGGCTTAGTATAAACGTAGCAATTTCTCAACAAATTATGCTTTACATCCAGGATGATTAAAAGCAATGACTCTTCCTGGAATCATGGATGCAATTTGTGACATTATTCTTGAAAATTGCAGCATTTCAGCCAGTGGTGGATATAGCCCGGGGCCGGAGGGCCTAGGCCCCCCCAGTTTTTGTGTGACAAAAATAATTTAAGCTATTTATATTTATTATAGTCTGAGGTCTGCACCCCGCTTTCTCAGTTTTTACCTTCTCAGAATAACTTGTGTCAGGGATTCTGGGCATTTCTTTGGAACTTGTCGGTAGCATAATTCAGAATGGCTTGGGTATGCGCAAGTTCTCGGCATAATGGGTTCCCAAAATATATGTCAGGATAATAAAAGGGTAACGGCATTAAGAGAAGTATTCTTCCAATTTGACCGTAATGCTGATCAATTTCGCTGACGAATAGTAACCATAGATGAAATATGGTTGTACCACTATGATCCTGAATCGGAACAACAGTCAATGGAGCAGTAGCACTCATTTCTCCATCGCCCCAAGAAGTTCAAGACACAGAAGTAGGTTGAGAAACTGTTTGGAACATTCTTCTGGTATAAGTATGGACTGGTAGACTAACTCCTCAATGGTCAGATATTTAATTCAGAATCTCTACATTACTTACAAAACTGAAAGAAAAATTCAAAGTTCAACGCTGCGGAAAATGAAAAGAAAGGAATTCTGTTTCTTCAGGAGAATACACCTGTCCATCAAGCCCCTGCGAACATAACTGACATTGCATAATCCAGGATTTCAATGTCTAGATCATCATTCTTATTCCGCAGATTTAGCTCCGTCTAACTATTACGTGTACTTATTTCCCAAACTTAAATAACACTTGAAAGACGCCATTTTAGATCTGATAGGGGTAGTGCTACGAACAGTGGTGCGAGGAAATCTAGATTTTTTTAACTTTTCTGCAAAAGCTGGAGCACTGTACAAGGTAGTATATTGACTCTCGGGGGAAGAGAAGAAGAAGTAAAACTTCACCAATCCACGTGCACTCCTTCTGGGTTGGGCTACGAATTTTTCAGCAGTTCCTAGTCAATATGGTAGACGTCACGTCAGTACTTTGAAACAAAATAAGTAAAGGAGCACTAGTATAAACCAATTACTAACTAAAGATCAGCACTCTGACAATACATTTTATTGGGAATCAATTTCATTCCATAATTTTATTATCATTTGCAGGAAGGGAAAACACAACTCTTTTTATCTCCTTCAAAAAATTAAGCCCTGGTAGTTGCAAACTAAGCTGTTATAAGCACATCCTCTGAATATTGGAAGCCGAGAATAATGTTTCAGAAAAAAGATGTTTTAAATAAAACAAAATATGAAACTGAAAACTTCAAACCTGGACAAATACAAACAAGTTACGTAACTGGTTTTAGCTTTCTTTTGTTTCCAATCGAAGTTGATCCAATGAGAAGAAAACAAGTCGACCAAATCTACTATTGTTCGCTAGGCACAACTTCTAGTTTTGTTCTAAATCCAGACTCCATATTGGCGTAGATATTAATATTACAGTCGATTGGTAAAATCAATCTTCCACATTTAAAAATTAAAGTACACACAAGTAGAAAAATAAGCATTTATCATAAAAACACTAGCTGCAAGTGTTCAAAATAGATTTATGGTTTCTATAAAATCAATTGAAAATTGCTATTTTTAATTAAGCAGCTAGTGAAAAACAGCAGCTTTCGACTCCAGCCGAGTTTAAACTCAACCTAAACTCAGTTGACCAAAGTGAACTGACCCGACTGACCCGACCCGACAACCCGACCCGATAACCCGACTGACCCGACCCGACAACCCGACCCGAGTGACCCGACCCGATAACCCGACCCGAGCTGACCCGATTGACCCGACCCGACAACCCGACCCGAGTTGACCCGATTGACCCGACCCGAATAACCCGACCCGAGTTGACCCGATTGACCCGACCCGACAACCTGACCCGAATAACCCGACCCGACAACCCGACCCGAGCTGACCCGACTGACCCGACCCGACAACCTGACCCGATTAGCCTGACCCGACAACCCGACCCGAGGTGACCCGACTGACCCGACCCGATAACCCGACCCGAGTTGACCTGACCCGACCCGATCCGTAACCCGACCCGAACTGACCCGACCCGTTTGAGAGCACTACTAATGATAGATACACTTTGGGGGGAAAAGACTTTTCTGTCTATTGTAATATACTGCAGAGCCGACAATAATTCCTGTCCGTTATGAAGAGGTTATTCAAACGTTTGGAGGGGAAAAGGACTGTCCGCGTCCATATCTGAGAGTGTCCGTAAAATGGAGGGTTTTGTTCCGTAAGAGAACATATATTTTTGCCGGGGCAAAAAAAATCTGTCCGTATTATAGAGGCGTCCGTTATTGAGAGATGTCCGTTAAGGGAGGTTTCACTGTATACATATATATATATATATATATATATATATATATATATATATATATATATATATATATTGAGACGCTGTATTGCTTCGATAAACAAGAATTTTAGGAATGATCCGAAAATGGATCAAACGATTGCGATCTTGACCAATAATTAGATGTTGGATCAGGAGCCACACAATTTTTAAACGGCCTCTAGATAAATCGAGTTTCCGTATTTTTTACGGAATAACTACATCAAACTGAGTTAAGTGATAGTTTTGGTTTGGATACACTATATGCAGTTCTCCATATATAAGACGTACAAAAAAACGTTTGGTTGAAAGAAAATTATTGGATTTTTTGGATCAGAGGCCACAACAATTTTAAATGGCCCCCCTGAATCAAGATTTTGTATTTTTTTTACGGAATAAGGACAACATGCTAAGTTCAATGGTAGTTTTGGTTTGGCTGTGCTATATGTAGTTCTCGAGATATAGGGCGTACAAGAAAATTTGTAATTGAATGAAACATATTGGATTTTTTGGATCAGGGACCACAAAATTTTTGGATGGCCCCTAGATCGAGATTTCATATTTTTTTACGAAATAAGCACATCATACTGAGTTAAGTGATAGTTTTGCTTTATCTAAAGTATATGTAGTTATCGAGATATAAGGCGTACAAGAAAATTTGTAATTGAATGAAAAACATAGGATTTTTTGGATCAGGGGTCACAAAAATTTTGGATGGCCCTAAATTGAGATTTCGTATATTTTACGGAATAAGCACATCATACTATGTGGTAATTTTGATTTGGATACACTATATGTAGTTCTTCAGATATAAGACGTACAAGAAAACGTTTAATTGAATGAAATATATTGGATTTTTTGGATCAGGTGCCACAAAAATTTTGATTGGACACTAACTCGAGATTTCATAGTTTTTACGAAATAAGCTCTTCATACTGAGTTAAGTGGTAGTTTTGGTTTGGCTCCAGATATAAGGCCTACAAGAAAATTTCTGTCTGAAATATATTGGATCTTTTGATCCAATAATAAAAAGAACAACAAATGAATTTGACATTCACGTATTTAATACTTCAAATAAGATAATAGATGTCGCTAGTTGTGCTGTCTCATATCTAGCATAATGACTAGTGGTATAATCAAAAAGCCTATCTATAAATGAAAACCAAATATATCTTATTATAAAAGCAAACAGTTCAGTCTGGCATTCACTCAATTTAATAAATAAAATAAGTCAATAGTTGTCGCTAGTTGCGCTGTCTCCTGTCTGTCATGAATAAGTAACTAATGCAGTAACAAAAGCATCTCCATAAATGTAAATCAAATATATATTATTATAAAAGCAAAACATAGCCATCTGTCAATCATACTTAAATACCTTTAAACAAAATAATAGTTGTCACTAATTGTGCTGGCCCGGCTATCTATTAAAATAAATGTCAGTAATGCACTCTTCAGCTAGCATTCCATAAAATTGCAAAATCTTTATGTTATAATATAAAAACAATACATGTTAGTCTGTCAGTTATGTGTTTAGTAGTTCAAGAGGATAATACTTGTCACTAGCTGTGCTGGCTTGTATCTATTCTAAATAGACAACAATATTCCATCAGTCAATCCGTCATATTCTAAACTATTTAGTTTTTATTATAAAAAGCAACACATAACAATATATCTCTCAAAATCGTAATAATTCATAATCATAGCATTTCTTAGTAAAACCTGTAATTTCAAATACATAGTAAGTCCCTACCGTATATTTTCGCTGATATCAACTCACAAATTAAAAAAACACTCTCCAATTGGATCATAATACTGGTCATAGCTAAGGCTGTTACTTAAGTTGATTCCAGTTAGACAAATCTAAATGACATTAACAAGCATACTATTTATAGATGATTAAAAAAGTCTGTATCACCAAATATTTATAAATAATGTACTTCTATCTGCTAATTGCTATACAATAAATTAGTTATATAGATAGCATATCTCCAATCCAGTATAATAGCTGTCACTACAGTACAAATCAATTGCCCTTGCACTTAAAACGTGATAACCATTTACTTCTTAAAAAGGACAAACCTATAAAATATAGTCTGAACTTGTGTTCCTAGTAAGTCGTAGTTATGAATAGTTCATACTTAATATTGTGTCATATTTCAAATATAAAATAAATTCTAATCGTACTGTAATATCTACAAACAAATAGTCGGGAAAAAGTAATTTATCCTAAAATGTATACAATATGGGATACAAAAAGTATATCAGTAAAGGTATCATAACACATAATTAAAGCCCTAGTCAATATAGTAAGCAAATATTATTTCTTGGTAAATTCAAGCATAGTTCTCTGTCTTCAATCTTGTTTCAAATATAGTTACCAATTCTGATGAAATATTTTCTAATAAGGCATAATATGATATAAAAAATTAATTTGTAGTTGTTCCTGGTATTGTTACATTAATACAGTAAACAGCATTTCAAGTTTGAATAGTGTGATTATAATTCAACAAATTTAAATCCACATCCATAGGTAAACCAGATAACATCAAAGTTCTATATTGCAATCTGAAATTCTGAAATCTTAATACACACAAGTTTCCGTGAATTCTATTCCTAGAAACCAAATAATCATATATTTATTATCCAACCAATAAAGTATCAATCATTTTCACCATCATACAGTGACATCGTGTAGTTAATCCGTATCTCTATACAAAAATAATCTAAACAACCTACTTCAGCAAATACAAGCTGTAGTCAACCAAATCTTCATATAGTGGTTCTGTAGGATAATCTTCTACCACACACACATATATATAATACAAGCTATATCAAATTCTAATATTACCGTGCATTGTAACTTTAAATATATCTACAATATACCAAATATCAGTGTGTTGTATATATACACATCACATGTCAATGTGTGGATCTCTGATCCCAACTTCAATTAAACCTATGTCAAATACTCTATCAACTTCTAATATAATCCAAGAGAAATAATTTATCCGGTAAACAATCGAGACACGTAACAAAATTTCGAAACAAAACAATTTTTTTACCTACCATGATTCTGCCAGTGATTTAAATGTATATAAATCGAGTCAAGCTAAAGCATATGCAATAAAATATTGTTATGCAGCATAGAAAATAAATAATCAGCTAACATGTTCAAGTGTCAACCAAAAGGTTTGCAATTCGACTCCAATTGAGAGCACAAGTTTAAATATCCTCACTATATTAATTTGGAACTGTAATAATGCAGTCATCAACAAGCTTAAAATAAAACCTCTCTATAAAAGACCTCAACTATAATCTTCGCGTAAATCAATAATCTTAGTACTGTAAACAAATGTAAGTCTTAAGTCCACATAATATATTGTAATATCCTATGTGATGTTGTAAACAAACAATTCCACGCATCAGTGTTTACAAACACCACTACGTGGTTTGGCAAGAGGATCTTCCACTAGATGGATCTACAGTCACATCCAGACGACGACTTCTGGCCCCTCCCACGGAGCAGAAGACGACATCGGAGCAGCAGCGCCACCGCCACCCAAAGGACCCTATAAATTGGATGGACAAAGGCAATTCAGTACCAGTTTTCTGGTGATCCTCCTCTAGTCTGCTACGGAACTACGCCTATCCTTTCTCCTGGCTTAGCCTGCTTCGGGGCCCTGACTGGGAATCCTAACATCAGCCACCTAGCCTGCTTCGGGGCTCTGTTGGAGATCCTGTCTGCGACCTTACGGTCAAAGACAACCTATAACTAACCTTTGATATTAGAGAGATTAATTTGTACAGTATTTTGTGGAAATACTCTTATAGTGGAAAATTTTATAATAAAATTGGTAGTGGGAAATCGATTCCGGACGCTCTTTTTATTAAATGCTTTACCCACAAAACCTATATGAGACAAAGTTTTACAATATAAATACTTCTGCAACACCGTCTATAACATATAGTGGATAACTTTTACCCCTCCATAACAATTTTTGAAACAAAAAATATCCTCTATTCTTACTTATAATGAACGCACCGCCTAATTGGTAGCGCCAATACTTATGGTTCAATTCTGAACCATATATGTTTGTAATGGACAAACATTGTGCATGGGAAATTTTCTCGGAGTTCTCCCGTTTCCTCCCACATTCTCATTCCACCGTTTAATTCCTTTTTTATCATCAGTGTGTCCTTTACCCTAGCAAGCATAATCGTAGGACGTTAAACTTTAAAATATTACGTGTTCAGCTGTAACCCCTAGTGCAATGGATTCTTAGTGCAATTCTTAATAAAACTATCGGCAAAACTAATATTTCTGTAATCATATTTTTATTCAGTGTACATATATCTATTTCATCACAAGAACAATAATTATCATGCAATAAACGTTTATTCCGTTCAGACGCATTGACAATATTTTCAAGTAATAACAAATATAAAGTTTCCCACTAAAAAGAAAATAATTCTAGTTTCAAAGCATAATTCATACATTAGTTTGCTGTTCCATCCAATAAAGTGAATATCACGCAATCAAAACAGCTTGAAACCATTATAAGTTTTAGTAAAATATCTGTGTGTTCCTATATCTTTTATACATTCTATAAGGTAGTGCCGATAGTAAATACAAAGTTTGACTTGACATAATCCGTACTGTACCCATTATTTTGAATACAAGTTGTATTAAATTAGTTATACAATTATTAAATTCAAGTCTTATATCTTAAATGTATATGCATTAATATGGTGAATTTTTTAAAAAATGCAACGTCCTTTGTATGCTAAACAGAAAAGAATAAGTACCTTACAAAAGAAAAAGGGTTTATCTTTTAAAATCCGCCCTTCAAAATATCTAAAATACAATTTCAGTTTTCAAATATATTCATCCTCTGTATGGAATGTCTATTCTTGTACATATGCAACATAAAATCTAAACAGTGCAAAATTAAGTTGGTGATCAAGTCTTCTACGCATTTTCAAATTATTTGTTCGTTGTTACCGATTATATAACGATACAAACACTAAACATTAAAAATCTAAATAACACAATCCCGAAGTAAACTAAAATCATATGTTCTCCACAATTAGTAATAAAAATTATTAACTGTATTATACATATCAATTAAACGACGTGACAAACATCTTGGCATTTGAAGGCAGCGCTCCAAGTTCCCCTTAAATGCTGCTAGCAAATGAGAGTCCAGCGGTATTGACACGTTTATTTTGCACACATCCACGTCTATCCCCTGTCACCTGATCGCGCTGTAGTTTGTCTGTTTATCCATAGACACACCCCTTTACGACTTGGCAACGTCACACCAGAGCTTGAGTTTTATTCGTTTAGCTGAAATGCCAACGAACGTTTAGCTGAAATGCCAAATGTTTGTCACAGGCCTTAGTTGTAACGTGTAATTTCACATATTAAGTAATAGGACATGCAATAAAAATGATCGAGTCTACATGCTAAGTACTTCTATATCCAGTTTCATATACTAAAAAAACGCAATCACATATTTAGCTATAACAATTTCCTGTAACATACAAAAACTAACTCTCTCCCGGCCATATATATCATGACGGATAGTAAATATCATGACGGACTAGTAATTCAAAGAGCCTAAGTTCCAATCCTATTTACGTAAGATAATACTTATTTTCATAATTCAAATAATAATAATAGTAATAATAATAATAATAATAATAATAATAATAATAATAATAATAATAATAATAATAATAATAATAATAATAATAATCGGTATAAGCGGAAATTCCATTTCGAAATGTATTAGCAAAATATTGTGTAAAATATAGATCAAACACGCAAGGAGCAGCAAATATCCTACAATCAAATGCTGTGCCTGCAATCAGTGTCAAATAAGCGATGATTCCGGTAAAGAGCAACATACAAGTACCAGCATGAAACGTCAGCTTGTAAACATACCTACTTTGGAATAGTATCCGTATGTCTGACAGGTATCAGAAATATCCACATTGCAATAATATAGTTTTCGTACTTTTTTTGAAAAATTTTTCTTCAATACATAAGTGCACAATATTTATACTTTTCATAAAATTACATTATTAAATTCATATATTCACGCAATTAATTATTATTTATCAGATTCAATAATAATCTGAATCAAAATTCTCAACCTAGGTTATAAGTATATCCTAAAACTGGAAATTTCAAATATTTTATATGTCGCCGACATGCCCCCTCTCCCACCAAATGTCTCAGTATACCAATATGCAGATGATACCGCTTTTCTTGCCACATCTAATACTGTTCAAACCATAAATAAAACACTTCAGCAGGCAATTGACGCCTTTACCTCCTGGTGTTCCAAATGGCGCCTCACTATCAATTCTCTCAAAACACAAGCTCTTATTTTTCTCCCACCTCGTTGCCGATCACGAATCCATCGCAATCCTTCCCTTCTTCACATTAATGTAAACGGCACTTTCATCCGCCCATCATCACAAGTTACCTACCTTGGGATCATCTTTGATTCTAAACTCAGTTGGATACCCCACCTACAAAAGATTCGATCACAGGCAACGAACCGCTTAAACCTCCTTCGACGGCTAGTGGGCACAACCTGGGGCTTACATACCGACACAGTCATTACGACTTACAAAGTATTCCTCCGACCTGCTCTCACACATGGCCATATCTGCTGGATCTCTGCCCCAGATGAACTATATAATAGACTCGCCATCTCCGAAAGACATGCTCTCCGACTTGCTTATCGTATCAAACTACCAGCACCGACTGCCGACCTCTATCGCCGAATCAACTTTCCAACAATATTTCCATACTTAGAAACACTTCGCACTAAATATATTACAAAACTCATTGCAGACGGAAATCCGATATTCCTAGACACCTTTCAACAGGACATAATACATGATACGCCCCCACGTCACCAAGCCACTCCTCTCCAACATCTTCTCACTCTATACTATAACACTCTAGACGACGATGACCCTCAAAAGGCCGACTTTGCCATCTATCATCCACCTCATCTTAGTCCATGCATTTATCCATCTCTGCACTAGTGTTCCATCAATGTTGCTAGCAGCGGGCTTCATCTGTCTACATCAGCCCTGTGACGCCCCAGGGCAGAAGATAACCATTCACTCGTCCATACTAACATATACCCTCGTGTTTGTGACGTCCATCTGCACTTCACCTCATCTCTCATAAAAAAAAAAAAAAAAAAAAAAAAAAAAAAAATTAAAAAAATAAAAATAAAAAAAATAAAAAAAGGCCCACAAATAAGAATGAAATAAAATAAAATAATGCTCCAAACCCTCAATGCCCCCTATAAATAAAGAAAATTCCCCATACCTATAATCCTCGTCCCGAAGAAAGGGCGTAACCCTTTGATCGGCTTAACCTAAAAAAAAAAAGGAAATTTCAATTGCGCCATCGCAATATTTCTTCTCTTTCGGTTCGCGCAACAAGTTGTTCTACGTCATAAAGAAGATTGCCAACATCAATGAACCAGCGGGCGAAACAAACAACCAGGAAATAGGCATCACCGGAGTAACGGGCGTATCATCAAAGGTAAGTGTAAAGGTACGTATTAACTTTCTCTTCTTACGTGGGCTAAAGTATAAAAGAGCCGGCAAACAGGAAAATGACATTAGCGGTCGGTGCAGCGGGCGGTTATACAAAGCGAGCGGTATCTATAAAGGAAAAAGCCGCGCCAGGGCTGTCAACACCAAGCAAATACGGACATACCACAAACACGGACACGGACATGTCATTAACACTGCATAAAGCAAACAAGTAATCGGGTCTATAAAGAAAAAAACAAGGCTGTCGGGGCAAACAAAACCAGTCGGACACGAACATGTCACAAACAGCACGGACATGCCACAAAAACACGAACACTGACATGTCATTAACATTGCATGGAACAAACACAGGTGATCGAGTCTATAAGGAAAAACAAGGCTGTGGGGCGGGCAAAACCTGACGGACACGTAAAGCAAGCCTACATGAGTAAAGAAAAGTATCATCATTCCTATATAACTCCATATAGCTATACAACTATTCCCAAGGGGTAGGTCAGATTGTACTGCAATACTAATTTTTAATAGAATATGAAAATAAGGCCTGATAGAATAACAATATTATACATACGATACGAATACCCAATTACATTATCAATAAAAAAAAAAGAGAGAGAGGCGATATTCAAAATATTAAGACAAATAATATACTCTGGAGAATCGTATATTCCAATGTTTTCTCCATATATACAATGTGTATTAAACAAATCATCCGATTTAAAAAGAAATAACAAATGAACACAGTTCGATAGAATAAAATTTAAAATACATGTCAGGATATAAAGTTTTACTGACACATTTTGATAAATATTCAATATATCCACCTTCGGAGACACTGCATGACGACATATATCCACTTGACAGTAAAATTTATCCCTATTTAATCAAGCATGTTTGGTGTTACTGCAGCTACTGTGTTCTTATGTGGTTTCAAAGCTCGCCCATAATCCTTGAAAAGGAGTGGAAGAACGGAATATTTCACAATTCCTCCACGAGAAAAGAAATCTCAGACAGTAAAGTCGAATAAGCTCGTCGACCAATTGTGTAAATCCAGAACAGTAGGTCTCTACGACCGAATCATTGTTGAGGAAGCTCATTGGTAAGAAATGAACCAAGACCAAAGTCAGTGAGGTGATGTTGGAAAATGAAAACATCGCAATCTGCTTGTAATTACGGGAGAAGTCTATTCTGTAAATTTTCTAGATATAAGATTCATGTTACGTTGTTTTTCAAACAAAACAGATCATAAACCTTTGATGCACGTGATCCTACTTGCGTGCAATCAAGAAGTAGGACTTTATTTACATTCAGGCATGTATTTTAAAATTTACTCGACAGTTGTATGTTCATTTGCTTTAAAATACAGTTTTCTCAGACAAGATATACAATTATTACTTGTTAATACTTTTGTATTAACAATAACTGCTTGAAGAGAAGTCGTTACCTTCTACGGACCATTTATCTGAGGATGGAAATTGAAAAAAAAATATCTTCGAGAATGTCTATTACTCACTATAATAATAATAATAATAATAATAATAATAATAATAATAATAATAATAATAATAATAATAATAATAATAATAATAATAATAATAATAATAATAACACGATGATTAGGAAAAATAACCTCGATTCTCACTTCTCTATTAATACTGAATTAATCAACAAGTGAATAATATAAAAAACGCGTCTATCCAATTTCAAACATTATTCTAACGCTGCTCTCCGTCGCCTATAGAAACAGTTTGTTTGAAGCGTTTTGTATCGGTACAAGAAAAGAAAAAGTACTTAACACAGATTCTAAAAAGGAATAATTGTCATCATATATATTCTGAAAAATAACCATAATAGATATTCTAAAAACGGATAATCGTCATCATAGATATTTTAAAAAGGATAGACGTCAACATAAGTGTTCTAAAAAGGGATAATCATTCTAATAGACATTCTAAAAAGAGATGATCATCATAATAGATATTCTTAAAAAAAAGATGATAGACATAGTCATCGTAGACATTTTAAAAAGCACAATCATAATAGATATTATAAAAATCGATTTTATAGATATTCTAAGAAAAACTAATCATCATTCAAGATTCTAAAAAAAGGATAACCATCATCATAGGTATTCTAAAAAAAAGATAATCGTCATTACAGATATTGTAGAAAAGAGATAATAATCGTCATATGTAGTCTTACACCATTGAAAGGTCACCAAACGTTTTGGTCCAAGTGATCTAAGTGATGCAGTGGCTCGTGACCAGTACTATCACAGCTAGGTAACATTATTAGTGAGGACAAGAAATGAAATAAAAGCCAGGATAGAAATAACGAAAGAAACATTTAAAGAGAAAAGTATATTTAGTGGATCTTTTATTAAAGAATGGGGGAAAAATAAATCAGAAAATGTTTCTCGTGGCAGTGAATAACGTACTCTATAAGTCAAAAATATTGACATTGTTCGAAATCAATGAAATAAAGAGGCTTCTGAAATGTGAATCTGCAGAAGACTAGAGAAAATTAGTTGAGTGCAAAAATCAATAAGGAAGTACTGGAAATGAAAGAGAAAGGAAGAACAAGACTGGATGTAATTGAAGGAAAAAAACTGATTAGGACATTATCTGAGAATAAATTTTGTCCTAAATGACGCGACACAAAGCATGGTGGAAGGAAATAAACGAAGGAGAGGATGAAGAATTTATAATTTACAAACCATATTAAAATTGATAAATTTCTGCGTGAAAACTAAGAAATTAGCTGAAACTGTGCTGTATGAAAGGTTTCCAATTTGAGGCAAGTGATCCTCCAATAGTAGGATTAAATCTATAATGATGATTATCCTAGAATATTTATAATAACGATTAGTCTTTCCTAGAATCTCTATGATAACAAGTGTTTTTTTTTTTCAGATTATCTATGATGACAAGTATCCTAATTTCAAATATCTAATATTATGATCATCCTACTTTAGAATGAGGGGGCGCGGTGTCTGAGTGGTAGAGCGTTCATCTCCGGTGCTTGGGGTCCTTGGTTCGATTCCAGCTCGCGCCGTGTGGACTTTGTGGTGGACAAAGATCGTGCTTGTGGGTTTTCCCGTTTCCTCCCACTTTCTTCATTCCACCATTTCATTCATTTCTCATCATCACCGTCTCCTTTAGCCTAACCGGTATAATCGTGGTACGTAAAACTCAAAAGATTTCATTTAATTTTTTCCTACTTTAGAATGTCTATGATGTTGATTATTTGTTTTTAAGTATTCATACCTATGACAACAATTCTCTCTATCTATGGGAACTATATCTTTTTAAAATACCTACGATGTCTATTGTACTTATGAAGACAATTATGATTTTAGAATATCTATTATAATGATTACCCTTTTTAAAGAATATATGTCATGACAATAATAAAATATTTATTACGATAATTATTCTTTTTTAGATCTATGATGGTAATAATCATTTTTAGAATATCTTTTATTATGTTTATTTCTTTTAAGACTATCATTGATGGTTATTATCCTTTCTAAAATATCTATGATGACTATTATTCTTTTTAGAATATCTATGAAAATTATTATCCTTTCTTAGAATATATATGATGACAATTATGCCTTTTAAGAATATTTATTTTGATAATTATTCCTTTTCAGGGTATCTATGATAATCGTGATCCTTTCTTAGGATATCTATGATGACTATTTGCAACGACATCTTCTATTTCGACATCTTGTATTTTCAGTGTAATTTTAAATATCTTTTCTTATATTTCCGGGCAATGTATGATTTTAAAATATGCACTAACCAGTTTGAAGAAGAAGAAGAAAATACGAAACAGGAAAGAGAATCAAAATTGATTGTAATATGAGGATTTGTGATGAGTTTTTGTCTTTACGTTGTCATAGCAACCTTTTGTGAATAAATGATATAATTCAGGAACCATCATAAAAGGGATGTACGCATAATTATAAAGGTGTGCTTTTATTTCAATAAGTGTGTGTCACAATAAAAGACAGGAAAGCTAAACGCAGCATAAACTGTTTTCAGTGATTTTAGTAATTTAATCTAGCTATAATTATGACTGAGGACCTGTGTATAGCGTGTTACGTTATAAAATTTTGGTGGTTTGCCGCCAGGAACCTTTAGGTGATTCGTTGAAGTAAAGTAGGCAATCTCCTAAATAATAAATTTCAACAGTACAGATTGACTATAAGGCTGCGAGGTGATTTCACTAAAGAGATAACAAGACGGAGTTTACCGTGTTGAGAAGTGGCACAAAAATTCCGAGGAATATTAAAATGAGTCTCACTGGTATGGGAAATACATCTGAAACAGATGACAACAGGGAAATGAGCTTTTCTGACCTGGCCGATCTCATTAAACAACAAATGGAGCAACAAACGAGTGGAATCGACCAACAGATAGGACAATTAAAGCAAGATTTTGGTGACCGAATGGATCAACGAATGAGCCAACTTGACAGTAAAATTGATCAACAGATGGGACAATTAAAGCAAGATCTTGGTGAACAGATGACACAACTCAATAGTAAAATCGACCAGTCAACTCTACGAGTTGAACAAAGTGATCTTAAAATGGAACGAATTATACGTAGATTCACTGAGATGCAAAATTCCATCGAAGTGGTAGAAACTGTAGTTAATGATAACCAAATAAATGAACCTGAACCTTCCACAGAAACTACAGAGAATACAGATCCTGAATTTGCATTGGTGAAATTTACTGAGTTTTCTCAAAAACATACTGCGGTATTGGTTGAATCAGATTATCCCAACTTCTCTCTTCATTCGAATGTTTTTGATCGCCTTACTGATACTGTGTGTAATGAAAATTTTGGTATGTATCAATGTGCGAAACGTTATGATAATCTTCATTTAGTCAATGCTATTTACTGCTTGTATTCAATATATTCTTTATGATATTAATTCTGGAGATGAAGTAATTGTAATAGAATCGTTTAAGGATATGTACACGACATTGGTTCATGTAGCAGCAAGAAAATTGATTCCAGTATTCGTGAAATTCAGAAAGAGAACGTGTGCTCTCACCAATGCTTGTAGTGATTGGTTGATTGAGTTGGAGCTGTTGAAATGTTCACTTAGCCTAATGAAAAGACCAAAATGATAATAGTGAACAATCCGATGATGCTTTTACAGAACGTGATGCAATGTGTTGATTTCAATTATCTAGGTATGACATTGCAAAAACTTTGAAAATCCATCAATGGTGCAATACAATACTAACCTGAACCAAAAACCAAGTTCGAAATATCCATGTGAGATTAAAGTGTGATTCCAATGTAAAAGGTAATGTTAAATTCACGTGTACTGGTAATGTAATGGAACCTAATTGGAGAGAAAACAAAAACTGTGGTAGGACAAATTACCGTGAATATTGTGGAAAGAATAGGTACCGGTTCAGATCTATTAGGAGACACGACATTTCGCCACCAGTAAAACGAATGAGAACTGAACATAATTTTTACCGGTAAGATGACCGAATCTAATCCTAGTAACAACAGTAGTAGTGATCGTGTAACTGAACCTAATCAGTACGAGTAAGTATAGTACGAGTACTTACACTTAGGAAACAGATAATCATTAGATTTAATTTACTTCAAATTGGACTTCGTAGAAATTCCATAGATGGCCCAAATTCTTAAAGTAAGAAACAAAGAACTGTAGAAGTAAATAACGCGCAAGACTGTATTCCCGTTTATGACTTTCAATGCAACTTAAACGAAATCATTGGTCATGTAACTTAAGCTAATGTTGTGGCGTTCGAAAAAATATATTCAATTGATTTTTGTTTTATTTCACTGTAAATATCATTATGATTTTGCTTTTTACTTGCATTTAATTTGAATCCTATGAATATAATTCAATGAATCAACAAATTGAATAATTCGTACATTTATGATCCTAATAAGAACTTCTTTTGTTCAAACCGTAATATTAGTTTTTGTTGTACGAGTAATGTTAATTATTGTAGTATGTTCTGAAGATTGTCGATTACTATAATTCTTTTTAGAATATCTACGATGATCATTGTTCTTTTTAAAATATCTATGATGACTAGTAACCTTTTTAGAATATTTATGATGTTAACCATTTTAGAATAGCTATTATGATCATTATTCCATTTTAAGTATCTATTATGACTATTATCATTTCTTAGAATATCTATGATGACAATTATCCTATTTTAGAATATTTATGATAACTACCATACTATTTTGGAATATCTATGATGACAATTCTTCTTTCTTAGAAAATTTATGATGAAAATTATCTTTTTTTTTAAAAAAAAAAATAGATAATGTCTTATTTTAAGAATACTATGATGACTATTATCCTATTTTAGAATATTTTATGATGACTATTGCCCTTTTTAAGAATATCTATGATGATCCTTTTCCTTTAGCTTCGAAAACATAGTAACAATACATTAAAGTAAAATAAATAAATAAAGTTTCATTTTCTTTCTCTACAACAGCGTTTTACAAACTTTTTCGAACTGGGTATTATTTTAATTAGTCAGATTGTTCTACGAACTACCCTACTCTTATCTTCAACGATAGCAAATTTATCATTGTTTATAAAAATTTGAACAAACACCCGTATACTTATATTCTTAAAATAATATTAATTAAAATTCCTTTAATCAACGAACTTAGAAAGTTAGTGATTGAATTTTCTATGTCTGTTATTTGCGTATTTTTTTAATTTTCAGTCCTCTATTCGATAGAGCATCAAAAACTATCTGAAAGAAATAATGGAATTCTTCGCGTCACTCTTACCGTTCCCGAGGTATTGCCAAAAAAGTCCCGATTTCGGTAGATTTAAGGACGTATATCTCGGGAGCCGTAAGTCATACAGAGATGCAGTGGCGTAGCAGCTGCCCCCACAACCCCCGCAGTGCGGGAGGCCCCGAAGTCTTGCGATGAATAAAGATTTAAAGAAGTAGAACTTCAACCTTAATTCTGTCGGCTTTACAACTAGGGCCCCTTCTGTATACTTTGCGGCGGGGGGGGGGGGGGGCGCAAAAGTGTGCTACGCCACTGCAGAGATAATATTTTGCGAATGTTTCAATTTTGCGCCCTCCATTTTGAACATGTCTTCGTAAAACAACATATCGTAGAACGTTTTAACAGAACTTTTACATAAAACGTGAAAAAAAATTAGTACTCCAGGAAATTATAAATTGATAGATATATTAGAAGAATTATTTAATTAGTATAATAATAAAGTACACTCATGTCCAAAATTATTGTCACATGTCTATAAATATGTTTTGTACGAATATAATTTGATAACGAATTCGCCCGGTATTTCTTATAATGTTAGTAAGTGCATAATCGTCAAAGACATGTATGTGGCAAATTTCATGTCAAAAGAGCTGTAAATAAGAACAATAAAACGAAAATAAAACTTTCTAGTCCATTTAGCAATATTTTGTTTTACTCATTCTAATTTTCGTATTTTGTAATTCTTTTTCTATGAAATTTACCACAAATATACATTTCCTGATTATACACAAAGTATCAGTATTAAAAGTACCCTGCAAAATGATTATCAAATTACGAAGTTATAGATATGCGACAATCATTTTGGACATGACTGTACATAGAACAATTGGTATAAAGTCTGTAGAAGTTAATAAGAAAAATTAAGTTCTTTCTGGCATTGCTCTTGGAGTATTCTCAACTGGTTTTATGTTGATATTAAAAGAAGCTACATATGAATTTTAAAAAATAATTAATAGGTATCAGGAATATTTTATAATCAAGGGCGCCGATTTCTTTGCAAATTTTTTTTTGGGGGGTATTCAGATGCAGAAGATATATATATTAAGATTTTAAGACAAATTGCACTCAAATTATGCCAAATATTGTATATTCATAAATACAATAGCTTTTGGGGGGGGGCGGCTTCCCCAGGACCTGCGGCCTTTTTTTTATTATAGTACATCTAAATAAGTTATTAGAATTTATAGGTAATCTTTACATTTATAAATTGTATAATCTATTTTATTTGTAAACCTGCTTGAGATTCTCGACTAGTGTTCGATACGTAATTTAATTCAATTCAATTTTTTATAACGTACACTAAAAGCACAAATCGATTAGCAAAGCAACCTTTATTTTAAAAATAATAAATGTGGGATATTTTTGTCAACTAATTCAATATATTAGCTTCATCAATATGTTATATGTTCAAGCCAACATGATGAAACCAATATGTTCAGTTACTTGGCGAAAATGTCACATATTTATTACTATTAATATAAACGTTGCTTTACTACGCGATTTGTATTTTTAGTGTAAGTTATTTAAGATATCAATTTTTATGTTCTTTTTGGACTAATAACACAAGAGGACCAAAAATGCAGTTTGTGTTTTGCAGAATACAGTTTGAGAAATACGTAATAAAGGTTCTTCTTAAAGGAAACTATCAAACTGTTCCATGTATTTCAAAATTATTGATTTTTTTAACAATTGAGGGAGGTGTTTACTTTTCCTTTCTACTGTACGTGCTGGAGGTGTCTTGGTATCCCTCCTGACAACGAAGAGCTTATTGGAAGAAGAAAGGAAGTAAAGTTTCTCTTTGGCTTTGTGGGTGCATGAGAGAGTAAGGAAAAGAGACGAAGGATAAGAAAGGAAAAGAGACCCCATTGGTTGCCGTAGAAACGCTCTGTTTTTATTTCAACAGCATGTCGTAGCAACAGGTTGGTGTCTTAATGTCGACCATAAGGATGAGAAACAATCCCTCTTTCTATTCCAGGGCGAATACAGCCCAGCATTGGATTGGAAGGAAATTGCCTTGGGAAAGTAAACGGAGACGATAACATGGGGGCTATTATTCTCTTTTACTCTTCAAATAATAACAGTAAAAAGATATCGAAACGGTGTTGCGTCTTAGAATTAAGTCTTATCCACTAGAATCCACTATAGCCATACTGATCCATTGGTATACAACGTTCTCACAAATACACTCATTGATCTGACATTGTTATAAAATCAGAACTCGTTGGAATATGTTCTAGTATAAGGTGCCATTTGATATGTTGATTTGTTTCTTGTTTATTTGCAGAATTCTCCTACCGCTAGAGGGCAGTGAGATCAGTTCAAGATGGCGCTAATGCGACAACGCAGCTGGTGTGTGTTAGAATTCCATTCAACAACAACAAAAAAAGTGACGTACTAATGTAGCGTAAATTTAATTTCAACCTACCTTCAAACAAGTCAATTTTAAAGTAGTAGAACAATTTTATTGAGAATGGATGCATCTGTGACCAAAGAAAGAAACATTTAGGCTAATCATCAGTCTCAAATAAAATTGTTTGTCGCGTCAGACAAACTTTTTTTTTTTTTTTTTTTGCATCGATACTTGCAGGGTAATACGTAAGGCATGTATTCAGTGCCTGTACCTGAACCGGTACCGCATTGAACTTGATGAGTTGATGATGAAATCATATTCAGAAAAGTATGGTATCCATTGGTTGCCATCAGTGGCGTATTTAGGGGGTGGCTTCCGGGCTTAAGCCCCCCCGAAATCTTACTTAGTATAGTAAAGTAAATGAAATATCTTGCAGAATTTTCAAATTTCCAGGCAAGGCCCCCCGAAAGTTAGCAAAGCCCCTCCCGAAACAAAATCGTAAATACGCCACTGGTTGCCATATACTCCGAAATGATCAATAAATTTAAATTTCATTTACTTATAAGAGTATGGTTTTTCACTTGAGTCCTTTGGATATTCTTCCACTAATGCTACAATATTTACTATGGTAAATTGCTCATCAAAGTATTTCTAACAAAGAATATACTTTCAGGAATTCTGTTAATTTCTCATGTTAGTATGTTTTTTTTTTTTTTTTTAGAAAAACTGTTTCTGTACTCCCAGTATCTATCTTTTGTTCTATACTGATAAGGAATATACGTACCGAATCGGAAATTCGAACTACAAGGATAGTGATATACACAATCTGAGGTAAGAAGATCGCTACTATGATATTCGATGCTTTCTTGAACTTAGAAAGGACAATAATCTTTCCTTTAATCCAAATATCACTTACTGTTCTACAGACACTGTGTTTTTACTTAATGCATTCTAATTTAGGAAAATACTTAAAAGTCAACACAGAATATACAAGCAGTTTGCTGTTAAAAATGCACATACTTGTACATCTTTTTTTTTTCAAGTACAGGTTTCACATCATCAGAAACTTTCCTTCAGCATCTTTCAATATGTTTTTTATCCGTAAAATGTTTGTGGCAGGAAGCGTGAACAAAGTTATCTGAAGCACTGATATTCAGCCCTAGAAATTTAGCTGTCCTGTTCATTATTTTAGTACCTTTGTTTGCTAATTGGATCATCTTGTCTGTTTATAATTTACCTTCACCCACAAATTAAGTACGTTTGTAATTGATTCTATTTTACACTTTGGTTTTGATACCTTAACAGTCTGGATTCTTCAGTGATTACGTTTTCCTCAAATTTTATGGATGGATTCACCTGAAATACACAAATAAAACCCGAAGGTTAATTACTATACAGGGTGCATTCTGAGCGAAATCAGCACATGGGTGTAGTTGCACCGTCTTCGATTTTGCTCGTGTTTTATTATGTTACGAGATATCAAGAGAAGTGTTGAAATGCAAAGTGGCAGATGCTAATGGTTCACCGTTTCCAAGATAGAGGGCACTGAACACGTGAAAAATGCTCGAAATATGCATATATTAAAATATTTGTAGTTACAGTTTGGTGAAAGTGAAGAACATGAAACTTTGTTACAGTATACATAGTAATACAGGGGAACATACAAAAAGTAAGAACAGGGGAATACAGGGGAACATACCAATATTACCAATGTTTTCATCACAATGGCAGGTGAAAGGTAAAGGCCATTCATGCAAAAGTGGTCCAAGTTCGGTCATCTTTGTGGAGTAGAAGGGTAAAGAACTACTAACTATTTTTGTGATTGATAACCTTGATCTTTCTCAGAGCATCGGTGTATATTTCAGCTGGCGGTATGTTTCCCCTTCCTGTGTATGGATGTTATTGTAACTCAATGTAGTCAATATCGGCCGTATTGCAAAGGGTCTAGAGAAAAATTGTTTAGCATGTGAGAAAATAACCTGCCGTGGTATGTCTCCTTGCACAACAAATATGATTTGGTGGTTCACAGTATTGTCTAAGTTATCAAAAAACAACACAAATGATAACTTCGTGACTAAATGCAACGCACATAAATGTCGTACGAATTATGTCTTTGCCGAGCTGCGACTGTGCTACTGCTTGTGGAGCAATTGTGTGAGTGCAGTACTCAGGTCAGTTGCTGATATTGTGAATCCTGCCTGTTGCAGTGGTTAATTGCAATGGTAACAGAACTGTGGGGATGTGGAATTTAGGAACCACAAACAGGCAGGGTTGGACAGAGAGAATGTGGTTGCTGGACTGGAGGGATACAAGAACTTGATATGGTAATCTGAGTGTTCCTCTGAAATGCTTCTGAATGACACCCAGCCACCATTTGGAGTCATAAATACAGGCCATCACCAACCTTCAGATTTTCTGTGGCCGTTACGCCAGTCGAGGAATGTTAGGATACTTGGACAACTGTGAATTCTCCGCTGTTGGAAACAGCTGAGTCCGTAACTGGTTATCGGCTGTCGGAATGAAACAGTGGTCTTCTGGATGGGATCATCCACTCGTTGTAACGATGTCTTACCCACGTGACTCTTCATAGTCCCACCGACACCATCACGTGCCCGCTTCCCATGTGCAGTGAGAAAGAAGTGCCATTCTGCCTCCAGGTTGAAGTCTGCTTTATGGTGCAGTAGGCAGATGATTTTTTTTGCTCCTATACTGAACAGCGGCGCCATTTGAGAAGTACACAACTTTCTGTATGTGTGGTAGATGCTGTTTTAAAATCTGTACGACTTTCTTCTGGAATGTGTACACAGCAGTAGTAGTGTGTTCCTAGGAATTGCTGATGACACACGTACTTTTATGTTCCAGGTTATGAAAGCATTAATTTTGCATGTCAACCACCTATTGGTGTGATGTCTTCTATACTGAACATATCATAAACATCTATATTACATGTACTATTCGACTATGTTTTTCATCATCTGAACACAGCTATATTGCAATTTTGATAAATCGAACAATACTGTGAACCACAAAATCATATTAGTTGTGCAAGGAGACATACCACGGAAGGTTATTTTCTCACATGCTAAACAGTTTTTCTTCAGGCTCTTTTGCAATATGGCCGATATTGACTACATTGAGTTACAATAACATCCATACACAGGAAGGGGCAACATACCACCAGTTGAAATATACGCAGATGTTCTGAGAAAGATCCCAGTCACAAAAATGGTGTAGTTCTTTCCCTTCTACTCCACAAAGATGATCAAACTTGGGTCACTTTTGCGTGAATAATCTTCACCTTTCACCCTCCATTGTGATGGCAGCATTGGTGATATTGGTTTCTTACTTTTTTGTATGTTCCATTGTATTACTTTGTGTACTGTAATAAAGTTTCATGTTCCTCACTTTTACCAAACTGTAATTACAAACATTTTAATATATGCATGTTTGGAGCATTTTTTCACGTGATCAGTGCTCTGTATCTTGGAAACGGTGAACCATCTGCATCTGCCACTTTGCATTTCAACACTACTCTTGACACCTCATAACATAACAAAACACGAGCAAAATCGAAGACGGTGAAACTACAACATTTTTCAAAATTGACTGATTTCGCTTGGAATGCATCACAGGTTTATTCAAATGAAACATACATGTAACATAAAGTAACACAGCAAATGAGTATCATAGCATAAGAACTGAAATAAGTTCGAAAAGTGAGTTCTAATCCGTATTTGTTTACTCAAGTAAATTATAATATAGCCAGAGTCGAGTTTCCTTCTTTACCGCTGTAGCCATTTTGGAAATGGCAAAAATAAATACGTTCTCGTGAGTGGAATTCGACGGATTTTCAGTATGTTGCAATTTACAACTAATGTGGTTTTTGTTTTAGTTTGTTTCGGTCCTTCTCTCGCACTATGAAACCTCTAAATAACGGACATCTCCTAAAACGGGAGTAATCCGTTGTAGAGAAAAAAATGAAATGAAATCTTTAAGTTTTACGTCCAACGGTTATGCCGGTTAGGCTAAAGGAGACGGTGATGATGAGAGATAAGTGAAATGAAGAAAGTGGGAGGAAACGGGAGAACCCCAAAAAAACCCATGAGCACGGTGTTTGTCCATTACAAAGTCCACAAGGCGCGAGCTGGGATCGAACCAGGGACCCCAAGCACCGGAGGTGAACGCTCTACCACTGAGCCACCATCTTCTCATACAAAAATGTAGTTACGGGAGAAAAAGTCCTGTTGCTGAACGAAGACGAAGATTAGAAAAAAGAAAATATCTTTAGTAAGTCAATAAGAGCGATACTCTGAGAGTTGCATTTAACATAAAATAAAATTTAACGAAGAAGTTTTGTTTCTGTGCCGACGAATTTTCAGGATTTTCAAGACAATATTAGAATGCATGAATATTTGTCGAAAATAATGCAATTAAAAACAGAAACTATCAAATTAGAAATTTTAAAGTTGATTACTAAGTTGAATACCCACAATAAGAAAATTGAACTTTTAAAAAACTGAGTTCCGTTTCATACTATAAAACTAGGCAGCACTTCAAAACTATTCGAATACGATATTGAAAGCAAACATAGTCCTGTTTCATACACGGTACACTTTAAAAGTATTCGAATAGAATACTCAAACCAAACTTAGTTCCGCTTTATACTATAAAACCATGGTACACTTCAAAGCTGTTCGAATACAATACTAAAGCCGGAAGTAGTAGAGATATGTAACTTCCGGTTACAATAGAGGAATATGGTCGGTGAAAGAACTTGCTTTTAGGACAACAATTGCACATCGAAATAATTTCTCAATCTTTTTACAATTTTATTACTATACAGGAACCAACATTGAAACCGAAAATTCAACTAGATTTTACTACTTCTGGTTTCAGTGGAAAAAAAGTAGAGCTAAGATCTAATATACTCTTGGGAACTTAAATCTAAATCGGATGACGCTTTGCCACCTCCTATTCCTATTTCCACTGTATGGTAATAAATATTAAAACCTGAAATAATAGAATATTTCTATCACTTCCAATTACAATAAAATATTAAATTCGGAGATAGAATGTATTCTTACTGTACTGAGTTCATACTTTTTTTTTAAAAAAAAAAACTGCTTTCCGCTACATATTACCACTTCATTATGGCGATCTGTTTTGAAACCGGAAATCGCATCCACTTTCGGTTTGAGTAGACAGAAGAAACATTTTATCGGGCCTTGTTCCCATATGGTCTAACTAAACACAACAACACACTGAGCAACGCTATAATATATAAAAACGTGTGTAAACACGTAACACATATTTCGACAAAATAATTGTTTCTTCACTACATTGTAAAAAATGTGGTGTTGAAACAACACAAAATGACTACCACTTTTGCGTGTTACTTATGTGTTAATTCAGCACCAAGCACATCGCCTTCGGAGCAAATCAGAAATAACTCGCTACTACCTGAGAGAATTTGCATTGGTATTTATCGTTTAATATAAGCAAAACTTTGCGAAATATATTTGGCACTTATGCCAAGTAACGAATAATGTTCTATTTTTTTTCTGTAATCGGCCACAATAATATTGTTGTAAGCTTGTGAATCGTCTGACAACAGTTACATAAGCAACAGCTCTGCCATCTTCTGTTCATATGTACTAAGACACATTAATAACAAATAAAGAAAATAGATGGAAGCACAGCTATCTGTGTAACTGTTGTCTGATGATTAACAGGTTTACAACAATATTATTGTGGCCGATTACGGAAAACATAGAATGTTATTAGTCACTTACCATAAATGCGAAATGTATTTCGCAAAGCTTTACTCATACCAAACAGTAAAAAACGATGTAAATACTCACAGCCAGAACCGAGGTATTTTTGATATGCTCTGAAGGCGATGACTTGGTGTTGATGATTTAGAAAAGGCGTTCGATAAAGTATGGCACCTAGATCTTCTATACAAACTATTTTCTTTCCGCCTTCCAATATGTTACATTCGATTCATCCACCATTTTCTCTCCGGTCGCCTGACCTATGTTTCCATCAATACTGCTCTCTCACACCCTGTGTATATTCATTCTGGTGTTCCTCAAGGCTCGGCCCTGTCTCCGCTTCTTTATCTACTATATGTTGCTGACTTTCCTGCTCTTCCTACGAACGTCAGTCTATTTCAATATGCGGATGATACGGCTTTTTTGGCAACGGCAAATACTATTCAACACATCAATCGCATCCTTCAACCTGCCATTGATGCTTTCATTCAATGGTGCGAAACCTGGCGCCTCAAACTAAACGCCAATAAAACACAAGCCATTATCTTCTTACCACCAGGTAAACGCAGTCGGGTTCATCGCAATCCATCCAATCTCAGTATCGAGATTGCAGGAACACCACTTTCTGTTAGTCCCACAGTCACATATCTAGGCATTATCTTCGACTCCCATCTGAAATGGTCTGCTCATCTCAAAAGTCTTGCTCTTAAAGCGACCAACCGTCTAAACTTACTGCGACGCCTAACTGGGACTACCTGGGGCCTGAAACCTAAGATACTTCTAAACACCTACAAGGCGTTTTTACGCCCTGTTTTGACTTATGGCTTTACAGCCTGGCTATCAGCTCCAGAGTCATATTACCGCAGGCTGCAAATTCTTGAGCGCCATGCCCTACGCCTTGCCTTTCGAATTAAATTACCAAGCCCTACACGTGACTTATATGAGAGAACACCTTTTCCACAACTCCTTTATCACCTAGAAGACCTCCGACTCCGGTACGTTACGAAGCGATTCCAGACTCACCATCCGTTGCTCTTTGATGCCATGCACCACGAAGCCACTCTTCGCAAACCTTCAACTATTCTCCGCCATTCTCCACTCTCTCTGCTGTTTACTCTGTACCAATACGTTCTCCCACCAAATAGTCCCGACTTTCAACTTCTTGAAGACTTCCTCATTGCAATCCCCCCACCATATATCATTCCATCATATGTTGCACAGTGATTTCACCGCACTAACAGGGCTCCACTCGTCTTCATTACGTCCAGAGTAGCCCCTGGACAGAAGATAACATTCATTCGTCTCTCTAAAACTCTGTGTTGTGTTGTGATGTCAAGTGCACCTCATTGATCCATTTCTCCACACTGTTCTGCTCTCACGCTCTCCTGTTGAATTGCTCACACTTATTCTTGTTTTCCTGTCCTTATGATTATGGTTAACGGCCATAATGTCCTTTCAATTGAATGAATTTGGATTTAATAAAGTTAATAAAATCTCTTTTGCCTCACGATAATTAACCTACACCTACAGTTCCTATAAACTCCGCTTCCCAAATAAAGGGCGTAACCCTTTGGGTGGGTGCTAGCTACGGCTAGCAAAAAAAAAAAAAAAAAACTTGGTGTTGAACGAACTGGCCACCTGGAATCTCTAACCAGGTAAAAAATAGGGTATCCGTTGCTGGCGGAGAAAAATAACCAAGTCCCTTAGTTATACCATCCCTATTGATTTATTTTAGTCGCGATCTTCTCATATACGGTTGGATTACTTGCCTCTTTGGAGTTGAGGAAACAACCGTCGAATTGATTATAATCCTCCACGGAGGTAAAGAGACGTACTTGATTCTAAGTTGACGACCTTGCTATTTCTTTGGTTTTTCGATTTACTTGAGCACGCATACGCTCTCATTGGGATTGACAGCGCTTTTCAGTGCTGGAGGGTGAAACTCTCATCATCATTATACCTTGTATCATCGAATCATTCATCACACATCTTTGCATTTACATTTGGGCAACAGCCCAGGGACGGATTTTCGATGGCGGACCCACGGCTAGGATCAGGCAAAACGATGAAAGGCAAACATACAGGGTTACCTCAAGTTCTACCTGGACCATCCGAGAGCACACCGAAGGGCAGAACCCGCAAGGATCCGAGTCACACTACTTCTATTGTTGGCAAATCTCAGCAGCGGCGAGGTTCTCAAGCCTCAGTTGCCTCTGCAACTTCCGTCATCTCTTCTGGTTCTGTCCGCAGCAGATCCCCACATCCATCAGAACATTCAGACAGTTATGCCGAACGTCTGCAACAATCTCCACCTCCGAAGAAGCAACATCTCGCTTCTAATCCAGATCTACACCACGTTCCAATGGACATAAGTACATCTTCAAATCATTCTGACGGATCCACTCCACCTTCAGTCCATTCCATGTTACTGACTAATTTCGACGTAAAATTCAGCAATGCGAAGTTTGTTGCCATACAACTACGCAAGTACCTCCCCCGAGCAGCTATTTCAGAAATCGTTCATACGAGGAATGGCATCATCTTAAAAACTCCGGACCCAACTCTGCTCGCTACAATAAAAAACAAAGTGCCTATTGACACTTTCGGTCCAAATGCGAAAATTCAATCACTCAATTCCTCTACACGTAAGCAGCCTCCACCACCGAAACGATTACCATTGCTATCTGTCGTTATTCGGGGAGTTGATCCATCTTATACAGATGAAGAGGTCCAAGAGGAGCTTAAACTAGAGGGCCACACCATTACGAAAGTAATACGCATTCGGAATGATAAAGGGCGATCCGTGTGCTTACAAACCATCAAGACACTATTGATGAGTTACTAGCATCAGGTGCATACATTTACAACCACAAGCACAGAGTAGAACCATCACGAACACCAGTTCCTATGCCAGTCCGCTGTGAACGTTGCCAGGTCTACAATTCCCATCATACGTCAGACTGTAAGAGTTCAAGTAAATGTGGCTACTGTGCTGGTCCACATGATACCCGGACTTGTAATAACTTGCAATTGCCACCAAAATGCGCCACTTGTAACGAACAACATCCGGCCTACAGCTACAAGTGTAAGGCTAAGCCGGACCCTATTCAGGATCATCCCGAGCTCGTTGTTCCATTGCGACCACCGGCACCAGCTCAAACCAATCCACATCCGATAGACGCTCCAGTATCATTAGACCAACTATTGACGTTTCTAACGCTAGCTTTGCAAAACATCCATCCGTTCATTAGGCCCCATATCTTACAACAAATCATTCTTGCAGCAAGAACCACTTTTCATATTAATTTTACTGCAACCTATTCCGGCAATACTGTCCATTTTCATAAATCCCATGCTAGTTCACTCGTTTAACGTCATGGCTCTAACATTTCTCTTTCTGAACATCCGATCACTACCAAAACACAAAGTTTTATTCGAACAGCTTCTTCTTGAGGAACGTGTTACATGTTTCTTACTAAATGAAACCTTTCTAACAAACAATCGTACTTGCCGTTTACCACGCTATACCATGTTACATTCTGCAAATCCGGTACCTGCACTTCGAGCCAATGGGGGAGTAGCTATAGGAATTTCCCCTCACATTCCTTATCGGCAGCATCAGTATACGGCAACAGCTCTTCCCGAACATCTCCTTGCCACAGTTTATTTCAAAAATATTGTCATCACCTTAGCAACTGTATATATCAGACCAAATCATCCTTTGCCTCAGCAGTTCGTTCAATATATTTCCAATACTTTCAATAGATACATCATTATGGCCGATTTCAATATGCACAGCCGCAGCAATGGTGACCGGACAAATTTCATTAACTTCATAACGACCCACACTACAGGGATAATTCTTGATCTTCCACAAGCTACACGCCCAATCTCAAACACCAAACCTGACATAGTCATTGCCTCCTCAAATCTTGTTTCACATTGCACTGTAGAAATTCTTGATCTTCTTGGTAGTGATCATGCACCCATCAAGCTTGTATACAAACCATACTCAGCTACACCACGTTCCTCTTTACCAGTTCGAGTCAGCTTGCGTTATGATAAAGCTAAATGGGATCAATATCGTTCGCATATTTCAGATCTTACCAGTGATCTAACAGAACCCGCCACAAGTGACGATTTATACCAGACAGTCGATCGCATTACATCCGCAATTCAGGAAGCCAGCAACTTGTATATTCCAACAACACAATCCGTCCCATATCAACCTAAACTTCCGCCACAATATCTCTCCATGATCAAACGTTCCCGTCAACTCTATCGAGACTATCTCCATACTCGCAACCCAGAAGCACTCCGACATCACAAACAACTACAACGTACAGTACACAATTACATCAAAGCTTATAAGCTCCGGTGTTGGGTGAAGACATGCAACACTCTGTCTGAAACATCGCATCCTACTAAATTCTGAGCTCGCTTCAATGCACTATGTGGCAAATTCTCTACTACACCCTATCCCATTTTATTGGGTGACACACCTGTTAGTACCGATGGCGATAAGGCGAATGCTTTTGCAGACCACCTCCAAGAAATTTTCACACCGCCAATTGAGAATGCACCTCATCC
This sequence comes from Thermobia domestica, assembly GCF_964235325.1. NCBI lineage: Eukaryota > Metazoa > Arthropoda > Insecta > Zygentoma > Lepismatidae > Thermobia > Thermobia domestica. Next base: position 9,857,040 of record NC_137460.1, read on the forward strand.
CGCAGACAGACTCAATATTTCATCACCACAACTGCAACCACATACTACTCATATTTTGCCGCCTAATATTGCTATGTCCGCCCCAATCACCACTCACGAAATATCTCAAGTTCTCCATAATAAAAGAAATACTGCACCTGGCCTAGATAACGTGACGTATCGACACATCAAGGAATGTCCTTTCTCACTATTACTTCTTCTTGCGAATATCTATACATTCATATTGCGCACTGGCTTCTTTCCTTTAGCTTGGAAAACATCAACGACGCTAATGTTTCCTAAACCACATAAACCTCCTCAGAATGTTGCATCCTATAGGCCTATTCAACTCACTTCCACATTCAGTAAGATTCTGGAACGTATCCTGGTTAAACGACTACACATCTTCATCTCAGATAACGGCCTACTTCCAATCACACAAGCAGGTTTTCGACCAGCTTTCTCTATCAATGATCAACTACTTCGACTCACAACCCTCATTACTCAGCACTATAATTCAGCCAATCCTTCCTGCTTAGTATTATTTGATTTGGAGAAAGCATTCGATAAAGTCTGGCACCATGGGCTCATATACAAACTTCTGCAATTTCAGCTTCCTATCTACTACATTCGTCTTATTTACCATTTCATTACAAATCGTATCACCTATATCTCAGTACGAGGCAGTTTGTCACATCCTATCTTTCTGTTCTCTGGAGTACCACAAGGGTCAGCCCTGTCTCCTTTACTATACCTGCTGTATGTAGCTGATATGCCCCGACTGCCAGATAAGGTCCATCTTTTCCAATATGCGGATGACACGGCGCTTCTAGCACTTGGAACAACTATCCAGCAGCTTAACATTGTCTTACAAACAGCTATCGATCGCTTTTACACCTGGTGCGTTCAGTGGCGGCTTACTATTAACGCAGCTAAAACACAAGCAATCGTATTCTTACCACCTAAAAGAACTTCCAAAGTCCGCCGAAACCCACGCAATCTCTCTCTGTATGTTGATGGGGTGCCTATTCAAATCAGTAACACTGTCACATATCTGGGAATTACCTATGATCACCACCTTACTTGGTCGCAACATCTGAGAACCATTACCATTAAAGCTTATAATAGACTCAATCTCCTGAAACGATTGACTGGTACCACCTGGGGCCTTAAAGCACACACCATCCTCAATACCTACAAGGTTTTCTTACGACCTGTCCTTACATACGGATTTACTGCTTGGATAGCTGCCCCAACTAAGTTCTACAATAAACTTTTAATTCTAGAGCGCCATGCTTTCCGTACAGCATTCCGCATTAAGCTGCCTAGTCCTACACAGGATCTATACCGCAAAATAACTTTTCCGACTTTACAATATTACCTTGAAAAGCTGCGGCTAACATTCATGACCAAACGCTTCGAAACACGACATCCTTTACTACAGGATACAATGCGATATTTAGCACTTCACCCAACACCTCACCGCTATTATCATCCTCCACTTTCGCTTCTTTTCACACTATATCACTACACTCTACCACCGTTAGATCCCGCCTTACTTATCATCACAGATTACGTCATTCATGAACATCTTCCTCTCATTCATCCATCATTTCCAGCACAGTGATTATCATTATTTACTAACATGGGCCTCATTCGTCTTCATCGTTGCCTAGAGCAGCCCCTAGGCTGAAGATAACGTCATTTGTCTAATTAACATCACCCATGTGTTGTCCTGTGAATGCACCTCACCACATCTCTCACGCTCATAACTATACTTGTACAAATCATGAATGCTATACCTAAGCACTGCTATCATTTTGTTATAATTTATTTGTTTAAAATATACCGTATTCTTTTCTCCTTTGTGTTTATACCTGCACCTAATGTTAAGGATTAATATTCCTTAAGTCTCCAACTTCAAAATTATTTATTTAAATGTTACTGCTAATAAAGATTAAAATCACTTAGCCCACCCAACATACTAATTCCATTGTTAACAGCCAATCTCATTCCTAAAAGAGGGCGTAACCCTCTGAAAGGCAGCTAGTCTTTCAGACTAGCCTGTAAAAAAATAATAATAAAAAAAAAATTGGTGTTGAAGCTATAGAGCCATTAGAAACACCCACCACGGAAGATGAACTCTATGCTCGTACCGACACTATCACAACTTCAATCCAGGAGGCAAGTTCTCTCTTCATACCAGTTTCTACCTCCATACCGTACCAGCCTGCATTACCTCCGCAATACCTTACATTCGTTACCCGCTCTCGACAATTTTATCGAGATTATCGAAGGACTGGCAATCCTGAATCATTTCGTCATTATCAACAACTTCAGCGGATGGTCAGAAACTACATATGTGCTTACAAACTACGCTGTTGGGTTAAAATATGGAATTCATTATCTGATACCAATCATCCCACAAAGTATTGGAAACGTTTTAACATTCTTTGTGGAAAGTACACAAAAACACCTTACCCACTATTACAAGGGGAATCTCGAATTCAATCAGATACAGACAAAGCCAACGCTTTCGCTGATTTTCTTCAAACAATATTCACACCTAACAGGTCTCCTCCTACTTATCGCCATCCAGCAGACGCAATCAATACGTCATCTCCTTCTTTACAGCCTCATCTACACCATACTCTTCCACTTAATCAACCTTTGACAGAACCAATTACAGTTCAGGACATCATCACTGTTGTTCGAAATAAACGTAATAGTGCACCTGGATTCGATAATATCACTTACCGACATATCAAAGAAAGTCCGCTTTCATTGCTTATTCTGCTTGCCAGCATCTTTACCTTCATACTTCGAACAGGCTATTTTCCTATCCAGTGGAAGACTTCAAAGACGTTAATGTTTCCAAAACCTCACAAACCACCTGAAAGTGTATCATCGTATCGTCCAATACAATTAACGTCTACCTTCAGTAAAATCTTAGAACGCATACTTGTCCGACGTCTACATACATACATCGACAGACGCCACCTTCTTCCCACCCATCAAGCAGGATTTAGACCAGGCTATTCTATCAACGACCAACTGCTTCGCTTATCCACTATGGTCACACATCATTATAATTCTGTCAAGCCATCATGTCTTGTACTGTTTGATCTAGAGAAAGCGTTTGACAAAGTCTGGCACTTAGCACTTATCTATAAATTAATACGGCACCGTTTTCCTCTCACATATATCCGTCTGATTTACAACTTCTTAGTGGGTCGCCTTTCCTATGTTTCTATTAACAACTGCCTATCACACCCTATTTTTCTGCTATCCGGAGTTCCTCAAGGATCGGCTTTATCGCCACTTCTGTACATTCTCTACGTTGCTGATATGCCTCCACTACCAGATAAAGTCCATCTTTTTCAGTACGCCGATGACACTGCATTCCTTGCATTGGGATCGACTATCCAATCAATAAACAAATCTCTGCAAACAGCTATTAACGATTTCCTCCGCTGGTGTGATAAATGGCAAATTACAATTAATGCCACGAAAACCCAGGCGATTGTATTCATTCCCACTAAGAAAACCTCACGAGTCCGTCGAAATCCCAACCGCCTCACACTTCATGTCAACCATACACCTATACAGGCACGCTCAACAGTGACCTATCTGGGCATTACATTCGATAAACATCTAACCTGGAAACCACATCTTCAAACAGTCACCGCCAAGGCTTACAATAGACTAAATCTTCTAAAGAGGTTAACCGGAACAACATGGGGCTTGAAACCTACTACAGTATTAAATACCTACAAAGCTTTCCTACGACCGACTCTAACATACGGTCACACTGCTTGGATAGCTGCTGCACGCTCTTTCTACGAAAAGCTCTTAATCTTAGAAAGACATGCACTACGTATTGCATTTCGCATTAAGTTACCTAGCCCAACAGCAGAATTATACAACCGCATTGAGTTTCCATCTCTACAGTTTCATCTTGAAAAGTTACGACTCACCTACATACACAATCGTTACGAAGCACACCATCCTCTACTTCTGACTACTATGCATCATATGGCACTCCACCCATCAGCATTTCGATATTTCCATCCACCGCTATCACTACTGTATACTCTGTACTGCTACACACTGCCTCCTGATGCACTAGACCTGGAGTTACTTGCTGACTATCAAATTCCTGACCATCTTCCGCTCATCTTTCCATCCTATGTTGCACAATAACTTCATCCACAACTCCATATAACCTATATAATGACAACTAAGTTGCATCTTGTACAGCATGTAATTGCTCTGCCACCCTTTCCCTGCCTGATGTTAAGGCCCGCACAGGTCCTAAGTCTTTGATCGCTATAACAAGCTTTAATAAAGAACTCTGAGACCCTCTCAAAGTCAGGCACATCTACTGTCCTCATACTTCAGTTCCCTAAGAGAGGGCATAACCCTCTAACAGGGTTCTAGCCGGAACGGCTAGTCACTTACCAAAAAAAAAAAAAAAAAAAAAAAAAACTTGGTGTTGAATTGACACACAAGTAACACGCTAAAGTGGTAGTCATTTTGTGTTGTTTTGACACCTCAGTTTTTGCTGTATAGACTTCCATTCCTCTTATCTCTACCTATTATTTTTAATTTTATCTTCTTCTTACCATATTATTTTTTATCCTGTCTCCTATTGTTAGTTCGTGCGGTGTTTGAGAACAGTTATTTCTAATTGTATCTTCTTACCATATTATTTTTATCCTTTCACCTATTGTTAGTTCGTGCGGTGTTTGAGAACAGTTATTTCTGTCGCGCTAGTGTGTAAACTAGTCTGATGACGTCATGTATTTATATTCCTTTCAAATCTTATCCAGTAGAGAGTTGTTCATACATCGCACGTTTTGCTATCGGTTTTGTAGGATGCGCAATCTTCCAAAGAACATCTTGGAAAGGGAAATTTTGAGACCTATTTTGCTTTACGAGTACAAATTAGGAAACAAAGCTATAGAGGCCGCTAGAAGAATATACTCCGCGTTTGGAGAGACTTCTGTGAGTAAACAAACTGCTTAAAAGTGGTTCAGCTGCTTTTCTTCTGGAGACGAGAGTCTTGAAGACTTCAGCTGGAGGAGAAAATCAAGCAGAATCCTCATCAAATCCGTCAGGAGCTTGCACACAGGTTTGGTGTATCTCATGAAACCATTTGTTCACATCTTCATAATCCTGGAATGACATGGAAGCTAAGCAAATGGGTTTCTCATGTCCTGTCCTAGGGAAACAAGCTCCAACGGTTGAATATCTGCTTGTCGTTGCTGTCGCGCCATAATAAAGCCTCGTTCGTGGTCCAAATCTTGACATTGACGAAAAATGTATCATGTGTGATAACGGGAAGAGGAAACATCATTGCTCGACTTTTGATTCGGTATCATTGGCCGCTAAACCGGACATTGACCAAAAGAAGATAATGCTGTGTGTTTGGTGGACCAGCGTTGGTATAGTCTACTATGAACCTTTAGAAAGCGGAAAAACCATAATAGCAGAGATCTAGTCGTCACAGTTGCAAAGAATTTCACCTGCACTGCTCCAGAAGCAGTCAGCACCGGCAAGGGAGCCGATTTCTCGGTAAATTTGGGGGGACCCATTCAAATGCAGAAGGTATTTATATGAAGATTTTAAGACAAATTACACTCAAATTATCTCAAGTACTGTACATTCATAAATACAATAGAGCCCACATGAGCTTTGAGGAGGGCCCGGGCCACTTGGCCCCACAGCATCGGCGCCCTTGAGCACTGGTCAACAGAAGATGAGTTATTCTCCTCCATGACCTTGCTAAATCTTATACGGCAAGAACGACTAAAGGAATGATCCAAACACTTGGCTGGGAAGTTCTGCCTCATCCACCCTTTTCCCCGGATTGCCCCATCTGACTATTGTTTGTTTTGGCCATGGATAACCATCTGCGGGAACAACATATCCAAAACGCGACGATGTCAGAAAGGTTGTATTACAATTTTTGGACTCCAGAAAAAAATATATTTTCAAGAAGGGCATTTATGAGCTTGTGTCTATTGGAAACATGTCATTAAAGCCAATAGGGAATATTTCGAAGAATAAAATGGATGTTTAAGATTTTTGTAGGGCATATTTGATGAGTGACGAAAACGGCACGAACTTTCTTGGTTACCATGTGTTATTCTTATCACATAGTCTTGCTCAGTGTGTTGTGTTTAGTTAAAAAAAAGTTCAACATGAAATTAATTCTTGGGATACAGAACATTTACCAAAGAGCTATTTCTCGGCAACTCTTGCCATTTTTGTTCTGGTACCTGTCAACAGAAAGATAGACGGACAAAATGACATTAGACTTACGCATAACATTGTTTAAGGGTCTTGAAAAAGCGGATCAAAAAGCGATTAATAGAATTCACCAATGTGTATCTCTATCTAAAGAGATGTTAACATGACCTAGAATAGGGGAGCAAGTAAGTAAAACCGAACACAGATATATATATATATATATATATATATATATATATATATATATATATATATATATATATATATATATATATACATTTAAAATGCTTCAGGTATATAAACGTATTTATATGTCAGGGATGTGTTTGAAAATTATGCGCATGCGCAAGATTGGGATAAAGAGCTCGTTGAATACTCGAATGACAGAAGATATGAAAGAGGGATGAAATGATAAGTAATGTGACAGAGAAGAGAGACGCGGATATGGGGGAGAGGAAAAAGCAGTGATGGAAAAACTCGTTCAAAGCTGCCGTTGAAATTCATTGAAATTAATTCTCTGGTGCGTGCATAGCTTCTCCGTGTCAATCAATATTCAATTCCAACTTTGAATTCAATCTGCTAAGAGGAAGAACCGTCTATATCACTTTACCTCTATATTTTCAAATAATTATTTCCTTTCAATAACTTCCCTTAGAAGCTACAAAAACAAACACAAAAAAGTAATTATTTGACTTAGTGCCATTTTAAATCCAGCCTTATTGTGCTTTTATTTTCGTATTCACGCTTCGCCACTAACAACCATAAATATGTCTATAGCAAATAAGACAAAAAACTTGACTTGTATTGTTTTTCCACTGAACTGTCAACTGGAGTCACCCTGTTAACTTGCTTAACAGGGAATGCAACATAAAGTGACCAAACTGATTCAATACAGAAATGGGGAGAAAAAAGGGATAAAAATAGCCATTTCGTGAGTTTTAATTGGTAGACAATAATTTAATGTCATCCGGAATGTGTTATCAATTCGCTTTTCCTGGCTGCCATATGGAGATAAAATTGTATAATTAACTACACAAATGGGGGTTCTGGATAAAAGGATGTCCTGAAAACAAACCGCAATATACAGTATACGAAGAGTCCCAAACTGTCGAATGGGAAGTTCTTCAAGCATTAATGTCAGTGAACTTCGCTTTAATTATCTGCAAATCTTTAAATAAGAGGAGACATTCGTGAGCCCAAATCATCTGTGGAGAACGAAATAACAATCTTGGTCACACCACTGCAAAATACGAGGATGATTCGAGAAGTAAGGTATCCAATAAGCTCTCATGAATACACTTTATCCCAAGGCAGATATACGCATACACAGCAAAATAGGGCACTGCTACACATTACTTTCCAACATAGGTACCATGTTTGTCTGTTTGCTTCACTTTTCACCGTAGTTACCTTATTTATTTATTTATTTATTTATTTATTTATTCCAACAATACATCAAGGCATACATTATTTTCCATCACAGTTACCATTCTTGTTCATTTGTTCCCATAGTAAATCAAGACACATTACTTTACAACATAGTTACCATGCATGTCAATTTGTTCTCTGGTACGTCTACGCATACGTTACTTTCCAACATAGTTACCATGCTTTTCTGTTTGTTTTAACGGTACATCGACGCATACGTTACTTTTCATGATAGTTACCATGATTCTACTTATTCCAACTTACATCAAGACATATATTATTTTTCATCATAGTTACCATGCTTGTCAATTTCTTCCAATGTTACATTATGGCATACATTCCTTTTCTACATAGTTATCATGCTCGTTCATTTGTTCTGACGGTACATCTAGGCACATATTACTTTTCAACATAGTTACCATGCCTGTCTATTTCTTCCAATAATACATCAAGACACACTACTTTCAAACATAGTTATCATGCTTATTAATTTGTTCCAACGGTACATCAAGGCATACATGTCTTTTCCACAAAGTTATCGAGCTTGTTCATTTATTCTGACGGTACATCAAGGTACACATTACTTTCCATTATAATCGTAGTCTTGTTCATTTATTCCAATTGTACATCAAAATATACATTACTTTCCATAATAGTTACCATGCTTATTTATTTGTTCCTACAATATATCACGACATACATTAGTTTTCAAACAGAGTTACCACGCATGCCAATTTATTTTAACGTTATATGAAGCATAGATTATTTTTCAATGTGGTTACCATGCATGTCAATTTGTTCAACGGTATAACAAGGCATAGATTATTTTTCAACATAGTTACCATGCCTGTCTATTTGTTCCAACGGTATAACAAGGCATAGATTATTTTTCAACATAGTTACCATGCCTGTCTATTTGTTCCAACGGTATGTCCGGTTCATCAAGACATCGATGTCAATATAGAAGGAATTGGACAAGTCCTTGAAGACACGTGGTGACATCTTACTGAACTTTCTTATCCAGTATGAATCTAGGTGCTTCTCCTATCATTCTAAGATAATTTAAGTGTATTTTTATGCTTGTCAGACCAGTTCGTGCTCAACTTGCACATCTGTCCTGTTTTAATCAGACTCAGTGTACAGAAATGCACACCTATCCCTGTGAAAAGACTTTATCAGCATTCAACCCAATAAGTTGCTGATCAGTTTCTGCTGGAGAGAGGACCTTTAGACGCAAGAATCTGATCACACTACGTGCTTTCAAGTTTAAAAATATTTCCAGGAGCGGAACCATCTCCCATCTCATATTGCGAAGATTTGGCGCAACAAATGCTACTTTTTTCGATGGCTTGCACTACTCTCATCATGTGTTCCTGAATTGCCTCAATAGACTAGAAAGGACATCCGTTTTAAGGTAGAGAAATAGAAACAAGCCTACCGAGGCCAGGTCCAGAAAATAGGGTACGTAGAGAACAACGAAAGTGTGATGTTTTGTAAGTTTTTCAGTTAGAATTTGATTGCTATCGTCTTCAGAAACCTCACAGACAGTTAAACGACGTTTTTTTTAACGAATTACAGTGCGCATGATCTTAACACGTTGGTCGCCTTTTGACGTGGAAGGTTAACCAGTCTTTGAATTTTCGGCAACCAAACTTCTGCCCTCCTAAAACATTCTAACCAATCATAGCACTGCGTTCAGCAATCATCCTTATGTGCTTAATTAAGCATTTGCAGGGTTTCCGAAAGTTTTCCTCACGTTTATGCAAAATCTCACTCAGTCGCGTTGTTCCTCCAACGTTTTCATGCTTCTTTTCCACTAAACCCATGAGTAGCTTGTGTACGACGTCACTCAATTGGTAGCTACTCAACAGCTAAAATTAAACATAGATCGTAAACCAGTAAAAGGCGATCTTTTACCAAGATATTCCACTAGATGTGCATGTTAGCTGGAGCATACCATCTGGAGCTTTTGACTCGCTTTCTTAATTGAAAATATCTCGTATTCGCTACGGTTAAACCCTCTGAAAAGCTGTCCTACTATCATCAGTACAAAGTTTGTCCCTAGAAGCAAATATGACCTAGATGAAGTTATTGTAAGATTCATAAGAGAGAATCGTTTTTTCCACATTACTGGAAGATACTGCAAAGTGAGTTTCAAAGGACGCAATGTGTCCGGGACATTTTAATTCCAAACGAACTGCTTCTCTTTCTTTTAAGTGGAATTTTAGCAGTTGCAATGGCAAGTCAAAATCTAAACAAGTGGAAAACATGGACAGGAACTCCGAACTTTTGATTCCGTTGTTTTTTTTTTAAATCCATTCCAGGCTTTATTTCAACTTAAATTGAAAAATTCATTCTGTAAATATAAATCTATATAAACAAAAATGAAAGTGACTATGCTTGTGATTTCATAACTCGAACTACCCGACCTATCTCGATCAAATGTTCAACATTGATAAAGTTCGGGCCTGGAATGATGTTTATCATTTCACTTTGACGGTGCAACTTTGGCGAGCGGAGATATTTAAAATTTATTGAAAATGACCTATATTAGAGTCGAATCCATAATTTTCGGGACCGCTAAGATGACACTTCCAATACAGTTTAAATCCAAATTCAGCCCCGTAGCTTGGAGGAAGGTGTATATATATATATATATATATATATATATATATATATATATATATATATATATATATATATATATATATATATATATATATATATATAAATGATCGGAAACGACCGATATTAGTGTAGAATCCATAGTTTTCGAGGTCGCTGAGATAAATAGTGCCACTTAAATCCAAATTCAGCCTCAGTTAATACTCTTAACGGGGGAATGGTGACATGTAAAAATATTTGAAAATGACCAATAATGTCTAATTCATAGTTTTGGGGATACCTAAGTTGATTGGTGACAGTTTGGGTGTCCTTTGTCTCCAAAATGAAACTATTCTCTCCATGCAAAGAACGGACACTCTGCTAATATAAAATATTGGTAGTGAAATCACATTTTAAAATAAAAGAAAAATGTATCGTCACATACCGAGAGAAAAAGAAATGCTACATATACCGGCATATATGAGCGGATGGATGTAAAAAATAAAGAAAAGGGTAAAACGCTCTTAATAGAGCTCAGTGCTGTAGGAGCTTATTAAATTGGTGCAAATGAAAGGTCTGTTGTTGGAAATCCACTTCAGCAGCACAACACGAAACTGGACCACAGTCACACCATCACAAACTGTACACGTCAAGGTAAACTCAAACACCCAGACAGTCAGGATAGTATCAAAGTGTACAATGGAGAACAGACTATTTATATTGATATTTCTTTAGAACAATTTTGCACAACAAGGCGAAAAAACATTAAGAGTATATTTGGATCATAGTGCACCATTCATCATTATTTTGTCAAATTTGGTTTCGGTAACACTGCACTGCAAACTGACAAGGGAACATCTTATATTGATAGTAGCATTGCCCAATCAAACAATGCACAATCGATAGAGGAGTGAAGAAAAGTGAGAAATCCAAAGTTTTACGAGCCGACACCCAGAAACACAGAAGATACAGAGGAAAGAAGGATCTAGAATCACGTGAAGATAGCAATGCAAAAGATACACTGACACAGAAAGAACTTCAAAATGATTAGAGCAATCAAAATGACATTTACACAATAGTATAGTAAGCAAACATTGTACCCACAGACATGCTCAATAACATCATATGTAATGCAGTGTTGCCAACTAAGCACAAAATGAAGTTTTGTTAAATGCCACGGAACACAAATTATAACATCTAGTAAATCTAATTATAAGTAGAACCATACCTGTGAAGTAGTGATGTAGAGTGTTGCCAATGTTTGAGGATAGGCCTATATGAATTCCTATATGGATCTTGGAAGTAGAAGAGTACATACAGTACACGATTTGAACTAGTTAAACCCAAAATATGAGATCACAAACAAGAATATAATCACTGAGGTACAAAAATGTTACAATAGTACCAGAACGTTACGTAAAGGAGAATGTTAGAATAGTACCAAACCACAGCATATAAGCTGAAACGATCTGTGCCCTTGGATGGCCAAGTGGTCTGTAGGCTCGCTGCTGGCGCATATGTTCGATTTCCGATTGGAGGGTTCTGCAACATAGTAGTAGTTGGAATCCTACATTAAGTTAGATGCACGGCCAGATCTAGGGGGGTCAATTCGGGGCATTTGCCCAGGGACGCAGCTGGTTGAGAGTATGTAGGGGGCGCTATTTTGATGCACAATTGGGAGGAAGGGAGGCAGAGATACGTCTTTGCCTGGGCGAAATTTCGTAGATACTACCCTGGTGATATGTCTTGCACGATCTTAGCTCGTTTAGAACGTGAACAGTAGGAATTCATATACGCCTATACTCAAATGTTGACAACATTGTACATCACGAAATTACAGATATGGTTCTACTCATAACTAGATTATATGTTATAATTTGTTTTACGTGCCATTTAACAAAATTTCAGTTTGTACTCAGTTAGCAACACTGCATTGCATATGATGTTATTGAGCATGTCTGTGGGCACAATGTTTGCTTACTATACTGTTGTGTAAATACCATTTTGATTACTTTAATCATTTTGAAGTGCTTTCTGTGTCAGTGTATCTTTTGCATTGCTATCTTCACGTGATTCTAGATCCTTCTTTCCTCCGTATCTCCTGTGTTTCTGGGTGTCGGCCCGTAAAACTTTGGATTTCTCACTTTTCTTCACTCCTCTATCGATTGTACATTGTTTGATTGGGCAATGCTACTATCAATATAAGATGTTCCTTTGTGAGCCCTGCAGTTCCCAACAAACATCAGGAATGGAAACGGACAATTAGAGGTTTTTTTGCCATGGCAGATAAGTTATACTCCATTCCACTGTCGTTCGATGACCCATGCCATTGCAGGCTATTTAGGCATACACCATACCACTTTCGTGCGATGGCTTCATGACATTCCACATGAGTTAAGCATACAGCATACCACTGTCGTTCGATGGCTTCATGCCATTGCAAGCGAGTCAGGCATATACCATACCACTGTCGTTCGACGGCTTCATGCCAAGGGCGCCTATTTCTCTGTAAATTTGGGGCCCATTCAGATGCAGAAAGTATATATGTGAGGATTTTAAGACAAATTGCATTCAAATTATGCCAAGTATTGTATATTCATAAATACAATAGGGGGCCCACATGAGGTTTGGGGGGTCCGGCCCCCCAGGATCGGAGCTTGCTTCATGCCATTGCACATGAGTTTGGCATACACCATACTACTATCATTCGGCAGCTCTGTGCAATTGAATACTTGGATATAACATGAGTTGACGCCGGTCAACAAGAATCGGCTCCAATATGTGTGGAGTGAAGAAATAATTGGGAAAGTTTCCTACATCAGATTAACAGTTCAGATGTAAAAATGGATCTCTTATGACAATCGTAAATGGCCAGGAAACTGCTTGGATCTTGATCAACTTCTAGAACGGTTTCTAGAGAAGGTGCTGGTGCTTGTATGGTGTTCGTCGTACGCAAGAGTTTCAAAGTTTACACTCCTCCCTTGAGAAAGATATGGAATAATTAACACTTACTATATTCCTAGGTATATATTAGAACTTACTGCATGAAATGTACCGAAAACTTGTCCTAACATATCCAGCAATGATCAACTAATATGAAATGAAATCGTTGAGTTTTACGTCTCACGCTTATGCCGGTTAGGCTAAAGGAGACGGTGATGATGAGAAATGAATGAAATGGTGGAATGAAGAAAGTGGGAGAACTCCAAGAAAACATACGAGCACGATGTTTGTCCATCACAAAGTCCAGACAGCGCGAGCTGGGATCGAATCAGAGACCCCAAGCACCGGAAGCGAACGCTCTACCACTGAGCAACCACGCCCCCATCAACTAATATGGTGTCGTAGTGTTAGACAATATGAAACACAAAGGACCGTGCTCTTTGGAAGTTGGAGTATGAAGCCCATCCTCTGCCATCGTATTACTCTGATAGATACAAGGACGCCGATCCTGGGGACCCGGGACCCCCAAATCACATGTGGGCCCTCCTAGTGTATTTATGAATATATAATTTGGCATAATTTGAATGCAATTTGTCTTAACATCCTCAAACATGTACCTTGTGCGTCTGAGTGGGCCCCCAAAATTTACAGAGAAATCGGCGCCCTTGTCTGATACCTCTCCTACTGATTAGTCTCTTCCGTTGTTTCGATCACTTCTTAGCCTTATGATCAGTCGAAGCAAAGCGGTTGAGAATTTCTTCGCATCGCACACTCAAGATTTCTTTCGCAACATAGGCTCATCTTAGGCACAGTGATGACAAAAATGAGTGGTTGAAGGCGGTCACTATTTTGATTAACCAATTATTATAATTTTCATTTTATGTTTAGCTTTTAGAAATCATGCTCTTGGGTTAGACATTTCATCTGTACGAACCTAGTATTTTCTGTTCTTTTTCTAAGACTTTCTCGCAGTTGGCTGTTGGGCCTCCCATCTTAAGCACAAATCGAAATGATTGCTATGATAAGAAAGCTTATGGGAAAGAATCTTTATCTGAAACACAAGTGTTTCGTGACACATCTCTTAATAACACACTTTTGAGTTTTCTCGAATGTGCAAGTCGAAGATAAAATTGATTTTTTATAGTCTTGTTTCACTCTAAAGGAGTTCTTATCACTCGGAAAGAGTTGTGCGCGATTACCTAAACCTAAGTTTGTTGACACGACAAAATTAGTGAGAGATTTTCTGGCGAAAGATACCGCGACAAGTTTCATCAACCTCTCTCTAGCTCTAATTTAACCGCGGCTAACTTCTGTTTCTTTTCCCCATTTGAATTTCGTGACGGGGACAAATACCGTCAATGCTGACGTCCCCATTAAATCAATCAATCAATTTTCCCATTTCAAATCTAGCTTGAAAGGACACCTCTTTGGAACTGTTACAAACGTGCAAAGGGCCGTGATGAATACTTCGAAACCGAGACCTGTTTAAAACATCCAGGTGAGCTACAACGCGTGCAGTGGTATTTCAAAGATTATGAAACGTATGCAAGGCCATTTTGAAACGAACTTTGTATAGAGCAGGGCCGTGTCGTGGGGGGAGGGGGCGAGCGGGGCGACGGCCCCGGGCGCCGAAGTAAGGGAGCAAAAAATTCGGGAGAAAAAAGGAAAACAAGATAGGAAAAATTGCTTGGAATATATATCTATGGGGGCGCCGCCGTATACTCTCGCCCCGGGCGCTGATTTTCCACGGCACGGCCCTGGTATAGAGTCAGACTCATTACTTTCCGGGCATACCTTTGTAGGTCAATACAAGTGACACAACCAATATTGACTTTCTTTCCCGTATTTTTTAAGCGTTTTAAATTTAAAACACGTTTCTAGTACCAGACGAGGACAAGTGCTCTCCTCTAGTGCTCTTCATTAGAGACTTTCTTATAGGTTACTTCCATTTACGTCGTCAACCATTTTGTAAACTGTGCAGCTCATCCAATTATGTTCTTGGCTTTTCTTGAATCATCGATTGCTTTATAGATAATAATCAATTTACTGAAAGAGTATGTATTGTTGATTGTCAATTAGATTAAAGGGGAAAAAATCGGCTGAAGAAGATAAAAATAACATGGCTGTCGTCACTAGCTGCTTATCTCTGTCAACATTCATTTTATTGAACGCTCAACTTAACGAATCGACTGCCATCTTACGAGCTTTAATAGAGAATGCCATAGCAAATATTTAGATGGCTACTGTTGAGGATCTTAATAGATGACCAAGATGGTGTTCTATCTCTTTGCGTTTTCCCTTCTTCCAATCGCGACGTCACAGATTGGTGTCACAATCTCAACGACATATTATATGTACGGACTTCTTCAATACCAATCTACACCAGGCCCGTAGCCAGCCCAAAAATGTAGGGGGGGCTCGGCTTAAGTTAGGGGGGGGGGGGTGATCCAACCATATGATATTTCATCACCATATTATAGTTCATTTGCAAGCCTACCGTGAAAATTTTAGGGGGACCAGCAAAAATTTATTGGGATGACGTGTTAGCGGAAATACGTCATACCCTCCTGGATACGGGCCTGATCTACACACAGCGCTTATAAGATACTTAACAGTGAAAAGTGTTCTACTAAGATTGTGAGATTCAATGGATGAGTTAGGTATGACATATTTCCGCCAGACCTTCCAGCAGCATTTATTTCTGGTAAATTTGAGGGGCATATGCTACATAATGGTGCCCAACCCACACAGCCCATGACGCGATCTTCCATTTTTTCTGAGGGGCATATCCCCCCCAAATCAAGCAGTGGCTACCTTTAAGGCTAATCAATGTTATGCTCTTCTTTGGTGTTAATATTTCCCAATTACACACAACCCGTAAAGAATAAAAAGCATTTTTATATTTAGATAATTACCCACTAAATATTTCTGTAATATTTTCCATTGTACAGTCACGAACATATAAATAAGTGGAGGTTTGAGCCGTAAGAAATAATGGCTCCAACCTCCCTTTATTTATGTTCGTGACTGTACAAGCTTTGCTTTTAGTAGACTTAAATCCAATTAAAACTGCTCACTGATCTAAACGTAAATACTATTATCGTTTATTGTAAATACTATTAACGTGTAATAGTTTCGCAAACTATCAACTTGGCTTCATCAAAGCCAAGTGGATAGTTAACGAAACTGTTACACGACAATAATATTTAGGATTAGGATTAGGATTTAGATTTCTGGGCTTTCGGCATCTAGGGCCATTCAGCCCTTCACGATTTGAGGGATGACGTCCCTCGGCGAGCACACAATCCGGAGAAAGGGAAGGAAGGAAGCGACCTGGGACCTATAAGTTAGGTACCACCCCAGCATTTGCCTGGTGTGAATGAGGAAAACCTCATTCAGGGTGGCTGGCCTGAAAAAGCGAGTGGCTCCACCGGGAATCGAACCTGGGATCGCTTGCACCGAAGGCGAGAGCGTTAGCGACTACGCTACGCGGGGCCACATAAGAATATGTACAATAAATGTATTGTTTAGATCAGTGAGTAGTTTTAATTGGATTTAAATATTTCTGTCCTACCTAGACTCCCTTCAAACAAAGTACGGAAGAATATTTTGAAACTTTTAGCAGAATTCAGAAGATGTTTGTGGTACTTCGAAAAGAAAAAAAACTAGAAAAGAAATTAAGGAACAAAAATGAAATCAAATACTTCAGGTTAACGTCTAACAATTATGCCCGTAAGGCTAAAGGACATCATGATAAAACAAGTGATTGATGATGGAAAAATTAATGGAATGAATGTGGGGGAAACGGGAGTACCTCAAGAACACCCAGGGACACGATGTTGCTTACCACTAACTTGGCCGGAGGTCGAACCAGGAACCCTACATACCAGAGGCAAGCGCTCTACCACTGAGTTACCGTGCGCCCCCAAAATTAAGGACCGAAATTTACCAACCATACTCCCTACAAATCAATCCCTACCTCCCTCGGAATACTTTAATCATACCCAAGAGAAGAGAGTGTGAACTGTTTTGTTGAATTACTCTTACCATTAAATAGAAAAAAAAATCAATTTAAGATGAAAAGTAAGTTAAATGAAATATTTCGTATCCTCTCCCCCCAAAAAATAGCACCTTAGGAAGATTTCCATTTTTAACATTGATCATTATAAAACAAAAACGGTAATACATAGCGAACAGTGGATTCCTGCAATCAATTAAGCATTCCAAGAATATATTCATCTCTACTGTAATCTCTCTACTGGGGCCACGGTGGCTCAGTGGTAAAGCGTTTATCTTTAGTGCGTGGATGGGGCTCTGGTTCGATTTCCGGATGAGTAAGTTTGTGGTGGACAACATCGTGCGCATAGGTTTTCTTGGGATATTCCCATTTCCTCCCACTTTTTCATTCCACCAATTCTTCCATCACCATTCACTTACTTTAATCTTCTGTCTCCTTTAGCCTAAAGGACATAATTGTGAGACGTTAAACTGAAAGATTTCATTTCCTTTTCATATTCTAATCTCACTACTAAGATCGAGAATGTACACTTCTACCATGGTCCAGGCTCGTATCCAGCGGGATCTAGGAGGGGCCGGGACTCCCCTAAATTTTTGCTGCCCCCCTGAAATTTTCACGGTAGGCTTGCAAATGAATTATAATATAGTGATGCACTATAATATGGTTGGATTGGGCCCCCCGCCCTTAATTTTTGGGCTGGCTACCGGTCTGTCATGGTCACAGGCCGAACCAGTCCCTGATTCGTGGATAGATTTTGGCACTGTCATGGTCGCAGGCCGAACCAGTCCCTGATTCGTGGATAGATTTTGGCACATTTCCTTCGGTTATCTTCATTGAGAAGTTCCTGGAAATACTCCTTCTACCTATTCTTTATCTTTTTCTAACATATCAAAACCTTATTATTTTCGTCTTTGTTGCAGTGTACATGCGAAATATCATACCTTTCTTTTGCCTCTCTCTTACCTTCGAAAGCTTGTATTCCATATCATTTTTTCTCGTCATTTCGTTTCCAGGTTGTTGTACAACTTATTATTTTATTTACCGTTATTATCCGTGTTCATTAGCCTTCGTTAGTGAGCATAATCGTGGGACGTTAAACTGTGCTGTATAAGAAGTATGGGAATTAATGTAGAGCGCTGTCTATCGACAAATATGAGAAGAAAAACGAAAAAAAAAATATTTTGAGAAGCGGGTTTCTACAATCTGTGCAGCGTCCAAAAAATGTATAATACCTCACTTCTATTCTTATCTTTCTATTAAAACCGGAACTGGTAGAAATTTAGTTTCCCTTTCCGGTTTTAATATTGATCTTCATAGCGGATAAACATAGGTAAACACAAATTTCCGAAATGGATTTAGTGTCCCAAAAGTGGATCTTTATTCCTCTAATCAAACCGAAAGTGGTAGAACCGGTTTCAACACTCATCACCATAGCACAAAATGTTACTACTGAGCTCCTCCGTGGCTAAGCGGTTAGCGTACGCGCCTTTGGCGTGGGAGACCCGGGTTCGATTCCCGGCGGGAGCTCATGTGGTTTGGATTCCACGTTAATCAGTAGGTCCACGTCTCATATAGCCTCGCTGCTGAAAGGGACGCTAAACTAAAATCAACTGAACAAAATGTTACTAATAGAAGGCAAGATGTGGTTTCCTTATAATAGATTCTGTATTGCAAGAATGGGTTCTATCTCCAAATTGACTCATCTATAGCAACTGGAAGCGGTGTTCCCGCCTAGCGTAGTCGCTAATGCTCTCGCCTTTGGTGCGAACGGTCCCGGATTCGATTACCTGTGGGGACACTTGGTCGAAAATCTGTAACAGCTTTTTCAGGCCAGCCATGCTGAATGAGGTATTTCCTGGGTTTTCCTCATTCACACCAGGCAAATGTCGGGATAATACCTAACCTAATACCCTAATACTCCCAAGTCACTTTCTTCCTTCCCCCATTAATTTCTTTCTCTCTAATTTCCTGGGCAGTATGATCGCCGAATGACGTCATCACTCATGTGTGTGACGGGCTAATATGGCCATAGATGCCGAAAGCCCAGAAATTTAATTCCTATTCCTAATTCTGCAACTGGAAGTGGTAAAAATTTACCAGATTCAATATTAATTTTTATAAACCAGAAAGGGTAAGAAACATAGGAAAATGACTGTTTAATATGAATTCAGTGTTTCACGAAGAAGTGTCGTCTCTATCGCTCTATTCAATCCGGAAGTGATGGAAACTCACAATTTGCGCTTTCAACATTGATTGATGTAGGAAGAAAGAACGGTATTAGATAGCTGACAGCAATTCATTATGGATTCAATACCGCAACAACAGGGTCAATTCAAACTTTATTTCTTTATTACAATCTGAAATGGTATAAATTTACTAACCACTTCCGGTTGTAATATTGATTTTCATAAAACGAAAACAATAATAGGAGACGATCAATGGGGATTCAGGATTAGATTAGATCTCATTTCAGCTCTTGTTCAACCACTGAAACTGAAAAAAGGAAAAACTAGTACGGCTTTCCGATTCAATATTCATTTCTATCTAGCAATTAAAGAAATATATCTCTATACAGTATAAACAGTAATAAATAGCGGAAAGCGGTTTTTTGAAACCAATGAAAGATCCCAAAAACACTTTGGTCTCCATTCTTAACTCTGTACTAAAACCGAAAGTGATAGATATACTCTCCAACTTCCGGTTTTAATACTCATCTATATACAGCAAAAACGATAAGAGATGAAGTATTATTTTTCTGTAACGTAGAGACATAAGCGTTTCTTAAATTCGATTTAGTGTTCGAAGAATTGACACCATTTTCTCTCTTGACTCTCTGTTGAAACCAGAAATGGTAGAAATCAAACCACTTCTGTTTTAAGGTTAATCGCTCTAGAGTAAAAACCGGTAATAGATAGCGAGAAGCGGTTTCCTGCAGCGAGAAGCTGTTTTTTTCAAAAATCTGGATTCAGTATCCAAAGTACAAGTTACATTTGTGACCTTATCTCGCTATTGCAATCGGAAGTTTAAATATATATATATATATACAGTGGCGTATTTAGGGGGGGCTTCCGGGCTTAAGCCCCCCCGAAATCTTACTTACTATAGTAAAGTGTATTAAATATCTTGCAGAATTTTCACATTTTCAGGCAAAGCACCCCCCGAAAGTTAGCAAAGCCCCTCCTGAAACAAAATCGTAAATACACCACTGTATATATATATATATATATATATATATATATATATATATATATATATATATATATATATATATATTTCTACCGGTTTCGGAATTGAATTCGGCAGTTTGGAAGCGTACCGTCGTCTCATAACATGAAACAAAATTAACTTGTTTGATTTCATTTCTAATCTCATAAACTCATACGGAATCAAATTACCGAGGTAAGTGGAACAGAAAATCATCCATATTCTTCATATACTACATACATTTTTAATTTATGATTAAACATCGTGAAGTTCCTTTTTCTATTTATATTTCCCCCTAAGCAGTCTTTTATTCTTTCTTTGTTCTTTTTCAATTATTGAGTAGCGACTGTGTTTCTGTTTTTAACTTTTGTCTGAATCTCTGGTATTGATATTTTAGTCTCTGCTTGTGTTTCTTACTTTCTTTTCTTTCGTTTTGGTAGCTACAACTGCAAATTAATATCCACTTCTTTTATTTTTGAAGATATGCTACGTTATTTTCCAGACTACACTTGTTTATGAATCTACGATGTCTGTTTGGATATGCATATACTGTACAGTTACAAGTTAAGAGAATATTAAAGTATGCATTTAATATGAGTTACTAATGTGTACTTTACTTTCTTCAATTTTCAAAGCCAACGAGAAGAGGAAGAAATATAAAAGCTAATTTTAACCCAGATTTTTTTTTCTATTTAGGTTCAGTATATTTATGGAACAAAATGTAGCTTCTTGTATATCTCAAGAACGTACTTTTTTACTGTATTGCGACAAAGGTAACATTTTTGGCACGTGTGTTTGCAAATTTGCATGTTTCTGAATTGCCACGTAGAATGACGAAAATTTATGAACAAGACTTTTCGTAATCTCAGGGGCAACAGTTGGAATGTCATCACGTTCTAAAGTTGAATACTATATGATATGTGCTAAATAGAGTTGTCAACTATTGAAAATGGAAACACCGGACATCCTCCTGGAGTATTTATGTATTTATTTATTGTTTATTGTCAACACAACAGGCTATAGCCCAATTACAGTGTTGTAAATTAAGCAATTACATGTTCATAACTCTTCATAACATAACATGAGTTCATAACTCTTGATAACTTATGATAATGGCATTTCTAAATTTCTTAGGCGACATAACACACATATCAAATTCATTGTTATTTGTACACATTCTATTATACAAAGCTGTTGTCCTCCAGATTGGTGATTTCATCATTATATTAGTTCTTGATTTCTTGCAGTAATTAAGACTAGTGTTTCTGCGAATTTTTAATGTGGGGACATGAAAATTCAATAAAGAAACTAAATCAGGACAATCCAAAATATTTTGCGTTCCTTCTTGAATGAATAATAAATCTATCATATGTCGCCTTTGTTCTAGTGTAGGAAGATTAAAGTTAGCAAGTATGGTTTTACAGCTGTCATAAGTAGGATAAATGTGAGTTTCTTTATATGTTAGAAATTTTTAAAAAATGTCTGTATTCTTTCTAATTGCTTACGATGTTTTATGTGAGTCGGATTCCAAATAGTAGAAGCATACTCTAACTTTGAGCGAATATACGCATTGTACAACTTCTGTAATGTTGAACAGTTCTTAAATTCTTTTCCCGTCCTAATTATGAATCCTAATAGCTTGAATGCTTCACTTGTTATATTTACAATATGGTTGTCAAACGTTAACTTAGCATCAAACGTAACACCAAGATCTTTAACTGAATCATGCCTATTTACTATATATTTATTAATTTCATAATTAAAGTGACGAGGTGATTTGCTCCTAGTGAATGATAATACTTGCACTTGCTTGCCAAGTTGATTCGAAGAGCACCAGTTACCAATATAATCTAGACCTTGCTGCAGCTTTATGTTGTCGTCCATATACTCTATATAAATATACAGTACATATACTCTTAAGATTGTGACATCATAGCTCGTCAAAAATGTGAACAAGCTTAAAGTGGTTGTTTTACATAAAATCGAGCGATTTGGAGTTCGAATTTAATAACTTTAGTTACTTTTCAAGCATTTATTAATCTTACTTATTCCAGTTTTGATTCAGTGGGAACATGCAATATTTGTAGTCTACCATCAATAATACATCGTATTTAAAACAGAAAAGCAAATATAATTAACAATATACACATGGCATGCATAAAATATCCTTGAAAAATAAGTCTTACCAGCTTCACTGGGGCTGGTAATGTCTTATAATGCCTACATACTTTTAGTGGATATGGGTGCATTATTTAATTGGAAGATGTAACTGAGGATGAAGCAGTCTAACTGTGATCTTGAAAATGTACTTTTATTGAACCTTTAGCAGTTTTGATAAGTTCAGTAAATATCCCTGCCTTCAACTCTTGAGCAAATCCCGCGCACGACAGACCGATATAAATAATAATAATAATAATAATAATAATAATAATAATAATAATAATAATAATAATAATAATAATAATAATAATAATAATAAAAACTAATCATACATGAATTAGAAACTCGAACCGGAAGTAGGCTCAAATCTTGCAAACGGTGCGAGATATTGAAAAAAATAATCGAGAAAATCTTCCCTTTATGGTACCCCCTGGTCGATTTTTATCAAGCCGTCCTTCACTTGTGTCTGTAAAGGAACATGTGGTATAGATGTTGTGAGGAATGACAAGAAGATTCATGCTCATATGTGAATGAGGCGCTGGGTAGAAAGAACAGGTTATTAATTTAGGGAATTTTATTGTGGAATTTTTAAAAGAAAATTCAGTTTTAAGAAATAAATCTCAATGAGTTGTGAAAATCTGTCTCCAGGCATCTAGTGGGAGTTCGTCAGTCTTCTGAATCAGTAGCTCCCAACTTACGGGATGTGAATATAGATGAAGGAGGCATAAGCTACTGGCAGAAATAATCTATATTTGTAGTTAAACTTATATACATACATACATACACTAGCATCGATTACCCACTTTGCTGGGTTAAAATTAAAAATAAATAAGTAAATAAATGTACAATTCCTTACCTCATGTGTTTAGCCCCTACTGATGAGCACAAGAGTCTTGGTCTTGCAGTTTGTGCAAGAGTCTTGCATGCAAGACCAAGACAAAGACCAAAACCAGGAATCCTGATGCAAGACCAAGACCAAGGGGTGCAAAACCAAGACCAAGACCAAAACCATACCTGTAAGACCAACACCAAGACCAAAACCATACCTGCAAGACCAAGACCAAGACCGAAACCATACCTGCAAGACCAAGACCAAGACCAAAACCATACCTGCAAGACCAAGACCAAGACCAAAACCATACCTGCAAGACCAAGACCAAGACCAAGACTCTTGCGCAAGAATCTTGCACAAGTACCGGTACTACTTGAATTTTTTTATTGAAAGTAAAAAAAGGGGGAGAAATCATTACATCTTTCACCTGAATTTCTTGGCTTCAGTAAAAATGTCGCTGGAGTAGCTCAATATGTTCCCAGTACTTTATAGAATCCGTTTGAGTCGATGTGCCCCTGTAGCAAATAGCTTAGCTACAGTATGTCATTTTCTGGATAGGATTTTCGCGTTTTCTGTAGTTATTACTCGTTTTCAAGCCACACAGATGTCATTCTAATCAAACCTTGTTGCACACCAAGAAATATGTCATTGGTGCTGGAATACGATACATTCCTGTGCTTTTAAACAATGACGATTACTTATCGGGAAATCAGACACTATTCTACAAGTGTGTGTTATCTGGAGTAAATTTAAACCTTTGACCTTCGAGTTGGTAAAGTGTGTCTTCTCGTCCTGGGATAAATATAGCAAAAGAGGGATTTGATTTCCACCCTTCAGTTGCTTCAGGTGCAGTGGCTTAATGGTAAAGTGTTCACCTCTGGTGTATGGGGTCCCTAGTTCGATCCCAGCTTGTACCATGTGAGTTTGTGGTGGGCTAATACCGTGTGCGTGGATTTTCTCGGGGTTTTCCCGTTTCCTCCTACTTTCTTCATGTCACCATTTCATTCAATTTTCATCATCGCCGTCTCCCTTAGCCTCGGTATATAATCGCGGGACGTTACATATCATCATAGCTATTCTGCCATTATTGGCAGGTCACTTGCTGCCACTGTTGCCAATCTCGGAGAAACAAAATTATCTTTAAAATTATCGTATATTACAAAAAAATATCGTATATTCGTTATGAACGTGATAATTGTAGAAACATGTATAATACTACTAATACTAGCAATAAAATACAATAAACTTACATAGTAATATTCAGTTTCGAACTCCAAATTGGTACAAAATTGCCAGGAAAGTCCTTACGTACCTACTTGCAACAGAATTATCTTTTGCCATCATGGTGTTGCAGCCATTGGATCCGAAGCCTATTACATTTTCAAGTGGGATATTACTATTTATTGAAGCATTATACAGGAGCTTATAGAGACGATTTGCAGTGACGCCCTTCCACATTTTTTACAATAAATTTGTAATAGTAGCGGAAATTTTATTTGTATTTTCGTACAGTTTTCATCGAAAAAGCTCACACAAACACATACTTTTTTGTAGTCGTAATATCTGTAGACTCATATATTATTAAACTGATTTTTTTTTTGTAATAATTCATTCAATTTCTTCAATTCAATTTACTAATGACATTTTTATCACCCCCCTAAACGCTCTTTTAATTCCATCCATTAAATGATT
Source organism: Thermobia domestica (assembly GCF_964235325.1). Taxonomy (NCBI): domain Eukaryota; kingdom Metazoa; phylum Arthropoda; class Insecta; order Zygentoma; family Lepismatidae; genus Thermobia; species Thermobia domestica. The sequence goes on from NC_137460.1 coordinate 9,882,155, forward strand.
TGCCGTGTTTATACAAATATTATGTTCGGGTAAAAAAAGAAAAGAGCATTATTTCAGTTCGCTTACCTTGTGTATCCAAGTTGTAAGAAATAGACGTGGATGATGAAAATTCGAGTTTTCTTTGGGCATACCCTCGTACTATAATTAACTCAGCAGTAAATTCGGTTCTGCCACTTTACACCAGGTTCTATGTACATTATCACTAGCAGGCTCTAACCAGTTCTTGAACGCCCCGTCAACTAACCGCTCTTTGCTGAAATTTTATATTAAATGTTATATTAAGCTCATCCCATACCTTTAGCTTCTTTGTGGAGTGAACGGCCCTTCAGGATCTCTATCACTTTCCATAGCTATTTTATGTATGCACATAAGTAATTAGGAAAACATAAATTACACTGTAGGTAATTTTACTTTCCACAATCAGGTCCACACACCGACTCTAACTTCTTTGCTTTTTACATCTAAAGGTGCTCACACTCACGCGTGCGAATAACAGAGCCTTCTATTTGATAAGAACAACAACAATATTCCCACCTCCAGGTAAAGGTAATTAAATTTCAAGGATGGATGTAGGATTGCCATTTGCCAATTCTCAAATCATTGTTGATTTATTTTAGTAGGAATGACTGTTAAAATCCTACGTGTGTGTGTGTGTGTGTGTGTGTGTGTGTGTGTGTGTGTGTGTGTGTGTATTTTATAATTGTTTAATGCCCATCTACAATTTATTTGCACATTCAAAAACTGCAAAAAGATGTACGTTCTAAAATTATCGTATATTCACCTATTAACGCAGGGGCATTATCGTATATCGCATTAAGACTTAAGTTATCGTATATCACGATAAATTATCGTATGGTTGGCAATCGTGCTTGCTGCAACTAAGGAGCTTCAATGTAGGATTGCACTCAGGTACTTTTTTTACGTAGCAATTTTCTATTTTAGTACCTTCCTTCAGCTAGTCTCCGCTCCTTCCTATTTTTCCTTCCACCATACCCCTCTAGCACGTCCCTTATAATACAGTTCCTCCTCAGCCAATATCCCAACCAGTTCCTTTTCCTCCTCTTAATTACATCTAAAATTCTTCTCTTCTACCCTACTGCTACTATTTCTAACACATTCTCATTCGTTTTCCGTTCAACCCAGCTAATTCTCTCCTTTTTTCCTCCATGCCCACGTTTCGAAAAACCTCCAATTTTTTCATCACTTTTGGGTAACGTCCATGTTTCTGCCCCATAGATTACATATTGGAACAAGTAAAACGAAATCTCAATATTTAATTGGAAGTTTGTTCAATATAAAGATTAGCTAATCGTGGTTGAAAAGAAAAAATCTGACACCTTTAGAGTGTAAAATTAATTTTGAAATTCATGGTATTTCAGTAATCTGTGCCATCTTGATTTTCTTTCATATGTCTCAGGGGTTATCTCTCCAGTTCGGGAACCAGTGGACTATTGGATCTGTTACAAAATATAAAAGATATTAGGAAATTGTTATGTACCTTATAAGTAGTGAGGCGTGGGCACCCATTGAAAAAAAAAATAATGATCATCGCCTATGTTGTAACTATAATCGTACTTAATTGCGCGTTACATCTAGAAACATATATTGTATTTATGTTACTATTCGCACATTGTAGAATTTATTATTCCTTATATCCAGTGTAAAATTTGCATATGAAAAGCATTAGATTTCTTAAAAGCAAGACTTGCAAGACTCTTGCAAGCAAGACCAAGAACAAGACCAAGACTCGGTGTGCAAGACCAAGACCAACACCACCCGGATCTTGGTCTTGGTCTTGCATTTGCTCATCACTATTAGAACCAGTGAAACATGCTGTTTTTGTTTATAGTGACATGGATTTAAACGGCATGGGAAGTATCACTGTTCAACTCAGAGATCCCAAAACCTATGGATTCTGCACAAATATCGGTCATTTTCAATCACTTATATCGCAATGTTTTTATAGGTAGAGTCAAATGATGGTGCGGGTGACTTTTCCCTTAACCAAGTTTTATTACAAAATATAATAAATACAAAATACTTCTAATTCAATGTTTCCTCTTCAATGACCAAGTGAAGGAATATTAATTTTGCCGGGTGCCCCTTCCACTCATGGCAGTTTCCAGAACACTTAGCAGGTTGTATATAAGATTAGGATTATAATTTTAAGATGGGATCCCTAGTCCAGTGTAATATAGGGTGAGGAAGAGGTGCTCCTAGTCCACAGAAACATAGGAAGGTAATGGTTAAGCGATCAGTTGGTCGACTGATACTGAGTCCCTCGGTGGTCCGGCTTTAATCTGTCCTCTTCGGGTCCTTTCATGAGGTCCGTCTTCTTTCGGCAATCCTCGATGTTTTTCGTGTCGGCTTTTCTCCTGCTATTGTTTACAATCAATAGCACGTGTTGTGTTGACATGTGCCTTTGTCGTGATGTGGGGATCCTTTCACCCCCACAGTGGAAAAAATAATCTGGAAGATTATTTTGGAGAAAACACACAATTGTTATTAGTAACAGGTAACTGCACCACAACACTGACACATTTGGAGACATTGTTTAGACACTATAAGCACTATGAACACTATAAGAACACTTGGTGCAATATATACATGAAATAGTAATAACACTATAGTTCCATCTCAGTTAAGCAGGATCAAAGCAGCCTATCATTTCCCTCAAAGTCGGCAGAAGTGCTATCACTGTGATTAATAAATATACAATAGTTCACTAATTATGGGTATTGTGTGATGATGCCTGTTATTGGTATCAGTAGGTAGGTTGTCGTCACATCCGGTACCCATAATCTGTACTGGTTGAATCTCGCAGTTAATAGTAGACGCCGGCTGGTTAAGGTTTGTTTTGTAATAAGACTTATGAAATGTGAATTTCTGGTCACTCTGTATAGTGTCATTAAGGTCCTGATTTTATGAACATCCTGTATAAGGAGAAAAATGACGTAATAAGCATTCATGTACTTCGTATTGAAGAAGCGATGTTGAAAACCAGAAAGCATTGTATTTCGACGTTGCAGGGATTAATGACTTTTGAGACTAAAAAAACGGGAAAAAATGTTGATCTTGCATTTTGCGAGTAGAACGGAAATACTAATGTAGCGAAGTTAAATAACAGAATGAGATACAGTTTATAATTGAAATAAAGAAGTGCGATTTTATGTCAGTGCATCTTTTCCTTTTTTTCGTTTCTTTTGTTGTTGGTCCTTCTTCTGTTCCGGGTAGGTACTTGGACGTTTGTTATATTATTGTTTTTTATATTTGTGCCTCTTTCTTCTTAATTTTCTGTCCCCTCAGTTTTGGTCCGCATAGAATGGCTTCAAACGGTCCACCGCGATGTCTTGAATTCTGTGTTTGAATTTAGATAGTAATTCTACTCGATATAAATTTGAATTAAGCTTCTCTGTAATCCATGCTGGTCCTTCGTAGTGAATGGTGAAGTGTTCAGGTAAACCACTTTTTCTCGTGGGATAATATACCAAAAGAAGGTATCCTGGATTATGAGTTGTCTGTCTATGGCGTCTATCGTAAAACTGCTTTTATTGGTTGTCTGCCTGTTCCAGGTTAGTTCGTACTTTCTCCCTGATGGCCGCTAGTTTATCTTTGTCAATTTGTATATGTTGTCTTGATGCGAGTGTACATTCTGTAGGGATCCTAGGTTCGTAAACAAATAATAAGAAACTTGCTGAATATTTGGTCCCTGCTTGTACCTAAATATTGATGCCAAAAAATAACGTGCGGTAACCATCTTTCCCATTCCGTATGGTGTTCTTGTACGAAAAATTTGAGACAATTCTGTATGATTTTATTGGTTTGTTCTACTAATCCTATGGAAGCATGATTATATACGGGTAAATACTTATAGGTGAAATCGTACTTCTGCGCTAAATTTTGTAATCCATGTACTGGATGCTGATCCCAATACAACGTTGTAAATGCACCGAATTTAAGGATGATATCATATTTCGAAAATTTCTCTATATTTTCCGCGTATATGACGTTTACTGTTTTTGCAATTACATATCGTGTAGCTAATTCTGTGGCTACTAGTATGTATTTATTTCTTCCTTCTTTACTTGGGAAAGGTCCGAGTTCGTCATAGACTTATGTTGTTGCTATCTCTCCTACTGGGTGATGTAGTAGTTCGGCCTGCTTCTTTTGTGGTAGTTTCTTTAAACGTTGGCAATCCTGGCACGTACGTATTTTGTGACCTAGATAGTTTTTGAGGTACGGCATATAACATTTCTTTATGGCGGTTTTGTACGATTACAACGATAACGTTGTATGACGTTGTATGTAATATTAACAATCTGTGCCTATTTACAGAAAGGGATCAGAGGCGAATTATGTGAGCAGTATAATGTATAAAGAAAAGAAAGACATTTAGAGATTCTGAGATATTATTTGTGTAATCGGTAACTAAAATAAGAGTTGTTGTTACTATAGCAACATCGAAAATAAGTGTACATGTGTGTAGACATCTTGATGAGTAAATAAGTGTGTGTATAAAGGTCTAGATAATTTGTTGGATGTGCAGAAAAGTTAATTATGTACACTTCTCATGGTCAAATATTAAAAACCAGTTAAGAAAGTGTTAATACGCTTTTGAATTATTTTGAAGATTAAGTTAGATACGAATCAGGCCCTTACAAAAATTGGTGCCTCATCACGGGAGTTATATAAGTGTCGTTTCGAAGGTTAGTAAAAACGGCAAGCTTTCAACGCGACCTTAATATTACTATATTGCGAAGTGGAAAAGTAGTTCGGTGAAATATGGCCATGAGCACGGAAAGTAATAATATGATTGGTGAACAGAGTGTATATCCGGAATTGACTCCGAGTGACAATTTGGCTGATCTTCTAAAAGGCTTGGCCCAACAAATAAGAAATCAGTCAGAACAAATTAAGAACCAGTCCGAGCAAATCAAGGACCAAGTACGAAACCAGTCCAAGCAAATTCAAGAAAAATTGGACCAGAAGATAATACAATTAGTTAATGACTTTGACGAAAAAATAGTGAAATTGAATCAATGTAATGAAGACAGATGGGAGCATGTTCAACATCAGTTAAATCAGATGAACCTACATGTGGTGGAAAAATTTGAGAAATATGAAGAGAAAACAGAAAAGGTTGTAGAAAGAAGCACAGAAATGCAAGAATCCATGGATGTTTTAGAATCGACAATTAATGCCCATGAAAACCACATTAAAGTACTGCGAGATGAAGTAAATTTCATCAAGGAAAGGTGTATTCACGGAACTCCATTCCAGGATGCCGAAGGCACGAATCATCCTATAGCCACAGGTTGGGTACCTGATCATCCTCCCAGAACAACATTGGAATTTGATGGATCTTCGAGTGGTGCAGAGAGTAGTGACAGAGAAGAACGAGTGAGGCAAACATCCAAGCGCAAACACATCTCCAGTAGAGGTATGAAGACATCTGTAGAGACTTTTATAGTGAGTTTGTATCATTGCCATTACATTTGCATAACGTTTCTCTTTTGTTTTAAAAACAGCGTTTGTGTGTGTGAGTGTCAGCAAGTTGAGCACCAAGAGATCCATACAAGACGGTCCTCCGGAATTCGTACAAAAAAGACGATATAACAGTAAGTTGTAAGTGTTTCAGTTGTTGTGTAGTTAGTGCAAATAAACATTTATTCATTTATCACAATTAAGCTGTTATTTTGTGAACATTTATTCATCAAAAGACAAAACATTGGTCAGCTCCGACCGGATCACAGTGAACTAGCGTTTGATACAAACTGTGAATGTGTATGTGAACAATTGTTACATTGCTCTTTGTTTAGTGCTGTTCATGTGTGCAGTGACATTTATTAATTCTTCTGGAAACTATGTGAATAGACATAATTGAGAACACGTTCATCAGTGTGGACTTGTGTGTGGACTTGTGTTTATTAGTGTTAGTGGGGACTTACAATATTTTTCAAGATGGAGGACTCGGACAGAAGCAAGTTAGTGAAACAACGTGGTGTGTGCAAAAGTCAACTGACAAGAATTCAAAACTACGTAAGTAATATTAATTCAACAACTACAATTAGTCAGGTGAAAGTACGTAAGACTGCAATGATTGAGTTGTATAAAAAGTTCGATGAAGTACAATCACAGTTAGAAATAAATTACGAACAAGTAGAGGACGATGCATATAGGGAGGAGTTTCAAACCAGTTACTATGATGTATTAGCGCAACTAGAGGATTTTATTATTCAGCGTAGCCAGGAATCTCATTCAAACAATTCCTCGAAAAATGAGAATCAGGTGTCAAATGATCAATTAAAATTGCCTCGTGTTGAATTGCCATCATTTGAAGGACAATACGAAAATTGGCTTTCATTTTCAGACAATTTTAAAGTTATGATTCATAATAACGATAACGTGTCAGTGTTGCAAAAGTTCCATTACCTTAGGAGTGCATTGAGAGGAGAGGCGTATGATTTAATAGCGAATCTGCAAGTTACAGAAGCTAACTATAAAATTGCATGGCAATTATTGAAAGACAGGTATGAAAATAAGCGTTTGATTGCAGCTACTCATGTCCGTAATTTGTTACATATTAAATGTATCACAAAGGAAACTACATCAGAATTAAGATAATTTATTAATACAGCTACTAGTAACTTGAATGCATTACGAGCTTTAGATTTGCAGACACCACTAGAAGAGGTTTTGTTAGTTCAACATTTCGTTTCACAATTAGACAATAACACTAGGCGTGTGTGGGAGTTACAAATCACAGATCATTCTTTCCCTCCCTTATCAGAGTTCTTTGCTTTCTTGGAACGTAGGTGTCAAGCATTTGAAACTATAAAAAATACACCATCGCAGGAAGTAGTGTCAAGGTCAAGGGGCGATAAAAATAGACAGAGTGCTGAACCAAAACAAAAAGAAAAAACAACCAAATCATACGTGACAACAACTCAGTCTTTCTGTAACTTTTGTAAACAAAACCTAATACATCAGTTGTTTAAATGTCCTGCATTTTTAAACGCTGAAGCAAAAGAAAGACAAGACTATGTTCGAGATAATTTATTGTGTTTCAACTGTCTCAAAAAAGAATGTAAAGTAAAGACGTGCAGATCAGGTGGCTGTAAACGCTGTTCCAAAAAGCATAATACCTTGCTGCATTATGATGTAATGTCAAAAGCAGATAAGAAAACCAGTGTTGCTAATTCACAATCAAGAAATTTTTCGAGTCATTCTAATACGAATAGGGAAAATATAACACAAGGTTCTTATTGCATGTTCAAGGGAAAACCATATGTTACTGTTATGTTATCTACTGCTATAGTAAATGTACGAGATGCGAATGGTAAATTACATTCATGTAGAGTATTATTAGATTCTGCCAGTCAAAGTAATTTTGTAACTGAAGATTTAGTTCAAAGGTTGCGTTTACCTAAAAATAAACACCGAGTTCCAATTCAAGGTATTAATAGTGTGATTAGTGAAACAAGGCATTGTGTAGATGTACATATAGAATCGAGAATTCGTGAATTCGCAATTGATGTAAACTGTCTAGTTTTGCTCAAAATAACAGACAACATTCCAAGTAGGTCAATAGATCATGCTGATTGGAACTTGCCGACAGACATAGTGTATGCAGATCCTAACTTTCACCAACCAGATACTATTGACATTTTGTTAGGCGCGGAAGTGTTTTTGGACATTTTGCGATCACATAAACTAACTAGACCAGGGAATTATCCAGTAGTACAAGAGACGGAATTTGGGTACATTTTAGCGGGTAAAGTTCCTACAACAAGAGATTCTAGTATACCACAAGTGTCATTTTTTGTGCAAGAAAGTAGCCTTGTAACTGTCTGTAACATTTTGGGAGCTCGAAACTATACATTCAACAGTCATGACTCAAGAAGAAAGGCAATGTGAACGACACTTTGAGGAAAACACTACCAGAGATAGCAGTGGTCGATTCGTTGTACGTCTGCCAATTAAGCCAAACCATAAACGATTAGGAGAATCATATAATTTAGCTCTTCGTAGATTTTACCAGCTAGAAAGACGGTTGCAGCAGTGTCCAGAAATTAACGAGCAGTACTGTAACTTTATGAGGGAATATGAAGAATTAGATCATATGAAACCAGTGAAAGAAGAACATGAAGATAATGGTATGAAATGTTATCTGCCACATCATGCAGTATTGAAACCATCCAGTACCACAACAAAGCTAAGAGTGGTTTTCGACGCTTCTGCAAAGACTTCAACCGGGGTTTCATTAAACGACATACTCATGGCAGGACCAACAATCCAGCAAGATTTACATTCAATTGTCACGAGATTTCGAACCTTTCCTATTGCTTTTACGGCGGATATTCAGTCAATGTATCGAATGATTAAAGTTCATGAAGATGACGTTGGACTTCAAAAAATTCTGTGGAGATATTCATCAGTGGAACCAGTCAAGATTTATGAGTTGAAGCGGGTCACATATGGTGAAGCATCATCACCATATTTGGCGACGGCGTGTCTTCGAAGGTTAGCGGAAGAAGAAAGAAGTAAATATCCTCAAGCAGCGACAGTATTGGAACGTGATTTTTATATGGATGATGTAAGCTCAGGATGTCATAACGTTGAACAGGCGTTAAAACTTCAGAAAGAACTTATTCAATTATTGCAAAGCGGTGGGTTTACTTTAAGAAAATGGTGTTCGAACGAGCCAGCATTGTTGGAAGCAGTGCCAGAAGAACATAGGGAAATACACTTACCGTTTGAATTTGAGTCCGAGTCAGGTGTTTCGACATTGGGTTTATCGTGGAATCCTGCATCAGATAAGCTTCTCATCACCAACAAGTCAGTTAAAGAATGTCTCACGACCAACATACCAACCAAACGTCAAGTGACTTCGACAATAGCAAAAATATTTGATCCTTTAGGACTTATAAGCCCAGTAGTTACTCCGTTCAAGATTTTCTTACAACAACTGTGGATCCATAAGATCAATTGGGATGATCAAATACCATCAGAGCTCTATCAGCAATGGTTAGACCTGTGTCATCATCTTCCAAATGTTAACGAAATACAAATTGATAGATGTGTAGTATTGAAGAATTATGTTCATGTCGAGATACATGGGTTTGCTGACAGCAGTCAACTTGCGTACGGCTGTTGCATTTATGTTAAAACTGTGGACATTTCAGGCAAAACTACTGTTAAACTTTTGGGTTCTAAATCGAGAATAGCTCCTATTAAAAGGGTAACGTTACAAAGACTTGAACTTTGTGCGGCAGTACTTTTGAGCAGGCTGTATCGGAAAATAATTCCGATATTAAACATTTCAGTGAATAGTACTTACTTCTGGACCGATTCAAAAATAGTGCTTGCATGAATATCATCTCCAGCTGCCAGATGGAAGGAGTTCGTGGCAAACAGGGTTGCAGAGATACAGGAGATCACATCAGTCAACCAGTGGCATCATGTGTCGTCAATGGACAATCCAGCCGACATTATTACACGGGGAATGGATCCGAAACAGTTGAAGGAAGCAGATATTTCGTGGCATGGACCCGCATGGCTTGAATCATCTGCATGGCCCGAACAATCAGAAGTGGTAGACGAAGATGTTCCAGAAGAAAGGAAAGTAACGAGCATATCTTTAGTCAGTTATGAAGGTGACATAAGCTTTCTGGAAAAAATTTCATCATTGTGGAAACTATTGCGAGTTATTTGTTTGTGTCGTCGTTTTATTTACAATTGTAAAAATCACAACGAGAAGAAAGTAGGAACTATTTCCACTACTGAAATTAGTGATACTTTACAACAATGCATTAAGCTAATCCAGCAGGTTAGTTATTCGCAAGAATTCAAGGATTTAGCTTCATCAGGCCAAGTTTCATCCCAAAGTGAACTTAAATCTTTGTATCCATTTATAGATAATGAACAGTTGCTACGAGTGGGAGGACGGCTAAAAAACTCCGACTTACCGTATGATAGCCGACATCAGATCATCTTACCACCTAAAGAGCATCTCACCAAGTTGATAATTGAAGCGGAACATAGAAGATTGTTACATGCTGGACCGCAGTTATTGATTTCATCATTGAGGCAAAAATATTGGATCCCACGAGCTAAACAAGTCGTTCGATCTATCACTCATCAGTGTCTAGTTTGTTTTAAATTGAAAGCGTCAGCCTCAGAACAACTCATGGGTCAATTACCATCAGCACGAGTACAGCCAGCTCGAGCTTTTATTCACGTAGGGGTGGATTTCGCCGGTCCCCTAATGATTAAGCAAGGAACTAGATCTCGTAAAGTGACAAAGGCGTATGTTGCAATATTCGTGTGCTTAGCAACCAAAGCGATTCATATGGAGTTAGTGAGTGATTTGAGTAGCCAAGCATTTTTAGCAGCTCTTCGAAGATTTGTATCAAGAAGAGGCAAATTTTCGAACATCTATAGTGACAACGGAACCAATTTCATTGGAGCTCAGCGAGAACTTAAGGAGCTTCAACAACTACTCAGTTCACAACAATTTCAAAACTCAATTCAAGATGTTGCAGTGCAAGAAGGATTTACATGGCATTTCATTCCACCCAGAGCAAGTCATTTTGCAGGCATTTGGGAAAGTGCAGTGAAGTCATTTAAGTTTCATTTAAGAAGAATAGTAGGTTGCACAATTTTGACATTTGAAGAACTCAACACAGTTATAACACAAATAGAAGCCTGTTTGAATTCAAGACCAATCACCGTTCTATCCAATGATCCCGATGATACTTCATTTTTGTCGCCAGGACATTTCCTTATTGGTGAACCTTTGATGAGCATTCCTGAGCCAGATCTAGTGGACATTCCCACCAACCGATTATCAAGATGGAATCACCTTCAGAAGATGAAGCAGCATTTTTGGAAAAGATGGTCTCAGGATTATATACATGAACTCCAGCAGAGAAGAAAATGGACAACAAAACAACCTAATATTTCTATTGGAGATGTGGTTCTAATCAAAGAAGACAATACTCCTCCATTGTCATGGAAATTAGGTGTCATTCAACAAGTGTTTCCGGGAAAAGATGGACTAGTGAGAGTAGTGAGTGTAAAGTGTAAAACAGGGACTGTTAAGAGACCAGTTATTAAAATTGTACCTTTACCTAAAAGTGATAATGTGGATTGTGTGTAAGTTGATTGACTTGGTTCAATCAAGAGAGGGGAGAATGTAGAGACTTTTATAGTGACTTTGTATCATTGCCATTACATTTGCATAACGTTTCTCTTTTGTTTTAAAAACAGCGTTTGTGTGTGTGAGTGTCAGCAAGTTGAGCACCAAGAGATCCATACAAGACGGTCCTCCGGAATTCGTACAAAAAAGACGATATAACAGTAAGTTGTAAGTGTTTCAGTTGTTGTGTAGTTAGTGCAAATAAACATTTATTCATTTATCACAATTAAGCTGTTATTTTGTGAACATTTATTCATCAAAAGACGAAAACAACATCCATAGGTAAAAAGTTGCGGTTTAGCGAAGTTAAGTGTTCACAAAGTTTAGTGGCGTGCCAGAAGATATACCCGCTAGGGCATTTCTCAAAAAATTTCAGGATGAATGTGAGCTCATGGGTGTAAATGAGTCTCAATTCTTAAAACTATTACCGCATATCTTGTTGCCACCTTGCTTAACATGGTTTAAAGCTATTAGAGGTAGTCTTCATACGTGTTCAGATTTTAAGAATGCTCTTTTATCAAATTATGAAAACGATTTTATGGTAGCGAATAGAGATGCTGTTTTGCTAAAGAACCACTACAATCCAAAGTTACACCGGAGTATTACTGAATTTGTAGTATCGACATATCATGAGCTAAGATCATTAAATCCCAATCATCCGGAATCCCGAATTATAGCTTCAATTTGGATCTTATTGCCATTTAGACAACAGTTGTTAATGTCGGCACAATGCATTAACTTCAACCATTTAATTATGCTTATTCAGAGTTATGAGAGTCAGTCTGCAATTCAGAATAACAATAAGATGCAGGATAGAGGTCAGGGTAATTATGTACGTAATCAAACACAATATGCTTCTGTTCGTAATGTAGATATACAACCTGAAAATGATTCTAATGTTCGTAGTTTCAATAATACAATAAGTAGTTATAATGGTACCGGAAATCAAACTCAACCTAATTATAGAATAGAGCTAGGAATTTCAGAAATAACAACAGGAATTTCAGTAGGAGTAATAATTATCGCCGATTCTCACAAAATCAATTTGCAGATGGCAGGAATTTTGTAAACAGGAATCAAAATATGGTATCATCCTATGAAAGACAAGCACGTACACAAGATTGTGCTATACAATGATCCTTAAATGCACCCTTCGAACGTATAACTTGAACTGACAAAAAGGCGTCCGATGGATTTGTATTAATTTGACCTTTGCTTACGTCCATGGTTATTATGTTCTTTATTTGATTTATTATTATAATGTATGTTAAGTAATGTAATTATGTTTGTGATTCATGTCTTTTGCAAAGTTATCTCATAATTACTTATTTGAATATTATGAATATTTAAAATAAAAGATCATAATTTTAATGTAAACATCTGAAAGTAATGACAGATATATCAAATAGATGCACATATATGGAAAGAGTAAGAATAATGAATATCGAATCTCTTAATTTTTCAAAGTTTATTAATGTATTAAATGATGACCATCAGTGCGTTTATATGTTCCAACTTTGTTGACTTCTGATCCTATCAATATTTAATATTATGAAGATCTTTGTTTGTAAATAATATTGTTTGTATATGAAGGAATAGTTAATTTGTACCCTAGAAGGAAACTATCAGTTAGGTTTAATTCTTGAATAGCCTTACTTATGATAATTGTAGTTCGTCGTTATTAGTATTGAGATATATTGACAAATATAAAAATGTGTTATGTTATAATATATATAAAGGGAAAAGTAGAATATGTGTATTAAAGGTGATATTATATATGTGAGGGCTATTCAAAAGGTAAATGTTTAGTGATATCTAACCCAGGGTTCTTTCCTTCATAGTAGAACTATTATGTAAGTCCCGTTCGAGGCGACATCTACAACGATAACGTTGTATGACGTTGTATGTAATATTAACAATCTGTGCCTATTTACAGAAAGGGATCAGAGGCGAATTATGTGAGCAGTATAATGTATTTGGTCTAGGAATTAATTCGTGCGGGTGGACAAGAGATGGTGCAACGAACGGAGCATCCCACAGTTCCGTGTATCCACACATGTGTTGCAAACCCCTGTCATCGCGTATCGTCCGTAGTATAGGGCAGTGGATTAAAGCGTCAACAACACCAGTTTGTAGTTAAGTGAACATGGCGCAATTTGTGCCTGATAAAGTGTTTTTGCGGGGTGTCCTGCTGCATTACTTTAACATGCAGAAAAGTGCGACTGAAAGTCATCGTATTTTGGTGGAAGTGTATGGTGACCATGCTCTAGCTGAGCGAACGTGTCAGAAGTAGTTTGCACGGTTTAGAAGTGGTGATTTCGGCTTGGCAGACCAAGAGTGAGCTGGACAGCCAAAAAAATTTCAAGACGAAGAATTGACAGCATTGCTCGAGCAGGATTCGTGTCAAACGCAGGAACAACTTGCAGCAGCATTAGGCGTTGATCAAACAACAGTCTCCAAACGCTTGAAAGCCATGGGAATGATTCAAAAGATGTCACATTGGGTTCCACATGAATTGAAAGACAGAGACGTTGAAAGACGAAAAACCATTTGCGAATTGCTGCTTCAACGACAGAGCAGAAAGGGGTTTCTGCATCGAATTATTACGGGTGATGAGAAGTGGATCCATTACGAGAACCCTAAACGAAAAAAGGCCTGGGTGAAACCAGGTGAACCAGGTCCATCACAATCAAAACGAGATATTCACTGTGCAAAGGTTATGCTGTGCATATGGTGGGATATGAAAGGTGTGGTGTACTATGAGCTGCTGCAACCGGGTGAAACTATGAATGGAGAACGTTATCGACGACAATTAATGCGTTTGAAGCAAGCTCTGGCCAGAACACGACCAGAATGGGAGAACAGACATGATAAACTTATTGTTCAACATGATAACGCTCGCCCACATGTCGCAAAACCGGTCAAAACCTATTTAGAAAATGTCGGATGGGAAGTTTTACCCCACCCGCCGTATTCACCAGACGTTGCTCCTTCGGACTACTACTTGTTCGATTGCATGAACAACGATTTGATTGGACAGCGGTTTACTTCTTCAGAAGATATCGAAACATGGGTCTCTGACTGGATCGCTTCCAAGGATGAGGACTTCTTTCGCCACGGAATCCGTACATTGCCTGACAGATGGGCGAAAGTGGTGGCTAGCGATGGACAATATTTTTCTTAAGGTATTTATGTATTTTGTGTTTGTACTACAGCTTCAATGTGTGCGTACCAACCGCACGAATTAATTCCTAGACCAAATATAAAGAAAAGAAAGACATTTAGAGATTCTGAGATATTATTTGTGTAATCGGTAACTAAAATAAGAGTTGTTGTTACTATAGCAACATCGAAAATAAGTGTACATGTACGTAGACATCTTGGTGAGTAAATGAGTGTGTGTATAAAGGTCTAGATATTTTGTTGGATGTGCAGAAAAGTTAATTATGTACACTTCTCATGGTCAAATATTAAAAACCAGTTAAGAAAGTGTTAATACGCTTTTGAATTATTTTGAAGATTAACTTAGATACGAACCAGGCCCTTACACGATTTTGAAAACCCAAAATGCGGGTTGGTTGCCTGGCGGTGGAAGGCTGTGAACCACAAATTGGCTAGTGACGTCGGTATACATAAGAGATATAGTAAGCCATAATCATGATGGTTTTGTTTTCTATATAAGATGCCGTTTCTGAGACAAACATCTTGCTGATCTAACAGTGGAAATCTCCGATTTCTTCCCCTCTAAAATGGAAATGATGTCTTTGTAATTGTCATCTTTACGCTGCTCTCTTGTGATGTTTGGTAAAAGGTTGTTATCTCCTGTTTCTATAATATTAACTTTAAGACTATTTGATTTAAAAGCATGGTAGTCTTTACCCTTTTCTTCATCATTGTCTTCTTTTTCCTCTTCCTTCTTAATAACTTGGGTTTGTTCGAACCTACTGATTATATCTGCTGGATGTTTGGACCCAGGTAGATACTGTATATTAAAATCATAATCAGCTAAAATAACTTATATCTTGTGTATTTCCCAACTTTGTCAGGTTGCGTGTTCATCGTCGCTATACACTTTGCGTCTACGCACAGATTGAATTTTCTATTTAGTAGAAAGTAGCAAAATTTGCGCAATGTATATATGAGAGCGTACAACTTTTTTGCCACATGCTAGCTTTCTCCTCGGTTTTTGTCAGTCTTCGAGAACAGTAAGCAACGACCTTCTCAGTGTTGGTTTTTGGGTCAAAGCAAGCGAGTACTCCTATTTGCATTTGACTACTATCGCTATAGACGCGGATTTCTAACGAGTCGTCAAAATGAGCGAGTGATGGGGCTTTTACTATGCCTTCTTTCAATTATTCAAAGAGAACATCGTGCTTCTCTGTTTATTTAAATTTATATCTATATGTTACTAATTGCTGGAAAGGCTCAATTTTTTTGTAGTCTTTTATGTGCGCTATAAAGTATGAACATAGGCTGATAAAGCTTTTCAGAATTCGCTTTGTAGTCGGTCTCTTAAAATTTCATATTTTCTTGGCTATCTTTGGAGATATTTTAATGGATTCCATACTAACGAGGTGTCCTAATACGTTAAGCTCATGTTAGCCGATGTGTGTCTTCTTGGTTGATGCCCGAAAATCGTGTTTCGTAAGGTTCTGAAATAGTGATTCTAAATCCTACAGGTGCTGTGGAAAATTATATGCACTGGCGGCAAGGTCGTCTGCAAAACTTGTCATCCTGTCTGGTAGTCCTTCCAAAATCATCCTCATTGCAATAGACAAACTCTGGCTGGAAGTCCGATGGCCCATTCAAAAGTTCGTATGATTTTCTATTATGATTGAGCTTGAAAGTCATATATTTTCGGCTCTTAGGATGGAACGAAATTTGGAAGTATGAATTCGAGAGATCAATAGCTGTTATGAATGTTTTCCCCTTTATAGAGTTTAGAACGTCCTCTGTTGATTGAAATGGCACTGATAAATACTTGGTGTAACTTACACTTCTCTAGGCTGAGAACTATCTGAAATTCTTGGGTATTAGACTTTCTAAGCACTAGAAGTGAAGAACAAAATTCATTATTGTCTGTAGACCTGATTATTTTTGCCTTGATAAGGTCTTGAATTTGTTTACTTACCTGATTTCTAATGTGTAATGAAATAGGTGGGGAACGGTCGTGAAATACAGCTGACTTAGAAATCCTAATTTTATGAACATATTACCTAAAATGTCAGATGTCGCCATACGTAAAAACGTCTCTATATTTAAACAATAAGTCATAAACTGCTTGTTTTTCCTTTATGTCCAGGTTGGGGTTAACGTTAAAGAGGTCTTTATTGAAAAGTTTCTCTGTGTATTTTAAGCGTTCTTGACTTGAGATTTGAAATTCTTGTGGGTTAGGGCGAGAAATCGCTATGGAAGGATTAATTTTCTGTTGATATGTAGGTACATAGCTATTCATCGGTTGTGTAACAGGTTGCGTTTGTACAGGGTAGGTATGGCGATATAACTGTTGTACAGGATAGATTGTTTTAAGTTCGGTTCGTAAGCCATAGGATGTATTCTGTGGGTTAGACATATGATTCTGGCAGTGCAGTGTATATAACATGTGCAGTTTTTGTGATAGCTCTGCCTGCTCCCTTTTCCTTAAAAGGTCATTGGCGGCTTCCAAAGTGTTTAATTTAGTCTGTAAGACGTCTACTGTTGCAAACCTTTCTAATGCTATTTTATTAAGAAAATCCCTCTGTAATCCCAAGGATAAATGATGGATTTTTTGCTCTTCTGTCGCTTCCCACAGTAACTGCCTGATTGCTCGGAGTTTACGTAAAAAGCATGAGTCTATGGATTCATCCATTCCCTGTTGAACCTCGAATAATTGTTCTGCTTTATAAGATGGGACCTTTGGCCTACTTAATGCTACCAATTTAGATTTTAAATCGTCATAGGACATCGTACCAAATTGATTTTGGTTTCTAAGCTGCAACACGAGATCCAGTGCTGTGTCTTGTAGATATATCGGTAAAATTTCCTTCTTCCTAGCTGGTAACCATGATTGCATGGTTGCCATATGGTCGAATAGCATGAAAAACCTGTCCGGTTCCCCGTGCACGTGTCCTCAACCAGCATATTGTATATAAAGTCGGTCCATCAATGTTCGGCACTGATGCTAAAGTTCAATTGTTGAAGTCTTCTGGTCTGAAAACACCACCTAGCCTAAGCAAGCACCATTACTGTCAGTAGTGATCTGTGCCGTCGATCCTACAATTATGGAGCACAAAATATTGAATGAAATTAAAGCTGATGGCATACATCCTACTCGTGCTCTTCAGATTGAAAATGCGACTGGCCCTACGTACATACTGATTTAGACGTACATACTGACTTAGATTGCTTACTGACGATGAAACTCTGATCGATGACTTACTTCAAAATAGAAAATATAGGCTATCTATCGCTGTCAATCATAGAGTTGAACCAACTTGCACACCATCGCCTCTCTTTGCGTTGCGAAAATTGTCTTTCTTAAAACTGGTATCCGACTAACAAGTGCACTCTTCCATCTGCACGAAATCAATAATTGCACGCTCGTAAATCAACCTATCTGTAACACCTGCAATGGAAACTATCCTACTTATTCCTATCAATGTAAGGGTAAACCCAAACCTTTGCCTGACAAACCAAAAACTGTCGTTCCACTACGCTTTCATGTCTCTCTCACTCCAACCAATGATATTAGAGACATTCAAACATCGTTACACCCATCTCCAACTGTAGAAAATGTTTTACAATTCATTACTTTAGTTCTCCAAAATGTCTTTCTACTTCAGCGTGACTCTATTCTTTCTCATGCCACAAAAGCTGCATACGACATTTTAAATATCCGTATGGCAGCCACCTATTCAGGTCTATATTCATATTTTCATTCTCACTCCGAGCCAAATACTACTGAACAACATGGACAATAGGGTGGAGTGAAAAAAGTCATTTTTCTTTTTTCGGAAACGGGTACCCTTCAATGACTGTGTATGAGACCTAGTAATAATTCTGTAAAATATTTAATTTTTACGACGTCATCTTGAGTCTGAGCATTTGGCTTAAAGTTTGAAAATTTTTGAATTTTTTTTACATTTTTACAAAATTTTTTAAGAACTTGAAACAAAAAAACCCTGACGGGTAGTCACTAAATAGTAGAACAAGGCCTTAAATATAGACAGGATTTTTAAAAACATTTTAAGGTGGTGGTTTCAGTCTGCACATTAGGCCTAAAAATCGCCAAATTGTCCGAAATTTCCGATATTTTTATCGTTTTATAATTTCTGATATCCTCTTATAACGTTATCAAAACTTGTTTATATAGCTTTGGTTAATCAACTTTGCATTGTGCAACTCTTCGCTAGTTCATATTAAACTACCCAGGACTCACCACGGGGTGGTGGTTGCACTTCGAGTCCCACCCATGCCCTCCCAACCACCCAACCGTCAGAGCATGTCTTTACACCTGTAAGAAAAGTCTTCAACCTGTAAATTGTTTCTTTGTGTCATATATTGGACGGATATTTCTATGAAACATTCTAGTTTTGATTAAGCTTTCTCTCTTCTTTTTATCACAGACCAATTTTGAGGAAGCAGTGACTTCTTTGACCGCTTGCGTGAAATGAAATCTCTGAGTTTTACGTCCCACGGTTATGCCGGTTAGGCTAAAGGAGACGGTGATGATGAGAGATGAGTGAAATGGTGGAATGAAGAAAGTGGGAGGAAACGGGAGAACCCCGAGAAAACCCACGAGGTGTGTTTGTCCACCACAAAGTTCACTTGGCGGGGGCTGGGATCGAACCCGGGACCCCAAGCACCAGAGGTGAACGCTCTACCACTGAGCCACCGCGCACCCTTGACCGCTTGCGTGTGTGATGGGAGTTCAAAATGAGTGCACTCAGAAGCTATGTTTACACTCTCGGTTTCCAGTAACCTTTGCAAATCCTGATTTTTCAAATGCACTGTGAGAGGTAGTTCTGTCATTTCAACATCATTCCAATCAATCATAGCGACATACTCTGATGCTTCAAAATTTATTTTCGGGATTTCAAACTGTCTTAGTGGTTTACTGGCTTGCTCTCTAGCTCGAGTCTTGATGATACGTCTTAAAGCGCTTCTTTATATGATCTCTCTTATCAACCAACATAGCTATGAGCATGTTTTCGTGGTGAGCAAAGTATCCATTCTCTTGGATACATTTGTGTACAATTTTCCGATTTTCCTCAGATAGGTAAGAGCAACTCATTATAAGTTTCCCCACAAGTTTTTAGCTCCATTATAAACTTTTGGATTACACTTGATCCTGAACCAGCTAGGTGCATAAACTTTCACGATGAAGATTGCCAATTCTTTTAGTGTTTGCGATGGAGTTTTTGTAGCTACGTATAATCTTAAAATTCTATTAGCTGTAGTCAATCATCTCGCATGGGAAAGCTTTCCTGGACTTCTGTTTTCTGATTCTTGAGATATTTTTCCACTCGAAACAGCTTTACAAATGTCATAAAGGTATTGCTGGTCAGTAGTAAAACGTTTTCATCACCACGATCGATAATGTCAGTAATAAACTCTATGGGCTCAAACTGAACTATTTTCAATGCATGACACGTTGCCAAACTTTCAGCGACAGGTCCAACAAATCCTTTTGGTCCGCTAGTAGGTCCATCCAGCTTTTCCACTAAATGCCGTAAGTTCATTTGCATGCAATTGGCAAATAACCCACTGCAGAGGTCTACCAAGTTTCTCTTCTGGCGAGCGAATTACACCATTATATTTTCCTGTGTTTGTAGGGCATCCATCACAACCAATGCAAACTATTTCCGACATTGTAAGATTGTGCTCAGGAAAGTAATCGACGGTAGAATTAGCAATGTCAATGGCTTTCCCAGATAATGGAACTGTGTAACCTATGAATCTCGATTTAGGCTCCTCTATGAGTGAAATGTGATCTTCTTTAACAGTTGTTCTGTGCATTTTCCCATCGTCTGTCGTCATCCTCTGTGAATACGAAGGATGTCGTCAATTCTACCGTCAAAGTATAAGGCCTGTATTTCTACCTTTGTTTCCTTATTTAGAACTTCATGCCGAAATTTGAATCGTTCGCGTCTTACTTTACTCCTGTCTACCACAACGTCATTTATAACATTATCGAAAGAATGAGTGGACTGTACATCGTGTAAAAGAACAGAGGCTAAAGCTTCTGCTGCGCGATCAGGTACGTCATACCTATCACATACTCGGGAAAACTATGGTATTTTTAGCCTAGTTTGAGTATTTATGGTAGTAGCTGAGGAACAGCCGGGAACTGGCTCCTCTAAAACAACTTTCACATCTTCTGGAACACAACCTATTTTTTGAAGTGGGACAGTTAAGTCCATAGCGTCCTCATTGTTGCTATACAAGCCAATTTCATATCCTTCACAACGTTTCTTACACAATCTTTCTTCTTCTATCATTTTCCTTGCTATTTTCTTTTTATTTCCTGATGTCACTTTAATATCAACATGTCCAATCGCCATTTTCTGAACAGTTCTTTGATCGGTCAAGAATTTGCGTTCAAGTATTGGAACCTTCTTAGTGGGATCACATTTACAATGTTGAAAATCTTTACATTTACATGCACTAACATCGAACAATGCCTCTTTGTTGTTAAAGTAGGCTAGTATTTTTTAACTGTCCTTATTTTTGTCACGTTTGTATGTTTTGTTGAGTGTTTGAACTAAATCAACTTTTTTAAAAATAAATCTCTAATAGCTTTAGAGGTTATGCATAGGATCGAAGCTTTTTCCCACAAGAAGTTGAACTTATCAACAACAAGTTTGGACACTTCTAAAAAACTAGTTTTTTTGCTTAATTTTTTCATTATTCCAAACATAAATGTAGTATTTTAACACATCTCTATGGGTAGGAAGCAAAGCGTCGCCCATATCTTGACCATTACCTATGATAGGATGAGGTAAATCCTTGCCACGAGTCCTGGGGAACGCCATAACGCAGTGATAAACACACAAAGCACAGTAACACACAGTACTAGAACACTGAACTAGAACAGGAAAGTATATAATTCAACGACTAGATATAATACACCCCTATCACACTCGCTGTCAAAACACGACTAATGCAGTCAGAGAGGAGAGAGGGAGGGAGTCTCAAGTCGCCACTTGTCTGTCTTGGCAAGGTCAACGCTCACGGATGAAGCGCTGCAAGCTGATTCACACCAGGTTGACGTTACTACACCTACACAACACAATTAACATGTCTTTGTAGTTTTGTGAAAAAGCTTATCAAAAGCTTGGATACTGATTATAAGAACGTGACCTGATCATACATATATGTTATTTTAAAATATTACTGATTATATAAATAATAGTAAATATCGGAAATTTCGGACAATCTGGCGATTTTTAGGCCTAATGTGCAGACTGAAACCACCACCTTAAAATGTTTTAAAAAATCCTGTCTATATTTAAGGCCTTGTTCTACTATTTAGTGACTACCCGTCAGGGTTTTCTTTTTGTTTCAAGTTCTTAAAAAAATTGTGAAAATGTAAAAAAAAAAAAAAATAAAAAAATTCAAACTTTAAGCCAAATGCGCAGACTCAAGATGACGTCATAAAAATTAAATATTTTACAAAATTAATACTAGGTCTCATACACAGTCATTGAAGGGTACCCGTTTCCGAAAAAAGAAAAATGACTTTTTTCACTCCACCCTAATGGACAAGAACGAAAATAAAAAAGGTAATCAAAGTTCTCTTTGCGAATATCCGTTCTCTCAAAACTAACAGAATCTTACGGGAAACCTTAGCATCGTTACATAATGTTGACTGTATTCCACTGAATAAAACTATCTTAAAAGCATCAGTCTGCTTCTATTTTCTTCTTTACCATGTTTTTCGTTCCGATCTGAATCACGATATTGGTAGTAGAGGAGTCACACTTGCAGTCATACCCTCATTACCTCGTTGTCACATACCACCATACCCAGATCAATATTCTGAACATGTCATTTCAATGGTCTATTTTCCAACTCTTACTGACTGTTACCACCATTTACATTCACTCCATTCAAGCGTTATCATAACGTTTCTTTACATACCTGAATCTAAATTTTCGAACTTATATCATCCTAGCTGACACCAATTATCATTAACGCACAGCAGCAGAACACAAGCTATTTAAGAACTTTTTACAGACCCCCACAACACTAGCACATCTATACCACTTGACGCTCGTTTGAGAGTAACTCCACTCCTGAACCTCCTAAGTAAATGTACTGTGGAGGTACTCAGTTTACTAGGCAGTGATTACTTACCTATTCTTCTCACAATCATTCCGCTTGGCACACAGCAAACAGATCCACAAGTTTCCATTCTGAAATACAATTTTTCTAAAACAGATTGGGAGAAATATTGCCTGTTAATCTCAGAGGAACTACAGTCTACTGTCACTTCTATCACATCCTTAGATCACTTCTATCAAATCCATCTCCACTTTTTAAAGTACTATCATTAGTCACGCTAAAGATTATGCAGTTCCAAAAAGTCGCTTACACTCTAACCGGCTAAGCTTATCTCCTCACGCCGTCACACTCCTCGCAGTTCTTATTTACAAGAATACCAAAAAACAAGTAAAGACTTCCTACTACAACATCGACAATTCCAAGGCATGGTTAAGCATTACATTATTGCTCGTAAAAGTCTATATTGGAGAACTTTTTGTAATAAATTACGACATAAAAAGAAACTCTACGAGATTCTTAAAACTCTACGTATTCAAAAGGCTTACTTATCAGAACTACAGCTCACAGTATCACGTCCTGGTTGATGGTACAGTCCGCAACAAAAAACCTGCAACATGAGCATGTAAGTTTATTGTGAAACAACGAAGTCTTTTGCTCCAAAATAAGTGAGCAGGAGAGGACGCCGATGTTTCTTCTGGCGTGATTCATGCCACTTAGACGTTATGTTGATTCCCTGGGCTGTTAGGCGTAGTTTCACAATAAACTTACATGCTCATGTTGCAGTTTTTTTTTTGCTGCGTACTGTACAGTTCCTAGCACCGATGCAGAGAAAGCGATAGCTTTCGCCACGGATAATGAGGTCGTTTTTACCTCTCATTCTACACCACTTTTTATTCATTCATCTCACCGTCACATTAACAGTCTCGTCGATCTATCCGAACATTGTTTGCACCAATCATATTTACTAAATCGAGCCAATCACAACTCCTATTACCAGTGATGATATAGTCGACTCTCTCAGAAATCGATGTAATACAGCTCCGATGTGGAGCTAACACTATTACTTACACTCAACTTCACCAGGCATCAACAGCTTTCTTCGTTATCCTCGCAAAGCTCTTCTCGACTATTTTAACTACGGGTCTCTTTCCAACGTTTTGGAAGCTCACTAAAATAGTAGTATTTCTTAAACCTAACAAGGATCCTACCGATCTTTCCGACCGATTAGTCTTACTAATTTCTTCAGCAAGACCCTAGAACGCATTCTGGTAAAGCGCCTCCACTTGTACTTACTCACTCATCCTACTCTACTATCTACTTAGCGGCTTTCGACCGTCATTTAGCACATGATCAACTTAATCTGGCTTTACAAGATGCTGTTAATACCTTTGATTACTGACGATCACACTGCCGGCTCACAATAAACTCAAGCTATTGTCTTTCTCTCTCCAAAACGAGGTTCTCGTATCCACCGCAACGACAATCTTTTGAATGTCACCTTTCAAAATGTACCGGTAAAGCCTTCTCGCACTGTCAAATATCTTCACATTGCTTTTGATCTCCGTCTCACTTGTACAGCACATCTGCAGGGTACCTCTAGAAAGGTGTTTAAATTTGCTGAAAAACCTTGCTGGAACAACTTGGAGGCTTTTTGCTAGTACAATTCCGAATATCTATAGTGTTTTTTCTCCGACCTATACATGTTTATGGTTTCAGAACTAGGCTGTCTGTACCGCTATCATATTATGAGAAACTATGGATTTTTGAGCCCCGTGCATTACGCATAACTTTTGAAATTATGTTATCCAGTCCAACTCAAGATCCCTATACTCCCCTTTAAATTCCATAAATCCTGTATCATTTAGAAACACTTAGTACGAAATACTCGTTCAACATCCGGTGACTACAACTCTAACATCCACTTCTACGACAAACTTTTGAAGATCTCATCCGAAGCACTTCCCCGTCTGCTGTTCTTTTCCTTTCGATCAGTTTATACTGTATCGCTACTTTCTTCCTCCAGACCATCCTGAAGCACTGTATTACGATCCGTACATTATAGACGCTCATCTTCTTCACGTATGATCATTATGTGAACAGTGAGTCTACCGTTCTAACAGTGCACCCCTCGTCTTCATTGATGTCTCCTTGGGCGAGAAGATAATATACATTTGTTACACTATCATAACCAAAGTGTTGTAATGGGATATATACTTCATTTTATTTGATCTCATCCAGAACCAGACAACTTAGCGTAACAGCCCTTTTAGTTGCACTGAGCCGCTTCAACGCCATCTGTTAACGACCGAATGAACTGCTTGCAGCCTAACGACGAACACACGTCGCCCTGTCTCTAGCAGGCGTATTAGGAGTTTCTAGACCTAATGGGCCTTACGTCTTTTAATCATGTGACTCCCCAGTTTGCCTCACGATGCTGCGTGGACGCCGAAAATTGGGAGGCATCGGCCGGAAATCGAACCCAGAACCACGCGGAAATGAATCCAATACTTTAACCACTAAACTACATTATCCCCTGATCTCATTCAGCATTGTAGCTTATCGTCTATTTTAGTAGCATTTGTATGCCTGTCTTGGGACGCCAGTTCATTGGAAAAAATGATCTTAACCACCAATGTCCCAACTCTTACCCTTTAATAGTATTTCTACTTCTATTCCTCTACAGAGGGCGTAACCTTCTTTGACATAAGCTACCCAGGCTTGGTGTACGCTAACAACGATACACAAATTAAGTCGTTTTGACATTTCATTTTTTGCTGTGTACAATGTTAAATGTTCCATTCTGGGGTATCCTTTGGGAAGAGCAGGGGAGGAATTGATCCCATGATTTCGAGAAACACATGTTTTTAATACTAGCTACTAACACTAGTATACTAAAAGACACATATCGGGGGACAATTTCCCCTGCCCCTCACTCCCGTCTGGCAAAATCTGAAATATTACACTACTGGTTCCATTGTGTGATCTTAATACTATGCTATTACGGATGTTACATCGTCATTTCAACAATAGATTCATCACAGGTACTTTTTTTCATTCATTTTGACTTATTCTGTACATAAGTGACTTTGCGACTTGATGTACATGTAAATTTCACTAAAATAAATTAATCATACCTCCATAGAGAAAAATAAAACTATAAACAGTTTTTTAATGTGTTTGTGTATATTCTTTATTAAAGGGTTCACTGAATGAAAGCATGTTAATGCATGATAAAGGCCTTATTACACTTATTTATATTCATAGTCCAGTATTATTTCAACAAGCAACGGACTTGTTAATGTTGTTGCACGCGCTAGCCACGAAAATGTGGACGTGATCATTTGTCATCACATACGAGGGTGA
Source organism: Thermobia domestica (assembly GCF_964235325.1). NCBI lineage: Eukaryota > Metazoa > Arthropoda > Insecta > Zygentoma > Lepismatidae > Thermobia > Thermobia domestica. The sequence goes on from NC_137460.1 coordinate 9,907,983, forward strand.
AACAAGAGAGGGAAAGAGACAAAGAGGGGGGAAAATGTGAATTAAATTCCCTACCTGTAAAGTTGTTACAAAAGTATTCCAATAACAAATATATTAATGTTGAATTCCACTTTTTTGAAGGGATATTTGGGGCGTTCAGAGCAAGAGGGTATTAAGTCCAGTTACCAAAGCTGGAGGAAAAAAGACATCAAAAAGGGAACACTATTCTTGCACAATTAGAGTTATTTACAATATTTGACACGAATGTCTTATAGTTTGAAAGGAGCTTCAGATAGAGATATTAAAAACAAACTACAGATAGAAATCATAAATATGAGTTTCAGATAGAAATCCTAAAAATGAGCTTCAGATAGAAATCCTAAAAATGAGCTTCATATAGAAATCCTAAACATGAGCTCAGATAGAAATAATAAAACTGAGCTTGAGATAGAAACCATGAAAATGAAACATGTCCAAATGACTTCAAGTAGGGAGGATCCAAGGAAAGAAGCAATTTCAAAAACCAGAGAGCATCACCAGTATTCTTTGAAATTTTCATAATCATCATAACTGTTTTGGCATCAGCAAGGTACTTGCCGTAAATTGAGAAGGTTCCACCGTGTGCAGCAAATCTCTGTCTGGACATAATAGGTACCGTATTCGTTTTATACAATTCTATCCATTAATGACATATTTCTACATCTCCCTCTTAATTACATTCCATATGTTTGTTCGTTCCTATCATTTGTAGCATTTTCTTAGCACGTTGTTCCGTGTTCGATCTCCGGTGGGGAAACATCTAATTAAATAGCAAGATTACGTAGACCTACGTATATTGTTCAATTATACGTTGAGTGAGGACTGTTGTATGTGATATTATCATGAAACTCACAAGATTTACGTGTCAGAGTATGATGTTCACCAGAATTTCAGCAGAATGCCGCATACGTCGCTCTTACTTCGGCGAGATCAAAGGGCGAAATGTAAACAGACAGAACAGTATGTTCAGCTTACAGGGAGTGTTTTCCTACATCATAAAATTGGTGAGTGTACAGGGCATGTAACAACGAGAGCAATGTGCGTTGAAAGCAATGGACAGAAGGCACCTTACGCAGTATCGATAAGGTAGCGGACCTACCAGTATGACTACATAACAGGATGAAAAAAATGTCCGTATTGTAGTGTCAACTTGACCTTGAAGGGTGGAAATGTATGTGGATTAGTCTGCATTTATGGTTAGACGACGAGTAGTGAACGCTGGACTTGAAGCACGCATGCTTCCAATGATCCAGAATCACAAAAGCCTCAGATTACAAATGGGCGTGTGAACACTATTCCTGTTGTGCTGAGTGCCAGACGGGCATATTTTCAACTAAACTTTAGGCCGGCCATATAACGTGAGCGACAGAGAGGTGGGGCTCGCAGAAGACGAACACAAACAGAAACACGTGGGGTTTTATGGGGTTCGCAAGTCGCTCCGACTAGGGTCTGAATTTCAAGATCATAGTACTAATAAATGATATCCATTACTCAGTCTGTGTCAATTGCATTATTACTGTTGTAGAGGACTCCAAACTTCGGATGTTTGTGATTTTGTAGCGTCCTGGGTTTGTAACACTGAATTATAAATCTAGTATATTAAGTATTCGTTTAACATATAAGTTTGGCATAATGTAATAATAGGACAGAGTGATGTTTAAAAATTACAATTTCATATTGGATTGGTAACACTGTTAATCTGGTGACATTGCAGTATGTGTCAATCGATTTTACCTCGTCGATATTTGCATGGTATAAATTTTGTCATTTTTATATGTTAATTCCAAAGTTACATGCGCGTTTCAAGATGGACGGTCCACATTGTACAGGGGCTTCAAATTGGGGATTTAAGGCTTTGTAGTAATGAAAGAGAAACTCAAACCTTTTTTGCTGCAAGTGTTCAATGTGAGCATCATTCGTCACACGGCATACATCGAGTCCATAGTCGAGAAAGGCCCATAAACTTTCCGCCGGAATATGGCAGAAAACATATTCAATTTAGGGGAGTCTCATTGCAACTGTATCATCTCGTGAAGATTTGCTGATCCCAAATGGCAACATTATGATTGTTTACATCGCCACGTAGGTGAAATGTCGATTCATAACTGAAGACCAGAAAATCCAGATCTATAACGACCCAGAAAATCTTAATCGCCATGCAGCAACATTTCATTTGCAAAGTTGGCACGTAAACCATAGTCTGTAGGGTTTAGAGCTTGTAGCAACTGCAAACGATAATGACATAAATGAAGCGCTTGGAGGATAAAGGTGTTATGTAACAAATTGAATATGACGGGAAAATTGACTTTCACAACTTTGTCCCTTAACATACCGCCTTCATCCTTTCTAAATACCTGCACCCAGACGACGACTCAATAAACAAGGTGTTACGTGGCATGATTAACATATAACACGTGCATGAACTGCCAGAATGCAACGTTTCAAAAAATGTAACATAACACCTTTATCCTCCAAGTGCTTCAATTGTAAACGTCTCCTTAAAATTCTCCACACAGATGGTTCCACTCTAACTAAACGTTCAGTCTTTGCAAAATGTAAAACACAAAAAGCTTTCTTCTTACTAGTCGCCATCTTTGCTACTAGCGCTTTCTAACGGCAAACAGAGAAAACAGTACAAAATTGCTTGAGCTGCTTTTTCATTTGATGTATTACTGATAATTGTAAGTTAATAGTAATAAATATTATAATGCGTTAAAACCCCGATATTCATTTTGAAACACTCTGTATATTTATATACATATGATCGATTGTATTGATTTACTCTCTATTTCACTTGCAATGGTATAAACGTTCATTCAGCTTATCGTATTAATTGGAAACCACGTAATCTTGCTTTGTCAATAGAATTAATTACTGTACCATGAAAATTAGTGCTGGTGTGAGAGGATTGTGGCATTCTTGTCTAAAGAAATTGTGTTATATGTTTATTTAATCAAAGCAAAGCTCTTTGCACTTTGCTTAAGCTTCCAACAAACACAACTCTGAACTACAAATTTTGAATTCTGGGTGATTAATTGGTGCTGACAAGGGAACCTTCCGAAAATCATAGTTGCAGTGAAAGATGTGACCTATGCCAATTGAAAGATCTGTAACAGAGATGTTCATTCCCAAAAAAATAGCTGCCCATAGCAATAGGTTCAAGAAATATAAGGGGTGGAAGTTCGGGAAACAGCAAGGTTGGACAAGGGGAAAAAATGCAATTTCCGCAAAAAAAAAAAAAAAAAAAAGGGGGGCACGGTAAAATACAATGCTGACCAGTGATGTATAGAAAGAGACTTGTCACAATAGGGAACTAATGAAGGCCACCAGTGGGGTTAACAGTGTTGCCAACTGCAATGAAAAGTACATGTTTTGCAAAGAGCACTATATGAAGTGAGTGCAATATTCAGGGTCAATTTGTCATGTAGAACATAAGATATGACATGTATAATCAGTGGTACAATCTAACAAAAGAGAGTAGAAAACACAGAAGTACGAAAAATACGGAAAAGACGGAGTTGGCCATAATGCGCCACATTTGATCATGAGCTGTGCATATTAGAATGAACAAAACAAGAATGCACCAAATATGCAAGAAACCGACGTACCTAGAGTCGAAAAGAAAAACGAGTTCCAAAGTTGGCAACACTGGCCATGAAAATCCAGACAATTCTAATATAGTTAGGCCACTCGCTTCACAAAAAGAAAATTCAGGCAACAGGCATTAGCCTTCGCATCATTTGTACATACTCGTCCACATTGTACGTGTAATTGTTCGATGAGACAATGGTCCAAACAGAAGATACATTTGCAGTGAGCACAGTGGAATACTACCAATCCGTCACACATGGTACAATGATCGCCTGTGAATGTCTTGAAACAGTACTCTAGAGGTGTCTGAACCTTTTGTGGTCTTTCTACCACATATACACACCTGTAGAAAGCAAACATAATCAAAGACTTGATCTGCTGTGTGTTGCTGTCTGCAGTACTATCACCGCCTATATGATATATCCAGAGTGTCCCACCTAACTCTGCGACTGAAATAGCTTCAAAGCGAAAAAAATGTGACACATCCAGTTGTGCAGGAATGTACCCATGTCAGCGGGCGACAAACTTCTGTGAGACTCAAGTGCCCCCAAGTTCCCCATCATAGGGTACCAGGGGCCAACTTCAAAATTTCAAATAGCACCATCGGTCGAGTTATATTTCTTTCGATAAATCTTGGAATATGCAACAACGCATATCAGAATTATTTACTATATGGGATTTCAAAATGGCCGCCAAAATATCTGCTCGGCGACAAGAACAACGTGCATTTTTGGAGGTCATTTTGAAACCCGTGCTTCATATAGCAAATGTTTCTTATAGGCGGTGTTGTATCTATCCAGAGAAATATCATCCGCCCCCTGTTCTCATTTGAAATGTTGCGGTTGACCGCTCGAGCCTTATGATGGGGGCCCTGGGGGACTTGCTTCTTACAAAGTTTTCTTGGCCCTCGACATGAGTACATTCCTGTGCAATTGGATTTGCAACATCTATTATCGCTTCGCAGCAATTCGAGATCACAATGTTCAATGCCATGTTAAGACACAACATATATTTGTGGCGGCCATTTTGAAAAGCATGCTTCATATAGCAAATGTTTCCTATAGGTGTTGCTGCACATTCCATGATCTATCGAGAGAGTTACCACTCGGTCCCTGTTGCTATTTGAAAGTTTGAAGTTGGTTCCTAGGGCCCTATGATGGGGATTCTGGGGGCACTTGCTTCTCACAGACTTTTATCACCCCCAGTCATTCGTACATTCCTTCAGAACTGGATCCGTCACATTTTTGTTCGTTTCGCAAATCATTCAGGTCACAAAGTTTGGTGGGACACTCTGTATATTCCCACATACGACCCAACCATGATAATGTTCACTATTTCTATTATCGGTTGTTGGCTCAACCCAACCATTTCATGTTCGCCGACTTGACATTGCCTCAATCACTCTAGCATTGATGCATTCCGAGTGATGCCTGTTGCCGGAATTTTCTTTTTGTGAATCGAGTGGCCTAACTACATTAGAATTGTCTGGATTTTCATGGCCACTGTTGCCAACTTTGGAACTCGTTTTTCTTTTCGACTCTAGGTACGTCGGTTTCTTGCATAGTCGGTGCATTCTTGTTTTGTTCATTCTAATATGCACAGCTCGTGATCGAATGTGGCGCATTATGGCCAACTCCGTCTTTTCCGTATTTTTTGTACTTCTTTTTTTCTATTTTTTGTTAGATTGTACCACTGATTATACATGCCATATCTTGTGTTCTACATGACAGGTTGACCCTGAATATTGCACTCACTTCATATAGTGCTCTTTGCAAAACATGTACTTTTCATTGCAGTTGGCAACACTGTTAACCCCACTGGTGGCCTTCATTTGTTCCCTACTGTGGCAAGTCTCTTTCTATACATCACCTGTCAACATTGTATTTTGCCGTGTCCCCCTTTTTTGCGGAATTTGCACTTTTCCCCCTTGTCCAACCTTGCTGTTTCCCGAACTTCCACCCCTTATATTTCTTGAACCTATTGCTATGGGCAGCTAATTATTTTGGGAATGAGCATCTCTGCTACAGCTCTTTGAATTGGAATAGGCCACATCTTTCACTGCAACTATCATTTTCGGAAGGTTCCCTTGTGAGATCCAGTGCATTAATAGCTTTCATATACAGAGTTTTATAAAAAATTGTCACAATTTTTTTCGGACTAGATCCCTTACATCAAAATAAAGAAAACAGTTCATATAGACTTGTGGTCGGAAGTGCATAGTTTCGTAGTTATAAGGTGCCGAAAACGTGAAAAAAATGAACTTTAAAAATCGATACTTGCATTACTATAGGACTGATCGTACTCTGGTCAAGACACCATTGAGGAACTAGTATGAGAACTATCCAAATATCCATGTTTCAGAACCTCCGGTACTTGCACTATCATTTTTAGAGAGGCTGTTTGGAAGTGCTTGATCACTCTCCACCTACCTCTCTAAAAATTGGTGTGCAAGTGCTGGAGCATTCTTAAACATGGATATTTGGATAGTTCACATACTAGTTCCTCAGTGATGTCTTGCCCCAACTACGATAGCCAATGTTGCCAACAAGTTGGCACAAAAAGTCACTAAATGAGACTTGAAATGACTCCAATTTTGGGTGAAAAGTCGCTAAAAAATATTCGTGAAATTCAGTCTCTCTCTCTGTATATATAATAAGGAAAGAGACGGAGAGATATTACATTTGTGATCAATTCAAGTCATAACCCTGCTACGTTACGAAAGTGTGTGTAAAGCACAATTTGAAGGTTTACTTTACGATCAATTTGAATTCAACGAAATCAGAAATGAGTTTTAAAAAAAGTCTATTAAGAAAAATCTTGCATCTACTTCACTGTTACTCACGCTTCTACAGATAATCAGCTTGTTATCGGTAATATATTATTTGTGCCTCTAAATAGAAGCACCGCAAAATAAAGGACGTTAAAGATTGGAGTTGGTCTGGGTTGAGGGCAAGAGGTAACAATAATCAAAGAGTCAATATGGAGATAAATGCTATATACTCCCCCAACTCGTCAATACTTTTGCGCTAATTCAAATAGACAGAAAGAAAACAAACATAGTATATCTAAACTGATTCGAGCTAATAGTACTTGATTACAGAAGGACAAGTTGTTCACAGCATAAAAGTCGCTATATTTGTAAGTAAGTCGTCAAATTGTCATTGAAAAATCACACATACACAAAAAAATCACCAATCAGAAAAAATATTATTTTTTTTTGTCGCTATCCTGGAAGTTGAATCCTCTAGATTTAGCGACTTTTCCCTTGAATTGGCAACACTGACGATAGGTTCCATAGCAGTGGAGATAAAGTTAATTTTTACACGTTCTCAGCGCCCTATAAGTTCAAAATCATCCACTTTTGAACATAGGTCCGTATGAACTCTTTTTTCTGATTTTGATGTTAGGAATCTGTTCCCAAAAGATTGTGACACATTTTTGTAACACCCTGTAGTTGTTATATATATATATATATATATATATATATATATATATATATATATATATATATATATATATATATATATCAAGAGACAAAGGGAAAAAAAACAGAGAGACAGTCACCGAGTCAGAGAATTGTTTCTTAATTTTCTATTTTGTGCTCACCTGTACCCACCCAAATATTTTGCTTGCATACTTTTGTTGGAAATGGTCAATACGCAGCACAGGCGTTTGGCTTCATCGGTGCTTTGGTGCAGTAAATGTATTTAAAATTTTTTTACAGCAGCGTGTAACTTTCAAAAAACTACACAATATTGTAATATTCTACAGGTAGAGTCACTAACGTGCAGGGGAGTTTTAACCCTGGAAAGGGTTAAACCTTTCCCTTTCATTATAAAAATGTCTTATATAAATTATTATACAAAGTTTCTACAAGTCTTTTAAACACTAAATGTTTTCAGTGTAGGCTTTGAATGAACCCGTTCGGCATACAACGTTGCCTTTGAGTAGATAGGATGTTGTCTTCACCCAAAGCGGCCTCAGACGGGATGAATAACTCCGTAGCTCAAAGCAGCCTAAGGAGTAGATATTAAAGATTTATACTCCGTAGCTCAAAGCTGCCTCAGGAGTAGATATTAAAGGTTTATAACCGTAGCTGAAAGCGGCCTCAGGAGTAGATATTAAAGGTTTATACTCCGTAGCTCAAAGCGGCCTCAGAAGTAGATATTAAAGATTTATACTCCGTAGCTCAAAGCGGCCTCAGGAGTAGATATTAAAGGTTTATACTCCTTAGCTCAAAACGGCCTCAGGAGTAGATATTAAAGGTTTATAACCGTAGCTGAAAGCGGCCTCAGGAGTAGATATTAAAGGTTTATACTCCGTAGCTCAAAGCTGCCTCAGGAGTAGATATTAAAGGTTTATAACCGTAGCTGAAAGCGGCCTCAGGAGTAGATATTAAAGGTTTATACTCCTTAGCTCAAAGCGGCCTCAGAAGTAGATATTAAAGATTTATACTCCGTAGCTCAAAGCGGCCTCAGGAGTAGATATTAAAGGTTTATACTCCTTAGCTCAAAGCGGCCTCAGGAGTAGATATTAAAGGTTTATACTCCGTATCTCAAAGCGGTCTCAGGAGTATATATTTACGTTTTATACTCCGTAGCTCAAAGCGGCCTCAGGAGTAGATATTAAAGGTTTATACTCCGTAGCTCAAAGCGGCCTCAGGAGTAGATATTAAAGGTTTATAACCGTAGCTGAAAGCGGCCTCAGGAGTAGATATTAAAGGTTTATACTCCGTATCTCAAAGCGGTCTCAGGAGTATATATTTACGTTTTATACTCCGTAGCTCAAAGCGGCCTCAGGAGTAGATATTAAAGGTTTATACTCCGTAGCTCAAAGCGGCCTCAGGAGTAGATATTAAAGATTTATAACCGTAGCTGAAAGCGGCCTCAGGAGTAGATATTAAAGGTTTATACTCCGTAGCTCAAAGCGGCCTCAGAAGTAGTATTAAAGATTTATACTCCGTAGCTCAAAGCGGCCTCAGGAGTAGATATTAAAGGTTTATACTCCTTAGCTCAAAGCGGCCTCAGGAGTAGATATTAAAGGTTTATACTCCGTGGCTCAAAGCGGCCTCAGGAGTAGATATTACAGGTTTATACTCCGTAGCTCAAAGCAGCCTCAGGAGTACATATTAAAGGTTTATACTCCGTATCTCAAAGCGGTCTCAGGAGTATATATTTACGTTTTATACTCCGTAGCTCAAAGCGGCCTCAGGAGTAGATATTAAAGGTTTATACTCCGTAGCTCAAAGCGGCCTCAGGAGTAGATATTGAAGGATGTTTCCATAGCCCATGGCAACCTCGGGAGAAGGTACACTGTAAAAAATCGTTGTGTTATTTCAACGACATGCTTATGTGTTAACACGATTGTGTTAAAATATAACACAAACAGATGGTTAGAACAGCTCACTCTCCATTTGGAGTTGTGTGTCAAATACCAGTAGTTGAAATCACACACAGCCTGTGTGTTAAATTAACACAAGTGTAAAATCTTCGGTGTTGTTTTCTGCGTGATTGCCAAATGTGTTGACATCCAATTATAAAGGGTAATGGATTGAAGCTACAGACAAACACAGTAAAAAAATACTTAAACAAATCCAGGCATACGCAAAATTTCAAAATGCAAACCGCGCGATGTATTTTTAATTGTTTTACATAATGTTTCTGAAAAAATCTGTCAACAGAGAGAAACAACATCGTATTACTGTATCACTTCTACACTGCACTAGAGCTCATCAGTCAAGACCGGGGACTGTGCTCCAAAAATGGCGGAAAACAAGTAGAAAGACGATTAAGAGGCAAACGATTAAGGATATAGGTATGAGTTTCCTATCATTCTTGAACAAGATGTTGGTGAAGGTTGTGTTTCGAACCATCACGAAATACTTCACAATAAATGTTGGGGAGGATGACAAAAATTTTTATGAAGGTTTTCTATATGATGTGTTCTGTAGTTTATTATTCTTATTTTTAAATTAGAATCTTCGGTAAGCGTAAGCATGCACACCACATGGTTTCTCAATACAGAAAAATGGTTACATCAACACTACACACGGAGTTACTTCAACACCAAAATGGGTGTCGTAGTAACATAGAAGTGGAGTCGAACTAACACGGTGTTAATCTGTGGTCTGACCTTGCATTAGGACACCGATTGTGTGTTGGAGTAATAAGAAAATGATGTTGAAGTAACACAGGGACTGTGTTATATTGATACTTGACATGGTGTAATATTAACACAAAATAATTAACACACTGCACAATGTGTTACTTTCTTCGTGTTGGTGCGACACCGCCACGAGTAATATATTTGCCAACAAGAAGGGTTGCAAAGATTGTCTCTCTTCTGGAAATCGTTTTTCTCAAATTTTGTACCTCCATAAAGCAATGCGCGTTTTCCTACAGTGTGTGGCATTAAGAGAAAAAGAAGAGATAGGAAGAAAGAGGTTTCGGAGTATCAGAGCATCTTCCTCAGTGAGCCTTGGAGGAAAGATTGTAAACCTAGTTATTGAAACTTGATTAGGAGGAAGTGGTAGAACAGCGGACACCGGAGACAATTCGATTAGTCTCCAAGTGGAACAGCCAACTTGTGGAAGGTAAATTCTTTAACGATCAAAAGCTTTAAGTATGTGTGCGGAAGAGAGACAGAGAGAGAGAGAGAGAGAGAGAGAGAGAGAGAGAGAGAGAGAGAGAGAGAGAGAAGAGATTGAGATAAATTTGCAGTGCATTGTACTCTTAGGCTAATGGCGAGGCTATGGAATAGTATTGTGCGCTGGTTTGCGGCTTAAAACTCATGTTACATTAACATCCTCTGTTATCTTGTAAACAAAATAATTGGATGTATTAAAGCGTTTGTTTACTTTTTTTCGTGGCTACTACGAATTTACCTACCTAAGCTACATTGTCATAAATATCTGAACGTCTTCTTTCCGAACGTACGTAAGTTTCGTTAGAATGTGCACGATCCCATGTAATATCACATTTGGGTTACTACGATATGATATGCAGATACTAGTGGCGGGGATAACTTAGCAGATAAGGTCCCCCATTCAAGTAAGTGTAACCCTCTAAGAATCGTTATTATAATACAAGGTGTTTCAAAATAAACATGGCGATTTTATGGCTTTGTAGTATTTATTTCAATTACGTAATTTACAATTATAAAAAATACACATAAAATGAAAGAGCAACTCAAACAGTTTTGTACGCACGCATTTACATGCACTGTTTCCTCTGTCTGCCGTTAGAAAGCGCTGGTAGCAAAGATGGCTATTAGAGAGTAGAAAGCTTTTTGTGTTTTACATTTTGCAGACTGAATATGTAGTTATAGTGCAACTGTCTGAGTTGAGACTTTAAAGGAGACATTTACAACGACGTCCTTTTTGTTTGCAGTTGCTACAAGCTCTAAACGCTACACACTACGGTTTACGTACGAACTTTGCAAATGAAATGTTGCTGCATGACGATAAAGATTTTATGAATCGTGTCGGCTATAGTGATGAATCGACATTTCACTTAAGTGGCAATGTGAACACTCATAATGTTTGTATCGGAGGGTCAGTAAATCCTCACCAGATGGTATAGTTGCAGCGAGACTCCTCTAAATTGAACGTATTTTCTGCCATATCCCGTTGTAAAGTTTATGGGCCTTTCTCGCCTATCGACTCGATGTGTGCCGTGTGACGAATGGTGCTCATATTGAACACTTGTAGCAAAAACTGTTTGGGTTGCTGTTTCATTTTATGTATTATTAATAAAAATGAAATGAAATTTTTGAGTTTTACGTCCCACGTTTATGCCGGTTAAGCTAAAGGAGACGGTGATTATGAATAATGAATGAAATGATGGAATGAAGAAAGTGGGATGTAACGGGAGAACCCCGAGAAAACCCACGCATACGGTGTTTGTCCACCACAAAGTTCACTTGGTGGGAGCAGGGTTTGAACCCAGGACCCCATGCACAAGAGCTGAACGCTTTATTACTGAGCCACCGCGGCCCCGCTGTATTATTTATAACTGTATGTTAAATGTAATAAATTCTTCAAAGCCTTGAAACACCGATATGCATTTTGAAACAACCTGTAGAATTTTCTGTGGAAATACTTGCGAAGATAAAATGAAATTCCTAAGTATTACGTTCGACGTTTATGCTCTGCAGGCTAAAGGAGCCGGTTAATAATGGAAATAAATAATTATGAGAGAATTGGTGAAATGGGAATGTGGGAGAAAATTAGAGAATCTGGGAAAATCTATGGACATGATATTGTCCATTACAAACTAATATGGGCTGGAATCGAACCAGAGATCCCTTTCATCAGAGGTGAGCGCTTTATCATTGAGTCACAGTTGACAGTACAGGTTTAACATGTAAAACCTTATTGCAAGATGCTGATGTGTTTTATTGTGAGTGTGCAATAATTTTAAGTGATTTGTTGGTAACAGCGCCACTTTATTGTAAAGAAATGGTTACAAATTGATCATTCAAAATTTTGTCCACCGCTAGGTACTACTTTCACGGTAATAGGTGGATTCCACGTCGGAAGAACTTCACATCTTTACAAGTTATTCACGAATCGACCCATTTTTTGTTATGTTCATGAGAATGGAAACGCTGTTGAGATAACTCGTGAGTCATCGATCAAGATAGTTGGGGATCGGAAGGTGCAATATCTGATGAATAGGTCGGATGCGGTAGGACATCCCAGTTCTAATGTTCTAACGTTTCCTTGACCAGTTTCAACATGAGGCCGAGCGTTGTCGTGCTGCAATATCGCTTTGTCGTGTCTTATTGAGAGGTCTACCCATGTTTGCGCTAATGCTAATGTTCCAAGTGATAGTTTAGTTGAGTTCAAGCAGATCATAATGCACCACACTCAGTTGATCGCAAAAAGTATGGAATATGACCTTGACTCCATGAATATTCGGCTTTATCTCCAATGTTGGTGGTTGACCTGGCGGTCCGCAGCGTAAATTTTTGTGCTTCGGATTATGGTAACGTATTCATTTTTCATCTCCCGCCGCGATACGGTGCTAGGAACAGTTCCTTCTGTATCTTTGAAGCGACACTTTACAAGTCGTTTTGCGCCTTTTGACCTCTTTAGCTCTACCCTACAAAAAATCTGGAGAAATAAGATCAGGACACTGTGCTGGCAACTTCTGAGGATCACGATTACCAAACCAATGTCCTGAAAAATGCTCGTAAATTTAAGCATACCGTAAGACTAAAATGAGGCCGGGCATAATTTAGTATATCTCGGAGGCTATAGACGTTATCAAACTGAACACAATATGCCATATCTTATTTTTCTTCGTTTGGTACTGTTCTGTGTTTAACGTGCTCAGTAGTAACAATTGGGACGAATCATGATCTCTCCTGGAATACTGCCTCAATCTAAATAATGGGATTTTCAAGTACCCACGGCCATCTTTCTGCTAAGCCAGCATGAGTCTTCATTAATTCTGCTCCACAATCACAGTTTTCCACTAACAATTTTTAACAGTAATGCAGTTTTCACGGAAGACAATTGAACTTCGTAATTAGAATACTTTTTGATCACATGTCGGATTTTCCATTTCCTGCATTTTTCCAAGACTTGGTGAGAACATTTCCTAAACCACTTGACGTTTTTCTCTGACCTGGACGAGGATAAGTAACTACTGTTTGGAGTGTCTGCCAAAGACCATGTTGTGTGATGCACCCTCCATAAATATTCCTATTTTATGATTATTTCCCTTGGAAGAGTGAATTAATAAAAATCATATGTATTCTAATTTTTCTTTTTTATAAACTTTTAATTTCCTAATTTTAAAATGTGTTATTATTATTATTATTATTGATAAATGAATGATTGGAAAACAGTATGACTAACACAATATGATTAGTTGAAGGCATACAAAGTTGTCATTTGCAGGAAGTATTCAATGTAATACGGATTCAAATAATAAAAGTATGATACAGTACCTATATATTTGTCACTGCGCATTGTATCATACATTTAATACATTTACTCGTATATCTGTTGTGAGATATTTCCTCTCTGTTATAGTTTGAATCACTGATGATTTCAAATTTTCTGCGGGGGTGGGGGATATTTCAATATACTGCAGGGTGAACTGGCAATCTACATTGAGCAGGATAGAATATATAGCTCGGGCGAAAAATTTTCCCCTCTGGCACCGCCTTGAAGTCATCAGTAGTCTCAATCCATTCTAATTTCGAAAATGCGAAGATGCATGTGACCACAAAGAGTGGAGCTGATTTCCGTATATACATATTTTAGGGGGACTCATTGAGGTTTGTGAGATATGATATGGCATCAATGAGGATTTTACCACAAATACGAGGAAGGTTCAGAATCTAAGGTTACAATGACGATATTTCGCATGTTATAGAGGAATGAGGAGAGTGCGGTAATTTTAACATGGAGTTGGCAACTGTGCAGTGTTTCAGCTACCCGCCACTTGCGGCGCTAGTTGTATGTAAACATAAATGGCGACTCCTTTTTGAAAACTAGTCTCACGAAGAAATCCGATCAGTGGGCGAAACATATAACAGCGGCTGAAATTCTTCGGCAGCTGTAAAAGTTTACGGAGAGACTGTAATGTGTCGTCAGTACGTCACAGAATGTTGTCGAAAGTTTGTGGCTAGTAGAGAAAATGTCATCGACGAGGAACGCAGTGGCCGACGTAGCACGGCATCAACAGATTTGACCATAGCTGGGACATCATCGACCACCCTCCCCAGTGCTCGGACCTCGCTCCAAGAGATTTTCACCTGTTCCCGCACTTGGAGCACGTAAGAGGCCGACGCTTCTCTTCAGACGAGAAGGTGAAACACTTAGTGACTAAACACGCAAGGACAGGATTTTTACCAGGAGGGAATCTTCAAACTCATCCCACGATGCGACAAGTGTCTCAACTGGTATGTAGCCTATGTTGAAAAATAACCTAATATATGTACTATCTGCTGGCTGTATTGCTTGTATGAAATAATATATAAACGTTTCCCTGCAGGGTTTGTAACCTTACTTTCTGATCACTCCTCGTATGTAGGTCTAAGTAAAATTCAGGGGGAGGGAGAGGATCGGCGCAGACATGTGTTGTTAACTCATACCATTCACAGAGTAACGCCACTTGGCATATGAATAACGACGATTCCCGCTTCCCAACACCAAAACCAACATTGGACGTCATCATATTCTGCCATCTGTTGGAGGTCTATGAAACTAGTCTCGAAATTTATTGGCACCTCTCTGTAAGATTCATACTTATTCAAATAAAAAGCAAACAGTTCTTATTCTGTTTTATTTGATGTAGAACTGAGTGGGGAAAATGAAAAGAACACTTAAATGTTTACACCTTTCCATGTTCATATTATCTATAATAATTGCTGAAAATGCAAGCTTTATCTTATCATAATAGTTGTGCTCCTTAAGTTTTAGCCTGTAGAACCGCCACTGGAAAGAACTTTTAATCATAAAGCTTTTAAATTCTTTGAGCAGTAGTAATTATAACATTGGCTGACAGTGGTGAAAAGCAAGTTTAAAATCTATAGCACAGAGAGCAGCCTGCATGTTACTCGCTAATTGCTGCCTCTTGTTTGCGTTTTGAATGTCACATTTGTTCTAATTGCTTATATAAAGAATCCTAACTCTTGCGGTCACCGCCGTTAACAAAATCATCTGGGATTTTCTCACCACACTGCATTTAGAATATTAGTACCACACAACGCAGTTTATAAACAGCTCAACATTCCATTTCAATAGACGTTTGTTTAGTTGTACACTTGTTTTGCATCTTCGAGGACAAGTTCACAAAAATGAATCTGAATTTATAATGTTTCACTGCTTTGAGTGCTCGAGTAATTGAAAGGAAGTGTATATTTAAAACACCATTAGGAGTTTTGTACACCTAGCTACAGGGTAGGTGAAAAGAAATTGCCTATTAAAAATGATATTTAACTTTTTTTAATTAATGAATTTAAAGTGAAAATACTAGACAGGGTGGAACGCTAAAGTGTTCAATCTTAGGTAGCTGATTCGTCTAAGGACAGGAAACAGAAAAAACTATTTCCATATATACACAGGGTGGCCCAAAAGTAGATATACAGTCACGTACTGGTTTGCTCACTGTATTTCACATCATCTCTTATTGTTATCAAACAGGTAGTCCTGGCTTCTTTATTATTTGTTCTTAATGTCTTTTTGTTTATACTTTAAGCTCGGAACAGACAAAGCAAATTAGCCCATAAGCTAAAATGATCAATGCAGAGTGTATATCTACTTTTGGGCCATTCTGTATATATATATATATATATATATATATATATATATATATATATATATATATATATATATATCACTATTTCGAAGGTATACATGGCACTCTACTAAATAGAAAAAGCCCATGGCTGAGGAAACATAACGGAATTTTACGATTGAGGTGGTCTCAAAGCCCTTGTCTGCTCGTGGCTTATCGAGTATGTTACCATCTGTAGAAGCGCATCGTTCGAGGCTGCAAATCATTCGAGTAACGCCAAGTGTGCATCCATGGTGAGTATAGTATTCGCGCCGAGTTGTGAAGCTTGACCTAGATCTACCGATTTCACCACCCAATAGAACGCGAGGGGGTGTTCCAGTCGTCAACCCCCACCCAGCAAATTTTGTCAGTGTCGTCTCTCGCACTACACGGAAAACATCTCCCGAGAGTACAGTGTTGTCGGATTGGCGCCAAGTTCCGCTTTTATTTGTTTTTTTTTGTTGTGTTATATTTTCGTTGTTACTATTCGTGTTATTGTGACAGTTTTAGAATAATTGTTACAGTGGTTATTGTTGTGCAGTGTTATTATTGGTAATTTTTAAATGCTTTTTTAAATACTCATTTTCTATCTCTTCAAAGTTTGGCAACATTGTTGGTGAATTTCAGCTGTTTGACGTTTCCCCAAGTATGCGCTCGGGAAGCGGCTCCACGAATTGTACCGAAGTTTCCCGATGTATCGGAGCTCAAGCGAAATATTGCTGGGATTGGTTTAGAACCCAAGCTTCACGACTGGGCGCGAGTACTATAGTTTGCGTGCCTCTTTCAGCGCATACCCTGGCCTAGAGACCTGCACGGGCCGAATTTTTGGGCCCGAGCTGAATCCAGCCCGAATGTACGTAGGCCCGGCCCGATAAGTTTTTTTTAAATTCTTGGCCCAAGCCCGGCCCGGGCCCGATAAATTTTCGAAGTTTCATTTTGTAACATTTTTCACGGGTACACTTCTTCAACGTTTGCCTTTATTCTAATTATCGTTTAACGAATGTCAATAACACAGGTATCTACCCTGGCCATTTTGAACACGTCCTCTAACAACGCTGAGCCCAGTGTGGGTCTATGTACTTGCCTCCTCCCGTGAGGTGTGTCTCATTCTCGTGCTTAAATACTTCAGTTACAGCCGTGTAGCTGTATGAACCATCATCCAATAGCGTAGCACTACCGTCTAGCCAGATGATAGCGCGAGACAGTGCTCTTGATGGCTGCTGATGACATCGTGTTCTTGAAAGCACTAGTCTGTTGTCACGTCACGCCAAAAATCGAAAGCCGTACAATCGTAACTGATTCGAGATGTTCGGCATCTTACGCTAAATTGCAACACCGGATTGCCTTCATGTGCTACCAAGACAGCGAGGATAAACAAGTGTGTTGGGCCAGTGGAAGTATGATGCTCATTGCCGCTATTTCATCTGCCCTCTTACTATATCAATAGTACGCCGATGGTTATTTCCACTATTTCCTGCATATCAAAGTGTCTCTCCGGCAAATCGATGGCTCGCTTATGCTTATTTCTATATCTTTTGGTTCGCCCTGTATACTTCCGGAGCGGTGCAGTACCACGCATATATTGTTATAGACCATTCTTGTAGCCTGTCCTTAGACGAATCTATCTGGTGAAATTTCAGCATACCTTAGCGCACCACCCTGTTTAGATGGGATCGCAGAATAATACAATTTTTTATTGACGTAGAGAGAAAAGTCCTGTGGTCCGCTGGTGAGCACATACCAAATGCTATTCTCTAGTGGATCCAAAATTTGTGGTTTATTGTAGGTAAGAATAGAAATCTTCCGTAGCTGGGTCCTATACATAATAGAGTCACAAGTAGTAACGTTAAGACCTCTTATGATCCAGGCTGACACTGTTCTCCTACCTGATTATAAAGGGATGATAAATCTGGGGAGTATCTGCCAGAGACCAGGCTCTTAACCAGAATACTAAATCAGGAAGGGGACTGTATATATATATATATTTGGAAGTATGTAATTACTGAAGTGATACAATAAAATCTTTCGTCAAAATCTCACGACGTTACAGAAGACGGATGATTAATTATTGTGAATGACTATCGATGAGTTGGTGAAATGGGAATATGTGAGATACAGAAGACCCTCGGGAAAACCCACGGACGCGTGTCTGAGTGGTTAATTGATTTGCTTTTACGTTGTTTGTCAACAGCGAGGCTGTATAAGATGAGATCTTCAGTTGAAAGTGAGATCTGAACGGAACTGTAGAACGTTGAAGGCTTTCCACACATAGATTGGGAGCTGGCTTATGTTCCCAATGCTACAATATACATTGCCAAAGTTTAAATAAAAGAAAATTTTGTAATTTGCATACAGTTTGTGATACAATGTAATTTTTGACTCTAAAAATACCGATTTATGTCACAATGGTGTGTTTTACAGAAATCTTTTTTTTTTCATAGTTGAAGATCATAAAATCTTAAGTAAATTTGGTTTCATGTAAAACTTTCATGCACTGTAAAAAAAAAAAAAAAAAAAAAAAAAAAAATTAAACACTTTTAGTACAGATATTGAGGGGAAACTGATGAAATAGTATTTATAAAGTGTGCTTCGCATGTCCAAAAGCGTTAATTCTCCAAAAACAGTATCTGATATGATACATTTAAAACACTTCTCCTCAGCAAGCAGTTCGAAACCAAAGTGGTGACACAATTTTGCAAATACATATGGGACATACTTAGAAAACAAAACATCTAAAAGGGGTGAATATGTGTAATCTGGAGGTGTTCAAAGAGTGTCAGTAATGTGTAAAGTGTCCTCTGTGTCTAAAAGTAGTACACAGATATACGCTCTGGCGATCGTGCGCTGTCCAGGGTCCCCCTAAAATTTTCATGGTAGGCTTGCAAGTGAACTATAATATGGTTGGATAGGCCCCCCTAACTTCTACCCCCCCTACATTTTTGGGCTAACTACCGGCCTGGTTCTGTCCATCTTGAAATATGGCCGCAATCTTGTTTTCGCACACTTTCAAGCATGAAATCATCTCATTCCATCACCAAGCTCCAATCTTAGTACAAATAGGCAACAGGAGCTCCGATGAAAGTTTGAAAGCGAAAAATTATTTGCATGGCGTATGCGTGGCGTCCATCTTGGAATATGATTACCATCTTGGTTTTCACCACTTACAACTATGAAATAATCTCATTCTATCATCAGGGCCTCAATCCTAGTAAAAATAAGCAGAAAATGTAAGTCAGCCATTTCACTACCAAGAATCAAACCCGATACCTTATGCAGCAAATGCAACACGCGCTTACAACTTTCCTTGTCATTTTAAGTTTGTCCACGCCGGACTTCATCTTGCACGTTGTATATTAATTCATCCTATTCTAAATCTAGGAAATCCAAGCTGATAGGGAAACGAATACAGAATATTCGATGACAAGTATGAACGCAAATACTTTCCAGGGGGCGCGGTGGTTCAGTGGTAGAACGTTCACTTCCGGTGCTTGGGGTCCGTGGCTCGATCCTAGCTCGCGCCAAGTGGACTTTGTGGTGGACAAACACCGTGCTCGTGGGTTTTCTCAGGGTTCTCCCGTTTCCTCCCACCTTCTTTACTCTAACATTTCACTCGTCTCTCATCATCACCGTCTCCTTTAGCCTAACCGGCATAAACGTGGGACGTTAAACTTAAAGATTTTATTTCCTTTTTTTTTCAAATACTTTCCAGAGAGATTCGAATCCATGATAGATTTCATTGGAAATGAAATCTTTTAGTTTGACGTCCCACGATTATGCCTGGTAGGCTAAGGAAGAGGATAATTATAGCAAGTGAATAATAATGGAAGAACTGATGGAATGAAAATGTGGAAGGGAACGGAAATACCCTGAGAAAATCATAGATACGATTTTGTCCACCACAAACTTACTTGGCCGGGGATCGAACTAGGGACCCATGCACCAGAGCTAAGCAGTTTATCACTGAGCCACCGTGCCTCCATCCTCGTGATCTGAAGCATGACGTTCTAGATTACTCGCTATTCCCCACAGTGTTTCTAGATCAAGGAAGTGATATCTGACACAATACTGACTACCACAAACTTACGTGAAGTAGGATCGAGCCAGCCTCATAACATTAAAAAGGTCAGCATTCTACCACTGAGCTACCATATTTCCCTGTTAGAAGATATGGTAGAAGGTAAAGGAGGGAGGTAAACAATATTGAAATCTAAATTTCTAAAGCCAAGCAAAGAAATTAGTCGCGTAGCAGATGGAAAGCGGCACAAGTGACTTCCATAGGAGAAAACTTTTTTTTTTTTTTTTGGAAGAAACTAGTCTCGTATATTGAGACACTACTGTATACGCTTTTCAGAAATGGATATATACAACTTTATAGCATAAGTCAAATTTAATAAGAATATAAAATCAATATAATTCAAGGCATGAATCTTGAAAGATTAAAAAGAAAAAAAGAAGATATTGTAACGTCTTTTATAAAGATAAGAGTTCACAGCAAATTTATTCACCGCATACACATTTTAATTTTTGAAAGTAAATCCTTCAAGAAGTTAAAAAAAATAACTTTCAATCTTCACAGGTAAAGAAAAATAAACTTTTTTTGAGTGAAAAGAAGAAGAAGAAGAAGGCGGTGCTTGAGAAAGACAATATGAAAATATGATGTGAAACTAATTTTCAAACTCGTAGCGAACAAGTTCCGCTGGAGGGATGAGGGGTGAGGAGATTTTTTTGACGAAGATGTACGTACGTACCTATATATATATATAAGAAGCTGACGTGAGTGTATAAAGGTTTTGGAGATAAAGTCCCAGGAGAGCGAAAGAGAGAGAGACTATGTTGTCTGTAGAAATTAACATGCAAATGACGAACGCAAGACGATGATGCAGAGTTGGTGAATATCCGAAGCTTATATGCTATGTAAGGAAGAGGGAATGACTGAAACCTAAGTAAAGACATGATCGCTTCTATGGCTGCGAGCTAAAAAGATATCCTATCGATTCTCTTAATTCCTTTTTTTTTTTTTTTTTTTTTTATCTTTCCTTCGAAACTGGAGGAGAATTACTCCTGCACCCTCCCCCTCCACTTCCCTATTTCACCTGTCTGTTCTTTGAATTGCTTTTGGTCGCTTGGCAATTAGCGAAAAAGGGAAAAATCGGGGCGGGACGACGTGGTGATTTTTCCCTCCTGTACCCCGCTCAAGCGAGCACCTTTTCCCTCTCTACTTGTTCTACCTATTGGTAACTTACCTACTAGCGACACACGCGGAACTGGTTGATAGTAGTAACCCCCATCATGCTCTGCGCGAATCAACAACGACGGCAACCAAACAGTATCGCCACCGCGCGCTCGGGAAACTTAAGCAGCCAAGCGATTTTGGCCGTCGCGGCGCCGGTAGGTTAAGGGGTAGTCGTAATAGCTTTAGTGAGTGTTTGTGAAGAATATTTTTTTTTGTAAGGTGAAAATGTGTGGGTGCGGGTGTGGTACAGTGCGTACGTGGATTTAGCGACCGCTTGCCCGCTAACAGGATTCGAACAGGTGAGTAAAAAAACAATAACAAATAATAAATCCGTTATTTGATATTGAAGTTTAAAAAAAAGAAGAAAAAATGTTTTCAGACACATAGGTGTTAATGCGTGACCCAGATGTCACAAGAATCTACTAGTTTATAACTTCACGTTTCTTTTATACACTTTTACGCGTTAACAAAGCTGAACTACGAAATAAGCGCGCAATGTATATTTTAAGTCGAGATACAGAGACGCTTTTTTTTTTCTTACCTCCACACCTTGAAAATCCTCCATGATTTTTCGCGTTTTGCCGGCGCGCAAAACTCTTCATTCACTCCGAATTTTCATACTTTTAGCTTTGTTTTTCACTTGATTATTATTTTTAATCTTTAAAAATCGACTTCAAAAGAAGAAACATGTTCTCAATTCGCTCTAGGCTATGGGTAAGTGCTGGATATGTTTGCGCTTAATTTCGCCACAAGCGGACCGATTTTGAGATTTTTTTTTTTTTTTTTTTTGCTCAAAAAAATATAGTTCCTCGATGGTTCAATATAAGTTTCATCAGAGTATGATATTGTATTCTTTGGAGAAAGACATTGAAACAGCTCAACAGCTTCAGTGAAGTCAGTTAACATATAATTTTAAAATTCTTATTTCAGAGCTTAGTATTTTTGAAAAGTAACATTATTTAATTTTGACACTTTTTTTTGGGTGATATGCATATTTATATATACATATATGAGAAAAAATTACTGTTATCCATTTCGGTAATCTTTTCGTGGATGGTTGTAAAGGAAAGAGCCCGGGGCAAGAAAAAAATGTGATCCCTGCTGACTTTGCCTAATATATTCCTATATCTTATGATGATGATTGTACCTTGTATGATTCCTTTTAGACAGCCAGTTGAGATTTTGATCAGAGCCCTCCTTAATCCGGCCCTAGTGAAGGCGGAATCATATGTCGAGTTATTACAAATATATTTATGATTGTTTTTGGTTTAATCACAGTCATCTGTGGGAAAATATAACTCATTACGAGTAATTGTTTGATTTGATTAATGATTTTAATTACTGAAACTATGAGATGGGACCTGTATCCTTTCTGTCACCGGGGATCGAATTCCGAACCACATACACAGAAAACACATGAATAAACCACTGTGTCACGAAATAATATACACACTTATTATGACAATTCCCTTTGTGGCTAGAATGTTGCCATACACAACTTTGATACAGAAGATTCGGGGGTTCGATTTTAAGATGGGAGCTTATGTAGTTTGGATTTCACAGGTTCATGTTTCAAATAGCTTTGCCGCTGATACAGGACGCTAAGCTCTAAGTAAACCCATTTAAAACAGTTATTAGGAACATTTAATTGGGAGCAAAGAACAATAACGTTCTCTTTAAGCTTGTTATTGTAGAACGTATATATATATATATATATATATATATATATATATATATATATATATATATATATATATATATATATATATATATATATATATATGGAATAAATAAATGGAATTTAAGTGCCATGAAGTCAGGGGGTTCTCGTTACTCCAAGGTCCTTGACAAGCCTTCCTATATTTTCCTGACATGTGTCCCTATTTCAGTGCCTACTTTTTAAAACTTTTTCAGTTGTTTTATCTATTCCACCTTCGTATACCTTTTTATACAAAACTTTAGTTATTAATTAGTTTTAATACATCATACTTTGCCTTTCGCGCTAAAATATCAATGGCGTGACGGTCCATCTTTGTGCATACCCCTGGAGAAACTATACGCGGACACAAATGGCGCGCGTCTATCCGTCAAGATGCACAAACGAGGAGGGCGTAATATTTATATATTTATGTGTCAAGCTTCAGGGTGGGGACAAAGAATTATTACACAATCAATCTAAGGAAATTGAATAAATTCTGAATCTAGGATAGAGTATAATAATCGGTCTATATGTAATATAAAAAAAGTAAAGGGTATGGAGATGGTTTTAAGAGCCATTCCTTCTCCCGGCTGGGCTTTGAAATACACCTCATCTGTTGTTTTAGGCTTTGAAGTATACCTCATCCGTTGTTTTAGGCTTTGAAGTATACCTCATCCGTCGGTTTAGGCTTTGAAGTATACCTCATCCGTCGTTTTAGGCTTTGAAGTATACCTCATCCGTTGTTTTAGGCTTTGAAGTATACCTCATCCGTCGGTTTAGGCTTTGAAGTATACCTCATCCGTCGGTTTAGGCTTTGAAGTATACCCTATCCGTCGTTTTAGGCTTTGAAGTATACCTCATCCGTTGTTTTAGGCTTTGAAGTATACCTCATCCGTCGGTTTAGGCTTTGAAGTATACTTCATCCGTCGTTTTAATTGATAAAAAAAGAGGGGCTTCGGTTCGATGTTGACGACTGTCCGTAATTTCGAGCATTAAGGTTACCTAATATGCTCAATTATATTACGTAAAAAAATGGGAAAATAAAGTACACTGACTAATCTGTGAATGTAAAATACTTGGTACACTAGATGTACTGTAGTACTACACTGTAAAAAACAAAACACCATTTAAACTCTTTTAGTACAGATATTGAGGGAAAATTGATGAAACAATGTTTATAAAATGTGCTTTGAGTGCCCAAATGTGTTCCTTCTCTACAAATAGTATCTAGTATGACACATTTAAAATAATTCTTCCGGCAAGCAGAGTGATGACATTCATTTTGTACAGTTTGTATATACATCTGGGACATACTTGGACAATACAGTATCTAAAAGGGGTGTAATCTGGGGGTGGTGTTCAAGAGTGTCGGTAATGTGTAGTGTCCTACTGTGTCTAAAAGTAGTTTCTTTATTTTGTGTAGCGTATAACACAGTAAGGTCAACACTTCTAGGACACTTGGTCGATAAAGTGTAAAAGTTTTCTCAGGCCAGCTATCTTAAGACTGTTTTTTTATTCACATCAGGTAAATGCCGGGATGGCGCCCAATATACAAGTCCCAGGCCGCTTTCTTCCTTCCCTTTCCTCGGATAGTTTGCTCGCCGAGGTACGTCATTTCTCATACGTGACAGGCTAACATAGTCATAGATCCCGAGAGCACAGAAATCTAATTTCTAAACCTAATCAAAGCCTTTACTTTCTAATCCTAATCAAAGCTTTTACTTTACCAAATTTTCAAACCAAATCGGCTCCTCAAGATTTTCTTTTTGTTGTTGTTGTTGTTTCCAAAGTTCATTAAACAGAGTCCATAAGACAGACGGGTGAGTGTGTTCAGATTTGAAGTATTTTTTCCTAATCTTGCGCGAAAATATCATATGATTTCTTTCTTCTCAGAGTTTAAAACTTAATTAAAAACCAACGATGAAATGTGGAGTTAACTCTGGAGTAATACAAAGTATGCTAATTTATAAAGCATCAACGTTTGCTTTTCGTTTTCGTTTTTTTTAAAATTATACAAAGAAAATTTAAAAAGTTTTGTAGATGTACCTAATTAAACAAGTACTACACTGAAAAAAAAACGTATGTGGCATACGTAAAAACGTATGTTACATGTATAAATCCTGTAGTTTTTGGACTTAACGTATAGCAAACGTATAACTGAAAAAGTATATTTTATACATAACTCCGCACAAGTGTACCGAATAAACGTACTTTCTGTACGACTGAAAGAACTGTATACAGGCAGGATCTCACATAAAAAGACAAACATATATAACATATACCTGATGTATGTAACATATATATATGTATGTAATACACGGAAGACTGATAGATGTCGGACATCTTGCAACAGCATAATATAACATCGAAGGGCAGTGCGTATGTAGCATATGGATAATGTATGCTCCGTACTGACTTCCGTAAAAAACGTAAGGATTTCGTATATTTCTAAATATACCGCTGTCCGGATAACGGATTTTTCTCGGTGTAGCGTAGAAAAAAGTTAGAAACACAACGTAACGATTTTCTACTATACAGGGTGGTCCAAAAGTATATATACAGTCTCGTACTGACCGACTTATGGCATTTTATATAATTTACTTATTGCTATCCGTATCCATACAGTTTTAACGTAGGCTACTTTATTATTTGTTTTAAATATCTTTTCACTTATTCATTAAAGTCGGAAAAGAACGAAGCAAATAACCACATTTTCTAAATAAACTGTCATACTTAATCAATGCAGGGTTGTATATCTATTTTTGGGCCACCCTATCAATTGGGTCAAACTTCCTGCTCCATTCCTATGCATATTATTAACACTACATATATGAAACTCGCTGGCAGCAACCCCCTCCCCCGGGTCTCGGCCTAATATTAAATGTATGACACACATTAGTTGGGTAAAAATTTCGTAGAAATACGACTTCCGTGTTAGCTTTTTTTTTTTTTTAGGTTGTAATTTTAAAAAGATATTAGTAATTTGAAATTCTAACACTATCACGAGTAGATAAATTCAGAAAAGTATGATATCAAATTTGTATGATTCAAAATAAATCCGAATTAAAGTTCTTCGACAATCTCAACCGCGTTTTTTAAAGACAATGTACATCTTAAAGACAATGAAAAATATCTAAAATATAGTAAGTGAGCCAGATAGCAGAGCTGGCTCTACCATATGTGCAACACGTGCATTTGCACGGAGTGGCAAGTTTCGAGGTGTGGCAAAATCTGTCATAACTATATTATTTAATATAATATTTCTTGTTGGAAATAGACTCCATGATGATGGTAGCTGTGTTGCCACACTTGGTACAATTGTACCAGATTCAGCCCTTTTTGTCATTTATTGGCCCGTTGGTACCACGCTGGCATTTTCAGCCCGTTTTGTGAAAAAGTTGGGTACAATTCTACCCAATTGAGCACCATTTAACAAATATTGTCACATTTTCAAAATTTCATGTTACTCATACTGTGTTAGACTCTCAAGAAATGCTGGTGAACATTCATTCTGTGATGTTGCACCGCATAACGCTATAAACTTCACGTGCAAAATTCGTAATTCGAACAATACCGGGAAACAAATGACGCTAGATGGGCGCATCCGCGCCGCGCAGGAAGGAGACGAGAAAGAAGCAGTGTGGTGGAAATTTTAGTTTGAATTTTTTAAAAGTACACACATGTTGGATGAAGTGTTGCATATTCTCAAGAAGACCAGCGTGTGCTGAAGTAAGTCTATAATTTATGTGTCGTTGAAAAGATTATGCAAAATCAAAACAATAATAGCACCAGTGCCGTACCGTGGAAAATCAGCGCCTGGATGAGAATATACGACGGTGTCCCCGTACATATGACTGAGGTCGATAAACCAGCCGCAAAGTATCACTATGGTTGGCGCGAAGCGTAATAAAATTTTTAAAAGTAAAGTATATATATATATATATATATATATATATATATCTTTTCTTTTTTCCTTCCGAATTTTGCGCCCCCTTACTTCGCCGCCCGGGACCGTCCCACTCCCCAACGGCATGGTATAGCACAAAAGATACATTGACGTAGTTGCCGGCTAAGTTGTTTACTAGTGACGCCATATTGACGAATATAAAAAGACCCGAACATTTCTGCGTTTTAGAGATCTAAATCGACGCGTTGTAACAAACTTTATGTATAAGCCTAAAGTTAGATCAGGGATGGTCATACGTGGGCAAAAATATTTTACTTTTTGACAAAAAATGAATTCAGCCCTTTTTGTTTAAATTTGGTACTATTTTTCAGCCCACTCCAGAGATAGGACTGTGGCAACACTGGATGGTAGTTAAATTTACTAAGTTGACCTATTTGAATACTAAAATAATACCTATTTGACCTGTTTGAATATTTCAATACTAAAATAAGTTGACCTATTTTTTTATACTGTCCTATAGCAAATGGTGAAACAAATCCCAGCATAAATTGCTTGATTGTTGTCAAATATAAGAACTCAATTCTTGAACACTAGCGAACATCTGTTCCATTTAATTAGTTATCACAGTTTTGATATGAAAACTAGTCTTGTCTTTGTCACAAACAAGTTCCTTATCATTGAAAATGGAAATAAGTTTTAAAAAATAACAGATGTAGAAGGCAAATCAAAATATAAAGATAAAAGACTTAGTTGTACTGGAATTACAAACTGATACATAGAGATTGAAACTCGATATTGAATTCTATATAAAAAAAAATACCATCTTTCCTCTTTCCGTGTGTTTGCTTTATCTTTCACTAATATAATAGATTAAAACAGACACAACGAGATTGTATTTGTGGTGTTTAGGCCTTTTTTTTAGTGCGAGCGCTCTTTACCTTCCCTTCGTTGTTCATGACGGGGTAACATACTTAAAATCATGATTTTTAAGATTTTTCCTTTGTGAAGAAAGTGAGGATGAGAGCGGGAAATTATACCATTGTACAGGACGGAAGATTGCCTAGGGCTGGCCTTCATTAAAAGACGTAATATATTTTATATTTTAATACAGTCATTTGTTTAGTTATATTTTTGAGTCCCCCCCCCAATACTCCAAATCTCAGAATATGTTTATGTAAAGGATTTCGTTACAAAGGAAGGTGCAGCACGGGTATTTGCAAGGCTGCTCATTATGTGAATTAGGATGCCACACAATTTACGGCACAAAAGTATTTTTTATCATGATGTTTACGTATAATTACCTATAATATTGCATTTTATACCATTACAACTAATCTGTATTTAACTAGTAAATCTTAAGCATCCAAGGGTAGCATGGAGAGTAGGGGTGGGCTCCAGTCGAGTCGAGACAGAATTTTCCTGACAAAATTCGAGTCAAGACACAGCTCTTTCATTAGAAAAATATATACTTTTCGAGTGGAGACATCACTTTTACAGCACATTTTCGAGACGAGACAGTCTCAAATCTTGTCTCGTGCGCATCCCTAATGGGGAGAATTTTTACGCCCAGCTACGAAATTCCCCTCAACGAGCCATATTTCTTATGAACTTTATTGTGGATTTCCAAGTATTTTTGCAATACTACTTTTCACCCCCTAGTGTATTGAAATCCCCTCCCGACGCCAGTGGCGGATCTAGAAGGTAAAAACTCGGGGGGGGGGCAGTCAGAACCCAGACTATGATAGGTATATCATGACTTTACTATAAACTTTCAAAAATATATAAATAATAGCTTAAATTATTTTTATCATTTAAAAAACCAAAGGGGCCTAGGCCCCTCGGCTCCGGACTAGATCTGCCACTGCCTCCCGGCGCGGAAGGGGCAAATCTAAAATCGTCAATGATTACGTCTATACCGACAATATACAAAATAAATTTACAATAAACCACCAGAAATCGAAAATACATGCAATTTCAGAAAGATTGTTTAGATTGATTGTACCTATCAGCGCCGAAACTGCATGAAACGTGAACCTACAGCTTAACGTAGAATCCAAACCACATGAGCTCTCGTCGGGAATCGAACTCGGGTTTCCAACGCCATAGGCGCGTACGTTAACCATATAACCACGAAGGAGCTTTTCAGAACTATTAGCGGATCTAGGCCGGGGTCGGAGAGGCGTAGACCCCCCAGTTTTTTGAGTAACAAAAATAATGAATTATTTATATATTTTTGAAAGTTTATGCTAAGCGTAATGTATTATTTTTTATCGGAAAATTTTCGAAACATTAGATACAGTATTCCTAGTTACTGTTAACGAAGTGCGAAAACGTATTTCAAATTAAAATGATTTGCGTAAACTCACGATATACCGATCATAGTCTGGGTTCTGCCTGCCCCCCCCAGTTTTTACGTTCTAGATCCGCCACTGTTCAGGACGATATATTAGCAGCTTTTGTCACTAATGTGCATTAACTCTGTTTTTGTTTGATACATAATTAGGTTTGGTCATTAACACTAGCGATTAAATTTTAAAAGATCTGTTCTGATACAGAACTCTAATGAACTCGAAATTAGACAACAATTTAGGCTACGTTACATTGCGTACGAATTCAGTAAGTTCTCCGTAGCAGTTGTTATGAAATACAGGCCGCGTGGGGCGACAACGCGCTCTTGTGAGCAACAAGTTGTTGTTGGAGGTTGCTCTCGCGATAGAAATATTGTATATACAGACATAATATATTGAATTTGGAGTGACGCGACTGGAAACATATGAGAACTCCAAACTACTGCTTGGCTATCGTTTATTTATGAAGTTCGTTTACACATTCTTCCTGTCATTGTTAGTGGCATAAGCAGAGGTATCCGCATTTTTTTCAAGCAGTTCTCACTACGATTCCTATCACCTTAACTTTATTATTATCAGAAGTAATCGATAAAAATTTGTTTTATCAAGCAAAGGAAAGAAACCTTAATATAGCTTAAGAAAGCTGTATACAACAGTTAGTATATTCGGTAGCGATAAAATTAAAGTTTTTATCGATTTGACGTCTCTCAAAAGAAAGAAAACAAATGAAATGAAATATTTCAGTTTAGCGTCTCTTTAGGCTAAGACAGAAATGAATGATTAAGGCAAGTGAATGATGATGGAAGAATTGGTGGAATGAGGTTGTAAGAGGAAACGGGAGTACTCCGAGAAAACCTGTGGACACGATGTTGTTCACCACAAACTTACATGGTCGGGGATCGAACCTGAGACCCCACGAAACCAGAGGTAAGCGCTCTACACTAAGAAAAAAAATAGTAGATGGCGTACTTAAAAAGATAGGTTATATGCGTAATTCCTGTAGTTTTTGGACTTAACGTAGGCCTACAGCATAGAACGACAGCATGTATTATTCGGCATGCATGTATTATTCTTTACCTGCACCATTTAGATATTTTAATCAAAGGTGTTATAAACTAGCCAACTATTTAATTATTTTATATAGGTTAGAAGAAGAAGTTATGTATATTTTAAGAAGTTATAATTATATAAATGTTTTGTATCTTAAAATGTTGATTGTGTAACGATAGCAACGATATAACATATGGTAGTAAGATGGCTGTAAGCAGCCTAGATTTAACTATACAATAAATGCATTCGAACAAAGCAACATTTGCAGTTTTTGTGCTAATTTAATACGTGTGCAACTCACTTATTTGAACTAGGGCTCAACGATTACGTTGTATAATGGTGCCTCCACACCGGGAATAGCTACAAGCTGGTAAGAAGTTTAGTAAACCAAGTTTAGCAGAGAATACAAGTGAGTGCTACAAAATTGTTTTATTCATTGTGTACTGTTTGAAAGTATAGTTAAACTACATACATCATTGAGTCGATCAATAATTTTACCATCTTGAGGAGTGGAAAGTTAATATATAGAAACACTAAGATGGATTTATCAGATAGCGAGGTTAACGATATTAGGACTATTCAAAGTGAAACAGGTGCATCTGAGAATTTGGCAGATGTACTTAAACAAATATCCCGTCAAATGAACGATTTGCAACATAAAATGGAGATGTCGCAACAGCAATTACAACAAAAAATTGATGTGTCTCAACAGCAGTTGGAAGACAAAATGAGTGCTTCGCAACATGAAATTGAAGAGCAAATGAACAATTCTCAACAGCAGTTGGATGACAAAATGGATGCTTTGCAGCATAAAATTGAAGAGCAAATGAACAAGCAGTTGGATGACAAAATGAATGCTTTGCAGCATAAAATTGAAGACCAATTTGATGACAAAATGAACCAACTTCAACAGAAACTACAAGATAATATATATCAGCGGCTGGAACAGTTACAGCAGAGAAACGACCATAAATGGGAACAGTTACATCAGCAGCAGAACCAAATGAATGTACAAATTAATGCCAGATTTGAGAAATGCGAACAGAAAATGGAACAGGTAGCTGAAACTTATACCGAAGTACAAAATACCGTCGAAGTTATAGAATCGGTTGTAAACGAACATTCTAATAGGATTAAAGGACTTCAAGAGGAGTTCCATACTTTCAAGGAAAACTATATGTTTGCTAAGGAGATGGAGCGCGATGATGGACCTAGGAATATCAATCGACCTCCTGGTAATGGGACTGAACCAACACCTCATTCCCAAGTAATTTTTGAAGATAGCGGATCATCGGTTGATAGTGAAGCGAGCACCGAATCAGGAAGAAGAACGAAGCATCCTACACGGAAGAGTAAGAACTCTCACGGTAACTGTAAGTGTTCTAAATCTTATAGTACTGATACGCCTTTGCGATTCAGTGAAATAAAATCCTTAACAAAATTCAGTGGTGTACCTGAGGATATCCCGGCTAGGGTATTTATAGAAAAGTTCGAGGATGAGTGCGAATTAATGGGAATTAAAGAGTCGAAATTCATGAAACTTCTTCCTCATGTTTTATTGCCCCCATGTTTGACTTGGTACAAAGCAATCCGAGATAACATTAATGGGTATTCTGATTTTAAAGAGGCGCTATTGGCAAACTATGAAAATGACTTCATGTTAGCAAATAGGGACGCATTGCTAAGAACGAAATCATTTGACCCTAAGATACATAAAAATGTTACTGAATTTGTAGTGGCCACATATAATGAATTAAAAGCACTCAACCCAAACCAACCAGAATCACGTATAATAGCTTCTGTCCGTATTTTATTACCATTTAGATTACAACAAATGTTGATGACCGCTCAATGTGTCAATTTTAATCATTTAATCATTTTAGTTCAGAGCTACGAAAGTCAATTTCTAGCACAAAGAAATAGCAGAAATCCAGACAAAAGTCAGGTTACCTCTAGACGTAATAATATTAATTATGCGCACATTCGAAATTTAAGTATTCAAAATAAAGATAGTGTTAATTCTTCAGGAAATAGTGTTCATTATTTTGGTACTAGAACAAATAATCAAAATAGTACCGGCAATTCAACTCAACCTAATTATAGATATGGTAACGGTAACAGAAGTTACCGGAATTATAATAGGAATCCTAGTAGAAATCGCAATACGAATCAGCGTACTTGGTCACAAAATGGACTCCTAGATGGACAAATTTGCAGTAACAGAAACTCAAATTCAGGATCTTTATGTAATCGATCGGAACATACTCAAGAGTGCGGAATACAATGTACTTTATTAGATTGTACTTAAAATTTTGTTAATGTTTATGTTATCCTTATATGTTTATTTAATATTTGTATGTTAACTGATATTTCATTTTAATTAGTTGTGATCCAATATTAAATCACGTTATCTTATAATTTAATTAACATCAATTTTGTTGATTTTTCCTATCTTAATTTCATCTTATTTTTCTTCTTTTGAATTCTATATTATCTATGTTGTATTTTACCTATATAATGAATATATGTGACACCTAATTATCAAGTGCAGGAAATATATTTTGTAACATCCTTATTTTTAATGAGTTTAAAAATTCTGAGAGCCTCGACCATGTTTCTTAAAAAAAAAAACTATGCTTGGACCAAAAACAAACTTTTAATTGTTCATAATTTTTGGAATAGACTCTCCTCTACGATGTTATAAATAATTTGAAGTATAATTAATTATAAAAGAATATAATTGATATAAAGAATAAATAAAAAGGAATATAAAGATATGTATTTATATGTATTGTGAATTTTGTATATACGAGGGCTATCCAATAATTAATGTATACTTATCTTTGTAAAGTTGTCGTACGGTCCAGAATTCTTTCTAGAAGTGCTAAATCACTTCAAGAAGTCCTGTCGGGAGCCATTAAAGATAGAACAACAGCATGTATTATTCGGCATGCATGTATTATTCTTTACCTGCACCATTTAGATATTTTAATCAAAGGTGTTATAAACTAGCCAACTATTTAATTATTTTATATAGGTTAGAAGAAGAAGTTATGTATATTTTAAGAAGTTATAATTATATAAATGTTTTGTATCTTAAAATGTTGATTGTGTAACGATAGCAACGATATAACATATGGTAGTAAGATGGCTGTAAGCAGCCTAGATTTAACTATACAATAAATGCATTCGAACAAAGCAACATTTGCAGTTTTTGTGCTAATTTAATACGTGTGCAACTCACTTATTTGAACTAGGGCTCAACGATTACGTTGTAAGCAGATGTATAACTGAAAACGCATGTTTTATAATACTTTCTACTTTCCGTATAAGTGTTCCTTCTATACGTACTTTCGGTATGAAGTAATGTAGGTGGTCAGGATCTCATGTACAAATGGACGTATATAACATACAGCTGACGAAGGTAACATAAGTACAAGCATGTGATATACGGAAAACTGTTAGATGTCAGACATTCTGCAACGGCATGATGTAACATCTAAGGGCAGTGCCTATGTAGCATACGGATAAAGTATGCTCCGTACTGATTTCTATAGTAAGCAAGAGGATAACGTATATTTGTATATACAATATACCGCTGTGTGGAGAACGGATATTTCTCAGTGTACCACTGATCCACCGTGCGTCCCACAACTCCCAAGAGTTGTCACTAATATTATTTTAAATCTAGTAAAATTCAGATAATTCAAGTTAGATGAAACAGAAGATTTTATTCTGGTGTGTGCGTGGCATGTAAGAAGGCATTTGTGTATTTCAGAAAAATGATTTTTTTTTGGTTAGTTTCTATTTGCTATCTTATCTCCTGCACATGATGTTATATTTTTCAGTAAAAAGCGTTTTATTTCTTCTGGAACACTGCCGCCAATTTAATGTTTTCCTCACTAAATCTAGTGGTTTTACATGTGTATCTGACGGGGAAATTTCTCTGTGTAGTTCTTAGCTTTTGTGGTCATCATTTTTTTTAAAAAAAATTGTTACTTTCATTTTTTGATCAAATTTTCAAGTCATTGAAGAGGTAAGCTATTTTCTGAGACTTTTTTATGAGTAGATAAATTTACTCGTCGCGAAATCTGTCAAGGAATTTCAAGCTTAAAATACACAAAACGATAACCATGCCTGTTGTGCAGTATAGTTTCGAATCATGGTTGCTTACTCTGAGTGAAGAAAGCAGACTGAAAGTATTTGTGAATAAAATCCTAAGACGAATATTCGAACCCAAGAGGAAAGGAAATGATCAATGGAGGAAACTTTATAACGGGAAAAGAGTGAAAATTTTGATTTAATGGATTCTATAAAGGTAACCAAGAAAGTTTCGCTTTTTCACCCACCACTTTTGAATATCGATATGTCACCTAAGACGTACGTGGAAGATCAAAAATAGTCCACATGAGCACAGACGATCTTCTGCCAACGTTCTGGAAGGCCATGGATTCCGTCGCGGTAGAACTTGGTGGACAGTGAAGCGAAAAAGATATCAAGTGCATTTTACACCTCTATTAGGGATTTGAACTGGCGTCCTCTAAGGTGATTGTCCCAGGAATTGAACAGGTGATAATCGAACGGTGCAATGACCAGGAGTATGGCAGAAGCAACAGTGTTTCCCATCTAAGGCGTAGAATGGTGTCCGAGGTCATCCTAGCCATGTGAGGCTTAGCGTTGTCCTGTAACAGAAGGACCGTTTGAGATTCAGAAGTGCTAGCTCCAGAGTTTTGAGTTTTTCTTGAACACAGCTCAACTGCTAACAGTACACAGTTGCATCTCTGACCAGCTGGTGTCAGTTCCCGATGTACGATGCCGCGAGTAGTCCACCAAATACACAGGAGGACTATCTTCCGGTGCAGTGCTGGTTTCGGATGTTTTGGAACCGGTTCATGGAATACTAACCAATGATGACGGCGCCGTGGAGCTCGTACAGGACCCACGTCTTATCACATGTGAACACCCTGTCCAGAAATGGCTCCTCCTTCAGACGAGATAGCAAAGAAACAGATGTATGCTCGCGTTGCCTTCTGGCGCGGAGTGAAATCATGTGGGACCTATCGACCCAACTTGTAGTGCTTCCCAAGTTGATGGAGGTGCTACGGAATGGTTTCTCCACTCACACTGAATTGTAGTTCCAGTTCCTTACATACCTGGCCAGTGTTCGTCTCAATTTCTGCCTGCAGATCTTCATTTTGTACATGTGTTGCCCTTATGACGCTGTGTGTAGGTCCCATATTCACTCCGTCCTTACGCAAGTTCACGGTGTAACTGAATTGCCACAAACAGGTATTATGTCGGATATAGCCACACCAACAACTGACCTTCGCCTTATCTCTATCCACGATGTGAGGGCCAATAGAACACAAACCCCACCAAAAGCGATAGAACTTTTTTGGTTACCTTTATATATAAGTATAATATAAATAAACTATACCGTATTTATTTGAAAATCAACGTTTTATTAATACGAGTCATTCATAACATAGCGCTCTACTTCTACTTTTTTTGTTTTAATTGTGTACTGTTTAGAGGCATCATTTCAGACTTCGCTTGGGGGGGGGGGGGGCAAGACCACCACTGACATAAGAATTTTACGTTTTGTACTAGTATATTAGTAGACAATCGATTACAGTATTTGTATTACTCAAACTCTTGGGGGGGAATTGCCCTCTTGCCCCCTAAATGACGCCCTTGGTACTGTTTCTAAACTGTACTGAATGTTCCGGAAATTGCTTAATGTTCTAAATTAAACAATCTAAAATTTCTAGCTTTACGCCCCATAGTTATGCCCTGAAAGCAAAAGTACACGGATGGTTAGCGGAAGTGACTGATTATGAAATAGAGAATGAGAATGTGGGAGAAAATCCGAGAAAATCTGCCACAAAACTCAATTCTCTTGGAATTGAACCAAGGACCTTTACCACTGAGCCACAGCAAGCAGGGATTCGATCGAAAATATCCTGAGGATTAGAGCGAAATTGAGATTGTGTGTGTAGTACCTTTCGCAAACACTTAGAAGAAGAAGAAGCCACAGAGATTTAAATTCAGAGATCAAGATGGCCACTGGTAAATTTCAAATTACGTATTTACGCGTGTTATCTTTTGTGATGTAATAACATAGCGATAACGAGTTACATTTTAAAACTAACTTACCAAAATCGATTGGAAATAAACATAAATATTAGAAATATGTTATACTTTGTTCATCTTAAGCAAATATTACGTTATTTATTCATTCTTGGTTTTTAATGATATATTGTCATTGACACAAGCTGTAATATTTTATGGAAGACAAGTTTACTGCTGAAAGTTTTGTATATACCTTTCTCAATTTAGTACAATACTGATGTGCCCAGCTCAAGCACTAAGTGCACTGAATCCAATGTTTGATGACTTCTCTGGCAAGGTCATTGCAGTTTTTATTTTCTTCATATTTTTGTGATTTATTATTTATTAAAAATATATCAAGACTAGTCAGAATTAGAAAGTTTTAATTCACCTTTTGGCACATTTAATATTTGAACTAAATGCTTGCAATATAGTATGTAAATAAGATATAGGGAACACTTGATGACTTTGCTTACTAGACGCGACAAGAGCTGAATGACTGTTTACTAGACGTATGTTAGTATTCGTAACAAGAAGTGAGTATCTTTGTTTATTAGATGTGGCAACAGCTGAATGATTTTCTTTACGAGACATGTTAACTGTAAATTATATTTTACTTACTACACGTAACAATAGCTGAGTGGCTTTGTTTACTTCATTTGAGAAGAGCTGAGGGAATTGGTTTAGGATACGTAACCAGAGGTGAATAGTTTTATTTACTTAACGTGCCAGCAGAAGAATGATTTTTTACCAGACGCGTTAAGAGGCGAATGCTTTTACTGTATTTATAGATGTAGTAATACCTGAAGCTTTGTTTACTAGACGTAGCAACAGTTGAATGCTTTCTACTTGACATGGAAACAACTGCATGGCTACGAAACGCAATAACAGCTGATTGACTTTTTAAAATTAAATGTAGCAATGCTAAATTGTTTTGTTTACTAGACGAAGCAATAAAAGAATACTAATATAATGTTAATGATGCACTGTTATCAGCAGCCACTGACTGAGGCACTGTTGTTTATGTGCTGCTATTGTGGCGCCATCTCGTAGTGTTCTTCTATGTTAACAGTCATACTTTCACATCGCTAATTAAACCAAGCGACACGATACCATACTCAATATTAGCTAATTGAAAGATTAGCACGTTTTTGCGCTATTAATTCCATTTCATTATATATTGGTCATTTCCATATCTTATTTTCCAGGAGATAAGTTCTATTTCCCAAAATTACTTATTCAAATTTGAGCTTTGTCCTTCAGACTACAGACACAGCAATTTTTTGTTTTCTACATGTTGAATATTATGTCCAGAAGTACGCAATATTTTCTCTGATAATTTTGAAAGAAACTTTTAGTATTTTGAACTGACGCACCATCTCCTGACAACAATTGCAAATAATAGAATGTCCTGTTTCATAGTACTAATGGAAATGGCATTTTTATGCTTAACCAAATTCTTACTAAACTTACTGACTGGTGTCCAACTTGGAATGTAAAACTAAATCCTAAAAAGTGTTGCATTCTTAGTATTTCCTTGAAGAAAAATAAAATTTGTCAGAGATATTGTATGAATAACAGTTCTATGGAAAGAGTTGCTACACATAAACACTCGGAGTATTTTTCGATGAGACTCTTACATTTGCTGATCACATCACCTTTATTGTTAAGGTGGATCACTAGGTGTCCCTAGTGCTATGCTAAACGTTGCTTGAATAATGTGGCGTTGCCAGATAGTGCCGAGTGTTTACTGATACCAGATAATAAAGGAAGTAATCATGGAATTCTGCTTGGATACTTATTAGAGAAATTAGTTTTCGACCCTTACAGCAATTCCGCTTCTCAAACTGCAACGCCAGAATCCAGAAATTTTCTTATTGTGACTACTACAGTAAACGTACAAATTTGGCAACAACACATTATGGCGTTCTGCGCAAGTTTCGTCTCAAAATCTATTTTCTTAAATGTAAATTAATATTTAAATAAAATATGAAACATAACACGAAAAACTGTCAAACAATACATCTATTTCGTGATAAGATCGTTACTTTAAAATACTTTACACATATAAAGAAACATTACGTAAAACTGAGCACTTCAAGTAAGATCTTACAGCAAGTGCCATCTTGTGTGCTCATTGTAAAAAGAATAAAATATTTTCTTTTATTTGTTACATTTTTTGATATCAGGAGAGACAACCAAATGAATCAGTGTCTTGTGTTATAGCTGAAATATTACTCTATCTTACAGTCCAATATTTATAATATGTGACGTTTCATTGCGCAATAGTTAAGACAATGAGCTAAAATATGAACTGACTTCCAGCTAGTGATCCACCTTAAGAGTGCTATGAGAATACTAGGTATGCTTTACAGATTTACTGAAATTCACGATCTCAAATCACTCAGTATTTTCTTCAAAGCTTTCGTATCTCCTAAAATTGAATATTGCTCACCGATATGGAATATGGCCTATATTTCAAACTTATCTCGTTTTGATTCTGTTCTCAACTTCTTTTTTTTTCTTTTTTTTTTGCCATTGTTAAACGAAGAGTTCTTTCAGTGCGTAGTCTTAATAAAACACAGCTTTCCAAATGTAATATTCAGACTGCAAATATCGACGCATGGTGGCAGATCTGCTGTTTCTCCATGAAATTATGGGAAAATTAACTCCGATTTAATGGTTTCTGCTCTCAGTTTTCGTGTACCTTTTCGCCTTACTCGCAGTCATACGTTACTATCATATGTAACACCCAGACTTTCATTTGTTCAACGTTCTTTATACTTCAGGCTGGCATTATTGTATAATAATTTATCGTCAGATGTTGATATTTTCGATTCTGAAAATCATTTTAGAATCTAGTGTCTCGTCTCGAAAATGGGTCATGGTACTAATGTCTCATCTCGAAAAATGGGTTATGAAACTAATTTCTCGTCTCGAAAAATGCGTTATGGAATTAATGTCTTGTCTCGAAAAATGTGTTTCTAATGGGAGAGTTCTCTCTCATCTCAATTATCTTTACGAAGATGTGGCTTCTAATTTCCTGCGTAACCCTAAAACCAAGCTGTGATAGGGTGACTTGTGTCACGTGGCTGGAGCGCATTTTGTCGTTCGTAATGACGGTTCGAGGAGGTTATCATACCACTTACTAAATAGAGCCAAATAATATTAACTTAAAGATTCACATTCCAACTAGTATGCAGGCAGATTTACCTTATGCATACACAAATATTACAATGACTATAAATAAAGTATTTCTTGATTTTTTAAATGTACGAGGGGTGTTTCTTCAATCTCTGATAAGCCACGAGGGGAGCTTATAAGAAAATGCCGATCGTTGGACATCACCCATCCTCATTACATTGATAAACAAGATTCTGCCATTCGTTCACTGTTGAATAGCGAGCTCGGAAACATGGAATGCTTCCAAAATGCCCACTAACTGTAAATTGCGTGATGTGATTCGATTCTCCCAAAAGCGAATTCAACGTCCAATGAGTAAGAATTATAGCGGAGACTTTTTTTAAAGCGTGTATTAGAGAAGACTTACCTATGTACACGACAAGAATGGCCAAAGACTGAAAAAAATTTCGTGGCAGGACGAGTTTTCCTGAACACGTAAATATCGTGGTTCATGAAAAGTTTGGATTACAATTTCCGAACTGTCTGCTGAGTTTCGTGAATTTTCAGTTATCAGCACCTGGAGAAATCGAATCACCACATCTAGTTTACACTTGCTGGGTGATTACACTCATCTAATTCATGTATATCATTCCTTTCTTCTTGCACGCAGTACGAAACATGCAAATAGATTATACAGACAATGAAATATAATGTCAGTGATGTATGGTGTTCATTGGGGAAAACACTCCACACGATAAAGATTCATCTTAGACTGGAGAAGTGGTTATCCTTCGTTTTTCATTATCATTTGGCCATGAAACAAACGCCTGATAGATATACAACCCCTATATACATATGAGGAGTTGGAATGTATAAGTTGTAGGATATGATGCTTAATTTTAAAAATTTTAATGAAAAAAATGTAAGAAAGAAATGACGGCCATTTAAAATAATACTTAATTAGAAATGAGGAATCTACACAAAATTTGCAATGGATCAGTGAAAACGACATCTCTTCCTAGAGTCTATGGTTCCCGAGAACTCTCTGTCAAAAGGATTGGCCACAAACATATAAACGTTTCTTGACCACAAACTTAGCAAATTCCCTTCCCTAAAAGAGGGCGTAACCCTCTAACAGGGTGCTAGCCAACGGCTAGCTTGTAAAAAAAACCAGCATTTTAATAATATATAGATTGCAGGCCAAAAAATTGATCTACTAACAACTAAGCTTAACTCTGTAGGCTGAAACCTAACTTTATATCTTTGAGAACCATATTCGATTCCGGTGGGAGTCCTTTTAAATCTGAATCAAGATAATAATATCTTAAAAAAATCATATCAAATATCCCAAAATAATTATTATTTCGGTAATTTGTAACGAAAGAATGCATTCGTTTGAAAGCTATGTGAGGTTTAATAAGTATTTTTTTTTCATTAACTCATTCATTCCGTGACGTTTTGTTAATACTTGATGTGACGTCACGTACCGATAAAACCTCTGTTGGAAACTGATAAATGAGATTAAGTCACGCATCACCTTTTTAATATTTTTTTTTACGGGACGCATCAAATTTTTCATTGAGAGGAGTCTTCAATATGGCGGAGTCTTATATTCGCCTTAAAACTCTTCCTATCAATATCAGTCTTCGACGCATGACAAGCGAGTGCTTATTAAGAGAGTAATCTCTTTCAGAAGGAGCTTATCTACTTGCGTGCAAAGAATAGCGGATCTCTAGATGAATTATGAGGAGTTGCATTCTCATATTCATTATAGAAAAACTGCGTAGTCATTATTATTTAAAAAAAAATAATAATAATAATAATAATAATAATAAGAAAATGTGATTGACCTACCTTCTTAAAATATTTTTCTGTGAATTTACAGCAAAATACTGACAAATTAGTCAAAGAAAAATTATTTAATTATAGTATAAACGATTGTAAAGCGCGGAATATAATTAACGCTAAAATTACTTGTGATGTAATAAAAATAATTTAATGCTTTTTTTTTTTAAAGAAAGTTTAGGGAATTCAATCTCATACCCTTAACAAAACTTGAACCTTTTAAGGCAGCGAAGGCGAAATGGTGGTCCGATTATGTTTCATAGAGAATTTACTTCCCTATGCTTAACAAACTTGAATTGAATCGTTTAAGCCAGTGAAGGTTAAATGGCTTCCCGAGTATGTTTCATTCACCCCAATTCTAGACAAAAATTTAAAGTGAATTGTTTGTTCCTTTGTAAGGACTTTGGTTTACAAAAATTTCTTTATATATTGTAATATTCTATAGGGTAGAGTCAATAATGACACGGGAGTTTTGGCCTTTCATTCTTTTATTATAAAAAAGTTTTATATAAATGTATTTCTATAAGTTTCTCTCCAAGTATTTAAATACACTAAAATGTTCTCATTGTGAGATAGAAGTAATTTCTTTTGGCATACAATGCTATTTTGGGCAGGTAGGATTTTGTTTTAGCCAATAGCGGCCTCTGACGAGATAGGTTATACTCCGTAACCCATAGCGGTCTCGGGAGCAAATATCAGAGGTGTACACTCCGTAGCCCATAGCGGCCTCGGAAGAAGGTATTTCAGGTGAGCGATCAGTACTGTTACTGATACTTTCTTGGTACTGTCGTCTTGTTTTATAAAGGTAACTGAGAAAGTTCTGTCGCTTTTTCACCCACCATCTTTGAACATCGATGTGTCACGTACGACGCACTTGGAAGATCAAAAATAGTCCCCATCAGCATCGACGACCTTCTGCCAATGTTCTGAAAGGCCATGGATTCTATCGCGGTAGAACTTGATGGGTCGTGAAGCGAAGAAGGTATCAAATGCATTTTGCAACTTTACTAAGGTTTTGAACTGGCGATCTCTTAAGATGATTGTCCAAAGAATGGAACAAGCGATAGTCAGACGTCCATTGTCTGAGGAGTATGGCATATATAATAGTGTTTTCCATCCAAGGCGTAGAATGGTGTTCCGAGTTATCCTAGCTACGCGGAGCTTAGCGTTGTCGTGTAACAGGAATAACCTTTTGCGATTCAGCTGACTCCATACTTTCGAGTTTTTTTTGAACGCGGCTTAACTGCTATCAGTACACAGTTCCATTGATGCTCTGTCCAGCTGCTAGTACGTAGTTCCCACTGCACGATGGCTCGAGCAGTCCACCAACCAAACAGGAGAACCTTCTTCTGGTGCAGTGTTGGTTTCGGCAGTTTTGAAATCAGTTCGTTGGATGCTAACCAATGATGACTGCACCGTGGAGCTTCATACAGGACCCACCTCTCATCACATGTCAACACCCTGTCCAGAAATGGCTTCTTTCTCAGACGATAAAACAAAGAAACACAGGTATATGATCGCGTTTTCTTCTCGCCCAAAGTCAAATCATGTGGGACCCATCGACTTAACTTGTAGTGTTCCCAAGTTGATGGAGGTGCTGTCGAATGGCTTCTCCGCTCACACTGGATTGTAGTCCCAGTTCCTCACGTGTCTGGCCACTGTTCGCCTCAATTTCTGCCTGAAGATCTTCATTTTGTACATGTATTGGTCTTCCGGCACGTGGTACGTCTTCGCGTGTTTCGTCACCGTTCTTAAACTTGTTCAACCACCGCCACACTGTCCGCGTACTCTCGACACCCTCACCAAAGGCCTGGCATATCTTCCGCCTTGCTGCAGCGATGTTTGACCCCAGTTTGAACTCGTACATATGCCCTTATGACGCTCTGTGGAGATCCCATGTTCACTCCGTCTTTACTCAAGTTCACAGAGTAACTGAACTGTCACAATCAGGTACTATGTTGGATATAGCTATACCAACAACTGACCTTCGCCTTATCTCCATTTACATTCAACTCAAGGTGTAAGGGCCAATTGAACACAGACCTCCACAAAAAGCGAAAGAATTTTCTTGGTTACATTTATATAATCAACCTTTTGGAGTGATGACTTATGGAGGGGTTGTCGGTTTTCTTCGTGGTTCTCCGTGACCATTTCCTGGTATCGTTTCTTTTGTTGTCTACCACTGCTTGTTTATAAATTGAAAAACACGTGTTTATAGTGAAAATATGTGACTTATAGAACGTGACAATGCATGGATCCTTGCAATATTTATTCTGTCTGTCTCTCCGTCTGCTCTTTTCTATTCTTTAGACGATTCTATTCTTGAGAGAGTTTCGTCTACCAAAATTCTTCTAAACGAGGGATAATTATATATA
Organism: Thermobia domestica; assembly: GCF_964235325.1. Taxonomy (NCBI): domain Eukaryota; kingdom Metazoa; phylum Arthropoda; class Insecta; order Zygentoma; family Lepismatidae; genus Thermobia; species Thermobia domestica. The sequence goes on from NC_137460.1 coordinate 9,951,576, forward strand.
TATATATATATTTTGAACTTCCATTCAGCCACCAGAAAGAAACTACATAATATGACGAAATGGTTATAAGACAAAGTTGCTCATTGGACGTTACCCATCCCCTACCGACACCGATGGACGGACTCTGCCATCCAATCACTGTGGAGTAGAGGACGTGAAAATATATATATTGCAATCGAAGAGCTAACCAAGTGTGAACCACATGATGTAATTTCTTCAAACAGAAGGGCATAGTAGAGATGCAATTCATTTTCGCGAAGTAAGGTTTACAGTAGGAAGTTTATACATGATGATTGTGTGTGAGAGACGTAGGGCGTTTAACGGAGTTACCGACGACATGACGAGAGTAGATAATGATGCAAATTTATGGCGGCATATATTGCGTGATGAACGCGTGAATATTGAGGTTTGTTAAAGATATAGGTCAGGATTTCTGAATTGTCTGATCTTTTAGTTTCAGAGAACTGAGCGGCCGTCTAAAGAGATCGAATTACATCATGTAATTCATACTTGGCAGGTGCTTCGATTGCAGTCAAATCTTGGAATTTCAGGGAAATCAGCAGCCACCTGAAGAAATCGAATTACATCATGTAGTTCACACTTGGCGGGTGCTTCGATTGCAGTTAAATCTTGGAATTTCAGGGAAATTAGCAACCACCTGAAGAAATCGAATTACATCATGTAGTTCACACTTGGCGGGTGCTTCAATTGCAGTCAACTCTTTGAATTTCAGGGAAATCAGCCGCCACCTGAAGAAATCGAATTACACCATATAGTTCACACTTGGCGGGTGCTTCGATTGCAGTTAAATCTTGGAATTTCAGAGCTCTCAGCAGGCGCCTGGAGAAATCGTATTATATTACATAGTTCACACTTGGCTTGGCACATTGATTGCATACCGTGTGATTTTACATTCGCTACTCCCAAATGATTGAACAACAGAATCTGTCTCTCTTTCTCTGATATGGGAGATGGACGCTGTCCAGTGAACAAAATGTCTTATTCTCGTTTAATCATCTCACGTGATTCTTGGCAGGTGGCTTAATGTAGCTAAAAATATTCCTCGTATATTTACTGTCTGTTCGTGTGTCCGCCTGTACGAAAGACAAAACTGTGTGTGTTCGTATGTCCTTTTGTCCGGGAGACAAAACCATGTCAGTCTGTGTGTCCGTCTGTAAGACAAAAGATTCCAAGAACTTTTTAGATATATCATTATCAATTTTGGCCAGAATATAGAGCGTCTAAAGTTACAAAATGAGTTAGTTAATGGAGATGATATCTTTAGTTGATCCGAAGATATACACCCCGTTTTCCTATCCGGGTTTATTATAGAATCATTACTCCTTGGTAGCATGCAATCCAACTATACCTGAAGTCATGTTGGTTGCATACCATTCAGTTACTTGCAATATGCTAATCAAACTTCTTCACGTGATATACACGTGACTCTGCTTCTTGTTTTCTTTTTTAATTCTCGGTATCTCCCATCGTATCTGTTCTATAATGATCATTCTACAACGTCATGTTAAGAATATGGATACAATACATATTCTTAGTAAGCTGAAACCAGATCAGAAGTATGCTTTTCGATATATCTTGCCCGTTTTGCTCTGATACATGTCGAGAAACTAAAGGATGGTCATGGTCATTATATAAAGTTTCCCATAATTACACCTAACATAGTTTAGAAGTCTAACAAACTAAGGTGAACGGAAGTCAAAAGCTTGCGGCGTCCAAAACTGTGAAACATAGACTCTGTTCCTTAGCTGAGTCTGTCCCTGGTGTAGAAGGCCCATGTCCTTCTCCATCATCTGCATATCGAAATGCAGATGAGGGGCACATTTGCATATTAATATGTAAATATAATGGATTTTGTGGTATAATTATTTGCTTGACATTAGCATATTCTGTGCATATTATTTCGATCTTAGTAATTAATGAAGTGTGAAACACCAGCATAGTACGTAAATATTAATACAATATTGTATTATATTGTATTTATTTCGTTTGTGTTTACTGCAATTATAGGAATTATATAGTGTATAAATGGGTTGCATATAATTACTGCGTCGTTGCATAATGTATAGCGTACAGGGGATTATGGAAGGAATGATATTACAAGCATAGATGAAGGATTAATTAAATTGGAAATGAGAGATTCTATAGGAATCATACATGATTTTCAGTACGCTTGGAAGAGAGCTAGCGCTGAGAGAAGTTTTTTTTTCTTTCCCGACTTGTTGTCGCCTCGACTACAGTATGTGAGGTCTCTCGCAACTCAACATGGAAAGAAATTACCAGAATTGGAACAAAATAAGTACCTCAATACACAGGAAGTAGCCACGAACTTCCTTGGTGAATCTACACTGAGTTGGATACAGTGTTGGAAACAGAGTGTTTTGTATTGTTTCAAAAGCCATAAACTTTTTCGCTTCTACATGCGAAATTTTAGCTTTCAATACGTGTGAACTTCGAAGCAGCAAGCACCAGCGTCACTTCCAACCCCCCTTTCACCAAAGACCAGTAAACCTGGCTAGCGAGCCTTTAGAGAGTTCCCGAAATGCCACACCAATTTAAAATTGTATACTCTGATTTGACTTATTTTCTGTGTTTAATATTAATATTTACGTACTAAGCTAATACACGTTCTTGGAAATACCGCACAAAATTCTGATTAATTTTAACAGCGTGTTTCCCTTATCGAACAAGACACTTGGATCTTGTATTTCTCAAAAAATAAAGAAAAACAAAGATGTTTCCTGCATCGCTCTCCCAGCAGACATGGCGTCATTAGTTGCAGACAGCTTTGAATGACAGCCTCAGTAAATTGAGCTTACCTCGGCTTCTGGGAGAGATGACAGTGTGTATATATCATGTCAATGTATTCTATGTATATTTTTCTTTATTTTTATGTCTAGTTATCTATGTTTCTCATATTATGTTGTGTGTAAAAAGTGAAGAAAACCATAATATTGCTAAAAACTCTCATAGCTTCTGCTTGGAGCACAAACTTGGGTGTTTGACCGTCCTTCGAGAAAGGGCAGCACTTGTCAGAAGGTCAAGGTGAAATTTGGCAGCGGAAGGGAGCTGAACAAGTGTATTTGCAGGCTGGACCACCCAGAATTTGCCCTAAAGGGGAGAACCTTTTGTCATAGCCCCCGAAAGGAGCGAGTTTACTCCTTTCGTGGTTTTTGTTGATTGTATATACTCGTTTTCAAGAGAGAACGGGGGAGTTCAAGTCAGATTCGTGAAGCAACAACATATAGTCTTCGTTTGAGGGAAGTCACCTGACTTCACTAACAGAGTTTCGATACCCAGGACAAGGTGTGAGCAAGTTGTGTCCGGCTCCCCTGGATGTGTCCTGTGAACAACTGAATACGCGAGTGCTTAGAACTCAGTTTTTTTATGAAGCTATTATCAGGTTTCTAAAATGTGTAAGACCTATACATATCTGCAGTTTATCATCAGTGGTGCTTATTACGTATAGTGACAATGGAAGATAAAATTTGAAATCTCCAGTTTCTATTTGTTCAATCTCTGAGTGCTATGGACACTCAATAGAGACAACATATTTAAATCTCGTCGCACCTCCAAATTTTAATATGTTTGAAACTCAGTTTTCAAACATGGCAGAAATACTTACTTTACGATATCTCAGGTAGAGATATAAAAACCTAGGCCAGTAACGTCTCTAAGCTGTGCCTGTCCTTGGACATTTAGTACAAGGTTTCAGCAATTATATTTTGCTTTTAAATAGGAGCTATTAAAAGTTCCTTCATTGAACGTGTGAAGTCCAGCTTACCATATCTCCTACCGAACATTTTTCATTTTAATGGAATGGGAATCTAGGAGGACACTGTGTCATACAACAGAGAACTTGTGAACAGCGTGTAAACATCGGAACTGTGAACCAGTATATTAAATTGTGTTTATTTTTATCTTAAATCTGTGTATTTATATCACAGATATTACAATATGTTTCAGTAGAATACCTCACTCCTCTAAAAACTGTTAGAGACAAGAAACTCAAAATTATGAGGAGATACAAGAAAGTTATATATATATAATTTTTTTTTCTTTAAAGGTCAGACAGACCTTTTCATCAGTTTGTCCATTCTTTCTTTTTCGTTATTTTGGTGTTGAATATGAATCAGTGATAGAAAAATTCTACGTAATATCAATGTATCAAAAAGGGTGTGTGTTTGGTAGTGCACTACAAGGAAAAGTGTAAATATTAGTGTATTAGTGTGGTTTCTTCATATCCACCTCCCATGTTCCTGGCTACAAAGGAAAATAAACTACCATCTCTTACCAGAATCCATGACTTCTTGATTTGCTGTATGGTGAGTACCTGCACGAATAACATGTTTGTTTTCAGGAGTGTGATTCACTATTTGTAGCATCATTGAGCATGACTGTAAATGCAGTTAACCCTGAGATCTGCTGTTCCATATACTAATTAACATATTGCTCTACCGACTTAAATAAGGGGAGTGGCAGCTCTTGCAGGAGAGTATCTTATCTCCAAAGAAGGAATAAGTCATTTGTCATATCTTTTGTAATTTGCGTTTATGCAAATAGTTCTTTAAATTTGAATATTCCTAGCCACTCCACATCATTCGTTTTTTTTTTATATTTGTGTTGGTGTGTTGGGTAACAGTAGTTTCGGCTCCAGCTACCTAGCACCCCACAAAGAAGTGGCGCCCCAGCTATCGGGCTGGATTCCACGTGCTGTTTTAGCCACTCACAAAGAAGTGGCTACCCAGCTGCAGGGCACGATACTTCACGCTTTTGCGCCAAAGAAGTGGCGCCATCAGCGTAAAGGGCATGAAGTATATCTTATATACTCACTGGCAGACATACAATTTGTATTAAAATTTCGGTATATGTTTGTTTCTCTTCCCGTGAAAATTTCCAAGAACGTAGGTGTCTTGTGTGTGAAATTTATTTGTGTTTTGAATTTTAGTTATTACCAATACTGTGTTTAGAGAATTCACTTTGTCTTAACTTTGGGGGGAAGAAACCTTGTAATTCCGTTTTAATTTGTAAATGGTGATAACGCGAGCGCAGGCTCGACGATTAGGAAGAATGGACACCGAGTTTGTTTTTGAGGAGTTCGCTCAGAGAGCTGATGAGCTCTCAGAAGAAAATAGAAATGTTGAATCGCAGAGCGCTAGCGAGCGCCCAGTCAGCATTGAAGGATACACTGACTCGGTGGATACGGTTCCGCCAGTCCCTCGTAGGGAACCGGAAGTGCCTGTACGGGAGGAAAGGGAGGTAACCACGGAAACTACAGAACAAAGTGGTAGCACAGCCGAAAATGTAGGTAGCTCTGTGGGAAATGTTAGTAATGCAAATATCGCAGCCATGCTCTTAGAAATTTTACAAGGCCAAAAGAAACTAGAAGAAAATAATAGAAGTTTAAAGGAAGATTTGAATTTGAAATTAGGAGAAAACTCAAAGGGGTTGGAGAAGTTAGAAAAGAAATTAGTAGAAAACTCACATAGTTTAGAAAAGAAATTAGAAGAAAACTCCAAGGGGTTAGAAAAGTTAAATAGAAGTCTTGTAAAAGTTCAAAATGAAACAAGACAGACTAGTGAAAGACTGGAACAGGCCATAGAGATGGTAAATGCTCGTCTCGAAGTTCGGTTAGATACCATGACGTCGAGACTTGAGCAGAGTGAGAGGGAATTGACTGAGCGTCTAGAGGTCACCACTGTCGAGCTTAGAGGGGAGATCGAAGGCGCTAGGGAAGATCTAAATTCACGTGTAACTGAAACCACTAGGAGATTGGAAGAAAACTACACTGAACTGTCTGAAAGTGTAAAACAGGTCTCGTCTCGTGTCGAACAGACCACTTTACATCTGAATAATCAGGTCAGGCGAGTGGAAGTGAGTTTCGCTTCCCAACTAGCGAGGATCAGGGGGAAACTAGACCAGGAAACGCCACTCGAGGATATTAGATCCGAATGTAACGGTAGCATCCAACAGATGCAGGATACCGTCCAAGACGTGTGTGCACAGCTGGAGAAGAAAATGGAGGATTGGAAGAGCTCCATTCAGAAGGAGACAAACGAGGTGATTGAGGAGAGACTCGCAAGCATCTCTGTCTTCAGTGCGCAGGAAAGACCACCATCTCCAAACAACGCCTCGAGTCGCGATCTGCCTGTTTCTCATCCTGAGAACCTCACGACATCCCGCGAGACAGAACCTGTTCCCTCGACGTCTCGCTCGTGTAATCACGAGACGAGACAGCATCTCGCAACAGCATTTAGTCTCATACACAGGGACGTCACTCTACCTGTGTATGCTGGAAGCGAATCTGAAACCGAGACATATAACTTCCTTCAAGATCTCGACCGGTACTTTGAGGTCACTGGGGTACCGGATGAGATGAGATTGAGCTTCATCCCTAGAGCGGTCAAAAACACTTGCTATCAGTGGTTTCAGGTAAACCGTAGTAAAATTCGAACCTATGAAGATTTTGTACGTAATTTCAAGCAGTGTTATCTGAGTGAAGAGCGGCTAGCGAATTTGAGAGCAAGTATTCTCACCTCCCACTTCGACAACCGTGTACACAAATCACCCGCAGAATATCTGCTGGATTTGTTACACAAGAATAGCATTTTAGAGCCAAGAATGACAGATGAGACTTTGCTTAAAGTACTACCAAGGCACTTCCCAAATTGGCTGTTCAGGGCGATAGTCTCGTCTCGCCCTAAGACAATAGCAGAGCTGTTGAATCTGGTACAGGAACTGCAGTCGTCGATGACGAATCGCGACCAGTTCTACCAGTCTAACAACCAGAGGAAAGGGGTCCACATGCTCCAAGTTAGCATGGAAAATGAAAACAATAACCCCTCTGGCCACAGTGGTAAACACGCTGCTCGTAAAAAGAATAGATCGAGAGAAAACCAGCGTCCTTACCAGAGAGAGAGACAGCAAAACACGAACCAAAACAACCACCAGCGATCCCCGCCTCGCCACCAGAGCAGCGGAAGTGGGTCGTCTGGCTGGTCACGTGGGGGGAACTCCCACTCCTCTCACAACAACAACGTTCGTGGAGCCCGGGGTAGGAGGGGAGGAATGCGCCAAACGGATAGACCACAGGGAAATTCCTTCCGTCACGAGGACCAGGAAATCCAGATGTTGGAATACTATGACCGGGCGCCTCCTCCTACCAGCCAGAACCAAAACATTACCAGGAGTAACCAATCCTCTTCTTCTGCTCCCAGAGAATGAGAATTGTCAGCATGTGCTTGGAGCAACGGTAAGATGGAAATGGAGAATACGAGTACATCTGAGTTGACAAATGTAAATTCCAAGTATGTGCGAAATTTAGAAGAAAATGTAGAAAATATACACTTATATGAAAATACATGTGAAACCGCAGTTAAAGAGATTTTTGAAAATGTAGAAGGAAAAGAAGAAGAAATTTGTAAAATTTGTTCAGAAATTAAGGCAAAGAAGCATTTCAGTGAAGGCATGTTCAAAAATAAGTTAACCTTGTTAAGTAGGACTGGAGAACACATTGATTTAGATAGGGCTGTATATGAAGAGGCCAATGGCATCTTTAAGAATTTATTTGATTCAAGTAATGAAGAACTACCCAGTAATAACGTCATCTCACTACCAGAGATTAGTGTACTCCTGTTTGGAAAGGAAGTTAATTCTTTATTAGATACAGGGGCTACCTGCTCCGCCATTTCAAAAGAAATTTGGGACTCCGTCTCAAATAGCCACCCCACACCCGCATTTTTGAGTGCAAAGAATATACGGGTTACGTCTGCTTTCGGAAGTAAATCAGCGACGATCATAGGCCAGACGCTGTTAGTCATTCAGATACATGGGAAGGAATTTCATACGCTAGGCATCATTATTTCAGGTCTGAATAGATCTTTGATTTTAGGTTCCAACTTCTTTACAGAATCTCGTGCCGTGTTAGACTATGACACCGGCCTTCTACATCTCAAACATCCTCATGATGTAGAAGTGAATTTTAGATCTGTAGATTGCGAGACTGAGGATTTAGTAGTTCGTTGTTTAGAATTGAATGGTGAGTGCGAGAAAACATATAGTTTCATAGAGGAGTTAGATACTTTTGAGTGTAATTTTTCCCCGTCAGATGAAGGACGGAAGGCCATAAGGGTTAGCGCACAGAATGAGCATAAGACCTGCAGAGAAAAGGCTGCTCGTGCCCCGAACTTGGATGATGGTAGATTCCCAAGTGCCCAAGAAATGGCAGTTCATGTATTCCCACCAGAAGAGTGGTTGAAAGTGAACACACGTGCCTCCCATTCAGATATAGAAGATTTTGTCTCGAACTACTCAGATCTCTCAGCCTCACAAAGAGAGAGTTTGAAAGCTGTTCTTTTAAAGCACCAGGCGCTTTTTGATATCAAGCCAGGTTGCATAGCTAACTACGAGCACGAGGTTGGAGTAACGGACGAACGTCCCATGAAAACTAAATTGTATCCTTACCCAAAGAAATTCAGGAATTTAGTATCGAATGAAATTTCGCGTTGGGAAGCCTGGGGTGTGATTAAGAAGATGCCTACAGCTTATATAAACCCTCTGGTAGTGACGCCGAAGAGTGACGGACGTATTCGAGTTTGTATAGATGGAAGAGCTCTGGCCAAAATTTCAGGGGATCTCTCCGACAGACCTATGCCACCCCTATCTGTTCTCCAAGATATTTGCGACAACTCTTGGTTCAGTTGCGTAGATGCAACCGAGATGTTCTTACAGATTAAAGTGAAAGAAAGTGACTAGAAATATCTTGGGTTCCTACATGAAGGCATTTCATATGTTTTTCAAAAACTTCCGTTTGGAACAAAACAGAGCCTTGCTTCTTGCGTAAGAGCATTAGATATGCTGATTGGATCAGAAGCTAGAGAGTACTGCGGCGCTTATGTTGATGATTTAATTCTAGCCGACAGGAGCTTCGATGATCACTTAGTACACCTCGACAGAGTGTTGGGTTTACTCACTGCGGGCGGCCTAACTCTCAGGCTGAAAAAGTGCAATTTTGCCAGAAAATCATTGAACATACTTGGTTTCCATCTTTCGCAATCAGGTATCGGTAAAGATCCGGCGAAAGTGAAGGCGGTGTTAGATTTTAGGACACCACGGAACGTAAAGGAACTGCGTTCTTTCATTGGCTACTGCCAGTTCTATCGTTGCTTTAGTAGGAAGTACTCGGAAGTTCTCCATCCGTTGTTCCAACTGCTAAAGAAGAATGTTAGGTTCAAATGGGAACCAGTACATCAGGCAGCGATGGACAGGATCAAGCAGATCTTCCAGGAGGAAGTAGTACTGAAAACCGTCCTGCCTGACAAGCAATTGATTCTAGAATGTGATGCGTGTGATATTGCGTGTTCTTCTCTGTTGTACCAGCGTGATGACAATGATGACATTCGTGTCATTGCTTTTACATCACGTGTGTTTAATGCCGCACAACGAAATTATTCGATAACGGAGAAGGAATTTTATGGACTCATAGATGGCGTTGTTAAGTTTAAACAGTACTTAGTTGGTACTAAATTCATAGTACGCAGCGACCACCTTGCTCTTAAGTTTATTCTCTATTGTAGACTTACAAACCAGCGCATCACCCGGTGGGCGATGTTGCTCTCCAATTTCAATTTCGAATTCCAGTTTGTCAAGTCCAATGAGAATCTGAGTGATTATCACTCTAGGTACCCTCCTCACACAGAAGAAGACCTCAGTGTTGCACGGAAGCCTATCCTCCAGGAGTCGCTGATGTCCATCCTGACGGAAATCCCATGTGAGTTGAGGAAGATGATAGCCATACTACCGGAGATGCAGTCTTCAGATCCTGTCTACGGCAAGATCAAGAAAGATGTCGAAGAGAAGACGGACTCACCAAAGGTGAATGGTGCTTGTCACCGGTTTGAAGTTTTGAACGGGCGCTTATGCAAGCGTGACCGGGAAGGAGTCCGAATTTGCATCCCAGAAGTGTTAGTAGTTCCACTGCTCGATTATTACCATTCAGATCGAGGGCACATGTCGGCTAGCAAACTACTTCCACTTCTATCAGAATTTTTCGTATGGCCAAAGATGAGGACAAGTGTGAGGCGTTTTTGTGCTTCCTGCGAACTATGCCAGAAAAGCAACCCTCCCCAATGCTATCGTCCGGGACCACTGAATCCCATAGTAGTGGAGAAGCCAGGCTACTTGGTCTGCGCTGACTGGTTAGGGCCTCTAACCAAGGGAATTGGGGGAGTCCATTACATATTAGTATTTTATGATGCATTTTCCAAGCTAATTGGCTTGTACGCATGTAGAAAGGCAAACACTACCACTGCCATAAGGAAACTGAAGGAGTATCTGAAAGTTAACCCTAGTGTGGAACTAGTCTTGACAGACAGAGGGTCACCTTTCCAGTCTAACCGCTGGAAAACAGAGCTAGCAGATCTTGGTATCAGGCACATCACGTCGACGCCATATTATCCGCAAGGGGAAATGGCAGAGGTGGCTGTCAAGGCGACAGTACGTTTACTACGTAAATTGTGCCATGATAACCAGAGATTGTGGCCCAAATACTTGGAGAAAATAGAGAAGTGCTTAAATTCGGCCAAACACCTGACCACTGGCGTGTCAGCCTTTGAGTGTCACTTTGGGCAGTCTATGTCTAGAGACATAGCCAGGCTGTTTGAAATCCCAGAAGTGGATCAGCGCCATGACGTGCAGTACTATGTAGAAATTGCAAGAAAGAACCACAAAAAGAATGCTGCTGCACGAAAACGCAACTTTGACAAGTCACACCGTACTGTAGAGTACAAAGTGGGTGACCTTGTTCTAACTAGAGTATTTCCCAAATCGGATGCTCTAGCAGGTGTGTCGAAGAAGCTCTTGCTCTTGTACTCGGGACCATGGCAGATTGTCGCCGCCACTGGTCGTAACATGTACACACTAGCGGATCCAGCGACTAAAGAAGTCAAGATGACAAGAAATACTTTTCTGTTGAAACCATACGTTTCTAGAGAAGAAAAGGAGCACAGTGGTACTGGTAAATAGAGAAGACACAGATCACACATATCAGCATCACCTTACCGGATTTGACCAATGTGTATATAGTGTTAGTGTTAGTGTACATTTCAGTGATCTAGTGTATTAGTGTAAGTGTATGTATGGGAACCGATGTCATTTATGTAACTTAGGGAACACTGAATTCTCTTTATTTAGCTTTTGTGTGTTGATTTTCATCTATTATGTGTGTTGTGCTAGTTAACTTTGATTTTTTTTATGTATTATGTACCTAAAATATTTCAGGAACGAAAATGTGCCCTCCGTATGATCTACGTCCTGTACTAGAAAGTACAGCACCTAGAATCATAGGGGGGAAATTACTGTAGAAGGCCCATGTCCTTCTCCATCATCTGCATATCGAAATGCAGATGAGGGGCACATTTGCATATTAATATGTAAATATAATGGATTTTGTGGTATAATTATTTGCTTGACATTAGCATATTCTGTGCATATTATTTCGATCTTAGTAATTAATGAAGTGTGAAACACCAGCATAGTACGTAAATATTAATACAATATTGTATTATATTGTATTTATTTCGTTTGTGTTTACTGCAATTATAGGAATTATATAGTGTATAAATGGGTTGCATATAATTACTGCGTCGTTGCATAATGTATAGCGTACAGGGGATTATGGAAGGAATGATATTACAAGCATAGATGAAGGATTAATTAAATTGGAAATGAGAGATTCTATAGGAATCATACATGATTTTCAGTACGCTTGGAAGAGAGCTAGCGCTGAGAGAAGTTTTTTTTTCTTTCCCGACTTGTTGTCGCCTCGACTACAGTATGTGAGGTCTCTCGCAACTCAACATGGAAAGAAATTACCAGAATTGGAACAAAATAAGTACCTCAATACACAGGAAGTAGCCACGAACTTCCTTGGTGAATCTACACTGAGTTGGATACAGTGTTGGAAACAGAGTGTTTTGTATTGTTTCAAAAGCCATAAACTTTTTCGCTTCTACATGCGAAATTTTAGCTTTCAATACGTGTGAACTTCGAAGCAGCAAGCACCAGCGTCACTTCCAACCCCCCTTTCACCAAAGACCAGTAAACCTGGCTAGCGAGCCTTTAGAGAGTTCCCGAAATGCCACACCAATTTAAAATTGTATACTCTGATTTGACTTATTTTCTGTGTTTAATATTAATATTTACGTACTAAGCTAATACACGTTCTTGGAAATACCGCACAAAATTCTGATTAATTTTAACAGCGTGTTTCCCTTATCGAACAAGACACTTGGATCTTGTATTTCTCAAAAAATAAAGAAAAACAAAGATGTTTCCTGCATCGCTCTCCCAGCAGACATGGCGTCATTAGTTGCAGACAGCTTTGAATGACAGCCTCAGTAAATTGAGCTTACCTCGGCTTCTGGGAGAGATGACAGTGTGTATATATCATGTCAATGTATTCTATGTATATTTTTCTTTATTTTTATGTCTAGTTATCTATGTTTCTCATATTATGTTGTGTGTAAAAAGTGAAGAAAACCATAATATTGCTAAAAACTCTCATAGCTTCTGCTTGGAGCACAAACTTGGGTGTTTGACCGTCCTTCGAGAAAGGGCAGCACTTGTCAGAAGGTCAAGGTGAAATTTGGCAGCGGAAGGGAGCTGAACAAGTGTATTTGCAGGCTGGACCACCCAGAATTTGCCCTAAAGGGGAGAACCTTTTGTCATAGCCCCCGAAAGGAGCGAGTTTACTCCTTTCGTGGTTTTTGTTGATTGTATATACTCGTTTTCAAGAGAGAACGGGGGAGTTCAAGTCAGATTCGTGAAGCAACAACATATAGTCTTCGTTTGAGGGAAGTCACCTGACTTCACTAACAGAGTTTCGATACCCAGGACAAGGTGTGAGCAAGTTGTGTCCGGCTCCCCTGGATGTGTCCTGTGAACAACTGAATACGCGAGTGCTTAGAACTCAGTTTTTTTATGAAGCTATTATCAGGTTTCTAAAATGTGTAAGACCTACACATATCTGCAGTTTATCATCAGTGGTGCTTATTACGTATAGTGACAATGGAAGATAAAATTTGAAATCTCCAGTTTCTATTTGTTCAATCTCTGAGTGCTATGGACACTCAATAGAGACAACATATTTAAATCTCGTCGCACCTCCAAATTTTAATATGTTTGAAACTCAGTTTTCAAACATGGCAGAAATACTTACTTTACGATATCTCAGGTAGAGATATAAAAACCTAGGCCAGTAACGTCTCTAAGCTGTGCCTGTCCTTGGACATTTAGTACAAGGTTTCAGCAATTATATTTTGCTTTTAAATAGGAGCTATTAAAAGTTCCTTCATTGAACGTGTGAAGTCCAGCTTACCATATCTCCTACCGAACATTTTTCATTTTAATGGAATGGGAATCTAGGAGGACACTGTGTCATACAACAGAGAACTTGTGAACAGCGTGTAAACATCGGAACTGTGAACCAGTATATTAAATTGTGTTTATTTTTATCTTAAATCTGTGTATTTATATCACAGATATTACAATATGTTTCAGTAGAATACCTCACTCCTCTAAAAACTGTTAGAGACAAGAAACTCAAAATTATGAGGAGATACAAGAAAGTTATATATATATAATTTTTTTTTCTTTAAAGGTCAGACAGACCTTTTCATCAGTTTGTCCATTCTTTCTTTTTCGTTATTTTGGTGTTGAATATGAATCAGTGATAGAAAAATTCTACGTAATATCAATGTATCAAAAAGGGTGTGTGTTTGGTAGTGCACTACAAGGAAAAGTAAATATTAGTGTATTAGTGTGGTTTCTTCATATCCACCTCCCATGTTCCTGGCTACAAAGGAAAATAAACTACCATCTCTTACCAGAATCCATGACTTCTTGATTTGCTGTATGGTGAGTACCTGCACTAATAACATGTTTGTTTTCAGGAGTGTGATTCCAGGAGACATTTTTCCCTTGTTTACGTATGTCTGACCGGCTCTCTGAATGGGGCCTCAGAGAGAGTATTCTGCCCAAGGAACCGTATTACAGTCATGAGATAGTGAGCTCAAGTACAGGCTGCTACCTGTAACTTTAATATTAGTTTTTTTTTTCTTTTAACCTATTTAAGAATTGAAAAACTGACTCACTATTTGTAGCATCATTGAGCATGACTGTAAATGCAGTTAACCCTGAGATCTGCTGTTCCATATACTAATTAACATATTGCTCTACCGACTTAAATAAGGGGAGTGGCAGCTCTTGCAGGAGAGTATCTTATCTCCAAAGAAGGAATAAGTCATTTGTCATATCTTTTGTAATTTGCGTTTATGCAAATAGTTCTTTAAATTTGAATATTCCTAGCCACTCCACATCATTCGTTTTTTTTTTATATTTGTGTTGGTGTGTTGGGTAACAGTAGTTTCGGCTCCAGCTACCTAGCACCCCACAAAGAAGTGGCGCCCCAGCTATCGGGCTGGATTCCACGTGCTGTTTTAGCCACTCACAAAGAAGTGGCTATCCAGCTGCAGGGCACGATACTTCACGCTTTTGCGCCAAAGAAGTGGCGCCATCAGCGTAAAGGGCATGAAGTATATCTTATATACTCACTGGCAGACATACAATTTGTATTAAAATTTCGGTATATGTTTGTTTCTCTTCCCGTGAAAATTTCCAAGAACGTAGGTGTCTTGTGTGTGAAATTTATTTGTGTTTTGAATTTTAGTTATTACCAATACTGTGTTTAGAGAATTCAGTTTGTCTTAACTTTGGGGGGAAGAAACCTTGTAATTCCGTTTTAATTTGTAAATGGTGATAACGCGAGCGCAGGCTCGACGATTAGGAAGAATGGACACCGAGTTTGTTTTTGAGGAGTTCGCTCAGAGAGCTGATGAGCTCTCAGAAGAAAATAGAAATGTTGAATCGCAGAGCGCTAGCGAGCGCCCAGTCAGCATTGAAGGATACACTGACTCGGTGGATACGGTTCCGCCAGTCCCTCGTAGGGAACCGGAAGTGCCTGTACGGGAGGAAAGGGAGGTAACCACGGAAACTACAGAACAAAGTGGTAGCACAGCCGAAAATGTAGGTAGCTCTGTGGGAAATGTTAGTAATGCAAATATCGCAGCCATGCTCTTAGAAATTTTACAAGGCCAAAAGAAACTAGAAGAAAATAATAGAAGTTTAAAGGAAGATTTGAATTTGAAATTAGGAGAAAACTCAAAGGGGTTGGAGAAGTTAGAAAAGAAATTAGTAGAAAACTCACATAGTTTAGAAAAGAAATTAGAAGAAAACTCCAAGGGGTTAGAAAAGTTAAATAGAAGTCTTGTAAAAGTTCAAAATGAAACAAGACAGACTAGTGAAAGACTGGAACAGGCCATAGAGATGGTAAATGCTCGTCTCGAAGTTCGGTTAGATACCATGACGTCGAGACTTGAGCAGAGTGAGAGGGAATTGACTGAGCGTCTAGAGGTCACCACTGTCGAGCTTAGAGGGGAGATCGAAGGCGCTAGGGAAGATCTAAATTCACGTGTAACTGAAACCACTAGGAGATTGGAAGAAAACTACACTGAACTGTCTGAAAGTGTAAAACAGGTCTCGTCTCGTGTCGAACAGACCACTTTACATCTGAATAATCAGGTCAGGCGAGTGGAAGTGAGTTTCGCTTCCCAACTAGCGAGGATCAGGGGGGAACTAGACCAGGAAACGCCACTCGAGGATATTAGATCCGAATGTAACGGTAGCATCCAACAGATGCAGGATACCGTCCAAGACGTGTGTGCACAGCTGGAGAAGAAAATGGAGGAGTGGAAGAGCTCCATTCAGAAGGAGACAAACGAGGTGATTGAGGAGAGACTCGCAAGCATCTCTGTCTTCAGTGCGCAGGAAAGACCACCATCTCCAAACAACGCCTCGAGTCGCGATCTGCCTGTTTCTCATCCTGAGAACCTCACGACATCCCGCGAGACAGAACCTGTTCCCTCGACGTCTCGCTCGTGTAATCACGAGACGAGACAGCATCTCGCAACAGCATTTAGTCTCATACACAGGGACGTCACTCTACCTGTGTATGCTGGAAGCGAATCTGAAACCGAGACATATAACTTCCTTCAAGATCTCGACCGGTACTTTGAGGTCACTGGGGTACCGGATGAGATGAGATTGAGCTTCATCCCTAGAGCGGTCAAAAACACTTGCTATCAGTGGTTTCAGGTAAACCGTAGTAAAATTCGAACCTATGAAGATTTTGTACGTAATTTCAAGCAGTGTTATCTGAGTGAAGAGCGGCTAGCGAATTTGAGAGCAAGTATTCTCACCTCCCACTTCGACAACCGTGTACACAAATCACCCGCAGAATATCTGCTGGATTTGTTACACAAGAATAGCATTTTAGAGCCAAGAATGACAGATGAGACTTTGCTTAAAGTACTACCAAGGCACTTCCCAAATTGGCTGTTCAGGGCGATAGTCTCGTCTCGCCCTAAGACAATAGCAGAGCTGTTGAATCTGGTACAGGAACTGCAGTCGTCGATGACGAATCGCGACCAGTTCTACCAGTCTAACAACCAGAGGAAAGGGGTCCACATGCTCCAAGTTAGCATGGAAAATGAAAACAATAACCCCTCTGGCCACAGTGGTAAACACGCTGCTCGTAAAAAGAATAGATCGAGAGAAAACCAGCGTCCTTACCAGAGAGAGAGACAGCAAAACACGAACCAAAACAACCACCAGCGATCCCCGCCTCGCCACCAGAGCAGCGGAAGTGGGTCGTCTGGCTGGTCACGTGGGGGGAACTCCCACTCCTCTCACAACAACAACGTTCGTGGAGCCCGGGGTAGGAGGGGAGGAATGCGCCAAACGGATAGACCGCAGGGAAATTCCTTCCGTCACGAGGACCAGGAAATCCAGCTGTTGGAATACTATGACCGGGCGCCTCCTCCTACCAGCCAGAACCAAAACATTACCAGGAGTAACCAATCCTCTTCTTCTGCTCCCAGGGAATGAGGACTGTCAGCATGTGCTTGGAGCAACGGTAAGATGGAAATGGAGAATACGAGTACATCTGAGTTGACAAATGTAAATTCCAAGTATGTGCGAAATTTAGAAGAAAATGTAGAAAATATACACTTATATGAAAATACATGTGAAACCGCAGTTAAAGAGATTTTTGAAAATGTAGAAGGAAAAGAAGAAGAAATTTCTTTTCCTTCCCCACACTGGGCGAGCTCGGGCACTAAATATAGCGATCTTTTCCCCTTAGACAGTGGGTACTTGCTCATAAAATTTGATTCGGATCTGCCTTGTAGTTACATAGAAATAAAGTAACCCCCCCCCACATTCATACACCTGGAGTGAAACTATGAGCTCCCGTATGCTCACGCTGGGAGCTAAAAATTGGACAAGTGATTCATAAATATTTTAAGCAAGGGAAAAAATTTGCAACGATGTATTACTTTTCCATCACCTATGGCGTAACGCAAAGAGATATTACCGGATAATAAACCTCAGCTTCTACAAGATATTACGAAATAATATATATACGAGATATATCCGGAAAGTAAGTGTCCTCTTTTTTTTCTTTTAAAGTACTAAAACAGGTTTATTCAAGTCAAATTTATTTTTACATGAAAGAGCACATTTTACATTATTTTTTGACATAGTTTTCATCAATGTTCAAACACTTGTCAGAGCAGTTGACCAACAAGTCCAAACCTTCCTCAAAGAAACATCCCGCTAGTGAGTACGACCTTAGCTCCACAGTGTTTTTTTTTTTCGTCATCATCACTTTCAAAGCGCTTATCGCCGCCCTTAATTGAACTGACTCACCCACTTTCACACTATTCCATAACTCATTGCATTTTCGCCCTAAGTTTCTACAATTTGACGGCGTAACATTCCTTGCATTCAGTAACCGGATAACAGAACGAATCTCATAGCCGACGGGATCACTAATTGGTTTAAACGTTGAAAACCTTCACAGGACAAAGAACACTCGCGACAATTCAACCGTACTGGTGTCAGCGCAGAGGCAAGGAACTAATGAAACTAGCGCACATATGCGCGTAGCACCGTAGTGGCGTTCAAACGAAACGGTGAGTACTTGCCGGACATTTGCGGGATGTTTCTTGAGCATGCACAGTGGTCCAGAAACCCTCAAAACCTGGCCAAAATTACCTTTTCGTGCTAAAAATTGAAATCTTGTGTTTTTCGTTGCAGAAGTGTTATGTTATGCTAAAAGTAAGGCAAAATGATGGACGAACATGTATAATAATGTATTTGCACATATTTGTACAACGAGAATAGTATTTTTCCACATGAAATAAAACATAGCAACAGCTTATGATTTTTAGACATAAAGGCTATTTTGAGTCATCCTCAGATGACTGCTGTTAATGAATATGAAACAAGACAATAAAATGTTTTACTAACAATTTTAATAATATATTTGCACACATTTGCACAATGGGAATAATATTTTTGCACTGAAATAAAGAATAACTGAACAGTTTATTATTTTTACACATTAACACTATTTTGATTCGTCCTCAGATGACGGCTGCTCTGGAGCCCCCATCTTTTTCAAAAGGTTCAGTACAGCTGAAGATAAGTTTCTTTTCTTGTGCTTCTGTGCCATGGGATTCCGAAGCGTGAATATCTTTGAGTCTCTTGTTACGAGGAGCCGCAACAACACATCCTTCATTGTTTCTTTGCGTGAGCACTTTCGGGAATGATGCCCCCGATAATGTTTAATATGCTTATGTCGGGCTTTATGGGCCTCCTCCAACATCTGCCTAATGGGTAATAGGCCGTGCGAGATTATTGAGGACCCATGAGCGAGAATTTTGTGAATGGAGGCGGGCATGTAGAACCACGAATAATGCTTGATGTAGAGATCCCTGATATCGTTTGCCCAAGCTTCAAATTTGTTTGGGTTGATAGCCAGTCCACAAGACAAGACCTGCAGCAAGACGCCACACTGCTCAACAAGCTTTTCATTCAGACCTGTTATTGCTGCAACTTGATAGATTCAAAAAAAATCGTCTGGCTCTATTGCCGTCGTTGGAAGTGCCACTGCCGTCTTGCCTCGGTTCGTTAATATTGAGGCCTAACTCAGCTTTCATGGCCTCTTGGATCTTTTTTTTTTCTTCTTTATCATCGGTTGGTCGCCTTTCCTCACCTGCCATTTCTTAATGTCGAAATGGTATGCTACATGCAGCAACCAGTTCATAAATCTAATCCAGGCACGTAGCGTGGACAATCCGAATCGGAAAGTTTCCGGTTTTTCAGCTCTGGATCCCTTCTGGAAGGAATTAATTTTTTTTTTTGGATTAGCATCGCGTACGTAGCAAGTTTGTGCCGATCTTGTTTGTGTCACTGCATTACATATTTTGCCATCCACCATTGTGAACTGCAGATTGTGTGTAACCTCGAATTAAGTTGTTTCTATACTGCGATCTCGTAACAGCGGAATAGTGATGCAGCTTGGAGTCAGGCACCTAATTTGCTCTTCCATTAGGCTAGCTTCTTGCCTTCAAAGTTCTTCAGTTTCTTTCCTGAATTGTAACTTTATCGGCCGACAATATCTTGTGGATGAGGGACGTTGATTTTGCCACACTACAACTCTGACCCCTTTTTTTCTCATAATAAAGTTGCAGAGGCACAGCTGACGTGAAAAAATGTCGCTGTCTTGAACGCCCTCCTCCCGAGCTGTCTGTTTATATTGGGCTTGCCCGGAGGTGATGTCGCATCCCCATTTGGTAATCAGCTGCAGAGTTTTGTGATACTTTTCTGAGATGGTTTCGAGCACAGGTTCCTGTACTTGCTGAATTCTTGTAGTTGTATGGTCGAGGAGAGATTGTAGAGCTACTTCAGCTACAGACTCTGTGACGTTAATGACTTCATAATAGCATTCTTTCCTTGCGTCCAGAACATGGTTGTAAGCAGGATATATATTGTGATCCAAGTCCTTCGTCCCGTTTCTTAGCAACTGGTAATGGTGGCGTGTCATATCCCCCTCGAGTACCAGTGCTAAAGCCTCCTCTGAGTTGTAACATTTGGGATTCTGTTTTTGGGTATGTGATCAGGCGATTCTTCCATTTCCTGAAGACGTTTCGTTTTTTCAATTCTCTTTCCTCTATATATTTAATTTGAGTAGCATAAGCAAGAGTAGTACCGCTAAATGAGGAGTGCGATGTTTCTGTTCTTCTCCTCTTCGAGCGCTCGCTGCTCACAGAGAAAGCCACCTCTGGTCGTTCAGGTCCAGCTACACCTGCTGAAGTCGATGGTCCCCAGTCGTCTTCACTGACAGGTACAGTCATCATTAATAACTCACCGTCCAGCCAATCCGCATTCTTCTCTTCCAGTTTTTGGTAATTCCTGTTGCGCTTGTCAAGCATGTGAAACAATTTCGAGCAAAACACGTGCTCACTTTGCTTGGCTTCCTTTGACAATTCAGCAGATGCTTTATCTTTGAGGTACGTAAACATGTGCTTTTTTTTCAGAGCTCTGTCTACTTTCGCCCTCCGAAGGACTTCCAATAGCCGTCTTCTTGATGTTTGATAGGACATGGCTGAAAAATAGAAGACAAAAATACAAATAATTTGGCACTTTGTATAATGAGTCTTATCTACAACAAAAAATATTTCACAGACGAGCAAAAATGAGCAAGTTTGGTTTACGGTTTCTGAAAGAGGAAGAGTTGAACTACTTCCAGAGTGCGACACCAAAGTGGAAGTACGTGGAAGTCAAAAGATAACTCTACGAGAACAAAAATACACATAACATTTCTTGCTCCAACTTACTTGCATTTCATCCCCTGTAAATCGATAAATTTAATAGCTACACTGTAATTTAAACTCATCATCATAAATAATAATCTTTATAGATGTGACAAAAGTACTTTATTCCACCTGGCTACAGGAAGGCTAGGTAGAAAACATTCTCACACTTTGTTGGCGCTAACTTAGAAATCTTCAGTAATTAATGCACAAGGTCAAACTCTCACTTCAGAAGTCAATTTCTGACTAAGGGGTGACAATTTCTTTAAGACCCAGGTAGGTTTGAATACCCCAGGTCATTGACTTTCAAACAGATTTGGTTGTTTGCTATTTTTAAAGAGTTGGTTTTTGGCCAGATTTTGGGGGTTTCTGGACCACTGTGGCATGGTTTGGACAAGTTGGTCACCTGCTCTGATAGATATTTGAAGATTGGTGGAAACCATATCGAAAAATAGATTAAGGGTGCTTTTTCATCTAAAAATAAATTTGGCTTGAACAAATCTGTTTTAGTATTTTCTCAAAACGGTACTTTCGTTCCGGACACGCCTCGCATACGTATATCGTTGTACGATTTAAATAGAAAAGTCGCTCGTATCATGAATTAATATGGGTGCTTTTCTGTAAACTTCTGTGTACACTAACTGCCTATCACCGTACGTTTGGCTACACGTGTACTTTTTTAAAAATAATTTTTAAAAAAGCGCTTTATTTATTTTTGCTCAGGAAAAAAACCGCATACGAAGGAAAGAAAAACAAAACCTTGAAAATAACAATACTTGAAAAGCACATGATATGCATTTCAATAGACAATCCTTCCCTCCTCGTCTTGGTCTTTTAACACATTTAAATCAACTTGGAATATTCTATGTAAAAATGAACATTTTTCTTTAAAACAAGAAGTCTTTTCGAATATTAGCCTTATAAAAAAAAGTGGCAAATCACTGAAAAACCAGTAACGCAACAGATCTTGTATACTAGTGTGTGCGTGCAATGTAGGAAGATATAACACCACACTTGTGTAATCCAGGAAAATATTTTTTTTCGGTTAGTTTCTATTTGCTGTCTTATCTTCTGCACATGATGTTACATTTTTAATAAGAGATATTTTATTCCTTCTGGAATACTGCCACCAACTTAGTGTTTTCTTCCGTTAAATCTAATGATTTTATATGTGTGCCTAACGGGGAGAATTTTCTGTCTAATGGTAAGTGGAAAAACTTTTGTAGTAATCATTTTTTAAAAAAATTCTTTTATTTCCTGATCAAATTTTCAAGCCATTGAAGAGATAAGTTATTCAGCATTATTTTGTGACTTTTTAAATGAGTATATAAGTTTATTCGTCGCGAATTCTGTTGAGTAATTTGAAGCTTAAAATATATAAAACTGAAACATAGACTGAAAGTATTTGAGAACAAAATCATGGGACGAATATTGGGTCCAAGAGGAACGAGAACGGCGAATGGCGGAAACTTTATAAGAAGGAACTACATAATTTATATCGTTTACCGAACATTGTTAGAATCATCAAATCTAGGAGGCTCAGATGAGTGGGTCATGTAGCCAGGATGGAAGAAAGTACGAACGCTTTCAAAATTTTAACTGGAAATACAATCGGAAAACGACCATTAGGAAGACCTAGGCGCAGATGGGAGGACAATATTAAGATGGATCTCGCAGAAATAGGAATACAAAGTAGAAACTGGATCCAGTTAGCTAAGGATAGAAGTTAGTGGAGAGCTTTTGTGAATGCGGCGTTGAACCTCCGGGTTCCATAGGCCACAGGGTTACTTAATTAGATAAGTTCATAAGTAGATAAATTCCAAAACATAATTTGAAAAATTGTGTTTCATTTATGTAAAGTTAAGGAGTGTCAATTATCTTTAAAAATTTTTAACAGTAGTACATAATATTTCAATTTTTCTCGGGTTGGTTAATTTAAAATTTAACGTTCCTTCAGCATCAAGGCTATAAGAGACTTGGGTCTACAGTTTAATGTGGGATCCTAACTATATGAGCTCTCACCAAGAATCAAACTCATGTCTCCCGCGCTGAAGTCGCTTATATTAACCACATACCCCTCGGGAGCTTTCTTAGATGGTTTTTCACATAAAAATGTTTAGTGGAACATTTATTGAATTTCCTACCCTGTCTAACGGGTTTCTAGAGCCTCTCTATTTCTACTGTGGCCCCTTCTGACTCTGCTGTCGATATGCGATTTCCCGCACCTCCCTCGAAAGAGGAGGGATAAGTTGTTGCGGCCGAGATCTTTCAATTGTTAGATGCGGAAGCGTTGCCATAATGAATCTATTTCACAGACTTCGCTGTGCCCTGTGTTGTTGGCCATTCTTAGTAGCCTATGATCTTCACTCGTCAAGACCAAACGACTGAATGACAAATTGGCAACATAGCAGAGATCATTCACTTCTTTTCCACAAGCAAAGGGAGGATTTCATCCGTCAGAGGGTGGCAGGGATAGGGCTGAAGTATGTTTCGCATATTTTTGGAGGGCACATCTTATATAGACAGGCTCTAATGGTCTTCACCGCTGGTTTAGTGGCTAACGTGTGCAGCTTTGGTACACGTAGTCCGTAGTTCGATTTCTGATGGGAGAGCATAAAAATAAACGTATTACGGTGGTTCGGATTCCAGCTGTAGAAACTGTAGATTCATGCCTCATATAGCCTCGGTACTGAAGAGAGACACTTAACTTCAACAAACAAACAAACAAACAAACAGGTTTCTAGTTGCTTTTCAACGCTGATTTAGAGGAAAATCATATACGTCCGTTGGCAACGCAGATCTGGAGACTAGACTTGCCAACCGTAGAATATTTTATGGTGATATACGATAAAGAATTAAAGCCTTAATGCTATAGGTATACGATAATGCCCTTGTGATAATAAGTGAATAGACGATAATTTTAGAATGTACACTTTTTTATTTGCAGTTTTTGAATGTGCAAATAAATTGTAGGTGTGCATTAAATAATTATAATACACATCGAAAGTTTTTAACAGTCATACCCACTTAAATAAATCAATAATGATATGTGATAAATGGCAACCAAGGGTGGATCCAGGGATTGATCCAAGGGGCGATTGTCCCCCCCCAGAAGAGGAAACTTTCTTATTTTACATATATAAATAAAACCCATCCAAAAGTTTGGAGCCCTTAAAAGTAGCAGTATGACAACCCACCGCTCCCCCAGAAGTCGGTCCTAGATTCGCCCCTGATGGCAACCCTGCATCCATTCTTTAAATTCATTTACGTTTACGAGGGAGGTGGAAATGTTGTTGCTCAGAATAGTGCTAATAAGGATTTTTTAAAAATAATGAAGACAGTGAAGCCGATTTGGAGTTCTAAACTGAAGACTACTAAACAAGTTTATTATATATTATTCCTATTATAATATTAGTAGCATCATACTTGTTTTTACAATTATTATATGCCTGACGAATATACGATAAACATGAAAATAAATCGATAATTTTATTCTCTCAGGTTGGCAACTCTGCTGGAGATTTCCTTGTGTTTTTGAGAAGTAAAAGAGAAACAAACACATACGTATGTGTATGCGTGTTCATGGATGTATATGAATGTAACTTTTCTCACAGAGAGAGAGAGAGAGAGAAACAAGGAAAAAGCGAGCAGCATAGACATTCACTGGAAGAGTCGGTGTTTGTTCTTGTAATTAGTTCTGTATTGTAAAATATTTTCGAAACGTGTAACATCCATTACTCAACGATTCACATATAGACATTCATAATTTTTCAACAATGTCAAGTACAAACAACAACAACAAAAACTGTACTCCAAATCAAAACTTAATTTCCTTGGGAACTAAAGGAAATGAAGCTCCCCTACTTGTTCAACGTTATTGAATTTTGAACACCCGAAGCCTTATAGAATGGCTTTATCTGTCCGTCCGTCTGTGGACAGGAAATATAGCAGAAAACGATAAGAGACATCGAGGAACGGTTTCTTGGAATTTGATTCAGCGTCATCAATTTCATCCGTCATCCCTCGATTCAAACCGGAAGTGGTAGATACCGGTACTAAGTATTTTCAGGGAGATTTAGGATTTAGATTTCTGGGCTTTCGGCATCTAAGGCCATTTAGCTCTATGGTAACGATGATCGCCATAGAACCAAAACGAGTAATAGATAGCGACAAGCGGTTTTCTGGCATCGATTCAAATCTCAAATTAAAGTGTCCATTTTTATCCATATCTATCTACTAACGCCGAAAATGATAGAAAGTTACCACTTATTATCGTTTTAATATTGAGCTCATAGAACAAAAATGTCATGTGATAGAAAGAAACAAATTTTTGGAATCGATACATCTTGCCAGCAATAGGTTCCGTGAACATTGTTAACCTCTATTCAAACCGGTAGCGTTAACAGTGGCGGATCTACCCGGGGCCGGGGGCCTAGGTCCCCCAGTTTTTTTAGGTCAAAATTAATTTGAGCTATTATTTACATATTTTTGAAAGTTTATACGCGTAGTAAACTCATGATATACCTATCATAGTCTGGGATCTGCTTGCTCTCCCCAGTTTTTACTTTCTAGATCCGCCACTGAGCGTTGTTAATTTCCAAATTAACGTTGATCGCGTTGTAAACTCCTACAGTGTAATTGCTAACGTTCTCGCCTTTGACGTGAGTGGTCCCGGGGACACTCGGTCGAGAAGTTTTTTTAGGTTGGCTATCCTGAGTGAGGTTTTTCGGAGTTTTCCCAGTTCACACCAGGAAAATGCTGGGATAGTGTCTTACATAAGCTCCCACGCTGCTACCTTCCTTCCCCTTTCACTTTGCTCCGAATAGTATGCAAGGACGTCATTCCTCATACGTAACGGGCTTAAAGCAATAGGTGCCGATAATGCCTAGAAATACATTGATAAATAACCAGATATAAATAGACTGAGCTTGGAGTTGAGAATGCTCGATCAGCATTGACCGAACGAACTTACAAAGAATTAATTTTTCTTATTAAGTTCTACAGGCTTTAAACAAATTGTTGTATGCACTTTATTATTATACTCATTAAACAATTCTTGTAATATATCTATCCATTTAGAATTTCCTTGAGTACTAAATTTTTTCCACATGTTTTGTTTAAGAGTTCTGTTAAAACGTTGTTCGTGTTTTACGAAGACACATGTTCAAAATGGAAAAATTCGCAATATATATAATCTCTCTGTTATAACAACATTTTCTCCCTGATCCTTCAAATGTTATTGAGCCATTAAGAATAAATCAAATAATTCACTTACTTTTTCATGCAATATGTCGTTTATTCCAAATATTACAAATATTTAACGTGGAACAACTTAAAGCAGTATAACTTATGTCTTTATCAGAAGAATGAACAAGTAAGTTGTCGTCATGGATACCAAAAACATTCCATTATCTATATTACAAAAATATTTTATCCTCTTCTTCTTCTATCGGAATAGCAGGCTAGTGCATATAAAAATCAAGTATCGCCCAAGAAAAATTACAAGTTTCTTACAAGAAAATGATACAACGAAATGCGCACATTTCGTTGTACTGTGACTTACGGTTCCCGAGATATGGCTCCTTAAATCTCCTGTAATTCAAACTTTTTTTTTGGCCAGTATCTGGGGAACGGTGGCCAGTTGGCCAGTGGCCACCCGTTACTATTTGGTAACAAAATGTTCACTATCCTCTTAGGTATTAATGGACACCAATATGATCTCTCTATTTCTTACGGTTCCCAAAATATGGCTTTTTAAATTTCCCGAAATCCGAACTTTTTTGGGCAATATCTCGGAAACGGTAAGAGTGACGCGAAAAATTCCATCACTTCTCCTAGATAGTTTTTGATGTCCTATCGAATGAAGAGCTCAAAATCGAAACATGCACATAGACATAGAGAATTCAGTAATGAACTTTTTAAGTTAGTTGAAAATAAATCAACGTTGACAGCCATAAAACAAGACTGGTAAGAGATACCGAAAAACAAGACTGGTAAGAGGTACCGAAAAACAATAGGTACAGCGTTTCAAGAAAAGATCTGTAATAAAACCGGAAGTGATATAAATTGACTACTATTTCCGATTTTAATATTGATTTATACACAGCAAAAACATACAATGAAAATAACTCTGATGTGAGTTGAGCATCCCAAGAATAACTGTCATTTCCAATTTTCCCGCCTTTATTCAAACTGGAAGTGGTGGAAATCCACAGCCTCCGGTTTCGATACTAATTTGTCATGTAAAATTAGTGAAAACCAAGAATCAGCTTTTTAAAATGTATATATTCAGTACTGCAGGGATATTTTTCATTTCCGACTTTTTTTCTATTGCACCCACAAGTGACAGGCGTTAACAACTGCTTCTGGTTCTAATATTGATTCTCGTAGAGTAAGGTGACCAATGACAATCGCTAGCCCTTGATAGTTTCGTACAGTCATAGCAGGTGACATTAGTAATGCTGTATACGAGAATATGTTGACGTGTGGAAAAGGCTGTCCAGTTAACTAAAAGTTCTGGCATACAGATTTCTACGTGTTTTATAAAATGTGATAACATTATGTGGTTTCAGGCAAAGTTTGTGTTCGATAGTTTTCTTTAATTTTTGCCATCTTCACTGTTACCAGAGATAGAATGGCTACTCAGAGTGATGCTTGTTTCGTTAAACCTATATGTGATTGCTGCGAGAAAAGTGTTATGAACACACTTCATTGGATTCAGTGTATTTTGTGTACAATATGGATTCATGAGAAGTTCGTACGGTGTGATAACTGTTCTACAATTTTTGCCATCTCTGCTGTTACCAGAAGTAGAATTGCTGCTCAGAGTGATACTTGTACGGTCAAACGTGCGTAATTCTCGTTTCGCTATGATGGTCACAATGAATGGTTTGCATGATGGTCTGTATAATTATAAACAGTTTCCGTGTGAATATTTTCAGATGACAATGACGAACGTCGCAATTCATTTCAAGAATTAGGGCCAATCTGTAGTCAAATCATAAAAATAAATGAAAGCAGATGCTATGTTATACGACAACCGTACTTCCAACTGCAGTTTCTCGTAACTTGCAGTAACCTGGACAGGTTTCTCTTACTAGTACGGACAATGCTATTTCTAATTGTATCGCTCGTACCAGTGGTATGAAATTTCCTGCCAGAAAGAAATTGAAGTTAACATATGACAATCCTCATTGCTGTGTGTATTGCATAAAGAATTAGTACGAGAAAAGTGTTATGAACAGAGTTGATAGGATTTAGTGTATTTTGTGTTCATATGGGTACATGAAGCATGCGTATAGTTGTATGATGAGCTAACTAAAACAAAATATATTTGCGGGAAATATTTTGATGAGAATTAAGCTACAGACTGTAAGTGTCAAAAATTCAGTAGCACAAAACTTACAAATGTGCTATGTTGAAAATTTTTGTGTTCAGGATAATCATCTTTAAACAAACAAACAAACAAACAAACAAATAAATAAATAAATAAATAAAGAAAGAAAGGAAGAAAGAAAGAAAGAAATAAAGAAATAAACAAACAAACAAAAATAGAACGAAATCTTTCAGTTTAACGTCCCATGATTATACCCCTTAGGCTAAGGGAGACGTTGATTAAGGCAAGTGGATGATAATGGAAAAAATGGTGGAATGAGAATGAGGGAGGAAACGGGAGTACATCGTCAAAACCCACAAATACGATGTTGTTACCACAAACTTACTTTGGCCGAAGATCGAACCAGGGACTCCACACACTAGAGGTAAACGCTCTATCACTGAGCCACCGTTCCTTCCACTTTTAAATTAGGGACTAGTATAACACGAAAATGACTACCTATGAATATAGATATACGGACATTCGAATTGTTGACCTTATAGTTTAACTAAATAAAATGTATTTATCGTATCCATTAACGATTCTCATGAAAACTATCACTTACTTATTCATTACTAACAGCACTGCTTGCACATTCCTTTTTTTTTTTTTTGCGATGATATTTTGTCAATTAATATTGAAACCGGAAATAGTAGTAGATTTCTACTACTTCCGGTGTTAATAGAGAAATTACAATTGAGATTCTTGGGACGTTTAATTGATTGCAAACAATTAAAAAAGAAAACTTCTCACTATCTCTTATCATTTTTCTATATGTAAATCCGGAATTATAGCGGATTTCTATAACTTCTGGTTTCAGTAAGAGAATTTCGGATGGAGATGAAACATATTCTTGGAGGCTTAATCGATTCTAGGAAACCACTTTTCGCTATCTATTACAATTTTTGTTGCATAGTGATCAAGATTGAAACCTGAAATGATTGATTTATTCCACTTCCGATAGATGGATCCACAAACATCAACGAACGCGATTCCTAATTGTTAATCCTCTACACCCTGGCCAAAAATGATGGTGACCCATAAAGTACTTCCTGAGATTTTGTTGTCTTCCGGACGGACAAATAAAACCGTCCCATATTTATGCAGGAGATAGTATCGAAGTCTAGAAGAAACAATATTTCAATATCCCTTCATATTAGTAAACAACACAAACATCAGCAAGCAGCCGACGGATGCCATCTCCGAGGAAACACGAAGAGCTACGAAGAGAACCCTTTCAACCTCTCCATGGGCTGCGTCTCCAAAATTGGCTATAAAAGCGGACACCTCGAGGCAAAAGATATCAGTTATCAGCTGGTCTCGTCCTACCTATTTCTCCAAGCTGCACTGGGCGGGAGAGACTCCTCTACCCTTATCACTGAGCTGCATTGGGCAAGAGGTATCCTCACCTATCTCCGCGTTGCATCGGGCAAGAGATAGTACTCTACCTCTGAGCTGCAACAGACAGGAGATACTATCCTACTACAGAGCTGTAACGAGCAAGAGGTTCCTTACCAATTTCCGTGCTGCATCGGGCAGGAGATATTATCATACCTCTGAGCTGCTTCGGGCAAGAAAGAGGTTCCTTTAGACCCAGCTGCAACGTTTAGGATCGTTCCTAACTAACAAACCCTAATCCTCATAGCTGCTATTGGCAGGAGGTCCGACTTATAGAGGAAAGATTTAAGATTTAGATTTCTGGGTTATTGGCATCTTACGGCCATTTAGCCCGTCACATATTGGGGATGACGTCCCTCGGCGAACATACTATCGGGAGAAAGGGAAGGAAGGAAGAGGTCTAGGGCCTATAATTTAGGTACCACTCCGGCATTTGTCTGTTGTGAATGAGGAAAACCCAGGAAAATTCATTCAGGGTTGTTGCCCGGAAAAAGCTTTTTACACTTTTTCGACTGAGTACCCCCACCGGGAATCAAACTCGGAACCGCTTATAGAGGAAATAACTATTAGATAAATTACTTATTTATAATCTAGTATACAAACGATATAGAAACTTTTATAATAAAAAAGGTGAAGGAAAAAACCTATGTACCGTTACTGTATCGAATATTACCATATTCAAAAACAGCTTAACTTTTGATCCACCCTGTCTGTCTATATGGACACTTGTGTAGGTTTGTGTTTTAATGCGAGGTACTCGTGTTCACACTTTTGCTATAGACAGAAATCTCTTGGTAAAGGAGATTTGAGGGGCAGGAGGCATGATACGTGAATGATGATAGAATCGCGTGATAAAAGATAGCGTCTACCTGCCGAGTGGGGACGCCTGTTACAAATGGTGGGTACACAAAAGATAAGCAAACTTCAAATCGAAGTTGAGAAACACGTGTAAAATATGAGCCAAGCTACAATCATTCCTTCGCGTTGCTTCATTTTATTAACGAAAGCCCC
The DNA here is from genome assembly GCF_964235325.1 of Thermobia domestica. Taxonomy (NCBI): domain Eukaryota; kingdom Metazoa; phylum Arthropoda; class Insecta; order Zygentoma; family Lepismatidae; genus Thermobia; species Thermobia domestica. Next base: position 9,982,152 of record NC_137460.1, read on the forward strand.
TCCTCCATTTTCCGATGCTTTATTCTTTCAACAATGATTACGTTAATCGTTCTTAATGCAAACGATATTAATTTTTAGGGGAAGACTAGTTGCGACCGACAACTCGCTTGGTAAAGCAATGTTATTTACATTTAACGAAAAGAAAAACGTTCAAAGACGAGACATACACCATGAAAGATCTCATTAACCTGAACAAAATTATATACTGGGGGGCCCAGAATTCTTTTCCTGATTACAAACATCCATAAGGCATACTGACAAATACATTTTTTTTTTATCATGACTTGCACTAACTTCAAGTTTTTGTGTGCATACTTACTATTAATTTGCTTGTTACAGGGCCCAGTGTCATAACAACAGCGAAATCGGACACCATTTGCGGAAAGATACACTCAAACCAGGAGAAAGTTCAATGTGTCCTCTGCTATCAGGAGACACAGTCACCAAAAAACAATCCAGAGACTATTTGAGACAGCATACCATAGACAGCCATTAGATATAAAAGCATGAAGACGTGGTATACTAAGTTTAAGAAAACAGGCAGCGTCAGTGATCTCCCTACAACAGGCAGACCTGGACCTAGTGCGCAGATAATTCAAACAGTGAAAGATGCCTTCGTGAGAAGTCCCAAGTCAGTCAGTATACAGAGTTGTAGATTCCTACGACACCAGTGCACCGCACCCTACATAAATATCCTTTCCATGAGTACAAAGTCCAGATCGTGCAGTCCCTACAACAACAAATTACAATGCTCGTTATGAGTTTGCTATTACCATGCTGTCTGAGATTGAGGAAGATGACTCTCTGAAACATGTCTTTTTCTCAGAAGAGGCCACATTTCATTTGAATGTTGTTGCCAACCGACAATGCTTGAATCTGGGGGTCCGAGAATCCCCACGCTGTATTTGAGACCGTCAGAGACAACCCTGAACGTATGGTGCTGTCTTATATGCACAATAAAATCATAGGATCTTTTTCTTCAATAAAAAGACGATCACAGCCAATACCTATCTTGATAGTTGAAGTTATTTGTTGTGCTACATATTCAAGACAATCTGCACTTAATTTTCCAACAAGATGGTGCACTACCTCATTGGGGTTAGATGTTCGTGCCTATTTGGATACATTTCCGGGAAGATGGGTCGTACGTGATGGTCCCATAAACCTGCCTCCGGGGTTACTGGACATAACACTACCGGAATTGCTTCCTTTGGGGTGATTTGAAGGACTAGGTTTAATAAACACCAATGAACGACAGCGCAGGATTACGGCGCAGAATTATTGAAGTCATAACTTTCATTCCACTCGTAATGTTGACCAACACATGGGAGGAGTTCGAATATCGTCTGGATATCTTTCGGGCATCGAAAGGATCACAAGTTAGAAATTTATTAATTACGTACAGAAAAACTTGAATATGTTACATGCAATTCACGATTTAAAAAAAAAATATTTGTCTATGTGTCATATTTTATGCTTTGAAATTGAAATCGGGAACATAATTTTGACTCACCCTGTATATTATTTTATTTAGTACTATACTAATGTGGTAAAGTTTTAATTGTGTTTTTGTTTTGTTCATTTACATACCAAGAACATTAGTAACGAAAGACAAACTGATAAAACTGCTCCAGAACATACACCAACCATATTTTAAGTGTTAACTTTCATCAGTGGCCCTTATTTTTTATACATGTGAAACTTCAATATTGTCGACCATGCATCAAAGCTGCTTCCCATTAACTGCACTGTGTGTATATAAGTTAAGAGCTTCGCATGCATATTTCTCGCTTGAATAGCTTATCTTGTGTAACCATAAGTTCCTCTGTAATTCCTTTTCTTGGTTTTAAACTTTGAGCAATAACACTGAAAATTGTTCATTCAAAACGCTCCTTTAAAGAAAACGACATTGAGCCTTCAACCTTGAAAATTAAATTATGTACAGCGCGTTTCACAATTTAAGATACAATGTTTGAGAGAAGATTCTACATGGGAAAACAAGTCAAAAACGCCTATCTGAAGGGAAGTCAAAGTCGATTGTTTTAATTATAAGTTTATAGTATGTGGACATGGCTGCTAATTCTGATTCCGGGTCACCAAAATTTGCTTGACTTCCATAGGATTTTCGCTTGGATATATGCTTGAATATCTGGCAATGAAACACACATAACCTCAACAGCCCCTTTCCCAAAGTTCTACAGAAACGGAGCTGCTGTATATGAGTATACCAAACTTTGAAATAATGTAAGGGAAACCTGATTGGTAAAGCAACCCACATTATGCTTTATTTCTTTCCAAATTATGCTTTATTATGCTTTATTGTTAATTTCAATCATTGTTTTACATTGATAGAAATGTATAATGTAGAATATTTACTATATATTAAATAATCTAAATATCTTGATCTATTTATTAATATTTTATGAAGCAATTTCTTTCATATTTAATGAAGTTTCTACTTGGTGCACTGTAAAGAGATATGCTTTGCTCGAATCAGTTTTTTCTGTCACTTGTGTGCACCTTAGAGGTGCATATATACAGAAAGGTGCACAAAAAGTGCAGAAAGTGCTCAAGTTCGAGAAGTACACATAACAATATAGTGTGGAGTTCTTGTGTACTATTCATTGTTGGCGGAAAGTTTTCTTCTTTTCTTTTTTCTTTTCTGCACATCAAAGGATTACACCAAAAAATTTACAGAAATAAAAATAAGCTTTTCATTGTTGCATTGTTATGTTCTCAATGATTTTGCGTTGTAAATATTTTTTTAAAAAAATATTAATATAGTATATGTTAAACTTGCAGTTAAATAAAATTTCCAAGAATTATATTATATATTTTAAATTATGCTTTATGCTTTATTTTCTAAAATTATACTTTATTTTCTAAAATTATGCTTTATTATGCTTTTAAAATTAGTTTCTTCTGGACCCTTAGACAACCACAACCATGTTCAAGGTACCAACCATATGTGAAAATTGCTATTATGCTTTTTACGTTTTTGGGTTGCTCTACTTGGTTTTACAGAAAATTTTACGTGTTGAAAATTTTGGAGAGTGTCACTTACACTAGTAAGGAGTATCTGTATACAGGGGCGCATCCAGGGGTGTCCACAGGATCCAGCACCCCCCCCCCAAAAAAAAACTTCCTTACTCACTTCCATTTGTATACTTTCTTCATAAAACTATACTTGTTTGACAGGGCAATGGTTGATGTAGCATGAAAAATTAATCTTACACTTCACTTGTACTCGCGGTGGCGCAGTAGTAGAGCGTTCACCTCTGGTGCTTGGGGTCCTGGGTTCGATTCCAGCCCCCGCCAAGTGAACTTTGTGGTGGACAAACACCGTGTGCGTGGGTTTTCTCGGGGTTCTCCCGTTTCCTTCCACTTTCTTCATTCCACCATTTCATTCATCACTCATCATCACCGCCTCCTTTAGCCTAACCGACATAACCATGGGACTTAAAACTCAAAGATTTCATTTTCATTTCTTTCTCTTATAAAAACAATCTGGTTCTATCATTTTCTCCTGAAAATATGTCTGGATGTATTTTACAATTACTTACCATCTTTCCTGGTTTAGAATAATACTACAAAGATGTAGTGGTTTGCAGTATTGGAGCGCCCCTCCCAAGTTTAGACCCTTCCCAACAAAATTTCTGGGTACGCGCCTGTCTGTATATATAACAAACTGCTATCAAGAAAGGCAAGGTGGTTCACTATACACTGGCCGGTGAACGATGATTTCTGACAGCTTTGTCGCAAGGCCACGGCGAGCGAGCAGAAGACAGCAGGTCAACCAACCTTAGGCTCAGAACCTGTCGCGTCTCCATGGTAACCATTGCACATTGCCAAACTTTCACTCACCCACTCCCACCCTCAACGAGGAAGCAGACGATTCTCCCCTTGCGTGAGAAGCACATGACAACACCGCATTTCTCAGTCGTCCTCGCGAGCTGAGCTGTCAGAAATCATCGTTCGGCGGCCAGGGTATAGTACAGCGCTCACATCTGTTGTGCGAGGTCATTGGTTCTATTCCAGAACGTATGCGTTTGTGAAGGACAACATCGTGTTCGTGGGTTTGCTTGGGGTTTTCGTACTTCATACCACATTCTTATCCCACCAATACTTTCATATAATCAATCAATGTTAATAGCTATTCAACTCCTTTAGCCGAAAGGACATGACCCTAGAACGTTAAAATAAATGAAATGAAATCTTTCAGTTTTACGTTCCACGTTTATGCCGATTAGGCTAAAGGAGACGGTGATGATGAGTAATGAATGAAATGGTGGAATGAAGAAATTGTGGGGGGAAACGGGAGAACCCTGAGAAAACCCACGCACACGGTGTTTGTCCACCACAAAAGTTCACTTGGCGGGGGCTGAGATCGAACCCGGGACCTCAAGCACCAGAGGTGAACGCTCTACCATTGAGCCACCGCAGCCCCTCGTAGAACGTTAGATACTATTTCATATAATTTTTATTTTCAAAATAAAGAATGCAATGCAATAATTTCTTTATCGTATTGGTGATTCTTTGCTCGAAAGGCAATTCAAGATTATGTACTTTCTATAGAGCTCATGCACAGCTATATGATTAGCTACTGTATATGATTAGCAATATGTAGCTGTACTGTATATGATTAGAACTTAAGCGCAGGTGACCCAGATTCGATTCCTTCTGGAACCATGTCTCATTGTTTCGGTGCTGAAATAGACCCTAAACTTCAATTATAGTATTTTTTCTTAAAAATATATATAATATGTAATCAACTTTATGAAAGCGAACGTTAGCTAAGCTTCTACTATCCGATTTGATTGTCATTTGTGTACCTGTCTGTTTGTCTGTTTCACGGGTGATTCTAATAAACCTAATCTGTAAGGTGGAGCACGTTGCCAAAATGGTAGAGCACTTACCTCTGCTATGTGAGATCCCTGGTTCAATACCCGGCCAAGTAAGTTTGTACTTTATCCATGTGTTTTCTCTAGGGATGGCCAGAACCGGTTCTTGGTGGAACCGGTTTTCGGGTCTGAACGGATCCGGTTCTAGAAGATCCGGTTCCGGAACCGGTTTTTCGGATCCAGGTCTGGAACCGGTTCTTCGGATCCAGGTCTGGAACCGGTTCTTCGGATCCAGGTCTGGAACCGGTTATGAAAACAGAACCGGTTCCTCGCGGAACCGGTTTCGCTGGAACCGAAACTTTGTTACCATCCCTACCTAAACGCGAGCTGCTGGCAAGCTGTGAACAGTATGCTAGATGAAATGGTGGAAGCGACAGGCAGGCCCCCAGGCAGCGGCAGCTGGTCTCATTTGGCTAAATAAACTGGGTAACTGGCAAACTCATTGGCTAAACAGGCAAACTGGCCAACTCATTTGGCTAAACACCCACTGGTGGACCAAAATTTTTTTTTCTGGGGGCACAAGAGGGTCTGGGCGGGGAAGGCACAAGCGCATGGTCCTCTTTGCATTATTTTTGAAGGTGAACTTTGTGCCTCCTTTACGGGTCTTTGGAGGCTTTCGGATCCAGGTCTGGAACCGGTCCCTAAGATCCGGTTCTGGAACCAGGTTTTCAGATCCAGATCTGGAATCGGTTCTTAAGATCCGGTTCTGGAACCGGGTTTTCGGATCCAGGTCTGGAACCGGTTCCTAAGATCCGGTTCTGGAACCGGGTTTTCGGATCCAGGTCTGGAACCGGTTCCTAAGATCCGGTTCTGGAACCGGGTTTTCGGATCCAGGTCCGGAACCGGTTCTGAAAATCGGATCTCCGACCGGTTCCGCCGGAACCGGAACTTTGTGGCCATCCCTAGTTTTCTCGAAATACTCTCGTCTCCTCCCACTTTCCCATTCCATGAATTCTTCCGTCATCATTTACTTGCTTTAATCAACGTCTTCTTTAGCCTAAAGAACATAATCGAGGGACTTCAAAATGAAATATTTCATTTCATTTCATTTTTTAAACCTTATCTGATTTTGATGAAGCTTGGGACCTTTATTCCATTTGCCGAAATAACCCTGTTGTTTGGGATTCCAATCCAACAAGTATAAGAGAGGTAAAAGGGGATATATATATATATATATATATATATATATATATATATATATATATATATATATATATATATATATATATATATATATATATATATATATATATATATATATATATAAGCCCAATGTTGCAAGTTTACACATGCACGTACATGCAAGACAATTTTTCAATATAAACTTCTTATAAAGTTTTCGATTATAACATAACTTAGTGTATATTTTCTTTATGACATTGTAAATAGGTATATCCCCCACCTTGCGGTTAAAATTTTGCCAAGAATGAAATTGTGAATTCACCACTCCTCTTCAATTTTAAAATATATTCCACGATAATTTTTTCATTAAAAATTGTTCGATTTTGGCGTAATATGTCGTAAATATTTTGAAGCTTCCTGATCATCCTCTCTGCAGGGGGTTAAAATCAGTAAGGAATAAAGTACTGGGATTTACTCTTTCCTCCCCCTAACCGATTTAAGTTAGAGTTCAACGATAAATTTTCTAAAATTCATTCAGTTTTAGTACATTATAATGTGCATTTTGTTTGACTCTTTTCCGTAATCCCCCGTGCTTGAGATCAATGTCGGATCTAGTTTCGGGCCGGGGTCCTATGTACCCAGTTGTTTGAGTGATCAAAGTAATTGAAGTATTACTTTTACACAATTTTTTGAAAGTTTAGTGTTGTCTTGTACTCTTTACTGGAAAATTTTCGAAACATTAGGGGGACGCGGTGGCTCAGTGGTCATACGTTCGTGAGACTTCGTGCTATTCACATCGTCTCTCGCTCGCTGTTAGTGTTGTAACACACGACGAGTCGATTTAAGTTTGTGTACTGTGCGATTATCTTAGTGGGATATTGAATTTATTAGTGTCTTCTAGCTCTGCATATCTTTATTTCTTCGAGTGATTTTGTGGTCGTTCTACGACGTGAGTTGTTTACGTGAAAACACCTTACGCATAAATTTTGGTCAAGTAAGTCAAAAGCCTTCTACAATTTTTGTCCATGAATGGATCCGAAACACGTTTAAATTAACCATAGATCAAATACACAGCATTGAATTGGACTATATCAAGAAACAACTGTATATTAAGTTAGTCAACAAGGTTCTGTGTGAACGAATTCTATCTTCTACTCATGGTGAAGTCAAATTTACCGATAGTGACAAGGAATATTTACTTCCTATTGATCTCGCTGACAACAGTATTACCGTCGTTAAGGTGTCTTTGTGCCCCATGGAACTTAGTAATCAACAGTTAACACGAGTGTTTTCTCAGTATGGTGAAATACAGTCAATCCTAGACGAACAGTATTCTGCGGATCATGTCTATATCACCCGTACTGGACGTAAATTAATTAAAATGAGGGTTAAACAAAATATTCCTTCATTTATTACTGTGTGTGGTTTGCGCCTCTTCTGTAGTTATTCCGGTCAAATCCAAACTTGCGCGTTGTGCAATTCACAGGACCATTTTGTTCAAGAATGCCCCCGAAAAAAAGGTCCGCCCTTCAAAGTTCACCCGCCAGTTCGCAGCTCTCCACTGCCACCGCTTCGTACCCCTTATAATCTCCCACATGAAAAGGTGTCTCTGCATACTGATAACTATACGGAATTTCCTCTGCTCACTTCGGTAAGTCTTTACTTTGACTCCAACTGTGACTTTAATCGGTTCTTATAGGTTCAGTTACTTCCTGGAACTGTATGTGCGTGAGTCACTTGTTGGATCTGTTCGTGCCTTTGGTGTGACGTCTTAGTTAATATTTTTCCCACTAGGTGTCTGTGTAGTCATATGGTAGTTTGTTAGTGTGATGTCACATGCTATGTGATCTGTGGTCACATGTTCTGTGTGCATGTATGTGTGTGCTGCATGCGGGAAGCGCGTAATTGAATTGGTTGAATTGAGTTAGAGAAAACCTATCATAGTTGTGGTCTAAAGCTGAAGATATTTTCGACCTATTGTAAAAGTGGACGTTTATTGGTTTCTTGTTTGTAATAATAGCAAGTGTGCTCGGTTTAATAAAACGACGTGTGTGCGGAAAGGAACATTTTTGAGTAATGTTGAGTATTGCGCATGTGTTCTTGGTATCTTATTTTTTCGTGTGTGGAATCAGCAGTTATGAGTTCATTATTCATGAGTGTTCTCCTATGGCGAAATGGTGAGTGTTTTCTTTTTTTAATTCATATTATTTTTATTCTTGATTTGTTTTGCATTTAAGTATTAGGCAAAGTATTTGGTTTGCTGCTGCTTGTCCTATTGTCTTGTTGAGATGTAATTTTTTTTCTTTGTCATGCACTGATTTATGATTAGAGACGAATGTTTTTTTTTTTTAAATTTTTCCCTTCTTATCTTAGCTTTATAGTAGTGGTGTGATTATTTATTATTATTTTGGATGTTTTTATGGTACTTGAGCGGGGGGTTTGGGGGCCGGTGGCCCCCCCATTTTGATCTGAAAATTCATATCCACCGCTTCACCTGAATTGATGTTTAGTAACATTGTGGCCCTTGTACTTATAGTATAATTCTTAACATCGTATAGTAACATTGTGGCCCTTGTACTTATAGTATAATTCTTAACATTGTATAGTAACATTGTGGCCCTTGTACTTATAGTATAATTCTTAACATCGTACATTACTTTCACTGTGTTAGTAATCGTAATCGATTCATGTGATCCGGTTCCGAAAGCAGTTTAGGAATGATTCCTAAACTGCTCCCGGAATCGGATCACATGAATCGGTTGAAGTCACTGTTTGGCTCAAAGTAAAAATTTGCCCTCACTTCTGCTCACCCTGGTATTTCTTCAAGTCCTGACGTTCCAGCACCTGAAACATCCCACGATTCCGTCATTCGCCCCGACCTACAAATGGAAGAAGATCGTACTACTGACCCGGAAGTTATTGCCCCTCTGGAATCTATTGCAGTACCTCAGTCTACTCCTGAATGCAAGGCTCAAGAAATTCTCAAGGAAGGACAACTAGCTCAGGTAGGTGACCAACAGTCAGTAAAGGACTTACAAATGGATTCTAGTGCTCCCTTGGACCACGATAATCAGTCTGTTGTGCCATTGGTAGCCGAATCGAATACCACCCGTGACCGGAATGTGCAATCACTCACAAGTGATTCCGCCAGTGAATCCGATCTTAGTGCCCCTGTATATGAAAAACGTAAACTTTCCAAATTAAAGGCAACTGTTACTGGAGTTTCAAAAACTTCTAAAGGAGGTCGTTCTTCAGATGTTATACCTGTTTCAGGTGCACGAACACGGGCCACCTTGAAAAAGTTGAAAGCTGGTACCCCTGTTGGGGAAGATTTATAATTATCTTCTTTGTATTATTGTGGTATCATTTTCAGCCCTTTATGCAGTGTTTACCACTTCGTTTCACTTTATTTTTGTTTATGTATAGTTTTAGTTTTGCCACCATTAACCTAAATGGATTTACTTCTCCTGTTAAACAAGAAGCGTTAAGAGATTTTATTTACAAAGCAGATATTGATGTGTTGTTCGCTCAAGAAGTGGCCCTTCCAGAATATGGTTCTCTTTCCAATCATACATGCTATTCTCGTTTTACAGAGAATGGGCTAGGTACAGCAATTATCTATCGTAGTGATCTAGCTTTTAAGACAATTAATGATTACCCAAATGAACGAATCTCCCTTGGTATGCTTGAAAGCATCAAATTATGCAATATTTATGTCCCCTCTGGTTCTCATAACAAGAGAGAGCGCCAAGATTTCTTCAATACTGACCTTGCTCAGGCTCTATTTAATGGTACTCACCCTTGTATATTAGGTGGAGATTTTAATTCCGTTTTACAACCCATTGACCAGACTCCGAACTTTAACTTTTCTCCCGAACTCCAGCGCATAGTAAATACGTATGATTTAGTGGATGTGTGGCGTCATTTTCGACCCGCTGAACCGGGTCACTCATTTCATACTTCACAATCATCTAGTCGCTTGGACCGTTTTTACATAAGCCGCTCACTTGTTGCACAAGTGCGCCATATTAAGCTCGAACCTGTTTGTTTCAGTGATCACTATGCTCTAATTATGAGAATAACCCTACCAGTATCCAAATTTTTGAGAAGTAGTCCCCTTTGGTATTTTAACACCTCTATACTTATGGACCCTGAGTATCAGCATTTAATTCGAGAGGAATGGCGGATCTTGTTTCCGTTAATATCACGCTATCAGGGCAAACTTATGTATTTTTGGGACAAGCGAATTAAACCTAGATTTCGATCCATAAGTAAACAATATTGTATTCAACGGACCCAGGCATACAATACTCAATACAACTATTACTCTAGTCTTCTCAAAGAATACATGCAAGAACAATTACGAGGCCGTCCGGTCAGACCTCAAATTCAAGAAATCAAAGCGCATTTATTGTCGTTACATAAACAACACATGCGCGGTTTTTTTGTTAGAAGCAAACTTGTCCAGGTCGATGACACGGAACAAGCTAACATCGTGCAAATTCACAAAGAACGACTCAGAGGCAAACAAAAGATAATTTCTTCTATTAAGGGCAAGGATGGCCAACTTTATGAAGGTTCGCAGGTCCTTCCCCAATTTGTTCAGTATTATAAACAATTGTATACAAAACCTAATGTACATAATGAAGATGAATCTCTTTTGGACTTTATTCCTCTAAACCTAGATGTAAATGCTCAAGAGTATCTCAACAGTCCCTTCACACTTGATGAAGTCAAGAGATCAATTCAATTAGGGAAACGTGGTAAATCTACTGGTATTGACTCTTTACCATTAGAATTTTATATTACTTTCATTGATATTCTTGCCCCGTTTCTTACGGATCTCTTCAATGAATATCGAGATACCTGTACCTTAGGGGAATCTCTATCCACGGGTATTACTGTATTAATCCCTAAACTGCCTAACTCTAACTTGATAGACAATTATCGTCCTATCAGCCTTTTAAGTGCAGACTTAAAAATTTTAACACGATGTCTCGCGCTTCGTATGAAACAATATGTGGGAGAGTTATTAAGTTCCTGTCAATATGGACATGGGCAACAAGCTTTAATTCATGAAGCCTTAGCTAACATAAGAGATTTTATAGCCTATCATGAGACTGCCTCTCCTACGCCCGTTGCTATTTTATCTACCGATTTCTCGAAAGCTTTTGATAGGGTATCACACGAGTATCTTTTTAAAGTTCTACAAAAATTTGGTTTCAATGGCGCCTTTTTGTCCATGCTCCAAGGAGTATATCATAACAGGACAACTAAATTAAAACTCAATGGTAGTCTCAGTTGTGTCATTCCTTTCTGTAATGGTATTCTTCAAGGTGATAGCATGTCGAGCCTTTTATTCAGTTTCTCGGTTGCACCTCTCATATACGCGGCACAAACCAGACTCACTGGCATACAAGTTTATCAAGCTTCCATTTCTGTCGCAAGTTATCTTGATGACGTTCATTTCTATGTTAACAGTATTTCTACCTTAGAAGATATTCAGAGCCTTTTACACAGGTATCAACAAATTTCTGGAGCGATTTTAAATAAAGACAAAACAAAACTACTATGTATACACCCCGAATACCGGACTACATACAGTTCGCACTATACGATTGCTGACTCAGTTAAAATCCTAGGTATTGAATGGTTCAATAACACCAAACAAACCATTCACTACAATTCTGACATAATTGCAAACAAAATACGTGGTCTTTTAATACAGCATACGCCTCGCAATATGAACATGATCAGTAGGAATTCATTTCTCAAACAAAAAGCATTGAGTCTTTTGTGGTATTTCTGTCAGATTTTCCCTCTTCCCACAAAAACATATAACTTCCTCAACAGTCACGCTTTGTTCTTTCTGTGGAAACACAAGCTGTTGAGAATTGCACGTGATCAACTTGAACTTTTACCAGCTCAGGGTGGCGTAGCTTATGTAAACATAGCCCTCCAGGCAAAATCACTACTGCTGAAAAGAAGCATTGAATTGTTTACGAACGATAGGGTCAGTGTGTCGTCATCTGTTCTCTCCGAAACGCGAGACAGACTATATCAGCTCGGTATAGTGTCTTGTAATCTGTGTGACTACTGTCATAATATAGATACTCTTGAGCATCGCTTACAATATTGTACAGAGATTCAACATATATGGACCAAATTTAGTACACTCATAAGTAAGATTTGTCATTCTTCACCATCTCATATTACTGCTACAGATGTTCTGATATATCCAGATTTTAACTATTTTCCTAAAGCAAAAAATAACAGCGTAGTCTGGCTCGCTGCATATACGCTTCTTTATGTGCTCACCACACATCGACCATATCATGTCGATGTGTATTTGTCTTATTTAAGGTACCATTTGCAGCAAATGAATGTGCAGTATAAACAACACTTCGCAAATTATTTTGTTGTCTTAGCTCCATAACAATTCTGTAAACTTTTCAGATTTATAACCAGTTTTTTTTTTTTTAATCAACTCGCTCTTGTATTGCTTTTATAACTGTCTAATGTACATGTGATAGAACTGTTAATAAAGAATTAAAAAAAAAGTGGTAGAGCGTTCACCTCCGGTGCTTGGGGTCCTGGGTTCGATCCCAGTTCGCGACGTGTGGACAAACACCGTGCTCGTGGGTTTCCCCCGTTTCCTCCCACTTTCATCATTCCACCATTTCACTCATCATCACCGTCTCCTTTAGTCTAACCGGCATAACCTTGGGACGTAAATCTTACAGATTTCATTTTTTTTCGAAACAGATATTCCTAGTTCCTGTTGACGAAGTGCGTAAACGTATTTCAAATTAAAATTATTTCCGTAAACTCATGTTATACCTATCATAGTATGGGTTCTGGGTGCTCTCTGGTTTTTATCTTCCAGAACCGTCACTGCTTGGGATTAAAATAATGAAGAATGAAGGATGAATTTAGTCCCCTAATGCCCCTTGTCAACCTGTACCCCCAGCTCTCGGTACAAACAAAAGTCTTTCAAATGAGCCAATTACATAGATCCTAGGACATTGTGGGGGGCTGCGTGAACCTGGCCCCCACTTTGTTTTCTTCATTTCTCATACTGCAGTACAGTACAAACAAAAATATTTGCGGTTCAAACCGGTACAAACGAAGTACTTTTGGTTGATGTGCGGAAATCATTTGTACCGAGAGGGGGCGGGGGGACAGGTTCACAAGGGTCCCCTAATATGGTATGGATTATCTCCACCCTCCGTTTCAGCGAACTGAAAATTAACCAATTCCATCTTAGTTGTTTCACCTTCCCTACTTAATAACATTACATGTAATGCGTTGAATATTTAACGTTTATAATTCTACGTTGCAATTTATTGGATTTCTGCAAGTAACTTCGAATAGGTTTAATGGAATATCCATTTTGTTTTGCTTTCACATGTTTCCTTCGAAAACATTGATTTGTGTACATTTGTATAATCTTGATTAATAAAAATAGATTTGCATGCTTGGCATTCCAGTTTCATTTTCGAGAAATGCTTGATAATTAATTATTATCTGTCACTCGTTTACGAAATCGACCGTTCTTCGAAATATACAGAACAGTTTGCGTGTGCCATCTATTTTTGCACTTGTAATACGATACCAGGGTGTTAGGTAATGAAATGAAGTAGTAATAGTAATAAGCCTTTAGGCAATTTCGTACAATGATGTTGTCATTTCTGAACAATGGCATTTTCAAGTTTTGAGTTTACACTTAATTACAGATTTTATTCTTATTTATTTTATTTCATGGAGACACAGTGGCTCAGGCCCGTAGCCAGCCCAAAAATGTAGGGGGGGCCCAGCTGAAGTTAGGGGAGGGGGCGATCCAACTATATGAAAGTTCAGCACCATATTATAGTTCTTTTGCAAGCCTACTGTAAAACTTTTAGGGGGCCAGCAAAAATTTAGAGGGGGCGGTTCCCCTAGACCCCCTCTGGATACGGGCCTGCAGTGGCTCAATTGTAGAGCACTTATCTTTGATGCTTGAGATCACTAGTTCGATCCCTGCTCAAGTAAGTTTGTGGTTGACAACATCTTTCCCGTGGATTTTCTCGATACTCCCGTTTCCTTTCAGTTTCTCATTCCATCAATTCTTCCATCACCATTCACTTACTTTAATCATCGTATCCCTTGACCTAAAGGGCATAATCGCAGGACGTTAAACTCAAAGATTTCATTTTATTTTATTTGAACAAAGCAGGAGTACATTTACTAAAAGGATCAATCCATCTGAAGTGGTTCAAAAATGGTGAAAGTAGTTCCTCAACCATCTCGGAAAATTATAAAAAAAATGAGTATGATGAACCTTTTGTATGAGAAGGTCAATAACACTGTTCATGTTCTCGTATGTACAGGTGTTCCTGAATGGCGGCCATTTTTGTTGTCGATGAAGTGACATTTTTTGCATTTGCAAGCGTTTACGAATACTACAGTTCCTCAGAGCGTACGAATCAGACGAACACCAAACAAAAAGGAATGTTTAGAGGAGACACTAAGGTACACGAAGAATATATACTCTTGCTTCTAAGTAAATATGCAGGGTTGCAAACCAATATATGAAATCACTAGAGAAGTATAGAAAATTACACTTTTAAAAGGGTTGTATGTTGGAATGGCATAAAGTGGGTAGGGGGGGTTCATAAGTTTTGCGCTGAATACTATTTCATATAAAGAGTATGTATAAATATGCACGGCTATGATACTACTTGCACCGTAGATTTATGAGGGTCCGAAAATTTTGATGCAATTTTGGGGCGTAATATCTCAAAAGGGCAATGTGCTAAAAATTATTGCTTGGGGCACAAAGTAATTCTGTGTGTGAATAAACTATTGGAAGAAAAGCAGGACTGATATTACATGGAGAAAAAAGTGAGGACATAGTAAAAACGCGAAGAAAGCACGTGCGTGATGATGGTCGCAGCCCGGAAAAAATAAATGTTAGGATATTTTTCCTGTTAGATCTCAAAAAACATGTATGGTTCAGCAATTAGGCTTGCTTTCGTTTGCGTTCAGTTGTGCAAAAGCTTACGAGTCGCGTTTGTTCCGTCTTTCTAGCTCCATGATCATTGCCACGTCTATATAGGTGATGGGGTTAGCTCCCCCTTGCACCCACAACATCCATCGTCGAACTGGACTGAGGTATTAAGGCACTCAATGCATCAGCAAAGTGTCATTGAAATATTGAAATCCAATCCCAGATACGGAAGTTAATGTGTTCGCAAGGTTGCTTTACATTTATCTATCCTATATAACGCAATCTATGTGAGTCGAATATATATATATATATGTACTAACCATTGGCTAGCTGGGGGATCTGCCCCCAACCTCCCGTGTCTGCTCGGTCTACTGCCTCGCATTTCTTATCTATCGACTTTTGCATCAACAATGAATTTCGTGAACTTTGTCTCCATATTTCCTGAATCTGTCCATCCGGGATCTTCGCCCACACATGCTGTCTTTGCTCGGCCTACGGCCTCGCACCTCTTAAACCCACAATTCTACCGTTTCTTTTTCTATTTTAACTATCTAAAAAAAATAAGATTTTGTATCCTAAGAAAACATTTAAATAGCATGGAAATTTTTTCATCCCCCTTTAGACCCCTAAAAAATTAAAAAATATTCACTTTTGGCAATTTTCCTGAATTTTGAGTTCCCCATAAAACTACTCTACGGTTGAAAATTTTTATTTCTGATGATTCACTTTGGTAACGCTAACGAAAACGTACAAGCATAATGAATTTCAAGTTTTTATTCCAGTTCTAAGTACCTAAAACATGAGATTATATGTCCAAAGAAAAAGCCCATTTAAATAACATAGCGAAATTCTTCATCCCCTTTTTAGAACCCCTAAATATATATATAAAAAAATATTCACTTTTGGCAATTTTCCTGTCGTTTAGTTCCGGAAAGCTACAATCATTCCAAATTTAATCATTGTAGCCCTACAGGAAGTGCTCAGTAATTTATGTCAGCTCATGTAGTTTTATATATAGTTAAGATATATATATATACAGACCTTTGATTTTGCCAATATTGTATTGTTATATAAAGTACACATTCTTCTACAAGAGGATATATCTAATCAGGAACAACCCATAATGGAGGCTCCACCGGGTCCGGACTAGTGTTTCTTCCAGACATGTTTTTGGGGACACTGACCCCCCTACCGAAGCTCTGAAAGTGCCCCCCGGAGGAGACCAAAATAATACGTCTTAATATAATAATAAATAGAAAATTACCAGCATTGCCCCCCCTGCGGAACATTTTTCTGAAAGAACGACTGGTCCGGGCATCCGAGAATTTTTTAACTCAACATACATTTGTAGAGGCTTTCTCAATAAACTCTACTTGTTTAACAGGGAAATGATTGATGTACCATGAACATTTGATCTTAATCTTTTATTAGATGTATTACTGCTAATGCTCTCAAACGGGTCGGGTCAGTCGGGTCAACTCGGGTCGGGTTGTCGGGTCAGGCTACTCGGGTCGGGTCAGCTCGGGTCGAGTTGTCGGGTCGGATCAATCGGGTCAGCTCGGGTCAGGTTGTCGGGTCGGGTCAGTCAATTCGGGTCACGGGTCGGGTCGGGTCGGTCTTCAACCCGACCCGACCCGACCCGAGCCGTTGAGAGCACTAGCTCTGTTCCAATAAAATAAAATAAAATAAAATAAAATCTTTCAGTTTAACGTCACATGATTATGTCCTTTAAGGCTAAGGAAGATGATAACTAATGGAAGTGAATGATGATGGAAGAAGTGGTAGAATGAGCATGTGGGAGGTGACGGAAGCAAGGGCGCCCATCAGGGTGGGGCAAGGTGGGGCGTTTCCCCTCCCCCCTAAGAGGAAATTGTACTTGGGAATATCGAAAACCCAATAAATTAGTTACAGCAAAATTTGAAACTATATTTGAAACATCGCTTGTACTTGGCCCTCCCTTGGAAACCACAACATGGGCGCCCTTGGACGGAAGTACCCCGAGAAAATCCACGGACATGATGTTGTCCACCACAAACTTACTTGGCCGGGATCGAACCAGGGACCCCGTGCACAAGAGATAAGTGCTACTGAGACGTTTCTAAATTATTTTGGAGTATGTCTAGTACAAGGGGTCCAGAAGCACGTAAAAAAACACAAAATCTACAGGAGAAATGAATGATGCAAGTACTTAGATGTAACATAACGTAACCAAATCTAACCTAACCTAAGCTAACCTGAACTAAGCTAATATTAGTAGAAATAAGCGAAATTATATATATATATATATATATATATATATATATATATATATATATATATATATATATATATATATATATATATATATATTTTTAGAGAAAAGAGCTGGACCTCTTCTGTTAAACATAGGCCGTTATTTTTTTGGGTATTTTATTTTTTCATTTATCAATTTTAGATGTTTTGATTTAAAAAAAGGAGTAGGAATGATGAGAATGTGGCTCACAGAGGACGTTGTTGCAGCATTAACTGACCAAGACAGACAAAGTTACCTGCTCACAGGCTATTCAAATTTAAATGACATAAACATGAAAAATTTAATTAATAAAATTGTTCAGTGCATTAATACTCTTTCAATAGTTCACATAATCACTCTTCAGTATGTTTTATATTATATGTCATTGAAGTTCGATTAAATATTCCTTATCCAAACATAAATACATGTGTTATCAGCACAGAAAGATAGTCATTCATTGAATAACTGTAATTCTTATGCAGTAAATGGGAGTAACCTGTTGTTTTCTTTCTTTCAAAGCGATGCAGTTAAGTACACAGAAATCCTGCAAATCTTCGCGTGTCAATAGATGGTCATTTCCTTAGACCTGCCGTTTCTGCCTAGGAGTGGTTCTTGATTTGAAACTCTCATGGAAACCTCATTTCCAAAAATTGGCGTTGACTTCCACTGGCATCACAGCACATAAACTTTGGGAGGACAGACTACGGAGGGGACTGAGGTGTATAGAACACCCTCAGGAAAGAAGCGGGGGGGGGGGGGGAACTTACTAGACAAATATTCTTCGCACATTGCATTTTAAAGGATTACTGGCTTAAATGGCTTAAAAAGCAAACAAAAACTTTAATTTTTCTTTTTTGACCAACTATAATACTTTAAAATTCAGTTAGCTTGTTTTAACATCTGTGCCAAAGAGAGGGCGTAACCCTCTAATGGCTGGGAGTGAAAATCTCTTCCCTAAATATTGATGCTCTAAAAATGATGAATAAAGATATATTTTATGCCTTTACTACCTCACTTAAAAATATTATCAGCAAATTTGTAAATTTTTAAGCGATCCCGAGTTAGTGCTTATATTCTATCTGTCAGAGAAAGTTATGTAGTAAATAGAGCAAATGGCAAAGTATAATGTAATTTATAATGTGGAATACTTACCTCCATAATATCCGCAGCAGCGATAGAAGTCACTCAATATGTTCAGCCATAACCTTCACACACCTCCGCTGACGTTCCGGGCGCTCATATATTGCCTCACATACCATTTGCAGTGGTGGTGATCCTGCTGTCTGAACAAAATCTACTCAAGACTTCCTCTTTAAAATGTTCCAGAATAGGTAATGCAAAGGATTAGGCTCGGGACTGCGTGAAGGCCAATAGTCACTGCAGACACACGCTGCAAAAAATAAGTGTTTGGACATTTTTCAGAATCGATTTTCCATTATTGTTTAACATGTCCAAATATACTGAACTTTTTTTTTATATGAAACATGACCTACAGCTTAACGTCGGATTCGAACTACATGAGCTCTCGCCCGGAATTGAAACCAGGTCTCTCACGCCAAAAGTGCTATGCTATTCACATAGTCACGAGGCAGCTCGACCATCTTTGGGGTGCATGGGTTTCCGAGTTGAATTCCCGGTAGAAGAGCCTTGAAATACATTACGGTGGCTCAGATTCCACCTTAGACTGTAGGTTTGCATCTTATACAGTTTCGGTACTGAAAAGGAACGCCGAGGTTCAACAAACAAACAAACAAACAAAGAATTAAGCAGTAGATCGCTTGTATGCCTCGGCGGAAAAAAAAAAACTTTTTAAACCCTGATTAAGTAACATATTTAAAGGTGTATTAATGACAAGTTAAAGTTCATGTATTTATATAAAGTTCATGTAGTTATATAATAAAAACTAGCGGAATGTCCGTTCGTCGCACGGGAAGAGTACCTTTTATTTTGGATATAAAGTGCACCAAAACTGTCATCAATCAACCTACGACCCCAAAATTATGAATTTGACACTAATATTGGTCATTTTCGATCGTTTATATCACCCTCCCCCAAGTTGCGGGGCTGAATTTGGATTGAAACGTCATCGGAAGTGTCACTATTCATCCCAACGACCATGAAAACTATGGCTTCGGCACTAATATTGGCCATTTTTGATCATAACACATTTAACATGATGAGGTACGGATATTGCGTTGTTTTCAGTGTATTCAAATGAGTTCTCAAGATGACCTGTGACCTTGATCTGACAGTGACCTCTGACCATGACACTTGATTGACGCACATTTGGTCACTTGCGACATAGAATCATACCATACAGCTTTTTCTTTGTTATCATTTCGATTTACGTTTTTTCAGGCTCTTTCAGAATTTACCATTGCAATCCCATAAGGAGAAAATCGAAATTTGACCTTTGACCCTTTATCTCTTCAATCTTTAGTACAAGTGGCATGCTCCTATGGCGAAACAAAACTTATGTCCTTCGTCTAAAGATACACCAAATTGCACGGCATTACCTCATACCACTTTTGCACAGTGAATAAATAAAATTGACACACGAATTAATCAACCAGCTGTATATATATATATATATATATATATATATATATATATATATATATATATATATATATATATATATATATATATATATATATATCTTATATATAAAAGAGAACGTACAAATCCTTTGTTCCCTCATCACGCTAATACGGCTGAACCAATTTCTTTTATTTTTGGGGGGTTATTAGGATTTGGACCCTAGATGGTTTTTATCATATCACTTTAATTTTTAATTACCAGTGTCTTGAGATAATTGACCATTCAAGTGTCCATAACGTACAAATCCTTTGTTAGTTCATCATAGGTAAAAATAAACGTATTTATATGCAACCCGCATGACCGTGTCACTCGGCGGGTTAACATAAATGACAGGCGATATAATGTTAACATTTACTGCAATCTACTATGGTTTTTATCATATCACTTGAAAGCGAAAAAGTAAAAATTATCTAAGTAACAAAGTTTATTGCGTTCCGGGGTGACCGCAGCGAAGCGGGGCGGGTTAACATAAATGACAGGCGATATAATGTTAACATTTACTGCAATCTTCTATGGTTTTTATCATATCACTTGAAAGCGAAAAAGTAAAAATTATCTAAGTAACAAAGTTTATTGCGTTCCGGGGTGACCGCAGCGAAGCGGGGTGAACGCTGCTAGTATATATATATATATATATATATATATATATATAATCCCCTTCCCCTTCCCTTTAGTTTCACCGTGGAAATGATATTATAAGAAAATATCCCAAAACATCCCAGGTCCGAACCTCATCTATCTTAAAAATTTGATCGAGATCGGTCGGGTCGTTCAAGAGTTCTTCATCAAAAGAATAGAAGATAGATAGATGAACAATATTATTTATGATATACATATACACGACAGAAAGTCCATGAGAATAAGTAATCTGTGCGATGGAAATCGGATCTCTTTTGCATCTAAAACGTTTGTGGACCTTCTCCACGTGTGGGATGTTCATGTTTCATTCCTAGCAGTGGTACATTTCATTTAGGTGTCACATTAAGATGTAGTCACACCTTCTGTCATCTTTGATTACCACAACTTAGTCTTGTCAATGTTCTTTGCGTGACTGGAGCTTTACCTTTTGTACCGTATTATCATGTGTGTTAGTCGCGCATCGTACTTTGTCTATAATTTCAGATACACACAGAAAAAATGCGGATACAAGTGTAACTAGCCAGTAAAAGCACTTGTTTTCAATTGAATGCTCTTTGCCGTCGCAGTTTTCTGCTCCTTTTCTGAGTAGATCACAAAACATTTTCTATGCATCACTAACAAGTATGATAATGAAAAGTAAAGTACGAAAAAAGTAATAGCAATTATATTTTTTTAAAAAAGTTTTAACTTTGGCATTCTACAGATTGTTTAAACTGCTAACTGTTTTCGTTGGAATTACGCACCACGAAATCATCTTCAGTTTTTACAATAAAAAAAAACTTATTTCACACGAAGGGGGGCGCGGCGGCTCAGTGGTAGAGCGTTCACCTCCGCTGCTTGGGGTCCCTGGTTTGATCCAGGCCGGTAGCCCGAAAAAAAATGTAGGGGGGCGGCTGAAGTTAGGGGGGCCGATCCAACCATACTATAGTTCATCACCATATTATAGTTCATTTCCAAGCCTACCGTGAAAATTTTACGGGGGGCAGCAAAAATTTAGGGGGGGCTTAGACCCCCCTGGATACGAGCCTGGTTCGATCCCAGCTCGCGCCGCGTGAAATTTGTGGTGGACAAACGCCGTGCTCGTGGGTTTTCTCGGGGTTCTCCCATTTCCTCCCACTTTCTTCATTCCACCATTTCACTCATTTCTCATTATCACCGTCTCCTTTAGCCTAACCGGCATAACCGTGGGACGTTAAACTTAAAGATTTCATTTCATTTCATTTATTTCACACGAAGTCCAGTTTCTACTTGTAGTCAACTGCTACGCGGATCCAATTCGTTTTCCATATTTTAAACATTTTACTCCAAACACTTTTTTTTCGGTAACTTCAATGTAAAATATGCGAACATAGCAAAATAAATATATAGAGTAGAGTACTGCTAAGGTCCAGTATTTTAGGTAATAATCTAGTTTTTGGAAAGTAAACCCAAATCTTGGACTTGGAGAGCCGAGTGACGCACTTTCTTTATACATAGAATAAAGTATCGAAGAGGATATAGTCTCTTTCATCAGTTGCATGATCTATTTCCAATAATTTGATTTCTAGTCAGTAGTATATTGTGTTCTTGAGAGCCAACAGACACCTAAAGGTAAATATCGGGTTTCCAAGAACACAAATCACTGAATTTTAACTGAATGTAAGATCGAAAGAACCATTCTGTCATAAAGGAAAGATAATGATAAACTATTTCCTGTTGCAAAAATAGCCCTCTTCGGTAATAAATTATGATCATAGATGCATCGCATTTTGCCATACAATTCTTCGTTTGCGTTGCATTTTTAGGATTTTTTTCTAGCAAGCTGCGATGCGATGTCGCTTAAACAAAACGCTTATATTATATTAACGCTAACGAAGAATTGTTTCGCAAAATGCGTTGCATCTATGATCATAATTTATTACCGAAGAGGGCAATATATAGTAAAAGTTCATTTTCCATAATATCTTGCTCAAGAAAAAAAAAATGGTTAATCCCCGAAAAACCGAAATTACTTTGCGTACGTTACTGATAAGCCCTACCCTGAATTGATATATATATATATATCAGGTATTGTAAAAAAAAAAAAAAAAAAAAAAAAAAAAGTCTATGACCAAGAGGGTGAGAGTGGTGTTCTACAGGTCAAAATAAAGTGAAAGTTCTATATAATGTTATACCCTCTGTTGTCTCCTTCAGCTGCTATGGAGAATTAAAAAATCACTATGTGACAAGTCGCAGGTTAAGTTAGAACCATTAGCATTGTTCTATAAATCTATGATGCAGTTACATGGATTCTTATGCTGATAATTGTTGTTAATGTCAATATCTATCGACTTTAACTTCCATCTGGAAAGAATGGATGCAGCCATTTGATAGATTGGTACATGTAATCTATATAGTTCTTTACCTGCGGCGTTGCCACATAGTGCAATTTGTGTCTCTAGAGGAAATCCCATTTTTCGCTTTATCTTGACTTGTAGAACAGTACTCTGTAGTCAGTGGACGCCATTTTCGAGCGATCCCGGGTTCGATTCCCGGTGGGGTCACTCGCTCGAAAAAGTGTAACACGCTTTTTCAGGCCAACCACTCTGAATGAGGTTATCCTGGGATTTTCTCATTCACACCAGGCAAATGCCGGGGTGGTATCTAACTTATAGGTCCCAGGCCGCTTCCTTCCTTCCCCAATCCTTTCTTTCTTCCCTTTCCCCGGATTGTGTGCTCGCCGAGGGACGTCATCCCTCAAATCGTGAATGGCTAAATGGCCTTAGATGCCGAAAGCCCAGAAAACTCCCATAACGGACATATTTTGTAATCCCCAAACACCGTAATAGGAAAAAACATATTGGCAAACCTCTCTAAAGCGGACTCTGTCTAGTACGGACACGGACAGTCTTTCTTGTCTTTTATAGGTATTATTTACCTCCTATTACGGACACTTTCTCTAAAAACAAGTTGAAAAATACAGTAAAAATACACTTTTAGTAATTCATACTATGTCACCAAGGAAGAACATGAGGGTGTGACAACATTTTGCCTCCTCAACTGTCTGTCCAGCAACTCTGAGGAAGGGTCTCTGTTTCACAACACCCTTTCCTTTGCTTGCATTCCACTCCCACCCAACCTGTTTCAGAAACAAAAGTGATTGACACACTGTTTGGGATGACACATCATTCTACTGTTCCGCTGGAATCTCTAACCAAGCAGAAGACAAGTTTGGTATTTTTGACCACGGGTACGCATATTGTCTTTAAAAAAGTCATTACTGGACTGCAATTAACTCACAAATTAAAGCAACACACCGAAAACGTAGTAAGTAGCGATAAATGTAAAGTGCAGAGAACTATAACATCTTATACCCATGTTGTGCCTCGAACATAGGGAATTGGATGACGCAAGATAATGCAAATGCAGTAACATTTTGGTAATATTCATAAATACGTGATTCATGCAAAAATATTTTTTCTAATTGCATATTACCTTGTTTATTAATTTACGTAAGAAAATATTGAAACCTCTGTAAGGCGGACACCTCTCTATAGCGGACAATTTTTGATTCCCCACGGCTGCCCGCTTTAGAGAGGTTTCACTGTATATATGTACAACTGCTGTCTGCAGATGCGAAAGTACGATTTAATTCACTCAATTTCTAGCCAAGACCATGGTAGAAATAAGACATCTTATTTCTACCATGGCCAAGACTAAGAAAAAATCTATAAGATGTAACATAAGCTTTGAAATGGTTGGTAGTCCTTTAATCTAGCAACATTCAGAGTGAATATATGCATGAGAACACTATCGTGTGTGTGTGTGTGTATGTGTTTATAAGAGTACATATGTATACTTCGTTAAGAACTGCAGCTGAGTCTACAGCCTGTCATCTTCTCATAGCTATGTAGACATTACACCAACTGCCTCTTTTGTTAAAATCTCTTTGAGGCATCAAAACTTAGGAAAGTTTTTGTTAGTTTGGAAGCCCTTAAGTTCTGCTGCAATTCTTCGTGGACTTCAGAAGCCCTTCGGAGCAGAGAAAAGGGCTCCGTTTATTCTCTTCTAACAACTTCTCAGTTTGCCTCGTGCCATCAACTATGTATGTACCATTAGAATACAATCTTAATTGTAAGCTTTTTGAAAAAAAATACTTAAAAAAAGATATTCTATTGTTAAAGAGAAATTAAATGAAATTTTTCAATTTAACGTTCAACGATTATGCCCATTAGGCTAATGGAGACGGATGATTAAGGCAACGGAATAATGGTGGAATGAGAATGAGAGAGAAAGTTTTAAAGAACACTTTATCGAAAATATCCCAAAAGATACAACGTTTTACATAATTCATGTTACAGGTTTCTACACTGAAAAATTCGTATGCGGCGTACGTAGGTTACATGCGTAAATCATGTAGAAATAATTCTTGGACTTAACGTACAACTCTATGTAATATCCTGTAGCAAATGTCAGGGGCGGATCCAGGGGGCCCCCAGAATAGGAAAACTTTCTTATTTTATATATATAAATAAAACCCATCCCAGAGTTTGGAGCCCTTAAAAGTAGATCTAAGTAGCAGTATTACAAACCACCGCCCCCCCAGAAGTCCGTTCTGGATCCGCCCCTGGCAAATGTATAACTGAAAACATATGTTTTCTACGTACTTTCCTTATCAAGTGTTTCAAATAGACGTACTTTCCGTACGAAAGAAGAACTGTATATACCTAGGTAGGCGGTTAGGATCTCACATACAGATGGACGTATATACTATATAGGTGACGTATGTAACATGTTAGATGTCAGACATGCTACTGCGGCATGATGTAACATCTAAGCGTGAGAAGGCAGTACGCATGTATATGTCATATGGATAACGTATGCTCCGAAGAGATAGAAAACAAATTCAAGTTTCGATATCAAATTTTAGAGCAAATAGGTTCTGCACTCAGGAAAAAATCTCTTGGTGGACTTGTTTGGAGATTGCTTCATTTGCCGCGGTATCCTCACTACAACTCACACGGTGCCCTCTCCAAATATATACAGTATATATCTATATCTAGAGGGTGCCCGGGAAATAAGGACGAATTTGAATTTCGCACCATTTTGTCATATGACGGTTGGCAGCCGTGGTTTTACCATGTTTGTTATCCTCTATCCTTCCGATTAGTAGCCTGTGTGGTGAGCATTGTTGGTTGGTGTTTACTTCGGCATGAAGCGTTTAACAACAAAGTAACGTATCCAAGTGTTTAAAAGTTATTACAAAAATAAGGAAAGTCCCACGGCAACCGTTCGAGATTTGCGTGTGATACTTGGACGCAATATTGCTCCAACTGAATCATCAGTTCGGAAGTTGGTCCTGAAGTTTGAGACAACGGCGTCAGTGTTAAATGTTAAGCAAACTGGAAGACCGCGTTCTGTTCGAACAGAAGAAAACATTGCTGTCGTGCGTGACAGTGTGCCCTTAAGCCCCATGAAATCAGTTCGCTGACGAGCTCAACAATTGAATTTATCACCAAGTTCACTGCATGAAATCCTGTCGAAAGATCTGAGAATGCATGCATACAAGATTCAACTTACACAAGAGTTGAAGCCTACAGACCATGGAAAGAGACATCGATTTGCTCAATGGGTATTGGCTCGACAAGCGGAGAACGAGAACTTCACGACAAGAATAATTTTCTCAGATGAGGTACACTTCCATCTCAATAAACAGAACTGCAGAATTTGGGGTACTGAAAATCCGCAAGTGACTGTAGAAGAACAGATGCATCCTCAACGCACGACTGTGTGGTGTAGGTTCTGGGCAGGAGGAGTGACTGGCCCGTACGTTTTGAAGACGATGAGGGAGATGGCGTCACTGTGAACGGCGACCGTTACAGACACATGCTTTCGGATTGTTTTTTCCCAGTTTTGGATGAAATGGAAATTGAAGATGACGATTTTTTGTTTCAGCAAGATGGTGCGACCTGTCACACATCCCATGGAAGAATTGGTCTGCTGAATGAAACGTTTCCTCAAAAAATTATATCTTTGCGAGGAAATCAGGAATGGCCTGCCAGATCATGCGATCTTACCCGTCGTGACTTTTTTCTTTTTTTGGTGGAGATTTGTGAAATCTAAAGTGTACGTAAACAAACCACAGACAATACACAACTGAAGGATGAAATTAAGAGAATTATTAACGGCATCACACCATGATTTGTGAACGCATCATCGCAAATTTCAATGAACGCATTGCTCATTGCCGTGAAACCTTGGGTGGTCATATGCCGGATACAATTTTTCATACATAAATGTGAGAAAATTACCTAATGTGTATGTATACATAAATGGGAGAGGTTAGTCAATGTGTGTATAATTTTTTTCAATATATTTTATATTAGTTTTATACTACTTTAATATTCGTCCCTATTTCCCGGACACCATCTATATCTATATCTATGTCTATATCTATATCTATATCTATATCTATCTATCTATCTATCTATCTATCTATCTATCTATATGAGCGGATTTAGGGGGTGCAAAGATACACAATCACCCCTCTTGGTTGTAAATATGCACTATCTGAAGCGAGAAGATAGCAGTCAAAATAGGAACACTTTCAGAAATTTTCTGTTATTGTGTTTCAGTTTGGGTTTAAAACAAAGGGAAGTTTTGTAAAATCATTAGTTTAAGTCAGTTTTCTAAAAGTTGAAAGAAAAGGATTCACTGAGAGCAGACACTTAACATTTCCAAGGCGATTCCTCATTCACACCACAGATACCTAAAAGCATTTTTAAAAAATCCAATGTACTGGTAATTATTGGTTAACCTCTCTCAGAAAATCCTGGATCCACCCTATATATATATATATATATATATATATATATATTTGTGTGTGTTTGTGTATGTGTGTGCTTGTGTATTGTTCAAAACAAAACCAGGACACTCACCTCTCTTTGAAAAGTCCTTTACTCTAACCTACATTTTGAATTAATTCAAGCAAATGATGATTTTTTTTTAACCATTGAAATTGTTATACGTATAGACGCAAACTATTTGAATTTCCTACATATAGCCGAAATATAGCCTTTTAAAGAGAAGTATGTAGCCAAGATATTTTTAAACAACATTGAGCATGCTTTCTAATTACATCTACCATTTCATTCACTTACATTTATTTCTTGCTTTAATTGCAGGTAAATATACGTCTTACTAGTTAGAAATACAACGTGTGCTTTTATTGTCAGCACTCATGGTGCGTTCTTCTGTGTTATTGAATATAATTAAGGTAAGTATTGTTAATGTAAGATAAATATTTTAGGAAGCATTAACCGCTTGACTATCTTACTTACGACTCGTACGTAATCGAGCCTACATTCTTCCCTACTACTACGTACGGCCCATACATAGTCGAGCCTACATTCCTCCCTACCACTACGTACGGCCCGCGCGTAGTCGAGCCTGCATTCTTCCCTACCACTACGTACGGCCCGTACATAGTCGAGCCTGCATTCTTCCCTACCAGTACGTACGGCCCACAATAGTCGAGCCTACATTCTTCCCTACCACTACGTACGGCCCGTACATAGTCGAGCCTGCATTCTTCCCTACCACTACGTATGGGCGGTACATAGTCGAGCCTACATTCTTCCTTACTACTTCGCACGGCCCGCGCATAGTCGAGCCTGCATTCTTCTCTACCACTACATACGGCCCATACATAGTCGAGCCTGCATTTTTCCCTACCACTGCGTACTACCCATACTAGCAGGTTCCAACGGCTGAAGAGGAAATACTCTTGCAGTAATGACCACAAAAACATACGAATAATTTTGGTCGGAGACGACCGAAGTCGGCGTGTTGTTGTGACATCAATAGAGTACGTGACCTTTGTAAGCAATGGGCAAAGCACCGTCGCTATGCCATCTTTTGTGTACTTTGTATCTCAAAAACAGTAGAATTTGAAGGAAGAGGAGGAATATAGTTCGCCAGTTTATGTTCCAATGACTTCAACGCTCTAACCACTGGACTACAGGAGACCTAAATATTAATTGTAAAAAAATTTAAAACAATTATGCTATTAGCAACGAATGTGGTTGATAATTTGTTTGCGCTATTTGTTGCCTAATGCTCTCCGCTCTCTGCTCAGCATGATCGTGAGGTTCTGCACTCTGTCTACAGGGCTGGGATCAAGATGCCAAATCATATATAAGAATATGTTCTCTTTACTTAATATTATAGTCCATTTGATACAACTTGTCCCTTCTGACAGTTGCTTTCCTCTGTTTCTTTTCTTTCTGCACGTGGTCACAACAATCAGGCAAGAAGAACTGTTTCTATGGCAACAACACGTTCAGCCAATTATAGTACTCATTTCTCTCGCTCAACAATAGTAAACATTCCATCCTTTCCGCGTGTTGCCAATTTGAATATAAATAAATGCACATTGTTTAGTCAAATGTTAACTTGAATAGTGGACCTGCTGGTTATTGAGAGCATTCTTTTTAGTTCTCTTTTGTGTTACCGAATTCGAAGAAAATGAGATTTACTTGCAGTGAATAATTTCGTTTTTCAATAACCGACGCAAAAGCTGGCAACACAGCATTGAGCACCACGTGCGCGCAGCGAGCTGTCAGAAGGGACAAGTAGTATCAAAATTGCAGTATAGTAGCGCTGACAGTATCTGAAATGTAAATTTGTATTTTAAATAGGTTAAAATATAATTATTTTGCTTTACTTAATCCATTCTGTTTTACCGAAACTTTTCTGTATATTATTGCAAAAAAAAAGTATGAGAAAATACGAAAGGAGAATAATCTTTAACATTTATTAAAAGATAAATGCAAAGGTATTCTCTAAAAGGAGAAAACAACGAGAAAAGGAAAGACATATTTTGAAGAAATTTTGGAAAATAAAGAATAAGATATTATTACAATGAAGATTGAAAAGCGCGGAGAAGAAAAACGTAAAGAAGATTACACAGATATGTAAGAAATTAAAGAAACTTAAAAAGAAATGATTTCGGTAAAGCAACATGTTATAACAACTCCGGAAATTCTGAAATATATGGAAGATATAGGAGAAATGAACTTTCATAGATTTTAAATTTAGATTAGAAACAAAAGAGAATAACAAGAAAAAAAGAGGTAGGAGCAACAATGATATACAGTATATAGCAATGGTGGATCTAGTCGTGGGCCGGGGGTGCCTAGGCCCCCCAGTTTTTTGACTGGCGAGAATAATTGAAACTATTATTTATAAATTTTTGAAATTTTGTTGTAAACTCATGCATACTATACCTATCTGGGTTCTGGCTGCCTCCCCTAATTTTTACCTTCTAGATTCGCCACTAGTATACAGGATGGTTCTTATGGTACTAGAGCCAAGTATAATGAGTTGAAGAAAGTCATAAAAAAGTGCCATTTTACGTCGTTCAGACTACTAGCGCCAAGTGTGTCCGTTAATGTAACTATTATTCGAACTGAACGAAGGGGGAATGGCTAATGCCACTCTTGGGCTAGTCATTCTATGTTTAACGCGTGTTAAGATATAAAAAAATTACCCAGTCCATCGTTATCCGGCAGGGCGTACTACAAAGCACCCGCCCCCACACACATTCAATGCCGTTAAAGACCAAACTACTCTTGCCAAAAATAGTTGTATAATTACAGAATAATAGAAGGCAGTTAGTTATAAATGTTCAGTAACTTTTCTGATTTATTCTAAGAAAATTCCAATCCAAATGTAAGAGATTTCTGTTATCGCAAGATCTAAGATTTTAAATCGTAATTTGATTTTGCTCCATTTTGAAGCCACAATTTAGGATAATGATAACATAACCTCAAAAAGTTTTATTCAAATTATATATAATATTTTTCAAGATCATTCAAATTATAAATTATTTGAATAAAGTATCAATATTAAATACTCATTACAATGAACGCTATGAATGTATATCTAAATACAGTGTGTTTGAAAAAGAACTCCGTAGTTTTAATGTGTCCTAGAATCTGTACAAATTGACATACACTATTCTAGTTTGTGGTGTTTGATTCATCAACTCTCCAAGTTTGACTCCCCCTGCAGTTGGCAGGTCTGCTTGACCTTGAGACGGCACCAGTGATTTTTTCCCCCCCCTCTGTTTCCTCTGTTCAGTCCAGGCAGGCGTGCAGTGCAGAGCAACTCAGCAACAATGTGTACTCCGCAACAGAAAGCGCAGTGTGTTATTTGGCTTGTGAAAACTAAGTAAGTTATAACAGTGCAACGTAATTTTAGACGCCAGTATGGTGCTGAACCACCTACAGCAAAAACTATCCGTCAGTGGCTAAAGTATTTCAAGGAAACCGGTAGTGTTTTAAAAGCAAAATCACCAGGTAATTTAAGACATGGAAGGGCCACAAATGGATCCCACGTTGAAGTAGTCTACCAACATTAAACAAAACTTGAAGGAATTCTCTTTTATGATATGTACTCATTGATGTAAGTTTTAATTCATTTCGCAATTAAATTTATACTTAAAACTAGGGAGTTCTTTTTCAAACACCCTGTACAATAGAAATATAAATGCTATCGGTAATAGTTAAGAACAGCTACTTCTCATCTCCCGTGCACGAGGATACATCTTACTGTTGCACTACCTAAACACCCTAAGTACAAGGGCAAGAACTCAGTCTATTACCTACTTTTTAACATCCTAGATAGTCAATGAATAATTCCTGAAAGTATGGCGTTTCTCGTCCTTCCCTAAATGGGAAGTACGGCTCCTTAACTATAACCATGCTATCTTACCGAATATCAGGTTTCTAAAAACACACTACATTTAACTAGATACACTTGGCTTCCAAATACTGTTTTCCCTCCTTTCACAATTAACTTAAAGTCACACTTTGACCATTTCTCACAACACTCAATAATATCGGTAGTTAACCACAAATTCCGAGTACAATTTTGTTCATTTACAATGATTCAATAAAGTTAGAGAGTGCGATTTTACCGGTTCGACGACTAGTCCAAATGTGGTACTAGCCATTTCTCATTCGTTCTAATAGTTGTTACATTAATGGCCACACTTGGCGCTAGTAGTCTGAACGACGTATGAAGTAAGATTTTTTTTTTTTACTAATTTCTTTCTTTGACTCATTACATAAGCGCCCTTTCATCAAAGGCAACTGAGTTGTACCACCGAGTTGTGCCACTAGTATGAACGGAAATACAGACTAAGTAACTGATAGCAGACACCGACCCTTTTTTCCCGCTGTTTTTTAATCTTACAACATACAATTATTTTTTCTGTAGTGGGACGGGGTTGCCAGGACACAAGACATATAGAAAATGAAATAAAATCTTTAAGTTTAACGTCCCACCCTTATGCCAGTTAGGCTAAAGGAGACGGTGATAATGAGAAATGAGTGAATTGGTGGAATGAAGAAAGTGGGAGGAAACGTGAGAACCACGAGAAAACCCACGAGCACGGTGTTTGTCCACCACAAAGTCCACGCGATGCGAGCTGGGATGGAACCCGGGACCCCAAGCATCGGAGGTGAACGCTCTACCACTGAGCCACCGCGCCACCACAAGACGTATAGAGAAATATATAGTATTTAGAATTTTTTAGTAGTAGACTATTTTAGATGTAGTAGATCCATGGCTTTAATTCAAACCACAGTAAGGTGCAGTGGTAGAGCGCTTACCTCTGGTGCGTGGGGCTCCCGGTTCGATCCCCGACCAAGCAAGTTTGCGGTGAACAACATCGTGCCCTTGGATTTTCTCCGTCTCCTCCCACATTCACATTCTACCACTTCTTCCATCATCATTCATTTCCTTTAATTATCCTCTTCCTGAGATTAACGAGCATAATCGTAGGACGTTAAACTGAAACATTTCATTTCATATTTCAAACCACAGTACCTAGCACTGGGAATCAAACCAGGCCTCCTTCATAGGCGGCGAAGTTTTAACCACTTAGCCACAAGGAATTCTATCGATGTATGTTTGGTTTTGTCAACAACATATTTTATTCCTCCTTTACTTCTTTCCTTAGTGGTTGAATAATAATAATAATAATAATAATAATAATAATAATAATCTATATATATAAAAGAGAACGTACAAATCCTTTGTCCGCTCATCACGCTAATACGGCTGAACCAATTTCTTTTATTTTTGGGGGGTTATTAGGATTTGGACCCTAGATGGTTTTTATCATATCACTTTAATTTTCAATTACCAGTGTCTTGAGATAATTGACCATTCAGGTGTCCATTACGTACAAATCCTTTGTTAGTTCATCATAGGTATAAAAATAAACGTATGTATATGCAACCCGCATGACCGTGTCACTCGGCGGGTTAACATAAATGACAGGCGTTATAATGGTTTTTATCATATCACTTGAAAGCGAAAAAGTAAAAATTATCTAAGTAACAAAGTTTATTGCGTTCGGGGGTGACCGCAGCGAAGCGGGGCGGGTTAACATAAATGACAGGCGATATAATGTTAACATTTACTGCAATCTTCTATGGTTTTTATCATATCACTTGAAAGCGAAAAAGTAAAAATTATCTAAGTAACAAAGTTTATTGCGTTCCGGGGTGACCGCAGCGAAGCGGGGTGAACGCTGCTAGTAATAATAATAATAATAATAATAATAATAATAATAATAATAATAATAATAATAATAATAATAATAATAATAATAATAATAATAATAATAGATCCGAAAATGCTTCTTTTGGCAAATAGCGATGAGTGGAAATCGGATGATTATTACACAAAGAACAGAACATAATAGACGGCTAGTTAGCTCCCACGGGGCATGTTTCACGTTACAGAAAGGTCAGGATTATAAAAGTAATTTGGAAGATGGAAGTAATATAAAGAAGCAGCCAACAATCTGTTCCTGGTATCCTATGCGTTCATCACAGGGATAATATCGCATTTTAACACAAAATATAGCAATATTTTATAGCTGTTTTAAGACAGTCGAGAACTCCTTTATATGTGTAAAATGAGGTAAATTTTAAGCGATAAACGACTGTGCATTTTTCGTCTCTGATCAGTAATCCCACTAAGTTTATGTTTTCTTTTTCTTTTTTCACAAAATATACACTGGCAACCTTGTGACGCTGCAGCCACTGTAGTTGTCGCATACGAAAGCTTCCATTTAAGACAATACATCTTCATGAGTGGCGTACACTGAGAGTTGATCGAGACAGTTGCGCTAGAACAGATGGTGCCAGCAACTGTTTTAGTTGAAGCAACTGCACTTGATCCGTACGAAAGCTCCAATTTAAAGCAATGCTTCGCAAACAGTGCTGCAACTCGGTGGTACAACTCGGTGCTGCATATGAAAGAGGGCTAAGAAAATTCCAAAATCTGGAAAACTATTCATTACGTTTTGAGCACCCTTACATTACTAAGGGTGTTCTTACGTGAAAATATTACTACGTATCATGATTCATGACAAGCATTTCAATACTACAGAAGATGTTAGAAATGTTTAGCATCGCTGCCAATATAGAGCTAAACGCTACAATTGAAATTTGCTAAAGTGGCCTGCAAGAAGTTCTGACTACCTGCTGGTGACTTCCTAATGCCCTATTTCCTAAAAGTGCGACTGAAAGAATTTGTCACCCTATAGTTAAGAACGAGACACTATCTTCTTTTAAGAACGAGCCCTCTGTTGTGTAGACTATCTTCTTTTACTACCGTACAATACAATGACAGGGTAGTATAGACAACACAATGTTGGCCTGGCATCACACACCAAAATGAAACGAAATCTTTGAGTTAAACGACCCACGATTATGTCATTTAGGCTAAAGGAGACGATTGATAAAGCAACTGAATGATGATGGAAGAATTAGTGGAATGATAAAGTGAGATGAAACGGGAATACCCAGAGAAAACCCACGTATACGATGTTGTCCACCACAAATTTACTTGACTGGGAATCGAACCAGGGGCGTCACCAGTGGCGTATTTAGGGG
This sequence comes from Thermobia domestica, assembly GCF_964235325.1. NCBI lineage: Eukaryota > Metazoa > Arthropoda > Insecta > Zygentoma > Lepismatidae > Thermobia > Thermobia domestica. The sequence goes on from NC_137460.1 coordinate 10,016,610, forward strand.
GGTGGCTTCCGGGCTTAAGCCCCCCCGAAATCTTACTTAGTATAGTAAAGTAATGAAATATCTTGCAGAATTTTCACATTTCCAGGCAAAGCCCCCCCGAAAGTTAGCAAAGCCCCTCCCGAAACAAAATCGTAAATACGCCACTGGGCGTCACACTTCAATTGTCTTGACAAAACTAGTGGTATTGTGGTAGAGTGTTCTCCTTTGGTGCATGGCGCCCTTGGTTAGATCCCAACTCTCACCAAGTGAACTTTGTGATGGACAAATGCCATGTGAGTGGGTTCTCTCGGGGTTCTCCCTTTTCTTCCCACGTTATTCAGTCATCACCATCCATCTCATCTTCATTATCTCTCTTAGCCTCAGTAAGACCCGGGTTCGATTTCCGGCGGGAGCTCATATGGTTCGAATTCCACGTTAATCAGTACCTCATGCCATAAACGTCGCCAACACCTAGTGGCCCATTTGCCGGTAAATGTCGATCGTCGATCGTAGCAACACCGCCGAAAGATTGCTGCCAGTGTGCCACTGGAAGCAGGGTTTCGTCGAGTCGAAACAGATATCTAGAGTCGGAGTGTTGACGTTACCACCGCGTAGCAGCGAGGACTTCATTTTGGTCCGCGCTTCTTCGATTCATCGCGGAGAATCGCAAAAGGAGCAACACGAACAAGCACCAGTCATAAGCATACAGTTATTATCATATATTATTTTTCGCGACGCATTGTTCCTAAAGCGAGCTCCGAGGTCAAGAGTAACCCCTGCCTCTGTCATGAAGTGAAAAATCTTGAGATGAGTATGTATAATTGTATGAATTTAAAAGGCAACTGTCGACTATCATTAGAAAGTGAATATGGGAGAACTATGAAATAAAATAAATAAACGCGTGTCATTTTGTTATAAAATTACATGGCGAACGCATTTTATCTGATCCCAAACGGTTATCGTCGAATATACACGGTTACGGCAGCACTCTGATTTGCAAAATTTGAAAAAAAAAAAAAAGTCAACGATTTATTTCTCTACAAGTGAGGTTTTCTTCATCGCGGAAACATATGTTAGTCGAAATCTTTCGTACAGCACTAATCATGTGTCAGAATGACTCTGCATAAGGCCCATAATGTCTTATATTTCGTGAAGAAGTTAAAAAAAAAGTAATAAAAATAGGAAGAAAACATCATTCATGCCCTTTTGACTTGGAGAAAGCTTTTGACAGTACAGCTAGATAATAATATGAAAGTCACTAGAAGGAAATAAATGGATTTTTGATTTGAATTTAGGTTAGCGTCTCTTTCAGCAGCACGGCGATATGAGACGCGGTCTTACAGCTTATCGTGGGAGCCGAACCACAAAAGCTTCTGCCGGGAATCGAACCCAGATCTCTCACGCAAAAGGTGCGAACACTATCCGCTTAGTCACGAGGGAGCTCAGAAAATAAATTGAAATCAACTTAATTTTAAAAAAAATCAAAAGCTCATGTAAGTCATATAGGAATAGCTCGTGTAAGACATATAGGTAAGCACAGCTAACATAATGTTAAAAGAATTTAAAACAATAAAAGTTTTGGATTTTTTAAATAATTAATATTTTTCTGACCAGAGTATGCATTTCTTTATTAAAAATACATTATTTCGTAAAAGTTTCCATAACAACATTATCTTCCTCAGACGTTAATATGTATGTTCATATTAATGTAGGTAATAGAGATGTTACTAAATAATTTACTTTTAATAAAGAAATGTATACTCTGGTCAGAAAAATAATAATTATTTAAATAATAATTCCAGAGTGAATATGGAGGAAGTTACATTTAGATTTTTGTATGTTGCGTCCTGCTACAACAACGAAGTCATGAAGGATAGGATAAACTATTAACATAAGATCCAAACCACTACTGAGATTTGGATTCAATGAAGCTGGAGGGTTCAATGCAAGATTAATTTTTACAGTATAAGGCCCTTCTCCAGCATACCATATCCCTTCCTAAAGAGCTGGGTTACAGGACCCACTAACAGTTGGGATACTTAAAACGATGAAAGAAATCAACAAGATTATCTTTCACACTTTTCATTATTTTTGAATTTTTGAGATGTATGCTTCTCATATTTGGACTTCCTTTCGTTAAACACTAATGATTAGGGCTGGCCAAAATTTTCCGGAAAATTTATCTTCCGGAATCGGGATATTTCACTTTCCGAATTTCGGAAAAATCCGTAATTTGAAAATACTGATTTCGGAAAAATCCTGAATTTGAAAATTCTGATTTCGGCAAGAAGTCCGAAATTCGGAAAAAATCTGGAATTTAGAAAATAACAGAATTCAGAAAAATTCAGGATTTTTTTCCGAAATCAGAATTTTCTAAGTTCTGGATTATTTCTTAATTCCGGATTTTTCCGAACTCTGGAAATTTTCCTATTTTACTTTCCGGATTCCGGAAAGTAAATAATTCCGAAATTGACCAATTCAGAAAAATTCCGGATTTTTTCCGAAATCAGAATTTTTTAAAGTTCCGGATTATTTCTTAATTCCGGATTTTTTCCGAATTCTGGAACTTTTCCTATTTTACTTTCCGGATTCCGGAAAGTAAATAATTCCGAAATTGGCCATCCCTACCTATTCACAGTTAGCCTCAGCATTTTTGTCTACTTAAAATACATAGCTCACCTTGACCCTTAATTGCATATTTATCATAATGGTATATATTTCACATGGTTTTTCGGATATATGGTAACTTAGGCGATTTATTTGACACAACATGATAGCATATTTCCGGCATTTGATTCTTAAATGCTTGTGAGTTTGGTGCTGACATGTTTTACGTGATAGCTGTTTGTCTCCCTTTGTGTTAGTTAGTTTCCCGCTCTTGAAAAAGGAGATATCGTACAACATACATACACACACACAGAGTACATGGTTTGATGTTGATACCAGCTTTTTCCTCCTGTTCCTACTTTTAATAGCTAATGCATGAAAACTCTATTGGTTGGAGGTTGATTACGCTTTTGATCTTCATGTGATGAGGCAGAAAATATTTCCCCTGCTTTTTAGTAAGTTTTTTTTAATGTCTGCTCTCTTGTTTTGTAGCTTTTAAGTCTATCAGTGCTACCAGATACCATTGGCAGTTGACAGTGATTCCTTTGTTTTTGTCAAAATATTGTATATACCTATGAAATTTTACGTTAATTACGAACCTATATATTTTGTATGCTCTGATGGACTCTGAATCCTGTAACAGAGGACTAGGATAGCTACGTAGAAAGAATTTACTTAAACGTAAATTCCGAATGGACTGGTAATTAAGTTATGTTAAGTGATGTACGTTACACAGTCATCCCTCTATTGCTAACGGATTTTTACAAGTAGTATTTGTGATGCCGTTAGCAAAAGACAAACTAATATAGATATAAACTTTTTGTTAATGTGGCTTTTTACAAATTGTTATATCCCACACGTGCCTCATGTCTATCAACAAAACAACCTACTTCTCTACTATTACTACAAGCAAGCAGACGACTGGTATCATCATCATAATCAACATTGGTAAAAAAGGGACAAACGTCATCACCACCCCAAAGGTTTACGAGGATCCAGGAGGGTAAGGTATATATATATATATATATATATATATATATATATATATATATATATATATATATATATATATATATAAATTGTAACACCTTCCAAGGCATCAGTCTGCTCTAGGATTGGTTACCTCATCTTACCTTTTTCTAGCTGCAATGGGCAGTAGAAAACTAACCTTTTTGCAACTGCTACGGGCAGAAAAACTCCACAACTTTTTCCTGCTGCTACGGACAGAAAGACTCTTCATTTTTTAGCTGCTACGGGAAGAAGAAGATCCCGGTTTATTTCCACTGCAACGGACAAGGAGAGAACTTCTCGTCTTTTCCCAGCTGCTATGGGCAAAAACACTCTTTTGTAGCTGCTACGGGCAGAAAAACTTCTCAACTTTTCCCAGCTGCTACGGACAGAAAGACTCTTCATTTTTAGCTGCTACGGGAAGAAGATCCCGATCTATTTCCACTGCAACGGACAAGGAGAAACCTCCTCGTCTTTCTCTAGCTGCTATGGGCAGAAAAACTCTTTTCTAGCTGCTACGGGCAGAAAAAAACTCCTCACTCTTTTTTTTTTAGCTGCCACGGTCCTATAAGATTTCCCATTCTTTGGGATAACATTGTCTGGATATAATAATAATAATAATAATAATAATAATAATAATAATAATAATAATAATAATAGTTGAACACTATGTTTTAAATTGATCCTTTATATCTGGAATCCTTGGCAATATACTGTATGAGATAATTGAATTAATTTTCGCTATTGACTAATAGAGGTCAATAGTTGTGCTTTTAACATAACAAAAAATGACACTAGACTTTAAGTACTATCAAGTAAGTACAAGTATAGTATAAAAATAGGCTACTATCAACAGGTTCTAATATCAATGTGTGACCTTAGATTGGAGTGAGAAAAATATAATTATTTATTCCCTTGAAGATGTCGGGTTTTGCACCAACAAAAGCATTGCGGAAAATGTTATTTTTGTGTTTTCATCTCAAGAAATTTTTCTGGTGGAAGTCGTTTGCTAGTAAAGTCATATGGAGAGCGTGCTCTATCTGAAACAACTTGCAAAATGAAATGAAATGGAAATATTTCAGTCTAACGTATCCAAGATTATGCCATTTTCGGCTAATGGAGACGAAGATTAAGACGAAGATAAGTAAATGATAATGGAAGAATTGGTGGAATTGGAGAAAGTGGAGTACCCCGAAGAAACCCATGGGCACGATGCTGTCCACCACAAACTTACTTGACCGGGGATCGAACTAAGGACTGAAACAACTGGCAGAGGTTGGTTTAAGCTATGCGAAGATAACGATTATGATGTGAGTGACAAAGTGCGTCCTGGTTAGACGAAAAAAGTTTAAAAATATGAGAATTAGAAGCATTTCTGGAAGAATATTCATTTCAGACACTTAAAAAATTGTCTGAAGAGCAGTTAGCAATCATTTAAAAGCAATGGAAATGATCTTGAAATGAGGAAACTGGGTAGGCCTATCACATAAATTGACAGAAATTGAAATGTTGTGAAACGTTTACGCATTTGTAAACTGCTGTTTCAAAGGCAAAAACGGAAGTCTTTTTCCCCCATCGAATCGTGACTAGTAATCAGTGGTGGTCTAACCCGGAGCCGGGGGGCCCTAGGCACACCCAGTTTTCTGAATGACAAACTTAATTGAAGCTCTTATTTATATATATATATATATATATATATATATATGAAAGTTTATAGTAATTCATGATATACCTATCATAGTTTGGGTTCTCGCTAGCACCCCTAGATTTTATTTTCTACATCCGTCACTGCTAGTAATAAAAAATGGGTTCGTTACGACAATCCTAAGCGCAGGAAATCTTGAACGTGTCCCGGCGAATCGTGAACATCAACGTCACAACAGTATATTCATGGAATGAAGTCATGCTTTGCGTTTAATGGAATCAAATTGGTGTAGTCTATTATAAACTGCTGCAACTGTGTCCCAGCGGTTAATGCTGAACGTTACTGAACAAATTACTCAATTTGAATTGACTACCCCAAAAAACAAATCCACAATATGAGAAAAGACATTCTGTTCTCCATAACAATGCTAGACTACATGCAGCGCCGTGGCTTGAGGGGAGGGGGAGCGGGGCGACGGCCCCGGGCGCCGATGTAAGGGGGCACAAAGTTTGGGAGGAAAAAATAAAAGAAGGAAAGAAAAATAGAGAGGAAAAATCACTTGGGATATTACTAGAATGTACTTAAATCCTCTTCCTGTTTTAGGAAGTGATGTTACCCATGTTAGGAAAATGCATGTGCACATAGGATGAAATGGAAGGGAAAAAATAATAAAAAATGCTCGAAATCAAGGAAAAGCAGGCTTTATTTTTGAAAATTTTCTTACACTTCGCGCCAATCATAGTGGCACTTCGCGGCTGGTGTGTCGACCTCACTCATATGTATGGGTTCGCTTTCGTGTGTTCTCATTTCGGGAGCTGATTTTCCACTGCTCGGCACTGACTACATGTTTCAAACCTAGTGAAGGAAACCTTGGAAATACTTGGACACCCGTCCTATCCATCAGACATTGCTCCTAGACGTTATCATTTGTTTCAGAAGATGCAGTATGACCTTTTTCAACAACATTTCAGATCTTTTGAAGATATATATAAAAGGCTAGATGGGTTAATCGTCCGAAAATAACTTTAAAAAAAAAATCGCGGAATCTGTGTGTTTTCCTGAAAGTAGGAACAGAATGTACGGTAGCTTCCGAAGGACATCATTTCAACAAAACCAGGGGTAAAAGTGGATCTGAAAAGGTAGTTGAACGGTAGGTAGCAGCATGACGTCACACCGTACCCCTGCCTATCTTTGCCCATTGTAATTTATTAGGAACTGGGGGACGCCTTACATATTTTCTGGAGGTGGGGGACGGCGTCCCTCCGCGTCCCCCCCGCACTTTTACCCCTGAACAAAACAATCTATCTATCCTTTGAAATAAACATGAATTTTTGTTGCAAAAAACAGCGAAAATTAATTCAAGCACTCAATATTACTTTTACTTCAATAAAGTGATTATGAATGTCTATAAAAAATAATTACTTAAGTAAGAATAACACGTGTCCAGTTAACAGTAAATCCAATAAAACAGAATTATAAATATTCTTAATTACTTGTCCTGCCATATCAATGCAACAAGTAGCACAACATTGCTTTTTAATTAGGTTTGGATTTAAACGCTCAAACGTTTTATGGATAACATTTAGAAATGATCTCTCTTTCATTATCCTATGGCTTCAAATTCCTACGGCGAAGCTTCATTAAAACAGATTGTTAGTTGGGGGAGGGGAGAAGATGAGGATCAGAAAGGGGGGATATAAATAGATGAAAGCAGTAGTGAGGTTCGGGTTGATGGAAGAAAAGCGAGATGCATTTGTATTTCAAAAAAGAACGCAGGGAATAAAACCCAAAATACGAAGCTGTGTAAAAACACTTAAAATTTCCTTTTAAAATCACGCGATGGTCTCTAAAGCTAAGAAAATTATTACTATTTTTTTTAAAAAAAGATATCTGTGTTTGAGTTGGATTGTTTTGCTTTTAAATTACGTCAGATTTAATTTCCTGTTCACGACTTTCATAATGAAAGCCGTGTTTGACAGTGCGAAGATTAAATATCTGAAGCAGTGGAACGTAGAACACAACGAGGATTTCGTTTCTTTTCTGAAAGAACGTGAGAAAAAAAAATAACGTTCGTTTTCCAAGTACTCAATTAGTAAATGTCGGTCATCTAGGTAGAAACGTTACGTAATTTGGTGGTGTCCCTAATTTCAGGACACCAACCGCGAAGCGCCACTATGATTGGCGCGAAGCGTAAGAAAATTTTCAAAAATAAAGCCTGCTTTTCCTTGATTTCCAGCATTTTTTTATTACTATTTTTCCTTCCTTAAAAAACATGTATAAAATTGAAACCTTATAGACTGGCTATGTCCGTCCGTCGACTGGTATCAGAACGAGAATGATAAAAGATAGCGAGAATGATAAGAGATCTCAGAAGAAGAATGATGGATATCAGACGGACAATGATAAGAGATAGCGATAGTGATAAAATATGTCAGAACGAGAATGATAAGAGGTGTTAGAACGAGAATGATAAGAGATGGTGTAAATGATAAAATGTCTCAGAACGAGAATGATAAGAAGTGTTAGAATGAGAATGATAAGATATGTTAGAACGAGAATGATAACAGATGGTGTGAATGATAAGAGATCTCAGAACGAGAATAAGAGATGTTAGTACGAGAATTAGAAGAGATGTTAGAACGAGAATGAGAAGAGATAGTGTGAATGAAGAGATGTCAGAACAAGAATGATAAGAGATCTCAGAACGATAATTATAATAAATAGCGAGAAACAGTTTCTTTGTATGGATTTAGAGTTTCAAGCTTATTTCCATATCCTCCATTTTCCCTCTATTCAAACCGGCACTGGTAGAAATAAACCACTTTCGGTTTTAACGCTGATCGCTATAGAGCAAAGCCGGCAATGCATAGCAAGATACGGTATTCCTACATTAGGTTAAGAGTCTTAAGAATAGATACTGTCTCTTCACCTAATCTCTCTCTACTAAAACCGGAAGCGGTATAAATATAATATCACTTCCGGTTTCAGTATTAATTTTCAAAGAGAAAAATAGTAAGACACAACAAGATATGACTTTTTGATATGGTTCCAGTCTTTCCAAGAACAGGTTGTACTTCAACCTTTATTCCTCCATTGACACCGAATATCTTTGGAAACAAATATTTACAATTTCAATACTGGTCGCCATAATGTAAAAGCGATAATAGTTAGCAATAAAAAACAGTTTCTTGATATGATAAAATAGCATCGCAAGAATTTGCTCAACTTTCAACTTTATTCCTTTGTTGCGACAGGAAGTGGTAAAAATCTGTTCTACCACTTCCGGTTTCAATATTAATCTTCATACACCAGAAACGGAAAGAGTTAGATAGAAATGACTTTTGGTTATGAATTCCCCTTTAACAGGTTTTCGATGCTATGTTAGTGTTTGTATATTTAAGTAGTTGTCCAATTGCTTACGGCAGTAGGATTTTTTTTCTGTGGCAATTCTTCTTCTTTTTTACAGCTTGGTGTGTTTCGAGTGAGCATGGTAACTATAGAATCCAATTGGAATGATATTGTCCTTTAGTTCGCTTAGGAAAATGAATTGAAATCTTTAAGGTTAACGTCCCACAATTATCTCCTTTAGGCTAAGGGATACAATGATTAAGGCAAATGAATTATAATGGAAGATTTGGTGGAATGAGAAAGTGGGAGGAAACGAAAGTACTCAGAGAAAACCCATGAACATGATGTTGTCCACCACAAACTTACTTGGCTGGGGATCGAACGAGGGATCCCAGGCACCAGAGGTAAGCACTCTACCACTGAACTACCTTCTTCTTCTTCTTTTTTTTTTTTTAAAAAAAAAGAAAAATCAACTGATTATACCTGTTTCCTGAACACCCGAGTTTCTTCGTATGCAAGGTTTCTTTAACCTTTACCGAATTCGATAGGGACACTAGAGACCTGCACGGGCCGAATTTTTCGGCCCGAGCCCAATCCAGCCCGAATGTACGTAGGCCCGGCCTAGCCCGGGCCCGAAAAGATTTGGAGATTTTCGGCCCGAGCCCGGCCCGGCCCGATATGTTTTTTAAAATTCTTGGCCCAAGCCCGGCCCGGGCCCGATAAATTTTCGAAGTTTCATTTTGTAACATTTTTCACGGGCACACTTCTTCAACGTTTCCCTTTATTCTAATTATCGTTTAACGAATGTCAATAATTATTAAAGAATTGCAATGAATCGGCCCCAGCTAGGCCCAACCTGAAGAGAAATCAGTATCGGCCCAACCTGAAGAGAAATCAGTATCGGCACGCCCAAGCCCGGCCCGGACCAAAGAAATAATAGAGTCGGCCCGGCCCGTGCAGGTCTCTAAGGGACACAAACACACACATATCCAGGACAGGCCCGTATTTAGGTAAGTGCTATTCTGCGCTCCAGCACAGGGCCGCAGAATTTAGGGAGCGGCCAAAATTTTTGGATTTTTAAAAATTCACAATAAAGTAATATTTAAAAATAGTAACCCGCAGAGTCCCGCGCAAGAACGAGAAAATATGTTTATGTGTTTAATTCGCTTTAGTTACAGTAGTTACTAATTAGCTAGCTTATCTGATTATTTTCAAAAACTCATCCTCTCCCTCCCCTACTCCAAGGGGCGAGGATGAACTTGAACATTATGAAAATTGATTCCGTTAAACTCAGCGACCTCGAAAACTATGAACTCAACAATTAATATGTGTCGTTTTCAATTACTTTTAAAATCTCGACCCCTCCCTGGGAAGTGTAGTATAACCTTGAAGTTGAATTGGATTAAAACTGTCACTATTCATCTCAGCGACCCCAAAAACTGTGAATTCAACTAATATAGGTCATTTTCGGGGGAAGGGGCGGCAAATTATTTAGAGCACAAGGGCGCACAATATATAAATACGGGCCTGATCCGGGACAGTTAAAATTTCAAAGGCTTTCCCACCGGGAATCGAGCCCGGGGCCCCGTACACCAAAGGCGGACGTGCTAGCCACTAGACTAAGCTAATGTGCCCCTTAGTTTGCTTTGCTGTATAATTAATGTTTGCTTTTACAGTGCTTTATTACGTTAATTTTCCGTTTATTTTTATATTAGTGTGAAATCTTGTAACTTAAATTTTTGCACATTACCACACTAACTAGCAGTGGCGTATTTAGGATTTTGTTTCGGGGAGGGCTTTGCTAACTTTCGGGGGGGCGGGAGATTTGCCTGAAAATGTGAAAATTCTGCAAGATATTTCATATACTTTACTATAGTAAGTAAGATTTCGGGGGGGGCTTAAGCCCGGAAGCCCCCCTAAATACGCCACTGCTAAGTAGAGACCTAAAATTTTCTATTAATTAATAAACCCGATTATAATACAATATTTTTGTATGTTTAACACACTAGCTTATCGTTTAAAAGTAAAAATAATTAATTATAAATGTTTTGAGATTTGCACATGTGCATAGAGAACGTCAGTGATTAACTGTTCCTACTTCCATGTATGGCAGAGCGTTTAAGTGATTGTTTCGAGACCTATATGTGGCACTTTTAACGGAAACGTTTGAAACTATATGGAGAATATTGAATAAACACTTAAAAAAGTGAATAATAACAGTACAAAGTAACTTGAGAAAAAGTGCTTTTATACAATGCATTAGAATGGAGATAATAGTTGTTATGAGATGGTGTAAAATGAAGAAATGGTGGCTGCAAGGGAGGCAAATTGAATCCCACCTGTTTTTCATATTTTTTGTAAATTAGACCACGAGGAACAAACTCTGAGGGATTTTGACATTCCGACTTTCGGAACTTAAAATATCCGAACATACAATGACTAGGGAAACAAACTGGATCACCCCTGTGTTTCGTAGTATATTTTGTAAATTAAACCTCGAGGTACACGAATCTCAACAGATTTTAACGATCCGACTATCGGAACTCAAGATATCCGAAAATAAACATTGACCAGGGAAGCAAACTGGACTCCAGCTGATTTTCACATATTTGGTAAATTAGATCACGAAGAACACGAATATGAAAGAACTTTTGACATTCCGACTTCCAGAACTCCAGATAGGCTCTATTACAACTTAAAAAATTTAAATATGTATCTATACGAAAATATACAACATTCTCTATGGAAAACATATTATGTTCTATTGGATATATTTTAAGTTTCTGTAAAAATTCAATAATGAATTGTTCAGAAGAAAATTACCCTTTGTCAAATGAACCAATTCAGGCCATATTCCGTCGTCGGTTTTTTCTTTGTTGTGATTCATTGGTTCTCACCACTGTTTCATAAGCTGCTTTTTGAGTTGAGTTGATTTTAACGTCCCATTCAGTAGTAAGGCTATATGAGACGTGGACCTACTGATTAACGTGGAATCCAAATCACATGAGCTCCATCCGAGAATCGAACCCGGGTCTTGCACGCTAAAGGCGCGTACGCTAACCGCTCAGCCACGTAGGATGTCTCAATTCCTTTTTATTTGACATTGTTCGTATTATTAAAAAGATACAAATTCTTACCACATAACCAGCAAGAAAAAGACACGACCCTTCCTTTACATGAAATATAACTAAATCCCGTACAAGAAAACGTAAAACCATTTGCTCCCCGAACAGTACAACTGATCGGTTACTTCCAAGTTGTTCTTGAAAGTTCCCACATTTTATGCTTTTTCAACTTTAATTCTTCCAAAACGAATGAAAGGAACATAAAAACATTTATATACTCTAAAATACACTAATAATAAAATAATTTTAATAAAAGGAATTAGAAACGACATCCACCGTGAAGCGCAAACTGAATCTACCAAAAGCACTTGTTTCTTTCTGCTAACTATGGAAACAATATTACTAAAATATCACCATGCTTTCTTATTTTGTATTTGTAGTGTATTAAATCACATCGTTCTCTAATTAATACGTTACTCATTACGTGTCTCTCACAACTACATAATACATTTTGTTAAATAATAACAATAATATCTTTACGAATAAATTAGAGTAAGAAAATCGGGTCGTTAAAAATTCCTTCAGGTTTATATTCCTCGTGGTCTAATTTACAAAATATATGAAAATCATTTGGGGTCCAGTTTGCTTCCCTGCAGCCGAAATGGGGCTAAAAGTATTGGTGGGGTAAAATAAAGAAATGGGACTACCGTAAGTGTAAGACTAAAAATATTGATGGGCTAAAATGAATAATTGGGACCCAAACTATAAGCATTGGTGGGGTAAAAGAAATAAATGGGACTATAAACATTGGTGGGGTTAAATGAAAAAATGGGACTAAGTAAAAGCATTGGTGGGATAGCTGAAGAATTGGGACTGACTTGCATTGGGATAAAATGAAGAAATGGGACTAAGACTAAAAGCATTGGTGGGGTAAAATTAAATGGGATAAAGACTAAAAGCATTGGTGGGGTAAAATTAAATGGGATTAAGACTAAAAGCATTGGTGGGGTAAAATTAAGTGGGACTAAGACTAAAAGCATTGGTGGGGTAAAATTAAATGGGATTAAAACTAAAAGCGTTGGTGGGGTAAAATTACATGGGATTAAGACTAAAAACATTGGTGGGGTAAAATTAAATGGGATTAAGACTAAAAGCATTGGTGGGGTAAAATTAAATGGGATTAAGACTAAAAGCATTGGTGGGGTAAAATTAAATGGGACTAAGACTAAAAGCAATGGTGAGGTAAAATTAAATAGGACTAAAAACATTGGTGAGGTAAAATTAAATGGGATTAAAGCATTGGTGGGGTAAAATGAAGAAATGGATCCAATACTAAAAGCATTGGGTCTGATTTAATGTTTTAAGTGACATTCGTGCTTTACAAAGAGTGCAAATTAATAATGGATAATTTGGAACGATTCGTTCCAAAGGAACGAATCCTTCACTGGAATGAATGATTAGAATATCTGCAAATAACCGGGTTGACTTTGGCCGAATCAAAAGACAGATTCACTGTGAGAGTGAAAAGATGATTCACTAAGTGTAGCTGATGGATTGAATTAGTGGATTCAGTTGATGGAATCGAATAACAGACGAGTGGATCCAGTTAATGGATAGAAATCAGATAAAAGTAATACTTCAGAATGGAAGGATATTACATGACGAACACGTGAATATACAATGCATGTCTAGAAACATCTAGACTTCCCTTCTTCGTTTAGTGTCCTTTGTTTGCATACAAATACCAAAGAAATAAATCAGAAAGAAATGAAACTTCCTAGGCATGTCTCAAAATATGACAATCTCCTTATACACTTCACCTTCCCCTACCAACACCAGCGTTGCAATTGCTTATCAGTTGATAAAAGTAGAGCTCCTCCGTGGCTAAGCGGTTAGCGTACGCGCCTTTGGCGTGGGAGACCCGGGTTCGATTCCCGGCGGGAGCTCATGTGGTTCGGATTCCACGTTAATCAGTAGGTCCACGTCTCATATAGCCTCGCTGTTGAACGGGACGCTAAACTAAAATCAACTCAACTCAGTTGATAAAAGTAGTTTGACCAGTTTGGCTGACATTGGAGAACCCATATGGAAACTCAGAATTATTGAATTCATCAGAACCGAAAATTGCGATCCAGAAGAAAGATCGAAACTTTGTTTGAAGGAATTAAATTGGAATATCAAAGAAGTCGGGATTATACAACTTACAGGACTTTCAAATCCTTGTTTGGGACGAAAGGACTCATAATTAATTACAAGTTTGTACTACGCACGTATGCAACAGAACTTTCCAACATAATATAAATAAATAGGAGTAAACGTAACAAAAATTTTGTAGGGCTTTAAGTAATCTTTGAAAAGATATAGAAAAGGAATCTAATTTTTAATCTCCACTAATTTTCTTTTTTTCCTAGTATTACTAGTAATTTGTAGTTGTAATATCGTGTGAGAAAATTGAGAATAGTCAATTTAATTATTACACCTTCCTCTCTGCCTGTTTACGAGACACATATTGGATGTATGATGAACTACAATCAAGTGGTTGGATATTAACAATCCACTCCGCTGTGTGTGTCGTGTACACGCAACTTGCCATCTCCCGCTCTTCTTGCTAACAAATAATCTCCAACGTAATAACAACAGAAGACGGAGATCAGAATGTGATTATCGTTGTGGCGATTGAACTTTGTGGTACGTATTTCATGTACGAGGATTCACAGTACAGCTCTCTCATTATTTTCCCTTCTGTTCCTACAACGAAGAGCGGTCAGGAAGAATCAAGGTTAGTTCAAAATGCATTGGGAGAAAGTTGTTTTAGGTTGAGAGGGATAGTAGACCAGAGTAGTTTTTTTTATATACATTCTTGTAATGACGAAGCCAGCTTTAATATCTTAAGAACAAAGGGAGAATCAGATTTTAAAAAAAATTAGAGAGAGCAGATTATTTGTATGTACTGTAAAGGGCAATTTTATATTACCTACCATACGTTACATACGAGAGTAAGTCCACTGGTGCAAATCCCGGGGGGATGAGGGGGACATGTCCCCTCCATTCTTGGAATTGAGGGGGACTGTCCCCCCCAATAATCCGATTTGAAATGTGTTTTTGGGGAGAAATTTGATGACTTTCGTCCGATTGCCACAAAGGAACGTGAGATGAAATTGATGTCCCCCAGAATAAGCCTCAAATCTGCACACCACGTAACGTTGAAGTCAACTCTGTTCCTCTGATCCTCCACAACATTGTTTTTCAACTTCATAAATATTTTGAACATCGCAAAAAAAAAAAGAAAAAGAAAAGAAAAAAGAAAGAAAGAAAGAAAGGAAGAAAAGAAAGAAAGAAAGAAAGAAAGAAAGAAAGAAAGAAAGAAAGAAAGAAAGAAAGAAAGAAAAGAAAGAAAGAAAAAGGATTATGGGAACGGTCTTATCCGTCCCCCTCAATGTTGAAGACAGATTTGCGCCGCTGGGTAAGTCAATAAGTATCTCCAATCAATTTTTATTATTTATTACCATAAGAGTACAATGTTTTCATTCATGTCATTTTTCAACATAGTCACCCTGCTTTTCAATGCACCTGGTCCACCGTTACGCAAGTTTTCCGATATCCTCTACAAAAATGCTTTTTTGGTTGCTCAGAAAGCCACGAATGTGCCACTTCCTTCACTTGTTGATCGAAGCAAAATCCACGTTTCGTTTCTAGTTATGATGCACCTGAGAAATGCTTCACGTTCGTTAGCGTAACGGGCTGACAGATTCTCAGATGGTTTCGCTGGTGCTCTTTATCGAGTTTTTTTTTTTCGGAACCCATCTCGTACAGACTTTGCGAAAGTTGAGCCTGTTATGCAAGATGTCGTTTGCAGAACTATGACTAATCTGCATATGAGTTGCCACTTCATCAACAATCACACGTCTGGTATTCAGAATTAAGGCACGGATTTTTTCAATGTCATCAGTTGTTATAGCTGAACGCTCTACTCTTTTCTCATCCTTCACGCACGTTCGATCATTTTTGAACTGTTCAATTCACTGGTCAACATTTCGCTGTGGTAAGACATTGTCAATGTATTGTGCTTTAAATTCTATGAATCTCTGCTCTGGGTACACCTTGAGACCCTCAAAACCGGATGACAGAACGATGTTCTTCTTTGTTGCACACAGAGAGTGGCACTCCCGGCGGGAGCTCATGTGGTTCGGATTCCACGTTAATCAGTAGGTCCACGTCTCATATAGCCTCGCTGCTGAACGGGACGTTAAACTCAAAATCAATCAATCAATCAACAGAGAGTGGCACGACCATCTTCGCAACAGCGCAAAGCAGACTGATGTGATAACGGTGCAACCACAGGCAAAACCAACAGTCATGCATAGTGTTTAGTGAGCATACAATGCCGTACAGTCAACCTGAAAACAAATAGAGAAATACTGCGGTTACTTATAGACTTACTCTCGTACAATACAATATGATTTGGAGACAGTTGAAGAAGTGAGCTACAGCCATCGAGAGGGGGCGCTAGTAGCTATGCTTCCCTCTGGCGTCGTCATTGGTTATACACCAGCGTGGGAAATCTTATGTTCAGCGAGAAATGTTATCATTCTAATATGGAATTCAGTGTCCCTAAAATAGGTTCCACCTGTGCAGTTATCCTTTTATGGTATATAGCATTAAATCATATTATTATTATTATTATTATTATTATTACAAAGCAAAAACATTTGTCTGTGAGTGAGTAAGAATAATATGCAACCTTCAAAAAAATTAAGATTTACAGGTTACATAAATATCTATTCGAAACTATTTATATATCCTTAATCCTTGATACTAACGCAAGACGCCTCAGTCACACTAATTTCCAATGGTTTACACAGTTGTCCTTAGTTACCCTGCCTTCTACACGACGCCAAGATATGTTGCTAGCGTGTAGGCAATTTAGAAATGAGTAGAAGGCTTAGGGGAAAGGGCAATTAGTACTTTGAATTATATAAAAGCCGGTCTAAAAAGTAACGCAAAATTCACTGAAATTCCGTGATAGCAAGCACTAAAGAAATTTAATTTTGCAGTTAGATCCTTCACAAGCTAACCTATACCTAAATTGTATTCCCTGTTGTTGCGGTAACCCATCCATACAAAATTAACATGACACCTTACTACACAAACGTGTACTATTAATGGCCCTGCGTAGCGTAGTCACTAAGCCTCCCGCCTTTGGTGCTAGCGGTCCCGGTTTCGATTCCCGGAGGAGATACTCAGTGTAAAAATTGTGAAAGGTTTTTCAAGTCTGCCGCCCTGGGTGAAATTTTTCTGAGTTTTCCTCATTCGCGCCAGGCAAATGCTGGAATGGTATCTAACATAATCGTCTCAGGCCGCTTCTTACTTCCCCATACTTTTTCTCCTTTCCAATTTCCAGGATGTTGACTGCTAAGGGACGTTATTTCATAAAGTTGACAGGCTAACATGGTTATAGGTGCCGAAAGCCTAGAAATCTAATTCCTAATCCTAATCCCTAATCAGCGTGCAGTTATTCAAATTCTCTAGAATATGGAGATAACTTGGCAACATTGATTCGTAATAAACAGTGCCGATTTGTGTGGACAACACAGTGAATCGAAGTAATGTGTGTCGATACCGTTAATTTTACATTAGTTATGTGATATCTTCAAACACATAAAAGATAATCGAAATGTGGAACAAGAACGCGATAGACAATATTATTTTACATGAGATACCGTTATCATGACTTATTTATCTGCTTTCGATTTCCAGTCATTTAGAAAATAGGCATTTATTTTAGCGTTTCTAAATGGTTGCAAACGGAAAGCTAGTAGGTGACTCGTAATAACAGTATCTCATGCAAAATAATATTGTCTAGCCAGCTCTTGTTCCACTTTTCGATTCTTTTTTTTTTTATCTATTTGAAGATATCACACAATTACAGTAGAATTAACAGTATTTTAATTTCGCCGTGATGGTGCCTCATAAAGAAAGATTTTGTTAATTTTTGGCAAAGCGGAAGCATATCTTACGGCCAAAGAGGTCAGAGTTACATAGAATAGAACATCAAGTTACATCATGATAACAAGACCGTATACTGCACACATTGAGTTCAGAAGCTTGGTCAACTAGGATGGACCGTCGTGTCACACCCCATATATAGACCTGACCTAACACCATCTGAATTCAATCTGTTTGGATGACTGAAGGCTTTTCTGTGTAGCAAATAGTTTCAAGGTGAAACGAGCTCGTTGTGTGTGTGCGAAAAATAGGTGCAATGATCCTAATGTCTAATCATAAAAATTTTACAAACGTGGTTTCGCGTTATGGCAATAAACACAGCTGCAGTGCAGTGTGGATAATGTAATGTGCGTGACATTTCCAAAGACGAATGCTTCTACCAAAAAATTTCATTTCTTACTGCAGACATGTTAAGCTCCGTATCTCAAGTAGACCAAATTATAATCGGTTTAGAATAGTGCGCGCTGCAAGAAATAAAAGTCATTTTCATACTTGGTGATGTATTTAAAAAGTAAGTAAACATGAAAACTTACCCAATACTAACTAACTAACTAACTAACTAACTAACTAACTCTGTGGTCTATGGAACCCGGAGGTTGAATGCCACGTTCACAAAAGCTCTCCACTGATTTCTTATCCTTAGCTAACAGCTCCAGTTTCTACTTTGTATTCCAATCTCTGTGAGATCCATCTTAATATTGTCCTCCCATCTGCGCCTAGGTCTTCCTAATGGTCGTTTTCCGATTGGCCTTCCAATCAAGTCTTTGAAAGCGTTTCTACTTTCTTCCATTGTAGCTACATGACCTGCCCACCTAAGCCTCCTAGACTTGATGACCCTAACAATGTTGGTTTAACCGTATAAATTAAGTAGTTCACCCAATACTGTAGCTCCTTTCTTAAAAAGTAGCAGTGTCTTGTGAAGAAATTGTCTTCTTTACACCACCATAGAGAGAAAGATGGAAGGAAAGCAAGGAGTAGGAAGAAGAAGAACACAACTGATCGGTGGTTTGAAAAGTAGAAGAAAATATTGGGCGTTAAAGTAGGAAGCGGAAGATTGAGAAACGTGAAAGAAAAATTGCAATCCCGAATCTAAGGAAGAACAAAAAAATAATTTGTCCTAGAGGCAGTCAACAGGCATAATACTTAATAATAATAATAATAATAATAATAATAATAATAATAATAATAATAATAATAATAATAATAATAATGTTTATTTCTGTGCCATAAACAGCCTAACGGCAAAAATACAGCACTTTATCAGGCAAGCTAAACATATAATACATACAATGTAAGCTACATACTAAAACAATAAAACATAATGACAAAATAAAATAATATCGGATTAATAATTCCTTGTCAAATTAATACCTTTTTTTTTTAGTATCAAAATAGTCGTCATAAATAGTAAAAATAATATTTGTCAAGCTCTAAAATTCATACTTTTATACTGATAAAAATAAATTAAACTAAATTAAAAGAATTGGTCAATCTTCTTAAAATTACAGATTTCGGATTCAAAGGTACTAATGTTGACTTATTTCTTGTATTATACATTGGTACCCTTATACCTATATTATGCAAGCAATATTCACTATGATAGCTATTGTCTAGTAGTTTCTTAATAAAATCTCTTTCAATAACTTTTCTCCTGTCGCTCAGTACCTGCAATCCCCAAAATTGACACCAGTATTCATAACTACGTGAGTAGTAATCTCTATTCATTTTATAGCAGAGTAACCTAATAATAATAATAATAATAATAATAATAATAATAATAATAATAATAATAATAATAATAATAATAATAATAATAATAATAATAATAATAATAACTGACATCTTTTTCGTGAATAATTCTTTCTCGACAACTAGCATCTTTCCCTACCACCAGCTATCGACTATCTGGAGATATGCTGCTCGCGTTAGCAAGTTTCAGAATGTCTGTTAACGATCTCGCCAGGAAGTTGTTTCTTTCTATAAATAAGAAAAGTTGTTCACACTGTAAATTACATATGTTTTGTTATTTGATTGGGGTGAACCGTGGACCAGCGATAAATGATTGAAGGTCCGCAAGTTTGACATGGCTGGTGCAGTGCTCACCAGGCCCGTGGCCAGCCCAAAAATGTAGGGGGGCCCGGCTGAAGTTAGGGGGGCCGATGCAACCATATTATAGTTCATCACCATATTATAGTTCATTTGCCAGTCTACCGTGAAAATTTTAAGGGGGCCAGCTAAAATTTAGGGGGGCGCCCCCTAGATCTCCCTGGATACGAGCCTGGTGCTCACTATTACAAAGTTAAAATGCATTCTGTGTTACTTTTTGTATATATGACCCTAAATGACGTCCTTGATGTTTGTTAGTTGAATATTGCTAGTTAACGCATATATTTTTTTTTCTCGTTGTGTGCATTATTTGCGAAATGAGACACATAATATTATACTTGAACATGCATATAACACAACACTTCGTACGAGGTATTCTTTTAAAAGAAAATCTTAGAGCTACCAGTTGTTCATTTAAATTAATTAACTAATGAATTTCAGTAAAATATGCACGGGAAGTCATTAATATTCAGTATTGAATGCTATTATCTGAAGTTCTTGTTATTTTTTAATTTTAGAAAATTAAACATAAAAATGTAATTTGCTCTCCCTTGAAATAAGAGATCGTGCTATAATGACAATGTTTAACACAAATCTTTATAACTTGATGGTGCTGGTGATTGATGAGGTCAGTGTGCTCAACAAACTTTTCACAGAACTAACGAGTCTCTGTGGGGGTCGTGAGTTAAGAACCAACTATAAATTCTTGTTGAAACAGAGTGCTGGTTGCTGTGTGGATGAAATCTAAACAAGAATATTGGGTAAAAGATATTGAATACTCAAAAGTAAAATAATGCATTTAATATTTGATATCTGATCAAATTGCTTTACTTTCATAGTTAGTAATCAACTTATCTGGAGGGCTTCTAGCAACATTTTTGTCAACATCGAGCGTACGTGTTGTAAATCCTTATAGGTTCTGTGGATTTAACACCTGGTGTCTTAGCATAATTTCTGTCAATTTTCGGGAGCCGCGGTGACCCAGTGGTACAGCGTTCACTTCTGGTGTATAGGATCCTTGGTTCAATCCCAGCTCGCGCCAAGTGAACTTTGTGGTAGACAAACACCGTGTGTGTAGGTTTTCTCGGGGTTCTCCCGTTCTCACGGAATCGAGATCTGCGTCCCGAAAATATTTCTCGGGTCGTTTAAATGTTCCGGATTTCAACGAGGAAGAAATGAATGGGATATTATAGTTTTTTTTTTTTTTTAGAGGTTTAGGTATATAATTATTATCTTCAACTTCTGAGTATGACAATTCAAAAGTTGAAAAACAAACTTGAATACATAAAACACGGATTTATTAAGTTCACGATTTAACTACTACGTTCATAATACAACACTAACAGACATAACGTGTGAAAGGAAACATCATACCTTGAGTGAGATAAAACGAACTCTGAAAGCCACGAAACAATAGCCATCCTGAGAAATTAAAAAAAAAAAAAACAGTGCTTAGCAGGAGGAGGGGTAAATGATCTGCTGAGGAGAAAATCTACTAAAATGACTAAACGTGATTACGTAAGAATTGGGACAGCTCTATTATCGAGTTACTGAAAGGTGGCCTCTGACAGATAGCTGCACATGTTGTAAACAAAACGAAAGGGAGGATTGTTAGCCAATCACAGCTACTATTTCACGCTGTTTCTAGGCAACGAAGGTCATTGACTGCTCTGTTGCCGGTAGTTGAGACGACTTGTTAAACGTCTTAAGTTTGTCAGCAGAGCTGCTGTCTCTGTTGCGGAGTCTCTGGCAACAGCGCCTCCAATACTCAGTGCTCTACCCAACTGTCAGAAGCCATCTTTCCTTGCGCATACAGTATCTAATAGAAGAAAGTAAATTAGTATATAACGTTTCATTTTAAGCATTGCAAAGTTTCTCATAATTTAGTAGTGTCCCGGATTTTTATTTTTGAAATATGGCAACCGTAAGTCAGCATAACTGTGGGAATAAAACTTAAAGATTTCATTTTCATTTTTTCCCCTGGAGAACAGGAAAACAAACGACAATTTTGATGGTCCAATCATCATTAGCGTCGATTGATTCTGTCTGAGTGAGATCGACACTAATGATCGACGAGTGGTTGAAGTGACGAAACCGGTCAGTATATTCCGCTGTGGTATGTTATTAAACGTTAGAAGTATTCAAAAATAAATCCAGAAAGTGGCCCTACATAAAACTGCTTAATTACTGAAGTAGATTTATTATTTAATGTCAGCTTGACTGTAAGACCAACTCGAATGTTTCTGGAGTTTCCTCATGGCTAAGCGGTTAGTGTACGCGCCTTTGGCTTGGCTGAGCCGGGTTCGATTCCCGGAGGGAGCTCATGTGATTCGGATTCCACGTTAAACTGTAGATCCACGTCTCATATAGCCTCGCTGCTGAAAGGGACGCTAAACTTTTTTTTTAATGCAATCAAATCAAATGTTTCTGTCTCTTCTCACTATATAACGTCGGTCAGCTAGGAACGGTCTTACCTGTAGCAGTCCAGTTCTGGCTACAGTAATATTTCAACGTATTTTTATTTCGTTGTTAGTTTTATTTACGGTGCTTAATTATCTACACAATTAGAAATTTTCAATGTAAAATTGTTCACATGTATGCGCTGTAATACAGGGTGTCCCGTAAAGAAAGCAACTTTCGAAGCGCCAGCCATTCCTGGTGTAGTAAGTTGGCACCACTGAACGTTACACGATTTTCATCTGTTGTCTTTGTGATTAGTAGTCACGGAGAGCTGAATAGCACATGATCGTCATTTGTTTTTTGTACGGGTAAGAACTGTATGGACTTCTAACGATCAGTGGCGAAGCGTACTATGAGGCTCTGAGGCCGGGCCTACCCTGTTTTCTACCGTATATTATCTTTATCTTATAAGTTAATACCTCAACATTTTGGTTTTTCGGTAAAAAAAATAAAATAGATTGGAAACACTTGGAGACCCTTCCGTCTGAGCCTCACCAGCTCGCTAGACAGGCTTACAAGGTATGCTGCTCAGAGAGCGAAGCTATTATCGCTATTGATATTGAACGCATTCTTGGGAAGGTGGGAAGGCTCGCCTCTGGGAGTTTAATCTTAGCGTTGAAGGCATCTTTCAATGCTAATACATTATTAAATGGTTTCTTTAACATTAAGTAAGAAGTTTCTGTGTAGAATTTTGTATTTCTATTAGCGATAACTTGTTTAATTTAGGTATATACTCTCAGAAGTTATTCAAAGTAACTGTATTTCCCCCTACATGGGGCCTGGTCCATAATGGCTTGTAAAATGTAAGTCTGATGCATTAAACATATGCATAAATTTACCAAACAGTACCGTACAGGATAAAATTATAATATTTGTGTATACTTTTAGTTGAGTTTTCCATTTCTAGAATCAGTGATGGATTTACAATTTTGTTTCGAGGAGTTTTCCTTGTTTCGGGAGGGGTTTGCTAAATTTATTCCTGGAAATGTGAAAATTCTGCAATATATCTAAAACAATAAAAATTTGCTATAAAATTCGGTGAGTGCTTAAGCCCGGAAGCCACCCCCTTAAATATGCCACTGCATAGAATACAATATTAAATATCTTGCGTTGATTCAAATGAAGTTGCTTCTGAGCATTAACATTTCTAGTGAAGTTATTATCATGTGATGCATTAATTAAATGAAGTATTGTACTTACTTTAAAGTGAGAGATGCAATTAACAACGCTTATCCAAGAAATTTTACAGCTAACATTAAGTTCTTTTTCCTCTCCCTCCATTTTCAAGTGTGCAGTAAATGAAAACAGCAACTGAGTAGGAAATTTTTCTCATACTCCCCTGCAAATTCCAGACAGAAGAAAATACGAACTGTACTTTAAAATATTTGTAGTGGAGCTAAATGGGAATATCAGTTTATTAAGCCTATACTACTTATGAGATTACGCTTCGCCACTGGTTACGGAGATGTTTTCTGACAGGGTGATTTCTCACAGCAGTGACGTGAATTTGCCATCACTCGGATCTTGTGATTTCTTTTCTTTCTTTTTTTGTGTGGGGGTATTTGAAATCTCGTGCTCATTTCCAGAGCTCAAGACCGAGATTCAGCGTGGAATTTCAGAACTAGAGGTGAGAAATGAATGAAATGATGTGATGCAGAAAGTGAAAGGAAATGGGAGAACCCCGAGAAAATCCATACACACGGTATTTGTCCACCAAAAAGTTTACTTGGCGTGAGCTGGGATCGAACCAAAGACCCCACCCACCAGAAGTGAATGCTCTACTACTGAGTCACCATGGCCATCAACAGAAGCTTTGGAAAGAAAAGTTCTGTGCAGAGGAACATTGTCGTGCAACTTTTGTAGACATTGCTATGTATCACCATTTTGCACCTTACTAAAGCCGAACGATAAATGGCATCCTCTTTTACCTTTGATTTTACACGAAGGAAGAATCATGCAGTCGTTTCATCCAATTTCATCACTTTAAGATTGTTGGATCACTTTTAGGATGAACGCTTCTCGTATATTTAAATTGTGGTCAACCAGAAGTTGATTCGTGCACATAGTTTCTTCTCGTACTCAGATGTGCGTCTGGTATTCATAGAAACGAACCTGGAATTATAATCGAAAATTATGTTTTAGTCAGATTGTTTACAACAACAAAATTTATATTAAAAGAAAATATGTTTGATTTGATTTATTTGTCTTTAGGGAATTACTTAATTGTAGTTTGAGCATAGGCGTCTTTGGCGGGGCTGTGGAACGATTATATCAGAGTTCTTGATATACCTTAGGGGATCCGTGAAAGTAAGCAGAAAGGTAACAAATGGAATCGAAGGTAATAAATATGTTGTGCTAGGTAGCACCATTTTAATCACTTTCTTCGATGTTCCCCCCAAATTTTATATGCAGAGACGCCAGTGAGTTTGAGAAATACGAACTTTCTCGCTGTATTAAAGTACCGGTCATAAATCCAAATTTTCACATCTTATCATCAAGATTATCATTTGTATTATCAGTAGGTACGTCAAAATCGAGTCAAAATGGCGCATGGAAAGTTTAATTTTTTGTTCATTAATCATTACATGCAAGGGTGAAATTCTATGTATTCTTCACGTAGTTGTCCAAAATATTTTTGATGAAATAGCTCTAAACTCATGCATTTATTATATAATATTTTTTAAAAACAGGCACGTAGCCAAGGGGGGGGATCGGGGGCTCCGGACCCCCCTTCAAGATCAGAAATGAAAAAAATTAAGGAAGGATGAAACAAAATGAAATGAGAAAAAGGAAGATCAGTGTTTAAAAAAATACAGGAAGCTTTTGGTTACTCTTTCTTATGAGGAGATTTGTATTATTTGAAATACATGGTGGCGAGGTGAGCGAGATATCCTGGAAGAGCCAGGAATTTGAAATTTCTTGAAAAGTTACGCAATTCTCAGAATTTCTGCTGCTAGTCAAGGAGATTTCAAGAGTCCGAAACCATAGTGCCGTTGTATAACAGCGTGAACATTTTTTTATCATAATTTTTCGTCATTGCATCCTTGCAGTATTAAACAAGTCATTTAAAAAAAAAGTACTGCTCCTTTATTAACCTGTCATTTAGAACAGACAGTATTTGACGGAATAATATAAAAAAAGACAGAGAAAGGAACACAGGTATTGTAAAATATTTTACAAGACATTATTGAGTATGTACTTTTCATAATATTTAATAGTTGAGGTCATAATGAAAGGAAAATTATTATATTTGAATGAACAGAGGAACAACTTAAATATTGTAAAATCTTTTTCAATACGTTTTTTTATTCTTTCACTCGAGATTTCTTCATAGTTTGTTATTAAAATACTTACAAACATATCCTCATTTTATTGTCCTAACGAACCAATATATGTTGATAAAAAAGTAGTTTAGATTGATCCAGCTCCTGGGCCTTCAGAATTTCATGTCACTCCCCCCAGTTACTAAATCCTGGCTAAAAGAACCAATATATGTTGAAGTAAAATAGTTTAGAATGGTCGAGCCCCTCGTGTGGTGACCACAGTATTTCATGTCATGGACCCCCCCTTCCTTCACGAAATCCTGGCTACGTGCCTGTTAAAAAGTAAAGCATTGGACAGGTTGACCTGATATTGGCGTTATTTATAACTATTTTTAAATTTCATGTTATTTCCTGTTTAAATGATCCCACGACTCTCATCAAACGACCTACACGCTCTACAATTTCTTAATTTTGCTACTAGGTGGCACCATCAGTGCTTGTAGACACTTCTAGTTCAGTTATGCGTCAGTGTGGTTGTTTGCATTGTTTTGTTAATAGCGGAAATAGGTGACACCCTTCATTCTCTATGGATGGAAGTTGAAGAATTATATTTGAAGTGCCTCTGTTCTGTAATACGTTGAATTTGAAGATACACTTTATACTGATCACCAGTTGAATTAGCGACACCTACCCAATACCACGTAACGCTCTGATAATGGCGTCTACCCGACGCAGCATGAACTCCACGAGGTACGTGAAGAAGTTGTTTTGACATCTCAATCCATATCTGCCGCAAAGTCTCCCACAGAGCCCGCAGGTTGGTCGGAAGAGGGTCCACAGCCCGGAGGCGTCGTTTTTATGGCATCTCAGATGTGTTCGATGGGATTGAGGTCCGGTAACCGTGATGGCCAGGGAAGTGTTGTCAGGTCAGAGGAGTGACCACCAAACCAGTCTGCTGCCATCCTAGAGCGGTGAACTGGCACATTATCTGCAACTGTCCTGCTGTCTCTAATTCAACTGGTGATCAGTGTATTTCTTACGAGAAATATATATGGGTCAAAATGTTGGTGTTGCTGGGGCAAAATTATATTGGCCGTTGTGGATTTTTACAATTTTCTGTTAATGTTTTTACATTGATCTGGCAACAGCCTTAAATAGTAGTGATCGATCTGGCAACAGTGATAAAGAGTAGGAAGAGTGAGTTTTGAATCATCAACATGAGGAACAATTGTTATCAGGCTCATCAGAACAATTATTTAGTGTAGTGATGAACATTTTTTACCTTTGTGCCGTTTAAACATCTATCATCTTAGATATTGTAATGCAGTAGAAATAAATTAAGTGTGTTACATTTTCAATGTGGATTTCAGTTTACTATTGCACGTACGGAGGCATTTCGTACACAAACATCGGCGTTTCCTTGATTATTATCATTTCACTTATCATTATTCCTACTGTGCCGTTGCTGTGTCATCAGTTGTAGCTCATAATACGTAATAAATAAATGCAACAAAATGGGGATGGAACTGATGCACAACACGGTACTTAACTGTAAAATTGTGGTTGAATTTAAATAAAATTCAAATGCTTCTAATTTAGAAAATGACTAGTTGGGGGAAAAGGGTGAGAGAAAGAGAAAGGTTGTAATTAAAGAATAGGAATGAGCACTAGCCTGATGTATCCAATGAAGCTGGCGTCGTCCTGGTCATCTGGAATGAATATCTGGAGAAGTCTGGATTAGCTGGTGACAGTCAACATCTGGATCTTAATCTTGTTGAACTGCAAGGGGCGTCGAGGATGCGTCTTTACGATGATGTCCTCCTACACCTTCATTCTACTACTCTGGTGACAAACTTAAAGGTGTCTGCGGCGATGAACCGTCAGAATGGTACTCTTTGACTTGTGGAGTCGGTGGTCCTCCAATGGTGGGATCCGTTTCTCTCCGATGATCCTGCACCTCTCTTGATCGCGTGTCGAATACCCCTTGTTGTTCTGTTCCTCGTGGTTTTGATCAATTCAAGAATGATGACCTAATCGGGAAGTATCAGGCTGTGCTCGAAGGTATGCGGAAAGGAGAGAAGGAAGCTAGTCGAGTTTATTTAACAAATATGCATTTACAACAGATGTCTGAGAATGTACACTTCTAGTCAAAGTTTTCTTTCATAAGTTTTCAAAAGTTCATGCTTCTTTATATCAAATACACAGTCACTTCATTTCCAATAGACTGATACTTCACACTACAGTGATCTCTATCGTAACCGACGTCCCTTTAACTACCCATTTTCTAAGAAACAAGTCCTTAGTAAATGTGATTATAAAATACTGTATAGTACTGTACTTACCCATATATGCTCTTATATTTTTTTTTTGTTTTGTATTTTGATTTATTTGGAAAATCGATAGTTTTCGACCTACCGTTGTGAATTTAGTATCATTTCTTTTTGCTGATCTCCGCTTGATTAATTATGATACTAGGTCGAAAACGACCAGGGAGGCAAATAAATAAGCTTTTTCTCTTATTCTTTTATTTTATTTTCATTAATTTTTTGTATATTGTTATTTTATAATTTAATATGTTTATGTATTTTTTATGTATATTCTTTAATATATTGGATACACCCAATATATTAATTTTCTTCTTTAAATTAAAATAAAAAAAATAAATAACAAAATACGTAAGTGGGTCGTATTCGCCCCCCCGGGGGGGGGCTTAAATTGGTTAATTTAGTATTGTAGGCTCAATTCTATTTTTTCAGTTTTGTGTTTTTATTTCATCGATACACACACACACACACCGTAAATTAAATGTGTGATTCGTGTGACAGTCTATTATTAGCTTTATCCACTGGAACAGTTTGTGGTCGAAACTTTTGATTTTGGTAACTTAAATTTATTGAACTGTAATGCTATAAGCCTTTTGAACCAATATAGAGGTACTACCCAATTTAGGGGCTATAAAATAGTGATTTTCGTTTTAACCGACTTTTCCGTTATCCGGCCAGGGTCTGGTTCCATGATAATCAGGTAACAGGAAGTCTACTGTATTATTATTACTAATATTTTTCCACTACATACCTTGCAGAATGTGCTTAGTAGAGCAAACGTTGTGGAAAATATTTTCTTAGTTAAAAACTGAGGCTCGATTCAGGGATGTTGCAATAGGTAATAGGATCGCTGATTCTGAAGGTTCTCCGGCGCTCGAACAGCCCCCAGCATGTTCAGCATCTGGATGTTCAGCATTCACACAAAAGGGAAGAAAAATAAAAGAGAGAAAGTGAATAAAAAGAAGAAAAAAGAAAAAAAAACAGAAAAGAAGGAAATTTTAAATATTTCACCGTATTTGTTAAGTGATAGTAGGGCTCGGTAATTCCATGCAGGCGGGACGGAGGGTCAACAGGAAGAAGAAAAAAAATGAAATCTTTGAGTTTTACGTCCCACGGTTATGCCGGTTAGGCTAAAGGAGACGGTGATTATGAGAGATGAGTGAAATGGTGGAATGAAGAAAGTGGGAGGAAACGGGAGAACCCCGAGAAAACCCACGAGCACGGTGTTTGTCCACCACAAAGTTCACTTGGCGGGGGCTGGGATCGAACCCGGGACCCCAAGCACCAGAGGTGAACGCTCTACCACTGAGCCACCGCGCCCCTCTCAACAGGAAGAAGAAAGCATTAGAAAGATTACGAAGTTGCGCAAAACATTTGTTCTTATAACTAACTACAATATACCCCCGAAATCATGAAGAAACCTGATACAATCACAGACGCCTGCGCATAAGGTCCTTTCAAAAGCCGCGGATGACACAGAAAAAGCTTCCACTCCAAACACTGAACTTGAGAAGGATGAGAAAATACATGATATGAAGACTATCTCACACGTGACCAAAACTTGGATATACATATATGATTGCCTTCCTACCCAGGACTATAGATTGCAACAATTAGCAACTAGAGATTGCAGCAAGAAGTTACTTTACTATTCATGAAAGGATACACAAAAATTAAGTGCGTGCTTCAGGAAGATTCCGAACCTTGTGTTCTCACCATCAACTACAATGTGCCACCGAAATCAAGAAGAAAACTGAGACCAACAAAGCAGTTATTCGCCACCTTCCAATTGATACCAGTAACAGCACTCAAGAAGAAGGATTACCCAATATTATCCGTTTCACAAATGCGACCCCAGAATAGTGAAGGCGGAGAAGAGAAAGTCCTCATTCCACTACTCTTGATTACATTGAAGAAGGCTCTACAAGCTACCAGAATATTCAAAGAACACTTATTGCTACAAATGAAAGTTCGCATAGAACCACTACAAAAGAAACATTACTTGCAATGTTTCAAACGCCAAAGATTTGGTCATTCGCAAGCAACTTGCCAGGCTGTGGCGCGGTGCATTAAGTGCGCCGACTGTCATTGAACGTACCAATCAGGGGTAAAAGTGGATCTGAAAAGATAGGGGGACGGTAGGTAGGGGCATGAAGTCACGCCGTCACCCTGCCTATCTTTGCCCATTGTATTTTTTTAGGATTTGGAGGAATGCCGTACATATCTTTTGGAGGTCGGGGACGCGTGCCCCGAGTTCCCTCTCATTTTTACCCCTGCTACCAATGCGAAAAGAAGACCAGAGACACACCAGCGAAAGTGTCACCTATAATGACACTCCTCCTGCTAATTATCCCGGGTGTCCGCGAATACAACAAATCCTACAAGCAAAAAAGGAAAACAACACCAGCAAGCACAATCTCACATTCAACCACTCTTCCTATACCACTGCTACATCCACTTCAAGACCTGAGACTACAATATTACGAACTATGAAAGCTTCAACACTGAAGACATCTCTTGATTATAACTCATCCTCTGAAGACATTATCCAAACTATTAAAGAACTTCTTCAACTTCTGAAGGATTTAAACCTAACCAACAATGTACATAGGCTACTGACCTACATGTCAAAGCTGAAAGACGCTCCAGATCTGCTCAAGAAATTAGCCATTCTCATGGATTTCTTCTCTGAACTACTACCGCAGAATCAAGAAGCCTTTTTAGCATTTGAGCCCTTGAGCACTTGAGCACTGGAGCACTTCAGCGCTTCATTGGTTGTTGTAGGAAGAATTTTCTTCTTTTATTTGTATTTTTCGGTATTTTGTATTCTCTATTTTGTAATTTTGTATTTCACATACCCCAAATCAATAATGAAATAAATCCTGTTATCCATCTCCCATGACTTAAGAGAAGGAGTTACCTTTTGCGGCACGCCTATTTTCAGATGGAAATGAAATTGTACTTTAAAAGAGGATGGGAGACGAGAATATAAAGTTTGGATAAACTTTACCAAAGATGAAAACATGTAAAATTCCGAAATTGTGAAGCTGAGAATTTTTTAAGATACAAATAGAACGAGTGTTTCTCCGTGCTATTTTCAGATATTTTTTTTTCATTTCTTTTGTCTTAAATTACATTTAGAGTGACCTGACGAGTACTTAGAACGGCGTTTGAGCACTAGAACCTCCCTGGTTACTCCGCCATATTCTCATTCAAGAAATGTATTTTAATCCATGAAAAATGAAGATAGGAAAGCAAACGACAAAAAAGTCTCAATTTTATTTAAAATATACCGAAAAACTACATTTTTAGGAGAGCCAATTTTTAAAATTTTCCCTGGCCCTCCGCTAAGTTTGAAATGAAATGAAATCTGTAAGTTTTACGTCCCACGCTTATGCCGGTTAGGCTAAAAGGAGACGGTGATTATGAGAAATGAATGAAATGGTGGAATGAAGAAAGTGGGAGGAAACGAGAGAACCCCGAAAAAACCCACGAGCACGGCGTTTGTCCACCACAAAGTCCACACGACACGAACTGGGATCGAACCAGGGATCCCAAGCACCGGAGGTGAACGCTCTACCACTGAGCCACCGCGCCCCCCCCCGCTAAATTTGAGTGTTAAACCATACTTATACAATACCCCGGACATAACCACTGATTTTCTAAATACGGCACCAATGATTGCCGGCTATATTCTTACTGTTACGCACGCAATTGAAAATGGAATAAGCCATGCATTTTCATGTTATTCATGAGTTGCCAGTTCACCACCACTGCTTTAGACAAACTATTCTAAAAAGTTTACTTTGTAACTTACACATGTAGTTCTTCAATTGTTATTAAAAGAAAGAGTTTATTCTATTTTCTGATTAATTATTACAAACTTATACAAACCAGTGAGAAATATTTTTCAAATAGAGTGATAAGACAAATACTACAATCCCATTGTAACACAATATCCTTTTTGTGCTTGTCTCTAAGGACTAGCAGAGCAATGATATATTCATGTTCTCCTGAAGATAGGGGGGAAGGAGAGAACGTGTTGTTTCCTGTTCTCTAGCGTCAGCACGTTGTTCAGCCTCAATTGAGAGAGACAGCGGAACCTGAAGTTTGCTCTGCTCTCGTCTCGGCAGCAAAACCTTCTTCAAGATATTTGCACAAGAATACTTGTCACAAAAGGGAGATAGAATCAGAGATGGAAAAAGCACGTTCAAGATGATATGACGATTTTGGAACGTAAAAGGGAGAGACGTATTACCAATGATTTACGTTGGTGGATTAGAAATCAAATAATTCTTTGAAAAATACAGGAAGAAAATATGAATTCCCAACAATAGAGTAACTTTCCTACCTCAACTGTGATAAATGGTTGTATTCTGTTTGCTAGCTCAAACATATTGCCTTCAGTAACTCAGGAATGCCCATCCTCCACGACAAGGGTGTCAATACTCTCAGTAACTTGGGTACAACCCCTAAATTTCCTATTATTCCCCTCACATTTACCATTTACTTCCCAAATTTACCATTATTCTCCTCATATTTACCATTATGACTCCACATTTACAATTAGTTCATCACATTTACCATTATATCCCGAAACTTATCATTATTCTTCTCACATTTACCATTATATCCCAAAATTTACCATTATTGTTCTCACATTTACCATTCACTCCCGAAAATTTACCATTATTCCCTTAGATTTTACCATTTTCTCCCCAAATTTACCATTATTCTTCTCACATTTACCATTCACTCCCGAAAATTTACCATTATTCCGCTTACATTTACCATTCACTCCCGAAAATTTACCATTATTCCCCTTACATTTACCATTATGTCCCCAAATTTACTATCTTTTCCCAATGTTATCATTCTACTCTCTAAATCTGCCTTTTCTCTTCCAAATGTGCTATTCTCCTGTTTGACTGTACCAGTTTTAATGAAAAATTAATATTCTCGGATATTCTCATCGGCATAACCTGCTCCCTAAAACCCGCTTGTACAACTACACCAAAATTCATTCTACTGACAAGTACAGTCCTCCCAAACAAAACCTCCACAAGTTTTAATTGATTTACTCCTGTTTGACTTATTTCTGTTTCATAAAGGAAGAGAGTAATACGTAGGGAATTTATTTATAGACCTATAGACGGAGCATATTGTAAAGTTCTGCTTATGCAAGTATAAGATAGAGCAATTATACTTGTAGAATCGTTTTCTCCTACTGCCGTCTTATTAACAAAATTTCGTTCTTAACAGTCTGAAACAAAATAAGTACAAATTCTCTAATGTTTTAACTTAAATAAGCGTCTGAAGTGCCTGATGGCCTAGGTAAGGATTCCTCACAAAAGCTCCACAGCAAGCTGAGTGAGGTGGTGTAGGAACCTCAATGCTCCACTGCAAGCGGAGAGAAGAAAGGTGGCCTTAGCGCTCCACTGTAAGCTAAAGGGGTTCGGTAAGGTTGTTCCAGTGCTCCACTGCAAACTAAGGATGGGGACTTGACCAGCCAGTCTGATACCAATTGCTTTTTTTTAAAGTTTTATTTCCATCCAAAGATGGACGGGGTGTAGAAGGGAACACCTTCTATGTAGTCAGAATACCAGTTGCTGTGATTCTGCTGGTTTTATATCTGTTCCACTGTAGCGTTCGCCCTGATGTTCCTATCATCACGTGACTAATGGTGTCATCTGCTTCTGTAGTAATTCGAAGTAAGAACGCACGTGGTTATTGTTGGTAAATATAAGCAGGTGTTGATTGTTTGTAAACAGAACTATATGGGGGATATTACAATATGTATATACAGCGTGTTTCAAAACAACACCAACAATGTTTGGGAGGTGATTCCTGACACCAAGATAAGACAAAAAGAATAGACCAACCTGGGTGCACAGATGCTTCTTTTCGGAGTTATAGGCTACCGAAAACATGAAAAATAAAAGAACTTTAAAGGTCCACAGCTCCAAAACTATAGAACCTGCCGTAGTCGGGTAAAGACTTTACTTAGGAATTAATATATGCCCTACTCAAAAATACATGTTTCAGAATCCTGCGGTACTTCTGCAACAATTTTAGTAGAAGTAGTTTGTGAGTACTTCAAATTATACACACGTAGCCAAACTCCCTCTATAAAAATTGTTGTCTGAGTACCTTTGGATTCTCAAACATGGATTTTTTGATAGGGCACATATTGTTTCTAAGTGAAATCTTGACCCGACTACGGTAGGTCCCATAGTATTGGAGCTATATAGACCTTTAAAGTTCACTTTTTCATATTTTCGGTAGCCTATAACTCCGAAAGGAAGCACTTGTGCACGCAGGTTGTTCTATACTTTTTGATTTATCTTGGTGTCAGGAATAACTCCCAAATGTTGTTTTGAGACATCCTGTATAAGTCATCTGAGAACAGTGTTAAAAAGTGTAGTCCATTACTATGTAATTGTAATGCAAAGCTATATTGAAGTGACTGCTTAACATTAACATAGGGTTGGGAGTTTAAGACGTGCACTTTTTTCTTTTAGAGCAAAAATAAGTTCTCCGAAAGTACACGATGTATCAATTGTTGATTCAAATTGGAACTAAAAATAAATTTTTAGTACATTGTTTTCCTTTTTTGCGACTGTTTGGTCTCCACAATCTGCCCCAATTACTTTTTTTTTTCTACTTTTTAAAAAAAATATTCCAAATTTCCTGGTCATCATGGCCTGTGTGTGTACCGTTTCTTGTGCAAGGGTTATGGCAAATAAATTTTTAGTTTGCCGCTGTATCCAGTGTAAAGCAGGATTGAAGCCCATTTTATCCAGTGTATATCTGAGCATCAAGGGGGGGGGGGGCTATAGCCACTATAGCCCCCCTTGGATCCGCCCTTGGTTACAAATGTATGATGGCTTTCATTAAAAACTTGGAACAACAACGCTTAGGAAAAGAACAGTGTACCATCTACTTCTGTGAGTAAACAGTTAAGAAATGGTTTTGTGCAAGAAAAGCTTAATGCCAGTTTCCAGAAGATTCCAACAGTCGTTTGCCATCTTTAGCAATGATTTAGGCAGTAACTTGATTTGGAGCCCTGAAACAGGGTTTTGCTGTGTATTTGGTGCACGTTGTAATATCTCCAATTTAAGATTAATCCCTATTGTTTAAAGCGTGTTGTCCAATGAGTACCATATATCAATAATTTTGTGATTCGTTGTGTGTATAATGTATTGTTTCAGTACATACTGGATGTAAGAAGAGATTAAAAACAATGGCCATATCCTCCTCAGACCTGAAGGCGAATTTTGGGCGCTGGAGCTACCGTCGGCTATGAATTAATTGCTCAACACTGACGCTAAGAAACCTCCCCAGGTCCGAATGGCATCTCACCTAATCGTAGGCAACTCGAAACATTTCAACAAAATATTTGTAGGTGGCAGCACGTTATCGAGAATGCAGAACACCAAGTCGAGGTAAGTTGTCAATTATAGATGTGTTTGTTAATTTCTTTTGAAAGACAAAGTATTGCTAACATTTATTAGATGGTTGCTAGAAGTAAGTGACATCTAGGTGAGATGCCATTCTCACCTGGGGAGGTTTCCTAGCATCAGTGTTAAGCAGTTAATTCATAGCCAACAGTAGCTCCAGCAGCCAAAATTCACCTTCAGTTCTATATGAGTGGGAAAATGATTAAAATTAGCCGAAAATGTTAAATCTGCAACCATAAAACACATAAGATTTATTTCATTTTGTCTATAAGAAGCTACAGTATTCTTTGTTTACTATTATGGCACTCATAAAATCACACTCAACTGCTACGTACCAATAGTACATATCTGTTATCTGGTTGGCCAGAATGGCTAGATACACACTTTCTTTGATTCTCAGACATAAGAGGTACGATTTTATATTCTGGCCAGATAATGGTTTTGTACTTGAATTATATTCGTTATGATACTCAAGTGGAAGGGTTGCAGATAATCTTAAGTGGGGAAACCTCGGAAGCTACCCTGTTTTTTAAGCTACTTATAAACTATTTTTTTTTATATTACTATGGCAAATTGTTTCAGTAACCACAATTTACAAATAACTAAAAAAAGAACAACTAGTCAAAGTGCAAATATCTAAAAAAAAATGTTTCGCTCAACCGGCGCTACATCTAAGGCTTGACACCACAGTTTAGTAGAATAGGTTATATATAAACACCCTAGGTAGTATGTCACGTCAAATTGTGGTACCACTAATTTTGTGGACGCAACTTTGTGTTTTGATCACATGAGTTTGGTCCATTCTGGAGTCGTTGGATTTAAATATGCACAACTCCGATTATAACGGAACGATTTAAACAATTTTGACAGCAAATGAAAGACAATGAAATGCTCCACTACATTCAAAAGGCAACAAATCTTGAACGTGACCAAATTCCCGTTATCATGATTTAAAATGGAGCTCATAAATTTAATGATACCACAAGTTGACGTTACATCTAAAGTTTGACACTATAGTTTGGTAGAATGGGTTATATATAAACAACCTAGGTAGTATGTCACGTCAAATTGTGGTATCGTCAATTGTATGAACGCCATTTTGTATTGAGATCACGTGATTTCGGTCACATTCGGAAGTCTTGAGTTAAAATATTCATAACTCTAGTTACAATGAAGCAATTCAAACAATCTTCACACCAAATGAAAGATAATAAAATGCTCCTCTATTACATTTTAAACCAACGTCCAACGTGATCACATGACTTCGGTCACGTTCGGAACTTGTTGGCTTGAAATGTAGTAGAGATTTTCATTGTCTTTCATTTGATGCCAAAATTATTTAAATTGCTCCATTCTAACCGGTATTGTGCACGTTTTAAGCCACCGATTCCCGAATGTGACCGAAGTCACGTGATCAAAACACGAAATGGCATCCATAAAGTTAGTGATAAGACAATTTGACATAACATCCTACCTAGAGTGTTTATATACAAACTATTCTATCAAACTGTGGTATCAAACCTTAGACGTAGTGTGGGTTGTGCCAATTTCGTTTCTAGAGGCCTTTCAGAAATAGCTCCTTGATTAAACTGCCGAATAACATTTTGTTGGATTTTCTTAAAACAAATACCCTTTGTGGATTCTAGGAGGTCCTTGTGATTCCTAGGGTTAAAATATTATAGTCGTACAGTTTATTTACTGTAGTTAATAAGAATATGTAAGTTTGTTTTATTTATGGTATGCACGCGTGCAAGTGTATATACTGCATATGTGTGTGTGTATATATGCAAGATTGCTCTTGTGTTTAATCTTTTCCCCCTTGTAATCGCTTTTTCCTCCCTTAGAAAAAAAATCCTGTCTCTCCCACTAACATAAAGTATATTTATTTAACAGTTCGAGTACGAAAAATAAAGTAACCACTTGTTACCCATGCACATATTGTGGCCAGACAAACTAGGAAGAAATTCCGTTCGTCCTATTTCTTGAACATACTTCTCACTAGATGGCACTGATTCCAGCCAATTGGGAATTGTGCCAGGTGAACAAAAAATACCTTCTTTCATAGTAGTATTCTAGCGATCTTTTTTCTCCTTTAAAGACTTTTCTGGGCTGTATCTTACTTTAATGAAAGTTATGTTTAGATGTAAGTAAAATTGTGCCTCTCTTTTACAACTTAGTAATACTATTGAAAGTACGTATATAAAATGGCAATGATAAGTGAGCCGTTATAATACTTAAATGTTATCGAGCAAAAAAACAGGGTGTCCAGTATACAATGCAACCCGGAGTTTGGGATAGTAGAATTTTTGAACCTGAAGTGATACACAAATAATTGTTATACCAAAATGAAGCTTTGTATGTGCATATATTTTAAAACTAGGAACCACACAGTATTACCAGATGTAACCGAAGGTGTAAATCATTTTTTTTTTTTTTTTTTTTTTTTTTTTTGCAAAACGTAAATTGACATACGTATGGATGTTCTGTCGTCAATTTTCAGTTTGTTTAGTTGGAGTAGCTTGGAAACTATGAAGCAGAAAAAAGAATTTTTCATTTCCACTAATAACTCATCGGGTGAGGTCTCTGTAAGGAGGAACTAGGAAAATCGTACTTTTCATAAATTAACACTCTGAATTGGCAACATTACTGATGTTTCAGTCCATCAAAAAGTGTTTTAAGGATCTGTCTGCATTATACCATTCCTGAAAGCAATTGAAAAGAAACTGAAATTATCATGATAAAACTTTTACTTACATGCACCCGGCAACACTGATATCACGAAACGAGTTACCAGCTCTACAGCGATGCTGGGTGTGTCCCCTGTTTTGATTCGAACACTGGTTTACACGTTTCACCATGTTGGCAGCAACATTACGAAGAATAGAATTGTTAATATTCTCAATAGCACTGTGAATGTTCATTTCCAGGTCTTGTATAGTACGAGAATTGTTCTTGTATACCTTTTGCTCTAAGTAGCCCCATAGAAATGAAGAGCAGTGTTGCTGGGTACATGTAAGTAAAAGTTTTATCATGATAATTTCAAAGTTTCTTTTTCGTTGTTTTCAGAAATTGCATAATGTAGATGGATCCTTAACACACCTTTT
The DNA here is from genome assembly GCF_964235325.1 of Thermobia domestica. Lineage (NCBI taxonomy): Eukaryota > Metazoa > Arthropoda > Insecta > Zygentoma > Lepismatidae > Thermobia > Thermobia domestica. The sequence goes on from NC_137460.1 coordinate 10,054,985, forward strand.
CATGCACTGAAACATCATCAATGTTGTCAATTCAGAGTGTTAATTTATGAAAACTACGATTTCCATAGTAGTCCCTCACAGAGGCCTCATCCGATTAGTTATAGGCGGAAATGAAAAATTCTTTTTTCTGCTCCATAGTTTACAAAGCTACTCCAACTAAATAAACTGAAAATTAACGACAGAACATCCATACGTATGAGTTAAGAGTCAATTTACATGTTTTGCAAAAAAAAAAAAAAAAAAAAAAATATTTACACCTTTAGTTACATCTGGCAACACTGTGTGGTTCCTAGTATTCTTCAATCGTAGCTTCCTAGTTTAAAATTATATGCATGAACAAAGCTTTATTTTGGTATAACCATTATTTGTGTTATCACTTCAGGTTCAAAAATTCTACTATCCCAAACTCGGGGTTGCATTGTATATTGGACACCCTGAAACTCTGCAACACTAATATTAGCCGCCACTCCCTTAGGCCTATACAAGTTAAGTTTTAAGTGTGAGGTACAAGAACACTGGAATTTAGTGTACGAGCAGCTTCCTCAGGAAAAATAAATGTAAATAGCCTTACGTACGATATTGTAATTACTGTATGTACTGTATAACCACTATATCGATAAAAGAGCATACCGTACAGTCATGGGCGGCGAATAGGGGGCAGCTGCCCCCCACTTTTTTGAAGTGACGCCCAATTTATATAATTTCATTTGGAAATGTAAACAGGGTGTCCACACAATTTGGAGAAAAGATCTCTGACGTTTCCCTGACTTTCCATGACGAAAGTTCCAGATTTCTCTGACCGCTGAATAACTAAAAAATATAGAAAAAAGAAAGAAACTCCAACCTCCACACTCTCCATAGTTGGCCTTGTTCTCTTCCGCTTCTGTTTCTTTCTTTTTTTCAATTTTCTTGCCAAAGGAATGTAAATTTAGAAACATATGCATTAGGCCGATATTGATTAGGCCTGCATATTACACAATATGTAAAGTTACAAACGAAAGTGTGCAGTATACAGAATACGCAAGATAAGGAAAAATTATACATTATATGCTTACACATTATAATACCAATTACACAGCATTATAATATTGCCTAACAGTAGTAATAAACAGTTCATAAATGATTTTACTGATTATTAAAAAAAAAAAAAAAAAAAAAACACACACACACATATTATGTAACACATACTTTTGCTGGTGCAGTTGTTAAATGCAACCCATTTAGAAATTTGTTTTCATCCTTTCTCGCATAGTTTTTTTCTCATTGATCTGAATATCCTTCTTGTTGTCTCCTCAGTTTAATTTTCTTTTCTTCTTCCTCCAGCTCCTTTAGTTGTTGCTGAATCTTCCGTTTCTCTCTCCTCTTCTCGTCTCCAGCATTTATTTCTCTTTTCTTTTCCAAATACACCTGATATTGTCTCATTGAACTTCTCACTGAATTTATCATACCTCTTGTAATTATTAATCCTGATGATCCAGCTATTCTCATCACAGAATCATATATGATCCGTTGAGTCACCAGTGATTCTTCTTTAAGTTGTCAACAATGAGAATTTTATTTATTGTGAAACCACTTTTAAAAAATGTGTTTCCGTGAAAGAAGATAAAACACAATTTCATAACTGACCATAAGTCAACGAAGTTCTTCCCATTTCCTAAGACTAAGTAAAAAAAAAAAAAACTCATCAAGTCCAATACAATATCCATCATTGGCTATGAATTCATTCCAGTGTTCCTCCGTGCTCGTGGGTTTTCTCGGGGTTCTCCCGTTTCCTACCACTTTCTTCATTCCACCCTTTCATTCATTTCTCATCATCACCGTCTCCTCCAGCCTAACCGGCATAACCGTAAAACGTAAAACTGACAGATTTCATTTCATTCGAGTGATCCTTGAACTCTTCAGTCTGAGCTTTGACTGTGAGCTGGAGATACTATTTCTTCGCGTTTTCAGCCACTTGTCCAGATATCCTCTTGACGCCATGCAATTCTTCTAAAACAGCATCTATCCTTTTGAGCAAATATGCCAGGAAGCAATTAGATATGTGTTTTTCGCAGAAAATTAGTTTCAACAACTATATCAGAGAACACTGTCTTCCTCAATATCATCATTGAGAACACTACATTTTGCATCCAGTAACAGTAAAGAAATCAACCCTATTTCATAAATTCAGTAATTGAGCAATGGACCTAAATCGATTTTTCCCTGACTTTCCTTACCAATCTGCCATTTCCCTGACTTCAACTGATACATTTTTATTTTTCTGACCTCTCCCTGACTTTCACTTATTTTCCAGTATTGGATATTTGTCTTCCCGTGGAGTTAAGAAAGCTACAGGAATTGCGTTTTTTACTTGCAATTCAAAGCAATTAATATTGCAATTGCATATTTCTTTAAATGTCATAGCATATGCTTGCAGTACTTACACTGTATTTCATTTTCTAAGAGTAAAAACATCCATTTAATGGCATGTGTGAAATTGAAAGTATAAGTTGTTCATTAATTCCCAGTTTCAATATAAATTCAGCAAAACAAGCGTAATGATCATTACGATGATTAATATTATCCCTTCTATTTATTTGTTTTGCAAATTTATTAAATAATCTGATCACACAATTTTCCAGACAGAATTTTTAGATGTTCATGAGCAAGAACTCAAATCTCTTCTTACACTTTCGTTGTTTAAGAGTATAAAGTGCTAGTACTTACCTGTATTGCTCTTATAAATTTACTTAATAAAATAGAAATACGATATACGATATGTTAAGTGAAAAAAGATTGTATCCTATTAGTTATACAACCTTTCATTAAACAGTGTTAGAAACAACCAGAAAATCTAACATTGATATACAATTGTTAAGATCATATCTTGCCCCCCCTACTTTTAACGTCCAACCGCCGCCACCGCGTACAGTATATTTAAGCCTAAATGGCATTTTCTTGATCATTTCGAAAATCCGAACAATTTGAAAATTCGAATTATCTGTGGTCCCAATTAGTTCGGATTTTTGACTTCCTACTGTATATAGTTATTAGCGCAAATCCCGGGGGGATGAGGGGGACATGTCTCCTTCAATCTTGGAACTCTGGGGACTGTTCCTGCAATAATCCGATTTGAAATGTGTTTTTTGGGGGAGAGGAGGGAGAAATGCGATGATTTGTATCCGATTGCCACAAAGGAAAGTGAGATGAAATTGATGTCCCTTCCCCAGAATAAGCTTCAAATCTGCCCGCCTCCCAATGTTGAAGACAACTCTGCTGCTCTGATCCTTTACAGCATTGCTTTCAAATTCACAAATATTTTGAACATCGCTTAAATATATACAGGGTGTCTCAAAAGTCCCCTGACAAAGGGTAACTCTGTTATTTGGGAAACCGTCTCCAAATATGATGTTTTCAATCTAAAATGAAGGATTTTTTTTAATCGGACGAGCCATTTGGGATGTACACTCTTCATGCGCCCAACGTTAAATGAAAATGCAACAACATTGCCGTTAATAGAGGGGCTGGAGGAGGGGAGGGCATGGTGGGGGTGGATACATTTTGTAAGAGTATGGTGAATGGGAGCATGTTTGAAATGGAGGCTGGCCATCGACACGTTAGTGTAAAAGACAGTAACCTCATTCACTTATATTGTGGGTCCAGATAAATGGCAACGTTGCATTTTCATTTAACATTGAGCGCATAAAGAGTGTACAACGCAAACGGATCGTCCGATTAAAAAAAAAATCATTTTAGATTGAAAACATCGTGTTTGGAGACGGTTTTCCCTTTTACATTTTGTTATAACTCTGATAATGTGAAAACAGGTTGAACATCATAGAAGCAATATCATCATTTGAGGTTTTGCTTAGGGAAGCAGGGAAAGGCAGACCGTCGGTATAAGAATTTTTTTTATGTTTTTCATTAGTATGTTTATTGATTAAAATTGATATTCATATTGATTAAAATAGTAACTTGTCTCATTCCAGAGCGGGCAATACTTCCCCTGAAAGCCAAAATGACGTCACTACATATAAATCTGAATTCGATATGCTAATGTTCTAATTAATAATAGCTCGTTTCAACCGGATTAATCTTAACTTACTTCCGCTGCCTACGTGAGTATATGATATACAACATTGTGGATTTTCTCTGGGTTCTCCCTATCCTTTCACATTCTCATTCTAATAATTATTCCATCGTCATTTATTTTTATCCGTCTTCTTTATCCTAAAAAGCATAAACGTTGGATATTAAATTAAATTAAAAATTACCCTACAGGGTGGCCACAAAGCTCCGTTACCTCTTAATAAATGGTAACATGTTGGTTTCAGCATGATGGGGAACCGGCCCCTTATGTCCTCGCCGTACGAGAGTATCTTCGGAAGCCTTTCCTAGGTGTTTGATTGGTCATGGTAGTGTGGATCTGTCCGTGTCACTTGCCTGGTCACCACGTAGCCCAGACCTCAAACTCTGTGATAGTGCTCTATGGGGGCTCATAAAGAGCATCGTTGCACAAAACTGTTACGATACCACTGCCGAACTGCCAGAAGCTGTGAAACAAGCTTTCACTCAAGTTACACGTGCAAAATGTCGCACGGAACCTGGGGGCGTACTATCCTTTGTCATAAGAATAACGGTCGGCAGACTGATCCTTTGGACACTTAATGTTTCCTATCTCAATAAAACTTCTCGAATGCATCGTTGTTCATGTCATTCAGTTCTTTACGTGTAGTTATTTATGTACGTTTATTGGTTTGTGTTACTTATTTTCAGGGGTAACAGGACTTTGTGGCCACCCTGTACAACCATTATACGGTTAAATTGTTATTCTATGTCCATTTGAATGCTATACTTCTTGACAAGGTAACATCTATACTAGCGGAAACGCATTTCAAAAACACTTCATGTATGCAGTTTCTGATTCGAGTGAAGGTGCGAATATAGAGTAGAGCATGCTGACTTCAGGGACGGATCCATGGATCGACCCGATCACCCCCCTCCCAGAAGAGTAAAACTTTCTTATTTTATATATATAAATAAAACCCATTCCAAAGTTTGGAGCCCTTAAAAGTAACTGTATGACAACCCACTGCCCCCCAGAAGTCGGTCCTGGATGCGCCCCTGGCTGACTTTAATTTGAAGGTTCCAGTGCACTGCGCACGGTAGATGGCAGGAAATCTGTGCAATTCCAGAGTAACCTCATTGCGCAATTAAGTCACTTCTAGCTTCGTCTTACACTAGTAACATCATTTCAGACTTTGCGACGGAGGGTCAATATTCTCCATCGAGGTAAGAATTTCACATTTTTATTAGAGTACTAGCAGCGTTCACCCCGCTTCGCTGCGGTCACCCCGGAACGCAATAAACTTTGTTACTTAGATAATTTTTACTTTTTCGCTTTCAAGTGATATGATAAAAACCATAGAAGATTGCAGTAAATGTTAACATTATATCGCCTGTCATTTATGTTAACCCGCCCCGCTTCGCTGCGGTCACCCCGGAACGCAATAAACTTTGTTACTTAGATAATTTTTACTTTTTCGCTTTCAAGTGATATGATAAAAACCATAGTAGATTGCAGTAAATGTTAACATTATATCGCCTGTCATTTATGTTAACCCGCCGAGTGACACGGTCATGCGGGTTGCATATAAATACGTTTATTTTTACCTATGATGAACTAACAAAGGATTTGTACGTTATGGACACTTGAATGGTCAATTATCTCAAGACACTGGTAATTGAAAATTAAAGTGATATGATAAAAACCATCTAGGGTCCAAATCCTAATAACCCCCCAAAAATGAAAGAAATTGGTTCAGCCGTATTAGCGTGATGAGGGAACAAAGGATTTGTGCGTTCTCTTTTATATATAAGATTAATATCCAATCTATTGAATAGTATACTCAATCTCACATATTCAATCCCACTTCAAGAGCGATGCTGTAAACTTGCCCCCGAAGACCTACTCGATAGATGGAAGAAATAGCTTCTGCTGTTCAAAAGACGGCATTTTACCACCAATCGTATATTTTATGGGGAGGGAGGATACAGGGAATCATGAAACTTCATCATCGAAGAACACTTACTGTGATAATCAGGTTCTACAACCACAGATTGAAATTATACGAGGGTCGTTCCGAAATTAATGCATCCTATTTGTTTGTGTTGACTTTATATGTCCGCGCCAGATGTCGTTGGTGTAGTGCTAATGCTTGAATCTTCCTCTTTTATTTGCAGCTGATCCTATTGTTCTGCGGTAGTTGGCGCCAGCATAGAAGTGTTCCAAAATGGAATCTGATATGGACGTGCGTATAAAACAACGATGCTTGATTGAATTCGTCACTGCTGAAGGAATTGCGCCGATTGAAGTCCATCGACACTTGGTAAAGGTTTATGAAGATGATACAATAGACCGAACAATGTGAGGCGATGAGTACGGCATTTTCAAGGTGGTGAAAAGGGTGTTCATGACAAGCCATGGTAGGGTCGACCCTGCACAGGTGTCATCCCTTGCAATAAAGAGTGTCTTGATCAACTCATCCGTGCTGATCGCCGGATAACGACCAGAGAATTGTGAACAAAGCTGAATGTCAGGTGTATCGCCTTGGAAAAAACTGCCGGAACATCTTGGTTATCGCAAAGTCTGTGCGGAGATTGGTGCCGCGGATGCTTACAGAAGAACACAAAACTCAGCGAATGGAAATTTGTCGGGACCTGCTGGACCAATACGAAGCTGAACATGACAATTTTCTGGAAAGCAAGAGTCGGAAGCTCTCGTCAAAGCTGTAAGAAAGTGGTTAACCTCAGCTGGTTCAGGCTCTGGTTCATCATTGGCAAAAGTGCAGAACGAATGGTGGGAACTATGTGGAAAAAATGACAGTCTGTAGCTGATATATTGCTCTGTTTAGCTGTGCTGTTGTTATTTATGTATCTCCATTAGTTTTCATGAAAAAATAGGAGGCATTACTTACGGAACGACCCTCGTAGTTTAAAATGCTGAAGTTCTTGCAGAAAAAGTGGAAAGTAGAACAAGTCTTTCCATGGAGGTGCGAAGAAAGAAGAAATTGGCTGTAACGACAGTGTAATATTAATTATCGACGAATGATATAACTATTTAGTTTTTTTAGATTTTAGATCTTCACAGCTAGAAAAATTGAATTGCAACACAAGTAAATTTAGTGGAAAACAACTGGCGTTGGTAACACTGAAAAGAATGGCTCTGAATACGAATATTGTAACAAAAACCGACAATGAAAACAACAATAACAATTCGAAAGAATTTCTGTTCACGTATAAGAAAAAAAATATTTTGTTATCGTCTTGTGACTACATGTGATCTGACATGCACAATTTGCGTGAAATAAATTTTTAACACGCCAACGTAAGTGATCGCTGCCATGGAAATTTGATGAAGTACGAAAGAGGGGAAAAAATGAATGGTGAATGGAAAATTGACGTGTAAAGTAAGACACAGAAACTTTTCAAGTTTTATTTTTCTTCCTACGCTGGCCTATGTGACATTCAAATATATATAATCGGTCATCGGTATCATGACAATTCACTCGTTACGTACAGCAATCACTATATATATATATATATATATATATATATATATATATATATATATATATATATATATATATATATATATATATATATATATATATATATATATATATATATATATATATATATATATATATATTTCATGTTATATTACATTTCTTGACCGAGATATTTCTATTCCAGATAGGCTATATCTTTTTCCCCCACAGGTCATTCGAGTACATAAAAAAACGTGCGATAGATTCAGTTTTCGTCCCCCTGTCGGAACGAAAACGAAACGTTCAGTCATGGACTCTCCAGGGAGGATTTGTGGGTCAGACCGCTCAATTTCCAAGTTTATATACAGAGTGATCATAAAGTCCCATTATCCCTTATCCAGGGGTAAAGATGAGGGAGAACACGGGGTTACATCATTCTCCACTTCCAAAAATATCTATGGCGTCCCTCCACTTCCTTAAAAAAATACAATGGGCAAAGATAGACACGAGTGCTGGCGTGACGTCATGCATCCCCCCACCCTTTCAGATCAACTTTTACCACTTCCCCTATTGCGTGTCCACATATTCATAGATGGATTAATGTTGGATCAGAGCTACCTCATGGCTAAGCGGTTAGCGTACTCGCCTTTGGCGTGGGAAACCCGGGTTCGATTTCCGGCGGGAGTTCATGTGGTTCGGATTCCACGTTAATCAGTAGGTCCAGGTCTTATATAGCCTCGCTGCTGAAAGGGACGCTAAGCTAAAATGAACTCAACTCAATGTTGGATCATGGCAGAGGATAACTTTGAGGTGGTGTGACTATTTTTTACTATTTATTCTAGAGTGTCTGTAAGCACACCATCGTTTTCGTAATAGAGTATGATTCTTTTCCCTGTACGATGTGAAATTTTTGTCAACAATGCTATCGTCATGTTAGTAAATGCACATCGAACAGCATCCTTAAGTTCGTCAACTGTCTCGTAACGTGTGGGAGCACCCTTTTGTTTAATAAACCCCTATAATACATCGTAGCAAGATGACAGATCAGGACTTCGGGGTGGCTACTCTAAAGGTACAGGCAAATGAACAGACCACGTCCATTCCATTTATCAGAAAATACTTCATTGAGATATTTTCTAATGGGAATAGGCCAGTGGTCGAAGTGAGACGGTATGCAGTGGTATGCCATACCGCCTCCGGTTTCTCAGTGATCAAGGCATACCGTCTCTGGTTTCTTAGTGATCAAGACATACCATCTCTGGTTTCTCAGTGATCAAGGCATACCGTTTCTGGTTTCTCAGTGATCAAGACATACCGTCTCTGGTTTCTCAGTGATCAAGGCATACCGTCTCTGATTTCTCAGTGATCAAGACATACCGTCTCTGGTTTTTCAGTGATCAAGGCATACCGTCTCTGGTTTCTCAGTGATCAAGACATACCGTCTCTGGTTTCTCAGTGATTAAGGCATAGCGTCTCTGGTTTCTCAGTGATTAAGGCATAGCGTCTCTGGTTTTTTAGTGATCAAGGCATACCGTCTCTGGTTTCTCAGTGATCAAAACACACCGTCTCTGGAAAGTAGATACTAAGCACCTTTAATAAATCCATTTTTATAGACAGCAACTGACGAATAACTTATGTAGTAATAAATTCTAAGTTGACAACACCGACATTTTTGTTATCTTTTCCCTGACTTTCGTTTTTTTTTAAAATAAGGTATCTTCAAAGAAGTTCATCTACCTTGTATTCTGATGTGTCATATTGAATTGTTTGTTTCTTATGTATGTGTATGTCTTCTTGCCTTAATATTTATATAAATTGTCGTGTTTTGAGCATGGGCGGATCTTCCGGGGGTTTGAAATACAACTTAGTCAAGTGTGGGGTCCCGGAGTATTCCTGCAGGAAATTGTTAATATAAAAACTCGGTTTTTGAAGACAACATAAGGGAACATTTTTTTAATTCTTTTTTCAGAAAGTTGACGGGAAATCAACATGTCTCCTTCCCCCCCCCCCCCCGTAACTACAGAGAAGCTCTCCAGTGGTTTTTAGCCATTATGTAAATAGAAATACAATCTTTCAGGCAACATACCTTCCGTGTATTTCAACATTTAGATAGCCGGTACGTCGAGTCGAAGTCGTAATAAAACATACCGCTCTGCTTTTTTTTTTTCCACTTCGAACACTGGCAATAGCGTAATGAAAAGAGGAGTTGTAAAGACGTCGAGCATTCGCCCACAAGCCTTCTGATGTTTTTGCATCTCACTATCACTAAATTTCTTTTACAAACGAAGGTTTAAATATCTTTAACTGCAAATCTTTCTTCATATATTTTTGTAATGACGAGGATGGAGCACCTAATTCCTGTGACCGCTTATGAATGAACCATTTTGGCTAACGTTCAAACAGACGCTACACCTCCTACTATACTCGCCGCGACCTTATCCTTATAGCCGAGATACGCAACTTCAATTCGGGCGACTCCGCGCATGTTACATAGTTCTTTACGTTACACACGTAAAACATTACTTAGGAGATCAATTCAAAGAGCTAATTGAGTTCAAGTATATAAAAATGTTAATATAGAAACAATATTTAAAATAAAAGGTCCTAGATTTATTAGTAACGTGTTATGAAAATGACGTCACGACTCAGAATCGGAAAGAGAGAAGGAAAGAAAAGAGTGAAAAGCCGGTAGCTAAGATGCGAGTCTCTTGCAAGTGTTGCAAGATTATAAACTTGAAAAATCTTTTATCAAAAACAGAAGACCAGTAAAATTAGTTAATTGATCAATGTGAGAAATCGTCCACAATGGATAGGAAATGGCTTAATATTTTTATATGATACATAAATTAGAGTTGATACCCCGTAAGAAACTTCTATGCCTGCTGATAAATGAAACGAAAGAAAGAACGGGACTCACATGTAACTTCTGCAATTTTTGTGCAGAGAGTAACACTGCTCTGCCAAATATCGTCTTCGCGCTTGCGTTAGTGTGGGTACGTGGGTGTAGTGAAACTGAAACCATGGAGAGTGTTAAGCGCGAAATTGAAATCATGAATGAATCCGAATTATCTTCTCAGTATTATCGCAAACATGAGGAAGGGAAACCTCTTTAAAGTGAAGCAAAGTAAATTGTCAACAATGTGTACTCTCGACTAAGAGAAAAATATGCAGACAAAACTGTTGAAGAAATTGTTGATATGATTGTTGCCGGTTCGCAGCTGGTTTACTCTTTGCTAACGTAGAGTTACTGTGCTTTGAGAAAAGAAATCGTATTTTTAATTTATTATGTGGGAGAGTGGCTGCTTGTGTGTTTCTGTTTATGATTGACCTTTTCCAGGTAGATATATGAGAGTAACTTCATTTCTTATCCTTTCTTACCTTAATCAATTGAAATGAATAATCAAAATAGTTTTCATGCTCACGAGTTTTAATTGTGAGGATTGCAAATACATCACGTGCGAATTTCCAATACATTTATTACTATTGTCGTGTCTTCATGAATTATTAAAAACAAATAAACCAAGAAACATTTTTCGTAGCGGCAGGAAAAGAACGAGAAATCACCGCTCCGTGCATATCAGCTGAGACCCAGAGCAGCGCCAGTTGAAACCCTGGCGAACGAGAACCCAACCCAAACACACACACACATATATACAAAGGCTTCCCTGCGAAAAGGTTCGCGCGGCAACATGTATTAATGCGCTTGTGATTCGGCTCTCAAGTTAACATTGCGTTTAGTATACACGTTTCCAGTTGTGTAGGTCGTTCTTAGCGAGCTTATCTTTTATGCAAAGAGCTTTTTCTTCCACTGTAAAACTATTGCTTTTGGAGGGAAAGGTTTCTGAAACCTTAAGGTGAAGTAATGCTGAATATCTCTCTTTGATTTTCCAGTATGGGGTCATTGGTGAGCCCATGTGCTCATTACGATCCGTTCCTCCATGGTGCACGTGAACTCATCAGGCATGATTTAGATGTATCTTAGCACCTGCAACAAAAAGAAACAACAATTCATTAACATCTACGCAACATGGACGGGCTAACGGAATTTTGTGATCACTCTGTACATAACACGACCTTTTAAGCCATTTTGAAGTATTTTAACAAGGGATGTTATTTATTTCCTTCAAACAAGAACGCCAAGAATATATCTCTATATACATATTTCGGTTGGAGGGAAGCAAAAGGGTTCGCGAGATTTTCACTGATTCTTGTAGTACTCGGCGAGAGAAATCGATTAGTGAAAGAATTTTCAAAATTGGCGCTGGCAAACATGGAAAAAAATCGCATTTTCATGTACCGGTTCAAAATGGGGAAGGAAATCGCATTTTCATGTACCGGTTCAAAATGGGGAAGGAAAAACTCGCGAACCCTTTTTCCTTCCCCATTTTGAACCGGTATATGAAAATGCGATTTTCTCCATGTTTGCCAGCGCCAATTTTGAAAATTCTTTCACTAATCGATTTCTCTTGCCGAGTACTACAAGAATCAGTTAAAAACTCGCGGGCCCTTTTTTCTTCCCCATTTTGAACCGGAACATGAAAATGCGATTTTCTCCATGTTTGCCTGCGCCGATTTTGAAATTTTTTTCACTAATCGATTTCTCTCGTCGAGTACTACAAGAATCAGTTAAAATCTCGCGGGACCCTTTTTCTTCCCCCCAACCCATATTTCATAATAAATTTACATGTAGACATTCATAAAATATAGGCATAAACTAAAACGAACGTCGTTAACAAAACATCGACGATAAATAAACTCTTAATTTCACAAGATGCCAAAAGTGTTGTTATCAACTATTACGTGGAAAACACGTCTTTCAACTTATATTCAAACAACAAAGAGACAGGTACCGGTATTACCAACTGCTGCTGTTGTATCGATGGAATATACAATGGGTGAAATGTGTTTTTTTGATATTTTAGCATTTAACTAGCTGAATCTGCGGTTTCTACACAGCGAATCATTCATATATGAGCATAAATCTCTTGTCATTCCTCACAATATTTGTACATGTTCCTTTACAGACACAAGTCTTGATAAAATTCGGGAAGGAGTACCATAAAAGGGAGATATTTTCGATTATTTTTTTCAATATCTCGCACCGTTTGCAAGATTTGATCCTACTTGCGGTTGGAGTTTCTAATTCATATATGATCAGTGTTTTCTTTCTTCTTGTATGCAGTACGTAATAAGCAAATACATTACACATACAATTAATTATAATATCAATGATATATGGTGTTCATTGGGCAAAACACTCCAAACACTAAAGATTCATCTTACAAGTTAGACTGGAGAAATGGTTATCCTTCGTTTTTCATTATCATTTGGCCATGAAACAAATGCCTGAGAGGTATACAACCCCTGTATACAAACATGTTGTGTTGGAATGTATAACTCATATGATGTTTTACGTTTTTAAAATTTCAACATTTCTAATGTACCCATAAAAATGTAATAAAGAAATAACGGCCATTTTTTAAAACATTCAATTAGAAGAGGACAGTCTGCACAAAATTTGGAATCAACTTTGGGTTTTCGACATTTGTGGTTTTCGAGATCTTATTGTCGAAAGGATTGGGACAATCATATAAACTTTTTTTTTTTAAATGAACATATAAACCTAACATTTTAATATATAGATTATGTTGTCTATGAATGGACATATTTCCTTATCTAAGTTGTCTCCCACAAGATTGAAAGAGGATTGGTTACACACATGAGATTGGCCTCTCTCTTCATTCTCTTTTCATGTGTTCCGAAGCAGAGCTTTTTTGAAGGCAAACGATGAATTTCCCTTTCCCCACAAGTAGGCTGTTTTCTGATAGCTCTACGCAGTAGTAGGAATACCGAGTCGTTCCGTGAATGGAATCAATGACTGAGATAATGGTTTCTTGATTGAAAACAGGAACAAGAATGAGAGAATGCAAGAATGAGCGAATGCAAGAATGAGGGAATGAGAAAATCTCTTGACTTTACAACTAGTTCAAATACCCGTTCTTCGCATGGGAAGAATACGTTTATGAAAACATTTAAAAAAAATACTTTATATATAAAAGTCTCTTTACCTCTGTTAAGATGCGAATTAGAATCGAAATAAAATGATAAAAACTCAACTTGACTGAAGTGCTAACTGTGTTCAAACATTCATGCCAAAAAGTGTAACCGTTATCCTCTGGAAAAATCTTTAACCCTTTCGAGACAATGTGGCCAAAGTGTCACTAACAGTAGTGACACTTACTTAATCCTCCTCTGTGTGAACACTAATTAAAATAGCGGGATGTTTTTTTTTCTATGTGAAATATGGTTAGATCATAGTTTATCCTGATGGTAATTTTTTCCTGAGTGTCAAATTTCCCTCTCAGACTTGAACCTAACGTCAAAAGTTAAAGAAAGTTTGAATTTAGAATTTTCTTTTTTTAATTTTTTCACTATAAATTCCTTCGTTTTAGAGAGATCAAACCCTATAACTTAGGACTTGTCAGGTATATATACTTCATATGGATGCCTATTTTTTTTAGGCAAATTTGAACAACTCTCAGTCAGTGTTGCCAATTAAGAAAATTAAAAATTTCCTATTTTTCGGCCAAAAAATTCAAAAAATTCGGATTTAGGTTCTAAACCTTGATTTTTTTACTTTTTTGTTTACAATAATTTATTTTTTTTAATTATAAGCTTCATTTCTTAAATATCGACATGATACATGTAGGATATGTTAGCGGTGTACCAAAGTTTATTTTAAGATAGTTCATGTCTGTCTGGCAACAATGTTTCCAGCCATAGAAAATTTTAATTCCCTATTTTAGGGGAAACTTTGGCAAATATCCAATTTTCCTTGTATAACTTCCCTCTTATTGGTACATTCAAAGAGAGTACCAGCAGCCCTCTTTGGCCTACACAACACACCGTAAAAAGTTTCACTAGGATAAATAGGGGAAGTACAGTTGAGGTTTATAGTAGACTTTGCTCTCTAAGTGGAAAGATAATTGTGATTTTTTAAGGTAGAAGAGATATTTTCTGATGACATGCTTAGTTTATTAGATATCGTCATGATACTTGTAGGATATATTAGTGGGGTAACAAAGTTTATTTTAAGACAGTTTGCATCGGCCTGTTAGCAATGTTTCCAGCCATGAAAATTTTAATTCCCGACTTTAGGGATTTTAGGAAGTTGATGGAAGGGATTTTTGGAGAATTTTTTCAACATTTTCCCAATTTTCCCAGTTCAAGTACTTTATGGTTTTCCAATACTTAGCGCCTCTGGAAAGCTTGTTTCATGCTGAAGAGAATGAATTATAAACCATGACTTTCCAGTGTACAGTGTTGATGCAGTAGCTATTTCACTGTGAGTCTACGATTTTCTTTATACTAACAGGGTTAATGGGCCCAAGGGACTTACCCCATTGTCCATGGCACATATTTTTCCTTTTGTGCATGAAGATATCTTTGTTATGTTTATCCTATGGACTAGGTTTGATTTGGATGTGCGGATGACACGTTCATGTCTGATTCTTGTGAGCTGTATTAATACCACAATTTTGGTGTGTAGGGATACGCATGAGTCAAGTCGAGATTTAAGCCTGTCTCGACTCGAAAATATTTTTCTGACTCGACTCATGTCTCGACTCGACTCGTGTTACAGAAACTAGACAATCTATTATTATTATTATATTATTATTATTATTATTATTATCATTATTATTATTATTATTATTATTATTATTATTATTATTATTATTATTATTATTATTATTATTATTATTATTATTATTATTATTATTATTATTATTGTATTTGAAGTACAATCAAATATTACGACATTAATTATTAGTTTTAATTAACTGAATTGAGCTGAAAATTAAATCTTGATCTCGAAAGATTAACTATTAAATTTATACGTTCTGTACCTTCCTAAAGTAATAAATGCTGGAATTGGTTTCAAGGCTGTTTCCTAGTGAATACTTTCTTCAAAATAATATTAAAACTTGTAGAAAGATTTTCGAGATATTCGAGTTGAGTCGAGATTTTACGAGCAGTCTCGACTCGACTCGTGTCTCGACGCGAAAATTCGAGTCCAAAAATATCTTTCTTATCTTGAATTTTACAAACTGTGTCTCGACTCGAATTCGAGTCGAGTTAAGATTCGAGACATGTCTCGATTCTTACGCATCGCTATTGGTGTGTAGTTGTGCGATACTGTCAGTACCATTAGGAGAAGACAAACTAATATATATATATATAATACTACTTATTTGAGTAATTTCTATGTATATAGTTCAATCATATATAGAGAATATGTTACACTAAAACAAAAACTCGGTTAATATTCTGAATGAACAACACTTGTTTAGTTGCATAAAATTCGATTTTCTTGGTTCTCTCAAAAACTACGCATCAGGGATTATTCTTAAGCATAACATCTTGTTTAGTTTGAGGTGGTCTAACGATTGATACATGTCTCATGGTTACACAATATTCATGTGTGGCTGATTATCTCGTTTTCAGTCTAAAACAGCGTTCGTTGGTTTCCTTAAGAAAATTTCCCTCGATTGACACAAATTCCTATGACAGAAGTTATGTGATAAGATTAAAAGGAAGTGCCAACCATATTTGTTTTGTTCATTTGTTTTTGCTTCTATTTTTTTTTTTTTTTTTGCCTTTTCTTTCACTTATTTTTAACAAGGGGCACGGTAGCTGCAACGGTAGAGAATTCAACTCTGGTGCATGGAGTATGTGGTTCGATTCCAACTCGCGCCAAGTGGACTTTGTGGTGAACAAACACAGTGTAGGTGGTTTTCATGGGGGTTCTCCCATTTCCTACCACTTTATTCATTCAATTATTGCATTTATTTCTCATTATTACTGTCTCGTTTAGCCTAGCCGCCATAACCGAAGGACATAAGACTTAAAGATTTTTGTTTTTAAGAAAAAATACACACAAGTACACTCAACCAACAATGAGTGCTAGTTATGTTACTTTGAACACACACATACACACAAACTATTCCTATTTTATTGATTTATTGCTGAAGAGCAAAGAAAATTTTAAGTATTTATAGTGGTCAATCAGTCAGTGAGAATTTCCCTGGATTTTTCACCTTTTATCGGAAAATTTCCCTTTTTGCTAAATTTACCTACGAAATTTCCCTAGATTAGGGAAATTTCCCTCCAACTACAAACACTGGACTAAAATAATTACACATACCTGTTTAGAACTGTATTATTCAGCATGTATATTGTACATCACATAATAAAAACGAGATTAAATCAATGTGAATTATTTTGTGTTAACGCATTACATGTGTAACTCATTAAAAGCTAGTTTAAGTGAGCTATAATGGCCTCCTAACTTTACACTATACACCACGTCCCTAAGCGAGCAATTCGAAAACATTAGCTTTATTATTAAAAAAAAAAGTAAAATAAAATTATTACTATTGCTTCCCATAAACAAAGATAAAATGCTCTTCATATTACCTAGACAATTCGTGCAGAAAGTAAACATAATTAAACAGTTACAATATTAAAAAAAAAAAAACTTATTATTTATTGACTTCTGTAGTTGTAAATGGGTAACTGGGGAGTGAAATCTGATCACAGATATATAACAAGGGAAAGGGAATGGAGAGAGAAAGGGGGAAATATATTTCTGTTTGTTTCCAATTAATACATCTGAAATATGATATGGGTTTTGTTGAAACGAATTTGATTGGTCATTAGCGACGAAATAATAATGTTTCTGCTGATTCATTATTGCTGAATATAATAGGCTATAATATCCTTCTGTCCACACATTTTCTCTTCACACCCCCGCTGTATGTTTAATTGAGATGGTTGCATTGTTATTTATTTATTTTATTTTATTTTATTTTTTTTTTTGTAACGGAACTTGTCTAGCAGAAAATATGTTCTTAATTGAAACAAGTGATTTTCGTTTAACAGTGTAAAAGTACACAGAAATAAAGGTATGTGACGTACGTAAAAAAATAGGTTACATGCGTAAATCTTGCAATTTTTGGACTTAAGAGTCTTCATTCCCGCGAAATTAAAATACCACTAATTTTACATTAATTATGTGATATCTCCAAATAGATAAAAGATAATGGAAATGTGGAACAAGAGGGCCCTAGACAATATTATTTTACATGAGAAACCGTTATCACGATTCACTTATCTGCTTTCGATTTTGAGCCATTTTGAAAATCGGCATTTATTTTCGCGTTTCTAAATAGCTGAAAACGGAAAGCCATTAGGTGACTTGTGATAACGGTACCTCACGCAAAATAATATTGTCTAGGGCTCTCTTGTTCCATATTTCGATTATCTTTTATCTATTTGAAGATATCACATAATTACTGTAAAATTAGCGGTATTTTAATTTCGCCGGGATGAAGATTCTTAACGTATGGCTATATATAATATCCTGCAGCATACGTATAACAGAAAAGGTATTTCGTAATACTTCCCGTATAAGTGTTTCATCTATACGTACTTTCCATATGAAAGAAAGAATTATGTATATATAGGCAATAATAATCTCACATACAGATGGACCTATATAACATACAGCTGACTCATCTAACATACGTATAGGTATGTAATATACGGAAGACGGCATGATGAAACATCTAAGTGGGAATAGGGCAGTATGTATGTAGCAATTGGATAACATACGCTCCGTACAGATTTTCCTACATGAGGATTCAGTATATTTGTACAATATACCGATGTCCGGATAACGAATTTTTCTCAGCGTAGACATCCGAACTAGGTCACTCAAAAATAATCTCATGAGAACAGAGAATAGGACTAAAAAGAGGAACAATTACCGGACATTTAAAGTCCGGTTTTGAGGTCGTACCGGACACAAGACAAGGAGGTGAAAAATCGATCTGTCCGGTAAAATTACCGATATTAGTGTGAAATTCACACTTTTCTTGGTCGTTATAATGAATAGTAACATTCTCGACGTCGTTCAATTCCAACTTTAGTCCTCATGGTCACGGAGGGTTGGGAAAAGTGACACGTTAATATATATATATATCGGGTGTTGCAAAATAAGTGTTACAACTCTTGGGAGGTGAATCCTGCCACTGGGACAAGAAAAAAAGTTCTCTTGAACTTTCGGCTATCGGACATAGTTTCAGATCTACAAGGTGCCGAAAGCGTGGGAAAATGACTTTCGGACGCCAATGGTTCGGAAACTATCCAACGTAAAGAGGGCGGGTAAAAAATTCACTAAAGAAGTGATACCTGCTGTATTGAATTTTGCATGTTTCACAATCCTACCATGCAAGCGCAAGGGATTCCCCAAAGAACGTAGGGAGTCCCGGAAAATCTGCTAAATGAAAGTTGGTCTAAATGGCTATGAATTGATGGGGTTTCTACCAGGTAACAATACTTCGTTTGTATTAAGTCGGTATCTGGAACAAATACAAAATGGCGGACACTTTCATGCTCGTTGTGTGTGGTTGCATAATCGCCAGGTACGCATGCTGGCCAACAGTGAAGTTCTGAGTATTAAGTGTAGCGAATTTGTACTCAGATGCTTTAGAAAGACATATGTAGTGTCGGTAGAGCACAACAGATGGAGCAGGGTGATTCACATGTGTGGAAACACGTATCGAAAAATGCCCAGAAATGCACTCATACTCAGTAAACGTGAGTTCAAAGCGTCGGAAATCTAAGGATTAGCGTCAAGAACATGAAAACCAATTCACCAATAATATTTCCTCAAACCGACGCAATATGATATGCACGGTTGCATACCAATAAGGATGCAACAACTGAGACCAAGTTGAAATTGTGCAAAGGGACTCACTAAGAAACTGGGTAAACTAAATGAATGTCTCTAGTGGGATCGCATGATCGATATTGAAATGTGGCCAATGTGTGTGTTGATATCGACATGTAGCTAATGGACAAATGTCAACATGTCCCACTGCTGCTGGGACACCGTCTCACATGCGAAAACTAGGAAGATAACGTTGTGCATTCTGCTATTACATCTGGTGCACTTTTTGGTAGAACGTAAGTAGAACAAGATTGTATCAATGTCCCACTTTGTTTGGGACATTGTGCCACAGTCGACACATATAAAAAGAAATATCTTAATCCATGGTTCAAATTGTGATAAAGCGTGTAAATAACAAACTTGTATCATGTCTCACGTCTTCTGGGACATATGACGTACTCGATATCAAAATACCTCCAGAAATATGTATCTTACACACAGTACACATGCCAAGACAACGACAAAAATGAACCAATTTGGCACATGAAACACTACAGCTGGAAGACCATACATATGGAAAATAAAACATGAGAAATAGGAAGAAACGTTTTAAAGCTCTGATTGTTTACAACTGTGCAGTAGGAGTAACAAAATGTAACACACAAGCATGTCGGGAGGCTGTACAAGAGCGCTTGCCAAACAAAGTGGGTACTCCTCAAAGAAATGTATACAGAGAAAGTCAGGCTCCCTCGAGCCTCAGGGCTAGAGCGCTCGCTTTCGCTCGCGTGGTCGCAGTTTCCAATCCTACTGGGAGCCCACGGCCTCAGATTCAAGACCCGAGTAGTTATTTTCCTATTTTTCCCACGTGGGACGGTGTCTCAGCAGTAGTGGCACATGTTGACATTTCTCCACTATCGATATCAACACACAAATTGTCCGCATTTCAATATCGATCATGTTATCCCATTAGAGACATTCATTTAGTTTACCCAGTTTCTTAGTGAGTCCCCTTGCACAATTTCAACTTGGCCTCAGTTGTTGCATCCTTATTAGTATGCAACTGTGCACATCATATTGCGTCGGTTTGAGGGAATATTATTGGTGAATTGACTTTCATGTTCTTGACGCTAATCCTTACATTTCCGACGCTTTGAACTCACATTTACTGAGTACGAGTGCATTTCTGGGCATTTTTCGTTACGTGTTTCCACACATGTGAATCACCCTGCTTCATCTGTTGTGCTCTACCGACACTCCAGACGTCTTTCTAGAGCATCTGAGTACAAATTCTCTACACTTAATACTCAGAACTTCACTGTTGGCCAGCATCCGTACCTGGTGATTATGCAACCACACACAACGAGCATGAAAGTGTCCGCCATTTTGTATTTGTTCCAGATATCGACTTAATACAAACGAAGTATTGTTACCTGGTAGAAACCCCATCAATTCATAGCCATTTAGACCAACTTTCATTTAGCAGATTATCCGGGACTCCCTACGTTCTTTGGGGAATCCCTTGCGCGTGCATGGTAGGATTGTGAAACATGCAAAATTCAATAGAGCAGGCATGACTTCTTCAGTGAATTTTTTACCCGCCCTCTTTATGTTGGATATTTTCCGAACTATTGGCGTCCGAAAGTCATTTTCCCACGCTTTCGGCACCTTGTAGATCTGAAACTATGTCCGATAGCCGAAAGTTTAAGAGAACTTTTTTTCTTGTCTCAGTGGCAGGATTCTCCTCCCAAGAGTTGTAACACTTATTTTGCAACACCCGATATATATATATATATATATATATATATATATATATATATATATATATATATATATATATATATATATATATATATATATATATATATATATATATATTACAATAAACGTATTTTTTGCTTAACGAGTATTTTAAATCTGATTTAAGTAAATCTATAGTTTAAAGTGAAACTTAACCTCCACAACGCGTTCGAATTTCAAGCCTCTTCTCACCGAGAATCAGACCCGGTACCCCGTGCACCAAAAGCGTATACGCTAGCCACTTTTTTTAAAAAGTTAAACTGATTTACCGAACGTTTGTCAGCAACCTAATTTTCTTAAATGTCGCATTTTATTTTTTACTTTTTCCATTGATCTATAAGAACAGGGACACAAACACAGAAACATCGCGGATAGTTAAAATTCCAACGGTCTCCCACCGGGAATCGAACCCTGGACCACTGAACGAACGGTGATGTGCGCCGCGGTGGCTCAGTAGTACAGCGTTCACCTCTGATGCATGGGGTCCCTGGTTCGATGCCAGCTCGCGCCAAGTGAGCTTTATTGTGGACAAACACCGTGTGCGTGGGTTTTCTCGGAGTTTTCCCGTTTCATCTCACTTTCTTCATTTCACCATTTCACTCATTTTTCATCATCACCATCTCCTTTAGCCTAGCTGGCATAACCATGGGAAGTAAAACTTGAAGATTTGATTTCATTTAATTGTGAACAAACGGTGAGGGCACAACATTCCTTGATATTTGTATTGACTTTAACCAAATTAACAACTTTGACGTCTTATGTTTTATCTATTTTGGGGGAAAAGAAAGTGCGCCATTGAAATTTTTCACAGTACTACAGAACTATTGAAGATCTTTAAAGGACGGGCTACTGGATACGATTCTGCGTTTCATAACAAACAAATATCTTCTTTTTCGTTAAAAAAAAAGGCAAGTAGCCGCCATAATGACTCTGACATCAAAGGAAAGTTAAAGGTGGATTTCGATCGAACATAAGGTATCATTAACTAGAATACCGATACCGTGAAACAGCACATGACAAAAGCCAAAATTTTGGGGAAGGAAGAAGTAGGTCATTATACATAGAAAAGAATACGCTGTTGTAATTTTATCTTTCTCTTGCTTTTTTCTTGGAATCTGAAAACACTGGGACTTTGCTTCGATCTTTGCAATGCAATTCACGCATTACATGCAGTGTTGCCGAAAGTAGACCAAATACAGTCGCAAGATAGATAGAAGAAAGTTGCTAGTTTGTTGTCAAATTAAATTGTCATTCGCTAGATTGGTCGCTGAACAAGAAAATAATAAGCAAACCTATGTTAACACGGTCTATTACAAATAACAAGGTACTCACTTACTCAGAGTCCGACAAAACCTCAAATTTTTCAACATCTTTTCCTCTCTGTAGCTCTTAAAGCAGAGGGTTAGTGTTGGTATGGGGGTGTATTAAATTATTTAATTAATACACATAATTAATTTAATGGTTTCTTGTTGACATCTAAGGCTATCGCACACTACGCCACTTTGTGTGTCAAAGACGCGCCACAGGCTATGTTGTCACGTCGCTAATATTCGACACACACCCGCGACGATCGAAACGTCTGTGGCGGAAGCTTGCATTGAGTTCATCTTTCAAATGAGTATCTGGTTACTAAAAAACAAATTGTAGCACTGTGGCGAGTCTTTAACACATGAAGTTGCGTAGTGTGCGAAGGTCTCGCGCCACAACCATTGTAACAAATGGGAATTCATTACTCCGCGACAAGCGTCACAGAAAAAAAAAATGTGGCGCGTTTTCGACACACGAAGAGTCGTAGTGTGCGAAGGGCCTAAGTGTGAATCTTGTCCTTGATTTTAAAGAATGGTCCACTTTTAAAATCACATCTAGCGTAGACAACACAAACCTATTTTGTAATTTGGATTGAGCTATCCAAATTGCATAATAGGTTTCTGTTGTCTACCCTCATGCTACTAAATACTAGGCCCACTTCTGCGTTCAAGTGAGGAATATATAAAGCTGTAAAACCTAATTGCACAAATCGTTTGTGTCTATTTAAAATAACACAGCATCTTCTGTATTCTCCCACTGTAAGTTATTGATATTGCACCATTATTGAGCAATCTTGTCAATTCAGTGAAGAAAATTTCTGAAAATGACAAATTGTACTTTTGTCGTCAGAATGGCCGACCAATGTGTTATGGAACTGTTTGTGTCCGTTCCAATCTTAAATCCTATATTTATAATCTGTACCGAGTACTGCTGACTTTATCTAATATAAGACCAGGAAAATTCCTTCAAATATTCTGGATGTTTTGTGGAATAAATATTTTATATTTATTTCTCAACAAAATTTTTATATTTATTTCGAGAGGGTCTATATTCACTATGAGGACATATTATATTAACATTAAAAAAAATCACCTCGAAAATTAGACAAAATCTACAGAAAATACCACATTTCTGGATGGGAGAGAAATCGGAACACCCAGGATCCATCCCCTGCGTAAGTCCCTAG
Organism: Thermobia domestica; assembly: GCF_964235325.1. NCBI lineage: Eukaryota > Metazoa > Arthropoda > Insecta > Zygentoma > Lepismatidae > Thermobia > Thermobia domestica. The sequence goes on from NC_137460.1 coordinate 10,078,539, forward strand.
TAACACTTTACACAAGCATTCACTCACAATGGTCCAGATATACCTAAAACGTGTAGCCTGTTTAACTTGTGGTCCTCCCTGTTGTGTACTTGATAGTGCGGGAGCGTCTTAGGTGCATGTGGTCTCGGGCTCGATTTCCGGTGGGAAAACATTTAACTTTCAACACATTACAGTGGGTCGATTTTCCTCTTAAACTGGGTGCACGTCTCATATACTCTCGGTGTTGAATAGGGGCACTTAACTCCAATAAACAAACGAATTGGTTTTACTTGTCTCGTTCAGCTTCTGTGACTGTCACACACATCCTTTCATTCTAACTACCAGTGCATTCTTCTTATTTGCTACTCGTATTTATTGCATTTTGATCCTATATTCTTTAAGACCTTTTTCTGAAATTTTCTTACCTATTAAGTTTCCTTTCCGATTGCATCATCTTAATACACATAGATTGTATCAAAATAAATGGAAACACTATTCGTTCATCAGAAAGATGTATCTCAGTACGTGAGAGTTCCGAAGCTAATAAAGGAATGTGAGGCAATGAAGTGTGCTTAAGATGCCCCATCCCGACGAAATTAAAATACCGCTAATTTTACAGTAATTATGTGATATGTTCAAATAGATAAAAGATAATCAAAGTGTGGAACAAGATCGCCCTAGACAATATTATTTTTACATGAAATACCGTTATCATGACTCACTTATCTGCTTTCGATTTCTAGCCATTTAAAAAATCGGCACTTATTTTCGCGTTTCAAAATGGCTGCAAACGTAAAGCTACTAGGGGACTCGTGATAACGGTACCTCACGCAAAATAATATTGTCTAGGGTGGTCTTGTTCCATATTTTGATTGTATTTTTATCTATTTGAAAATATCAGATAATTACTGTAAAATTAACAGTATTTTAATTTCGCAGTGAAAAGGCCTCTTAATGGTAACGGCTATTTGTTATTTAGTCAAAAGGAACAGTTCCGTAAAGTGGGAAGAGGAAACTAGAAGAACAATAGCAATACGTTTCGAAAAGGCTAACATCGTACGTAGATCAAGATTGAATTGGCAATTGACGCAGTTAGTGTTCGCAGATTTCTGTAAGAAAATTTCCCTCGACTGACACAAAATTTTCCCTTTTGAAAAGAAAAATTTCCCTAGTTTGTTGAGTATCCAATTCCTATGGACAGAAGTAATGTGATAAGATTAATTTAGCTATATTATAGCACGGCCAACAAGAGATGGTCTCTGACGTTTCTTATCACATGCGACATTGCAGCCCCTACTTTGATACCAGTGTTACCAACCACGGTCACTCTGTCTTGTACCATTAATTAAATTGCCACTACAGTTGCACCGAAAAAAAAAAACAAAAAACCTTGACACGCGAGTAGTGGCAATGTCACTGCGAGCTCTCAGAGACGTTCTCTTACTGGACGCACTATAGAGGAAATGCCAACCACATTTGTTTTATTCATTTGCTTTTTTTGCTGTAAATACAAATACACCCAGCCAAGAATGGGTGCAAATGATGTTACTTTGAACTGGCACACATACACACAAACTATTATTATTGTATTGTTTTATTTCTGAAGAACAAAGAAAAAATTTAAACATTTATATTGGTCAATCAGTCAGCGGGAGAATTGCTCTGGATTTGCAGGTTTTATCGAAAAATTTCCATTTCCTTTTTTTTTTACACGTGAAATTTACACATGAAATTTCCCTTGACTAGGGAAATTTCCCTCAAACTACGAACATTCGGTGTAGTGCTCAACTATGTTTTTTATGGTCTTCCTAATGATTTCTTTGTCAAATTATACCAGGGGTAAAAGTGTGTGTGGGGGGGAAATACGGGGGAAACCGTCTCCCAACCTCTCAAAAATATGTACGGCGTCCCCCAGTTCCTAAAAAAAAATACAATGGGCAGTGACGTCATGCCGCTCCCTACCGTCCTTCTATCTTTGGAGATCCACTTTTACCCCTGATTACAACACAAGAAAAACCATCTGTGTCATATGATGCTCCCTAGTGAACATCGACAAAAATTGAACCACTGACAATGTACGACCCCTTCCACTTGCATGTGGCAGAAGGTGATGGAGATGAGAAGCGATTGCATTGAAGAAACGTATCAAATTTTCTTCTGTGCATAAAATCAGGTACGAATTAGGCCTATAACAATGTTGCCGTATCTTTTTTTTCCAGCTTTGTAGAAATATTTCTTTATTTGTTTTATTTGACTGAAAAAAAAAAAAGACCTAAGGCTGATTTACCAAGGAACTTAATAGGACTGTGTTCATCGATACAAGAAGAATCAGTTGATAGCAAGTTTCATGTTGTGGAATTCACGGCAATATAATCCTTTATTTATTTATTTATTTATTTAAGATACAGCCTAGAACAATGATTCTCAATCAGTGTGTTGCGACACATTGCTGGGCCACGCCTTAGTGTAGGATGTGTTGCGTAATTTAGAAATTTAAAAAACCATGACACATAATTAGCTAAAATTAATTTAAGGACAGATTGTACCAGTCAATGCTTACAGCGACAATGGCAATGTTCAGTATTACATAGTTACTGCTTTAAGGTAACATATAGCCTTACACTATTATAATTTATATTAGTATTAATTAAAAAATCCAAACAAGTGTGTTCAGTGGCGTATTTACGATTTTGTTTCGACGGGGGGGGGGGGGCTTTGCTAACTTTATTCTTGGAAATGTGAAAATTCTGCAAGATATTTCATTATTTTTAAAATGTAAGTAAAATTTCGCCCCCCCTTAAATACGCCACTGAGTGTGTCGCAATGTTGTAAACTTTCAGTACAGTGTGCCGTCAATCAAAAAATGTTGAGAACCACTGGCCTAGAAGACCACTGCAATAATTAACTCTCAACAACAATGGAAAAGGAAGTCCAGCAGAGACTATACTTTAAAAAATACCACTGCATTTGCCAGGTGGAATTAAGGAGAACGAGCCGTTAAGATGATCGAGCATAGAACTCAAGAGCAGGGGGAGATCCAAGACGGACTTTTTTTGGGGGGGGCGATGAGCTGTAATACTGTTTATTAGAGCTACTCTTAAGAGCTCCAAACTTTGGGATGGGTTTATTTATATATAAAATAACAAAGTTTCCTATTATGGCGATCGTCCCACTGGATCCGCCCCTGCTCAAGACAAACCTGTATCTTGCAAAAGAAGAATGTTCAACACTATCCCCATAGCCTTCTTTTCAAAATTTTGCATTTTGGACACTGTTTCTTATTACAACCCAGGGATGGTCGTGAAAAGTTGGTGAGAGTTTACCCCATTTACTTACTGTAATTACTACGTCCGCCACTGAACTATACTCTTTCGTCCTTAGATAATCATGAACCAAAACCAAACACACATTCAGAAGTGTATGTATGTGTGTGAGAGATATATAAAGAAGCTGCAACATAAAATGGATCCTTAAAAGTTTGTTTCACCCCCTTTTGCTGTAAAAGCAAAGAAATGTGGACGATTGACAAACAGCACATACAACACACACACAAACACGCACAGAGAGAGAGAGAGAGAGAGAGAGAGAGAACAAACACTAAAATTTAAAAGCAGAAATAACAATGCAAACGGATATAAAAGGGAACGAATGAAGACCAAGGCGGCTTTCAAGGGATGAAAAACACAAGGAAAACAGGTATAAAATAAGTTGTAATTTTTTTTGTTTTTGTTTACTCTGTGTCCTGTTTGGTTCTATTCTACCATCGCCTCCATTTTGTTTTACTTTGCTTTGAGCTAGAAAACGTAAAGAAGCCATCGAAAGCTGTACTCTTTGCTTCACGAGTGTAAACCGTAAGAATTGATTTATTGAATTGAAAATTACGCTGGTTTTCCTCGTTCTTTAGATACGATATGTGTATGTTTGTAGTCGTTAGAGGGTTACCACCTTCATTTTACTGTATGTTCAGGTCTTTTTTTTTATTTGAAGCACAACGACGTCATTTCGTCTTCTTTTTATTTCCTTCCTTCTCTCTTCTTCTTTTTCTTCGTTTTATTATCATTATTATGATTGTCATTACTTTTTTTTCTTTCTTCGTAAAGGGCATCTTCGAAGCTTTTGAACTCCGACCATCATTATAACAACAGACAATAAAAGGTAAGAACCATTAAAGGAGGGAACAGAACACACAAAGACCGAACAACGAATAAATATCTAACAACAGAATGATAATAGTAATAATAAAAAAGAGAACACTTTTTTTATTTTAATGATTAGATATTCACTCTTTTGAAGGTTGTTTTTCTAAGAGAGTAATTGAAAAAGATACATTAAAGAGATAGTCAATAAAAATCTACAAATGAAAATAAGGAATAAAAATCAAAGCACGTCAAATCAGATGCACTATATATATAGTAATATTCTGTAGGTAGAATCAAAATGACGTACACTGGAATCTTTTTGCTTTCACCCTTTTTATTATAGAAAAATGTCTTACATAATTTTTGTACAAAGTTTCCGTAAGTCTTTCTCAAGATCTTTAAATAAATGCTTTCAATGTAGGTCATGAATAGTCCCCTTCGGCATAAGATGTTGCCTCGCGTAGAAAGGAAGTTTGTCTTGGCCCACAGCGGCCTCAGACGAGGTAGGTTATATTCCGTAGCTCATAGTAGCCTCGGGAGCAGGTACGAAACGTTTGTACTCCCTAGCCCATAGCGGCCTCGGGATTTAGGGATTTAGGATTTAGATTTCTGGGCTTTCGGCATCTAAGCGTCACGATTTGAGGGATGACGTCCCTCGGCGAGCACACAATCTGGGGAAAGGGAAGGAAGAAAGGATTGGAGAAGGAAGGAAGCGGCCTAGGACCTGTAAGTTAGGTACCACACCAGCATTTGCCTGGTGTGAATGAGGAAAACTCAGGAAAAACGCATTCAGGGTGACTGCCCTGAAAAAGTGTTACACTTTTTTCCACCGAGTGACCCCACCGGGAATAGTAGCCTCGGGAGTAGGTCTCTGTAGCCCATGGCGGCCTCGGAAGAAGTCGTTGTAGGTGAACGATCAGCATGGCACTGATCATTTCTTGGTCCAGTCGGTCGCTTTTATAGCCGTCCTTTTGGAGGGAGAACCTGTGGAGGGGCTGTCGGATTTCTTCCTTGTTCTCCGTGTGTTCGTTTCTTCCCGGAAATACAGTTTCCTTTATGGGAGTAGACATTGTAGATGGATGACCAGTACAAGGCACTCATGATTTCTTAGCCCCGAGGTCCTCTTTTATAGCTGTCCTTTGGAGGGATAACCTGTGGAGGGGTTGTCAGATTTCTTCCCGGTTCTCTGTGTCCTCTTCGTCTCTTCCTGCAAGTGTAGTTTCCTTTACGGGAGTAGGCATTGTAGATGGATGACCAGTACAACGCACTGATGATTTCTTAGTCCCGAGGTCCTCTTCTATAGCCGTCCTTTGAAGGGAGAACCTATGGAGGGGTTGTCGGATTTCTTCGTGCTTCTCCGTGTCCTCTTCGTCTCTTCCTGAAAGTGTAGTTTTCTTTACGGGAGTGTGTATTGTAGATGGATGACCAGTACAAGGCACTGATGATTTCTTAGTCCCGAGATTCTCTTTTATAGCCGTCCTTTTGGAGGAGAACCTATTTAGGGGTTGTCGGATTTCTTCGTTGTTCTTAGTTTCTTCCCGGAAATTGCAGTTTCCTTCTGTTGTCTGCCACTGTTTCTTTATAAGTCGTAAAAACCCGTTTTGTAGTGAAAACGTGTACCTTATAGTACGTATGGGTGCACGGATCCTTGCTATATACGGGGTATCTCAAAAGTCCCCTGACATAGGGTATTTCTGTTATTATTAGAGTTACAACAAAATGTAAGAGAAAAAAGCCGTCTTCAAACATGATGCTTTCAATCTAAAGTGAAGGAAATTTTTACATCGGACGAGCCGTTTGGGCTATACACTCTTTATGCGCCCAATGTTAAATGAAAATGTAATGGGGCGTTTACACTTAGTCGATTTGCGTTCGATTCAGTTGAATTGACGCCACTTTCAACTTAATCGACCGTGTAAACAGGACTTCAACTTAATCGCTTGTTGATAGAAAACCACTAATCGACTAGCAACTGAATTGAAAGACGTTCTATTTTCTGTGGTCGATTCTATTTTCTTCTGCTATAACACCGTAAATTGTACCAATTAATTTTTGCTTGGACATCTTTAAAATTGCCAGTCGATTTCGAATCGACCAGAGGAGAGCGAGTCGACAAGCAGCATTCAATTTCGGTTGAAACAATTGAACACATCCATCGATCTGATTCGGCCTAGTTGCTTCGATTTAGTCGTAAATGCAGCGAGTCGATTTAGCCGTGCGACTAAATCGACCAAGTGTAAACGCCCCATAACGTTGCAATTTACCTGGATTCACAACATAAAATAAATGGGGGCATGTTTGAAATGGGAGCTGGTCATCGACACGTTAGTGTAAAAGACCGTCACTTCATTCACTTATGTTGTGGGTCCCGGTAAATGACAACGTTGCATTTTCATTTAATATTGGATGCATAAAGAGTATACAGCCCAAGTGACTCATCCATTTAAAATATTGCTTTATTTTAGTTTTAAAACATTATACTTGGAGGCGGTTTCCCCTCTTACATTTTCTTGTAACTCTGATAACACTGTGCAACAGTGATTTTTTTTTTTTTACAGAAATGTAAATGGCCATCCTTTATTGATTTTTGGGCGCTGAACGCGAAACTGTCAATAAAAATGTGCTCCTAGCTAAGATTTACTTTTAATTACTCAATTCACATGTTACATATAACTCTATAATAATGAAATTGTAAAGGTAAAAGTCACAAAACATTGAAAGATTACGGAAATAAAAATAACTATTCTTTATAATTCCTTGGGCGCTGAACAATAAAATGACAATGATAATACACTTCTAGCTCAACAGATTTAGTGGTAATTGCATAACTTACCTTTTGGATATAACGCTATTATAATGAAATTATAAAGATAAATTGTCACCAAACTTTGAAATTATTACCTAAATAGAAATATCCGTTCCTTATAATTTTTTGGGCGCTGAACACGAAAAACACAATAAATACGTGTTCCGAATTCAGATTTAGTACTAATTACACAATTTACATTTTGCATATAACACTATGATAATGAAAATGTAAAAGTAAAAGTAACAAACATTAACATAATTACGGAAATAAAAATAGCTGTCTCTTATAAATGTTTGAACACTGAATATGAATATCAAAAATATAACGTCCTCCTGGCACACTATCGGTGTAATAGCACTCTTAACATTTTGCATATAGTGCTACAGGACAAGAACTGTATTGGTAAAGTTTCCTAAAGTATATGTTTTAAACACACCATCTCTTTGCTTGTTTCTTGTGAGAAACATCTGGACCATCTCTTGGAATCATCCAGCAGAAATCTGTTAACATTGAAATTGACCACTAGAAAGACATCAAGGTGGGAATGGACGAAATACATTTTGAGTGACATATTACACACAAGTTTCTCGTAGGCAGATAGCAATTCTTCTACTAATTCTTTGTAATTTTCGGCTCGGTTGTTGCCCAAGAATCTGGTACAAACATTGCGGAAACAATGCCACGCATGGAGCTCATTAGCACTGAGAATAGATTCAAACACTCGTCTTGCAATAGCTTGCATACTTACGGACTAATAAAGACTCCCTGCTTAATCTTTTCTGTGCTTAGACACCGAAACTTTTGGCACAAGTATGCCAATGCATGTTCATTCCTGTTCATGGCCTTCACAAATGCCTTCATGAGTCCAAGTTTGATGTGCAATAGTGGTAGCACAATGCTTTGTGGGTTCACGAGAGGTACAATTGAAATTTTTTTTTTTTTTTTCGCCTGGCAACAAAACTGTTCGTCGCGGCCATTCCTTTTGAGTGTAATGGACATTCTTTACACGACTATCCCAATCATATATGTAACAACTGTACTTTGTGTAGCCAACCTGTAGACCAAGCAAAATTGCGATCACCTTAAAATCACCACAAACTAACCACTTGTGTTCAAGATATTTTATAAGATCCAGAGCGCGTTCCAACATGGGATAATTGTCTTTACCTAGGAGTGCATAAGCAACAGGGATTGATGCTGATATCTCCTTACTGTTGTACAAGAGCACAGCCTTAAGGCTTGTTTTGGAGGCGTCTATAAACAGTCTCCAATCTTCTACTTTGTACGGAATCTTCAGTTTCTGCATCAAACCTGGAACATCATTGCAAAATACAAACTCATAGGTGCAGCAGAAATATTTTGCAAGATCTTTTTGACGATCGCGTAGAGTTGATATCTTAACTGTACTCTCCAGAAGGTTCCACTGCTGTAAGCTAGATGCTAAGAGCGCAGCTTTATTCTTTGGCAGTTCCAAATCTCTAATCAGGTCATGAAGCTCCGCTCGGTCGGTGATTCGGTGTGGTTCAGGATAGTTGGTTTTCGGCTCAAATGAAGGATCAGTGTCACTGGTATGTGGAACAGATTCACCTTCACTTTCATTCTCTGTATCACTCTCCGTCGGAATGGTAGCCGGGAGATCGGGAACAGGCAATCCTTCTCCATGGACCACTGGACGAATGACAGATGGTATCACTGATTATTCGATCTCCCTCTTCTTTTTCGTATTTATACCTTTCTTCAAGCAGGGTAGCATGCAAAAGTAGCAATCTGTAATATGGTTTGTTGGTTCACGCCAAATGGCGGGCACAGCAAAGCGCATGGAAACGTTCTTTCCATGCATCCAGGCATTGAGAGTAGATGAACAACTCGTACAACAAACGTGGGGAGCCCATGATTTATCCCGATCTCCAACACGACACCCAAAGTATAATAAATGGGCTTTTCGCACTGCAGCAGTCAATGGCGCTTCCTGGAACCACAAATCACGTCGGCATATATGTAGCACAGACTGCCCACCGAATGTTTACAAACGCGGGGCATTGCTGCATTTTGCTTGAATCACTAACACTTCGCAATGAAAATAATATGTACAACAGCGATAATGTCCTCACGCACTACTTTCAAACTGCTGGTTCACCAGTAACACAAACAGTCTGCCAGACTACTGCTTGAAGCACGTCACGAATACGATTACAAACGTTAACTGGATCTAGTTGCAACTTGCAATCATTGCCTCACGTGACCCTGAGACGCTCGCACTAGCTGTTGATAACGTACAACGTTGCCAAGTCGAATATGCAGCAAATACTTGTCAATAACGACAGTTTGTACAGTGTAAAACAATAATTTCAAATCATGTTCCATAGCGTTATATGCAAAATATAAAACCCTAAATTACTCAGAAACCTGAGCTAGGAGAGAATTTTAAGTGCAATTTTCGCATTCTGTGCTCGAAAATCAGTAAAGAATGGCTACTTTTGTTTCTGTAAGAAATTAAAATGTGAAAAAATGTTGAAGAGTGTAATAACATAGTTACCCTGTGTCAGTGGACTTTTGAGGCACTTTGTATATATTTAAAAGGACTTTCGTGTCGGTTCTTTAGCCAACTTTGTTAAAGTAGGCTATACTTTCATAGTGGAAGGATGTCATTTTGGGAAAGTTATAACTAAGTTTGGGCTCACTTCCAAGGCACACACATGCAATCTGTTTTTTCACTGATATGGTTATGTTTCCATGTATGTTTGCAGCCGAGCCGACAAACATGATTTTTTACCTTGGTTTAGATCAAATGGAACATGGAAAAGAAGACAATACCACTAAAGCAAAAGGAAAGAACTGTCTGTTTGATCCAGACCAGTTTTGCCTACTGACCTAACTACCAATCTATCTCATCCCCATTTTATCTGTAGGCGGTATTCCTATTTCGCCTATGCTCAATCGACAAGGGAGGTAATTTCCTTGAGATTATTTTTTTTTTAAAAAAAGAATCATTCATTTCTCAACGTAAACAATAATCCTGACTTGATTGGCTATGATTTTACGCAATCATATGACACAAGCAATTTCAGAAGTGGACCATTTCAAAAATGACTTTTTTTATAAAGTGGTTCTCGTTCATAAGCAATTAACAGCTCGAAATATTAAGTTTACTTTTCAGATAAACTCTTAGCCAGCAAAGACAGTCGTTAAAAAACAGATTCATAAGAATCTCACTCTTCAACGCAAACTAAAAAGCAGGGAAGAAAGATGATTCTTAGGAATTGTATAGTAGTATACATTCAAATATAATTCAAAAGAGATGTATATGTATAACCTATAATGTTTATAATGTATAATGTCACCATTCATAATATACAATGATTACAGAAAAACTTACTCATACAAACTTTTATAACAACTGTAAGAAGTAGGAAAATACATCTGCAAGATGTATTAAGTCGATGTGTCCCGATTGAAATTTAGATTTTAGGTACTGACGCGTACATAATCGTTTTTGTATATTGACTTCTTTGTCTTAGAACTTGCGAGAAAATAAAGATACTAAATTTGCTCCTTTTTATTATCCAGTAACATCTATTGGTGTTAAGAGGTCATTTTCTGGCTACAAATATCGCAAAGTGACACGAAAAAATATGGAGAAGTATCTTGTGGTATATTGTAAGGCTAATTACGAGAAGGAGTGAATCCTTAACCCTTAACTCTTTGCGGCACTGAGTTCCGTAAACGTTATGTAAAAGGTGGTATAATCGTGCCTCAAAGAATTAAGCAGGCGCGTCAATACCCGTAACGTGAGCAGGCGCGTGGGGTGTATCATACCCCATATGTTTATTTTAGCGTAGGTTATCAAAATCACACGCACAATCATTTTTAAACTACTAATGCAGTCATAGTATATCATATATAAACTGATAGGTAATACCAGTGGCGTATTTAGGGGGACTTCCGGGCTTAAGCACCCCGAAATCCTACTATAGTAAAGTATATGAAATATCTTGCAGAATTTTCATATTTTCAGGTAAAGCCCCCACGTCGAAATTTAACAAAACCCCCGGAAAGAAAATTGTAAATACGCCACTGGGTAATACTATACTCAGGATTGCCAACTAAATGAAATGTATTTACCTTTATATATTATCAGTGGCGTATTTACGATTTTGTTTCGGGAGGGGCTTTGCTAACTTTCGGGGGGGGGGCTTTGCCTGAAAATATGAAAATTCTGCAAGATATTTCATATACTTTACTATAGTAAGTAAGATTTCGGGGGGGCTTAAGCCCGGAAGCCCCCCCTAAATACGCCACTGTGTATTATGATGAATTTTTCTGATGTAGTACCATTTCAACATTAATTAGTTGCATTACTGTTATAATACATATCACATTGCTTAATTATCAATTTCTAATGATATTAATAAACCCAGGATTGCCAACTACATTGAAGTCTTTTTATAACTTTTCAATCAATGACATTTTTATGTAATGTAATTATCATTCCAATTCGCATCCACTTGAAATAAACGAAGAATATTTTCCAGCCAAACGCGTATGAAACACATTCCACTGCATCAGCTCATTTGTTAGGTCTAAAGAACAATGGTCAAAATCGAACAAATACCTCGAATAGCACTTGAAATCCTAAAGAAACAACGCTGCCACATTATAAACACTAACACTGGGGACGTTATACACTCTAAAATATAAATCTGAAGAAAAACTAGAAATCGTGTTTTCATATTACGTTGTTAATCTCCTGTTTTTTTTTTTTTTTTTAAAGTCGAAATATAATTATAAACTAAATTTCACAACAATCAATTCTGCAAATTGGTTCCTGAAGGATAAAGTACACTTTCGATGTTATATTTCACCTACTAAACTTTGTCACAACATTGCTGCATGTTTGAAAATGCTTTCTTTTATTGCATTGTTAGTGCATATTTTAACATTTAACGGCATAGTTGCATGTATATTTAATGAATTTTAAGTGCATAAAAATCCCATGTCTATTTATAACATGCCAATGGGATGAATGGATTTTTATTTTATTTTATTTATTTATTTTTTTTGCGTCTGCAGATTTCTGTAATATCGAGGTTTATAATGATAGTGTGGTATTTCCTCTACATCTTGTCTGTTTATAGAGGTTCAATTTTACTATATATATATATGATATATGATATATCTGTGACTTGGGTCTAAAAGGGCCAATGCCACTTTTTGGCAAAAATGAGATGTTCATAAAATTTTAACCACTATAAATGGATATTTTCTTGTGCAAGAAAAGTAAATGTTAATATGAATGATATATGTTCCAAATTATTTCGTGTTGACTTTTGCTCTTTTTGCACAAGGAAACATCCATTTATAGACGTTAAAATTGAAGAATATCTCCTTTTTGTCTAAAAGAGACAAAAGAGACATAAGCACTTTTAGGCCCAAGCCACAGATATATGTATATAAACATTTTAAATAATGGAACCCTATTGAAGTATTTTCACACGTGAATTACTTTCCAGTAAACAAACGTTCGCCTCATCCATTTGCTTTAAATTCTATGTAAAATATGAAATGCAATGATACTTGCTAATACATTATTAAAATATATAAGCACTTGAAAAAGAGAGAGGCAACTGAAGGAGTTTCTTTATAATTTTCCGAGCGCTCTGCTGTATACAGTTTGTATGCGTTTTTTTAGTGGTAATTTTTGATGACAAAGCTCTCTGTGTTCTCTTCACCTCTCTTACACATACAGAAAGAGGGAAAAAGAGAAACATTCTCTTACTTTGACCTGAACAAGATAAAACATGTATCCTGTGAGTGCAGAACCCGTATGTTGAGCCGTATCATGGTTGCTAGGTCTCCAGAATATTCGTGCAAGTACAAAAAATTCAATATTTTGATTTATAAAACACAAAAACTCTTTAAAATTAGTTTATACTAGGTGAAACCAGAAACTAGTTTTAACGAATTTCGCGTTTTTGCTGTAACATATTGTTATGTATGCAGATAAAATTACTTGTTAGAAGTTATAGAATTACGTGTATGTAAAACAAAACTTCATAATTTAAACAAGTTTTATTACGAATGCAGATGTCCATGTCATCCCGAGTTCGATGCTCAGTCATGGTGCTCATTTTGTATACAAACACGATGAGTAGTTTGTCACCAACTTTAGAGTTGATCTCGACTTACTAAGAACCCGTCCTATATATCGTCTGATGAAAATGGACGTTAGTCAGATCTTGGGTCCCATATTAAGAAGCAAATACCATCCTGTAAAATGTATGATGAAAAGGACGATAAAAAATCAGATCAAGGATTCCGAATTAAGCGATAGATCCCATCGTATAAAGCCTCTGATGAAAAGAGACGTTAGTCTCAAATGAAGATCCTGTATTAAAAAAAAGAACGTTAGAACTCAAAGCAAGGATCTCACAATAAGCAGTAGATTCCAGCCTGTAAAACTTATGATGAAAAAGAAATGTTAAAACTGAAATCAGGGATCCACATTAAGCAATAGATTCCATCCTGTAAAACATACGATGAAAAAGAAATGTTAAAACTGAAATCAGCGACCCCACATTAAACAATAGATTCCATCCTGTAAAACATATGATGAAGAAGAAATGTTAAAACTGAAATCAGGGATCCACATTAAGCAATAGATTCCATCCTGTAAAACTTATGATGAAAAAGAAATGTTAAAACTGAAAGCAGGGATCCACATTAAGCAATAGATTCCATCCTGTAAAACGTATGGTGAAAAAGAAATGTTAAAACTGAAATCAGTTATCCACATTGAGCAATAGATTCCATCCTGTAAAACTTATGATGAAAAAGAAATGTTAAAACTGAAATCAGGGATCCACATTAAGCAATAGATTCCATCCTGTAAAACTTATGATGAAAAAGAAATGTTAAAACTGAAATCAGGGATCCACATTAAGCAATAGATTCCATCCTGTAAAACTTATGGTGAAAAAGAAATGTTAAAACTGAAATCAGGGATCCACATTAAGCAATAGATTCCATCCTGTAAAACTTATGATGAAAAAGAAACATAAAACTCAAATCAAGGTTTCCACATTAAGCATCCTTCCTATAAAACCTTGAATATATAACATCCTACAAAACGTTTTACGATAACGGACACTAACTAACTCAAATCAATAACTTCTGTTAAAAAATAACACGTTAAACACAAATGAAAGATCGCACATTAAGAAGTTGATTCCGCCATATTTAGCCTCTGATTAAAAGGTACATTAAAGTTAAATCAATAGCCTTTGTTCAAAAGGGATGTTAAACTTAATTGAAGGATCCCACCTTATTACAGCTGTCCCTGTTGGGCATTAACTTGGTATCACGTGCATCAAAGGCATGGACAGTTAGTATTCGTGACAGACATTGTATCTCAGTGATATAGCGCTTCTTTCATATTCAACATGTACACTCATGTCCAAAATTATTGTCGCATATCTATAACTGTCTTCTTGTAATAATATAATTTGATAATGATTTTTCAGGGTACTTTTTAATACTGATATTATGTGTATAATCGGGAAATGTATATTTGTGGTAAATATGATAGGAAAAAATTATAAATGCGAAAATTAGAATGAGTAAAATAGAATGTTGTTAAACGGGCAAGAAAGTTTTATTTTCGTTTTGTTGTTCTTATTTATGGTCTTTTGACATAAAAAATGAAATGAAATATTTAAGTTTTACGTCCCAGGATTATGCCGGTTAGGCTAAAGGAGACGAGAGATGAATGAAATGGTGGAATGAAGAAAGTGGGAGGAAACGGGAGAACCCCGAGAAAACCCACGAGCACGGTGTTTGTCCACCACAAAGTCCACACGGCGCGAGCTGGGATGGAACCCGGGACCCCAAGCACCGGAGGTGAACGCTCTATCACTGAGCCTCCGCGCCCCCACTTCTGATATGAAATTTGCCACATACATGTCTTTGCCGATTATACACTATACGTTATCAAATTATATTCCTACAACAACATATTTATTTCCTTTAGCCTAAAGGGCATAATCGTGATACGTAAAACTGAGAGACGGATCTAGCTGGAGGCCGGGGGAGCTAGGCCTCCCCAGTGTTTTGAGTGACAATAATAATTGAAGCTATTACTTATATATTTTAGAAAGTTTATAGTAGTCACGATATACCTATCATAGCGTGGGTTTCCTTTACCTTCTGGATTCGTTTCAGGTAAAACTAGAATTTAATTTTATTATTAGTGGCCCCGTGTAGCGAAGTCACTAACGCTCTCGTCTTCGGTGCGAGTGGTCCCGGGTTCGATTCCTGGTGGGGGCACTCGGTCGAAAAAGTGTAAAAAGCTTTTTCAGGCCAGTCACCCTGCATAAGCTTTTCCTGGGTTTTCCTCATTCACACCAGGTAAATGCCGAGATGGTACCTAACTTATAGGTCCCATACTGCTTCCTTCCTTCCCTTTCCTCGGATAGTGTGATCGCCGAGGGACGTAATCCCTCAAACATGACGGGCTAAATGGCTTTAGATGCCGAGAGCCTAGAAATTTAAATTCTAAATACTTAATTTCATTCATTTCAGTTAACATTCGTATACATGAGTGCATACGTTATTCATTTAGTGAGAAAAAAAAAACAATGATTTTTAAATTATCAAAATATTACAAGTAAATGAACGTAATTGTTTTATAATTTTAAGTACATATGGGAATTTATCCTTACGCATATTATTTTGTTCAATTAACGAAAACTAATTTTTTAAGTGGTAACCATAATTTTAAGTCATTATATCTTACTAGCTATCAGAGATGGTCATCCTCCCTCATTTTGCCCTCATGAGGGCCGCCCTCACCCTCACCTCACTCTCATTTTAGTAGTTGAGGGTGAGGACGATAAAGTAATTGAGGGTGAGTGTGAGGGCGTCAATGGAGGGTGAGGGTGAGGGCGCCAATGGAGAGTAAGTGTGAGGGAGGGTGAGTGTGAGGGCGTCAGTAGAGGGTGAGGGAAGGGCGTCAATGGAGGGTGAGTGTGAGGGAGGGTGAGGGCGTCAATTGAGGGTGAGGGTGAGGGAAGGTTAGGAAAAATGACCATTTCTGGTAGCTACATTGAGACCTCTTACCAGTAGGTATTTTAAAGCAATATACGATTGGAGATACAACGTTATAACAGCATCTAAACTGAGTAAAACATAAGCTTCTTGTTTTGTTAAATACTGATGTACTGATACGTGGGGTCCCTGGTTCGACCCCCGGTCAAGTAAATTTGTGGTATCGTGTCTGTGGGTTTTCTCCAGGTCCTCCTCCTACATTCTCATTTCACTAGTTCTCCCATCACCATTCACTTGTCTTAACCATCGTCTCCCTTAACCTGAAAGGACATAATCGTGGGACGTTAAAGTGCAAGATTTTAATTTTCATTTCATTTATAGTGACGTACTTAACAACAATTTTTACATTTTACTACGAGTATTTAAGTATAAAATCTGGCAATCCTGAACTACAAATAACAGACCACATAGAAAGAGAAAAAGTGAAAGCAATGTTAACTCTATAACATTTCAAAGCAATCCCGAATACTTTTACAACCTTTACCTTACTATACGGAATAAATAATCACAGATTCTATTATCAATTAAGCCCTTTGCTAAACAGTAGTAAATGTTAATCTATTTGGAACTTCCTTTGTATAGTGCAATCTTTAAAGTGGATGTTATAGCGTGATTTGTTTAACATTTTCCCAATGAACTGCATGCTATGTGGTGATCAGACAATTGCAATAACGAGTTCCCGGTTATAATTTAACAGGTTATATACAGGGTGTTTCAAAACAACACCGACAACATTTGAGAAGTGATTCCTGTCACTAAGATAAGACAAAAAGTATAGACCAACTTGGGTGCACAAATGCTTCCTTTCGGAGTTGTAGGCTGCGAAAACATAAAAAAAAAAAACGCCCTTTAAAGCTCCATAGCTCCAAAGCTATGGGATCTACAGTAGTCGGGTCAAGATTTCACTTCGGAACTAGTGTGTGACCTATCCAAATATCGAAATTTCAGAATCATGGGATACTTCCTCAACAATTTTTATAGAGGTAGTTGGTGAGTACTTCAAATTATATGTTCGTAGCTAAACTCCTTCTATAAAAATTGTTGCGTGAGTACCGCATATTCTGAAATATGTGTTTTTGAATAGAGCACATACTAGTTCCTAAGTGAAGTCTTGATCCGACTACAGTAGGTCCCGTAATTTTGGAGCTAAAAACGTTTATAGTTCATTTTTCATGTTTTCTACAATCTATAACTCCGACAGGAAGCATTTGTGCATCCAAGTTGGTCTATACTTTTTGTCTTATTTTGGTATGAGGAATCACCTCCCAAAAGTTGTAGGTTTTGTTTTGAAACACCTGTATATACACAGGCTATTAATAAAGTCTGTTTGAAAAATTTAGAAGGGTCCACGGTTGCCCTTCTTCCACTTCCTTCATTCCACCATTTCATTCATTCCTCATCATCACCATCTCCTTTAGCATGCCCAGCATAACCGTGGGACGTAAAACTTAAAGATTTCAATTCATAAATTTAGAAAGTGATTCCTTATATCATGATCATAGGTATTCCGCCATTATGGGCAGGTCACTTAACGCAACTGAGAAATGTCCATGCTCGACGGTCTTCCGCTAACCTTTTCTTCTTCACGTACTATTTTCCTGCTTTGATATCGTCCATCGATTGTAGACTCCTTCGCCCCCTCCCTCTCTTTCCTGCCGCCATACCCTCTAGCATGTTCTTCATTATGTAATTCCTTCTTTGCCAATGTCCCAACCAATTTCTCTTCTTCTTCTTCTAAATAATATCTAAAATTATTATTTTCTTCCCAACTATTTCTAACACCTTCTCATTCGTTTTCCGCTCGATCCAGCTAATTATCTCCATTCTTCTCGACACCCACATTTAGAAGGCTTCCAGTCATTTTTCATTTTTTTGTTGCGTAATGTTTATAGTTTTGCCCCAAATAATACAATACTCGACTCGACACATTGAGTCTTTTTCTCAATTCTTCATTTAAGGAGACACAAGACAGACTTTTCTTCCTCCTAAAGGCTTCTTTCGCCATTCCTATCCTTGCTTTTATTTGATGTTCGCACTTTATATCATCACTAATAGTAATAATACAACGCAGCTATCGAAAACTAGTCACCTGTTCTATTTTTCTTCTCTTATTTCTATATTTGAGACAGACTGCTTCGTTACAATCACCATGGTTTTTGTCTTTCTAACATTTACTTTCAATCCCTGTTCTTTGCACCTCTTCCTCAAGGTTTATTAATGTTCTTTTCCGATTCCGCAACAAGCGTCACATCATCAGCAAACCGTATACACTTAATCATTCTACTTTTTACCGAAATGTCGTCTTCATTATGAAGGCTCTTTCTCACAATCTCTTCTAGATAGATATTAAATAGTCACCGAGGGGAGGGATACCGAAACATGTAAAAGTAATTCAAAATGACCGATATTAGTGTCAAATCCATAGTTTTCGCGGTCTCTGAAATGAATGGGTGATATACTCCCGCAGGCGCTGACTTCCAAATACATCCCCCATGCGAAGAATGGGTATATTCAGCTAGTATCAAATAAAAGAAACAGTGTTAATAAACTTGGGTCGGAGAATGCCTCTTTTCAGAGTTATGAACCGCCGAAAATGTGTAAATATAACGTTTTGAAACGCCCTAGATTCAAACGTATGCTGAGCTCCTTTGTGGCTAAGCGGTTAGCGTACGCGCCTTTGGCGTGGGAGACCCGGGTTCGATTCCCGGCGGGAGCTCATGTGGTTCGGATTCCACGTTAATCAGTAGGTCCACGTCTCATATAGCCTCGCTGCTGAACGGGACGTTAAACTCAATATCAACTCAACTCAAACGTATGCTACCTATTGTTAAGGGGTTCAAGGGATTACGCAGAATCTTCTATGGGCTTTATCTAAATATTCACGTTTCACAATTTCTTCTCTTGGGCCAGTGATATCAATTTAAGTGTGGTAAGAAGGTATTAGGAGTGGGTATAAGGATTTTTTATTTATTGATTAATAAATAAAAATGTGGTGAAAGATGAGGTGATGGTAATAGTGAAATGCTGTTCACATAACATCAGGATACATGTTGCTATCTGAGACGAGGGTGTTAATCTTCTGATTTGGAGATACTCAGAGCGGATCGAAACAATGCGAGCCATGTTAGTGGGAACGAAGGAATGCAGGAATGACCCCAAGCACCAGAGGTGAACGCTCTACCACTGAGCCACCGCGGCCCCCTATATAAACGTAAATGCTGATCGGTGATGAAGAAAAGCCGTATGTAGGTTAGAGGTAAAATGCGGAGTAATTTGAAGAGAAGCCCCTGACGCCAAACAGTATCGAATGCACGCTCAATATCAAATGAAAGTAAAAAAGCTGGCAGCCGTTTATTGTAATCGTTAATTAAATAGCTTGACAATTTTATAGATTTTCTCGTAAACTACGCATGAGAAATTACGCTCACCCCTTTTGCTCAGCTGAGTGCGATTTATCGATTGATATACAAATCATCTTCGGACATTTTAAAAACGATAATAAAATTTATAGAATTTATTCTGAGAACAAGAGTATTTCCCTCGTTTTAAAAAGAGAATAAGCGCCACCTGCCGGTGGAAAAAAAGAATCATGTTATGCTTTTATTCCGTAGTGAAACAAGGAAACCAAGAGCGTTGTGGGTTCTTGAAGGATAAACTAATGCGAAATGGGAGCTTAACAAAAGTACGCTGAATGGGTTGAGGAAAGATAGCCGCTGAAGGGGACGCGTATAACAACGAAGAACATCTCTCTCTCTAATGTAGAGCGAGGCCCTTTTCTATGTCCATCAAAACAGGTATCATATCAAGGAAGGAAATCCTACCTGTTGGTTTTCGTACGAGGTTTCGAGGAAGGGGAGGAAATGACGTCAAACGTTGTTGGTTGGTTGTCTCTGTGGCTTTTTGTCCTTCGTTGGCTGCTGATGGATTAGACGGACGGGAGATTAGAGTAGTTTTTTTTTCTGGAAAATGGGGAAAAGGTAGCAGGTTTTCGCTACATCCCTATGCGGAAGCGCTTCCAGCATATAATAACACTAAGGACAGCTAGTAACGGAATTTGTATCTCAAACACGATGAGATGCTGACTGGATGTTGTTCCTACGTTTTTCTTTATTTGTTACTCAACTTTCGCCAAACCAATGTTAGTAAGTCACATCGTCCATGTTTATCGTCCAGTTCTCCTATATTTCTTCCTCCTCTACGTTGGCTTTTGACAGATGGTACTTCTCTAGTTAAATCCATATTTATACTCACATTAACCGCACAACATTGAATAGGTTTTACGCTAATATAGTTTCCACTTAGTTTCCTGACATTCCAAAACCTCTTCCACCCAGGATTTTTTTTTTACAGGAAATGAATTGAATTTCTTTAAGTAATATGATTTCTTTCAGACTAAATCTTATATACGTTATGATAACTCGTGCAGTCGGTAGCCCGTCCGTGTCTTCACACGATAACTCTTAAACGGAAGCAAATTTTTGATTTCTGTTTTCTTTTCAATAGTAGCTAGATCGATTGTCTCAGCTGAGTTCAATGATGGAGACAATCCATTAACACACACATCTGGTAACGGAGACGTTAATGGTTGTTATCCATATCTCGTGCAAAATCTATAACGTTTCCTAGATTCTCTGCAACCTGCACAGAAGGAAGGAAGTGTTGGTTGCCTAAAATACAAGGTGTGACGTGTCTTCCATGAAATTAAACACATCCGGTGCCAAAAATGTAATGAAATCTGAGTTTTACATCCTACGGTTATGCCGGCTAGGCTAAAGGAGACGGTGATGATGAGAAATGAATTAAATGATGGAGTGAAGAAAGTGAGAGGAAACGGGAGAATCCCGAGGAAACCCACGTATACGGTGTTTGTTCACCACAAAGTTAACTTAGCGGGAACTGGGATCGAACCCGGAGCTCCATGCACCAGAGGTGAACGCTCTACCACTGAGCCACCACGACCCCACATCCGGTGCCAAGTAAAAGAAAAAAATATACAAAATAATTAAATATAAAGCAGCTGAGTGATACAAAAATATATGGTATAACTGATATTACGTAGGAGTTAATTTTTGTAGAGTCACTAATAACCAATTTAAATGGTTTGCCCAAATAAAATACTAAATGTCAAATTTCATTCTGCAACTTTAATAATCACTCAAATAAAGAAATTTCTTTTAACATCAACGTACATCCAATCTAACAATTCATGAGATTTGAACTATTCAATATTGTTCTTCGAAATCACGAAAATATTAACCATCAAACCGAAGTAACAGAACTCCAACATTCTTGCCGTGGCGGCTTTAGCGGGTAGGCCAGGTAAGTACGGGCCTACCCAAAAATTTTTGACAAATATATCAACGCTAAAGATACAATAAAGAGTAAATATATTTTACAATATTGATATTAATGATAGATAATTATTTAATAAATAGCATCAACCACTATTGTAAAAGTAATTTCCTGCAGTCATTAATCAATCAAATGTGTATATGTATCTATAAGCGAGGGAGCGGCCGTTCTCAAAATTAGAATCCTAAAGCCGCCCCTGTTCATTGAATAACAGTTACTCATTGCATTTCACTATTGAAATAAGTTTTTGTATTTCTATTAAATATAAAATTCTCTGCTTACCCGCATATCCATAATATTGGGTAATACATATATTTGACAGAAATTGACGAATTCTTCCCATGGAAAGTTCCATTTGACTTCCAACACATAGGTGTTGTATGAATTACAGTATAAGATTGCTATTTCTTCGACTTTAGCTTCAAACTATAACTATCCAAAAACCACTTTTCTGATATTAACACAAAATTTAAGTGTTACTAGATATAAGTATATCAAACGAAGAATATCTCTCAGATTCGTATATTACTTGGTGGCCATTTTTACTGAAGCAACTGTTGCACTATCCCCGTTTACGATATAGAGAAGGACCATCCCTTCCAGGACCGGATCTAGGATTTTCTGAGGGGGGTGCACCAATAACTACCGGTACATTTGAAATTTTTAAAATGCCTTTAGGCATCTGTGGTGTGAACGTGGAATTGCTCCTAGAAATGCTAAATGTCTGCTCTCGATAAATTCTTTTCCTTCAGCCTTCGGAAAGTTGACTTAAACTATTGGTTTTGCAAAACTTCGCTTTCTTTTAAGCCCAAACGGAAACATGACAGCAGAAATTTTCTGAAAATGTTATTTTCACTGCTAGCTTCTCGTTTTAGGTAGTGTATATTTACAACGAAGGGGGTGGGGTGCACGTGCACCTTTGCCCCCCCCTAAATTCGGCCCTGATCCCTTCCCTTTCGACATTCAAAAGAAATCTGCCTTTCCGTCCAGGTGCCTCAAGAAACTTAAGTTTAACAGTTGCCCAAAACCCCGCTATGAGCTCAGGACGCTTCTAGTAACTGTTTTTTTCTTAATTTGAAGAGAGAGAAAGGATCTCCCTGATCATATATCATTAAGTGACAAATTTTTCTTTGCGGATGACCTCAAAATATACGCCAGGACAGAGACTATCCATGACTGTCTCAACTCATAACATGACTTAGAAACTATTGCAAACTGGTGTTCTCTTAATAAACTTAGTGTAAATATAAATAAATGTAGCATTCTATCGTTTACTAGACACAAAAATCAAGTAGAGTTTAATTATTCATTTAATCAGACCGTATTAAACAGATTAAATTCAGTCAAAGATCTTGAGGCTACATAGGATATCAAACTAACATTTAATGATCCTATCGTGAACATAGTTAACGAATCTCTTAAAATGTTAGGATTCATAACACTGCTCTACAATGATTTTGCTGTTTGGAAATTATTAAGGTTTTCTTAATGTTTTTAACCTAAGAAATCCAAAAATGTAGTTAGTTTTACCCTATCTCGTACAGTTTTCTTAAAATAGAGGGGAGGGGAGAGGAAAATAGCCGTATAAATGTGTATTTCGGAAAGAGTACTGATTATAATTACAAATACAAAAAGATATTTTCGATGCCATATCCTTCTGATTATTTTTAAAATTTTCAATAAAAGACGAGCACTTACTTATTCTGCTAACATTGATAAAATATATACTGTATCTGGTAACACTGAATGATATCACAACGCGTTACATGTTGAGAACACAATAGCAGCGTTGTGTAAGCTATGATTGCGAGAACTATAATGCAGAGGAATGGAATATTTTCATTGATTCTAACAAGAAAAGTTTGAACGGTCTCCTTCTTCATAACAGCAACCAACAACCCTCTCTATACCCATTATTCATTCTGTGTATTTAAAGGAGACTTACGAAAATATGGAAATGTTTTAAAAAATAAAATGCGAGGATCATCAGTGGTTATTGTGCGGCGATCTGAAGGTGATATATATGCTTCTTGGACAGCAGTAAGGGCACACCAAATACCCATGCCACATTTTGCGAATGGAACAGCAGAGAGCGTGATAAACACTGGACTCAAATTGATTGGCCTGTTAGGGAAAGCCCCAAGGAAGGAAAAATGTGAAAAACATTTGCCTCGTAGACCCTTCAAAAGTCATATTACGACCTTGCATATTAAACTGCGCCTAATGAAACAATTTGTCAAAGATCTGAATAAAATGGGCAGTAATTCCAGTGTCTGGTGACAAAATTCCCAGAGTTTTCAAGTGCTAAGTTAAAAGAAGGAATATTCATTGGTTCTCAGATCAGAAAGTCTAAGATCAGTCAGACTTGGAACATTGTATGACAAGCGTTGAAAAGAAAGCATGAAGTGCACAGGGACGTGTGTCATAATTTCCTCGGGAACAACAGAGACGAAAATTACAAGTATATTGTGTCTAATATGCTCCACAAGTTTAAAATATTAGGGTACAAAATGACTCTTAAGATTTATTTTCTGTATTCATATTTAGACAGCTTTCCTTCTAACTTCGATGATTAAAGTGAAGAACATTATGAAAGATCGCACCAGGACATCAAAGCAATTGAATTCTACTATCAGAGACTTTGGAGAACAACAATGTTGGCGGATTATTGTTGGACGTTGGTGCGTGAAGATTCACGAACTACTCACAAAAGGAAGTCTAGTTTTAGGAGCTTCCAAGTGAAAAGGCTGAGACAAAAATGAGTTCAGTTGTTTAATCAATGACCTTCAGCGACGTAAATACGCTAGTTGTCGCCTGGAACAAGAACGCGCCTTAGCGCCCACTGACCAACTAAACCAAAACACTCCCCCAAATATTTGCCCAATTTGGGCCCTCCCAATCCGGCGCCCGGGGTACAAGCCTCGTTTGCCTCCCTAATTACGTCACTAATTAACCTTAATTTATTAGAATATCGATGTTCAGATTAGTTCTGACGCAAAATAATGTTCCTTTGTTAGAAATATATGGTCATACTGTTATTCTATATTAGCAGCGTTGTTATGTAAATAGCACAATTTTCGCAATCATGTTTTCCGATTTGTGAAAAAACCTGATGTGATGGGAGAAAACTAATTTCATTTTCGTAATTAGCAACCGCAAATTATATAAATTCAGGTGTCAAATCAAAAACAGCTTTCAAAAAGTTTCATTTTGTCGAGCAGTGTAATTAGAACTGGAAAGGTGTTTAACAATATTACCACACTAACAAAAATGTATTACTCTTATATCCAATCAAAACTAGAATATGCTGCTGTGATCTGGAATCCATCGCAACAACAATACCGACACCAACTGGAAAAACTCCAAATTTATCAAATAGTTAGTATACAAGAGTACTGGAATCTATCCATCTTACGAAAACTATGTTACATTAATAGACAACTTCTGTATCCCTACACTAGAACAAAGGCGAAATGTGATAGATCTGATCTTTCTTCGTAAAATAGAACAAAATGATTTTAATTGTACAGATCTGATATCGACACTAAACTTTCATGTCCCGACACTTAAAACTCGTGTTGACAACTCTGGCGTGATCTATTTGAAAAAAAGCAAGGATCAATGGTATTATAGAAGTCACCAATATGGAGAATATGCTCTTATAACAAATTAGGTATCGAACACAAAGAAATTGATATATGTAATATGTTCAAGAAAATCATTGTAAATTTATTTTGTAATGCACCAACACTATAATTGGGTTTTAACAAAAGAGACACTGACCAAAGCTTAATACTTTACTTTATTTTAAATTATAATTTGTTACTGTTTCGGATATCTAGCATATCCTTCTTCAGACACGATCGAAATTAATGAAAATACAGACATATATATTTTCTTTCTTTCTCTTTTGTTAAAACAATTAATCCAAAGCCATGAATAGTCTTACTATAATTGGGGTTTGAGTATTGTATTGCTCAAAAATAAATAAAATAAAAATAAATAAAATAATTTCTTTAACATGTTACAAAAAGTGTTCAAAACGTTTTGCACAATGGGCCATAACTTTTCTATTAGTTGCACTAGGGCCATGATAGTTCGTTTGAATGTACTTGTGTCCTTTATGTACACCAGGGGCGAATCAACGATCGACTTCTGGGGGGGGGGGCGGTGGGTTGTCATACAGCTACTTTTAAGGGCTCCAAACTTTGGGATGGGTTTTTTTTATATATTTAAAATAAGAAAGTTTCCTCTTCTGGGGGGACGATCGCCCCGATCTCCCCCGCTGAATCCGCCCTTGATGTACACTCGTGTGATACTCAATCTTTCGTCCATCTGCTGTGACACATTTAGCTCACTGTTCTTTCGATGCCTTAAATGCAAAATGGTACCCTTCTTAGAACGCTTAATCAATTCCAGGAAACAACTTCTCAATATCCCTTATCGTATTTGCTATGTATAGATCAATATTGAAACCGGAAGTCCTAGCACATTTCGATCACTTCCGGTTTCAGTAAAGAGTAAAGGTTGGAGATGAAATGTGTTCTTCAGACACTTTGTCTATTAAAGGAAATAGCTTCTTCTTACCTATTACTGATTTTGCTCTGTAGTAATCAGTGTAATTTCTAGGATTATTGGTTTGAAAATCTCTTCCATCAACGAGTTCAAGTCCAAACGTTTGGCCCTGTACGGCCTGGCCAAAATTGATGGTGATCCATCAAGTACTGCTTGAAAGTTTTTGTCTATCAGCCGGCCGGACACACGGACATATAAAGTAAATATGTAAAAGATTTTTAGTAAAGCTACAAGGAATTTTTTTTTTTTAATCTGGGACATGATACGGAAGAATGAGAAATTCCGTCAAACGAAACAACAGTATACAACAATAAAGATTTACTCGTCTCCTCATCTTGCACCTCTAACTGTAATCTAGCAATACGTATAATTGTATAGACTATGAAAGATCGCTCGCGGCAAGGAAGGCTCCTAAAAGCAAAGCGCTTACATAAGCGTTAGACAGCAAGTGAGTACCGTCGAATCCTTTTTTGCTAATGAAAAAAAAATCAGAGTTGAAGAGACTTTCAATACCCAAAAAGGACAAAATATATGCCACATTTTCTAGAGAAGCTGGAGAAAACGCTTCAAGGATCTAGAGGGATCAGGTCCTGCCTCAGTCATGGTGTGGTGGGGTGTCAGATACGAGGAGCTCCATTTCTGTGAAAAGGGGATCAACACTTCAGCCAAAGATAACCAGGAGACACTGCTTGAGAGACTGGTCTAGAATCTCACCAATACCCGCTTCCATGGACAGAATTGGAGCTTCCAGCAGTGGCTGGAGGCAAATGATCCGGACTTCATTTTCCTTTCAGATTGGCCTTCTATAAGTCCGGACTTAAACCCTTTGAACTATAAATTGAGGTTCAAGCTTCCGGAGATGGCTTGCAAGAAGAGATATACCAATAAATTGAAAGTTTAAAGCGGTCTCTTCGGAACGAAGCTGCAGATTTTTCCAGTTCATTTGTTACGTAATGCAATTGATGAGAGACTACAAAGATTTAAGGACTGTGTGCATGCTAATGGTGGCTATTTTGAATAATTATTTGTGATTTTGGTTCATAATGCATCCATGTAACTCATGTTATTAGGATATTAAAATATCTCTAACCGTTTTGTGATACTATACTTAAAACTTTGGGACAGTATTTATGGTAAGACTAGGTAATCTAGAAAGACGTATAGTTATACAGAGTGTTTCAAAACAACACCGACAACGTTTGGGAGGTTATTACTGACACCAAGATAAGACAAAAATATATACCAACCTGGGTGCACAAATGCCTCCTTTCGGAGTTATAGGTTGCCGAAAACATGAAAAAACTTTAAAGATCTGTAGCTCCAAAACTATGGGACTATGGGACTTTACTTAGGAACTAATATATGCCCTACTCAAAAATACATGTTTCAGAATCCTAAGGTACTCACGCGAAAAATTTTATAGAGGGAGTTTGGCGACGGGCATATAATTTAAAGTACTCACTAACTACCTCTATAAAAATAGTTAAGGAAGTACCGCAGGATTCTGAAACATCGATATTTGGATAGGGTACATACTAGTTCCTAAATGAAGTCTTGACCCGACTAAGGTAGCCCCCGTAGTTTTGGAACTATGGACCTTTAAATTTAAATTTTTCATGCTTTCGGCAGCCTATAACTCCGAAAGAAAGTATTTGTGCACCCAGGTTGGTCTATACTTTTTTGTATTATCTTGGTGTCAGGAATCACCTCCCAAACGTTGTCGGTGTTGTTTTGAAACACCTTCTATAAACTGGTAAGGTTGTAACCTAGATACGAATCTGGAATTGTGTAAAATTTCAGATTCCTACATCATGGTAAGGAGATTAACTTTCATGTCCTCTCTTCGAATATCTATCAAAATTAGTTTATCTCGTAGGGTTGGTGGGTTAGTCCTTTAATTCCTTCCTGGCTACGTCATTGCAAGGGACGTAAAACAAAAAAAAAAAAAAATATATATATATATATATTTTTCAAAATTAAGCTTTGACATTTCGTTTAAAAGTTTGTTTAAGAAACTCAGAAGAAGCTAACTCCCATGTTAAGTTTGGAATCGATAATATATTTAGATTCGAACGAACCCATCGATCTAGGATCAGTTCTTTCCTTTTCTGTCTTTATGCGTATGTGGACTTTCTTAAGAGAAGAGTTTACTGCTTCAAGCTGTTCCAATCAATCGTCTTGCCCCCTCTTTTCTCAATTCCCTCCTTCTTAGAGAATTCCTAAGTGAGAATGTATGTATATATACACTCATGTGTGTGTTGGTTACCAGCTGAGAAAACTTTATCGGCTGACGGTTGCCATAGTGAGAAACCACGTTACCATGAAAATCAAGAAAAGGACGTTTTCGCTCACAAAACACAAGAAAACGCGAAAGAAATCAGGACAAAATCTTCAAGCTGGTTGATTTACAGTATTTCTCAGTTTTGATTGTGTTTGCCTTCGAAAAGTCTCACATTTTTGCTTTTATTAGTATAGATTGCAAATATTATACAGAGTGTCCCTCAATTTGGATACTTTTCGGACGATGCAATATTTACTTGTAATAAAGTCACCAGTGAGGGCATTTCTCACTTTACCACCTTATTAATGATGCTCACGAGACAAGACGAGTGTCGTCTCGATTTTTTTTATCGAATCCTCGTTTCTACTGGATTCTCGGAGAATTGTCCACACACAAATTGTCCACATTTCAATATCGATCATGTGATCCCACTAGAGACATTCATTTAGTTTATCCAGTTTCTTAGTGAGTCCCCTTACACAATTTCAACTTGGTCTCAGTTGTTGCATCCTATTGGTATGCAACCGTGCACATCATATTGCGTCGGTTTGAGGGAATATTATTGGTGAATTGGTTTTCATGTTATTGACGCTAATCCTTACATTTCCGACGCTTTGAACTCACGTTTACTGAGTATGAATGCATTTCTGGGCATTTTTCGTTACGTGTTTCCACACATGTGAATCACTCTGCTTCATCTGTTGTGCTCTACCGACACTCCAGATGTCTTTCCAGAGCATTTGAGTACAAATTCGCTACACTTAATACTCAGAACGTCACTATTGGCCAGCATCCGTACCTGGCGATTATGCAACCACACATAACGAGCATGAAAGTGTTCTGAGAGTTCAGTTAGTGTCTGATGAAGACAACGTTACGTTGTTGAAACTGTTATACTGGAATTTAGTTTTTAATAAACAAGTGTATATACTCTGGTCAGAAGTGTTTATTATTTCTTTAGTGAGTTCCAGAGTCGTGATGGATCGAGAATTATTGTTACCTGGTAGAAACCCCATCCATTCATATCCATTTAGACCCACTTTCATTAAGCAGATTATTCGGGACTCCCTACGTTCCTTTGGGGAATCCCTTGCGCGTGCATGGTAGGATTGTGAAACATGCAAAATTCAATACAGCAGGTATGACTTCTTCAGTGAATTTTTTACCCGCCCTCTTTACGTTGGGTAGTTTCCGAACTATTGGCGTCCGAAAGTCATTTTCCCACGCTTTCGGCACATTGTAGATCTGAAACTATGTCCGATAGCCGAAAGTTCAAGAGAACTTTTTTTCTTGTCTCAGTGGCAGGATTCACCTCCCAAGAGTTGTAACACTTATTTTGCAACACCCGATATATACTCATGTATGTATGATTGGACTCTTCTGATTGGTGGTTGAAATGGCGGCTTCTGATTGGTGCTTGAAATAGCGGAATATGATTGGTTGGTGTCCATTGGTTGGTGACCAATCATATCCCGCCATTTCAAGCACCAATCAGAAGCCGCCATTTCAACCACCAATCAGAAGAGTCCAATCATAAATACATGAGTATATATATTCCATACACTCCATTGCACCATGGCTCCCGCCAAGTGAACTTTGTGGTGGACAAACACCGTGTGCGTGGGTTTTCTCGGGGTTCTCCCGTTTCCTCCCACTTTCTTCATTCCACCATTTCATTCATCTCTCATCTTCACCGTCTCCTTTAGCCTAACCGGCATAACCGTGGGACGTAAAACTCAAAAATTTCATTTCATTTTTTCCATTGCACCATGATATTCGCCTGAAGATGAGGACGATGTCAGCCCTCGAAATGTCGCAAGATATAACAGTATTTACCTGGCTGCTAGCCCGAGAAGACCTGTTCACAATACGTCGCCAGGAAAGCTTCAATATATACCAATAGTGACCTTATGTTCAAGCGAGCCCGAATTAGGAATTAGATTTCTGGCCCTTCGGCACGGCCTTTAAGCCAATCACATATGAGGGATGATGTTCCTCAGTGTTCATATTATCCTGGGAAGCGGGGAAGGAAGAAAGTGTTCCGGGATTTTTATGCGAGAAGTGATCAAAAAGTAAGGTTATAAAGCGTGCGGTGAAACGTGTATATATTGTTTCATACAACCAATACAGCCAACAGATAGTACATACATTAGGTTATTTGTCGAGATAGTTTCCATATCGGTTGAGACTCTTGTCGCCTCGTGGGATGAGTTTGAAGATATTCTCTTGATAAAAAAAAAATCCTCTCCTTGTGTGTTGAGCCACGTTGCCACGAAATGTTTCACCTCCTCGTCGGAAGCAGAGCGACGGCCTCTGAGGTCCTCCTTCAAGCGCGGGAACAGATGAACCTCGCTTGGAGCGAGGTCTGGGCTGTAGGAACGAGGACTGCGTGTCCTCCACGCTGTGTTCAAATCTGTTGATGCCGTGCTGGGTCTGCCACTGCACTTCTCGTCGGTGACGTTTTCTCCACTAGCCGCAAAATTTTGACACCATTCTGCGATATGCTGACTAGACATTACAGTCTCTCCTTGAACCTCTACCAGCTGTAGGTGAATTTCAGCTTCGATTATATGATTCACCCATAGAAATAGAAAGATTAAGGGGACGTCTTTGCGAGACCAGTTTTCCAAATAAGTCGCCATTTGTGTTTACTTACAACTAGCACTGTAGGTGGCGGGTGGCTCAAACTCTGCACAGTTGCCAACTTTATGTATTAAAATTACCGACTCCTCATTTCTCGACAAAATCCGAGGAATAACAGACAAAACTTCAGAAATATTGGCCTTGTAACCTTAGTTTCTGATTCTCCCTCGTACTAGGTACCATCCCGGCATTCACCTTCCTTGAACGAAAAAATCCAGGAAAAACCTTACTCAAGATGGATGTCCGAAAAACATTTTTACACTTTTCCGAGTGAGAGTCCACACTGGGAATCGTCCTCGGGATCGCTCGCACCAAAACCCACGCGACCTAAAGTGCGCCTTGATCACAATATGGCCATGTCTGGCGGAGGGCATGATGACCCATTTGGAAGAACGCTAACCTCTGGTGCTAGGGTTTCGTTTCTTAATTTACTCCCAGATCTTTTACATTTGGTGATGGACAACATCATGTCTTTTTCTGTCGAGGTTCTCTCGATTTTCCCACATTTTCATTCTATCAATTGAGTCACTTTTACTACTCTTTCGTCTCTAGTCCACAGGGCATAAGAGAGATGTAAAAGATTTCGTTTGTTCTTTTTAAGCAGTCGAACCAGTGTGATGTACCATCGGTGATGAAATGGTACGTCAACCTCCAATCGACTAATTAATTTTACAAATAGTATCATCGTATAACGAAAAGAAAGGTCAAAAGATGGAGACTAATCTTAATTTGTAGATCTCATTG
Organism: Thermobia domestica; assembly: GCF_964235325.1. Taxonomy (NCBI): domain Eukaryota; kingdom Metazoa; phylum Arthropoda; class Insecta; order Zygentoma; family Lepismatidae; genus Thermobia; species Thermobia domestica. The sequence goes on from NC_137460.1 coordinate 10,110,163, forward strand.
AGTCTAACAAAATGATAGATGAGTGTATCTTCATGTTTATTTTTCGAGAAAATAAAAATTCTTTTGTGAACTCAATAAATTGATGGTGTACGAAGGGTGCCCTACTCATTAAGATGCAAGTGATTCTGACACTACACTTCAAAATATGATGACGTTAAAACAATTTATCTATCATAGTTAGCTTTTAGTTTCAATACTAAAACCATACCCTTCCTAGCAGTTTTATTCAAAAACAAACCAATCATCTGCTATAACATCTTTTTGCACATTGTACATTTTAAGCACTGCCTCGTTCAAAGTAGTCCCCTCTACTGGCAACACACAGTTTCTTCCATTTTTAAAAAGCCTCCTGAAACGCACTTTCTGCAATGGCGCGCAGGTCTCTTGTCGCATTGTCCTGAATCTCTTCTATGGTTTGGAAACGACGGTCTTTCAACGGGGTTTTAAGTTTGAGAAACAGGAAAAAGTCTGCTGCAGCTAGGTCCGGGAAATAGAGTGGATGGGGCACAATAAGAGTATGCTGTTTTTCCAGATAACTTGCGGATGATGAGCGAAGCGTGAATAGGCGCATTAGCACAGCACCATCCAAGTCTAGTTTACTCACAATTCAGGCCTCTTTGCACGCAGAACATCCCTCAATCATGCTAAAATGTCCTGGTACAACTCTTTGTTTAGTCACTTACCACTTGATACAAATTCATATTAGACAATGCCTTTCCAATAATAATAACATGCTCAATGTGTCTGCAAATCTTTTGCCAAGTTTGTAGCAAACTTTTACAAACTTTTACTTTTCTTCAAGCTCTTCCATTGTCACTCTGTCATTAATCCGACGAACAGCTCAATTTCATCAGTGTTGCTAACCTTGCGCAAAAAATCCTAATATTTTTTTGGACATGCTCCTCGTATTTAAATATCGCTTACTTCATGAAAATTACTAAATTTTGTTTATATGTAATTTCATAATTAAATTTCATTTAAGTAATTTAAATTAATATATAACTGGACTCGAAATAAGAAATCAGTAAAACCTCATAATTATAATTTCAGTCCATTTAAAAGGAAACAGAACAACTTCCTCACATCAATGAATAAGTTAAAAGACAAAACTGGTCTAAAGGGGCCCATACACTTTCGATTTTACTACGTAATTTATCCTGTGTGACGTCATAACTGAACGATAAACTATGCAAACTGCTCAATTTAGGTAGTTTTTTTGCCATTTATTTGGATTGAGCAACAACACCGTGTTTGTAACGATTTACTGAACTGTAGTAAATGTGCAGTTCTTTCACTTGACATCCTGCTTTGAGAAGAAGCATACTACAGAGAAGATCTAAACCAATTGCTAGATTTCCTGAACGTACCCCACGCAGTGTCAGCTCAGTTCATCTTTTAGTTAGTTTTTTTTTTTTTTTTTTTTACATAGTTTTTACCACAGTTTAACTGCGCTGTAAAACTGGTGGTGTATGGGACTCTTGGTACTGAACACCGTTAGAAAATGAAAATAAAATGCATTTTTCAGTTTAATGCCCCACGCTTATGCCCGTTCCCTAACAGCACAATTACATAGCAGGCATATGTATATCATGTTCCCTCAGGTACATGGGAATATGTCCAGTATGTGCCTTATGTACTTATGAGAGAGAAATCACATGGATGGCAAGTGATAGTCACAGTTTATGTCCGCCCCTAGGCACATGCCTGACATTTACTTGGGAAACGTGCCTAGTATGTTCTATGTATGTTTCCCATGACGTAAGCATCAATGAACCACAAAATTACTCCCCCAAAATATGTTAAATCGCCTATATACGTAGTTATGTGTTTACATTAAGGTAAATCTAGAAAACACTTTAAACAAATAAAAAGATGTACCCCAGAGTAGGTGCGAACCACCAAACTTCAGATTACTAGCCGCGTGCTTTATGAATTGGCCACGGAGGCAATGAAAAGAACGTCGCTTGTACAGGAACAAGTTGTTGAGGTCTTTTGAATCTGGCTAATCAGAGTGCTCCTTTAACCGCGAATATTCGACGATAACCGTTTGGAATCAGATAAAATCTGCTCGCCATGTAATTTTATAACAAAATGATGAGTGTCTATTCACTTTGTTTCATGGCTCTTCCATATTCACTTTCAAATGATCGGTGACAGTTGCCATCTAATAAAGTTGATGCATTTATTGCTTCTATTACACAATCGCTTAGAAAAAGAAGCAAGAAATGCATCAAATGTGGGAGATGAATTTAGAACACCTAAATGCGCATGTCTAGTACATCTTGCACATCTTGTTAGTGTATCTGAAACATTATGTACCAAAAGGACGTACATAGAACATGACAGATATATGTCCCAAGTGACGACATAAAAACAAATGATTGTTAGAGTGCGAAACTGAGCCAGGTATATAAATGCTACATTTGTGGTACATAGTTGCAAATATCAATTAGGTGTAACAAGTACCTAAAACTGTAGGTAGCTGAAGTACATACTTAGCACATGACTATCATATGTGCCAAGTGTCGGGTACCTAAAAAGTAGCTGGGACACGTAAATGGCACATGCCTAGCACATGTTGTGTTGTTAGGGTTAGGCTAAAGAAGACCATGATAAAGTGAGTGATTGATGATGGACGAATTGGTGGAATAAGAATGTGGAAGAAAATGGGATTAACGTGAGAAAATCTACGGACACGATGTTGTCCACTATAAATTTACTTGACCGGGGATCGAACCAGGGACCTTACACACCAGAGATAAACGCTCTACCACTGAGCCACCTTAAACGCTGTTAAGTCTGAAGGAAACCACACTATATTGTATTCCGTGGAAATCAAGGAATTCTTACAGAATTCATCGTGGAAGACATTTCTACAGCAATACCATCATTTCAGGTTTACTTGGGGGGGAAGATACTCTCTGGGATACATAGTTTCACGTTTTTCCACTAGTATATTATTATACTATTGAATATTATACCAAACTGACTTGCTCCCGGTTCTCCCCAAATGACGCCCCTGCTTTAAAGATAAGCTAATTCACTCTTTTACTCTCAATCTGAAGCATCACATTTGTTTTTAAATCTGAAGGAAAGCACATGTAAAAATTTCATTAAAATCGGATTTTTATTTTTAATGTGAGTATCGTATGAAAGAGGCACAGATGCATGTAAAGTGAATAAGTAGAAAGCTCGCTTAAAATACTTTCGCTTTTTTTCAGTGACGAATACACACGTTAGGATTTAATCGTTCCGTAATCTTCTTAATTCTTTCAAGTGTGTCTTTCATTTTTTTTTTTTTTTGCCAGAAATATTTTTTCCCAAAAACTTTGTCTTCTAACACTCATACTGTGTTCGTCCTTGTGAGTAAAGCCTACTTTACATCATGTGACTTAGTAGTGTTTTATTGTAACAGAAAATCGCATATGATATTCTTTTTTACATTATACAACCATTGCACGCAACCTGAAACTTTACTTGCTATTCGAACATGGCGAGCAAGTGATTACTGCTATCGCAACCAGTATTGTGCTAGATATAGATATTTTTAACTGAAAATAAGGTGTAAATGATAACTATAGATAATTCTAACTGAAAATAAGATGTAAATGATAACTGTAGATAATTGTAACTGAAAATAAGGTGTAAATGATAACTGTAGATAACTTTAACTCAAAATAAGGTGTAAATGATAATTATAGATAATTTTAACTGAGAATAAGGTGTAAATGATAACTATAGATAACTTTAACTGAAAATAAGATGTAAATGATAATTGTAGATAATTTTAACTTAAGATAAGGTGTAAATAATAACTGTAAATAACTTTAACTGAGAATAAGGTGTAAATGATAACTGTAGATAATTTTAACTGAAAATAAGGTGTAAATGATAACTGTAGATAACTTTAACTGAAAATAAGGTGTAAATGATAACTGTAGATCATTTTAACTGAAAGTAAGGTGTAAATGATAATTATAGATAATTTTAATTGAGAATAAGGTATAAATGATAACTATAGAAAACTTTAACTGAAAATAAGATGTAAATGATAACTGTAGATAATCTTAGCTGAAAATAAGGTGTAAATGATAATTATAGATAATTTAACTGAGAATAAGGTGTAAATGATAATTATAGATAATTTTAACTTAAAATAAGGTGTAAATAATAACTGTAAATAACTTTAACTGAGAATAAGGTGTAAATGATAACTGTAGATAATTTTAACTGAAAATAAGGTGTAAATGATAACTATAGGTAATTTTAACTGAAAATAAGGTGTAAATGATAACCATAGAAAATGTTTACTGAAAATAAGGTGTAAATGATAATTGTAGATAACTTTAACTGAAAATAAGGCGTAAATGTTAACTATAAATAATTTAACTAAAAATAAGGTGTAAATGATAACTAGAGATAATTTTAACTGAAAATAAGGTGTAAATGATAACTATAGATAATTTTAACTGAAAATAAGGTGTAAATGATAACCATAGAAAATTTTTACTGAAAATAAGGTGTAAATGATAACTGTAGATAACTTTAACTGAAAATAAGGCGTAAATGTTAACTATAGATAATTTTAACTGAAAATAAGGTGTAAATGATAACTATAGGTAATTTTAACTAAAGAAAAGTAAAGTTAAAATAGAAAAGTAATAGAAAAGTAAAGTTCTATATGATAAGATTCTTATAGCATTAAAATAAGAATAGTTGTAGCAATTGTGTACGGTGACTAATTGAAGGCCTGAAAAAATCGTGAAGTTGGGGAATTACGCCAATTCGGCATATTTCACTATCCAATATCTCCAATGGGCCTGGATAAAAACATCTGAAACCTTGTGAATATCCTTTAGTATACCATAACACATATAACAGCACGTTTTGTGTTTTTGAGCAGAATGGTGTGAAAGTATTAAGGAATGACGTCATACTCTAGAAGGTGTTTGGTTCACAAATTCAACTGGAAACTCGTTGTTGTGAAGTAAAATAAAGTGTGTAACAGGGAGTATGTAAGTTTACAGCGAGTGAATGTTCACCGACTGAGGAATATAGATGAAACGAAAGGACAACAGTCTCCTGCATGAGTTGACAGTTAAAACAAGAATAATCATGATTGAACATCATTGATATAGCAAACAGCAATGAGTACTTACGGACTTTTTGCCAAGAGTGCATTTTGATTTTTCTCGTCTTCTGCTGGTAGTGACATTCTTCACCAGTGCTGTTGGGGGTGTGATAAGACAGAGAATCACGACTAGAGGAAAGAAACGAGCTTGAGAGCCTTGACTGGACTAACCATTCATCATTGATTTTACTTCACAACAAGGAGTTTCGAGTTGAATTTGTAAACAAAACACCTCCTAGAGTATGACGTCATTCCTTAGTACTTTCACACTATTCTGCTGAAAAAAACAAAACGTGTTGTGTGTGTTATGATACTAAAGGAGTAATTATTCACAAGGTTTCAGATTTTTTTATCCAGGCCCATTGGAGATATTGGACAGTGAAATATGACGAATTGACATAATTCCCCAACTTTGCGATTTTTTCAGTTCTTTAAAACCAGGTACAGGTCTGTAAATTTTTGTGTATAAACTTATGACCCCGTTCTATATGCACACACAAATTCAGAGATCTAGACCAGCTGTTTCCTCTTCCCAAACATCTCTTCAATGTCCAAAAATGTTGCTACTGTAGGTCCTGATTTCACCCCTTTCAAGTGGTTGTAGGCAAAAATGTTAAGAGATCAAAGTTTTAGCTCTGCACAAGTTGGAGACACTCAGCAGTTCCAGTTAGCTAGGACAAATATGTGCTTTAGATATTTAAAACAATGTAAACGCTTGAAATCAAGTAAACGCAAAATGGCGGCAGCAGCTGCGTGGCTATGAGATGTTTTAAAAATCCAGTGATCGTAGTTTTGAAGTACTCTGTTACAGTATAAACATTCGTGAAAAAAAAAAAATAGATTTTCTTGGAGATGGTCGAGCGGCATATGCTTGATCACTTAGAACGGATTGATTCTCAGGGAATTGTGTAAAGCTGAAAAAAAGGCTGGAAAAGCCAGGACATTTTAATTTCGTACTTTTAATTTTCAGTTCTCTTTTCACCTTACCCGGCTATTTGGTAGGATATATTTTATATAATAAATTAGTTTGTTTTGCAAAACTTCCCTACCTACACACGTTATATACAGGCTGTATCAGAAAGAACTATACAACTTTGAAAAGTCAGGGTGTCCGAGAAGTCCTTCCCTGATTACAGAAATTGATAACTCAGGCTAGAAATAAGATAGAAATATGAAACTGGTGTTGAATTGTTTACAAACTATAAAAATTTTGTCTCTGTTAGGTTTGTTCTGTTTTACCAAGTCTCATTTTTTTGTTTTAGGTTTGTAGTACGTAAGTAAGAAGCCCAAGAAGCCATGCCAACCAACCAGGAGAAGGCACAGTGTGTCCTGTGGTACCATGAGACACGATCACCAACCACGGCCTCCACGCTCTCCTGACATAACCCCATTAGACTTCTTTTTATGGGGTTATGTCAAGGATGAGGTCTACCGAACACGTGTACCAGATCTTGAAACCCTGCAGCAACGAATAACCACAGTCGTTGCATCGATCCCTCCAGTGATGTTGGCTAATGTGTGGATGGAAATTGAATATCGCCTAGATGTGCTACGTGCTACCAAGGGTGCTCATGTGGAAGTTTACTGATGTGACCAAAACTTTTATAGTTTGTAAACAATTCAACACCAGTTTCATATTTCTATCTTATTTCTAGCCTGAGTTATCAATTTCTGTAATCAGGGAAGGACTTCTCGGACACCCTATATTGTTTTCTTTATTTAGCTTACATACATGATTTTGGCGTCGTTTTGTAGCAAAGTACATCAAGTTTTTTAAAAATCTTATATCTAAAGAGGTTCAATATGGCTTGCGTTTTTGATGTGGTACACATTCCATCCGATCTGAAGTCGATTTCTTGCCAAACCCGCATGTCAGGAATAGCGAGGTAGATGGTTTAAGATGCAACTGTTTTCTCAACATACGCCAAAGTGTTATGTATAGGACGCCCAGCTGTCGAGAAGCACGCCAGGTTGATTTTGCAGGACTGTTCATAAAGCTTTGTCTCAGTTGCTCTACAACGTCTTCAGACGTACGGGGACGACCTGAAGATTTGTTGTCTTACCGAACATCCAGTTTCAATAAAACACTTATGCCATTGATAAATAGTAGCCCTACTGGGAGAGGATCTTTACCATACTTTGTACGAAAATTACGTTGCATAGTTGTGACAGACTTGGATTCTGCGAACCAAAATGCACAGCTAACACGCTTGGGATCGGTAAAGGCAGCCATCTTTGCTGCATCTGCCACTAACGCTTGCAGTGGCTTGTTTCTGAACTAGTGTACTACGTGAGTCAAAACTTGATGTATTTTGCTACAAAATGACACCAAAACTATGTTTGTAACATAAATGAATGAATCAATTTGAGTTTTCAAATTTGTAAAGTCCCTTTTGATACACCTTGTATATTCATACCTAGTAAAAGTGGAAAAATATACCTACAAAGTTTCTTTTCTTCACTATAAGTACACTTGGAAATTTGTAAATTGTCACCTGAAACAGTCAGGTATTTTGTGTTCGCCAAAAAAATGAGACCCCAGGTTTCATGTTCCCTATTCCAATATTTACAGGTAACTTCGAAACAAATGCATTGGTCTAGACCGTATTCTCATATATTCTATCTACATACCCCAGTATTCTCAACGTTCGATTGAAATACTCGAAGTCTTAAAATGGTCTAAGTTGTTTTCTTTCATGTGCAGGATGATCCAGAAGTGTGCGTACCACCCTTTAGTTTCAACAGCATAGTGTTAGTTATGGTAAAATGTATGTACACAGTTCCTTGAAGTCTTAAGAGTCATAAACATCGGTATGATCACCATCCATGTCGTAACACAGCTGAATTCTGCGCCAAGTTCTCGCAGATGTTTTGCGGAAATACTCCGGAGTCACGAGGGTGAAGGCTTATTCCACGGCTGTTCGTAATTCCTGCGTTATGTGATATCGAGTGTTACTTTCTTACTCGTTGCTTAACGAAACCACAGAGAGCATTGTCTGATGTCGTCAGATCGGGACTTCTTGGAGGCCAGGCAAAGGAAGCTGGTGAAGATGCATAACCTCTTCCAATCCAGCGGCCTGGAAACGTCTGATTCCGGTAATTGCACAGAAACTAATGAACATGGATAAAAATGTTGCCAGACAATGCCAAGCAACGTTACAAGACAATGCAAAGCAATGCTACCAAACAAATGTGGGTAAAACCTAAAACTGTCAGAAAACACCAATTAGGGGTTCGCCCACTTCCGGACCACCCTGTAGTTAGATTCAGAAAATAAATGATTTTTATGATATATTATAAGATGTTCAAATGACCATATTTTATTTAATCGTCGTATGTAACTCACTCAACTAGCAGTGTTCTCAGTTTTTGATCATTTTCAACAAATTTCGTTTCTGGGAGCACACGTTATGAAAAGGTTTTTCTAATGAGCTTCAACTAAAAATCTCTTAGGAGAGAAAACAGGATGAGATATTATAAAAAGAAAATTTTACATTGAAAATTGTTTGTATTATATTTGGTTCATTAATTTTAAGAAGCTTTAATAGTATAAGAAAAAGTGAAAGCGATCTTCTTTTCACTTCATCTTGAGGTTTTAAGTAAGAAGATACATGATTTCTTAAAAGCTCACAAAACTAAAAATAAAAAAAAGAAGCAAAATTCTTCAGGAATCAATAGAGTGTAACCCTAGTTTATTAATCACTTCACATAATTAAAAAAAAAAGTTTTCTTTCAAAACGAGAGCAGAAAGAAATGTGAAGAAATAAAAGAAAGATAAAAAAGAACTTAAGTTTCGAAGACTAAAGAAAATGGCGGACTTGAAGACGTTCATAAAGATTAGAGGAGAAAAGAAGAAAATGTGTTCTGTAGACAGTCTGACAAATAACTTCAGTCAGGAAACAGATAATTCCCCTTTCTCTGAGAGAAAGAGAAGAAAGATGTTAAAAAAATCTTCAAAATAAATGGAAAGTATATTATTGTTCGCTATAATCCTTTATGATGGCGAAATCTATAAATGGCTTCTTGGTAGATCATTGTCTCTGGTTTAACAGATGGTGTATGGGTTTCTTACTGTCACCGGTTCCCAACCTAGAGTGCGTGTACACTTGGGGAAATAATTAACCCTTTTGGGATTTTGGGATTTTAAGATAAATTTTAGACTTTCACTCAAGCAGCTACTGCATCATTACTATTTATCCGTGGATTTTGGTTCGTACCTCGTTATCTTCAAAATAAAGCATCTTTCCGAAAAGTATCGTTTACTTGTCCGTATTCTATAATTGAAAAGGGGATTTCGAGGAAAATGGGAAGTTCTTTATCTGAAAAAATCGCTTTTCCAAAAGTTTATGTCCGGATACTGCGTTAATGTGTAGATCTCAATATCACATAAAAAATATTAAGTAGTGTTTTGTCTGATAGTCATATTAACATGTATATGCGTTCTTGCAATTCATAAAACCTTTTAGACATCATTGGTGAGAGAACAAAATAACCCTTTTGGGTTGTACTCTTGAAGGTCAAAAAGATGACGTCATGACCCCCATCAACTTGACGAGCTCCTTCTCAAAATACGTGTGTCCTGTTTCGCAATGCATGCACGATTGAACGATAAAAATAATCCAGCAGTAATAGTGTTAAATGAGTATTTTAAAACAATACACACGTATGGTATATCCGATAAATCCGAAAATGTTAATAAGAACGGAAAAGACACCTTAATCTTTATTGAGAATGTAAACCATGTATAATCAATTTGCATATACACTTCCCTACCGACCAGAAGTTTTTAATTTAGTGATTCCATTGCGAAGACCAGTGACGACGCTATCTTTCATTTCTTTGGGGGGAGGGGAGGCAGAAAAAATTTGGGTGTTGCTATAATGAGAAGAATACTGTTATATTATTAATACTTAACCTACATTGCAATACAACATATCTGGATATTGACAACGAATAGGGAATTTGGCGTCGGTGTTAAACAGCATTCCAAGGGGCAACTTTCCAATAGATTGTATTTCCTGCGGTTGAAATTAGTCAAGGTAGACGGAACATTGAATTCTCTCGAATATGAAATTCGTTATCTTCATTTTGAAGTTTATGCGGAAAGAAATTGAAGAGAAAAACACAAACAAATGAATTTCGTTACACAATACGAAACTACGGTAGACTTCAAAACTATTGTGGTTAAAATATTCGAACCAGAAAAGTGATAGTTTGGTGAATTCCATTTTCAGTAACCCGCTAGTGTAGTCGCTCATGCTCTCGCTTTTGATGCGAGCAGTCCCAGGTTCGATACCCATTGGAGATACTCGGTCGAGAAAGTGTAACAGCTTTTCCATTCTGAGAGGTTTTTCCTGGGTTCTCCTCATTCACACCAGGCAAATGTTGGGATGCTACATTATAGTCCCAGGGCGCTTCCTTCGTTCACCATTTCTTTTTTTCTCTCTACTCCTTCCCGGGCAGTGTGATTGACTGGTTGGGACAATTGAGGACATAGACTGATGCTGATTGGAAGTCGCCATTGACCAATCAAATTCCACCAGTACCTATATAGTAAAAGCATTGTTTTGGTCCCTCATACTTTACCCTGAAGATGAGAACAATATTGTCGATTGTCGCAACATTGGATGACGTAGAATTCACCTGGCTGAAGCCCGAGAACAATTATATTCATCACACCAGAAAGCTTCAGTTGTTATTTCGAAAAATAAGTTGTTTGCCGAAGTTGTTTGCTATCTTCTACCGTTTTTGCTATATCATTTTTAACTTACAAACCCGGAAATGGTACATTTCTACCACTTCCGGTTGGAATAGAGGGTTAAAGGACGAAGTTGGAGCATATTTTTGGAACACTGGAAATCATATCAGAAAGAGATTTCTTATTTTTTTACTTCGATATCTGTCGATAGACGGACACAGACTGAGCTGTCCTCCGACACCTCACATATGTACTATTATTAAGCATAGTGTAGTCTAAAAGTTTGAAACTGCACAATTTTAAAATGTATTTTTAATTAGTTTACCAAAACTCCTTTATATATTTTCCGTATCTGTGCATCCGTCCGTTCAAATGAAATGAAATGAAATATTTCACTTTAACGTACCATATTTGTGCTCTTTAAGCTAAGAGACTGATGACGTATGGCAAGATAGCCCCCCCACTTTAGAAAAGTGAAACAATGACTAGGTCATTCGTTTGTACTACGTTTGTACCGTTTGTACCGAAAATATTTTCGTTTGTACCATTTTCCTTATAGGGTTACTTGAGAGGTCGACTGGGGGGGCTATCTTGGCGCCAAGATAGCCCCCCCGTATCACAGCACAGAAAATTGGAATACACCATTCGAAAGCAAATCGTTTGTACCGTTTGTACCGAAAAAAGTTTTGTTTGTACCCTGATAGTTTTCGAGAAACAGGGGATGAAATTTGGGGGGCTATCTTGGCGCCAAGATAGCCCCCCCGTATCACAACAAAAAAAATTGAAATACACCATTCGAAAGCAAATCGTTTGTACCGTTTGTACCGAAAAAAGTTTTGTTTGTACCCTGATAGTTTTCGAAAAACAGGGGATGACATTTGGGGGGGCTATCTTGGCGCCAAGATAGCCCCCCCGTATCACAGCACAAAAAATTGAAATACACCATTCGAAAGCAAATCGTTTGTACCGTTTGTACCGAAAAAAGTTTTGTTTGTACCCTGATAGTTTTCGAGAAACAGGGGATGAAATTTGGGGGGGCTATCTTGGCGCCAAGATAGCCCCCCCGTATCACAGCACAAAAAATTGAAATACACCATTCGAAAGCAAATCGTTTGTACCGTTTATACCGAAAATATTTTCGTTTGTACCATTTTCCTTATAGGGTTACTTGAGAGGTCGACTGGGGGGGCTATCTTGGCGCCAAGATAGCCCCCCCGTATCACAGCACAGAAAATTGGAATACACCATTCGAAAGCAAATCGTTTGTACCGTTTGTACCGAAAAAAGTTTTGTTTGTACCCTGATAGTTTTCGAAAAACAGGGGATGACATTTGGGGGGGCTATCTTGGCGCCAAGATAGCCCCCCCCGTATCACAGCACAAAAAATTGAAATACACCATTCGAAAGCAAATCGTTTGTACCGTTTGTACCGAAAAAAGTTTTGTTTGTACCCTGATAGTTTTCGAGAAACAGGGGATGACATTTGGGGGGCTATGTTGGCGCCAAGATAGCCCCCCGTATCACAGCACAAAAAATTGAAATACACCATTCGAAAGCAAATCGTTTGTACCGTTTGTACCGAAAAAAGTTTTGTTTGTACCCTGATAGTTTTCGAGAAACAGGGGATGATATTTTGGGCGCGGGGCTATCTTGGCGCCAAAATAGCCCCCCCCCCGTATCACAGCACAAAAAATTGGAATACACCATTCGAAAGCTTATCGTTTGTACCGTTTGTACCGAAAAATGTTTTGTTTGTACTCTGATAATTTTCAAGAAAGAGTGGATGGCGTTTGGTATTCTATGTTGTACGGAAGATGGGCTCCCTAATATGTACTTTTTCCATGCCCATTAATAAGTATTATGTGTGTATTCATGTGAATTTATGTGTATTTAGAACTCTTGTTGTACATATCCAAATAAAAAAAGGACTTGTTGGGAATAACGCAACTTTAAAATTGAATTGGCGAGTGGGAAAATAGTGTGAGTTCAAATTAAGCCATTTTGAGTTAAAGGCGAAAATAACACTAAAGATTTAGAACTACAAGTTGTAATGAAGAGCTGTACAATTTGGAAGACCTCGCACGTAATAACAGAATGCTATAATGTCGACTGTACATTTGTGGCATTAACAAACAAAAGTTCTTTCTTCAAATATCTCAAAATGCGTTTTGTGCACTAGTAGTGTTTTTCCGCTGAACGATTCAATTAAATTTTCTCTTTTGTGCCCTTTTCCGTAAATAAATACCATAATAACAATAACGAAGTGTGTACAAATTCAGAAAGAAACTGGATTTACAGAAATAATCTTAAACAAAGAAAACTAAAAGATGAAATGTTTGCTCACCTAAACTGCGTCCTTCCACGTTTCAGCTTTACACATATCTGTCACATTAACGGCTCGAGAAGTTTGCGCTTTCATAGACAATAGAAGTAAGCAAACAGGCCATTGCTGAATAATACGTATTTACTTAAGGAAAAGGGCAGAAATAGAAAAAATTTAATTGAATCGGTGAGTGGAAAACCACTACTAGTCCACAAAACGCATTTTGAGATATTTGAAAAAATAACTTTCGTTTGTTAATGCCACAAATGTACAGTCGACATTATAGCATTCTGTTATAACGTGCAAGGTCTTGCAAATTGCACTGCTCTTCATTACAACTTGTAGTTCTACATCTTTAGTGTTATTTTTGCTTTTACTTCAAAATGGTTTATTTTGGAATCAAACTGTTTTCCCACTTGCCGATTCAATTCTAACGTTGAGTTATTACTGAAAACTTCAGTTTTTCATTTTGATATGCAGAACCAGTATTCTAAATACACATCAATTCACATGGATAAACATATAATACTTATTAATGGACATGGAAAAAGTACACATTAGGGGGCCTATCTTGCGCACAAGATAGCCCTCAAATCTCATCCCCTGTTTCTCGAAAACTATCAGGGTACAAAGAAAACTTTTTTCGGTACAAACGGTACAAACGATTTGCTTTCGAATGGTGCATTTCAATTTTTTTGTGTTGTGATACCTAGGGGCTATCTTGGTGCCAAAATAGTTTCCCCCCAAATGTCATCCCCTGTTTCTCGAAAACTATCAAGGTACAAACAAAACTTTTTTCGGTACAAACGGTACAAACGATTTCCTTTCGAATGGTGTATTCCAATTTTTTGTGCTGTGATACGGGGGGGCTATCTTGGCGCAAAGATAGCCTCCCGCCCAAAATATCATCCCCTGTTTCTCGAAAACTATCAAGGTACAAACAAAACTTTTTTCGGTACAAACGGTACAAACGATTTGCTTTCGAATGATGTATTCCATTTTTTTGTGCTGTGATACGGGGGGCTATCTTGGCGCCAAGATAGCCCCCCCAAATGTCATCCCGTGTTTATCGAAAACTATCAAGGTACAAACAAAACTTTTTTCGGTACAAACGGTACAAACGATTTGCTTTCGAATGATGTATTCCATTTTTTTGTGCTGTGATACGGGGGGGCTATCTTGGCGCCAAGATAGCCCCCCCAAATGTCATCCCCTGTTTCTTGAAAACTATCAGGGTACAAACAAAACTTTTTTCGGTACAAACAAAACTTTTTTCGGTACAAACGGTACAAACGATTTGCTTTCGAATGGTGTATTTCAATTTTTTGTGCTGTGATACGGGGGGGCTATCTTGGCGCCAAGATAGCCCCCCCAAATGTCATCCCCTGTTTCTCGAAAACTATCAGGGTACAAACAAAACTTTTTTCGGTACAAACGGTACAAACGATTTGCTTTCGAATGGTGTATTTCAATTTTTTGTGCTGTGATACGGGGGGGCTATCTTGGCGCCAAGATAGCCCCCCCAAATGTCATCCCCTGTTTCTCGAAAACTATCAGGGTACAAACAAAACTTTTTTCGGTACAAACGGTACAAACGATTTGCTTTCGAATGGTGTATTTCAATTTTTTGTGCTGTGATACGGGGGGGCTATCTTGGCGCCAAGATAGCCCCCCCAAATTTCATCCCCTGTTTCTCGAAAACTATCAGGGTACAAACAAAACTTTTTTCGGTACAAACGGTACAAACGATTTGCTTTCGAATGGTGTATTTCAATTTTTTGTGCTGTGATACGGGGGGGCTATCTTGGCGCCAAGATAGCCCCCCCAAATGTCATCCCCTGTTTCTCGAAAACTATCAGGGTACAAACAAAACTTTTTCGGTACAAACGGTACAAACGATTTGCTTTCGAATGGTGTATTCCAATTTTTTGTGCTGTGATACGGGGGGGCTATCTTGGCGCCAAGATAGCCCCCCCAAATTTTATCTCCTGTTTCTTGAAAACTATCAGGGTACAAACAAAACTTTTTTCGGTACAAACGGTACAAACGATTTGCTTTCGAATGGTGTATTCCAATTTTCTGTGCTGTGATACGGGGGGGCTATCTTGGCGCCAAGATAGCCCCCCCAGTCGACCTCTCAAGTAACCCTATAAGGAAAATGGTACAAACGAAAATATTTTCGGTACAAACGGTACAAACGTAGTACAAACGAATGACATAGTCATTGTTTCAATTTTCTAAAGTGGGGGGGCTATCTTGCCATACGTAGACTGATGATTAAGGTGGATCACCGCCCGGAAGTCATTACATATTTTAGCTCATTGCGTTAACTACTGCGCAATGAAACGTTACATATTATAAATATTGCACAATAAGATAGAGTTATGTTTCAGCTACAACACAAGACACTAATTTATTTGGTTGTGTCTTCTGATATCGAAAAAGGTAACAAATAAAAGAAAATATTTGATTCGTTTTACAATGAGCACACAAGATGGCGCTTGCCGTTAGATCTTACTAGAAGTGCTCATTTTTATGAAGTGTTTATTTGTATGTGTAAATTATGCTAAAGTAACAATCTTATTATGAAATAGATATATTGTTTGACCGTTTCTCGTGTTATGTTTTACATTTTATTTAAATATTAATTTACGTTTAAGGAAATAGATTTTGATAAAAAATTTGCTCAGAACGCCATAATGCGTTGTTGCCAAATTCGTACATTTACTTTGGTAGTCAGAATAAGGAAATTCCTAGATGGCAGGCGGCAGTTCGAGAAGCGAAACTTAGCTGTGAATTCTGGTAAGGGTCGAAAATTAATTTCTCCAGTAAGTATCCAAGCAGAATTCCATGATACCATCTGGCATAAGGAAACACTCGGCACTATCTGGCAACGCCACAAATACAAGCAGCGTTTAGAATAGCACCGAGAACACTTAGTGGTCCACCTTAAGGCAAGTGAATGATGATAAAAGTATTGGTGGAAAGAGAATGTAGGAGGAAACGGGAATGCCCCGAGAAAACCGACCGACACGATGTTGTCCACCACAAACTTACTTGGACGGGGATCGAACCAGGGACCCCAGGCACCAGAGGTAAATGCTCTACCACTGTGCCACCGTGCCTTCCTTATATTCAAAATGAGAGTTATTTTAATGTTGATTACTATAGAAAATGAAATTAAATCTTTAAGTTTTACGTCCCATGGTTATGCCGCTTAGGCTAAAGGAGACGGTGATGATTAGAGATGAGTGAAATGGTGAAATAAAGAAAGTGGGAATAAACGGGAGAACCCCGAGAAAACCCACGAGTACGGTGTTTGTCCACCACAAAGTCCACACGGCGCGAGCTGGGATCGAACCAGGGACCCAAGCACCGGAGAGATGAACGCTCTACCACTGAGCCACCGCGCCCCCTTGATTACTATATACTGGAAACGGTGATAGATAGCGAAGGATGGGTTTTCAGCGTCTGAAGAAATATTCTATCTCCGCTTCTAAACGCTCTATTAAAACCGGAAGTGGTAGAGATCTACTACCAATTCCGTTTTCAATATTAAACAACGAAAATATCACGCCATAAAAAATCAAATTGCTTCATGTGTTGTACACGTGACGCTGGTACTTGTTTTAGGATACGAAAGTAGCGTCTTATTATTTTCATCTGAAATACCGAAAATTTCAAACATTAATTTCTAATAGACAGAGTCTGTTTCTCTAGAAACTAATTATCTTTTAGTGGTTTGGATTCGTAGAAACGAAGAAAAAGCGTTATTCTCGCAATGTTAATTCTTGCTCTTGTTCTGGATATTGGTATGAAGTGTTTAATTGTAAAGGGGAGTTCCTTGGTACCTTAAGTTAATTAAATATTCACTGAAGGTAATTAAAAGGTTAATTATTAATGATAAATTTAATGGTAAAATTAGAGGAGGAATAGGTGAAAAGGATGACTTGAGGCTGTACAATAAGGAGTTGTGTAACATTATCCCTCTACTGCAACCAGAAGTTGTAGATCGCTTTCAATATTGAATTTTCATACTTTAAAAGTTTACCGTCGTTTCGCAACTGTAAATGAGAACTTATAATCCGTGGACGCAAAAAAGTACAGTTTAATAATAAATAAAGGCATTCTATGCTCTTAGGTTTGACTGGTGCAACTGAGGAAAATTCCTCACATTTATTTGGTCTAGGAATTAATTCGTGCGGGTGGACAAGAGATGGCGCAACGAACGGAGCGTCCCACAGTTCCGTGTATCCACACATGTGTTGCAAACCTCTGTCATCGCGTATCGTTCGTAGTATAGGGCAGTGGATTAAAGCGTCAACAACACCAGTTTGTAGTTAAGTGAACATGGCGCAATTTGTGCCTGATAAAGTGTTTTTGCGGGGTGTCCTGCTGCATTACTTTAACATGCAGAAAAGTGCGACTGAAAGTCATCGTATTTTGGTGGAAGTGTATGGTGACCATGCTCTAGCTGAGCGAACGTGTCAGAAGTGGTTTGCACGGTTTAGAAGTGGTGATTTCGGCTTGGCAGACCAAGAGCGAGCTGGACAGCCAAAAAAATTTCAAGACGAAGAATTGACAGCATTGCTCGAGCAGGATTCGTGTCAAACGCAGGAACAACTTGCAGCAGCATTAGGCGTTGATCAAACAACAGTCTCCAAACGCTTGAAAGCCATGGGAATGATTCAAAAGATGTCACATTGGGTTCCACATGAATTGAAAGACAGAGACGTTGAAAGACGAAAAACCATTTGCGAATTGCTGCTTCAACGACAGAGCAGAAAGGGGTTTCTGCATCGAATTATTACGGGTGATGAGAAGTGGATCCATTACGAGAACCCTAAACGAAAAAAGGCCTGGGTGAAACCAGGTGAACCAGGTCCATCACAACCAAAACGAGATATTCACTGTGCAAAGGTTATGCTGTGCATATGGTGGGATATGAAAGGTGTGGTGTACTATGAGCTGCTGCAACCGGGTGAAACTATGAATGGAGAACGTTATCGACGACAATTAATGCGTTTGAAGCAAGCTCTGGCCAGAACACGACCAGAATGGGAGAACAGACATGATAAACTTATTGTTCAACATGATAACGCTCGCCCACATGTCGCAAAACCGGTCAAAACCTATTTAGAAAATGTCGGATGGGAAGTTTTACCCCACCCGCCGTATTCACCAGACGTTGCTCCTTCGGACTACTACTTGTTCGATTGCATGAACAACGATTTGATTGGACAGCGGTTTACTTCTTCAGAAGATATCGAAACATGGGTCTCTGACTGGATCGCTTCCAAGGATGAGGACTTCTTTCGCCACGGAATCCGTACATTGCCTGACAGATGGGCGAAAGTGGTGGCTAGCGATGGACAATATTTTTCTTAAGGTATTTATGTATTTTGTGTTTGTACTACAGCTTCAATGTGTGCGTACCAACCGCACGAATTAATTCCTAGACCAAATAGTAATGCCAAGATGCAAAACCTGGACCTCTCAACTGCAAAGAGTGAACTTTAATATATCATATATATACGTCTTCAGTAGACTATAATATGTTATTTTAAAATAGCCTTCCAACTGGCTGATGTATGACGTAGGAGCGTGCTTTTATAATCTGCGAAAAGTAGAGAAAAACATTTATATCTGACTGATGTATGACGTAGCACAACGCTTTTACAGTCTAAAAAGCTAGCGGGAAACGGTTTCAACTGGATGATGCACTACATAGCGGCACGCTTTTACAATCTAAGAAAAGTAGGGAGAAACGTTTCCAACTGACTGATGCATTACGTAGGGGTACGCTTTTACAATCTGAGAAAAGTAGGGAGAAACGTTCCCAACTGCTTGATGCATTACATAGGAGCACGCTTTTACAATCTGAGAAAACTAGAGAGAAACGTTCCCAACTGATTGATGCATTACATAGGAGCACGCTTTTACAATCTTTGAAAAGTAGAGAAGCGTTTCCAACTGACTGATGCATTACGTAGGGGTACGCTTTTACAATCTGAGAAAAGTAGAGAAACGTTTCCAACTGACTGATGCATTACGTAGGGGTACGCTTTTACAATCTTTGAAAAGTAGAGAAGCGTTTCCAACTGACTGATGCAGTACGTAGGGGTACGCTTTTACAATCTGAGAAAAGTAGGGAGAAACGTTCCCAACTGCTTGATGCATTACATAGGAGCACGCTTTTACAATCTGAGAAAACTAGAGAGAAACGTTCCCAACTGATTGATGCATTACATAGGAGCACGCTTTTACAATCTTTGAAAAGTAGAGAAGCGTTTCCAACTGACTGATGCATTACGTAGGGGTACGCTTTTACAATCTGAGAAAAGTAGAGAAACGTTTCCAACTGACTGATGCATTACGTAGGGGTACGCTTTTACAATCTTTGAAAAGTAGAGAAGCGTTTCCAACTGACTGATGCATTACGTAGGGGTACGCTTTTACAATCTGAGAAAAGTAGGGAGAAACGTTCCCAACTGGCAGATGCATTACATAGGAGCACGCTTTTACAATCTGAGAAAACTAGAGAGAAACGTTTCCAACTGGCTGATGCATTACGTAGGGGTACGCTTTTACAATCTGAGAAAAGTAAAGAGAAACGTTCCCAACTGGTTGATGCATTACTTAGGAGCACGCTTTTACAATCTGAGAAAACTAGAGAGAAACGTTCCCAACTGGTTGATGCATTACATAGGAGCACGCTTTTACAATCTGAGAAAAGTAGAGAACCGTTTCCAGTTAGCTTATGTGTTAGGTAGTGGTGCCCTTTTCCAATCTGAGAAAGACAGAGGGAAACAAATAGAAAACATTCTGGAAAGGTTGAGGGTAGGGAACGAAATAATAAATAAGTGTTGGCAGTGTATGTGTAGTAAAACTATCGATTACGCTATTGATGTTGTTGTTTGCCTGTTATCCCTGTCTTTCGATTTTATGTACAGTGTTTTTCATCCGAATGCTCTGTGACGTCACAGTGTGCTGCTCGTTTTCTCGGTAGACCACACGGAGGGAGGGTAACTTGTTGTTGGTGAAAGAAACATACATCATACATCATCAGCAACATGATTACGTCATACATCAGCAAGTTGGAAATGTTTATCCCTACTTTTCTTAAATTGTAAAACAGTACTCTTACGTCATACATAAGCCAGATGGATTTTTTCCTACTTTTTCCATATTATAAAGGCGTACTCCTACGTCTACGATTGAGAAAATTAAAATGAACTGTGTTTAAAAAGCAGAGATGTACTGCCTTTCATTATGCTGTTTTGAGGACCAGTCAGTATAAAGTTTATTGGGGGTACGTGGAGCGAGGGTGACAACAATCACGTCGAGGGAAGAGGAGGAAAAATGACCTATTTTGATTAAGGCAATGATGATAGATGAAAGAGACGTTTTGATTTGAATTGGATTTCAGTTGAACGTCCCTTTCAACGGCTAGACAATATGAGACGTGGATCTAAAGCTTAACGTGGTATCCAATCCACAAGACTTCCCGGTGGGAATAGAACCCGGGTCTCCTACACCAAAGAGATGACCTAATGTCAGATACAAGAATGACTTAATGTTAAGTGAAAGGGTCTGAAATAAAAAAAGCGAAGAAAATCGTAGAGGGAAGACACAGTAAAAAGAACAGTTCTAGGAGCCGAAAAAAAGCAGCAAACCGAAGCAGGTGGGCGAGGGAAACCAAATAACGCGAGTTTCGAGGTGAACATCTAAAGCCCACCTCTTTCTCCCTCTTGCCCTGCTATCGTTTCTATGGAAACCGAGTCTAAAGGGTCGAGGGAAGCTTTTGCACGCCGCTCTTCATCAATATATCTGATGGAGTTTCAAGTCATCAGCCGGACGAAGAGAGTTCTAAGCTGAACTTTGGCATCGAACATGTGAACTTTTGCTTCAACATGGGATAAAAGCCACATTCGAGACAGAAAAAAAACATATATGTGAAAATGGAAAGAGGGGTTTGATATGAAACCTCATTTCTTATTTTGGGATTATGGTAGATGAGAAAGAAAATATTCCATGCGTTTCAAGCCATAGAACGTTACCGCCAATGACAGGGATTTTCATATTACATTAAGCATTAGATAAAATGCACTTTGATTTCAACGGGACGACCTATGTATTCGTTCTGTTGCTTTTAAAATTAGAATTATTTCACATTTGACTACTTTTTAATACAATAATCTTTGGATATACGTATATTTTTATTTTCTTAGGGAACTTTTCGACCTGGCTGGTTGGAATGGCCTTTTCAACACCCAAGCTATATGAGACGTGGACCTACAGTTTAAAATGAAATGCGAAACCCGAAACACTGATGAGTTCAAATTTGAAGTCCTTCCATTGGAAATCGAAGCTGAAACACTTGTGCATCAAATGCGCTTTGACAAATTTCAAACCGAAGCAACAGGCTTATTTTCTAACCAAGAAAGACAGTATACAGTAACTTTAAGGAGAATGCCATTAGTTTTATGGAAATTGTAAAATAGACATCTACCCGATATATGGAACTCTTTACGTTGCATAGAAGCTGATCTTCCGTTGTGTTGTATTCGTGTCTCATATAGCCTCGGTAGTGAAAAGTGTCCCTAAACTTCAAACCAATCAATGGCAGCAGCTGAGTTACACTCGGTAGCTGAGTTACTCTCGCCTCAGTTATTTATAGAAGATACATATACAAATTTGATTCTAACACCTATATTAGTAACAGCTACTATCACACTTATACTACTGATTTCCTCTACTTCTATGAATTATAGCATTTTAACTTAGTGTCACCATATATCGGTCACATTTGAAACCAAGCTTATCATTGTTTTTAAAGGCGAATCTTTCCAGATTTACAATTCTCCACCTTAAAATTTACCATTCTTCCCCAAATTTACTATTCACCACATTAAAATTTACCATTTTACCCCAAATTTACCATTCCCTATCTCAAAATTTACCATCCTTTCCCAAATTTACCATTCCGCACCTCAAAATTTACAATTTTTCTCCAAATTTACCATTCCCCACCTTAAAATCTACCATTTCTCCCCAATTTTTTATTCCTCACCTTAAAATTTACCATTCTTCCCCAAATTTACCATTCACCACCTTAAAATTTACCATTCCTCCCCAACTTTACTATTCACCACCTTAAAATCTACCATTCTTCTCCAACTTTACTATTCACCACGTTAAAATTTACCATTCTTCTCCAAATTTACCATTCACCACTTTAAAATTTACCATTCTTCCCCAAATTTACTATTCACCACCTTCAAATTTACCATTCTTCCCCAAATTTGCCATTCCCACCTCAAAACTTACCATCATTTCCCAAATTCACCATTCCCACCTGAAAATTTTACAATTCTTCTCCAAATTTACCATTTCCCTACTTAAAATTTAAATTTACAATTATTCTCCAAATTTAAAATTATTTCCTGAGTTTACCATTCCCCACCTCAAAATTTACCATTTCTCCCCATTTTTTATTCCCCACCATAAAATTTACCATTCTTTCCCAAATTTACCATTCACCACCTTAAAATCTACCATTCTTCCCCAACTTTACTATTCACCACCTTAAAATTTACCATTCTTCTCCAAATTTACCATTCACCACTTTAAAATTTACCATTCTTCCCCAAATTTACTATTCACCACCTTAAAATCTACCATTCTTCCCCAACTTTACTATTCACCACCTTAAAATTTACCATTCTTCTCCAAATTTACCATTCACCACTTTAAAATTTACCATTCTTCCCGAAATTTACTATTCACCACCTTCAAATTTACCATTCTTCCCCAAATTTGCCATTCCCACCTCAAAACTTACCATCCTTTTCCAAATTCACCATTCCCACCTGAAAATTTTACAATTCTTCTCCAAATTTACCATTTCCCTACTTAAAATTTAAATTTACAATTATTCTCCAAATTTAAAATTATTTCCTGAGTTTACCATTCACCACCTTAAAATTTACCATTCTTCTCCAAATTTACCATTCACCACTTTAAAATTTACCATTCCTCCCCAACTTTACTATTCACCACCTTAAAATCTACCATTCTTCCCCAACTTTACTATTCACCACCTTAAAATTTACCATTCTTCTCCAAATTTACCATTCACCACTTTAAAATTTACCATTCTTCCCCAAATTTACTATTCACCACCTTCAAATTTACCATTCTTCCCCAAATTTGCTATTCCCACCTCAAAACTTACCATCCTTTCCCAAATTCACCATTCCCACCTGAAAATTTTACAATTCTTCTCCAAATTTACCATTTCCCTACTTAAAATTTAAATTTACAATTATTCTCCAAATTTAAAATTATTTCCTGAGTTTACCATTCACCACCTTAAAATTTACCATTCTTCTCCAAATTTACCATTCACCACTTTAAAATTTACCATTCCTCCCCAACTTTACTATTCACCACCTTAAAATCTACCATTCTTCCCCAACTTTACTATTCACCACCTTAAAATTTACCATTCTTCTCCAAATTTACCATTCACCACTTTAAAATTTACCATTCTTCCCCAAATTTACTATTCACCACCTTCAAATTTACCATTCTTCCCCAAATTTGCTATTCCCACCTGAAAACTTACCATCCTTTCCCAAATTCACCATTCCCACCTGAAAATTTTACAATTCTTCTCCAAATTTACCATTTCCCTACTTAAAATTTAAATTTATCACTTCTCAATCACCTATCAACAAAAAAAAACCACCTAATAATAATAATCTCTCTACCACACCTCTATCTACACACACCCCAAACCAACAACCCAAACCAATCATTCTTCCCCAAATTTACCATTCACCACCTTAAAATCTACCATTCTTCCCCAACTTTACTATTCACCACCTTAAAATTTACCATTCTTCTCCAAATTTACCATTCACCACTTTAAAATTTACCATTCTTCCCCAAATTTACTATTCACCACCTTCAAATTTACCATTCTTCCCCAAATTTGCCATTCCCACCTCAAAACTTACCATCCTTTCCCTAATTCACCATTCCCACCTTAAAATTTTACAATTCTTCTCCAAATTTACCATTTCCCTACTTAAAATTTAAATTTACAATTATTCTCCAAACTTACAATTCTTTCCCAAGTTTACCACTCCCCACCTCAAAATTTACCATTCCTCAAAATTGTTTCATTCCCCACCTCAAAGTTTACCATTCTTCCCCCAAATTACCAATCTCCCCTTCAAATCTAGCACTGTGCTACAAAATTACCATTCTTTCCACTAAATTTACCATTTTGTGTTCCAAATGTATTTCTTCCCGCACATTTACTGCTCTTCAATTTCCATTTCCACAGGACCACTTGAATAAAAAAAAAATGTCCACTGAAATATTTTAATGGGCACAATCTAGCTGTAAAACCCGCTTGTGGCCAACCTTGATTGTTTCAAACTCTAGAATAATTGGGTCTTCTTCTCAATTTAATAGGGAGCATTGTGTTTCAGTGGTAGAGTGCTTACCTCTGGTGATGGCGGTTTCATGGTTCAATCCCTAGCCAAGTAAGTTTCTAGTGGGCAGCATAGAGTCCGTAGGGCTTCTCGGGGTACTTCCGTTTCCTTCCACATTCACATTCCACCAATTCTATCGTCATCATTTAGTTGCCTTATTCATTCGTCTCTCTTAGAATAATAGGCCCTTCCACGTTCACATTCCACCAATTCTATCATAATCACTTAGTTGCCTTATTCATTCGCCTCCCTTAGCCTAACAGGCATAATCATGTACCGTTAAACAGAAAGTGGTCCATTTCATTGCATTTTAGAAAAAAAATAATTTGTCCCTCTCTCGTACATACAACTGAAACAAAGAATTAACTATTTAACTTAAAGTCTTATCTACTAAGCTAAATGAGATCGATAATTCTTGAAAGCGTATGGATATGACAGAATTTGTGGAATAAGAATGTGGAAGGCAAAGGAAAACTCTAAATTATACTATGTTGACCAATCATAAGCTAACAAGATCTGTAATCGAATAATAAAAGAACTTACCGAAACACGAAAAATGACGGAAAAAATCACAAAAGCTTAAGAGCTGACGTAAAATTCAAACATTTGAATTAAAAGCTGAAAATGTGCAAAATATATAAATAAAATGCTCTTTAAAATTACATTTTTTTTGTTTCAGAACGAAGTATTATATCGTGCGTCTTTCATGGGCATTATATTCACGTAGAACAACAACAACAGGAAAAAAAAGACATTTAATCTATTTCCGTCCCCTAGTAATCAGTGTTGAATTGAAAACCCTAGATTTCTTACGTTTCTGGTTTGAATAGAGGGAATAGGGATGGAGAAGGGTGCTGAAGCCATATCAAAAAGCCATTTCTGGCTATCTGTTACTTTTTTCTCCTCCATGGAGACATAAACTGATTGGCATATGGAAACATATATATCTATATCTATCTATCTATCTATCTATCTATCTATCTATCTATCTATCTATCTATCTATCTATCTATCTATCTATCTATCTATCTATATCTATCTATCTATCTATCTATCTATCTATCTATCTATCTATCTATCTATATATATATATATATATATATATATATATATATATATATATATATATATATATTTCTACCAGTTTCGGTTTTGGTAGAAAGGCTAAGCTGGAAATAAAAATATTGAATCTATATTGAATTTTCCACGTGCTTCTATTTACAAACGCCCAACATGTGCTCATATTCATCAATAACCTCATGCACCTTACTATGGAGTACTACAGCTACACACGACGGAGACTGCAGCGATACCAGCAGTCACATGACGACGAAGGAACAGCAGCACCACCACCTCATTTACAGCGCATATATAACCTATATATATATAGTGTCGAGAGGATTTCAACGACAGCTATCAGTCTCGATTGGTCAATCCTTCCTCTAGCTTGTTCTGGAGCTCTGGGAGGTACCTAATCCAAAGCCTTTAGTTATCTTTAGAGCTCTAGGAGATACCTAACCCAAAGCCTTTAGTTATCTTCAGAGCTCTAGGAGATACCTAACCCAAAGCCTTTAGTTATCTTCAGAGCTCTAGGATATATCTAACCCAAAACCTTTAGTTATCTTCAGAGCTCTAGGATATATCTAACCCAAAGCCTTTAGTTATCTTCAGAGCTTTAGGAGATATCTAACCCAAAGGCTTTAGTTATCTTCAGAGCTCTAGGAGATACCTAACCCAAAGCCTTTATTTATCTTCAGAGCTCTAGAAGCTCTTAGTTTTGCATCGGAACTCTAGCCTTTCCTTCTCCCCGCTTAGCTTGCTTCGGAGCTTTGTGGAAATTCCTAACATCAGTTACTTAACTTGCTTCGCAGTTCTGAGGCTTTTCTAACTCCCTCTCTGCTTGCTTTGGAGCATTGGGGATTCCTAATCCACTTCATCTAGCTTGCTTCGGAACTTTAGACTGCTCTTGCCTTGGATCACCTTTCTCTACCGTGTATTAGAGAAGTTACATTACTGTAGTATTTCTGTAAAATACTGATTATACAGGATTTTATAATAAAGGGAAGCAGGGACTGATCCAGGACCGACTTCTCGGGGGAAGGTGAGTTGTAATACTACTACTTAGAGTTACTTTTAAGAGCTCCAAAGTCTGGGATGGGTTTTATTTATATATAAAATAAGAAAGTTTCCTCTTCTGGGAGGAGGGGGGTATAATCGCCCCTCTTGGATACGCGCCTGGTGGGAAGAGATTCCATATTGTAATTTGCTCTACCTATTCTCTACCTACTCCCGCACAAGCAGAAATTTACCATATAAAAATATTTTTCGCTGTTTACTGTATGGCGATCAGTGTTGAAACCGGAAATAGTCAATTTCTGCTACTTCCGGTTTCAACATAGAATAAGAGAGGAAACAAATCCTATTTTTTGGGACACTGATTATATTCCATAAACAATTTCTTGCCATCTCTTAAGTTGGTTTTTGCTCTGATATCTATCAACTGAGAGACAGTTCTTCTTTAAAAATACTTACGCATAGCTCACTTTGGTAGTCTAAAAAAAAGAAAATAGAAACGAGAGACATATCATCTTGAAATAGAATACGTGAACGTGGAAATGACCCGATATCACTCGGAATATCAGGTAACCCAATTATTAAAGACTGAGTTGACTGGTTTCTGCGAGAAAACAGGTTGATTGAAATTGAAGATCGATTCCAGGAAATGTCATTTGTCATCTCTGATGTGTGGCTACGAAGAGGGAAAAAACGGAAAGAAAATAAAATAAAAATAAAAATGGTGGAATGATTAATGATTTTTCGCTTTAGACTTTGTAGTTCTTGAAATATAAAGTAAAATAGTATAAACAGAAAATAACATTTATTTCAATACCAATTAATGATCAATGTAAGAAGACACCAAGGATACTTATAGGTTCTTGAAAATATACTTATTTTTTTTGTAAGTGTGTAATTAACAAAGGGTATTCACTACATAGATTTTCGAACCCACTGACGCATTAATGTGTCTAATATAAACAATTTTATGCACTACTGTATTTTATTTCACACATTACAGAAGATCGTTTCATCTTTATGCTATTCAATTGCACAGACCTTATGTAGGTTATAAAACACTTTTACTACCACTGATCATGTCTAATAAGAGGTCCTGGGGATGAAATATTGCACATAATTAGAGTTTTGCATTGAAGGAGGCTCTATTTGTCCGTGAAGTCTGACCCAATTTAGCCCCCTTGATAGAGTCCCTCAAGTATTGTGGTTTGACGTGTTGTGACGTTCCAATTTTATTAGACAAAACACACAATTATGCATGGGTGATGCACCTGTAGATTTAATAGGAATGTTTCTAAATGGGATAGCTTTTATATCTGCCTCCTGTTTCATACAAGCCACAATTGTTTTGCAGTGTGACTGCTGGGCTTTTCTTGGTGGATGTGGACTTTGGCGGTCTAATAGCCATACAAAGTGACACACATTGGCGATATATAAGATATAAGAAGTGCTGAATATAATAGCAGGATATTAGGTGTCACTCAGTGTATATGAGACTTCTTAGTGCAGAAACCCATCACCAGGCTGGTAGCCAGCCGAAAAATTGTACGTGGAGCCCGGCTGAAGTTAGGGGGGACTCGATCCAACCATATCATAGTTCATCACCATATTATAGTTAATTTGCAAGCCAACCGTGAAAATTTTAGGGTGCCAGCAAAAATTTAGGGGGGTCGGCCCCCTAGACCACTCCGGATACGGGCCTGCCCACCGCTATCATAAACCCTTTGAGGAAAACTTTCCTTGCACGTGTGAATCCTCTCTGTGTGCTACTTTTCATCATAACGGTAGTAAATAGCACATTCTATGAGCACTTTGACGTGGTCAAATAGACACTCTCTACATCTAGGTGACATAACACCATTTATCATCCATCTAGATAACATAACACTATTTATCATCCATCTAATTGACATAACACTATTTATCACACATCTAGGTGACATAACACTATTTATCACCTATCTAGCTGACATAACATTTTTCTCCCATCCAAGCGACATACCAACCATTATCACTAATCTAGGTGACATAACACTCTTTATGACCCACTAGGTGACATAACACCATTCATCACCCATCTAGGTGATATAACACTATTTATTACCCATCTAATTGACATAACACTATTTATCACCCATCTAGGTGACATAACACCATTTATCACCCATGTAGCTGACACACCATCTATCACCCATCTAGGTGACAACCACCACCATTTATCATTGTACTATCGGCAATGTTCGTTAGTGTTAGAGCTTGGACTTGGCGTTTGTGAATTGTATTCAGATTTAACTTCTGTTAGAGAGAACTCGGCGTCACTGCTAACACTAAATATTGTATGATTTGAAACAAGTATTATTTATTCAATTCAAATTAGTTCCCTGTAATTCTTGTAATAGTTGAGATTTATAGAAAGAATTAATAATATTCAGTTTTTCATATGTTAAAAACTTATTGTTTTTCTGGGTTAACTGTTGTATCGCCGGACCAACTTTAGAATATTTACCAAATGAATTGGAGAATTTATTTTGGTTTGTGAGGAAGAATGAGTGAAAGTTCAGGGTAATATTTGAACCTAAGAAAACACTTGTTGTTATTAGTTGTTTTTGATGTAAACTGCACTATATGTGGAGGCGGAAGGGACTATTTGGCGGAGAGATACTCTTGTTATGATTTATGGGAAAGGTAGTGCGGAAATGGTTCGTATAG